>NC_092336.1:422936666-424212500 GCF_046630445.1 Rutidosis leptorrhynchoides
TCTGTCAACGAAAACGTTGGTGAAATCATAGGTTTAAGTAAGTAAGTGAGTAAAAGTAAGTAAGTCGAACCACAAGGTTTGCAAAGTTGAAATAATAGTAATACATTCTAAAAGTTAATATTCACGAGCACCCAATTATCAAAGCTTAACATTCCATCCATTGTATACCCCATCCATAGTGCTAGAACAAACACTGATTCTCGAAAATATATTTCATCCGTAGACGGTAGCGAACCGTCAGAGATGAGGGTTGTCAACCCATATGGCCATATAACATAAGTTCTCGCTTACACCCGTCAAGTGTAACTAATGATAATCGAATTGAGGATTTTTGTTCTAAACTCGTATGTAGAATGTTTGTTTTCCCGTTCTTGTGTTCACTTAGTTCAAAAGAATCGTTTATGTTTTCTCATCCCAAATATAAGTTCAAAAAGAGTAAAAGTGGGACTATGATCTCACCTTGAGTGCGAGAGTTATAAAAGTACTTCAACAAGTAAACGCGTGCAAAGACAAGGCTAGTCTTGACCTAAACATATAGGTTATATCAATAACGGTAAACACAAACGGTCAAAGATGTTCAATTAGTCCTATGGCTCGTTACGACTCGATTATATTAACATGTGAATCAACTAGTCAAGTTTCATGCAAGATACAAGTAAATAATCATGTTAGAAAGGTTGCATAAGTATTTGGTTAAGTTTGACAAAAAGTCAAACTTGGTCGGGTCAAAGTCAACGGAAAAGTCAACGGGGTCAGGTTGGGTATCCGAAAATTTTTCTAAGTTATATAATCATATATGAGCATGTTAGCCAAGTTTCATGTTAATCGGAGGTCCGTAGCATAGTAAACATTTTACGTCAAAAGATCAAAGCAAACAGCCCATTTTAGTGTATCAGGACGGTGTCCCAAAAATCAGGACGGTGTCCTGATATGAAGAGTGGGACGGCGTCCCAAATATCAAGATGGCGTCCCAATATGAAGAGTGGGACGGCGTCCCAAATATCAGGACGGCGTCCCAATTGCCTTCCAGGCCCTGTTTGCTGAATTTCTCAAGTGCACGACCCAAACTTCAAACAATCACAATTTATGATCCGCAAACAATTAGAACAGGTATTTTATATCATCAGAAAGCTATTTCGACAAGGAATACAACTAACCACATATCATAAATCAAAATCATCATTTAAGACAACAAAAACCTCGTCGAAAGTTCGTTAAACGTTCCAAATCAAGGTTTCAAGTTCATCAATTGCAATTTAAGTTTCGGGAATCCAATTTATACATATGATATGCCGTTTTGAAGGTAATGAAACATGTAATACAACTAAATACTTACTAACAACATTTCATGGCATTCAAATCATCAAAAGTTCATTTAAAGTCTATCAAACTCTAACGAAAATTCACAAAAATCAATAGTCATGAGTTTGATGTTTCCTTAATCAACCTATACATCAAAACGAAGCTAAAGATACTAGTAACACTTTTAAAACATGCACTTTAACAATCTAACAACATTTGATCATCCAAAATCAAGGATTTAGCAAGAAATTTTCATATTGAACTAGTTACACCAAAAACAACGAATCGGGCATACAAATTACATACACGACATCACAATGAGCCATAGACACTAATTAACAACTTTATAAGTCAAGAACACGAATTTAAAGAAATCTAGTGTTTTAGAAATATTACCCAAAATCGAAGTAGTTAGCATCAAATCGAAGAGGATGATGAGAGGATCAAGAATATGTAGTTTGTTTTGATGTTTACTTCCTTGGTGAGATTTGGATGATGATTTTATGTTTGAGAAATGAGAGAGTTTGAAAGTATCAAAAATGGAAAAGGGAGGATGAATGAAAGGGATGAAGGAGGTTGACTCTTTGACCTAGTCAAAAGTTTGATACTTTGGCAAGTTTGGTCCCTCAACTTTGAATCGGGTGCGGAAAATAACCGAACGAATTATTTTAAGTTACACGGGAGTACGGGAGATATTAAAATCCGATAACGAAAATATTTAAAATGTTACATAACAAAGGATACGAATTTAGATACGAAGGGTGTTATTTAAAAAGAAAAAGACGGGCGTTAAAATAATTTAACGGAAAAATGCGGGATGTTACATTATCCACACCTCAAAAGAAATTTCGTCCCGAAATTTAGTTGAAAGTAGTAGTCGATATCTCCTACTCGAGACTTTACGTTGTCAATGCTATGAATAAGTGAAAGTACGTCCTTTAGTGTTCTCATGAATTTGGATAGTCAGGGTTTTACGTTGTATTAAGGTTTGGTTTTACGATCCCCAGTTTCAACTGGTTCTCCCCTATGAAGAGAAGTTTGTCATCAATAGTTGATGTATCTAGCAGGATTGCACGTTCCTGTTTCGCAGGACACGTTTCTAAGTTTGTTACACGAAAAGTAGGGTAAACGGAAACTTAATTGCATCGGAAGTTCTAAACGGTAGGAAGCGGTTCCAATACGCCCCAAGGTTTCAAAAGGTTCAATATTGCAGATATAGCCTTTATCAATTTCCTAAAATGGATTTCACCTTTCCAAGGTGCGGTTTCTCAATATTACGCGATTACACACTGGGATTTGTGAGGTTTTCATCTAAGTTTGGTATAACTCTTCTGGCGACCATGGGTTGTCTCTAGCCCTCCTCGGACTTGAACGATCTCAATTGTTGTTTCTTGATGGAGTTCAGATTCGGCGATTTGCTTGCCGCATGCTTTGGTTAAATGAACAGGGGTATGACATTAGCGGTCATATAGGGTTTCGGAAAGTGCGTGTGAACACACGAGTGGTAACTACTGTTGTAAGAGGGATCTACTAAAGCGACCATGCAAGTTTGAAACATGTCTTTCGAAGACGTAAATCGTTCGTTTGTTCGGTTCGTCTGTTTGTGGGTGGTACGCGGTACTCATGTCTAAGCGGGTCTCCAAGGTTTCTTGTAACACTAGAAGTGAAACGAGTATTTCGATACAGGATAAATGACGAAGATACACCGTACTGGAATAGAATCTCTTAAGATATGTTTGAACAAGTCAGTTAGGGTTCGAAATATGTTCGTTAGGACTATTCACCCTCGTGGCGAATGTTAAGGTAATATGAGGAGTTTCTCTATCCATGGAGAAATGTCACAAGGAGTTTCCTTAAACGGAAGTGCGAGCGATAAAGATAGGAGTGAAATGAGGTCTTAGAATAGGATGAGTTTACATCTCAAGGTCGCCGCATTGTGCATCTAGTTGTCAAAAGTTGAAGTTTGAAAGAAAATCGAGATAGTACACGTAGTTGTATAGTTCGGGGTTGAATAGTAGTTGGCCGATTATCAGAAACACAAGGACGTTATGTCAAATAAGAGTGATGTATCCTTGGATTGCGGGTTATCTTAAGTTCCAGTAATATCAGACGGTAACGGTGGAATAACAGAGGTACGTAGTGTGGTACGTGATGACGAGAAAAGTTGATCGGATCAACAATTATGTATTCGAATTCTTCGTGCAAAAATAACGAATTTCAGTTCCGTTGATTTCGAGTCGAGAGAGTATGCCCTTCGGGCGTTTAAGTAGAATTTTTCCATATTGAGTTCCGTTATGTGCTATACGAATTTAGCTAGAAAGGTTTGCATGCAAAATTACGTTCAAGGTTCGAACACGGAGAGGTTTAAAGTTTTCCTTAGTGAGTTAACGAGGTTAAAGTCGTGTAACACGAGAAAAGTCAGAAATGAATCTTCGGTGTTAACAGGCGAGATCTAAGATTTTACGAATACAAGTCTGAGTTGGGAGAGTTTCCTGATTACATGTGGCTTGATTTCGAGATTGATTGTAATGCCTTGACCATTAACGTCATGGTCTAGAAAATTGGACTTCGTTCAACAAAAATTCCCACTCGGAGAATTTGGTATAGAGTTGCTCTTTTCTCAAAAGTTCGAGCGTAAGATGGTGATGTTGTTCGTTTTCCTTCTTTACTTGAATAAGCTAAGATGTCATCTATAGATACGATAACAGATTTGTCTAGATAAGTTTACATACGTGGTTCGGGAGGTTTATGGATACGGACGAGCCTTGGATAAATCGAATGGTACTAAGAGAGATTTACAACTAACGTTGCGAGTTCGGAAAGACTTAGGAGACGTCGTCTCCCTTAACCCCCAATTGATGATAACCGGAACGGAGGTCGATTTGGAACATACGGGATTCATGCAAATAATCATGAGGTCATGGATGCTAGGGAGAGGGTATCGGTTTCAACCGAAAATTTCTTAGTTCACAATAATCTACACAAAATTGTAGGGAAGCAATTTCTCCTTAATGAATAGGTTTTGAGTTCCTTAGTTCTATAGGTGCCGAGTCCAATTTCTTAACGCATATCCTCCGATAAAATTTATAGGCACACAATATTTTTCCGTTAGTCACTTAAATCGTCTAAGTAGTATCTAGGGAAAAAGGTGGAATGTAAAGAGTACAGGTCAAAGTCTCGGTTGTAAAACGTCTAGCGGTAATCGAATCGAATAAGTATGAAATATGTGGTTCGTTGTGAAGAAACGTACCCGTGACTAGTCCATCGTCGTCTCGGGCATCCTAAGTGTTGATGTCGAAAGTTCAACGGCGTGCGTTGGGGTTGATTTTCTTATTTGGGCATGCACTCCTAAAATGACCCGGTTGGCCACATTCAAAGCAAACACCCGTCGTGGGCGCATTGGGCTCCTTTCGAGCGACGGTAGCGGTACTCTTACAGGCATGGGCCACATGGCCACTTCGGTGACACTTGATGCAAAATGGTTTGCCACACTCACCAAAATGATGTTTGCGACACTTGTTACAATAAAGTAGATTTCCGGCGTACCCCTTCTTGCGGCCGTGGGTGAAAGGCTTCTTGGAGATGTTATTATTGTTGTGGTTGCTTGGTTGCGAGGCTTCCCATTTTCTTTTATTGTTACTCGGGTGGCTCTCGACCATTGGTGTCGGTGCTTTCATTTCATTCGTCGTTCCTAAAGTTTGGCGGGCCGTTGTTAAAGCCTCTTGTAGGTTAGTGGGTTGAGATGTCATTACCTTGTGTTGAATGCTCTTAGGGAGGCCATCCATGTAAAGTTCGACTCTTAGGGATTCGGGAGTCATGAGATTTGGACACATTGAGACTAGTTCGGTGAACCGTTGATTATAAGTTCCGAGGTCATTCCCGGCCGTTTTTAAATTCCTTAGACCCTGTTCGAGCCTCCGAGTCTCGTCGCGCGGGAAGTATTCGGTGATCATTCTTTCTCTTAATTCGGTCCAAGAGAGTGTGTGGGCTTCATCGCTTCCCACAAATTGTACATACGTGTTCCACCATGAGAGAGCAATACCGGTGAAAGTGAGGGTGGAAAACTTGACCTTATCTTGGTCTCGACAACCGCTTGTGTTAAAAACGGTCTCCATTTGTTCAAACCATCGGGTGAGAGTAACCGGTCCCCCGGTTCCATCGAAAGTGGGAGGATTGTACTTCATGAAGTTCTTGTAGGAGCAACCTTCGATTGAATTACCGGCTCCATGATTGTTGTTGTTAGAAAAGTGATCGGCCACGGCCGTACCCACGGCGGTGGTTATCATTCGTTGAAGAGCTTGTTCTAGAGTTTCGAGAGGAGTATTGTGTTGACCTTAGTGAGCCATTGTTCCTTCATGAGACAAGAATATCGTTGGTTAGTATTTTCAACAATACTAACCGTGGCATGGAATAAGGATAGAGAGAAAATTTTCCTTGACTCGCCTTAAATTCTCTATGTCATAATGTCGGAACGTCCATGTGAATCACCGTAATATAATCCCGGAAATTATATTACCCTGATTCTCATGTGCATTTAACATTACTTCATAAAGTCAAGGTGGCGCATCAACAAAATTTATCAACGTAAGATCAAGATCGAATACGAGTTAGATATGATAGAAGAGTTCGAGTATAAATGCACAATTAGTCAAATAATTCCTACTTCAGTCTATATGCCGGTTGTAGTCTAGATTCACCTATGTACCCTATGACTCGGGTGGACACAAATGAACTCTAAATCCCTACAACCAAGGCTCTGATACCACTTGTAGCGACCCCGACAAATCGTCAAGTGACGGCGTCTGCTACGTGGGTCCCATTACCTGATTATAAGTCTTTTAGATAACTTTTGACCAAAATATGTCTCCTTCATTTCAAAATAAAGATTGTTTCAAAGTTTACAAGAATTGTTCAACCAATAGTTAAGTTACAACGTTATAATACGAATGAAATCTAGGCGACACGGTTTAAAGTAAAGTCAAAAGACGCTTCATGAAATGCACGTATACTCGACATCCAATGCAAGTATCAAATAATGAGCGGAAGCATGTATCACATATCGTGCAAGACCTGAGAAAAACATAGAAATCTGTCAACGAAAACGTTGGTGAAATCATAGGTTTAAGTAAGTAAGTGAGTAAAAGTAAGTAAGTCGAACCACAAGGTTTGCAAAGTTGAAATAATAGTAATACATTCTAAAAGTTAATATTCACGAGCACCCAATTATCAAAGCTTAACATTCCATCCATTGTATACCCCATCCATAGTGCTAGAACAAACACTGATTCTCGAAAATATATTTCATCCGTAGACGGTAGCGAACCGTCAGAGATGAGGGTTGTCAACCCATATGGCCATATAACATAAGTTCTCGCTTACACCCGTCAAGTGTAACTAATGATAATCAAATTGAGGATTTTTGTTCTAAACTCGTATGTAGAATGTTTGTTTTCCCGTTCTTGTGTTCACTTAGTTCAAAAGAATCGTTTATGTTTTCTCATCCCAAATATAAGTTCAAAAAGAGTAAAAGTGGGACTATGATCTCACCTTGAGTGCGAGAGTTATAAAAGTACTTCAACAAGTAAACGCGTGCAAAGACAAGGCTAGTCTTGACCTAAACATATAGGTTATATCAATAACGGTAAACACAAACGGTCAAAGATGTTCAATTAGTCCTATGGCTCGTTACGACTCGATTATATTAACATGTGAATCAACTAGTCAAGTTTCATGCAAGATACAAGTAAATAATCATGTTAGAAAGGTTGCATAAGTATTTGGTTAAGTTTGACAAAAAGTCAAACTTGGTCGGGTCAAAGTCAACGGAAAAGTCAACGGGGTCGGGTTGGGTATCCGACAATTTTTCTAAGTTATATAATCATATATGAGCATGTTAGCCAAGTTTCATGTTAATCGGAGGTCCGTAGCATAGTAAACATTTTACGTCAAAAGATCAAAGCAAACAGCCCATTTTAGTGTATCAGGACGGTGTCCCAAAAATCAGGACGGTGTCCTGATATGAAGAGTGGGACGGCGTCCCAAATATCAAGACGGCGTCCCAATATTAAGAGTGGGACGGCGTCCCAAATATCAGGACGGCGTCCCAATTGCCTTCCAGGCCCTGTTTGCTGAATTTCTCAAGTGCACGACCCAAACTTCAAACAATCACAATTTATGATCCGCAAACAATTAGAACAGGTATTTTATATCATCGGAAAGCTATTTCGACAAGGAATACAACTAACCACATATCATAAATCAAAATCATCATTTAAGACAACAAAAACCTTGTCGAAAGTTCGTTAAACGTTCCAAATCAAGGTTTCAAGTTCATCAATTGCAATTTAAGTTTCGGGAATCCAATTTATACATATGATATGCCGTTTTGAAGGTAATGAAACATGTAATACAACTAAATACTTACTAACAACATTTCATGGCATTCAAATCATCAAAAGTTCATTTAAAGTCTATCAAACTCTAACGAAAATTCACAAAAATCAATAGTCATGAGTTTGATGTTTCCTTAATCAACCTATACATCAAAACGAAGCTAAAGATACTAGTAACACTTTTAAAACATGCACTTTAACAATCTAACAACATTTGATCATCCAAAATCAAGGATTTAGCAAGAAATTTTCATATTGAACTAGTTACACCAAAAACAACGAATCGGGCATACAAATTACATACACGACATCACAATGAGCCATAGACACTAATTAACAACTTTATAAGTCAAGAACACGAATTTAAAGAAATCTAGTGTTTTAGAAATGTTACCCAAAATCGAAGTAGTTAGCATCAAATCGAAGAGGATGATGAGAGGATCAAGAATATGTAGTTTGTTTTGATGTTTACTTCCTTGGTGAGATTTGGATGATGATTTTATGTTTGAGAAATGAGAGAGTTTGAAAGTATCAAAAATGGAAAAGGGAGGATGAATGAAAGGGATGAAGGAGGTTGACTCTTTGACCTAGTCAAAAGTTTGATACTTTGGCAAGTTTGGTCCCTCAACTTTGAATCGGGTGCGGAAAATAACCGAACGAATTATTTTAAGTTACACGGGAGTACGGGAGATATTAAAATCCGATAACGAAAATATTTAAAATGTTACATAACAAAGGATACGAATTTAGATACGAAGGGTGTTATTTAAAAAGAAAAAGACGGGCGTTAAAATAATTTAACGGAAAAATGCGGGATGTTACATTTCATACCCATTTTTCCCAATTAGGTCAATCATTAGCCCTTTAACTAATTTAAAGTCAACACACCCATTTCGGGTTATCTACTAACCCATCAAACACCCATTTACTAATTAACTAGGTGTGCTAGTGATTAACTAACCAATTAGAACTCATAAACATCAATTAACATTTTGAAACCCTAGGTTAGTCACCATTGAGTCTTCATGACTCCCTCTTACCCAAGAACACCCAAAATCACCAAATATGGGTTTTATGTTCTTCATTTACCCCAAACCTTAACCCTTACACAAAATCAAAGTAAGGAAATTAAAGTTAGAACATACCACTACAACCACAACGGAGCTAGAGAGGAGATGAATAACTTTAATACCCGCACTTTGGTCCGAGAACAACTTCTTCCTCTTGGATTTAAGCTTTCTCACTCAAGAATCACACTCTCTCTCTCAAATTTAAGTGAAGAGGATAAGGTTGTTGATAATGGAGTTAATGATACTCCACAAACTGACCAACTGGCCTTTAACACGTCCACAAGTAAAATTACCAAAATGCCCATCAAAATATCTGAATAAAAGAGCAGAAACACGGCTACAGTGTTAGTGCGCCACGCGCACTATTAAGGGTGCGCTGAGCGCACCTAGCTCAGATCCGTCTCTGACTTCTGTTTAACTGCACAATCATTCCCACACTTTATGTACTCTATTTACACTGCTGTACAATGAAGATTAGGGTCTTACAACTCTCCCCTACTTGAATCGGAGCGCGTCCTCGCGATCCAAGCCGCATGACAAGAGGGAAGATAAACCAACACGAATTCTTCGGGCTCCCAAGTAAACTCGGAACCTTTACTACGACGCCATTGAACTTTAAAAGTCCTAACCTCTTTATGTCTCAACCTTTTGACCTTCTCATCGAGTATGGTAATCGGCTCCTCAATATACTCTAACTTATTGTTTAGCTCAATCTCGTCTAATGGTATCCACGATGAATCATCCGCAAGACGCTTACGGAGATGGGAAACATGAAATGTATTATGGATCCCTGCAAGCTCTTCGGGTAATTCCAAACGATACGCGACTTCACCGACACGAGCTAAAACCTTAAATGGCCCAATAAACCGAGGAGCTAACTTTCCCCGCTTTTGAAACCTAATAATACCCTTCCATGGCGAAACCTTAAGCATCACCATGTCACCTTCTTGAAATTCGATCATTCTCCTACGTTTGTCGGCATACGACTTTTGTCTATCTTGAACCTTTTTCAAATGAGCCCGAATCATATCAATCTTGCTATTCGTCTCTAAAACCAGATCGGTACTCCCGATTTCCTTTTGACCAATTTCACCCCAACAAATCGGATTTCGACATATACGCCCATAAAGCATCTCATATGGCGGCATCCCGATACTAGTATGATAATTATTATTGTACGAGAATTCCACCAAAGGCAAGTGCTCATCCCAACTACCACCGAAATCAATAATACACGCCCGTAACATATCCTCCAAATTTTGATTCGTACGTTCGGTTTGACCGTCCGTCTGAGGATGATACGCCGTGCTCAATTTCAATTGTGTGCCCATATCTTCATGAAACTTTTCCCAAAACCGAGATGTGAATCGGGTATCTCGATCCGAAATAATAGATATAGGGACTCTGTGTCGAGAGATGACTTCCTTGATAAACAACTTAGCCAAGGTCTCCGACGATATCGCTTCCCGAATGGGAAGAAACAAGGCACTCTTCGTCAATCGATCAACTATCACCCATATCGAATCGAATTAGGTTCTCGCCGTTTTAGGTAACTTTGTGATGAAATCCATGGTAATGTGCTCTCATTTCCATTTCGGGATTTCTAACGGTTGTAACTTACCATACGGCTTTTGGTGCTCGGCCTTAACTTGCAAACACGTGACGCATTTCTCAACATACTTTACAACATCACGTTTCATGCCCGGCCACCAATAATCTTTCCTTAAGTCAAGATACATTTTCGTCACGCCCGGATGAATGGAATACTTTGACTTATGTGCTTCATCAAGTAGCACTTGTTGATAATCACCCATCTTAGGCACCCACACTTTTCCTTGAAAAGACAACAAACCATGCGAGCCCATAGTAACGAACTCCGATTGCCCCACAATTCATTCTGCATGCTTGTTGTAAACGTAAGCCTCTTTTTGAATCACACCAAGTTTTTCAAGAAAATCGTTAGTAATAATCATACGTAACAATCCCAATCGTAACGCCGGATGTTGACTCTTTTGACTTAACGCATCCGCGACCACATTTGCCTTACCAGGATGATAAAGTATTTCACAATCGTAGTCTTTCACTACATTCATCCATCTACGTTGATGATAATTCAAATCTCTTTGATCAAAAAGATGTTTCAAACTTTTGTGATCCGAATAAATCGTACACTTGACACCATACAAGTAATGGCGCAAAATTTTCAACGCATGAACAACCGCCGCCAACTCAAGATCATGAGTCGGATATCTCATTTCGTGTTCCTTTAATTGTCGAGAGGCATAAGCGATGACTTTACCCCTTTGCATTAGAACACAACCGAGCCCATTTAAAGAAGCATCACAATAGACCGTCATGTCTTCCACCCCTTCCGGCAAAACTAACACTGGAGCTTGACACAACTTCTCTTTTAACAATTGAAAAGCAATTTCTTGCCCGTTCTCCCAATTAAATCTCGCATTCTTTCTCGTTAACTTTGTCAATGGAGAGGCAATCTTGGAAAAGTCTTGGATAAATCGACGATAATAACTGGCCAATCCGAGAAAACTTCAGATTTCCGTAGGCATAGTCGGTCGCCCCCAACTCTTTACCGTCTCTATCTTCCCCGGATCTACTTGAATACCATTTTCGTTCACAATGTGGCCAAGGAATTGAACTTCCCTTAGCCAAAATTCACATTTGGAGAATTTAGCATATAACTTCTCCTTCCGTAACGTCTTTAACACACTCCGTAAATGATGTTCATGTTCCTTCATACTCTTCGAATAGACAAGTATGTCGTCGATGAACACAATTACCGACTTGTCCAACATAGGTTGGCACACTCGGTTCATAAGATCCATGAATGCTGTAGTGACCCGAAATTTTCCATGTTTATATATATTAATTGAGATTGATATTTACATGATTAAATGTTTCCAACATGTTAAGCAATCAAACTTGTTAAGACTTGATTAATTGAAATATATTTCATATAGACAATTGACCACCCAAGTTGACCGGTGATTCACGAACGTTAAAACTTGTAAAAACTATATGATGACATATATATGGATATATATATAGTTAAAATGATACTATGATAATTAAACATATCATTAAGTATATTAACAATGAACTACATATGTAAAAACAAGACTACTAACTTAATGATTTTTAAACGAGACATATATGTAACGATTATCGTTGTAAAGACATTTAATGTATATATATCATATTAAGAGATATTCATACATGATAATATCATGATAATATAATAATTTAAAATCTCATTTGATATTATAAACATTGGGTTAACAACATTTAACAAGATCGTTAACCTAAAGGTTTCAAAACAACACTTACATGTAACGACTAACGATGACTTAACGACTCAGTTAAAATGTATATACATGTAGTGTTTTAATATGTATTTATACACTTTTTAAAGACTTCAATACACTTATCAAAATACTTCTACTTAACAAAAATGCTTACAATTACATCCTCGTTCAGTTTCATCAACAATTCTACTCGTATGCACCCGTATTCGTACTCGTACAATACACAGCTTTTAGATGTATGTACTATTGGTATATACACTCCAATGATCAGCTCTTAGTAGCCCATGTGAGTCACCTAACACATGTGGGAACCATCATTTGGCAACTAGCATGAAATATCTCATAAAATTACAAAAATATGAGTAATCATTCATGACTTATTTACATGAAAACAAAATTACATATCCTTTATATCTAATCCATACACCAACGACCAAAAACACCTACAAACACTTTCATTCTTCAATTTTATTCATCTAATTGATCTCTCTCAAGTTCTATCTTCAAGTTCTAAGTGTTCTTCATATATTCTACAAGTTCTAGTTACATAAAATCAAGAATACTTTCAAGTTTGCTAGCTCACTTCCAATCTTGTAAGGTGATCATCCAACCTCAAGAAATCTTTGTTTCTTACAGTAGGTTATCATTCTAATACAAGGTAATAATCATATTCAAACTTTGGTTCAATTTCTATAACTATAACAATCTTATTTCAAGTGATGATCTTACTTGAACTTGTTTTCGTGTCATGATTCTGCTTCAAGAACTTCGAGCCATCCAAGGATCCGTTGAAGCTAGATCCATTTTTCTCTTTTCCAGTAGGTTTATCCAAGGAACTTAAGGTAGTAATGATGTTCATAACATCATTCGATTCATACATATAAAGCTATCTTATTCGAAGGTTTAAAATTGTAATCACTAGAACATAGTTTAGTTAATTCTAAACTTGTTCGCAAACAAAAGTTAATCCTTCTAACTTGACTTTTAAATCAACTAAACACATGTTCTATATCTATATGATATGCTAACTTAATGATTTAAAACCTGGAAACACGAAAAACACCGTAAAACCGGATTTACGCCGTCGTAGTAACACCGCGGGCTGTTTTGGGTTAGTTAATTAAAAACTATGATAAACTTTGATTTAAAAGTTGTTATTCTGACAAAATGATTTTTATTATGAACATGAAACTATATCCAAAAATTATGGTTAAACTCAAAGTGGAAGTATGTTTTCTAAAATGGTCATCTAGACGTCGTTCTTTCGACTGAAATGACTACCTTTACAAAAATGACCTGTAACTTATTTTTCTGACTATAAACCTATAATTTTTTTGTTTATATTCATAAAATAGAGTTCAATATGAAACCATAGCAATTTGATTCACTCAAAACGGATTTAAAATGAAGAAGTTATGGGTAAAACAAGATTGGATAATTTTTCTCATTTTAGCTACGTGAAAATTGGTAACAAATCTATTCCAACCATAACTTAATCAACTTGTATTGTATATTATGTAATCTTGAGATAACATAGACACGTATACAATGTTTCGACCTATCATGTCGACACATCTATATATATTTCGGAACAACCATAGACACTCTATATGTGAATGTTGGAGTTAGCTATACAGGGTTGAGGTTGATTCCAAAATATATATAGTTTGAGTTGTGATCAATACTGAGATACGTATACACTGGGTCGTGGATTGATTCAAGATAATATTTATCGATTTATTTCTGTACATCTAACTGTGGACAACTAGTTGTAGGTTACTAACGAGGACAGCTGACTTAATAAACTTAAAACATCAAAATATATTAAAAGTGTTGTAAATATATTTTGAACATACTTTAATATATATGTATATATTGTTATAGGTTCGTGAATCAACAGTGGCCAAGTCTTACTTCCCAACGAAGTAAAAATCTGTGAAAGTGAGTTATAGTCCCACTTTTAAAATCTAATATTTTTGGGATGAGAATACATGCAGGTTTTATAAATGATTTACAAAATAGACACAAGTACGTGAAACTACATTCTATGGTTGAATTATCGAAATCGAATATGCCCCTTTTTATTAAGTCTGGTAATCCAAGAATTAGGGAACAGACACCCTAATTGACGCGAATCCTAAAGATAGATCTATCGGGCCCAACAAGCCCCATCCAAAGTACCGGATGCTTTAGTACTTCGAAATTTATATCATATCCGAAGGGTGTCCCGGAATGATGGGGATATTCTTATATATGCATCTTGTTAATGTCGGTTACCAGGTGTTCACCATATGAATGATTTTTATCTCTATGTATGGGATGTGTATTGAAATATGAAATCTTGTGGTCTATTATTATGATTTGATATATATAGGTTAAACCTATAACTCACCAACATTTTTGTTGACGTTTTAAGCATGTTTATTCTCAGGTGATTATTAAGAGCTTCCGCTGTTGCATACTTAAATAAGGACGAGATTTGGAGTCCATGCTTGTATGATATTGTGTAAAAACTGCATTCAAGAAACTTATTTTGTTGTAACATATTTGTATTGTAAACCATTATGTAATGGTCGTGTGTAAACAGGATATTTTAGATTATCATTATTTGATAATCTACGTAAAGCTTTTTTAAACCTTTATTGATGAAATAAAGGTTATGGTTTGTTTTAAAATGAATGCAGTCTTTGAAAAACGTCTCATATAGAGGTCAAAACCTCGCAACGAAATCAATTAATATGGAACGTTTTTAATCAATAAGAACGGGACATTTCAGTTGGTATCCGAGCGTTGGTCTTAGAGAACCAGAATTTTGCATTAGTGTGTCTTATCGAGTTTGTTAGGATGCATTAGTGAGTCTGGACTTCGACCGTGTTTACTTGAAAAATGATTGCTTAACAAATTTTGTTGGAAACTATATATTTTTAACATGTGAATATTATGTGATATATTAATCTCTTAACGCGTTTGATATTATGTGATAGATGTCTACCTCTAGAACAAGTCCCATTGACTCACCTGATAATAATGAAGAGTCAAATGTAAATTGGAATGATTCGTGGACCGATTCACAAGTTCCCGAAGAGGAACCGGAAGAAGAGTCGGAACCGGAAGAAGAATCGGAACCGGAAGAAGAATCGGAACCAGATGAAGAAATAGAACCGGTGGGGGAAATAATAAAACGGTTAAGTAAAAGAAAATCCTCAACCAACCGACCAAGGTTAATTATGGTCAATGGTGTTTCCGCCAAGGAAGCAAAATATTGGGAGGATTACCAATTCTCCGATGAATCGGATTCCGACGAGAATTCCGATGATGTTATAGAAATTACCCCAACTGAATATAAAAAGGGAAAAGAAAATAATAAGGGAAAGGGCATAAAAATAGAGAAATCTAATTCCAACCCCGATGAACTTTATATGTATCGTCAACCCCCGAAGTCCTTAAGTTGTAACAATGACCCGGGAACCTCTAAACCACCAGGTTTTTCTAAACCAATGTGGAAAATTACGGCTCGTATTAGGGGAACATCATATATCCCTAGAAACTTGGCAAAACGAACCAAAACCGAAGAAGAAGAAACAAGCGAGTCGGAATAAGATAGTTGTATTCGTGTGGTGTAATATATGTAATATAGTGTGCTTATGCTTTATGATATATGTAAAAATTGCTTGAATTAATAAGTATTTTTTTTATGAATCTAACTCTTGTCTATTTTACAGTATAAAAACACAAAATGGATAGACAACCCAATATATTAAGAGACCTACCCGGAGACATGATTGATGAAATCTTGTCTAGAGTCGGTCAGAATTCTTCGGCACAACTATTTAAGGCGAGATCAGTTTGTAAGACATTCGAAGAACGTCCCAAGAATGCCTTGGTTTATAAAAGGCTTTCGTTCGAAAGATGGGGGATATCACATTGGGAAATCCATAAGTTACGATGTGTTTACTTTGACGCATATATTGCGGGGAACCCAAATGCTATTTTACGCAATGGGTTAAGAAATTATTTTGACTCAATATATCCGAATATTGGACTTCGTGATTTAGAAAAAGCGGCTAACATGCAACATAAAGAAGCATGTTATGCTTACGGATTAGTAATGTTCGCTTCTCACCAAAGTGAGAACAAGAACATCGGGCTACAACTATTAAACAAAACATTCCCACAAGTGACGGAGTCGGTAATTGGGGTAAGAAATGAGGTTTTTAGATTGTTACGGGACTGTTGGACATTACGTAACCCTCGTCCCTTTGACGACGTTACAACACGCTGTCTTATCAACGGCCATAACGGTTATGTTCCACAAGACCAAGGATGGGAAGTAATCCTAGTAAAACCAGAATGCATGACTTGTTTCTGGATGTATGAATTACGTGTCTTTATTGCCTTTGCTGAACGACTTGTGTACTAGCTAGAATTATCTTCACAGCCATCTTGTATCAAATTTATTGTGTGCTATATTTCATGCTATATGTAAAATAAGCGGTATTGTAAGTTTGTAAAATATTGTGTAAAAGTTTGAACGTGAAATATTATTATAATCAGTTTTTCATATAGAATTGTAGTAGTTGAATTGTATATTAGCTACTAAGTATGAACTTAACGGGTAGGTACTACCCGAATTTAAACTTATAAAACGCTAATATGAAGAAAAAGCTTTTATAAATGAGTTCATATTATGCTACGAAATACTATTAACTACTCTTAATATTCTGTATGATTAACTTGTTCCATTTGACTATTTTGAAGGAAATGGCACCGACTACTCGACACACCGTGAATATGAATGAAGAGGAATTCCGTACTTTTCTAGCTTCAAACATAGCCGCAGTACAGGCTGCGCTACATACCAACAATAACCTTGGATCTAGCAGTACAGGAAATCGTGTAGGATGCACCTACAAAGAATTCACTGCCTGCAAACCTTTAGAATTTGATGGAACCGAAGGACCGATCGGATTGAAACGGTGGACCGAGAAGGTCGAATCGGTGTTTGCCATAAGTAAGTGTACTGAAGAGGACAAAGTGAAGTACGCTACGCATACCTTCACAGGTTCTGCGTTAACATGGTGGAATACCTATCTAGAGCAAGTGGGACAAGATGATGCGTACGCACTACCGTGGTCAGCATTCAAGCACTTGATGAACGAGAAGTACCGTCCCAGAACCGAGGTCAATAAGCTCAAGACAGAACTTAGATAGTTACGAACTCAAGGATTTGATATTACCACGTACGAAAGACGATTCACAGAATTGTGCCTATTGTGTCCGGGAGCTTTCGAAGATGAGGAAGAGAAGATCGAAACGTTTGTGAAAGGATTACCGGAAAGAATCCAAGAAGATATAAGTTCACACGAGCCCGCCTCCATACAACAGGCATGTAGAATGGCTCACAAACTAGTGAACCAGATTGAAGAAAGAATTAAAGAACAGACTGCTGAAGAGGCCAATATGAAGCAAGTCAAAAGAAAGTGGGAGGAAAACGGTGATAAGAATCACCAATATAACAACAACAGCAATTACAACAATAATCGCAACAATTATCCCAACAATCGCAACATCAATCGTAACTACAACAAATGGCCCAACAACAACAACAACAACAACAGCAACTACAACAATCATCCCAACAACAATAATAACCGCAACAACAACAACAATCAGAAGCAGCTATGCCAAAGGTGTGAAAAGTATCACTCGGGGTTCTGCACCAAATTTTGCAACAAGTGTAAAAGAAATGGTCATAGCGCGGCGAAGTGTGAGGTCTACGGACCAGGGGTTAACAGAACGAAAGGAACAAATGGTGTCGGAACGAGTAATGGCGGAGCAAGTAGTGTCGGAGCAAGTTATGCCAATGTAGTTTGTTATAAATGTGGAAAACCGGGCCACATTATTAGAAATTGCCCAAACCAGGAGAACACGAATGGACAAGGCCGCGGAAGAGTTTTCAATATTAATGCGGCAGAGGCACAGGAAGACCCGGAGCTTGTTACGGGTACGTTTCTTATTGACAATAAATCTGCTTACGTTTTATTTGATTCGGGTGCGGATAGAAGCTATATGAGTAGAGATTTTTGTGCTAAATTAAGTTGTCCATTGACGCCTTTGGATAGTAAATTTTTACTCAAATTAGCAAATGGTAAATTAATTTCAGCAGATAATATATGTCGGAATCGAGAAATTAAACTGGTTAGCGAAACATTTAAGATTGATTTGATACCAGTAGAGTTAGGGAGTTTTGATGTGATAATCGGTATGGACTGGTTGAAAGAAGTGAAAGCAGAGATCGTTTGTTACAAAAATGCAATTCGCATTATACGAGAAAAAGGAAAACCCTTAATGGTGTACGGAGAAAAGGGCAACACGAAGCTACATCTTATTAGTAATTTGAAGGCACAAAAACTAATAAGAAAAGGTTGCTATGCTGTTCTAGCACACGTCGAGAAAGTACAAACTGAAGAAAAGAGCATCAATGATGTTCCCATTGCAAAAGAATTTCCTGATGTATTTCCGAAAGAATTACCAGGATTACCCCCACATCGATCCGTTGAATTTCAAATAGATCTTGTACCAGGAGCTGCACCAATAGCTCGTGCTCCTTACAGACTCGCACCCAGCGAGATGAAAGAACTGCAAAGCCAATTACAAGAACTTTTAGAGCGTGGTTTCATTCGACCAAGCACATCACCGTGGGGAGCTCCTGTTTTGTTTGTTAAGAAGAAAGATGGTACATTCAGGTTGTGTATCGACTACCGAGAGTTGAACAAACTTACCATCAAGAACCGCTACCCACTACCGAGAATCGATGACTTATTTGATCAACTACAAGGCTCGTCTGTTTATTCAAAGATTGACTTACGTTCCGGGTATCATCAAATGCGGGTGAAAGAAGATGATATTCCAAAGACTGCTTTCAGAACACGTTACGGTCATTACGAGTTTATGGTCATGCCGTTTGGTTTAACTAATGCACCAGCTGTGTTCATGGACCTTATGAACCGAGTGTGTGGACCATACCTTGACAAGTTTGTCATTGTTTTCATTGATGACATACTTATTTACTCAAAGAATGACCAAGAACACGGTGAACATTTGAGAAAGGTGTTAGAAGTATTGAGGAAGGAAGAATTGTACGCTAAGTTTTCAAAGTGTGCATTTTGGTTGGAAGAAGTTCAATTCCTCGGTCACATAGTGAACAAAGAAGGTATTAAGGTGGATCCGGCAAAGATAGAAACTGTTGAAAAGTGGGAAACCCCGAAAACTCCGAAACACATACGCCAGTTTTTAGGACTAGCTGGTTACTACAGAAGGTTCATCCAAGACTTTTCCAGAATAGCAAAACCCTTGACTGCATTAACGCATAAAGGGAAGAAATTTGAATGGAATGATGAACAAGAGAAAGCGTTTCAGTTATTGAAGAAAAAGCTAACTACGGCACCTATATTGTCATTGCCTGAAGGGAATGATGATTTTGTGATTTATTGTGACGCATCAAAGCAAGGTCTCGGTTGTGTATTAATGCAACGAACGAAGGTGATTGCTTATGCGTCTAGACAATTGAAGATTCACGAACAAAATTATACGACGCATGATTTGGAATTAGGCGCGGTTGTTTTTGCATTAAAGACTTGGAGGCACTACTTATATGGGGTCAAAAGTATTATATATACCGACCACAAAAGTCTTCAACACATATTTAATCAGAAACAACTGAATATGAGGCAGCGTAGGTGGATTGAATTATTGAATGATTACGACTTTGAGATTCGTTACCACCCAGGGAAGGCAAATGTGGTAGCCGATGCCTTGAGCAGGAAGGACAGAGAACCCATTCGAGTAAAATCTATGAATATAATGATTCATAATAACCTTACTACTCAAATAAAGGAGGCGCAACAAGGAGTTTTAAAAGAGGGAAATTTAAAGGATGAAATACCCAAAGGATCGGAGAAGCATCTTAATATTCGGGAAGATGAAACCCGGTATAGGGCTGAAAGGATTTGGGTACCAAAATTTGGAGATATGAGAGAAATGGTACTTTGAGAAGCTCATAAAACTAGATACTCAATACATCCTGGAACGGGGAAGATGTACAAGGATCTCAAGAAACATTTTTGGTGGCCGGGTATGAAAGCCGATGTTGCTAAATACGTAGGAGAATGTTTAACGTGTTCTAAGGTCAAAGCTGAGCATCAGAAACCATCAGGTCTACTTCAACAACCCGAAATCCCGGAATGGAAATGGGAAAACATTACCATGGATTTCATCACTAAATTGCCAAGGACTGCAAGTGGTTTTGATACTATTTGGGTAATAGTTGATCGTCTCACCAAATCAGCACACTTCCTGCCAATAAGAGAAGATGACAAGATGGAGAAGTTAGCACGACTGTATTTGAAGAAAGTCGTCTCCAGACATGGAATACCAATCTCTATTATCTCTGATAGGGATGGCAGATTTATTTCAAGATTCTGGCAGACATTACAGCAAGCATTAGGAACTCGTCTAGACATGAGTACTGCCTATCATCCACAAACTGATGGGCAGAGCGAAAGGACGATACAAATGCTTGAAGACATGCTACGAGCATGTGTTATTGATTTCGGAAACAGTTGGGATCGACATCTACCGTTAGCAGAATTTTCCTACAACAACAGCTACCATTCAAGCATTGAGATGGCGCCGTTTGAAGCACTTTATGGTAGAAAGTGCAGGTCTTCGATTTGTTGGAGTGAAGTGGGGGATAGATAGATTACGGGTCCGGAGATTATACAAGAAACTACCGAGAAGATCATCCAAATTCAACAACGGTTGAAAACCGCCCAAAGTCGACAAAAGAGCTACGCTGACATTAAAAGAAAAGATATAGAATTTGAAATTGGAGAGATGGTCATGCTTAAAGTAGCACCTTGGAAAGGCGTTGTTCGATTTGGTAAACGAGGGAAATTAAATCCAAGGTATATTGGACCATTCAAGATTATTGATCGTGTCGGACCAGTAGCTTACCGACTTGAGTTACCTCAACAACTCGTGGCTGTACATAACACTTTCCACGTCTCGAATTTGAAGAAATGTTTTGCTAAAGAAGATCTCACTATTCCGTTAGATGAAATCCAAATCAACGAAAAACTTCAATTCATCGAAGAACCCGTCGAAATAATGGATCGTGAGGTTAAAAGACTTAAGCAAAACAAGATACCAATTGTTAAGGTTCGATGGAATGCTCGTAGAGGACCCGAGTTCACCTGGGAGCGTGAAGATCAGATGAAGAAGAAATACCCGCATCTATTTCCAGAAGATTCGTCAACACCTTCAACAGCTTAAAATTTCGGGACGAAATTTATTTAACGGGTAGGTACTGTAGTGACCCGAAATTTTCCATGTTTATATATATTAATTGAGATTGATATTTACATGATTAAATGTTTCCAACATGTTAAGCAATCAAACTTGTTAAGACTTGATTAATTGAAATATGTTTCATATAGACAATTGACCACCCAAGTTGACCGGTGATTCACGAACGTTAAAACTTGTAAAAACTATATGATGACATATATATGGATATATATATAGTTAAAATGATACTATGATAAGTAAACATATCATTAAGTATATTAACAATGAACTACATATGTAAAAACAAGACTACTAACTTAATGATTTTTAAACGAGACATATATGTAACGATTATCGTTGTAAAGACATTTAATGTATATATATCATATTAAGAGATATTCATACATGATAATATCATGTTAATATAATAATTTAAAATCTCATTTGATATTATAAACATTGGGTTAACAACATTTAACAAGATCGTTAACCTAAAAGTTTCAAAACAACACTTACATGTAACGACTAACGATGACTTAACGACTCAGTTAAAATGTATATACATGTAGTGTTTTAATATGTATTTATACACTTTTGAAAGACTTCAATACACTTATCAAAATACTTCTACTTAACAAAAATGCTTACAATTACATCCTCGTTCAGTTTCATCAACAATTCTACTCGTATGCACCGTATTCGTACTCGTACAATACACAGCTTTTATATGTATGTACTATTGGTATATACACTCCAATGATCAGCTCTTAGCAGCCCATGTGAGTCACCTAACACATGTGGGAACCATCATTTGGCAACTAGCATGAAATATCTCATAAAATTACAAAAATATGAGTAATCATTCATGACTTATTTACATGAAAACAAAATTACATATCCTTTATATCTAATCCATACACCAACGACCAAAAACACCTACAAACACTTTCATTCTTCAATTTTATTCATCTAATTGATCTCTCTCAAGTTCTATCTTCAAGTTCTAAGTGTTCTTCATATATTCTACAAGTTCTAGTTACATAAAATCAAGAATACTTTCAAGTTTGCTAGCTCACTTCCAATCTTGTAAGCTGATCATCCAACCTCAAGAAATCTTTGTTTCTTACAGTAGGTTATCATTCTAATACAAGGTAATAATCATATTCAAACTTTAGTTCAATTTCTATAACTATAACAATCTTATTTCAAGTGATGATCTTACTTGAACTTGTTTTCGTGTCATGATTCTGCTTCAAGAACTTCGAGCCATCCAAGGATCCGTTGAAGCTAGATCCATTTTTCTCTTTTCCAGTAGGTTTATCCAAGGAAATTAAGGTAATAATGATGTTCATAACATCATTCGATTCATACATATAAAGCTATCTTATTCGAAGGTTTAAAATTGTAATCACTAGAACATAGTTTAGTTAATTCTAAACTTGTTCGCAAACAAAAGTTAATCCTTCTAACTTGACTTTTAAAATCAACTAAACACATGTTCTATATCTATATGATATGCTAACTTAATGATTTAAAACCTGGAAACACGAAAAACACCGTAAAACCGGATTTACGCCGTCGTAGTAACACCGCGGGCTGTTTTGGGTTAGTTAATTAAAAACTATGATAAACTTTGATTTAAAAGTTGTTATTCTGACAAAATGATTTTTATTATGAACATGAAACTATATCCAAAAATTATGGTTAAACTCAAAGTGGAAGTATGTTTTCTAAAATGGTCATCTAGACGTCGTTCTTTCGACTGAAATGACTACCTTTACAAAAACGACCTGTAACTTATTTTTTCGACTATAAACCTATACTTTTTCTGTTTAGATTCATAAAATAGAGTTCAATATGAAACCATGGCAATTTGATTCACTCAAAACGGATTTAAAATGAAGAAGTTATGGGTAAAACAAGATTGGATAATTTTTCTCATTTTAGCTACGTGAAAATTGGTAACAAATCTATTCCAACCATAACTTAATCAACTTGTATTGTATATTATGTAATCTTGAGATACCATAGACACGTATACAATGTTTCGACGTATCATGTCGACACATCTATATATATTTCGGAACAACCATAGACACTCTATATGTGAATGTTGGAGTTAGCTATACAGGGTTGAGGTTGATTCCAAAATATATATAGTTTGAGTTATGATCAATACTGAGATACGTATACACTGGGTCGTGGATTGATTCAAGATAATATTTATCGATTTATTTCTGTACATCTAACTGTGGACAACTAGTTGTAGGTTACTAACGAGGACAGCTGACTTAATAAACTTAAAACATCAAAATATATTAAAAGTGTTGTAAATATATTTTGAACATACTTTAATATATATGTATATATTGTTATAGGTT
Organism: Rutidosis leptorrhynchoides; assembly: GCF_046630445.1. Classification (NCBI taxonomy): domain Eukaryota; kingdom Viridiplantae; phylum Streptophyta; class Magnoliopsida; order Asterales; family Asteraceae; genus Rutidosis; species Rutidosis leptorrhynchoides. Next base: position 422,960,483 of record NC_092336.1, read on the forward strand.
CGTGAATCAACAGTGGCCAAGTCTTACTTCCCGACGAAGTAAAAATCTGTGAAAGTGAGTTATAGTCCCACTTTTAAAATCTAATATTTTTGGGATGAGAATACATGCAGGTTTTATAAATGATTTACAAAATAGACACAAGTACGTGAAACTACATTCTATGGTTGAATTATCGAAATCGAATATGCCCCTTTTTATTAAGTCTGGTAATCTAAGAATTAGGGAACAGACACCCTAATTGACGCGAATCCTAAAGATAGATCTATCGGGCCCAACAAGCCCCATCCAAAGTACCGGATGCTTTAGTACTTCGAAATTTATATCATATCCGAAGGGTGTCCCGGAATGATGGGGATATTCTTATATATGCATCTTGTTAATGTCGGTTACCAGGTGTTCACCATATGAATGATTTTTATCTCTATGTATGGGATGTGTATTGAAATATGAAATCTTGTGGTCTATTATTATGATTTGATATATATAGGTTAAACCTATAACTCACCAACATTTTTGTTGACGTTTTAAGCATGTTTATTCTCAGGTGATTATTAAGAGCTTCTGCTGTCGCATACTTAAATAAGGACGAGATTTGGAGTCCATGCTTGTATGATATTGTGTAAAAACTGCATTCAAGAAACTTATTTTGTTGTAACATATTTGTATTGTAAACCATTATGTAATGGTCGTGTGTAAACAGGATATTTTAGATTATCATTATTTGATAATCTACGTAAAGCTTTTTTAAACCTTTATTGATGAAATAAAGGTTATGGTTTGTTTTAAAATGAATGCAGTCTTTGAAAAACGTCTCATATAGAGGTCAAAACCTCGCAACGAAATCAATTAATATGGAACGTTTTTAATCAATAAGAACGGGATATTTCAAATGCCGCCGGTGCATTCGTAAGACCAAAAGGCATAACTACAAACTCAAAATGCCCATAACGCGTTCGAAAAGCCGTTTTCTCGATGTCTTCCTCACGGACCCGCATTTGGTGATAGTCGGACCGTAGGTCGATTTTAGAGAAATACGTTGCACCCTGGAGTTGGTCGAATAAATCGTCAATCCTTGGCAAAGGATAATGATTCTTGATCGTCACTTTGTTCAACTCCCAATAGTCGATGCACATCCGCATACTACCATCCTTCTTCTTCACGAATAAAACCGGAGCGCCCCATGGCAAAGCACTCGATCGAATAAAACCCTTTTCAAGCAACTCTTGGGTTTGGTTTAACAACTCTTGCATTTCTGTTGGTGCTAAACGATAAGGAGTTTTAGCAATGGGGGTAGCCCCCGGAACCAACTCAATGCGAAATTCAACTTGTCTTTCCGCCGGGACACCCGGTAACTCATCCGGAAAAACGTCTTCAAATTCATTCACCACCGGAATTTAACGAATGGATGGTGGCTCATCTCGAGTATCAACAACATGGGCAAGAAAAGCCATGCCACCACCAACAAGAAAACGACGTGCCCGTGCAAAAGTGCATATCGGCACAAGTCTTCTTCGTTTATCGGCATGAATAATTATCTCTCCCCCACTAGGGGTCTTCACTCGAATAGATTTTTCATGGCATGCAATATCGGCTCTATTATGATCGAGCCAATCCATACCAACAATGATATCAAAATCACCCAAAGTCATCGGGATGAGATCGATTTTAAAGTTTTCGACACCAAACACAACATTACAATTTTTACACACATCAACCACTAGCACCGTCTTGCCATCCGCTATTTCAACTTCTACCGAACGACTTAACTTAGCTAACGGTTTATTAAGTTTAGGCACAAATTTTGGTGACACAAACGACAAGTTTGCACCACTATCAAAGAGTATCCTTACCGGATTGGAATTAACCATGAAAGTACCTGAGACAACTTCACTATATTGCTTGGCCTCCTCATTGGTCATCAAATAATTTCGACCCCTAGCCGTACTTTCCGCCTTCTCTAGTCGCTTAACATTATCGTTGTGAAATTCGGGACACTCCGGCCTCTTGTGCCCCTCTTTGTTACAATTAAAACAAACGATTTTGTTGGAAGATGAGTTCGTACAATCACGGGCCAAGTGCCCTTGTCGACCACAATTGTAGCACGTGGGCTCAAAACTCTTAGAAGCCCCCTTTTTCGCACTACCGACGCTCTCAGTCACACTCTTGTTCTTCTTGTTCGAGTGGCTAGTAGCTTCAAATTTTCGTTTGCCAATGGTGAAGTCACTTTTTCTTGGAGCAAGCGACTCAAAACCCTTAGCGATATCAAATAGCTCATCAAAAGTCTTCGCCGAATTCCTACTAATCCTTTCTTGATAGTTATCATTCAAGGTTCGGTAGAAATCTTCTTTCAACATGTGATCGTTCCCATCATACTCCGGGCAAAATTGGGTCTTTGATAAGAAAGTGGACTTGAGAGTGTTCAAATCCATTGACCCCTGCCTTAAAGTACGTAACTCGTCCTTAAGCTTTGAAAGATCGGCCAAAGTTCGGTATTCCTTGAAAAATTCTTCTTTAAACTCGTCCCACGTCAAACTCATACTTTGTTCTTCGCCATAAAGTCGGATTTTCGCGTCCCACCACAACTTGGCATCACCCCTCATCATGCTACTACCAAACCTCATCTTTTTATCGAGAGGGCACTCACTAGTACGGAAAGCCCCCTCCATATCGGAGATCCATCGAGCACTCTTGAGTGGGTCTCGTTCACCTTCAAAGGTGGGAGGTTAAGCATCTTTGAAGTTTTTATAGTGGAAGTCTCGTCTTCCCGCGTTATCCTCTTTAAGAACAATCTTAACTTGTTCCTTGACTAGATTGACTACTTGTTCGTCAATCGAATCCAAGAACATCTTCTTAACATCCTCTAAGAAGGCCTCATGACGCCTTTCATAATGGCCTCAACCTTGGCCGTAAACTCAACATCCTCGCTCGAACCCCCTTCATTGGTCTCGGGTACGTTTCTCGTCTTCATACTATAAAACGGAAATGGTTAAGCAACGAACGAGAAAACCTAACACATATGAATGTACATATACACCACACTACCCCATCTTGCTCAACAATCGTCGTACATCGCTTGTTTGACACGATTTGAACCCGTAACAATGGTAGCTAATCATTGTTAAGCGAGCACATCGCATTAAATTGCTAGTACAACGTCTATCTCGCTTGATGATTGCTAAACACAACACAAAACAATTAGCGCAAGGTTAGTTCACATAAACCTAAGCACTAATCAACTCCCAATCCGACCCGTCTCCTACAAGTCCCTCATAAAAAGCATACACAATTAAGTCTAAGTCTAGGAACCTATCTCAAGTCGCCTAAATCCCTTAGACCATGCTCTGATACCACTTGTAACAACCCAAACCAATAACCAACCGAATACGCGAAGCAAAAATTTTTAATTTTTTTTTTACAATAGAGTGGGGTGCGCGGCGCGCACAGGCCCCCAACAGCTTCTGTCCAAAATCGTCAAATTTTAATTAAAGATCTCCCATTTCCTGACATACTTAGACGAAACGCTTTTCACAACATGTCATAATAGTTAAAAATCACACGATTCAATAATAAAATGAGTTTTACAAAACGGGGCCCACATCGGCCGTTTTACGAGTTTCATACAAAAGTTCGAGTTTCGACCACACTAGTTTAAATTCCAAACGACACTATGAGCATGGTGTTTGGGGTTAAACTACCCATATCTCGGTCAAACTCCAAAAGCTATCACATCCCAAAAGCGTCCCCTAAACAACAAGCGGGATCTCTAATCCAATCGAAGGCCCTTACCCTTGTCAACGCCGGAGCCTATAAAAAGATAAACAACGAGAGGGTAAGCAAAGCTTAGTGAATGCAATAATTATACTCACATATATATATATATATATATATATATATATATATATATATATATATATATATATATATATATATATATATATATATATATATATAATATACCTACTTGCAATCACTTACACATTTACCGCATACACGCTAGCAATACAATTAGCATACCATCTCAAGTACAAAGCTAATAATCTTCAACAAACCGCTACTAGCGTAATCAATAACATATAATCGACATAATATAATATGCTACAAAACAATACACAACCATGGTTAACCATTCTCGCGTCATGGTGCTACCGGCTCTTTGGTTCACACCACACGCATTTGTCATGATGCTACCTGCTCTTTGGTTCACATCACAACTCGAGTCATACTCATGCTAGAGTGCTACTGGCTCTTTGGTTCACACTTTAACGACGCTAAGGTGCTACCGGTTCTTTGGTTCACTCCCTAACAAATCATGCTATAGCGCTACCGGCTCTTTGGTTCGCACTATAACACACGTACTATGACGCTACCGGCTCTTTGGTTCACATCATAGCACGCTTGCACATACTATGGCACTACCAGCTCTTTGGCTCATACCATAGCATACAAATAAATACATTACATACATATGCATATAATCATTCCACTCACCTTTAACGATTCGGTGACGGTTTTATACTTCCGCAAGCTTCAAAGCAAAGTACCTAATATAATAAGTACTTCAATCAACTCACAAAAACTAGTTGGACTAAATACCAACAATTTCACTTATGTGCATTTTAATGACTTAAATGCATTAAATGCCCCATTTTCACCAAAACCGCCCTTTAAGGGTCAAGACCATCATTAATCACTTAAAAGCTAGTGATTAAGGTCCAACAACACTAACCATTACATAATTAGGGCATTTCATACCCATTTTTCCCAATTAGGTCAATCATTAGCCCTTTGACTAATTTAAAGTCAACACACCCATTTCGGGTTATCTACTAACCCATCTAACACCCATTTACTATTTAACTAGGTGTGCTAGTGATTAACTAACCAATTAGAACTCATAAACATCAATTAACATTTTGAAACCCTAGGTTAGTCACCATTGAGTCTTCATGACTCCCTCTTACCCAAGAACACCCAAAATCACCAAATATGGGTTTTATGTTCTTCATTTACCCCAAACCCTAACCCTTACACAAAATCAAAGTAAGGAAATTAAAGTTAGAACATACCACTACAACTACAACGGAGCTAGAGAGGAGATGAACAACTTTAATACCCGCACTTTGGTTCGAGAACAACTTCTTCCTCTTGGATTTAAGCTTTCTCACTCAAGAATCACACTCTCTCTCTAAAATTTAAGTGAAGAGGATAAGGTTGTTGATAATGGAGTTAATGATACTCCACAAACTGACCAACTGGCCTTTAACACGTCCACAAGTGAAATTACCAAAATGCCCATCAAAATATCTGAATAAAAGAGCAGAAACACGGCTACAGTGTTAGTGCGCCACGCGCACTATTAAGGGCGCGCTGAGCGCACCTAGCTCAGATCCATCTATGACTTCTGTTTAACAGAACAATCATTCCCACACTTTATGTACTCTATTTACACTGCTGTACAATGAAGATTAGGGTCTTACACCTATTCATATACTCATCCGCATCTTGTAACAAGAATTGTCATACCCATTTACCAGAAATTAGCAATAAGCATTTCAAATCTCGCAGCGTTTCTACATCAACAGTTATATGTATATAAAATTTAACTCTTAGAATTATGACCTTTAATTCTGAAATTCTGAAAAACACCCAGTCTACAAATAATTACTCCAAATTCTAAAAAAGCTGAATACAGCAGCAAAAATTGTACACGACTTTAACAGTCGGAAGTTTGATGATAAAGAATAGTATGTTGGCAAAGCTCAGAAAGGTTGAAATTGGAAAATGAATCGAGTAAACCATGAAGGAGACCAAGGACAAATACAAGGACCAAACCCTGTATTTAAAGAATCCTGATGATTCTGTTTCTGATGAAATCTTTAGCGAATACCTTGCTCTTTAATAGCTCTAAATCATCGTGAATGAATTTCTTCATCACAATTTGATTCAAAAATTCTAAGATATTATCGTATCTTTCATTATTAATACCCTCAATATTTCTGAAGATATCTTCATAAATATTCTCGTCCGATATAAATTGTCTCTCCGCGCTATCTGTGATATATCATAAAAAGAAACTGTCTTAGTTTCTATATTCTGTAAACCTTCGAGCTTAAAATAAGAATGCTTTTGAAGTAGTGTTGGAAATTGATGCATAAGTTAGTATAATATAATGACACTTGATCAACGTGATTATATTACAGTAAGTCATGCTGAGTTTCTAATGGAACGTGATGATTCACAGATCATAACGTCATCATGTGCCATGTTACACGACTCTTACATTCTATCTAATCTATAAACATATCAAGAACATATTTTCTTGATAATTCTATCTTTTCTCAGTGATTCTGATAATTTGATAAATCAAATCGTGCCATTACGATTTCCTTCTTAAAACATTAGCCATATTCATTCGAAACTCCATACCCACAAATTCTGGACCATTACTTAATGTGCTTAATGGATAGAAGAGAAAACAGAGCATAAAGCTTCGAAATGTAAATGGGGGTATAAATCGCAGCAAATAGGAGAAAGCATTAACTGTGCTTGACAAGGATTATAGGAGACAGAAGCAGGGACATCGAAATATAAGAGAAAATATGAAGCCCAACAACAACACGGAGGTTACAAACCGTAGATATTAATACGAATAACAATATAAAGACACGGTAAAATTAAGAACAGTATCACCCCAAGGTAATAGTAGGAATAAACTGATTTTTCGGGTGAAATATTGAAAAGAAGGATGACAGAAATGATAATTAGGAAAATATCAAGGATTAGAACGGGATTAAGCATTTTCACAATCTTTTGGATATAAGAACTAAGAAAGAAAATATAGGAATGGTGAGAATAACGAAATGGAAGAGTTTAATTTATAATAGAAATATCAGACAGAGTAATCGAGAAAGATCACCATATTTAATTATAGAGATCTTAATTTCCTTACTCGCCGAAGAATCAAATCTTTTAGATTTCGAAGATTTTCTTTAAATCCCTTGAATTCTGGAATTCAACCAAGACAACGTCAAAAGTTAAGACGCACCTTATTTTCTAAATTCAAACGTGACTACGTCAAAAGCCAAGGCAAATCTCTATTTCTTCATTTCAAAACTTTTGTGATAACCTCACTCGTACGCTTCGAATAATCGAATCGTTTTATCTATATTACTCAATAATGATAAAACTCTATTTATCAACTTATTTTCGTCATGAAAATATTTTTTATTGTTAGCCATGACCACCTCACTCAAATTTCGGGACGAAATTTCTTTAACGGGTAGGTACTGTGACGATCCGGGAATTTCCGACCAAATTTAAACTTAATCTTTATATGTCTCCGGCACGATCAGTAAAGTCCGTTAAACTGAATCTAAAAAACTTTGAACTGTGTTCATGTATACATTTGACCTTTGACCATGTCCGATGATTCACGAACAATTGTTTGTAAATAAATATGTATATATATATATATATATATATATATATATATATATATATATATATATATATATATATATATATATATAATGTAAATATATGTAGTAATTTAAAATTATAAAATATAATTTAAACATTGGAATTAGATATGTAAAATGAGATACAAAATAATTAAGTACAATTTAAAAATTGACTCTATATATAAAGACATATGAGATCTATGAATGATAATATATATAAAATTAAATAATAAAGAATCAATAAGAGTTACTATATAAAATATTATATGATTATTAAATATTACATAATTAATAAGATATTAACAAATTAAAATATAGTTGTTATAATATTATTAATACTAATATTAATATTAACAATTAACATCAGTATTAGTTATACTATTATAGATAATATATAGATATGAAATTTAATGCATTTAATTTGTTACCATTAATAATATTATTATTACTTTCCTTACTCTTATTAGAATATGTATCTAATATTAATGACAGTGTTGCTATTATTATTTTGTATAATATGTAAATATGAAATTTGATATAATCGATTTGTTATATAACTACTATTATTATTAGTATTATTATTATTATCATTATTCATATCGTAATTAGTTGTAAGATTACAATTTTAGTTACTACAAATGATTATGTATTATTATTATTATTATTATTATTATTATTATTATCTTTATCAAGATTATTATTATTAATATCATTATTATTATAATTAGTAGTAAAAAAATTATAATTTTGGTTATTATGTTTATTATTACTAAAAATAATCATTTTATTTAAAAGTTCTTATTATCATCAATAAATTCATTTCTTATAATTATTATTATCTTTATTATTATCTATTATTAGTAATATTATCAACATTATATCTCCAATATTATTAGAATTCTTATTAAAATTACTAATAGAATTATATTAATAACTAATATTACGAAATTTAATAAAATAGTTATATACATAAACAGATATATATACATAAATATAATTATATAAAATTCAGCTATATAAATAAATATAAACAGATATAAAAGAAAATCCAGTTAATTATATATAATACAGATATATATATATATATATATATATATATATATATATATATATATATATATATATATATATATATACATATATATATACGCGATATCACTGATTACCATATTCTGTTCTTTATTCTTTTTTTTCTGTTTTTCTGTTTGGCCTGTGAACAAATGTCGACACCATGAAAACTAGAAGACAATATCGATCAATTTGTTTCTACAGTAATCAATCAACTACCCATATAACTCTCTACTACTGCTGTTCGATTAATTAAAAACAGAAACACATTTAAAAAAAAAAACAGGTCGTACCCTGTTCTTGAGCCTTGAAGATCAAAAATCGATTTCGTAATTGTTTTTCAAAATCTATAAATGCAATCATGTTAGGAAACTCTTGTTCAAACCATCTGTAAGTCTTCAAGCTTCAATTTCGTCTCTTGAATTCGAATTTCAAGGTCAAAATTCAAAATTTAAAAGTCAAACGATTGGTTCTTTGTAAAATTCGAATTTATTTTAAAGATTTTGGGTCAATTGATAATTTATAAAGTTTCTAGGAAGGATTTGAAACCTAATTCATGTAGGAAGTTGGATCTAAAACAGCCTAAAAATCACATTTGATTTCTGAGTTCATATTCACATTTTTTTTTCTTATCTGAGACTGTTTTATTTATTTCTTTGTCGGTTCTAATTAAATCAAACACTATCAACTAGTTGATTGTATCAAATTTATTTATAAATCAAGTTTTAATTTGCTGTTACTTTGATAAATGGATTTGGCCGGTTTGAATGTGAAGAAGAATAAGAAGAAGAAACACAAATAATACGGGTTTTAATAATAGAAAGTGGTAATTACATCAGAAAATAAGAATCGGAGGAATGGTTTAGATGGTGTGCGGGTTAGCGAGTGGTCGTGGGTTCGAGCCCGGTCTCATGCAAATCTTTTTACAGAATCTTGTAAAGGGTATAAACCTTTTATATTTTTTTTATTATCATTTTTATCATTATTATTATTATGATTATTATACTATTGTTATGTTACTATTATTATTAATAATTGTTATTATTACAAGTATTATTATTATTATTATTATTATTATTATTATTATTATTATTATTATTATTATTATTATTATTGTTATTCTTATTCTTATTATTATTATTATTATTATTATTATTATTATTATTATTATTATTATTATTAATGTTATTATGATTAATATTATTAGTAATACAATTATTATTATTATTATCATTGTTATAAGTATTATAACGAATACTATTATTACTAATATAAGTAGTACTAGTGTTAGTACCATTACTATTACTATGAAAATAATACAACTTATTATTATACATATTAGTATTTGTATCATTCAATAAATAATAGAATTATTAGTATTATCATAAGTTATAAGTATCATAACCATTATTATTATTATTATTATTATTATTATTATTATTATTATTATTATTATTATTATTATTATTATTATTATTATTATTATTATTATTATTATTATTATCATTATAAATATTTTTATTAATCTTATCATTTTTTATTATTAATAAGATTATTAGTACTATTAATATTAAACTCATTATCATGATTATTGTAACGACCCGGATTTTTCCGATTATTTTATACCTATGAGATTAATATTTACATAAATTAAACCTTACCAACATGATAAGTAATCTAAATTGTTGAGATTTATGTTTTTAAAAAGAGTTTTACACAACGTTTGACCGTCCAATTTGACCGATGATATCACGAACTATATAACAAACGATAATTATACGTTTGTGTATATATATGTATTTATATATATTTAACATGATCTAAGAATGGTTTAACATCTCATTGTGTACTAATAACAATAAGTTATAAGTATACTTTGAGACTACTAACTTAAGTTTTCAAAATGATAACTATACGTAACGTTATTTGACATATATACCTTTAACCTATAATACTTATACAAGCATCATATAAATATGTATTTAATCACTTTTAAAGGGCTTATATACATAAAACAATATAAGTATATTTACAAAAGATAGCTATATTTGAATTCTCGTTCTGTTTCCTCAAAATTTCTACACGTATACCTAGAGTATATGTACTCGTATCATACCCAGCTCCTATACGTATTTACTATTAGTATATGCACATCACAATCACTTTATTAGCAGCCATGAGTCAGCTAATTTTGGATCTTAGCATGCATGATTAATCAATTTGGCATATTACAAGACTTTTGCACAATATTACAAATTTATACATCTTTTCACCACCATTTATACTCCATTCCAATTTCATTTTTACTACACATTTTCTCTAACCAAAAACACACTCTTAGGAACCTTAAGTGTTCTTCACAATCTCAGCAAATAACCATGAAGATCTAGCTTCAAAAACAAGCCTTAATCATCATAATAAATTCCTTACAAGAAAACTTCAATAATCCTTCCAAAAATACAAGTTTACTTCCAACCTTTTGATCCAACTCCACCACTCTTTTGGTTCTAGGATTTTTCTCATCTTTTACAGTAACTTTGTACAAGTAACTTGAGGTAGTAACCTTGTTCATAACCTTATTCGATTCATATTTATATAGCTATCTTATTTTGTGTTGTAAAATTTTAACAACAAGAACATAGTTTGAATGATTTCAAACTTGTTTGCAAACTAAATAGATCCTTCTAAATTAACTTTTAAAACACTTCAAGACCTGTAATATATCATAATGATATGCTAACTTAACAAGATATAACTTGGTTTTACAAGGAACATCTTAAAAACTGAATCTACGTCGTCGGAGTGCAACCGGGGGCTGTTTTGGGTTGGATAATTAAAAACCATCTTAAGCTTTGAATTGGAAGTTCATGTTCTGGAAAAATGATATTTCTTATGAATATGTTAACACATAAAAATTTCATGGTTTAACTCAAAGTGTAAGTATTTTTAGAAAAATGATCATTAAATGTTGTTTTTATGATGGAAAATGATCACTTTCATAAGTTTCACCAAAGTTTGACCTATAACCTGTGATTTCGAATACAACCTAAGGTATTTTCAGTTCATATTCTTAAAATTTGACTCGATCCAAGGAAGTGGCAAGTTGAACCAACAAAAACGGAGTTGTAATGAAGAAACTACGACTAAAACAAGATTGGGTATCCGAAGCTAGTTTAGCTACGAAAATATTTGGAGAAAAATTAAATTAATCATATATTTCTATTTCTAATTAATATGATATTTCATATATATTTACTTATGATATGATTTTATATATTTCAGGACCACCCGTAAACAACACGAGAAGATTAATCATAAGATCTCATGATTGTACGCAACACGTCATTTGACAACACGGTACTTTATGTACGCAACACGTCACTTGACAACATGGCACCATGGGTCGAGATTAATTCTGATCAATACGAATACAATGGGGTCTTTATTTATTTTATTTAAGCAACTAATTGTGGACCACTAACATCGAACTGCTAACTACGGACTAAGAAAATATTAAAAGTATTAAAAGTATATATATATATATATATATATATATATATATATATATATATATATATATATATATATATATATATATATATATATATATATATATATATATATGTAACGATTACTTAAAAAGAAAATATGTTGATATATTATATATATGGTTAGGTTCGTGATATCTATCGGAGACCAAGTCGTGATAAATACCTTCAAGGCAAAAGTGAGTATATAGTCCCACTTTTAAACTCTAAATATTTCGGGATGAGAATACATGCATTTTATGATTTACGTTATGGACACAAGTGATTAAAAATATATATTCTACGTTGAGTTGTACCACTGGCATACTTCCCTGTAACTTGGTAACTATTATTTACATGAGGTATTGTAAACGCGAATCCTGTTGATAGATCTATCGGGCCTGACAACCCCAACCGGACTGGACGACCAGTATTCAACGGTTGCACAGTACTTCATTTTGGTGACTACACTTGGTACGGTGTAGTGAGATTTCATAATAAAGGGAATATGCGACGTTGATTCAATGTTAAGTATGGTTATCAAGTGCTCAACAACTTAGAATATTTTTATTAAAACGTTTATATATGAAATCTTGTGGTCTATATTTATAACGCTGCCGGCATTAAACCTATATCTCACCAACTTTATGTTGACGTTTTAAGCATGTTTATTCTCAGGTGATAACTAAAAGCTTCCGCTGCAACATGTTGAATTTAAGCAAGATCTTGAGTATGCATATTTGTGTCAAAAATAAAACTGCATATCGGAGGATTTGTAATGTAAAATATGTTGGAAGTCGTATTGTTATTATCACATGTAAAGTTTGTAAGTCTAAGATCATCGCTAAACGATAATCATTATTAAGTTGTTTAAACCTTGTATTTGTAATAAAAGCTATGGTTTGTATTGTAAAAACGAATGCAGTTTTTGAAAAATGTCACATATAGAGGTCAATACCTCGCGATGAAATCATATGTTATTGTATTCGTCTTTATGGTTAAGGTCGGGTTGTGACATGTGGTATCAGAGCGTTGGTCTTAGAGAACCAGAAAATTTGCATTAGTGTGTCTTATCGAGTTTGTTAGGATGCATTAGTGAGTCTGGACTTTGACCGTGTTTGATTTCGAAAACTATTGCTTATCCTTGTTGGTTAAAAATTAATATGTAAATATTATGTGGTATTAACGTGCTAGTTGTTATGTGATAGATGTCTGGCTTAGAACTTATTATCACATTCAACGACTCCGAACCAGAATCTTCAGATGGTGTTCCAGTCATTAACCTATCCGATGATGAAAACGACACCTTTGGGGAAGACTCACAAGTTCCGGATGAATCAATTGAAGAGGAACCAGAAAGTGATCCCGAGGAGGAAGAAATACAGGAAATTACGAAAGACAAGTTCGAACGAGGAAAGAAACGAAAGGCTACTGAAATGAAAAATCCAAATCCCGAGTCTAGAGAGAATGTTGTAGCACCAACTCCACCAGATACTTCCACACCTATTCCCGCTATTCCTATTAGTTCTATCCTGGCATCCAGTTCTTCAACCCCTCAGCCAAAACGCAGGGAGACAACCATGATAACCTTTAAGCGATTCCTTTGAACACAAACGCTTTTGGTTAAATGATACGCTGTTGTTTTAAACCATGGGATCATATAACGTTTTGTATAATATTACTAGTGTGGATTGCTTAATGTTTGATGTAAGATAAGCATATGTAAAATAGTGAAGTGTGAAATGCAATAATTTTCCATGGTTGAGTATTATTTGGGTGATAGTAATTGATTTTCGTACTGAGCTATTAAGTATGAACTTTAACGGGTAGGTACTACCCTAGGTATAATTATAAAATGCTAATAAGAAGAAAAGGCTTTTATAATAATAACTGGTTCATATTATTAATAAGCTACGATGTACTATAAATACATACTACATCTATAATATTCCATGTGAATAATTATTTTTTTTCCATTTTTATTGAAGATTATGGCGCGATTGAACCGAATGATGGAACAAGAAATCCAGGAACTCATCAATCAGCGAGTGAACAACAGAATGTTATGGGTCGAGGCTGCAAGAGGTGCTGCAGTTAACCCAAATCCTCGTGTGGGATGCACTTACAAAACTTTTCAAGGTTGCAAGCCCTCATCATTCAGTGGAACAGAAGGACCGATCGGTTTAACACGGTGGATCGAAAAGATTGAGTCTGTGTTTAAAATCAGTGGTTGTATTGAGAAGGACATGACCAAGTATGCATTGTGCACCTTACAAGATAGTGCACTCATGTGGTGAAAAAACTATGTGAAGGCCGTAGGAGGAGATGTAGCTTATGATACTCCCTGGAAAGAATTCAAAATAATGCTAATCAACGAATATTGTCCAAGGAACGAGGTTAGGAAGTTGGAAGCTGAATTACGAAGCCTGAAAGTTGTTGGTACTGAACTCACCAACTACAATCAGCGATTCATGGAATTAGCTTTGCTATGTCCCGAATTGGTACCAACCGAATAACGGAAGATTGAACTGTACAAAGACGGTTTGCCTAAAAAGGTCAAGGCAAATGTTACAGCATCCAAACCCAAGACTATTCATGAAGCTATCACCATGGCGAACGAGTTGATGGACCAGATTATTCTGGATAAGAACACCGATGACAAGACATCGGGAAACAAAAGAAAGTGGGAAGGTAATCATCAATAATCCAACAAGAAACAAGAAACCACGCAAGGTGCGGGTAGCGGTTCGAACTCAGGTTACAAGGGACGAAATCCTTTATGTAACAGATGCCACAAACATCACTCTAGTTATTGTAATGTGGTGTGCAACAATTGTAATCGAAAAGGTCATCTTGCTGAAGATTGTAGGGTTCCCGCTACAAATACAAACGGTACCAAGACTCCTGCCACCAATGCAAATAGAACTGCCTTGGCCACTGTTACTTGTTATGGGTGTGGGAAACAGGGTCATTATAAGAGTTAGTGCCCAAATCCAGAGAAGAATAATGGATCTGCACGTGGAAGAGCATTTGTTATTAATGCTAGAGAGGCGTGCGAAGACCGGGAGCTTGTTACGGGTACGTTTACCATTAATAACTTATCCGCATCTATTATATTTGATACTGGTGCCGATAGAAGTTACGTGTGTAGAGACTTTCATGCTAAATTGAATTGTTCATCATTACCTCTAGATGCTAAGTATATGATTGAGTTAGCTAATGGTAAACTAATTAAAGCCGATAAAACTTGCCGTGATTGTAAAATAAATTTAGCCGGAGAAACATTTAAGATTGATTTGATACCCGTAGAATTAGGAAGTTTTGATGTAATAGTCGACATGGACTGGATGTCCAAAATAGGAGCTGAAGTTGTGTGTGCCAAGAAGGCAATTTGCATTCCTCGTAAGGATAAAACGCCAGTAATGATTTATGGAGAGAAGGGTAACTCAAAGTTAAAACTCATTAGTTGTTTGAAAGCTCAAAAGTGCTTAAAGAAAGGGTGCTATGCTATCTTAGCACATGTTAATAAAGTCGAAATGAAGGAAAAAGTGAAGAGCATCAATGACGTGCCTGTGGCAAGAGATTTTCCTGAAGTCTTTCCGGAAGAGTTGCCGGGACTACCTCCTTTCAGGTCTGTAGAATTTTAAATAGATCTTGTACCAGGAGCTGCGCCGGTTGCTCGTGCTCCATATAGACTTGCACCGTCCGAGTTAAAAGAACTTCAGAGTCAGTTAAAAGAATTACTGGACCGAGGATTCATACGACCAAGTACTTCACCGTGGGGAGCTCCAATTTTATTTGTTAAAAAGAAAGATGGATCTTTTAGGATGTGTATAGATTATCGTGAATTAAATAAGTTAACTATCAAGAATCGGTATCCACTACCGAGAATTGACGATTTATTTGATCAACTGCAAGGATCATGTGTGTACTCGAAAATCGACTTAAGATCGGGCTATCATCAACTACGTGTCATAGAAGAAGATATTTCGAAAACTGCTTTTCTGACACGCTACGGTCATTATGAATTTTTGGTCATGCCGTTTGGATTAACGAATGCGCCAGCTGTATTCATGGACCTCATGAATCGAGTTTGTAGTCCGTATTTAGATAAGTTTGTTATCATTTTCATTGACGATATTCTTATCTATTCCAAGAGTGAGCAAGAGCATGAACAGCATTTAAGATTGGTATTGGAATTGTTAAGAAAAGAACAATTATACGCCAAATTTTCTAAGTGTGCGTTTTGGTTAAAAGAAGTGTAATTTCTTGGTCATGTTGTTAGTAGCAAAGGAATTCAGGTTGACCCAGCTAAAATTGAGGCCATTGAAAAATGGGAGACTCCTAAGACACCAACGCAGATACGCCAATTTTTGGGTTTAGCTGGTTATTATAGAAGGTTTATTCAAGATTTTTCTCGAATAGCTAAACCATTAACAGCGTTAACGCAAAAAGGGAAGAAGTACGAATGGACTTCTGAGCAGGAGAGTGCTTTTCAATTACTGAAGAAGAAGTTGACTACAGCGCCTATTTTATCGTTACCTGAAGGGAACGATGATTTTGAGATATATTGTGACGCTTCGCGGCAAGGTTTTGGTTGCGTCCTTATGCAACGGAAGAAAGTTATAGCATACGCATCCCGACAATTGAAGATTCATGAGCAGAATTATATGACGCATGACTTAGAATTGGGAGCAGTAGTGTTTGCATTGAAGATATGGAGACACTACTTATATGGGGTTAAATGCACTGTGTTTACCGATCATAAAAGCCTTCAACATATCTTCGATCAGAAACAGCTGAACATGAGGCAACGTAGGTGGGTCGAGCTGATAAACAACTACGATTGTGAGATTCTCTATCATCCCGGGAAAGCGAATGTAGTGGCCGACGCTCTAAGCAGAAAGGAATGAGAACCAATTCGAGTACGAGCGATGAACATAAAAATTCGCATGAATCTCAACTCACAAATCAAAGAGGCTCAACGAGAAGCTCTTACTAAAGAAAACATAGGAAATGAAATAATGAAGAAGTATGAGAAGCAACTCATTATATGGGAAGACGGAATTCGATATTTCGCAAACCGTATTTGGGTACCGAAGTTGGGTGGATTAAGGAAGTTGATATTGAATGAGGCGCACAAGACAAGATACTCGATACATCCTGGAGTTGGAAAGATGTACCAAGATCTTAAGACGCGTTATTGGTGGCCTAATTTAAAGACAGACGTTGCAACATATGTTGGGGAATGTTTAACTTGTTCTAAAGTTAAAGCAGAACACCAGAAGCCGTCAGGGTTACTTCAACAACCAGAAATCCCAGAATGGAAATGGGATGGTATTGCCATAGATTTCATCACAAAGTTACCTAAGACTGCCTGGGGTTATGACACCATTTGGGTAATAGTTGATCGTCTCACCAAATCTGCACATTTCTTGCCTATAAAGGAAACGGATAGAATGGAGAAACTATTACGACTGTACATAAAGGAAATTGTTTCAAGGCATGGAATACCTATTTCCATTATATCCGATCGTGATAGTAGATTTACATCAAAGTTCTGGCAATCACTACAGGAGGCCCTAGGAACTCGTTTGGATATGAGTACCGCATATCATCCGTAAACTGACGGGCAGAGTGAAAGAACAATTCAGACTCTTGAAGACATGCTCAGGGCATGTGTGATCGATTTTGGAAACGGATGGGAAAAATATCTATCATTAGCAGAATTCTCGTATAATAACAGTTATCATGCGAGCATTAAAGCTGCACCATTTGAAGCATTGTATGGAAGGAAGTGTAGATCTCCTATCTGTTGGAATGAAGTAGGAGATCGACAATTAACTGGTCCCGAGATTATACACGAAACGACTGAGAAGATAGTACAAATCAAGGAGAGATTGAAAACAGCCCGTAGTTGCCAAAAGAGCTACGCCGATGTCCGATGGAAACCATTAGAGTTTCAGATCGGTGACATGGTTATGTTAAAGGTGTCACCTTGGAAAGGTGTAATACGTTTCGGTAAAAGGGGTAAACTGAACCCAAGGTATGTAGGCCCGTTCAAGATCATCAAAAGCATTGGACCGGTAGCTTATCGACTCGAGTTACCGCAACAACTCGCCGAAGTACATAATACATTTCATGTATCAAACCTTAAGAAATGTCTTGCAAAGGAAGATCTCACCATTCCTCTTAAAGAAATCCAAGTCGATGAGAAACTACAATTCATAGAAGAACCAGTCGAAATCATGGACCGTGAAGTTAAACAACTCAAGCAGAGCAACATACCGATCGTTAAGGTTCGTTGGAATGCTGGAAGGGGTCCCGAGTTTACTTGGGAAAGAGAGGATCAGATGAAACGAAAGTACCCACATTTGTTTCCCGAGAACGCAAAATAGGTACAATTTTAAAATTTCGGGACGAAATTTATTTAACGGGTAGGTACTGTAACGACCCGGATTTTTTCGATCATTTTATACCTATGAGATTAATATTTACATAAATTAAACCTTACCAACATGATAAGTAATCTAAATTGTTGAGATTTATGTTTTTAAAAAGAGTTTTACACAACGTTTGACCGTCCAATTTGACCGATGATATCACGAACTATATAACAAACGATAATTATACGTTTGTGTATATATATGTATTTATATATATTTAACATGATCTAAGAATGGTTTAACATCTCATTGTGTACTAATAACAATAAGTTATAAGTATACTTTGAGACTACTAACTTAAGTTTTCAAAATGATAACTATACGTAACGTTATTTGACATATATACCTTTAACCTATAATACTTATACAAGCATCGTATAAATATGTATTTAATCACTTTTAAAGGGCTTATATACATAAAACAATATAAGTATATTTACAAAAGATAGCTATATTTGAATTCTCATTCCGTTTCCTCAAAATTTCTACACGTATACCTAGAGTATATGTACTCGTATCATACCCAGCTCCTATACATATTTACTATTAGTATATACACATCACAATCACTTTATTAGCAGCCATGAGTCAGCCAATTTTGGATCTTAGCATGCATGATTAATCAATTTGGCATATTACAAGACTTTTGCACAATATTACAAATTTATACATCTTTTTACCACCATTTATACTCCATTCCAATTTCATTTTTACTACACATTTTCTCTAACCAAAAATACACTCTTAGGAACCTTAAGTGTTCTTCACAATCTCAGCAAATAACCATGAAGATATAGCTTCAAAAACAAGCCTTAATCATCATAATAAATTCCTTACAAGAAAACTTCAATAATCCTTCCAAAAATACAAGTTTACTTCCAACCTTTTGATCCAACTCCACCACTCTTTTGGTTCTAGGATTTTTCTCATCTTTTACAGTAACGTTGTCCAAGTAACTTGAGGTAGTAACCTTGTTCATAACCTTATTTGATTCATATTTATATAGCTATCTTATTTTGTGTTGTAAAATTTTAACAACAAGAACATAGTTTGAATGATTTCAAACTTGTTTGCAAACTAAATAGATCCTTCTAACTTAACTTTTAAAACACTTCAATACCTGTAATATATCATAATGATATGCTAACTTAACAAGATATAACTTGGTTTTACAAGGAACATCTTAAAAACTGAATCTACGTCGTCGGAGTGCAACCGGGGGCTGTTTTGGGTTGGATAATTAAAAACCATCTTAAGCTTTGAATTGGAAGTTCATGTTCTGGAAAAATGATATTTCTTATGAATATGTTAACACATAAAAATTTCATGGTTTAACTCAAAGTGTAAGTATTTTTAGAAAAATGATCATTAAATGTTGTTTTTATGATGAAAAATGATCACTTTCATAAGTTTCACCAAAGTTTGACCTATAACCTGTGATTTAGAATACAACCTAAGGTATTTTCAGTTCATATTCTTAAAATTTGACTCGATCCAAGGAAGTGGCAAGTTGAACCAACAAAAACGGAGTTGTAATGAAGAAACTACGACTAAAACAAGATCGGGTATCCGAAGCTAGTTTAGCTACGAAAATATTTGGAGAAAAATTAAATTAATCATATATTTCTAATTAATATGATATTTCATATATATTTACTTATGATTTGATTTTATATATTTCAGGACCACCCGTAAACAACACGAGAAGATTAATCATAAGACCTCATGATTGTACGCAACACGTCATTTGACAACACGGTATTTTATGTACGCAACACGTCACTTGACAACATGGTACCATGGGTCGAGATTAATTCCGATCAATACGAATACGATGTGGTCTTTATTTATTTTATTTAAGCAACTAATTGTGGACCACTAACATCGAACTGCTAACTACGGACTAAAAAAATATTAAAAGTATTAAAAGTATATATATATATATATATATATATATATATATATATATATATATATATATATATATATATATATATATGTAACGATTACTTAAAAAGAAAATATGTTGATATATTATATATATGGTTAGGTTCGTGATATCTATCGAAGACCAAGTCGTGATAAATACCTTCAAGGCAAAAGTGAGTATATAGTCCCACTTTTAAACTCTAAATATTTCGGGATGAGAATACATGCATTTTATGATTTACGTTATGGACACAAGTGATTAAAAATATATATTCTACGTTGAGTTGTACCACTGGCATACTTCCCTGTAACTTGGTAACTATTATTTACATGAGGTATTGTAAACGCGAATCCTGTTGATAGATCTATCGGGCCTGACAACCCCAACCGGACTGGACGACCAGTATTCAACGGTTGCACAGTACTTCGTTTTGGTGACTACACTTGGTACGGTGTAGTAAGATTTCATAATAAAGGGAATATGCGACGTTGATTAAATGTTAAGTATGGTTATCAAGTGCTCAACAACTTAGAATATTTTTATTAAAACGTTTATATATGAAATCTTGTGGTCTATATTTATAACGCTGCCGGCATTAAACCTATATCTCACCAACTTTATGTTGACGTTTTAAGCATGTTTATTCTCAGGTGATAACTAAAAGCTTCCGCTGCAACATGTTGAATTTAAGCAAGATCTTGAGTATGCATATTTGTGTCAAAAATAAAACTGCGTATCGGAGGATTTGTAATGTAAAATATGTTGGAAGTCGTATTGTTATTATCACATGTGAAGTTTGTAAGTCTAAGATTATCGCTAAACGATAATCATTATTAAGTTGTTTAAACCTTGTATTTGTAATAAAAGCTATGGTTTGTATTGTAAAAACGAATGCAGTTTTTGAAAAATGTCGCATATAGAGGTCAATACCTCGCGATGAAATCATATGTTATTGTATTCGTCCTTATGGTTAAGGTCGGGTTGTGACAATTATCAATCTTACTAAAATTAATATATTGTTATCTCTAAAACTAGTAACGTTATTACAAATAGATATTTTTATATAAAAATACATTACACCATATTTTATTACTAAAAAGATATTAATTAAACTATATGTAAAATATATCAATTAATATATAAATATATATTAAACTTTAATATACAGATTTATCATTTATGATAAATAATAGTTATACAAAACATATGAACTAAATATATTAAATTCATCAAAATAATATATAGTATAACAAGTATATTATTAACAACAATATAAATATACATATATAATTTCTTGATTATGATCATGTGTATTAATAAAGATACAAATGATATAGGTTCGTGAATCCGAGGTCAACCCTGCATTGTTCAATATAGTCATATGTATTTTTACTACAAAATACATTAGGTGAGTTTCATTTGCTCCCTTTTTAATGCTTTTGCAATATATATTTTTGGGACTGAGAATACATGCGCTACTTTTATAAATGTTTTACGAAATAGACACAAGTAATCGAAACTACATTATATGGTTGAATGGATCGAAGCCGAATATGCCCCTTTTAACCTGGTAATCTAAGAATTTGGGAACAGACCCCCAAATTGACGCGAATCCTAAAGATAGATCTATTGGGCCCAACAAGCCCCATTCTGGAATTTGGAATGCTTTAGTACTTCGAAATTTATCATGTCCGATGGGTGTCCCGGAATGATGGGGATATTCTATATGCATCTTGTTAATGTCGATTATCAGGGTTCAATCTATATGAATGATTTTTGTCTCTATGCATGAGACATATATTTATGAGAAATGAAAATCTTGTGGTCTATTAAAATGATGAAAATGATTATTTATATTAAACTAATGAACTCACCAACCTTTTGGTTGACACTTTAAAGCATGTTTATTATCAGGTATGAAAGAAATCTTCCGCTGTGTATTTGCTCATTTTAGAGATATTACTTGGAGTCATTCATGACATATTTCAAAATACGTTGCATTCGAGTCGTTGAGTTCATCAAGATTATTATTAAGTCAATTATAGTTGGATATATTATGAAATGGTATGCATGTCTGTCAACTTTCGATGAAATGAAAGTTTTTCTTTTAAAACGAATGCAATGTTTGTAAAATGTATCATATAGAGGTCAAATATTTCGCGATGTAATCAAATGTTATTGTATTTGTTCTTATGGATTAGGACGGGTCACTACAGAAAACCACATCAGGAGCCTTTTGTTGATATATAGTAGTATAATATAATGGGTTTACTTGGGTTCTTTGTTTATTCTTAGTGTAGGCATTTACTTTTTACTTTAATCTAGTAAGGTACTAATAGCACACTATATATGGTAATGGTTTGAAATGTGAGTGATGTAGGGTGAGATACAAGATATTTTGTTTCCCAAACCTTGCATCTCAACAGTTATTGGGATATAGTCTTTTCAACAGGAGTTCTAAGGATTTAACATTCAATAAGATCGGTCATTTTGCTCTAATTAATTTTCTGCGTTTTGACGTATAGATTGGTGATATCTTTTTGTTGTTTGACGACGATGTTTATACATTTTTGACTTAATCGCTATCAGTGTAAACTAATTTTAACTTTACTTTAGCCAGCCGTGGACAGAGTATTGTGGCAATACTAATGTTTTCGAAAACTATTTTATAGAGCTGTCGTCAACACATGAGCTCATAAATCTAGAAACCATAAGTAAAAGAAAAAACAAAATCTCTGTATGTCTTATGAATTTATCCGTTTTCAAAAATAAAATCGGCTAAAGCCTGACACAAAATGTTTATTCAATTACCGCTATAAAGAGCATACTTTTTATGTATTTCATGTTTACAACAATGAATAACAAACTTATGTTATGAATAACTTTATGAACAAATATTAGCAACACTTTATTGATGCGTATTCTTTTTACTTTAGAAATTCAACCCACAACAAAACCTACGACAATAACCATGTAATATCGTTATTTAATATTAATATACATTTGCAAAATACTATATAAAAAGGGCTCATAATCTAGTAAATAGATATTCCGTATGATGTTTGGTCGAATTATCATAAACAACACTTGCAAACTCTCTTCCCCTATATGTTAACTTCATTCTGCAAAACGCACGATATTCGTTCCCAATCCTTAATTCACTATTTCCCCATCGTCAATTCACGAAGAAGTCGCCTCCTTCACACCGTTGCAAGTTCGTGGATCCGTGAGATTTTTTGGTGAGTTTTAAGTTTGGGCAAGATTTTTATTACGTGGCTACCTTCTTCTCAATCAAAGTTTCTCAAGGTTTGATTTCTTTTCAATTTCAGTTTTTAATTACTTCTCGGATCTCACGCACACCTCCTCATATTGTTTGGATTTCTTTTTTTTAACTCGATTTTTTCAGTTCTCACGTACAGCTTCCGAGCTTCTAAAGGTTTGATTTGGTTTTCAATTTCAGTTTTTTTATTTCAGTTAAAGTTTGGCCAGCTTCATATTTATCCTCAATTTTCTAATTTGTTCGGCATCTGAATGGAGATTGCGATGATTTGTTTTTATTATTTATATATATAAATATAAATAAAAAAATAAAAAGCTATAATTAAATAAATACAGTATCAAAAAATCGATATAAATATATAAAGGGTCAGCTGGTTAAGTGACCTGTGATTATATCTCAGTTTTGCTCAACTTCGATTTCAACAGCTTCTCAATTAGTTTAATTTGATTTTAGAACATGTTACATATAATTTTAATTGATGGGTCAACTAGACTTTCAATTAGTTTAATTCTCAATTAGTTTTGCACAGCTCAATTTTGCACAGTAACTGTTCTTTTCTAACATATAATTTAAGCTCACTTTTGCACAATTTCTAATTAGGCAGGTCTAGTTCATGGATCCGTGAGAGTTTCTTGTGCATATAAGTTAATTTGCATGAAAAAGAAAATCCTAATTCATTGTTTACTGTTTTACGGATTGCCGGATTGGTTTACTAAATTCCTGTTTTAGGCTACCTAATATAAAGTTAGGGTTTTGATCTTGTACAGTATCATTCTTTATTGTGTTTCAAATTACTACGTGTCTTGCTAAAACGTTATTATTGTTAATATGATTATAGATTTTCTTGAGCAACTTGAATGTTGAACACAAAATTAAGGTTTGAATTGTGCACTTAATTTTGTCTATGATTCAGATTTGATTCCTAATAATATGCGTGTCTTCATACTTAATTGTTAATGTTGAATAATTCGTTATAATATCTGCAGGTGACTTTAATGACTCGATTTTTGTGCTTGTTCATTATTGTTATGCTCGTACCGTTGGGGCCGGTGCTGGTATTAAATGCTAAGCCCATAGGAACGAGATTGGATCTTTTAGAAAGTACCGGTAACAATACCCACTGGGACGAGAAATCAATTTTAATTGAGCATTTGGCGCGTATAACGTACGTGAACAGCATAATTAACATGGCCGGTGTGATCTTATTTGGACCGGAAAAGGCTCAGTCAATTCTCCGTTATAAGCTAATCAAGCTTCAAGATCATGACAGACAATGTCTTGAATCCACGGTATTGTTTAACTTCAACGTTAATATAGCTTATAATAATAATAATGTACCTTTACAGTTTAATAAATCATACTTGTTTTTCATTGCAGTATAAGTTATTTCTAAAGCATTGCGGTGAGATAGAGTCAGATTCCATAAATCGGTTGAGATCATTTGGAAATATGTGTTCTTTTGTTGCTGATAAAGCAAAGATCAAGGAAGCATTCATTATCTCATGTGGCACAAATAACACTGAGCCATCCGGTGAATTACTTTTTTTTTTTTATTTGTCCTCACATTTAGTTATGGCGGATTAACTTGAGTTGGATATAGACTTCATATATAGATATATCGTGGAGTTATAAATACTAATTAGTTCAATTATTTAAAACTACAGTAATCGACAAAGGGCATTTGGCCCAGCGGTATCGTGGTCGCCTTCCAACCAAGAGGTTGAGGGTTCAAGTCTCACTTGGGACATATTTGTGGTTGTAAATATTCGTGTTAATGATGTGTGTGTGTGTTTGCCTTTCAAAAAAAACAGTAATCGACAAAGAAAATCCGAGTATAGAAATAATACCTGCACCAGTTCATGGCACTTCTGACTACTACTGTGGACGAGTTTCTGTAAAAGGCATCTCAAGAATGAAACCGTGGAGTTATGCTAAAGAATATCGTGTTCGGGTGTCTCCGTCACCCATCGTTCGAGATGAATCGTATAGCAAGATTCATCTTTGTTTCCACCGGTAAGTAACACTACACGAGGCTTTTGTTACTAGCTTTTAGAGGTGGCAAAGGTACTGTTAGTGAGTCTAATTGGGCACATCTTTTTTTTAATGGGAAGTATAGGGTTTAGCTGAAACTCTGCAATCAGTTTTTATGAATAACTTATACGTTAGTTATGAGTATAGATATTCTTCTATTACACTGGTAGTGATTTAAAAATATTCAAATGCATCAATTCAAATATATATACCGCGAATATTATTCACCGGATGACATCTTGATTATAGGAATGCTACACTCGGATTATGCCAGTGTGAAAACTATGATTGGATATCTATTAAAAAGAGGTTACAGAGTTCTCGAATGTCACCTTATGAGCATAGCTTTGTTGATGTAAAGGTCGATAGCGGGGCTTTTGGTGATGTTATGGTCATTTATGATGAAGGTATTTTGTGTGCATATATCCTTTTACATTTTTGTTTCCACCAATATTATAAGAATGAGCAATTTTCCAAATAAGTTCTCATCTTGATGTCTTATTTACTTGTATACTTGCAAAGTTTTGTGCAATGTTCTTGCAAAATAGACTATGTTTTTATTATATTTTTTTACAAGAAAGATTGTTACTTTGAAATATTACACCAAATGTGATCGTTCAAGAAGTTGTAATTGTGTCTTTGTAGCTGCTTTGATTATCTTTAGGGAGGGAGTAATTGTTTGCCTTTTGTTTTGACATATTGTACTGCACAGTGTCACGTAGAGGGCGCTATCAATTGCTTTTTGGGGGAATTGGTTTGTTATTCTTG
This sequence comes from Rutidosis leptorrhynchoides, assembly GCF_046630445.1. NCBI lineage: Eukaryota > Viridiplantae > Streptophyta > Magnoliopsida > Asterales > Asteraceae > Rutidosis > Rutidosis leptorrhynchoides. The sequence goes on from NC_092336.1 coordinate 422,986,993, forward strand.
GCACCTATTGCTAGCAAGTGAGTCCCGTTTTACTACTACTATACTAGTCCTCTGGTGGTGATTGTTTCGAGTTTTAGTTTATCGTTCTCATGCTCTCCTCGTTTATCAGGGAATTTTTCCCTGGAGTTGCTAGTCGGGGAGCCCAATTTAGCAAGTGGTGCATGCTTATACTTGGCGTCACTTGTATCTTACACGTGAGTAATCTCATCACTTTCTTCCATTTATTTTTTTAGTATTCATTCATTGGTCGAATTAGCTGAATAGTTTTTTTAGCATCATTATTTGGCTTTATATTTGTTTTTTCAGAGCTCTTTTGACACTCCTTTGGCAATCGTCGCAGCCGCTTCTTGTTTGTCAGTATATTATGTGATTTTTTCTATCATGTGGCGTGATGATTAGTAAGTTTTATATATTCCTGTTTATTTCCCCTTACCAACAACTAGGATTATAGGTTGATAACTCCTTTTTTTGGGTAATGGGGATCACTCAGTAGATATATTGATTATAAAAAGATACATAAAATATAGAATGGCTATAGGACATGCCAACCTCTCAAACAACCATTGCTAAGTAAAGCAAATTACAAAGCCACCACGAGCACGAGACCCTCAAACAAACAAAGAAAATGACGGGGAAATCTACTGTTTTGGTACCTTTTTCTCTAAAAAAATAAATAAATATTTTTATGGCTTCAATTATCTTCTTTCTCCAAGAAGGACAAGTAATCAAGAGTACTAGGGGCATCATAAGTTGCGTATAGAGGCCTGATATCATGATTCCCTAAGAACTCATAGGTCTTTTTGCATTTCTAGCTAACTTTAGCTAAGGACATAGTCGGGACACTTTATCTATAATGCTTTTCTTCCATGATCACTCAAATATTATTTAGAAGCACTTAACTAAGGTGAAAATAATCCAAGATGTTGACATTCTGACTGTATGGTGCCTTTTATTTTTCTGTAGAGCTCCAATATTTTCGAAGAGGATGAACATTTGGCCATCAAGTAAACAGACAACGCTGGAGCCTTTAGACCATTTCTAACGGTAGAGGCGTTTCTTTGTCGTGTCACTTGCCTTTATGCATTTTTTTGATGATTATGACGTGTTTCTTTTTTGAGCGGAGTAGTGGTGGTGTTTCTTTTTTGTGTTAGTTGGGAGTATTGTGATGATGTGTTAAAATATAATTATTATGTTAAGTATTAAAAGAGAATAAAAATAATATTTTTAAATTAATAAAAAAATAAAATAAACAAGTGACACACGTTTCTTTTGGTGTCACTTTCTAACTAACGCCAAAGAAACGTCTAAAGTGACACACGGATACGGGAAGAGGGAGGCGTTTCTTTCATCCACGTAGGCAAGTAGCGGGGTTACTTGCAACCCGTTACAAGTGGTCTTAGGCTTTGAGCATAGATAGGAAACAAAATATTAACACCTCAAATTAATTTTTGGTTGTCGTACAAAGTCAAAACCCCTGCATGTTCTTTTCTTTACCGCACGATAACCCAAGAGAAATCAACCACACATATTGTATTCCTTTTACGATAAACCACATACGAATATTATTTGTTTATTGTATAAGACCGATTGTAACGGCAACAAGTAACGCCATTACTTGTCTACGTGTAACCAAAGTGACGCCAGAAACCGGAGTAACGGGCCGTTACTTGACGGCATTACTTCGGCGGTTGTACGAAAGAGACGGGAAAGCAACGGACGTCTTGGCCACGTGGCGGTCGCTGATTGGTTGGGCTATATAACCGTTGGGAAAAAAATTCACTTATATATATATATATATATATATATATATATATATATATATATATATATATATATATATATATGGGGCAGGATCAATGGGGAAGTAACCAATCGGGGGGAAACAAATTTTTTTTTTCTTTTTTTCGTTTTTTTGGAATTTTTTTTCCAGGCATCAAGATCACACGAAAATATGAACATTTAAAAAAGACACTTCATGATGAATGTTATTATTTAGGCGGGAAAACGATCGACCAAAATAACATTCAAGATAATATTGATTGTGAAGAATGTTAACGTTTTTTTCTTCTTCATGTTTTGTGAAGTAAAATTTAGCCCGATTTAGAGTTTAGGGTTTGGTGTTTTGGGTTTAGTCCCTAAACCCAAAACCCCAAACCCTACCGTTCGTGTTAAAAACTCAATCTAAATCCTAAATCTAAACCCTAAACCCTAAATTTCTAAACCTTAATATCTAAACCCTATAAACCCTAATATATAAACCCTAATATCTAAAACCTCAACATACGCTCGAAAAACACGATAATTGTTATATATTACTTCTTAGAGCGTTTTACCGCCAAAATAAAAACATTTATCACAAAGTGTCTTTATTAAATGTTCATATTTTCATCCAATCTATAATGTTCGTGAACAAAGCTTTTACCAAAAAAAAAAAAAAAAAATTTACTTCCCTCCGATTGGTTACTTGCCCCTTGATCCTGCCCCCACACACACACACACATATATATATATATATATATATATATATATATATATATATATATATATATATATATATATATATATATATATATAGGGGTAGGATCAAGGGGGAAGCAACCAATCGGGGGGAAGCAAAATTTTTTTTTTTTTTTTTTTCCTTTTTTTGGAATTTTTTTTCAGTCATCAAGATCACACGATAATATGAACATTTAGAAAAGACACATCGTGATGAATGTTATTATTTTGGCGGGAAAATGATCGACAAAAATAACATTCAAAATAATATTGTTCGTGAAGAATGTGAACGTTTTTTCCCCCCATGTTTTGTGAAGTAAAATTTAGCCCGATTTAGAGTTTGTTTAGGGTTTGGGGTTTGGTGTTTTGGGTTTATTCCATAAACCCAAAACACAAACCCTAAACTCTTAACCGTTCGTGTTAAAAACTCAATCTACATCCTAAATCTACATCCTAAATCTAAACCCTAAATCTAAACTCTAAACCCTAAATTTCTAAACCCTATTATCTAAAACCTCAACATACGCTCGAAAACACGATAATTGTTATATATTAATTCTTCGAGCGTTTTCCCGCCAAAATAAAAACATTTATCACAAACTGTCTTTATTAAATGTTCATATTTTCATCCAATCTATAATGTTTGTGAACAAAGTTTTTTCAAAAAACGAAAAAAAAAAAAAAATTGCTTCCCCCCGATTGGTTACTTTCCTCTTGATCCTACCACTATATATATATATATATATATATATATATATATATGATATCTATTTAATTTTATACACACACATCCTACTTTCCTTCTTTTATTTTCTTAAATCAAATAACATACAAACTACAATTTTATTTTTTCACAATGGACGAAACTTACAAGATGCTCGAGTTTATTAAAATGAAAATGAAATACAAGATAAAATCAGAAAGATCACACGATCTGCTGCCAAATACCAATACAATACTAAACATCAAAGATGCCTCCTACATGCTCACGTCACTACTATATATATTAGTTCAGTCTACACATTAACCCTACATTAAATGGGCGTCGGTTGGCATTGTTGGGCTGGGCTCTTCTCTATCATCGTGATTGTGTCTTTGTCGTTGCTTTGATTATCTTTAGGGAGTAATTGTTTGCTTTTGTTTTGAAAAATTGTATTGCGCAGTGTCACATGAGGGGCGCTATTATTTTCTTGTTGGGGGAATTGGTTTGTTATTTTTGGCACCTATTGTTAGCAAGTGAGTCCCGTTTTACTATACTATTCCTATTTCTTTTAAAGTTTAGTTTATCGTTCTCAAACTCGTTTATCAGGGACTTTCTCGGTGGAGTTGATAGGTGGGGGGAGCCCAATTTAGCAAGTGGGGCATGATTATACTTGCCGTCACATGTGTCTTTCTGCCTTTCAGGTTAGTTATCTCATCAATTTTTTCTCCCTTTTATTTTTAGTATTCATAGGTCGAATAGCTGAATAGTTCTTCGTATTTCATCTTGTTTTTTTTTTTTTTTTACAATTTTTTTGCCTACCAACATTATAAAGCTCTATGTTTGTTTTCAGAGCTCTATTGAAACTCCTTTGGCAATCGTAGTAGTCGGTTCTTGTTTGACACTATATTGTGTGATTTTTTCTATCAAGTGGCGTGACAATGTGTAAGTTCTATATTACCTTTTATATCACCATGCAGGATCACATGTCAATACTCTTATTTTGTACCTTTTCTCTAAACATCATAAGTTGCGTATATAGGCCATATATCACGTTCCGATATAACTCAATAGGTCTTTATGCATTTCTATCAGGTTATTTATCTCATCAATTTTTTCTCCCTTTTATTTTTAGTATTCATAGGTCGAATAGCTGAATAGTTCTTCGTATTTCATCTTTTTTTTTTTTTTTACCTACCAACATTATTCTATGTTTGTTTTCAGAGCTCTATTGAAACTCCTTTGGCAATCGTAGTAGTCGGTTCTTGTTTGACACTATATTATGTGATTTTTTTCTATCAAGTGGCGTGACAATGTGTAAGTTCTATATTACCTTTTATATCACCATGCAGGATCACATGTCAATACTCTTATTTTGCTACCTTTTCTCTAAACATCATAAGTTGCGTATATAGGCCATATATCACGTTCCGATATAACTCATAGGTCTTTATGCATTTCTAGCTAACTTCAGCAAATAACATAGTGGGGTATACAACTCTTGTAGTTCTTTCATGATTTTTGAAGAGGATAAAGAATTGGCCATCTATTAGACAAACCACACCCGAAGTTGGAGAAGGTAAATTACCGATGAAGGTCGACTGATATTGGATATTAGAGGTAAAAAATTTTGGCCCTTTCATCCTTAGACGTGTCTCATGATGTGATTTTTTTTTTATCTTTTCAATCCTTTGACAGTTCGTGATTCGACATATAGGAATTGACTCATCAACCCATTCATAAGTAAATGGGTCGATATTCCTAAATTTAGATAGTTTTCTTGATATTTCCAAGTCAGCCGACTACTTGGTTTCAAGTAGTGTCCGACCTGACTAGGCCCATTCGGCGGTCAATGTCGGTCAACTGGTTAAAATGGGTCAAAAGTCGACTAGTCCCCAACGTAGCAAGTTAGTCTCTACAAGGTCCCGATCAACTAGTCCCTAACGTAGCAAGTTAGCGACTTTCGAATATTACTTCAATATTTCAACTTATCTTTTTTACCTCCTTTTCAACTAAATTGTGTGTGTGTATTGTCCGATAATATTGACTTAAACAAACTGTTATTTAAAGACTTGTTTTGTTACAACAATGCAGTCAATGCTTATGTTCTTGACAAATTTTCTAGACTAGAACATGTGTACTTGTCTGTTGGATCAATTTGCTTAATCTTACCTACGAAAAAGGTACAACTCTTTTTATTGGCATCTGCAGTAAAACATTTAATTTTTTATTTTTGTAAGGTTTTAGATCCTTGCACTTGCTAGCAAACCTGATATATTTTTGTGGTTTTTAGTGCTGTAAATGCCAGGGTGTATAGAAGCAGAGACCTTACGTTTTATGGTTACTGCTGTGAACTTTTGAGGATGATTTAGTGTTATGATTAACTAACTAGTATATTAGTTTTATAGTTATCATTACTGATTTAAAAGTTAATTTTGATGCTTTTTAGATGGTTAATTTATGAATGCTACTATAAATGTCTAGAGTAATTATTGAATATTTTATCGCGAAGATTTACAATTGTAACTGTTGAGATAAATACTCCCTAACAAGTAGCAAAGTTTTTCCTTTACATCGATCGAATTAAACAACAAAAAAAGCCAGAAGGTTTTCAAATAACCAAGAGCAATTTATGATTTTCGATAAATGTAAGTGGATGCATGATATGAACATGTATAGCAAACAAAAACATCACATGTTTTATAGAATTTGTTGAACCATTTTTTATGATGTAGGATGCATGGCTCGAGTACAAAATAAACAATACCAAAAACATCATTCCACAAATGATACATCCTTCCATTTACAGTTCATAGATTATATATCAAAATTGAGTTTCATATGTTGTTTCATGTTATATTCTGTAAGCTTAACCATCATATATTTGTCTTAATTCGCTCCTTTTTTTGCAAGACGGTAATTATCAGGTGAAGGGTGTGAGCAGGAAAATGTTTGATTTCTTTAGTAGATGTTATTAATAACATGACTAGCAAGGAGGGTACATAAAGATTACTATGGGGTTGCTAAGTTAAGAATTTCCATTTGAAATTTTACAAACTGTAGACTTTAACCAAGAAAATGAGAAAATCACAATGTTATCACACAAAACGCATTTTCTAGTAGCATTTTGAATATCAAATCAGGTAATAAAATTTATAAAAAAACTATAAATTTTCAAATAATGACTAAGATACAAAATATATGCAAGTGTATATGATCATGTATCAGTATATTATAGGTAAAGTCCGGGAGTTTCGTTCCACATGAGAGTGTAACATATGTAATTCAAGATTTAGCTAAACCGTAACCAAAAAAGCAAAAATAGAACAATTTTTTGTCGTAAACAAAGACGGAGTAAGCAGTCAAACTTTTACGTTACTGGTAATAAATTTGGCACACACAAGAGGTACCATTTTTCTATAAATATAAATTTTGTTTCACATTCCACGCCACCTTCTCATTTATCTCGATAATTCTTTTTTCAACAACCAATATCATTACACAAACAACAAATATCGCAGTAAAGCTTATACATAGTGCATTAATACTTGTGCATTCCTCTGTATTTCAAGATTTTAAACGTGGATGTAAGATAAGTTCAATAAATCACCACCTACTCCTCTCAAAGGAACAGTTCTTTTTGATATCATTTCAATCACTAAAATACAAAAACACAACACAAAGTTTTTACTTTTGTGGTTTCTTTCACATTTTAAAATCCCCTGCTTTTCTTGTTGAGTTTCTGCTCATTTTCTTAACCATCTCTAGATTTCTTGTAACTTTATCTTTCTTTCTTCATTTCTTGCAAGTAAACCTCATTTTTTTTTGGCATATTATCTAGTGTTTGATTCATTATCAGAACAAAAGATACAAACACACATTCTGGCATTCTGCTTGTAAGGTAATAATAGATAGATCTCATTATTTGTATTATTTATAAGTCATTTTAGTTCTTAATTTATGATCAGAATCTATACAGTTGGCTTGATTTGATTGAAACTGAGAATAATTAAATGGGTATTTTTTTTTTTTTTTTTCTGTTACACATTTTGAGAAAAAGAAGGCATTTAATTTGTTTTGAGATGGAAATTTAGACTTACTTGATTTGCCATTCAATGATTCAAGATATTTGATATGAAAGGTAACTAGTAGTATGAAACACCTCACCGTTTGTGCTTAATTATTAAGTTAAAAAGTTTGAGTCTTTGTTTCTAGATCTCATTTGTAAATCTCTTGTTTCCCTCCTAAAGATGCGTTTATTTATTGTATTGTATTATCAATTATAAACAATCCCTTTTTGGTGGATTCAGTTCTGTCAAAGTCCTAATCTTTAATTGGATATTTTATTATGAAAATCAAGAATCAAGAATTTTACATGACCCTCGTGCTGTAAAAGCTTTAGTCTTTTGTCTAGTTTATTTACATTCACCAAATAATAATAAAAATCCACAACTGATACTCCCACCTTCGCAAACCCTTTCAGATCACAATTACAGGTAAAACCTCTTTCCAGTGAGATTTACTATCACATAAACTTGAAATCCTAATCGCGAAATCAGTACAAACAAAGTTGAAACGTTGACTGTCGTAGTTGACCGTCTTGGACCGATGTTGACCGTTTTTTATAGTTACCATTCTTAGCCGAATTTGGGTGGAACGCCACAGGACACTCGATTTTCCGTTCCGACGACCGTTTTTCTCAACCAAAACTATTTTCATAAGCTACCCTTGGGTCTGAGGGTAAACACGTTTAATAAATTTAAGCAAAAATGGATCTTGACATGACCCGTTTACAAATTCTTATCCCTTATTACCCGACCTCTACAAATTCTTATCTTTTAGGACCCGTTTATAAAAATCATAGTATGACATAAGTACATAGCTGATTAAGAAATGGTAGCAAACCACATAGTGGAACATAATGGGAAAATGGTTTAGCATTAACCTTACAGTGGGTACACAGTGGGAAGTTGGTTTAGCATTAAAGACTGTTTTTGGATGATGTTATAACTTATAATAATAGATAAATATGAAGATGATAAATGGATAGTTTAATACTCCATCCAATATTAATTGAAGTTTTAAGCATGTTAGAAATATTTCTAACAAACAAAAGTACAAAAGTTCTAAGGAATTTTTTAAGGTATAAGTAGTTTATATAGAGTCTATATTCCATACAACCAAGCTTATAAGTTTAGTAGGACTTTAACCCAAAGTAAGATATAATTATGGCAATGTAGAAATTTTCTTTTGTAATTGGGCTGACTGCAATAAAACTACTCGGGTCAAGCTGTAAACTGATATATTTTATAATATAAGTAATATTTAAAGGGTCATACAACTTGTATCATCATCGATTAACTTACATCAGTACATCTACGACTAAAATCCTTGATTACCTATCAATTCAATTCAATACTATATTCAATTACAAACATAAATGAACTATGGTCTATCACCACTACTTGTATTCCCATATTTACCATCCCTTGATACCAGTGTTGCAAAAGTCGGCCGAATTGACTGACACGTCGTTTTTTAGGCATGGCCAATGCGTCGTTGCTAAAAAGTCGGTCAAAGGTAAAAATTTGGTCAAAGTCGGAAAAGTTGGTCTAATTCGGAAAAAGTTGGTCAAAGTCGGTCAAAGTCAGTCAAAGTCAGTCAATTTTTTTAATTGTTTTTGTAATATTGTTAATAAGTGTTAATTGTTCATGTTTATTGTAAATATAATTTATATTTTAAGATTCGATCTATATAATATTATATATAAATATATATTTAATATAAGTATTTTAAAAAGCCAACATTAGTCAACGCCCGTTGCGTCACCGTTGCGTCCGACGCGTTGTTTTTTAGACATGGCCGATGCGTCGCCGACTCGCGTCTTTTACAACCTTGCTTGATACTATGATCCAACACATTAGAACTTATATTCCCATATACTTACCATCTATTGATACCATGATCCAGTACATTAGATCTTATATTCCCATACTTAGCATCGAAAACATACGTACATTCAGTTATAAATATAACCATTTCTTATTCTTTGTTTACTGCTAAATTTGTCCAGTTAAAGATGAGATATGTTAAAATTCATAGAGCAAATCTTCAATGGCGTTTGATTCAACATCATCCGTTCACGACAGCTATCAACATGATGTGTTTCTGAGCTTTAGTTTCAGAGTTTTGGAAAAGGTAAATAACATAACTTCTTTAAATGCTCTTATATTTATGTTTGTGTTGTTTTGACTTTTTTAATGGAATTAAGATTGCTTATTATTTTCTTTCTAGTTAAAATACCACATCTCTATAAACCATATGAACTCAAATATTTTTTTAATAGTACCGAATAGTATTCCCCATGTCATCTATTAGAATACTCGTCGTGGTAACACCAATATTGTAGTGTTGTGGAGTTGCAACTTTTGTACCGGTTTATCATTATTATACTCATGTCGTTGGTGTTGGTTTCAAACCTACTAAAGTTTGGAGCAAAAGAGTTTTGTTTAATTTCAGGATTGCGATTTGGTAAAATAGATTGGAGAGAGTTTGAACCGCTTGATTTCAAACCTTTTCGCAATAGAGTATTCAAAGATGTCAAGTCTCGCTCCATCCATGTTAGTGACGACGTGAAGGCATTGTTTAAAAATACCGATAGTTTTGCAAATCTTAAGGACGATGATGCAGTCCGTGTTTGTTTATTGTTGGTGTATAAGCTTGTATTTGCCGAACATGGTGGTGATAGCATAATGCGGTAGACAGTGATTTTTTGGCTCTAATGGAGGATCTAGATAAATGGAACCGTTTCCCGTGGGGTTATCACATATGGACATTAACTTACCCTCAGCTTAAGAATGCGGTTCCAAGTCGTAGGCGAAGACATTTTTATGACATAGAGGAACATGGGAAAGCGACTTACGCACTGCAAGGTTTTATATGGATTTTTCAGGTATGGATTTTGGAGGCCTTCCCTATTGCCGAAATAAAATGGTGGAGAACTTTTCCGAAAATCCTACCCAGGGGTATTCGTTGGTATAAGAATACGAGGGTTAGTGTAGATCTGAGCAAATGGTTCTTACCGGATTACCCAGACGCGAGATTTTTTCCTTTATGTTTATGTTATTATATTTTATTTTAAAAAACCAACTAATTATATTAACTTTATATTTACAGGGTCTGATTCCTTGCAATATATCAATGTTTCTAGCCGAGGAAACAACCTATTGGTGGTTAGCAAGTCGGTCGTTCTTTGAAAATAAAGTTTAGGTTGACGGGTGTCCTATTGATAAGCCTACTACCATACATATTGATCTTACTACTCCACCCCCTAATCCTTGTAATGCAACCTCTGAGACTCCTATTGCAGCCTGCCATTCTTCAATGAGCCCAAGGGTCGTATCGCTTGAGGAATATAAGAAGTTACAACATGTTGTTTTTTAATTTGCAAAAAGATGTGGTCAAGTTGAAAATGGATTATATGAAGTTAGAGCGACAGGTATATTTTGATATGTTATTGTAAGTTATCATAATTGTTTACAAATATTCACAAATATTATTAGTAACCTTCTAATATTAAAATTCAGGTATTCCCGGAAATCGAATTCAAGACATTGTAGTTCATCCCGTTTTCCCTAATCCTGCTGGCGAAGATGACAAAGTTTCTGATTTCATCATTGAACATGATGGAGTTGCTGACCCGAAACCTTCCTTCAATGAAGAGAAAAAAAGTCATATGAGCGATTTGGATCTCAACCTGGATTTTAATGAAAGTTTAGATCTGAATTTCTTAGACGATTCACCTAAGGTTAGTTGTTTTCATAATTGCATGTTGACATGTGGTAATATATTAATATCCTATATGCTTGTCGCATTCACTTTTCAAGTAATAACTACAAATTATGTTCTTCCTCAGAAAAATGACCTACAAATCTGCCTTAATAATGTACCATCTCATATGGTCCATATTCTTGATAATAAGATTGCAGAAAACGAAAGGATCCTTTATTTATCAACTTATCAGCTGGCCCAGATATGAACTTCGTGTAATAGGTTTATGCTAAACTTTATAATAATATCTTATGTTTATATTTATTTTATATGTAGATTCAACAAGGACAAGAACAAAATGAAGACGTCAAAAAATGCGGTAGTATCTTTACATGTCGCAATTACCAACGACAAATGAAGATTTACTTCAAGATCCAATATATGAGTCGGTATACCCTTTTTGGGAAAAATTGGTGAGAATTGTAGTCATTGAAACATATATAGGTAGTATTGATATGAATATTTTGTTAACTAAGTGACATGAAATATATGTTTTGTAACTACTAACTAGGTAGTAGGGGTGTGCACCATTTGGTGTCAAACAGAATAAATCGAATATCGAATCGGTAGTATACAGGTAGTATTGATATGAATATTTTGTGGGATTATCACTTTTTTGCCCATTTTTTTTTCACCTTTTTGCGTTGGAGCCCAAAATTTTTTTGTTGTTGCCAAATTGCCCGCGCAAGGTGCCTTGCGTCCTTGCACCTGGGTGTGTCTATTGCGACCTTGCATCCCGGGGACGCAAGGACGCAAGGAGCCTCTTGCGACCTTGCTTCCCGGGGACGCAAGGACGCAAGGTGCCTCTTGCTCCTGCCTGATCGTTTTCCTTCAGACATTTCATTGAACACCTTATGTGCATGCAAATTATTCATTGCTTTTCATTATTTTGATGATATTCTTCCATCCCACACAACATGTGAAGTGAATTTGAATAAAGTTCTACATAAATAATCACATAAAAATATGCATGCACAGAGAATTCACTTGAAATTTTCACGGCTAAATAAAAAACTCAGCTATAGGTTATATCAGTCAGTTTGACCTTCTTTGTACAACTATGTAATCGTAAGTTTATGGAATTTTTGGCCTTAAATACTTGACCGATTAGTTGCAAGTTCTTTATTTATTTTTTAAACAGAGTTGTAATAATTACTTAGTTCGTTCAAGACTTCATAACATTATGCAGATAAGGTGTTCGATGAAATGTCTGAAGAAAAACGATCAGGCGGGAGCAAGAGGCACATTGCGTCCTTGCGTCTCCGGGAAGCAAGGTCTCAAGAGGCTCCTTGCGTCCCCGGGAAGCAAGGTCGCAATAGGCACACCCAGGTGCAAGGCGCAAGGCACCTTGCGCGGGCAATTTGGCAAAAAAAAATTTTTTTGGGCTCCAACGCAAAAAGGTGAAAAAAATGGGCAAAAAAGTGATAATCCCATATTTTGTTAACTAAGTGACATGAAATATATGTTTTGTAACTACTAACTAGGTAGTAGGATGAAATATATGTTTTACATAGAGTAACTAACTAAAATGTTTGTTAACTAATTTTTTCATATGTGTTTATCAGATTACTAATGTTCCATCTGTCGGAGAGGATTGTACACAAAATCCCAAACCAGAAATTGTGAAGAGGAGAGGGAAGCGGGAGAGGAAGGTTGGGCCTTTACAAAAAACACCATGGATGAAACCTTAATCAACAACGCATGCGAAACACAAAATCAGGAAGAAACGTGCGATAAGTCCCGTACATAAGTTAGGGTTGATCAAAGTGTGGAAGTACGAAGATTTTTTTTGTTAGCATACTTAGGTTATCTATTATTGTTTCTATTTTGAAAACAACTTACTTTTGCAGGTTAAGAAAAAGTCATTTAGAGGGTGTGTTTGGATTAGCGATTTGAATATTGATTATGCTTTAAATAATCAAAATCAAATAATCTCCTGTATCAAAATGCGATTTAATTTAATAGTGTTTGGATTTGATTATGTTGTTTGATATCGTAATAAATAAATAATCAGTTTTATAAGTGTTTGAAAATCAAATTATTTAATAACTTAACATGTAAAATTACTAAAATGGACATTCTTTGTTAAGAAATAAATTATATATGTAATAATATATATATATATATATATATATATATATATATATATATATATATATATATATATATATATATATATATATATATATATATATATATATATATATATATATATATTTTAATAAGTTATAAAATCCATAATCAAATATAGGCAAAGTATCAACATATAGATTTTCATTCGTTATTCATCTAATCTAATTTATATATAAACACACACAAAAATCCTAAAATAATTGTGTGCATTCTTAATTTCTTATGCATTACAGAGTATTATTTGTTATTCCATTAACAAGGTTCAAGCTTCCATACAAAAAGACTTGTCACCATCAATCACTATACATGTAAAAGTAACTTAATGGAAAAACCAAAACTCTTTTGTGTGACGATTGACAAAAGTGAAATAATAGCTTCACTTTGAAGAAAGTATGTCAGGTTCTTTTGGTTTTTACTTTTTAGTAAAAAAATAATTACACCATATAACTATTTATAGGGGCATAAAGGTAAAGTAACTTGGTGGGAAATATTATCGGGAATTGCGTTTTCTGTGCAGTAACCCTCCCCTTACTGTTGGGATACCGCGTTTTGGAGTTCACATACCGCAAAAAATCAAGTTTTGACATTTATTTGCCAAATACTATATCCGATCGTGATAGTAGATTTACATCAAAGTTCTGGCAATCACTATAGGAGGCCCTAGGAACTCGTTTGGATATGAGTACCGCATATCATCCGTAAACTGACGGGCAGAGTGAAAGAACAATTCAGACTCTTGAAGACATGCTCAGGGCATGTGTGATCGATTTTGGAAACGGATGGGATAAATATCTATCATTAGCAGAATTCTCGTATAATAACAGTTATCATGTGAGCATTAAAGCTGCACCATTTGAAGCATTGTATGGAAGGAAGTGTAGATCTCCTATCTGTTGGAATGAAGTAGGAGATCGACAATTAACTGGTCCCGAGATTATACACGAAACGACTGAGAAGATAGTACAAATCAAGGAGAGATTGAAAACAGCCCGTAGTTGCCAAAAGAGCTACGCCGATGTCCGATGGAAACCATTAGAGTTTCAGATCGGTGACATGGTTATGTTAAAGGTGTCACCTTGGAAAGGTGTAATACGTTTCGGTAAAAGGGGTAAACTGAACCCAAGGTATGTAGGCCCGTTCAAGATCATCAAAAGCATTGGACCGGTAGCTTATCGACTCGAGTTACCGCAACAACTCGCCGAAGTACATAATACATTTCACGTATCAAACCTTAAGAAATGTCTTGCAAAGGAAGATCTCACCATTCCTCTTAAAGAAATCCAAGTCGACGAGAAACTACAATTCATAGAAGAACCAGTCGAAATCATGGACCGTGAAGTTAAACAACTCAAGCAGAGCAACATACCGATAGTTAAGGTTCGTTGGAATGCTGGAAGGGGTCCCGAGTTTACTTGGGAAAGAGAGGATCAGATGAAACGAAAGTACCCACATTTGTTTCCCGAGAACGCAAAATAGGTACAATTTTAAAATTTCGGGACGAAATTTATTTAACGGGTAGGTACTGTAACGACCCGGATTTTTTCGATCATTTTATACCTATGAGATTAATATTTACATAAATTAAACCTTACCAACATGATAAGTAATCTAAATTGTTGAGATTTATGTTTTTAAAAAGAGTTTTACACAACGTTTGACCGTCCAATTTGACCGATGATATCACGAACTATATAACAAACGATAATTATACGTTTGTGTATATATATGTATTTATATATATTTAACATGATCTAAGAATGGTTTAACATCTCATTGTGTACTAATAACAATAAGTTATAAGTATACTTTGAGACTACTAACTTAAGTTTTCAAAATGATAACTATACGTAACGTTATTTGACATATATACCTTTAACCTATAATACTTATACAAGCATCGTATAAATATGTATTTAATCACTTTTAAAGGGCTTATATACATAAAACAATATAAGTATATTTACAAAAGATAGCTATATTTGAATTCTCATTCCGTTTCCTCAAAATTTCTACACGTATACCTAGAGTATATGTACTCGTATCATACCCAGCTCCTATACATATTTACTATTAGTATATACACATCACAATCACTTTATTAGCAGCCATGAGTCAGCCAATTTTGGATCTTAGCATGCATGATTAATCAATTTGGCATATTACAAGACTTTTGCACAATATTACAAATTTATACATCTTTTCACCACCATTTATACTCCATTCCAATTTCATTTTTACTACACATTTTCTCTAATCAAAAATACACTCTTAGGAACCTTAAGTGTTCTTCACAATCTCAGCAAATAACCATGAAGATCTAGCTTCAAAAACAAGCCTTAATCATCATAATAAATTCCTTACAAGAAAACTTCAATAATCCTTCCAAAAATACAAGTTTACTTCCAACCTTTTGATCCAACTCCACCACTCTTTTGGTTCTAGGATTTTTCTCATCTTTTACAGTAACGTTGTCCAAGTAACTTGAGGTAGTAACCTTGTTCATAACCTTATTCGATTCATATTTATATAGCTATCTTATTTTGTGTTGTAAAATTTTAACAACAAGAACATAGTTTGAATGATTTCAAACTTGTTTGCAAACTAAATAGATCCTTCTAACTTAACTTTTAAAACACTTCAATACCTGTAATATATCATAATGATATGCTAACTTAACAAGATATAACTTGGTTTTACAAGGAACATCTTAAAAACTGAATCTACGTCGTCGGAGTGCAACCGGGGGCTGTTTTGAGTTGGATAATTAAAAACCATCTTAAGCTTTGAATTGGAAGTTCATGTTCTGGAAAAATGATATTTCTTATGAATATGTTAACACATAAAAATTTCATGGTTTAACTCAAAGTGTAAGTATTTTTAGAAAAATGATCATTAAATGTTGTTTTTATGATGAAAAATGATCACTTTCATAAGTTTCACCAAAGTTTGACCTATAACCTGTGATTTAGAATACAACCTAAGGTATTTTCAGTTCATATTCTTAAAATTTGACTCGATCCAAGGAAGTGGCAAGTTGAACCAACAAAAACGGAGTTGTAATGAAGAAACTACGACTAAAACAAGATCGGGTATCCGAAGCTAGTTTAGCTACGAAAATATTTGGAGAAAAATTAAATTAATCATATATTTCTAATTAATATGATATTTCATATATATTTACTTATGATTTGATTTTATATATTTCAGGACCACCCGTAAACAACACGAGAAGATTAATCATAAGACCTCATGATTGTACGCAACACGTCATTTGACAACACGGTATTTTATGTACGCAACACGTCACTTGACAACATGGTACCATGGGTCGAGATTAATTCCGATCAATACGAATACGATGTGGTCTTTATTTATTTTATTTAAGCAACTAATTGTGGACCACTAACATCGAACTGCTAACTACGGACTAAAAAAATATTAAAAGTATTAAAAGTATATATATATATATATATATATATATATATATATATATATATATATATATATATATATATATGTAACGATTACTTAAAAAGAAAATATGTTGATATATTATATATATGGTTAGGTTCGTGATATCTATCGGAGACCAAGTCGTGATAAATACCTTCAAGGCAAAAGTGAGTATATAGTCCCACTTTTAAACTCTAAATATTTCGGGATGAGAATACATGCATTTTATGATTTACGTTATGGACACAAGTGATTAAAAATATATATTCTACGTTGAGTTGTACCACTGGCATACTTCCCTGTAACTTGGTAACTATTATTTACATGAGGTATTGTAAACGCGAATCCTGTTGATAGATCTATCGGGCCTGACAACCCCAACCGGACTGGACGACCAGTATTCAACGGTTGCACAGTACTTCGTTTTGGTGACTACACTTGGTACGGTGTAGTAAGATTTCATAATAAAGGGAATATGCGACGTTGATTAAATGTTAAGTATGGTTATCAAGTGCTCAACAACTTAGAATATTTTTATTAAAACGTTTATATATGAAATCTTGTGGTCTATATTTATAACGCTGCCGGCATTAAACCTATATCTCACCAACTTTATGTTGACGTTTTAAGCATGTTTATTCTCAGGTGATAACTAAAAGCTTCCGCTGCAACATGTTGAATTTAAGCAAGATCTTGAGTATGCATATTTGTGTCAAAAATAAAACTGCGTATCGGAGGATTTGTAATGTAAAATATGTTGGAAGTCGTATTGTTATTATCACATGTGAAGTTTGTAAGTCTAAGATTATCGCTAAACGATAATCATTATTAAGTTGTTTAAACCTTGTATTTGTAATAAAAGCTATGGTTTGTATTGTAAAAACGAATGCAGTTTTTGAAAAATGTCGCATATAGAGGTCAATACCTCGCGATGAAATCATATGTTATTGTATTCGTCCTTATGGTTAAGGTCGGGTTGTGACAATTATCAATCTTACTAAAATTAATATATTGTTATCTCTAAAACTAGTAACGTTATTACAAATAGATATTTTTATATAAAAATACATTACACCATATTTTATTACTAAAAAGATATTAATTAAACTATATGTAAAATATATCAATTAATATATAAATATATATTAAACTTTAATATACAGATTTATCATTTATGATAAATAATAGTTATACAAAACATATGAACTAAATATATTAAATTCATCAAAATAATATATAGTATAACAAGTATATTATTAACAACAATATAAATATACATATATAATTTCTTGATTATGATCATGTGTATTAATAAAGATACAAATGATATAGGTTCGTGAATCCGAGGTCAACCCTGCATTGTTCAATATAGTCATATGTATTTTTACTACAAAATACATTAGGTGAGTTTCATTTGCTCCCTTTTTAATGCTTTTGCAATATATATTTTTGGGACTGAGAATACATGCGCTACTTTTATAAATGTTTTACGAAATAGACACAAGTAATCGAAACTACATTATATGGTTGAATGGATCGAAGCCGAATATGCCCCTTTTAACCTGGTAATCTAAGAATTTGGGAACAGACCCCCAAATTGACGCGAATCCTAAAGATAGATCTATTGGGCCCAACAAGCCCCATTCTGGAATTTGGAATGCTTTAGTACTTCGAAATTTATCATGTCCGATGGGTGTCCCGGAATGATGGGGATATTCTATATGCATCTTGTTAATGTCGATTATCAGGGTTCAATCTATATGAATGATTTTTGTCTCTATGCATGAGACATATATTTATGAGAAATGAAAATCTTGTGGTCTATTAAAATGATGAAAATGATTATTTATATTAAACTAATGAACTCACCAACCTTTTGGTTGACACTTTAAAGCATGTTTATTATCAGGTATGAAAGAAATCTTCCGCTGTGCATTTGCTCATTTTAGAGATATTACTTGGAGTCATTCATGACATATTTCAAAATACGTTGCATTCGAGTCGTTGAGTTCATCAAGATTATTATTAAGTCAATTATAGTTGGATATATTATGAAATGGTATGCATGTCTGTCAACTTTCGATGAAATGAAAGTTTTTCTTTTAAAACGAATGCAATGTTTGTAAAATGTATCATATAGAGGTCAAATATTTCGCGATGTAATCAAATGTTATTGTATTTGTTCTTATGGATTAGGACGGGTCACTACAGAAAACCACATCAGGAGCCTTTTGTTGATATATAGTAGTATAATATAATGGGTTTACTTGGGTTCTTTGTTTATTCTTAGTGTAGGCATTTACTTTTTACTTTAATCTAGTAAGGTACTAATAGCACACTATATATGGTAATGGTTTGAAATGTGAGTGATGTAGGGTGAGATACAAGATATTTTGTTTCCCAAACCTTGCATCTCAACAGTTATTGGGATATAGTCTTTTCAACAGGAGTTCTAAGGATTTAACATTCAATAAGATCGGTCATTTTGCTCTAATTAATTTTCTGCGTTTTGACGTATAGATTGGTGATATCTTTTTGTTGTTTGACGACGATGTTTATACATTTTTGACTTAATCGCTATCAGTGTAAACTAATTTTAACTTTACTTTAGCCAGCCGTGGACAGAGTATTGTGGCAATACTAATGTTTTCGAAAACTATTTTATAGAGCTGTCGTCAACACATGAGCTCATAAATCTAGAAACCATAAGTAAAAGAAAAAACAAAATCTCTGTATGTCTTATGAATTTATCCGTTTTCAAAAATAAAATCGGCTAAAGCCTGACACAAAATGTTTATTCAATTACCGCTATAAAGAGCATACTTTTTATGTATTTCATGTTTACAACAATGAATAACAAACTTATGTTATGAATAACTTTATGAACAAATATTAGCAACACTTTATTGATGCGTATTCTTTTTACTTTAGAAATTCAACCCACAACAAAACCTACGACAATAACCATGTAATATCGTTATTTAATATTAATATACATTTGCAAAATACTATATAAAAAGGGCTCATAATCTAGTAAATAGATATTCCGTATGATGTTTGGTCGAATTATCATAAACAACACTTGCAAACTCTCTTCCCCTATATGTTAACTTCATTCTGCAAAACGCACGATATTCGTTCCCAATCCTTAATTCACTATTTCCCCATCGTCAATTCACGAAGAAGTCGCCTCCTTCACACCGTTGCAAGTTCGTGGATCCGTGAGATTTTTTGGTGAGTTTTAAGTTTGGGCAAGATTTTTATTACGTGGCTACCTTCTTCTCAATCAAAGTTTCTCAAGGTTTGATTTCTTTTCAATTTCAGTTTTTAATTACTTCTCGGATCTCACGCACACCTCCTCATATTGTTTGGATTTCTTTTTTTTAACTCGATTTTTTCAGTTCTCACGTACAGCTTCCGAGCTTCTAAAGGTTTGATTTGGTTTTCAATTTCAGTTTTTTTATTTCAGTTAAAGTTTGGCCAGCTTCATATTTATCCTCAATTTTCTAATTTGTTCGGCATCTGAATGGAGATTGCGATGATTTGTTTTTATTATTTATATATATAAATATAAATAAAAAAATAAAAAGCTATAATTAAATAAATACAGTATCAAAAAATCGATATAAATATATAAAGGGTCAGCTGGTTAAGTGACCTGTGATTATATCTCAGTTTTGCTCAACTTCGATTTCAACAGCTTCTCAATTAGTTTAATTTGATTTTAGAACATGTTACATATAATTTTAATTGATGGGTCAACTAGACTTTCAATTAGTTTAATTCTCAATTAGTTTTGCACAGCTCAATTTTGCACAGTAACTGTTCTTTTCTAACATATAATTTAAGCTCACTTTTGCACAATTTCTAATTAGGCAGGTCTAGTTCATGGATCCGTGAGAGTTTCTTGTGCATATAAGTTAATTTGCATGAAAAAGAAAATCCTAATTCATTGTTTACTGTTTTACGGATTGCCGGATTGGTTTACTAAATTCCTGTTTTAGGCTACCTAATATAAAGTTAGGGTTTTGATCTTGTACAGTATCATTCTTTATTGTGTTTCAAATTACTACGTGTCTTGCTAAAACGTTATTATTGTTAATATGATTATAGATTTTCTTGAGCAACTTGAATGTTGAACACAAAATTAAGGTTTGAATTGTGCACTTAATTTTGTCTATGATTCAGATTTGATTCCTAATAATATGCGTGTCTTCATACTTAATTGTTAATGTTGAATAATTCGTTATAATATCTGCAGGTGACTTTAATGACTCGATTTTTGTGCTTGTTCATTATTGTTATGCTCGTACCGTTGGGGCCGGTGCTGGTATTAAATGCTAAGCCCATAGGAACGAGATTGGATCTTTTAGAAAGTACCGGTAACAATACCCACTGGGACGAGAAATCAATTTTAATTGAGCATTTGGCGCGTATAACGTACGTGAACAGCATAATTAACATGGCCGGTGTGATCTTATTTGGACCGGAAAAGGCTCAGTCAATTCTCCGTTATAAGCTAATCAAGCTTCAAGATCATGACAGACAATGTCTTGAATCCACGGTATTGTTTAACTTCAACGTTAATATAGCTTATAATAATAATAATGTACCTTTACAGTTTAATAAATCATACTTGTTTTTCATTGCAGTATAAGTTATTTCTAAAGCATTGCGGTGAGATAGAGTCAGATTCCATAAATCGGTTGAGATCATTTGGAAATATGTGTTCTTTTGTTGCTGATAAAGCAAAGATCGAGGAAGCATTCATTATCTCATGTGGCACAAATAACACTGAGCCATCCGGTGAATTACTTTTTTTTTTTTTATTTGTCCTCACATTTAGTTATGGCGGATTAACTTGAGTTGGATATAGACTTCATATATAGATATATCGTGGAGTTATAAATACTAATTAGTTCAATTATTTAAAACTACAGTAATCGACAAAGGGCATTTGGCCCAGCGGTATCGTGGTCGCCTTCCAACCAAGAGGTTGAGGGTTCAAGTCTCACTTGGGACATATTTGTGGTTGTAAATATTCGTGTTAATGATGTGTGTGTGTGTTTGCCTTTCAAAAAAAACAGTAATCGACAAAGAAAATCCGAGTATAGAAATAATACCTGCACCAGTTCATGGCACTTCTGACTACTACTGTGGACGAGTTTCTGTAAAAGGCATCTCAAGAATGAAACCGTGGAGTTATGCTAAAGAATATCGTGTTCGGGTGTCTCCGTCACCCATCGTTCGAGATGAATCGTATAGCAAGATTCATCTTTGTTTCCACCGGTAAGTAACACTACACGAGGCTTTTGTTACTAGCTTTTAGAGGTGGCAAAGGTACTGTTAGTGAGTCTAATTGGGCACATCTTTTTTTTAATGGGAAGTATAGGGTTTAGCTGAAACTCTGCAATCAGTTTTTATGAATAACTTATACGTTAGTTATGAGTATAGATATTCTTCTATTACACTGGTAGTGATTTAAAAATATTCAAATGCATCAATTCAAATATATATACCGCGAATATTATTCACCGGATGACATCTTGATTATAGGAATGCTACACTCGGATTATGCCAGTGTGAAAACTATGATTGGATATCTATTAAAAAGAGGTTACAGAGTTCTCGAATGTCACCTTATGAGCATAGCTTTGTTGATGTAAAGGTCGATAGCGGGGCTTTTGGTGATGTTATGGTCATTTATGATGAAGGTATTTTGTGTGCATATATCCTTTTACATTTTTGTTTCCACCAATATTATAAGAATGAGCAATTTTCCAAATAAGTTCTCATCTTGATGTCTTATTTACTTGTATACTTGCAAAGTTTTGTGCAATGTTCTTGCAAAATAGACTATGTTTTTATTATATTTTTTTACAAGAAAGATTGTTACTTTGAAATATTACACCAAATGTGATCGTTCAAGAAGTTGTAATTGTGTCTTTGTAGCTGCTTTGATTATCTTTAGGGAGGGAGTAATTGTTTGCCTTTTGTTTTGACATATTGTACTGCACAGTGTCACGTAGAGGGCGCTATCAATTGCTTTTTGGGGGAATTGGTTTGTTATTCTTGGCACCTATTGCTAGCAAGTGAGTCCCGTTTTACTACTACTATACTAGTCCTCTGGTGGTGATTGTTTCGAGTTTTAGTTTATCGTTCTCATGCTCTCCTCGTTTATCAGGGAATTTTTCCCTGGAGTTGCTAGTCGGGGAGCCCAATTTAGCAAGTGGTGCATGCTTATACTTGGCGTCACTTGTATCTTACACGTGAGTAATCTCATCACTTTCTTCCATTTATTTTTTTAGTATTCATTCATTGGTCGAATTAGCTGAATAGTTTTTTTAGCATCATTATTTGGCTTTATATTTGTTTTTTCAGAGCTCTTTTGACACTCCTTTGGCAATCGTCGCAGCCGCTTCTTGTTTGTCAGTATATTATGTGATTTTTTCTATCATGTGGCGTGATGATTAGTAAGTTTTATATATTCCTGTTTATTTCCCCTTACCAACAACTAGGATTATAGGTTGATAACTCCTTTTTTTGGGTAATGGGGATCACTCAGTAGATATATTGATTATAAAAAGATACATAAAATATAGAATGGCTATAGGACATGCCCTATAACCTCTCAAACAACCATTGCTAAGTAAAGCAAATTACAAAGCCACCACGAGCACGAGACCCACAAACAAACAAAGGAATGACAGGGAAATCTACTGTTTTGGTACCTTTTTCTCTAAAAAAATAAATAAATATTTTTATGGCTTCAATTATCTTTTCTCCAAGAAGGACAAGTAATCAAGAGTACTAGGGGCATCATAAGTTGCGTATAGAGGCCTGATATTATGATTCCCTAAGAACTCATAGGTCTTTTTGCATTTCTAGCTAACTTTAGCTAAGGACATAGTCGGGACACTTTATTTATAATGCTTTTCTTCCATGATCACTCAAATCTTATTTAGAAGCACTTAACTAAGTTGAAAATAATCCAAGATGTTGACATTCTGACTGTATGGTGCGTTTTATTTTTCTGTAGAGCTCCAATGTTTTCGAAGAGGATGAACATTTGGCCATCAAGTAAACAGACAACGCTGGAGCCTTTAGACCATTTGTAACGGTAGAGGCGTTTCTTTGTCGTGTCACTTGCCTTTATGCATTTTTTTTGATGATTATGATGTGTTTCTTTTTTGAGTGGAGTAGTGGTGGTGTTTCTTTTTGGTGTTAGTTGGGAGTATTGTGATAATGTGTTAAAATATAATTATGTTAAGTATTAAAAGAGAATAAAAATAATATTTTTAAATTAATAAAAAAATAAAATAAACAAGTGACACACGTTTCTTTTGGTGTCACTTTCTAACTAACGCCGAAGAAACGTCTAATGTGACACACGGATACGGGAAGAGGGAGGCGTTTCTTTCATCCACGTAGGCAAGTAACTGGGTTACTTGCAACCCGTTACAAGTGGTCTTAGGCTTTGAGCATAGATAGGAAACAAAATATTAAAACCTCAAATTAATTTTTGGTTGCCGTACAAAGTCAAAACCCCTGCATGTTCTTTTCTTTACCGCACGATAACCTAAGAGAAATCAACCACACATCTTGTATTCCTTTTACGATAAACCACATACGAATATTATTTTGCTTATTGTATAAGACTGATTGTAACGACAACAAGTAACGCCGTTACTTGTCTACGTGTAACCAAAGTGACGCCAGAAACCGGAGTAGCGGGCCGTTACTTGACGGCATTACTTCGGCGGTTGTACGAAAGAGACGGGAAAGCAACGGACGTCTTGACCACGTGGCGGTCGCTGGTTGGTTGGGCTATATAACCGTTGGAAAAAAATTCAATATATATATATATATATATATATATATATATATATATATATATATATATATATATATATATATATATATATGGGCAGGGTCAATGGGGAAGTAACCAATCGGGGGGAACAATTTTTTTTTTCTTTTTTTCGTTTTTTTGGAATTTTTTTTCCAGATATCAAGATCACACGAAAATATGAACATTTAAAAAAGACACTTCGTGATGAATGTTATTATTTAGGCGGGAAAACGATCGACCAAAATAACATTCAAGATAATATTAATTGTGAAGAATGTTAACGTTTTTTTTTTCTTCATGTTTTGTGAAGTAAAATTTATCCCGATTTAGAGTTTAGGGTTTAGGGTTTGGTGTTTTGGGTTTAGTCCCTAAACCCAAAACCCCAAACCCTACCGTTCGAGTTAAAAACTCAATCTAAATCCTAAATCTAAACCCTAAATCTAAACCCTAAACCCTAATATCTAAAACCTCAACATACGCTCGAAGAACACGATAATTGTTATATATTACTTAATTGTTATATATTATTACTTCTTAGAGGGCTTTCCCGCCAAAATAAAAACATTTATAACAAAGTGTCTTTATTAAATGTTCATATTTTCATCCAATCTATAATGTTCGTGAACAAAGTTTTTACAAAAAATTTTTTTTTTGCTTCCCCCCGATTGGTTACTTCTCCCTTGATCCTACCACTATATATATATATATATATATATATATATATATATATATATATATATATATATATATATATATATAGTGGTAGGATCAATGAGGAAGTAACCAATCGGGGGGAAGCAAAAAATTTTTATTTTTATTTTTTTCGTTTTTTTGGAATTTTTTTTCAGTCATCAAGATCACACGATTATATGAACATTTAGAAAAGACACATCGTGATGAATGTTATTATTTTGGCGGGAAAATGATCGACAAAAATAACATTCAAGATAATATTGTTCGTGAAGAATGTGAACGTTTTTTTTCCTTCATGTTTTGTGAAGTAAAATTTAGCCCGATTTAGAGTTTGTTTAGGGTTTAGGGTTTGGTGTTTTCGGTTTATTCCATAAACCCAAAAGTCTAAACCCTAAACTCTAAACCGTTCGTGTTAAAAATTCAATCTACATCCTAAATCTAAACCCTAAATCTAAACCCTAAACACTAAATTTCTAAACCCTAATATCTAAACCCTAATATCTAAAACCTCAACATACGCTCGAAAAACACGATAATTGTTAATTGTTATATATTAATTCTTCGAGCGTTTTCCCGCTAAAATAAAAACATTTATCACAAACTGTCTTTATTAAATGTTCATATTTTCATCCAATCTATAATGTTTGTGAACAAAGTTTTTTCAAAAAACGAAAAAAAAAAAATTGCTTCCCCCCGCTTCTCCCCGATTGGTTACTTTCCTCTTGATCCTACCACTATATATATATATATATATATATATATATATATATCATATCTATTTAATTTTATACACACACATCCTACTTTTCTTCTTTTATTTTCTTAAATCAAATAACATACAAACTACAATTTTGTTTTTTCACAATGGACGAAACTTACAAGATGCTCGAGTTTATTAAAATGAAAATGAAATACAAGATAAAATCAGAAAGATCACACGATCTGCTGCCTAAAATCAGTCAAGATAAACATTATCTTGCTGCCCAAGCCTACATGGCCAAATACCAATACAATATTAAACATCAAAGATGCCTCCTACATGCTCACGTCACTACTATATATATTAGTTCAGTCTACACATTAACCCTACATTAAATGGGCGTCGGTTGGCATTGTTGGGCTGGGCTATTCTCTATCATCGTGATTGTGTCTTTGTCGTTGCTTTGATTATCTTTAGGGAGTAATTGTTTGCCTTTTGTTTTGAAAAATTGTATTGCGCAGTGTCACATGAGGGGCGCTATTATTTTCTTGTTGGGGGAATTGGTTTGTTATTTTTGGCACCTATTGTTAGCAAGTGAGTCCCGTTTTACTATACTATCCCTCTTTCTTTTAAAGTATTATTTTTACGATTCTCAAACTCGTTTATCAGGGACTTTTTCGGTGGAGTTGATAGTTGGGGAGCCCAATTTAGCAAGTGGGGCATGATTATACTTGCCGTCACGTTTATCTTTCAGGCGAGTTATCTCGTCACTTTTTTCTCCCTTTTATTTTTAGTATTCATAGGTCGAATAGCTGAATGGTTCTTTGTATTTCATCTTGGTTTTTGTACAATTGTTCTGCCTGCCAACATTGATACATTATTATGCTTTATGTTTGTTTTCAGAGCTCTATTGACACTCCTTTGGCAATCGTAGCAGTCGGTTTTTGTTTGACACTATATTATGTGATTTTTTCTATCAAGTGGCGTGACAATGTGTAAGTTCTATATTTCCCTTTATATCACCATGCGATGTTAATACTCTTATATTGCTACCTTTTCTCTAAACATTATAAGTTGTGTATATTTTGTTATGCTTACATATTCAAAACATTACACTCTTTAATTGATTTTTAGTCATGCTTCAAGCAGCAAAAACACATACAAATGCTAAATCCTCCACTACACTTCATTAAAACTGATTATGAGGTTCAGATTATTACTTCACACATCACTTTGAAAATGAATGAACAACCACCTCTCTACTGCTTTTCTCATGTTATATAAGTGTTGTATTTCTTCGATCACTAAAATGTTATTTAGAAGCTCTTGATTATGCTGAAATGCAAGATGTTGCTATTCAACTGTATCGTGCGTTTTATACCCTGTAGAGCTCCACTATAAAGAATTGGCCATCTAGTAGACAAGCCACACCTGAAGCTGGAGAAGGTACATTACCCATGAAGGTCGACTGATAATGGATATTAAAGGTAAAAAAAAAAAATTGGCCTTTTCATCCTTGACGTGTCTCATGATATGTTTTTTTTTTTTTTTTTTTTAATCTTTTTAATCCTTTGACAGTTTGTGATTCGACATATAGGAATCAACTCATCGACCCATTCATAAGTAAATGGGTTGATATTTCTAAATTTAGATAGTTTTCTTGATATTTCCAAGTCAGCCGACTAGTTGGTTTCGGGTAGTGTCCGACCTGACTAGGCCCATTCGGCGGTCAATGTCTGTCAACTGGTTCAAAAGTCGACTAGTCCCCAACGTGGCCAGTTAGTTTCGACAAGGTCCTGATCAACCAGTCCTCGACTAGCGACTTTCGAATATTACTTCAAAATTGCAACTATTCTTTCTTACCTCTTTTTCAACTAAATGTATCTGTGTATTGTCCGATAATATTGACTTAAAAAAACTGTTATCTAAAGACTTGTTTTGTTACAACAATGCAGTCAATGCTTATGCTCTTGACAAATTTTCTAGACTAGAACGTGTGTACTTGTCTGTTGGATTGATTTGCTTAATCCTACCTACGAAAATGGTACAACTCTTTTTATTGGCAACTGCAGTAAAACATTTATTCATTTATTTTTGCAGGGTTTTAGATCCTTGCACTTGCTAACAAACCTGCTATATTTTCGTGGTTTTTAGTGTTGTAATTGCCAGGGTGTATAGACGCAGAGATCTTACCTTTTATGTTTACTGCTGTGAAATTTTGAGGATGATTTAGTGTTATGATTAACTAACTAGTATATTAGGTTTATGGTTATCATTACTGATTTAAAAGTTAATCTTGATGCTTTTTAGATGGTTAGTTTATAAATGCTACTATAAATGTCTAGAGTAATTACTGAATATTTTATCGTGAAGATCTACAATTGTAACCGTTGAGATAAATACTCCCCAACAAGTAGCAAAGTTTTTCCTTTACATTGATCGATCGAATTAAACAACAAACAAAAGCTAGAAGGTTTTATGATAAATGTAAGTGGATGCATGATATGAGCATGTATAGCAAACAAGAACATCACATGTTTTATAAAATTTGTTGAACCATTTTTTATGATGTAGGATGTATGGCTCGAGTACAAAATAAACAATACCAAAAACATCATTCTACAAATGATACATCCTTCCATTTACAGTTAATAAGTTAATAGATTATAGATAAAAATTGAGTTTCATATGTTGTTTCATGTTATGTTCTGTAAGCTTAACCATCGTCTATTTGTCTTAGACCATTCACTATGGGCATTCCACATCATCCTCCTCAGCATCATCTCCACCATAGGCACCGTAGCTCCATCTTAATATGCTCCCTTTTTTGCAAGACGGTAATTATCAGGTGAAGGGTGTGAGCAAGAAAATGTTTGATTTCTTTAGTAGATGTTATTAACATGACTAGCAAGGAGGTACATAAAGATTACTATGGGTTTGCTAAGTTAAGAATTTCCATTTGAAATTTTACAAACTGTAGACTTTAACCAAGAAAATGAGAAAATTACAATGTTATCATACAAAACGGCTTATTTTCTAGTAGCATTTTGAATATCAAATCAGGTAATAAAATTTATAAAAAACTATAAATTTTCAAATAACGACTAAGATACAAAATATATGCACGTGTATCTGATCATGTAGTAGTATATTATATGTAAAGTCCGGGAGTTTCGTTCCACACGAGAGTGTAACATATGTAATTCAAGATTTAGCTAAACCGTAACCAAACTATCTGAAAGCAAAAATAGAATAATCTTTTGTTTTCGCCGCCGCCGCCACCGTCAAAACGAAGACGGAGTAAGCAGTCAAACTTTTACGTTACTGGTAATAAATTTGGCACACACAAGAGGTACCATTTTTCTACCTTGAAACAAGCATATAAATTTTGTTTCACACTCCACCCCACTTTCTCATTTATCTCTATAATTCCTTTTTCAACAACCAATATCATTACACAAACAACAAATATCGCATTAAAGCTTATACATAGTGCATTAATACTTGTGCATTACCCCCTATTACAAAATTCTGAGTGTGGATGTAAGATAAGTTCAATAAATTACCACCTACTCCTCTCAGAGGAACAGTTTTTTTTTTGGGTATCAATAGCTTCACAAGTCACAGATACAACACAAAGTTTTTACTTTTGTGATTTCTTTCATATTTTAAAACCCCCTGTCTTGTTGAGTTTCTGCTCATTTTCTTAACCATCTCTGGATTTCTTGTAACTTTATCTTACTTTCTTCATTTCTTGCAAGTAAACCTCATTTTTTTTGGCATATTATCTAGTGTTTGATTCATTATCAGAAAGATACAAACACACATTCTGGCATTCTGCTTGTAAGGTAATAATAGATAGATCTCATTATTTGTATTATTTACAAGTCATTTTAGTTCTTAATTTATGATCAGAATCTATACAGTTGGCTTGATTTGATTGAAACTGAGAATAATTAAATGGATCTTTTTTTTTTTTTTTTTTTTTTTTTTTTTTTTTCTTTTTCTGTTACACATTTTGAGAAAAAAGAAGGCATTTAATTTGTTTTGAGATGGAAATTTAAACTTACTTGATTTGCCATTCAATGATTCAATGATTCAAGATTTTTGACATGAAAGGTAACTAGTAGTATGAAACAGTGTTGTAAAAAACGGAAAAAACGGGGGTGTAGACGGGGTGTAGACGGATTTTGGAGTGCCCCGTCCCGTTTATACATAAAACGTTTAAAAAAACGGAAATCGGCCAAAAAACGGTCAAAAGACGGTCAAACACGGTCCGAGACGGGAAAAAACGGGTTTTTCTGATTTTTTCAAGTTTTTTTTTTTTTTTATATTAAACGTTGTGCTATTACTTAGGGTTTCTTTTTTTATGTTTGAAATGTTGAAGTATTTAAACATGTGTGAAATGCTTATGTTTGGAATAATGTAATGTACAATATATATATAATATATAACATTTTTATTTAAAAGTCAACGTTAGTCAACATCCGTCTAGACCTCCGTCTCGACCCCGTCTCGACCCTTTTAGGACCCGACCGTCTCGAACCCGTCTCGCGTCTTTTGCAACCTTGGTATGAAACACCTCACCGTTTGTGCTTAATTATTAAGTTAAAAAGTTTGAGTCTTTGTTATTTAATTCTAGATCTCATTTGTAAATCTCTTGTTTCCCTCCTAAAGATGCGTTTATTTATTGTATTATCAATTATAAACAATCCGGTGGATTCAGTTCTGTCAAAGTCCTAATCTTTAATTGGATATTTTATTATGAAAATCAAGAATCAAGAATTTTACATGACCCTCGTGCTGTAAAAGCTTTAGTCTTTTGTCTAGTTTATTTACATTCACCAAATAATAATAAAAATCCACAACTGATACTCCCACCTTCGCAAACCCTTTCAGATCACAATTACAGGTAAAACCTCTTTCCAGTGAGATTTACTATCACATAAACTTGAAATCCTAATCGCGAAATCAGTACAAACAAAGTTGAAACGTTGACTGTCGTAGTTGACCGTCTTGGACCGATGTTGACCGTTTTTTATAGTTACCATTCTTAGCCGAATTTGGGTGGAACGCCACAGGACACTCGATTTTCCGTTCCGACGACCGTTTTTCTCAACCAAAACTATTTTCATAAGCTACCCTTGGGTCTGAGGGTAAACACGTTTAATAAATTTAAGCAAAAATGGATCTTGACATGACCCGTTTACAAATTCTTATCCCTTATTACCCGACCTCTACAAATTCTTATCTTTTAGGACCCGTTTATAAAAATCATAGTATGACATAAGTACATAGCTGATTAAGAAATGGTAGCAAACCACATAGTGGAACATAATGGGAAAATGGTTTAGCATTAACCTTACAGTGGGTACACAGTGGGAAGTTGGTTTAGCATTAAAGACTGTTTTTGGATGATGTTATAACTTATAATAATAGATAAATATGAAGATGATAAATGGATAGTTTAATACTCCATCCAATATTAATTGAAGTTTTAAGCATGTTAGAAATATTTCTAACAAACAAAAGTACAAAAGTTCTAAGGAATTTTTTAAGGTATAAGTAGTTTATATAGAGTCTATATTCCATACAACCAAGCTTATAAGTTTAGTAGGACTTTAACCCAAAGTAAGATATAATTATGGCAATGTAGAAATTTTCTTTTGTAATTGGGCTGACTGCAATAAAACTACTCGGGTCAAGCTGTAAACTGATATATATTATAATATAAGTAATATTTAAAGGGTCATACAACTTGTATCATCAACGATTAACTTACATCAGTACATCTACGACTAAAATCCTTGATTACCTATCAATTCAATTCAATACTATATTCAATTACAAACATAAATGAACTATGGTCTATCACCACTACTTGTATTCCCATATTTACCATCCCTTGATACCAGTGTTGCAAAAGTCGGCCGAATTGACTGACACGTCGTTTTTAGGCATGGCCAATGCGTCGTTGCTAAAAAGTCGGTCAAAGGTAAAAATTTGGTCAAAGTCGGAAAAGTTGGTCTAATTCGGAAAAAGTTGGTCAAAGTCGGTCAAAGTCAGTCAAAGTCAGTCAATTTTTTTAATTGTTTTTGTAATATTGTTAATAAGTGTTAATTGTTCATGTTTATTGTAAATATAATTTATATTTTAAGATTCGATCTATATAATATTATATATAAATATATATTTAATATAAGTATTTTAAAAAGCCAACATTAGTCAACGCCCGTTGCGTCACCGTTGCGTCCGACGCGTTGTTTTTTAGACATGGCCGATGCGTAGCCGATTCGCGTCTTTTACAACCTTGCTTGATACTATGATCCAACACATTAGAACTTATATTCCCATATACTTACCATCTATTGATACCATGATCCAGTACATTAGATCTTATATTCCCATACTTAGCATCTAAAACATACGTACATTCAGTTATAATTATAACCATTTCTTATTCTTTGTTTACTGCTAAATTTGTCCAGTTAAAGATGAGATATGTTAAAATTCATAGAGCAAATCTTCAATGGCGTTTGATTCAACATCATCCGTTCACGACAGCTATCAACATGATGTGTTTCTGAGCTTTAGTTTCAGAGTTTTGGAAAAGGTAAATAACATAACTTCTTTAAATGCTCTTATATTTATGTTTGTGTTGTTTTGACATTTTTAATGGAATTAAGATTGCTTATTATTTTCTTTCTAGTTAAAATACCACATCTCTATAAACCATATGAACTCAAATATTTTTTTAATAGTACCGAATAGTATTCCCCATGTCATCTATTAGAATACTCGTCGTGGTAACACCAATATTGTAGTGTTGTGGAGTTGCAACTTTTGTACCGGTTTATCTTTATTATACTCATGCCGTTTGTGTTGGTTTCAAACCTACTAAAGTTTGGAGCAAAAGAGTTTTGTTTAATTTCAGGATTGCGATTTGGTAAAATAGTTTGGAGAGAGTTTGAACCGCTTGATTTCAAACCTTTTCGCAATAGAGTATTCAAAGATGTCAAGTCTCGCTCCATCCATGTTAGTGACGTGAAGGCATTGTTTAAAAATACCGATAGTTTTGCAAATCTTAAGGACGATGATGCAGTCCGTGTTTGTTTATTGTTGGTGTATAAGCTTGTATTTGCCGAACATGGTGGTGATAGCATAATGCGGTGGTGATAGCATAATGCGGTAGACAGTGATTTTTTGGCTCTAATGGAGGATCTAGATAAATGGAACCGTTTCCCGTGGGGTTATTACATATGGACATTAACTTACCCTCAGCTTAAGAATGCGGTTCCAAGTCGTAGGCGAAGACATTTTCATGACATACAGGAACATGGGAAAGCGACTTACGCACTGCAAGGTTTTATATGAATTTTTCAGGTATGGATTTTGGAGGCCTTCCCTATTGCCGAAATAAAATGGTGGAGAACGTTTCCGAAAATCCTACCCAGGGGTATTAGTTGGTATAAGAATACGAGGGTTAGTGTAGATCTGAGCAAATGGTTCATACCGGATTACCCAGACGTGAGATTTTTTCCTTTATGTTTATGTTATTATATTTTATTTTAAAAAACCAACTAATTATATTAACTTTATATTTACAGGGTCTGATTCCTTGCAATATATCAATGTTTCTAGCCGAGGAAACAACCTATTGGTGGTTAGCAAGTCGGTTGTTCTTTGAAAATAAAGTTTAGGTTGACGGGTGTCCCATTGATAAGCCTACTACCATACATACTGATCCTACTACTCCACCCCCTAATCCTTGTAATGCAACCTCTGAGACTCCTATTGCAGCCTGCCATTCTTCAATGGGCCCAAGAGTCGTATCGCTCGAGGAATATAAGAAGTTACAACATGTTGTTTTTAAGTTGCAAAAAGATGTGGTCTAGTTGAAAGTGGATTATATGAAGTTAGAGCGACAGGTATATTTTAATATGTTATTGTAAGTTATCATAATTGTTTACAAATATTCACAAATATTATTAGTAACCTTCTAATATTAAAATTCAGGTATTCCCGGAAATCGAATTCAAGACATTGTAGTTCATCCCGTTTTTCCTAATCCTGCTGGCGAAGATGACAAAGTTTCTGATTTCATCATTGAACATGATGGAGTTGCTGACCCGAAACCTTCCTTCAATGAAGAGAAAAAAAGTCATATGAGCGATTTGGATCTCAACCTGGATTTTAATGAAAGTTTAGATCTGAATTTCTTAGACGATTCACCTCAGGTTAGTTGTTTTCATAATTGCATGTTGACATGTGGAAATATATTAATATCCTATATGCTTGTCTCATTCACTTTTCAAGTAATGACTACAAATTATGTTCTTCCTCAGAAAACTGACCTACAAATCTGCCTTAATAATGTTCCATCTCATATGGTCCATCTTCTTGATAATAAGATTGCAGAAAACGAAAGGATCCTTTATTTATCAACTTATCAGCTGGCCCAGATATGAACTTCGTGTAATAGGTTTATGCTAAACTTTATAATAATATCTTATGTTTATATTTATTTTATATGTAGATTCAACAAGGACAAGAACAAAATGAAGACGTCAAAAAATGCGGTAGCATCTTTACGTGTCGCAATTACCAACGACAAATGAAGATTTACTTGAAGATCCAATATATGAGTCGGTATACCCTTTTTAGGAAAAATTGGTGAGAATTGTAGTCATTGAAACATATATAGGTAGTATTGATATGAATATTTTGTTAACTAAGTGACATGAAATATATGTTTTGTAACTACTAACTAGGTAGTAGGGGTGTGCACTATTTGGTGTCAAACCGAATAAATCGAATATCGAATTGGTAGTATATAGGTAGTATTGATATGAATATTTTGTTAACTAAGTGACATGAAATATATGTTTTGTAACTACTAACTAGGTAGTAGGGGTATGCACCATTTGGTGTCAAACCGAATAAACCGAATATCATATCGAATCCAAAAAAAAAAAAACCAAACCGAAAATTTTAAACGGTTTTCGGATCGATTGAAATCGAATTCGTAATTCGGTTTTTGGTTTTAAAAATTTTAAATTTGGTTAACCGAAAACCCAATTAAAAACCGAATTCAAATTAATAACATATTAAAACATATTTATAATTATAATATTTATATATTTATATTATATTTGATGTATTATTACATTTTTATTAAACAATAAACATGTTATACACCCTGTATATTTAAATTAATTCCACAACCGTTATTCCTAATTTATATGTAAGTTTATGCTGGTTAGGATTTTTATTTTTAGTGATTTTCGGTTTTAACCGAAACCAAACCGAAATCAAATTCGGTTTTCCGTTCGGTTATGGTTTTGATATTTGAATTTGGTTTCGGTTTAGTTTTCGGTTTTGATATTATAAGTTTCAAAACTGAAAAAATCGAAAAACTAAAAATCGAACCGATGAACACCCCTACTAGGTAGGATGAAATATATGTTTTACATAGAGTAACTAACTAAAATGTTTGTTAACTAATTTTTTCATATGTGTTTATCAGATTACTAATGTTCCATCTGTCGGAGAGGATTGTACACAAAATTCCAAACCAGAAATTGTGAAGAGGAGAGGGAAGCGGGAGAGGAAGGTTGGGCCTTTACAAAAAACACCATGGATGAAACCTCAATCAACAACGCATGCGAAACACAAAATCAGGAAGAAACGTGCGATAAGTCCCGTACATAAGTTAGGGTTGATCAAAGTGTGGAAGTACGAAGATTTTTTTTGTTAGCATACTTAGGTTATCTATTATTGTTTCTATTTTGAAAACAACTTACTTTTGTAGGTTAAGAAAAAGTCATTTAGGGGGTGTTTGGATTAGCGATTTGAATATTGATTATGCGTTTTAAATAATCAAAATCAAATAATCTCCTGTATCAAAACGCGATTTAATTTAATAGTGTTTGGATTTGATTATGTTGTT
Organism: Rutidosis leptorrhynchoides; assembly: GCF_046630445.1. Taxonomy (NCBI): domain Eukaryota; kingdom Viridiplantae; phylum Streptophyta; class Magnoliopsida; order Asterales; family Asteraceae; genus Rutidosis; species Rutidosis leptorrhynchoides. Next base: position 423,022,799 of record NC_092336.1, read on the forward strand.
TGATATCGTAATAAATAAAAAATCAGTTTTATAAGTGTTTGGGAAAATCAAATTATTTAATAACTTAACATGTAAAATTACTAAAATGGACATTCTTTGTTAAGAAATAAATTATATATGTAATATATATATATATATATATATATATATATATATATATATATATATATATATATATATTTTAATAAGTTATAAAATCCATAATCAAATATAGGCAAAGTATCAACATATAGATTTTCATTCGTTATTCATCTAATCTAATTTATATATAAACACACACAAAAATCCTAAAATAATTGTGTGCATTCTTAATTTCTGATGCATTACATAGTATTATTTGTTATTCCATTAACAAGGTTCAAGCTTCCATACAAAAAGACTTGTCACCATCAATCACTATACATGTAAGAGTAACTTAATGGAAAAACCAAAACTCTTTTGTGTGACGATTGACAAAAGTGAAATAATAGCTTTACTTTGAAGAAAGTATGTCAGGTTCTTTTGGTTTTTACTTTTTAGTAAAAAAACAATTACACCATATAACTATTTACAGGGGCATAAAGGTAAAGTAACTTGGTGGGAAATATTATCGGGAATTGCGTTTGCTATGCAGTAACCCTCCCCTTACTGTTGGGATACCGCGTTTTGGAGTTCACATACCACAAAAAATCAACTTTTGACATTTATTTGCCAAACACTATTAAGTAGATTAATTGAAACTTGTAAACGTAATAATTAAAAAATCAACACCAAATCGCTAAGCCAAACACCCTCTTAATAAAAATAAGGGTCAATTATTTGACGAGAAAGATTCGTATGTTGTCCGAAAAGGATCAAGGGTTGCACTTGAACATAACAAATAAACAACCTTCCCAGATGGCACCTGTTGGAGCTCCTCGTATGCCAATGTTCAGTCCCAGTGTTGGTCAGCAAATATTTTATGGTCAAACTAAGCCTACCTTCCTTCCTCAATGAGTAAGGACCTTATTGTATGTGATTTATAATTAGCCATAATCACTTCAACGGTAAATTCACTGCAAGTTTATACAGACAATGTTGGAAGCATAATGATGGTTGTTAATAGGTCTCGATTTACATTTTATACACAACTAATTTTTATACCGACTTGTAGGCCAGTACCTCAAACTCCTCTAAAGATCAGATGACAAGGATTTTCTCAAACTCCTCTAAAGATCAGCAACTAATTGGAAAGGTTTTTTATTTATTTATTTTTTTCTAGTTTTTTATATTTTTTTTAAAGTGTTCATAATAACCCAATACTGTGCAGTTAAAAAAAAATTAAAATGTGCAGTTCAAACACATACTGTGCAGTTTTTTATTTTTATTTTTATTGTGCAGTTCAAACACATACGGTGCACAGTTTAAAAGAATTAAAATGTGCAGTTCAAACACATAGTGTGCAGTTTAAGCACATACTGTGCAGTTATTTTTTTCTTTTTTTTGTTAAGTTCAAACACATTATGTGCAGTTTAAAGAAATTTAAATGTGCAGTTCAAACACATATTGTGCAGTTTAAACACATATTGTGCATTTTTTTGTGTGCAGTTTAAACACATACAATGCAGGTTAAAAAAAATAAAATGTGCAGTTCAAACACATATTGTGCTTTTTTTTGGTGCAGTTCAAACCTTATTGTATGTATACCGATTGATGAATTTTCTTTTGTTGCATCTGCATAGCCTATTTATGGTTATGGATTCCAACAACAACTTGTTTCGGGCATGAGGCTAAGTTGTGCTCCAGTGCCAAAGTTTCGCATGACAATGGGCGCACATGGTCAACAGGTACAACATCCCGGTGAAATGCATGCTAGTATTCCTGTTGATCAGAAACACCAAGAGCCGCCTCCTATTATGCAGCAGCAGGTTTATTTTTTATTCGTGTAGTTAATGTGCTAATTATGTATTAATATTTGAACATATGTAGAAAATTTTATTTGATAATAATTTTGTATATAAATATTTTAATAGGATGTAATCATGGTTAAGAGTGACGCGAAGGACAATAATTTATCGTTACTGTATGGTCCTGCAAAGCCTGTCCCTGATTTCAATAAGGTAACATAATAACAATTCTTGATTTTGGTTATATTGTAGAGGATATTAAGGTTATTTCATTTACTTATGATGTTATAGGATTTTATAAGGTGATTCGGTATTGGTTACCACCCACACACAAATCCCGAATTTGATGAGTGGCTACGTTCTGAAGAAGCGAGATATGTGCATATCCACATTTACTCAAGATTAGGAGTTACACGACTTTTTTGGTATTCTTTACTAGAGTGCGAAACACCAGATGAGCATATAGATAAAAGCGACGTGATAGACATCGAAAGGGGATGGCTCTTCGATAGTGTGAGTATTAAATTCTCTATTTCCTTTTGTTATATAGAGCATTATTTCATGTATACCTTTGTAAAACCCGCATGTAGTTCCATATTTTATTAAAACCAAGATAAGTATACAACATGTAGTTTTATATATTATCTATTGTGTTACTCTAATTCACATAATAAATATAGTCAGTTTTGTCAGTATAGTAGTATAGTCAGATAGTCATTAGTTTGTGACATTAGTTTGTTTGTGAAGTGAACGCATAATGTGATTCATGAATATTGTATGAAACAAACGCTTTTAATATATGTGCAAAGAATTCAAGGCATTTTGATATGATGGTCATCTACCAACTGCTTTATCTTATGTATGTTGTAACAACATATTAAGTTGTAGATGAATTACTTAAATAGACTGCTACTGGAAAATGCTGATTGGTGTACATTCGATTGTTATTTCGCAAATCTAATGATGTCTCAACAATATAGTCAGGTTTCCAAAAAAATTTGTAATGGTTACAATTATCCTAGAAATGGGAAGGAAGTAAGTCGTGTAAGTCTCTTGTATTAGCTTACAATTTGAATATGTACATTTTTCCTCATAAGATGTTTAACAATAACTAACACTTTTCAGGTGCTCATTCCGGTAAACGCCAAGGCAAACCATTATTGCCTTATGGAGTTACATATTCCGACAGGCGTTATCACGTATTATGACCATCTACATCTAACTCCAGCTATGCATGTAAATTTGGACCTTGAATTTTCTTTGCTTCATGATCCAGTACATTAGAACTTATATTCGCATACTTACCATCCATTGATATTATGATCCACCACATTAGAAGTTATATTTCCATATACTTACCATCTATTGATACCATGATCTAGTACATTAATTCTTTTATTCCTGTACTCACCATTTAAAACATAGATTAACTTATGAATAAAATCTGTTCTTATTCTTTGTCTACTGCCAAATTTGTCCAGTTAAAGATGAGGTTTGTAATGATTCATGTTGCAAATCATCAATGACGTTTGATTCAACATCATCCGTTTACAAGAGCTATGATGTGCTTTTCAGGTTGTAATTTTAATCAGGAAATAGCTATTCAACCAGCACATATAGTGTACCTAATCATGTAATAGTATAAAATTGATAAATCCAGATTTCGTTCCTAGGGACAGTAAATGCAAACTAACTAAAACTTATGAATTTACTCTAAACAAATTCACTAAGCAGGGGGTTTTCCGTTTAATGAGTGGAATGTCATATTGTGCTTAAAAAATATCTTGAAATTAAATTTAAGATTACAGAGTACCGACAGATTAAGAACGATATGTCTATCTAGGATTTATTCACTTTGACATAGGGAGTGTTTAGGTTTAAGTCCTAATAAATTCCACCTACTCGTGAAGTCTCCTAACTAGGTCTAGTCGTGGTCTAGGGATCTAGATACATAACATTCAACAAACTTAATGACTTGAACTTATGATGACGTACGGTCGCGACCATCACTAATTGCGCTAACTGGTTGTTGCCTACAATTCACCTTCATCTATTTTTCCTAATCAAGCTTAATCTGTTTCCTTGGTCAGGACAACGTATGATTTCTATGTCACCAAATCATAACGTAAATCTTCTAACTAATGAGTTGTCAATTCAAAGAGTCACAAACAATAGCATAATAAACTTAATCAATAATAGATAGATAAAGACCGTTCTTCATTCAAACATTAAATCTTGTAAATAAGAATAAATCAATATAAAAGAACTCCCATGTCAAAGTATTTAGCCTAAATACACATATAATGTTTAGCCAACAACCATATTAAGAAAATAAACCATTACTAAATCAAAACAAAGATTCATTAGTGTAAAATCAAAAGATAAACCAAATTAATTGAGTTTCTGGAATGAGATTCAAGTTTTGGACGGTTTATATGCTGTAGATTCGATGTTTCTTGCTCCGTTTGGTACTTGGAATGATGAAAAGATGGTTTCTTGAGAAGAAATTCGTGGTTGCTGCTCACAATGGTATATCTTAGGGTTAAAAATATGTACTTTAGCTTTTATACCCTTTCTGACTTATTCGACCATGCGCCACATCAAGGGTTTCATGCGGCGCATGACCCTTCTAAATCTGGCGCTTGACACTTCATGAGGCGCATTTCTTCAAAGATTCTGGAACTGTTATATGGTCAATGCGACGCATCATAAGGCCGTGCTTCTGTGACTATAATCTTCTGTTAACTTTTTCATGCGGCGCTTTATTCCAAAGCGGTGCTTCCTCCTTTCATGCGCATGGGGATAATGCTTCTGTTCAAATGGCCAAGCGGCGTATCATAACCCATGCGGCGCATGACCATGATTCCAGTAGCTCTTTCTGCATGAGTCTGCTAACTTCTTCAAAACTTCATCTTTTCTCCATATTTCCTGAAATCAATCCGCAAAGTACTACGTACCCAAAATCTTGCAATTCGGCCACAAAAACCTATCAACGACCCAAAATATTGCCTGAATAATGGATATAAAACATGTATAAATCAGAAAATATAAAATACCCCACACTTGAACTTTGCTTATCCTCAAGCAAATAAGGACTAAACAAAAACATACTTTTAGGTAGAATTGCATATTTAATATTCAAAAAGACCTTCATCATGCCTGTAAGTTCACCAAGAAAATTAAACTCTCTGAACAATCAATATAGCAATAACATTCACCTAAATATGTATTATAGGAAAATATAATGGGATCGACACTACTTAGAAAAGTTAATTGTGTGGTTATCACACGGTAATAAATTGGTTTAAAACGGCTACGAATGTCGAATTGTAACACCCCGTTTTTCTAAACATGACGCTCGGGGCGTCATTTGAAGTCCAAGAATGATTATTTAATAGTTTGGATGTAATGCATTGACCACGATTGACTTTGGGATGTTTTAAAAGTGAAATTGGAGTACATCAGGTAAACTGTCGAGTTTGAGTGCAGTTTGTCGCGTTCTGGTGCGTCGCGTTCCGTGACAAACATGCTTGAAACGATACAACTTCTGATGGTGATTTCTGTCCACTTTGTCGCGTTTGAGTGTTGTGTTTCGCGTATTGGTGTCGCGAAACGCGACAAGGTATCGCGAAACGCGACAAATGTCGCTGTAATGACATTATTAACCCATTTTAATGGAATCTTTTGAGGGTGTTTTGGTAAATTCACTTATGGCCGGTTCTAGAGCCATAAGACTGATTCAAGGCTCATATTATCCTCATTTTCACTCAAAAACACTTTCACCTTCAAACCCTAGAGAGAGAGGAGAGTTTTAGAGAGAGAGAACTCCATTTGGAAAAGAAGGAGGTTGTTTAGGGTCAAACTTCAAGTGTTAAAGTTGTTCATCTCATCAACGACATCATTTTGGTGGTATTGGTAAGTCTCAACTCCGAATTTCATCTTTGTAATTTGATATTCAAGTTTAGGGTTTTGAGCTAGTTAGTTGTAAAACCCATTTAGGAGGTGAAATGGGTAATTGTATCTAGTTATTGTTGATGTTGGTGGTTTTTGGGTCGGTTAATGATTTAACCATGTTTAAGGCTTGTATGTAGCTTGTAATCACTAGTATTAGTGATTATAGAAGTGTTGGAACCACTTTGGGTGTATTTTGGTTAACTAATTTTGAAATGGGTCAAATTAGGGTTAAGGTGTCATATTGGGCAAGATTGGTATTTAACGCCTATGCTTGGGTTTAATTGGTATATTAGGACCATTGTCACTTGTGTTAGTGATCATTGGCTAGTTTTGGCGCTATTTGAGCTTGGAAGTGTATTTGGGTCGAAATTGCACTATTTAACAAATTGGGTCGATTTGTAAATCCACCCTAATTGTGTTGTTGTATTTGTGTTAATGGAATAGGTACTTTCCATTGACGTGTTGCGGATTACTTGGTTGCATTCATCAAGGCTTAAGGTGAGTGTTAATATCCTATGTGCATATGTATGTGTAGAATGGGTGTTGGTCGGGTGAAGTGATTCTCGGTCATAGAGCTCACTTCACATATAGGTGGATTGATGGACTTGTGTATAGATCCAATTGGCACGGTTGTGCGTTTTGGTTGACCACCTTTGGCGAGGTACACACTTTGTGTGTACGTTATCACGTGGGCGTGTGATGTGGATTATATAACCCCAATGGCGAAGGGTTAATATTGTGAGTGGAGTATTTATACGTACGTGTATATGGCGTACCTATTTGTGGGTGTTATGGCATGAACCATCGAGCCGGTAGTACCATAACATGTGTGCGATAAGATGTGAACCACGTGCCGGTAGCATCGAGTGTGAACCACATGCCGGTAGCACTATAAATATAATGATGTGAACCACGTGCCGGTAGCATCGAGTGTGAACCATGTGCCGGTAGCATCGAGTGTGAACCACATGCCATAACATGTGTGCGATAAGATGTGAACCACATGCCGGTAGCACTATAAAATGAGCGTGAACCACGTGCTGGTAGCGTCGAAGTGTGAACCACGTGCCGGTAGCACTATAAAAGAGTGAGACTCAAATGCGTATGGTGTGAACCACGTGCCGGTAGCACCATAGCATTATGGTTAACCATATTATGTTGTTGGATATTGTTTAGCATGTTAAATATTGTATACGTATATTGTTGTATTGTTGTGATGTAGCTAACCCTCCGGGTGTAGCTCATTGGCGTTGTTCACCTTGTCGTTGGTGAACTAACTTATAATTTGTTGATATCTTTAGCTTGTGCTTAGAGATCGTACGGTATGCTTAGTGTAGTTGCCTTATACTTGGATGCTTCGGTATGCGGTATTTGACTTTTGTGTGGCGTGTCCATTTTATACATATATATGTATGTAGTATAATATCACTCACTAAGCGTTAGCTTACCCTCTCGTTGTTGATATTTTTATAGGTTCGCATGCTTGGCGGCTCGGGTAAGCTTGGGGATTAGAGATCTTGGCTAGGTTGCTTTAGAAGATCTTGCATTTGGACTCGATTAGGATTTGGGTAGCGTAGTCCCAAATCACCATGCTCGGCTTTGTGTAAACGTAACTAGTCGGGTCATAATGATTACAACCGGATTACGATTTAATTAATGTGTGCTAAATTGTTGCGGGACTTGTAAGATTACGGGTCGGAATGGGTTATAGTTAGTGCCTTGTTGTAGGTGGACTAACATTTATATTAGTAATGCGGATATTATTAATATGTTATTGTGTTGTGATAATAATTCTCGCTTGTGTTTATATCGCGTAGAATTTTGTTTGTGTTTGTTATATCATCGAGCGAGGCGGTCGTTGTACTAACGAGTTGATACGACGTGTGTGCGTAATAAGAACTTGCAAACCTTATTACGGGTGCAAATTGTGTCTAGCAAGTGATGTACGACGAGTGTTTAGCAATATGGGGCGGTGTTGTGTGAATAACTTTATACGTTCGTGATCTAATCGCTTTGCATTCCTTAGAATGGCGACGGGAAACGGGATTGAGACGAACGACACGGAGTTTAACGCTAGAGTTGCGGTCGTTGTTGCGGAGCAAATGAGTGCGTTTCGGGAAGAAATGGATAGGAAGTATTCCGAATCTCGGAGTAGTGGTGAAATGGAGCGTTGTCTTAAGAGCTTCATGAGGACTAAACCCCCGATGTATGACGGGAAACTGGATTCTTTAGTGAGCACAACTTGGATCTCGGCTGTCGAAGGGTGTTTTCGCACTATTGAATGCCCTCCCGAGAAGAAGACGAGACTCGCTACTAGTTTGTTGCGGGGTAGGACAAAGGATTGGTTGGATGGTATGATTGATCTTGTCGGTGGCGAAACGTTTATGGCTTTATCGTGGGATGAATTTAAGGAGGAATTCTTCGAGGAGTTTCGAAATTCAGCTGATTTGTGGGAGTTGCGTAATGAGTTGCGAAATTTGCGACAAGGATCTATGGATTTGAATACTCTCAAGACGACCTTTATGGCGAAGGCTCGTTTTTGCCCGGAGTATTTGGAGAATGATCGTTTGTTGATGGGGGATTTCTATCGGACCTTGAATGATGACTTGAAGTGTAAAATTAGCCGGGGTCAAGCGAAATCATTTGCGGAGTTATTCGCCTTGGCTAGAGGTTTCGAGTCTTATTCGCGATCAAAGGTTGGTGAACCTTCAAGTGAGAGAAGGGTTGTTTCGTATGGTGCTCCAAGTAAGAGGAATAAGGGTCCGAGTGTGAGCACGGGTGGTGCACGGACGAATATATTGGATTCTAGTGCGGCTAGATATTACAATTGTGGTGTGAGGGGTCACAAGTCGTGGGAATGTTCGGTACCAAAAGGTGATGGCATGGTGTGCTTCAATTGCCAAGAAGAAGGACATCGTAAGTCGGAATGTCCCAAGTTAGCGTGGACGGGTGCGGCAGGGAGACGTTAAGGTACGTTTCGTTTTAATAAATATGTCCCTTGATTATTTATTAAGTGCTGTTTGAATTTGAGTTGATTAAAAGCCTTGTGTTGTGCATATTGTTGTTATGGGTGACGTTCCTAATAGAAGTACCCCGTGGTGACGTTTGATTGTCGGGCGAAGGGCGTAAGACTTGGTGCAACCAAGCATTCCTTAATATTTAGAAAATGTTTCTACCAAGCCATGGAAATGGGCTTTGGTATTCGGTTGTTAAGCACGTGTTCGCTTCGTGTTGAAGTTGATGAACCATGAGGTTCGACTGGTGGGATGAAACCCGAGAAATCGAGTGCTTGATCTCGGTGTATGTTGGTAAAGGAGTCTACGTGATGCGACATTAGGTGCCTCTTTTATACCTACTAGCGTAGTGCTTGACTCCGATTGTGTTGCGGTTACATTGTACTTAGGGTACCGAAGTGAAACCCTTAGGTACATGAGTGACTGGGTGGAAGTTGACAAACTATAGCAGTTGGATGATTGCGAGGGTATGGTTTGTGCAATTTGTGGTACACTTTTCGTTCGAAGTGTTTAGGGATAGGTTAAGATCCTTAGTATGCTCAAGGTTGGAACAAGTTATGGTGATGGGTCGAGCGAACCCAATTATTTGGTAAATTCTACCTTTGGTAGCATTGTACGGTTGTACGAGTTGTGGATATCGGACGTAGTTCCAAGTGGGGGAGTTACACTCCCGCACGAGGAAGTTCTAGTGTGAGATTTCGGATGACGTTTTAGTAGATCCGAAACTTGTGTTGGGACCTAGTTTTGGTCGATTTGTGGTAGAGTACAAATTCGGTTAAATTGTACTTATGGTTTGGATTTAAATTATCACCGAGGTGGTAATGTGGTAAATCTCGTCGAGAGATAATGGACGTGTTTGATGAGCAAGGTGAAATCCCTCGGTTAAGGGATGTGCGTATCGGATTCTCTTCTAGAGAATTATTGTTTTGTACCTATGTTTGATACAGGTGGTTCTTGCTCGATTGTGTGAATGGTTAGTGGTATCCGTTAGGATTCACTATGGCGTAGCAGAGCTCGATGTTACGCTACTCGTTGTTCGAGGCCAAAAAGGGCGTTGATTGGTGGAGCATGACCTTCGGGGTCCACTGACTTCATCATGGTATTGTTGATTGGTGAAGCATGACCTTCGGGGTCCGCTGACTTCATCATGGTATTGTTGATTGGTGAAGCATGACCTTCGGGGTCCGCTGACTTCATCATGGTATTGTTGATTGGTGAAGCATGACCTTCGGGGTCCGCTGACTTCATCATGGTATTGTTGATTGGTGAAGCATGACCTTCGGGGTCCGCTGACTTCATCATGGGAGTAGTGACATATCGGTGAAGCATGACCGTTGACGGGGTCCGCTGACTTCATCCGATGTTGAGTGATCTATCAGTTGTTTTATACACCGATGGTGGGGTCGTAAGGACCGTGTGGTGTGATCTATCGGTTGTTTTATACACCGATGGTGGGATCGTGAGGACCATGTTGTGTGATTAGTGATACGATAGCCGTGTTTCGCTCACATGTTGTTACGGGTGTGACAATAGTCAATTTTGTACACCTTAGGATTAGCGTTGCCATAGTCGTTTTGGGCGCTCTTGGTTTTAGCCGTTGCTTATGATGTTAGGATAGTGGCGCATTGGTTGTATTGCGCACTACAAGGGATGTTAAGTGGTAAGTGTTATCCGTAAGGATTCGTTTGGTTCGGTCTTCATCATTTCGGGTTGTTGACCTTAGGTTGAGACTTGGTTGCTTTTAGCATTGTACTCGGTAAGGGTACGCTAAGGGATTGATATCTCGGTTCGAGATTGATTGTGTTTTCCCGATGCGAGGGAATGAGTAAGGTTTTAGTGCTCGGATTGTGATTTGATAAATCGCGGGTGACGATTTAGTTGCTAAGGGTAACTCTTTGAGAAGAATTGCCCGACGGAATTGGAAGAATACGTGGCGATTTCGCGTATTCTAAGTGATTGTTGTAACCTTCGGTTGTTGCGTGTATTGCACGGCTCAGAATGCGTGCAAGTGTGTGTCTTAGTTAATGGATTAGTCCTTGGGTTAATGAGTAATGTGATGAAAGTCAGATTGAAACGTTTGTTGAGAACCGTAGTGTGTCGGTTTGGATTGATTAAGTGATTAGGATCACGAGGACCTGATCGAATCTAAGTGGGGGAGAGTTGTAACACCCCGTTTTTCTAAACATGACGCTCGAGGCGTCATTTGAAGTCCAAGAATGATTATTTAATAGTTTGGATGTAATGCATTGACCACGATTGACTTTGGGATGTTTTAAAAGTGAAATTGGAGTACATCAGGTAAACTGTCGAGTTTGAGTGCAGTTTGTCGCGTTCTAGTGCGTCGCGTTCTGTGACAAACATGCTAGAAATGAGACAACTTCTGATGGTGATTTCTGTCTACTTTGTCGCGTTTGAGTGTTGTGTGTCGTGTATTGGTGTCACGAAACGCGACAAGGTGTCGCGAAACGCGACAAATGTCGCTGTAATGACATTATTAACCCATTTTAATGGAATCTTTTGAGGGTGTTTTGGTAAATTCACTTATGGCCGGTTCCAGAGCCATAAGACTGATTCAAGGCTCATATTATCCTCATTTTCACTCAAAAACACTTTCACCTTCAAACCCTAGAGAGAGAGGAGAGTTTTAGAGAGAGAGAACTCCATTTGGAGAAGAAGGAGGTTGTTTAGGGTCAAACCTCAAGTGTTAAAGTTGTTCATCTCGTCAACGGTATCATTTTGGTGGTATTGGTAAGTCTCAACTCCGAATTTCATCTTTGTAATTTGATATTCAAGTTTAGGGTTTTGAGCTAGTTAGTTGTAAAACCCATTTAGGAGGTGAAATGGGTAATTGTATCCAGTTATTGTTGATGTTGGTGGGTTTTGGGTCGGTTAATGATTTAACCATGTTTAAGGCTTGTATGTAGCTTGTAATCACTAGTATTAGTGATTATAGAAGTGTTGGAACCACTTTGGGTGTATTTTGGTTAACTAATTTTGAAATGGGTCAAATTAGGGTTAAGGTGTCATATTGGGAAAGATTGGTATTTAACGCCTATGCTTGGGTTTAATTGGTATATTAGGACCATTGTCACTTGTGTTAGTGATCATTGGCTAGTTTTGGCGCGGTTTGAGCTTGGAAGTGCATTTGGGTCAAAATTGCACTATTTGACAATTTGGGTCGATTTGTAAATCCACCCTAATTGTGTTGTTGTATTTGTGTTAATGGAATAGGTACTTTCCATTGGCGTGTTGCGGATTAGTTGGTTGCATTCATCAAGGCTTAAGGTGAGTGTTAATATCCTATGTGCATATGTATGTGTAGGATGGGTGCGGGTCGGGTGAAGTGGTTCTCGGTCATAGAGCTCACTTCACATATAGGTGGATTGATGGACTTGTGTATAGGTCCAATTGGCACGGTTGTGCGTTTTGGTTGACCACCTTTGGCGAGGTGCACACTTTGTGTGTACGTTATCACATGGGTGTGTGATGTGGATTATATAACCCCAATGGCGAAGGGTTAATATTGTGAGTGGAGTATTTATACGTACGTGTATATGGCGTATCTATTTGTGGGTGTTATGGCATGAACTATCGAGCCGGTAGTGCCATAAAATGTGTGCGATAAGATGTAAACCACGTGCCGGTAGCATCGAGTGTGAACTATGTGCCGGTAGCACTATAAATATAATGATGTGAACCACGTGCCGGTAGCATCGAGTGTGAACCACGTGCCGGTAGCACTATAAAATGAGCGTGAACCACGTGCCGGTAGCGTCGAAGTGTGAACCACGTGTCGGTAGCACTATAAAAGAGTGAGACTCAAATGCGTATGGTGTGAACAACGTGCCGGTAGCACCATAGCGTTATGGTTAACCATATTATGTTGTTGGATATTGTTTAGCATGTTAAATATTGTATACATATATTGTTGTATTGTTGTGATGTAGCAAACCCTCCAGGTGTAGCTCATTGGCGTTGTTCACCTTGTCGTTGGTGAACTAACTTATACTTTGTTGATATCTTTAGCTTGTGCTTAGAGATCGTACGGTATGCTTAGTGTAGTTTCCTTATACTTGGATGCTTCGGTATGCGGTATTTGACTTTTGTGTGGCGTGTCCATTTTATACATATATATGTATGTAGTATATTATCACTCACTAAGCGTTAGCTTACCCTCTCGTTGTTGATATATTTATAGGTTCGCATGCTTGGCGGCTCGGGTAAGCTTGGGGATTAGAGATCTTGGCTAGGTTGCTTTAGAAGATCTTGCTTTTGGACTCGATTAGGATTTGGGTAGCGTAGTCCCAAATCACCATGCTCGGTTTTGTGTAAACGTAACTAGTCGGGTCATAATGATTACAACCGGATTACGATTTAATTAATGAACCATTGTATTAGGGAGTTTAAATTATTGATGTATGTTATAAGTTCATTGAACTTACTTTGGTAACAAATATGTTTTGGAATTAGTGTAATGGGACCTAAAGTATTATTTAACGCGTATTAAAAGGAAAAAATTTTATGGGCCGGTTTTAATACGGGTTGGGTTGTTTCACGAATCAATTATACTTTATAAGGTTTAGACATCTTAACGTGACCCTCATTCATACCAAGATAAATTCATTAACTATATTATCTAGGACAATATGATTACCAAATTTAAATCAGAATGTCAAGTATAACTAGAATCATACATATGTTTGTGTATTGGTCCACTTTAACTTTTCAAATAGCCAAACACATGTCTTGTCTACGTTAATATTAAGAACATCGAAAAATCAACCAATGAATCGCCTAAGTCTAATAAGAACTACCCTATATCACAAGCCAAGTGGTCTGGTTCACCTAACGATGGATAGAGAGTAAACATTAATGTCTTTAACTTAAATTTAGCAATAATACTGCAATGAGAGCAAGCCATATGCCTTCAATGGTCCCTGCCTTGAAGTGCAATAAGACATTCGTTTCATAATTTTTGGCATTTATTTCTTTTTGCTTGCCTTATGAGAGTAACTTCCTCGATCCATGTAGCGAACATTCGAACAACCGATCTCAAAACAGAAAAAGGTTTTAGGTGGTTAGGTGATCTAGCACCCCAAAGGATCTAATAGCCCGAATCTCACATACTACTTCTTTAAGCTTTTTTTTTAATACTTACCCTCGGATGTTTTTTCATATCATAATGAAATGAATGAATGGTATATGTGGGATGGGACTTGTGACATACAAACAATTCCTTTAGACCTTTGGAAAGGAAAGAATAAATTCTAGAAGTGTTGCATTAGTTACAGTTAATTTGCATCTTAATATTATGAAAAGCCACAAACATTACCTTATGATAGCCAGTTATAATTGAAATTCAAATTTAAATCGATTATTTCTAAGCATAAATGAGTTGCATTGTCACATACTGTTACTAAATCTAAACAAGATAAAGTATGATTAAAATTCGACATCAATGGCCAAAAATAAGGGTAGGAGTGAGAATTAGGTTTCATATGGTTTTCATCTAAAGGCTAAGACTTCTAAGATTTTCTATTTGGAATGTTAATACTTTATTCAAGCACTAACGACCTGGGCAGACTGAAATTTTAGAAACTGTAGACTTTAACCAAGAAAATTAGAAAATCACAATGTTATCACACAAAACGCATTTTCTAGTAGCATTTTAATTATCAAATCAAGTAATAAAATTTATAAAAAACTATAAAATTTTCAAATAACGACTAAAATACATAATATATGCACGTGTATCTGATCATATGTAGTAGTATAGTATAGCTAAAGTGTAACTAAACTATCTGAAAGCAAAAATAGAACAAAATGATGTTGTCGTTGATAATGCTAAAAAATGAACATATTTTTCATAGCATTATCCCTCAAGAAAGACAAGCTTTTAGTTGCAATTGTTCTATTTACAAGTGATATTCGTTTAAATAATAAAAGGTGAAGACAAAAGACAGATTCGACAAATTGAAGACGCAAACGACCAAAAAGCTCAAAAGTACAAAGTACAATTAAAGTGGTTCCAATTATTGATAAGAAACGTCTCAAAATTACAAGAGTACAAGACGCGAAACGCAAAGTACAAGATATTAAATTATACGCAAGGACGTTCGAAAATCCGGAACCGGGACCAAAGTCAACTCTCAACGCTCGACGCAACGGACTAAAAATTACAAGTTAACTATGCACATAAATAAAATATAATATTTAATTAATTCTTATAATTATTTATATATTATATTATTATTTATAAACGTCGGAAAGAAAGAAAACAAAGACATGTGACTTCTCCCAGCTGGCCTTGAGATCGCATGGCCTGGAAGAGTAAAAACCATGCGATCGCATGGCCCTGAAATCCAGGCCTGGTCCTATAAAGTTCGCGAGTTTTGGACAAAATTTTAACATCTTTTTCTTTCCTTCTATCAACGTATATATATATATATATATATATATATATATATATATATATATATATATATATATATATATATATATATATATATATATTAATTTTAATTTTAATTTTAATTTTAAATTCTAATAATAAGGGAATGTTAGCGAATGTTGTAAGGGTGTAAGTCGATATTCTGTCCGTGTAACGCTACGCTATTTTTAATCACTGTAAGTTATGGTTAATGTTATTTTTAAATTAATGTCTCGTAGCTAAGTTAGTATTATGCTTATTTAAAACGAAGTAATCATGATGTTGGGCTAAAATACTAAAATTGGGTAATTGGGCTTTGTACCATAATTGGGGTTTGGACAAAAGAACGACACTTGTGGATATTAGACTATGGGCTATTAATGGGCTTTATATTTGTTTAATTAAATGATAGTTTGTTAATTTAATATAAAGATTTACAATTGGACGTACCTATAAATAACCATATACACTTGATCGGACACGATGTGCGGGATATTTATATGTACGAATAATCGTTCAATTAACCGGACACGGGAATGGATTAATAGTTAATAGATTTATTAAAACAGGGGTGAAATTATGTACAAGGACACTTGGCATAATTGTTAACAAAGTATTAAAACCTTGGGTTACACGCAGTCGATATCCTGGTGTAATTATTAAACAAAGTATTAAGATCTTGTTACAGTTTAAGTCCCCAATTATTTGGAATATTTGACTTCGGATATAAGGATAATTTGACGAGGATACTCGCACTTTATATTTATGACTGATTGACTGTTATGGACAAAAACCAGATGGACATATTGAATAATCCAGGACAAAGGACAATTAACCCATGGGAATAAACTAAAATCAACACGTCAAACATCATGATTACGAAAGTTTAAATAAGCATAATTCCTTTATTTTCATATTTAATTGCACTTCTAATTATCGCACTTTTATTTATTGTCATTGTATTTAATTGCAGTTTTAATTATCGTACTTTTTAATTATCGCACTTTTATTTATCACAATTTCATTATCGTTATTTACTTTACGTTTTAAATTAAATCTTTTATATAATTAATATTTTACATTAGGTTTTAACTGCGACTAAAGTTTTAAAATCGACAAACCGGTCATTAAACGGTAAAAACCCTCTTTTTATAATAATAATATTACTTTTATATATATATTTGTATTTTTATAAATTAAAACTAATATAGCTTTAAGCTTGTTTAAAAGATTCCATGTGGAACGAACCGGACTTACTAAAAACTACACTATTGTACGATTAGGTACACTGCCTATAAGTGTTGTAGCAAGGTTTAGGTATATCCATTCTATAAATAAATAAATATCTTGTGTAAAATTGTATCGTATTTAATAGTTTTTCCAAGTAAAATATAAGCTATTTCATATACACCTCGCATAACATCAAGTATTTTTGGCGCCGCTGCCGGGGACACTAAAACGCCGAAAGCGCAACGCTAAATATATAAAAAATATTTTTATTAATTTTTAAGTTTACTTTTATAAAAATACGCATTTGTAAAAATACGTTTTAAATAATATATTCAAAAATATAAAAAGAAAAAAAAATTTAAGTATTTTTAAGAGTTTGTAAAATATTTAAGTTCTATAAAGTTTCTTTATCTTTATTTTGTAAAAATATAAATTTTATTTAATTTATATATATATTATATAAATATCTAAATCAGAAAAACAGAAAAAAAAATAATATAAAAGTTTACGGGCTACACTATAGCAGCCCAACCCATCTGGCCCGATTTTCTACTTCATGCGATCGCATGAATATATAGCATACACTCCATGCGATCGCATGGAGTGATTTGACTCGTCTGAAATAAGCTGTACGAAATTAGGGTTTATAATAATAATTATTATTAATTAATAACCCTAATTAGGTTATAATTATTTTATTATTTAGTTTAGTTTATTTATAATTTGTATTTTAAGTTTATTTAGTTTTATTAAATTATAAAATTAATATTTTTATAAAATAAATAATATAAAAACAATATTTTTATAAAAATTGTACTTTTTACAACCTTAAGTATATTTTTATATTTTGTACCCTTTTAATTGTTTTAGCGTAATATTTGTATTTTTTGCTCGTTTTTAGTTTTAAGTCATAGTTTTTGCCATAGTTATTTTTATTTCTAGATTTTTAGGCTTTGTCGTAAAATCCCTTAAGTGCTTTTTCTTTAGACTAAGATTTAGGTGCTTTAGAATTTTGTGACGCCGTTTTTATATTTTAGTACCTTTTTAAGTTATTTCCATTTGGGATATAGTTTTTCTTTTAAGCTTTAATATTTTTAGACGCAACTTTTAATTCTTAGTTTTTAGTTCCTTTTTAAGTTACGACGCGCTACTTTCTTATTTTTATTATTCGACGCCTTTTATTTTTTGACGTTTTTCGACGCGCTCTTTTTCTTTCTTATTTCTCGACATTCTAGTTTTAGGACTTAGATTTTTTCTATTTCTTCTCTAAAATTTCTTTAAATTACGAAAAATTATTTTAAGTGGTTAAATTGATAGACATCAAAATTTTCTGGTTCGTAGTAATAGTTGGATTTGTACGAGGACCGGGTTATTGGAGCCAAACAGTACTCAATTATATTGAGACCAAACGAATCCTGCCCCTCTGCTGCATCTTTTGGCTATTCGAAACGTGGGCAAAATCAGAAAAGTCTATTAATTTGATAACTTATATAATTTTTCTTATTTTTATAACTAATAGGATATTCAGTGAATGCACCGAGCAAAACGTTCACCACCTTTTGTACGTTCACCACCTGTAACTCGATCAAGACATCTAGCAAATATTGTCACCGTTGATTTTTCTTTAGAATCTTCATCCAGTCGGCCAAGTACTCCAATTCAAATTTCCGATAATCCATTTTTTGAACCCGACCTCACAATTGAGAATCCGGTGAATATTCAGGGACGATTCCGAGATCCTGAACCATTAATCTTTCCTCCGGAATTACCAATCATTCAAACAGAGATTGTTGAGGAACCAACCATTAAATCAGAATCCTCTAGTGATTCAGATTCAACAAATTCAATGATGGAGAATCTGGAACCTCTAAGTATGGAAGACCGAATGAGAGCTAAACGCACTGGCCAAGGTCACGCAATTACTCAACCAGACATTAATGCGCCAGGTTATGAAATCAAAGGACAAATCCTACACATGGTAACAAATCAATGCCAATTTAGTGGTGCACCGAAGGAAGATCCAAATGAACATCTTCGTACATTTAATAGGATCTGTACTTTATTTAAAATTCGAGAAGTTGAGGATGAACAGATATATCTCATGTTATTTCCCTGGACTTTAAAGGGAGAAGCCAAAGATTGGTTAGAATCATTACCTGACGGGGCGATTGATACATGGGACATTTTAGTTGAAAAATTTCTTAAACAATTCTTTCCGGCATCTAAAGCCGTGAGACTTCAAGGAGAAATTGTTACGTTCACACAAAAGCCAAATGAAACTCTATATGAGGCATGGACAAGATTTGGAAAGTTATTGAGAGGATGTCCGCAACATGGTTTAGACACTTGTCAAATAGTACAAATATTCTACCAAGGATGCGACATCACTACAAGTAAAGACATCGATATAGCAGCTGGTGGTTCTATTATGAAGAAAACAGCAACTGATGCTTACAAAATTATTGATAACACTGCTTCCCACTCACATAAGTGGCACCAAGAAAAAGATATCGTTAGATCATCTAAAGCAGCTAGAGCCGATTCTAGCCATGACTTAGATTCCATTTCCGCAAAGATAGATGCTGTCGAGAGACGAATGGAAAAGATGACTAAAGATATTCACTCAATACGAATTAGTTGTGAGCAGTGTGGAGGACCACATTTGACAAAAAGATTGTCTCAGTATTGAACTAACAATGGAACAAAGAGAGAATGTTTCATACATAAACCAAAGGCCTGGAAATAATTATCAGAATAATTATCAACCGCCAAGACCGATCTACAATCAAAACCAGAATTATAACCGAAATGTTCCATACAACAACCAACAAGGTTCTAGCAATCAACAAGTATCCAATAATACTTACAATCAGCAAAGACCTAATTTTCAAAACAAACCACCACAAACTGATGATAAAAAGCCAAATTTAGAAGACATGATGACGAAGCTAGTTGATTCTCAAACTCAATTTTTCACATCTTAGAAACAAACCAATGAACAAAATGCTCAAGCTTTTAGAAATCAACAAGCTTCTATTCAAAATCTGGAACAAGAAGTGAGCAACCTAGCAAGGTTGATAGGTGAAAGAAAACCGGGAAGTCTACCTAGTGATACAAATGCTAACCCTCAGAATGAAACAGCTAAAGCTATTACCACAAGAAGTTGTATTACACTTAAACCACCTGAAATACCTTTAATTTCTGATGAAGCTATTCCTGCTCCACAAGAACCACAATCTGATCAAGATAAGGAAAAAGAACCGGTAGTTGAAAAGGTTAATGAAGATAACACAGTTAAGGCTAAACCTTATGTTAAACCATACCAACCACCACTTCCTTACCCGAGTAAAATGAGAAAAGAGAGACTTGAAGCCAAGCATTCCAAATTCTTGGATATGTTTAAACAGATAAATGTAAATCTTCCTTTCATTGATGTAATTTCAGGAATGACTAGATATGCTAAATTCCTGAAAGATCTAATCACAAATAGAAAGAAAATGGAAGACCTCTCGGCTGTTACTATGAATGCTAATTGTTCTGCAGTGCTGTTAAATAAGATACCAGAAAAATTATCAGATCCAGGAAGTTTCACAATTCTATGTTTTCTGGGTTGTCTTAGTTCAATAGAAGCATTGGCAGACTTAGGTGCTAGTATAAATTTAATGCCGTATTCACTATACGCTAAACTAGACCTTGGAGAATTGAAACCAACACGAATAAGCATACAACTAGCCGATCGATCAGTAAAATATCCTAGAGGGATAATGGAGAACATGTTAGTTAAAGTTGGTACTTTAGTATTTCCAGTAGATTTTGTTATTCTGGACATGGAAGAAGATTCTCAAGTTCCTCTCATATTAGGAAGACCATTCTTAAACACGGCTAAAGCAATGATAGATTTGTTCGGTAAGAAACTGACCCTAAGTATAGAGGACCAGAGTGTTACATTTTCTGTTGATAGAGCTATGCAACAACCACAATCTGCAGATGAAACATGTTATTATATTCAAACTATAGAATCACATGCAGAATTGTTAGAAGAATTTCCAGAATTACAAGGAACAGGAGAATGCTTTTTAGGAGAAGGAACTGAACCAATTGATGAAACTGAAATGTTAGCTACACTTATGGCTAATGGATATGAACCAACAACAGAAGAAATTCAAATGCTAAAAGAGGAAGAAAGATATTGATATAAATCATCGATAGAAGAACCACTGATATTAGAGTTAAAGCCACTTCCAAACCATTTGGAATACGCTTATTTACATGGTGAATCTGAATTACCTGTAATAATATCGTCTTCTCTTACTGAAAATGAAAAATCTCAACTCATTTCCGTGCTAAAAGCTCATAAACCAGCTATTGCATAGAAAATTTATGATATTAAAGGAATAAGTCCTTCGTATTGTACACATAAAATCCTTATGGAAGAAGGTCATAAAACGTATGTGTAACGCCAAAGAAGACTAAATCCTAATATGTAAGATGTTATTAAGAAAGAAATTATTAAACTGCTAGATGCATGTTTAATTTATCCAATTTCTGATAGTCCATGGATAAGCCCAGTTCAATGCATACCTAAGAAGGGTGGTATGACTGTCATCACAAATGAGAAAAATGAGCTTATTCCTACAAGGACTGTAACAGGATGGCGTGTTTGTATTGATTATAGAAAATTAAATGACGCCACCAGAAAAGATCACTTTCCCTTACCTTTTATTGATCAAATATTGGAACGATTAGCAGGAAATAGTTACTATTGTTTTCTTGATGGTTTTTTCGGATATTTTCAAATTCCAATAGCACCTGAGGACCAAGAGAAAACCACGTTCACGTGCCCTTATGGTACTTTTACTTACAAACGCATGCCATTTGGACTTTGCAACGCCCCTGCAACCTTTCAAAGGTGCATGATGGCGATTTTTCAAGACATGATAGAAGAATGCATGGAAGTTTTCATGAATGACTTTTCAATCTTCGGTGATACATTTGAATCATGTCTAGTTAATCTTGAACGAATGCTTATTAGATGTGAACAATCAAATCTAGTACTTAATTGGGAGAAATGCCATTTCATGGTTAAAGAAGGCATCGTTCTTGGTCATAAAATTTCAAAGGAAGGAATTGAAGTGGATAGAGCTAAAGTAGATGTAATTGCTAAACTTCCACATCCCACCAATGTTAGAGGAGTTAGGAGTTTTATAGGGCATGCCATTTTTACCGATGTTTCATAAAAGATTTTTCTAAAATTGCCACTCCTATGAATAAACTCCTAGAAAAGGATGCTCCATTCATCTTTTCAGATGAATGCATTAAATCTTTTAATATTCTTAAAGAAAAACTCACTAATGCACAAATCATGATAACTCCAAATTGGAATCTACCGTTTGAACTTATGTGCGATGCAAGTGATTTTGCAATGGGAGCCGTTTTAGGACAAAGGATTGAAAAACGATTTCAACCTATATATTATGCTAGTAAGATATTACAAGGAGCACAAACGAATTATACAACTACTAAAAAAGAACTCCTTGCTATTGTCTTTGCTTTTGACAAATTTCGATCATATCTCGTTTTAGCTAAAACGGTGGTCTATACCGACCATTCTGCTCTTAGATACCTATTTTTGAAACAAGATGCCAAACCACGATTAATCCGTTGGATCTTACTCTTACAAGAGTTCAATATTGAAATCCGAGATAAAAATGGAGCAGAAAATCTCGCCGCTGATCATCTTTCTCGTCTTGAAAATCCTGAATTAGAAGTTCTAAATGAATCGGCCATACAAGACAACTTTCCTGATGAATATCTATTGAAGATAGATTATAATGAAATTCCATGGTTTGCAGACTATGTAAACTACTTAGTATGTGGATTCCTTGAAAAGGGGTTGTCGTACCAAAAATGAAAGAAATTCTTTAGTGATATAAAACACTATTTCTGGGAAGATCCACATTTGTTTAAAAGTTGTCCCGATGAAATAATACGCCGATGTGTATTCGGAGATGAAGCTAGAAAAACTTAAACCATTGTCACACAGGACCAACAGGAGGGCATTATGGGCCTCAACTAACAGCAAGAAAAGTTTATGATGCTGGATTCTATTGGCTTACAATTTTCAAAGACGCACACCTTCTTTGCAAATCCTGTGATGCTTGTCAAAGGGCCGGAAAAATAAGTCACCGTGATGAAATGCCATAAAATGTCATTCAAGTATGTGAAGTATTTGACATTTGGGGTATTGACTTTATGGGTCCATTTCCAAAATCTCATAATAATCTCTACATTCTCGTTGCCATTGATTATGTATCTAAATGGGCGAAAGCACAAGCTCTCCTGACTAACGATGCACGAGTTGTAGTCAACTCTTTAAAATGTCTTTTTGCAAGGTTTGGAACACCGAAAGCTTTAATAAGTGATCGGGGTACTCATTTCTGTAATAATCAACTTGAGAAAGTTCTCAAAAGATATGGAGTAACTCATAAAATCTCCACCGCATATCATCCACAAACAAGTGGACAAGTTGAAAATACCAACCGAGCTTTAAAACGTATTCTAGAAAAAACTGTAGGATCAAATCTGAAGGAATGGTCCATTAAATTGGAGGATGCACTCTGGGCTTTTAGAACAGCCTACAAAACTCCAATTGGAACCACACCTTTTAGACTCGTTTATGGAAAAGCATGTCATCTTCCAGTAGAAATTGAACACAAAGCATTTTGGGCTTTGAAGGCATGTAATCTCGACTTAGATGAAGCTGGACGTCTACGGTTTAGTCAACTAAATGAATTAGAAGAATTAAGTCATGAAGCATATGAAAATTCATTAATCTATAAAGAAAGAACGAAGAAATGGCATGATAAAAGAATCAGAAGTTCAAAAGAATTTAAAGAAGGAGACAGAGTTCTTCTTTTCAATTCACGATTCAAGCTATTTCCTGGAAAATTGAAATCAAGATGGTCTGGACCATTTATAGTCAAAAGAGTTTTCCCATACGGAACAGTAGAATTAATAAATTCAAATGAGATTGAATTTAAGGTTAATGGTCACAGAGTTAAATATTACATAGATAGTCCGATGGAAGTTGACAACGAAGTTAATCACAATTTTAACACCACAGCTAACTAAGTGTGGGGAGAATCAAGTCTTTAAAGGATAATATGTATTTCTGTTAGAGTTAGATGTTCTGTTTTCGTGTAGTTTCCGAAAATGAAATCCGAATGGTCTTTCCCTAGCAGACCCTAAAGAACTTGTCTTCTCCCCCCATTCTGAATTTTTAAATTTTTTTAGGTTTTACGAGATGAAGACTTCCTGTGAACTAAATCATGGTCTAATGCTACACGCTTTGATCACTAAACGTAATAATGACACCCTTCCAAGTGAAATAGTATCATTAATCAGAGGTAAATTGGACGGAGTAAGAAAAGAATCCAGGAACGAAAATAATAAGTTACAATTTGGTAAAGGAAAATCAAAATTCGCAGCGAAAAGAAGAGCACGACACCTTGAAAGATGTCACAAATGCGGAAAATGGTCACACGAAGGAAAATGTTCGACGAATCAGACATATTTCAATACCGAATTCGTTACTTTATGCAGAGATGGACCGTTCATATGTTTCGAAGAAAAAACATTGAAAGCTCGAGGTTACGCCTATGTAGCTATGGAAAACCAATTAGTCCGACTATCTTATGAGTGGGCTAAAACAGGTCACTAAGAATTCTATTTCACAGTTAAGTATGTACAGTTTTTATTTTTTATTTTTATTGTTTTAAACCTTTTGATAATAAACGCTAAATCGTTCGCTATAAAGTATTAAATTGGTATTTAATAAAATTAGGTTTTGCGACCGAAATTATTGATATCATACAAAAATTTACTACATCACTGCGAAATTTACCGTTTATTCTTAAGGTATAAATATCTTTAATCAATCAACCCAAAATATTTCAAAAATTCGTCATGAGTTAAACTAGGTTATGTAACCGAAATTACTTTACCGAAAAGAGGGGCGTATATTTTTGATAATATTTGATTGATTAAAGTGAGATAAAAGACCAAAAAGATTTTTAATTCTATTTTTACTTTGTTTTTAAAATTAATATTAAAATAATATTGTAAATTTTTAAATCAATATATTTAAAATTGTAAATATTTGAAAAATTAATATTTTTAATATAAGTTTGTATGTATAAAAACAAAAATATAATTTAAGTTTTGTGTGAATTTATAATATGAATTTTTAATTTTATGCATTTTAAATTTATGTTTTGTGTGAATTTAAAAACAAAAATTTACTTTATTTCGTTAAGTTAAAAATATGATTTTTAAAATTCGTTGTAAGTTGAAGACTAGGTCGTTGAACCGAAATTGCTTTACCCAAGGGAGGGACGAGAATTTTTATTATCATTATTTTTAATCTTATTAAACTAAAGTATGCCAAAAACATTAAAAAAAAAACCCAAAAATCTTTACTTTTAAAACCGCGCTTTGAATTGACAAATTTTAAAATTTTGTCGAGGGACGGACTAGGACATCGATCCGAAACACCCTCATCCTAAAAAGAAACAAATTTTTAAAATTTTATTAATTATATGTTTTATAAGTTATAAGATTTTTATATATAAAAAAAAGCAAATGGTACTGTACCCGGACCCCCATGCGATCACATGGGAAGTGAACTCCAACCTCATGCGATCGCATGAGGCTGGAAATCAGGTCAGGAACTTAAACTCCAGCGAGCTGTTCTTCACACCACAACACACACATATACCCAAAAATACTCCCAGATCCTCTCTAAAATTCGCAATTTTTCACCATAATTCATCAAATTTCTCGCTCTAATCATGAAATTGTTCAGAAGTTTATTAAAAAGGGTAACAATTTCACCCCATGGTAATTTAATACTTTATAATCATGCAATTAACCCATGTTTAGCATTATCAAATATAGTAAAAATTTTAATGTTTAAGTCCCATTTCAAATTACCATGCATGTTTATATTTGTATTGTATGTATATTGTCGATTGTATAAAACAGGGTAAAACAGCGCATTTTCAAAGACTGACATTAAGTTCAGCAAAAGCTAGTACTTTTGACGACAAAACGAAAAACAAATGTGATAACAAGATGGAATGAACAAATGATGTGCACCATTTATCATTCAACAAACAAACGCCAATATGTTTGGAAACTTTGGTAAAATTTAATCATTTTTCTACGCTAATCACCCTCAATAATTTAAATTGTTACTGATTTCTTGCAAATGAGGGCATTGCAAGATCTTAAGTGTGGGAAGGGGTTAAATTCTTTAGGATTTTAAAATTTTTTGATTTAAACACTTGGTTACCATTAAAAATACTAGTAACGCAGTAGTTGTATTAGAATCTAGTGCTCTCTGATAATAAAGAACAGCCCTAGTCTTATATACTGACTTCCCAATTCTAGTAAAAAATTTTCAAAATTTTCAATTAAATGAACTCAAAATCATGTTTATACATATTTATGAACAATAAAACTAGGTGTTAACATCGAAATTATTGTTACCTTGGAAAGGACATAAATTAAGAAAACAAACCAAAATGTTAGAATTCATTTAAAATGGAATAGAGGACAATAAAAAGGCAAATAAAAGAAAATAAAAAGCCAAGTGTGGGAAAAATTTACCAAGTTATTTTGAACATATATCACATATTTTTGTACAAATAACTGAAGATACTTTTGCTTTGGACTAAACTAATCAGTTTTACCTGATTTAATGTAATACATTTAAAAGAAAGATGGATCTACACGATGAATCAATTCCATCATTAAAAGGAAGTAAAGTCTTCCGAAAAAGAAACGCGCTTCTTGATTTAGGTCATGAAGTTGTCGTCCAGACCAGCTGTAGGTTGACGAAAAATCTAGAAAAGTCATCTCTAAAATCAGCAGGAAATCCACGGACCTCAGCATCAAACAGGGTCGCCAAGTGGTCAGACTTATCCTAACCATGAGAGGATCTGTCTTGTAAAATGGGGAGGACGCCGTGCAAATTAGCTTGATAAGACTAATGAATCAGACCCCCAGAAAGGATAATCTCCTTAAAAGATCAAAAATCATCTTTTAAGACTGATATTACTCAATCCTAGAGATTGACCTTAAAGATTGAGAATTACAAACTCATGGAATTCGATGATATCTAAACTCAAGCTTGAACGAGAAAATATTTTGATAAAAATTACAAACCGATTTGTTTTCTGAAAACCCATTTTCAATGCGTTTATTACTATTGAACGTAAAATCCTAGGAATTCACCTGGAATTCATTAGGTCACCTGAACCAAATCGGGTGTCAACCGTAAGAACGATGGTTGCATAGTATGGTCAAAGACAGGACCTTATGCCAGACCAAAAAATTATAAGGGTGAGTTTTACTATTGCTCCTACAAAGGATAGTAATTGCATCCGACACGTTATAGACCATAATTAAAAGCATGTCAGGGGACATTGCCTTAACAGTTGCTTGTTCAACGCTTTCCTTTACAACCAGACGGTAGTTTAACGAAAGGTAATATACGGAACAAGTATACTGGACGTGTTGCTTTCTCAATACAAGGTTAGCAAGTGGGTGACACAAAACCACAAGTTTTGAGCTAAAATTTTCAAATCTGAAACCCACCAAACCCACAAAAACAATTTGCAAACACTGGTGAAGGATTATTCCGAAAAACTTATCTAGGGTAAAAGCTAGATTTAATTTTCAAAAGATCAAATGTTTTCATAAAGATCCAATTTCCTTAAAGGATCTAAATTTTCATAGTCATGTGGGACTGTAAACCACAACGTTACTACCATTGTTTATACCACCGTATAGAAATCACTGATGTACAAAGTGTGAAGAATAAAGAAGTGATTCTAGTATTTTTATTTCAAGACGATATTGCTTGAGGACAAGCAACGCTCAAGTGTGGGAATATTTGATAATGCTAAAAAATGAACATATATTTCATAGAATTATCCCTCAAGAAAGACAAGCTTTTAGTTGCAATTGTTCTATTTACAAGTGATATTCGTTTAAATAATAAAAGGTGAAGACAAAAGACAGATTCGACAAATTGAAGACGCAAACGACCAAAAAGCTCAAAAGTACAAAGTACAATCAAAGTGGTTCCAATTATTGATAAGAAACGTCTCAAAATTACAAGAGTACAAGACGCGAAACGCAAAGTACAAGATATTAAATTATACGCAAGGACGTTCGAAAATTCGGAACCGGGACCAAAGTCAACTCTCAACGCTCGACGCAACGGACTAAAAATTACAAGTTAACTATGCACATAAATAAAATATAATATTTAAATAATTCTTATAATTATTTATATATTATATTATTATTTATAAACGTCGGCAAGAAAGAAAACAAAGACATGTGACTTCTCCCAGCTGGCCATGCGATCGCATGGCCTGGAAGAGTAAAAACCATGCGATCACATGGCCCTGAAATCCAGGCCTGGTCCTATAAAGTTCGCGAGTTTTAAACAAAATTTTAACATCTTTTTCTTTCCTTCTATCAACGTATATATATATATATATATATATATATATATATATATATATATATATATATATATATATATATATATATATATATATATATATATATATATATATATATATTAATTTTAATTTTAATTTTAATTTTAAATTCTAATAATAAGGGTATGTTAGCAAATGTTGTAAGGGTGTAAGTCGAAATTCTGTCCGTGTAACGCTACGCTATTTTTAATCACTGTAAGTTATGGTTAATGTTATTTTTAAATTAATGTCTCGTAGCTAAGTTAGTATTATGCTTATTTAAAACTAAGTAATCATGATGTTGGGCTAAAATACTAAAATTGTGTAATTGGGCTTTGTACCATAATTGGGGTTTGGACAAAAGAACGACACTTGTAGAAATTAGACTATGGGCTATTAATGGGCTTTATATTTGTTTAATTAAATGATAGTTTGTTAATTTAATATAAAGATTTACAATTGGACGTACCTATAAATAACCATATACACTTGATCGGACACGATGGGAGGGATATTTATATGTACGAATAATCGTTCAATTAACTAGACATGGGAATGGATTAATAGTTAATAGATTTATTAAAATAGGGGTGAAATTATGTACAAGGACACTTGGCATAATTGTTAACGAAGTATTAAAACCTTGGGTTACACGCAGTCGATATCCTGGTGTAATTATTAAACAAAGTATTAAGACCTTGTTACAGTTTAAGTCCCCAATTAGTTGGAATATTTGACTTCGGATATAAGGATAATTTGACGAGGATACTCGTACTTTATATTTATGACTGATTGACTGTTATGGACAAAAACCAGACGGACATATTGAATAATCCAGGACAAAGGACAATTAACCCATGGGAATAAACTAAAATCAACACGTCAAACATCATGATTACGGAAGTTTAAATAAGCATAATTCCTTTATTTTCATATTTAATTGCACCTCTAATTATCGCACTTTTATTTATTGTCATTGTATTTAATTGCACTTTTAATTATCGTACTTTTTAATTATCGCACTTTTATTTATCGCAATTTCATTATTGTTATTTACTTTACGTTTTAAATTAAGTCTTTTATATAATTAATATTTTACATTAGGTTTTAACTGCGACTAAAGTTTTAAAATCGACAAACCGGTCATTAAACGGTTAAAACCCCCTTTTTATAATAATAATATTACTTATATATATATTTGTATTTTTATAAATTAAAACTAATATAGCGTTAAGCTTGTTTAAAAGATTTCCTATGGAACGAACCGAACTTACTAAAAACTACACTACTGTACGATTAGGTACACTGCCTATAAGTGTTGTAGTAAGGTTTAGGTATATCCATTCTATAAATAAATAAATATCTTGTGTAAAATTGTATCGTATTTAATAGTTTTTCCTAGTAAAATATAAGCTATTTCATATACACCTCGCATAACATCAGTCGTCTTTGTCAGTGTCATCTCAACAATTTAAAGGCCCTAGCCGAAAATAAAAATGGGTCCACATAAACTTTAAATTTTAAATTTTTTTACTACACATAAAAAAATAATACTCCGATTTATCTATTTATTTTACTTACATTGTGTTTAACTATTAAAAACAAGATATTTTAACTTTAATTAACAATTTTTATTTGATTTAATTAAAAATATTGAGACAAATATTTACATATTCAAAATTTTTGGTCCTTTTAAATCTTTGAGCCCGAGTCGGTTGCATATCTTGACTATGCTCAAAGACACCTATGATCGTTGTGTTGAGTCCCCAAAATAATTAAGGATTTAATTATGACAAAACATAATTTATTTACACTAAAATGTTATGTGCAGCCAGCACAAGTTTGTTTATGTATAGCCAGCAAATACTGCTGTGTCGAGTGTTTAGTATGCTGCCTAGTCTACCAGCATAAGGTAGAGTGTATTCTTCAAATCAGCACAGGATGAGCACTCAGTATTTCAAGAATATCAAGTGTCTCAGCATATGAAGAACCAGTAAGTCTGGTTATCAGCATACAACACAAGACATCCATGCTCCATTACAAGCATGGTGGTTTCCTGAGTGGTTTACATCAATCGTACTATTCAACAGAAGTCGAAGACAAATTTGAACAGAAAAGGACACGCGTCGGCGGCTGACAAGTGACCTTACAAGACCATGTGGGAATGCAGAAGTTTAACGCATGTGCAGACATAGGTTATCCTTTGTCAACGCCTAGGGAACACAACATTCTATTTGTTTAAACAAATAGTAGTGCCAAACCGAATTGGGGTGTTCCTGCAAATAGCTACCAAAGAGGAAATAAGGGAGCACGCTCTCTGACACAATTGTCCCCACAAGTACAGACATCCTATGTACCAGTGAACAATGGATCAATTACACGGATAATAGGACTACTATAAATTATTGTATCCACTATTGTAATAACTAGTGTTGTGGGTTTAATTATTTAGAGTCCAAATCGTGTAATAGCTTTAAGTTATACTCTTAGCTACAATCTAGGTAATCTGTATCAACCAACTATCATTCCGCCAATGATAGTTGTAATTCTTTGTGATCTTATCAATAAAGAATAAACTGTTGAAAACTTACATGTGACTCTATTTAATTTACATGCTTGAATACTAATCGTATTTAACTGTTAAGTTATTTGAAAGAAATTGTATTCACACCCCCCCTCTACAATACTCTTGTTGTTATCAAGGGACCAACAATTGGTATCAGAGCTTCAGTCTTGATAATTTAATATCTTGGATTTGAATTCTCACATGGCTGCATATTCAAATACATCTTACCTTGAAAATGGCTTATCCAATAGACCACCCAAATTCGATGAAGATGAGTATGAAACTTGGAAGGCAAGATTCATGCTTCACCTTGAGTCTATTGACCCACTCATGCCTGACATTGTCACAGATGGTCCATTTATCCCTACAGAGACTCTTGATAGTGTTCCAGCTATATCTGACACTCCTGCCATTCTTGGCAGAGAAGTTGTTCTCACTCCCTCTAGATGGGATGCTGAGGATAAACGTCATGTTAGACTTGACCCTAAGATCAGAGCCTTATTAACTATAACTTTACCTAACCCTTTGTTCAAACTGATTAGGGGAAAGCTGAATGCTAAGCTTATGTTGGACTATCTAGATGTCACCTATGAGGGTATGGGTGAGGTAAGGCAGAACAGAATGATTGCTTTGAAAAGAGAATATGAAATGTTCTTTGCCTACAAGAGTGAAACCCTTAAGCAAACCTTCATTAGGTTTAACTCCTTGATTGCTAACCTGATCACTTTGAATGTTACATATACTGAATTTGAACAAGTAAACAAATTCATTGATTCATTGCCTGCTAAATGGAAACCTGTTACTGACCCATTAAGAACCACTCAGACCTTAAAGAACTTTACCATGTCTTCTCTCTATAGTTCAATGTGAAACCATGAGAAGGCAGAAGCTAAATTTGAATTAACTTGAAAGAAAACTTTAGGTCTGCCCCCACCACTTCAAAATCTTCTAAGACAGATGATACTGCTCTTATTGTTGCTGCTAAAAAGAAAGCTCAAAAGGCTTTACTGGTTCAAAAGTTGATGGCAGAAGAAGAATCAGCTGAAGATGATGTGGATAGTGGTACTGGGTCTGAAGAAAGCAGTGATGATGAAAGTGATGTAGAAGGGTTTGCTGAAGGTATGGCTTTGCTGGCTAGGCATTTCAAAAGGTTCAATCGTAATAGAACCAGCAAGTCATACAAAGGGAGTAAGAAACCGGGTGCTAGGTATAGCAGCAAGTCAGTCAAGGGTCCTAATTCTGAGTGTTACAATTATGGGAAGGTTGGACATTTTGCTACTGAATGCATGTCCAGGAAACCTTCAACTTCACATGCTAACTATTTCTCAAAAGCTGATAAGTACAAGAACAAGTACAAAGCTATGAAAGCTCAGATGAAGGAAAGTGTAAAGACTGATAAGAAGGGTAAGAAGCCAGAAAAGGTTCTAGTTGCTGAGCATCATGATTGGGATGAAACCAGCTCATCTTCATCTCCTGATAAAGATACTGATGATGATGGTGCTGGTTATGCTTCTGGTAAAAAGTTGTGTTTAATGGCCAAGGAGGTCGAGGATCCTGATGAGGATGATAATGGTAGTACATTTTTGGCTGATATGAGGGAAGCTGATCAGAAAAGGGATTCACCTCAATGGAAATCTGAAATCCTGTATAAGGTTGATAATTTTCGAACTTATACTGATGATGAAAAAGCTGAAATGTTTGACTACCTAAGAATTGACTTATGTAGAGGCAGTAAACGTGAAGAAGTTTTGAAAACTGATAACAAATCTTTAAATTAGAAACTTAAAATCAAAAATGATGAAATTAAAATCTTGAAAGATGATATTTCCAAACTTGAAAAATAAAATTTTACTTTAAAGTCTCTTCACGTTGAGGCAGCAGAAGTCAAGAACCAGCTAGATAATCTTAAAAAGATTGTCGCTTCATGGTGTACATCTGCTCAACGCATAGCTAAATGTGTTAATGAGCAGGTGCCTGCCCAAGTTGAAGCTTTCTTTGCTGGTGACTATGCTGCTGCTGCTGCTGCTATTGCAGAAGTCACTTTCATGGACCCAATTCTGGAAACTGATCCTGAAACTGTCTTGCCAAATACTTTTGCCAAGATAGTTGAGGGTAAAAAGGTATTGACAAACAAGTTTGTCAGACCTGTTGTGTCCCCACCACCTGCCATGAAAGAGATTTTGGAGGATGAAGTTAGAGCAAGAGAAGCTAGTAGCTGCAGACAAGCCAGTCAAACGAAATACTGGCAAGTCCAAGGCAGCAGTTAAAATTCATACTGGTCAATCAGCTTCAGCAGACAAGCCAGTAACTTCCCACACTGGCTCGTCAAATGATAAAGGCAAAGCAATATGCTATGACTATGGTACTGGTTCCAAGTCAAGAGCTGCCCATAAGGGAAAAGCAAAAGTGGACTCGGATGCTGAGCTGTCTATCACTGAGATAATGACTGTCAAGCTCGACCAGCTAATTGAGGCAGTATTCAAAAGTTGACCTGATCTTACTGCCCCTATTAGATCTGTGTATGATCAGCCACCAAGGCCAAAGGTGAGAAAATGCTACTAGTGTGGCAGCAGAAATCACCTGGCCAACCAGTGTACTCAAACCCAGACCCCCTCTGCTACTGCTTCTTCTAGCAAACCAGCAGAAAGGAAGAGATCATCAAAAATGACTCTTCCAGAACCCATCCTCGGATGGGTTCCTAAAAAGAACTAATCTCTTAGCTACTGTGCAGGGCATTCAAAACAAGCAAATCTGGTATCTCGATAGTGGTTGTTCGAGACATATGACTGGAAGTAAGTCCCTGCTAATGGACTATCAAGAAAAGGATGGTCCAGTTGTTTCATATGGAGATAATTCGTTGGGTTACACAAAGGGTTTTGGTACTTTTACAAATGGGAATGTCACGTTCTCAAATGTTGCATATGTCATTGGGCTTAAACATAATTTACTCAGCATAAGTCAACTGACAAGTAAGAATAAGATAGTCCAATTCAGAAGGAAAATTGGCACTATTTTTGATAAGACATGGAAGCCACTGCTGACTGCAAAAAGGCATGAAAACATGTATCAAATCGACACGAACACAGCAGTCACAACAACTGATACTTGTTTCTATTCGAAGGCAGTAGACAACCTGAAGTGGTCATGGCACAAGAGACTCTCACATCTCAACTTCAAAGATATTCACAAATTATCAAGTAGAAGTTTGGTATCTGGGCTACCCACGATGTCTTATGTGAAGGACAGATTGTGTCCTGATTGTGAAAAGGGAAAACATCACCATACCTCATTCAAATCAAAGCAAATCTCATCTGTTGAGAAACCATTTCATTTACTTCATATGGATCTCTTTGGTCCTGTTAATGTAGCCAGCTGTAGTGGGAAAAAGTATACACTGGTTATTGTTGATGAATATTCCAGATACACTTGGGTATTTTTTTGAAGCAAAAGAGTGAAGCTGCTGATGAAATCATTAATTTTATCAAAAGAATGGAGCTATTGAATGGGCAGCTGGTGAAACAGCTAAGAAGTGATCATGGTACAGAATTCAGAAATGCTACATTTGAAGAATTTTGTGCTGACAAAGGTATTTCCCAGAACTTTTCTGCTATGAGAACACCTCAACAAAATGGTGTTGTAGAAAGAAGAAACATAACTCTCATTGAAGCAGCAAGATATATGTTGGCTGAGTCTGGGTTGAAAAATTCATATTGGGCAGAAGTTGTGAATACTGCCTGTTTTACCCAGGATAGATCTCTTATAGTGAAAAGACATCAGAAAACTGCTTATGAAATTCTTAAAGGCAGAAGACCCTCAATTTCATTTCTTCATGTATTTGGCACTCCCTGTTATATTCTAAATAATAGGGATCAGCTGGGTAAGTTTGATGCTAAGGCTGATGAAGGTATATTCCTTGGATATTCCAACATGTCAAAGGCATATAGGGTCTACAACAAGGGAAGGGGTTGTTTTGAAGAATCCATTAATGTTACATTTGATGAAACTGCCCCTACTTCATCTTCTGGTCATGAAGATGAGGAATTACTGTTTGAAGAGCTCACTCAGCAAGCTCTTAATGATGAAGAAGAACCAGCAGCAAATCCCTCACCAATCCATGTTGCTGGGTTCTCTGATGATGAGATGGAACATTCTGTTCCATCTGTGTCCAAACCATGTGGACCTACTGGCTCTACTGAAGTTTTACAGCTTGAGCATAGGTATGCTGGTTCTGAAAGATCACAAGTTGGTACTGGTTCCACTAATATTGAACAGCTGTCTCCTGTTGCTGCTCAAACTGCTGAACCAACTGATGATCAAGATGCTGTGTGTTCCACTACCAGCTCACCTGTTCATAACACTAGATGGACAAAGGAGCACCCGATCGAGCAAATCATTGGTAATCTGGCTAGTGGTGTTAAAACAAGAAGGCATGCCACCAGCAACTTTTGTATGCATGCCAATTTTGTGTCTAACATCGAACCTACCTGTCCTGAAGAAGCACTTAAGGATCCTAGCTGGGTAGGAGCAATGCAAGATGAACTTACTCAGTTTGATAGGAATAAAGTATGGAAATTGGTACCTGAACTAGAAGATAAGTCAAAGAAAATCATTGGTACCAAGTGGGTGTTTAAGAACAAGATGGATGAAGATGGGATTGTGATCAGAAACAAAGCAAGATTGGTTGCTCAAGGTTTTAGACAGGAAGAAGGATTGGATTATGGGGAAACATATGCACCAGTGGCTAGGATGAAAGCTATCAGATTGTTCTTGGCATATGCTGCTAAGATGAACTTTAGGGTATTCCAGATGGATGTTAAATCTGCATTTCTGAATGGGAAGCTGCAAGAAGAAGTCTTTGTTAAACAGCCTCCCGATTTTGTAAGCAGTAAATATCCTGACCATGTCTACAAGTTAGAAAAAGCTCTTTATGGCCTCAAACGGGCTCCAAGAGCATGGTATGAGACACTTCATGTGTACCTCACTGGTTTAGGTTTTAAAGTTAGAACAATTGATACCACTCTGTTCTCAAAAGAGATAGATGGTGATCTCTTGTTGGTACATATATATGTAGATGATATTATTTATGGTTCTAAAAATGAAACACATTGTCAAGAATTTTCAAAACTTATGTCAAAGACATATGAAATGAGTTTACAAAGGGATCTACAATACTTTCTTGGATTGCAGATCAAACAACTTGATGATGGGATTTTTATAAGTCAAGATAAATATATCAAAGATATGTTGGTCTGACCTGTTTAAAAGATATAGGGACTCCAATGGCAACATCCATTAAAATAGATGCTGATCCCAATGGTGAACCAGTCAATATAACTGAATATAGAGGTATGATTGGATCCTTACTTTATCTCACTGCCAGCAGACCATATATTATGTTTGCCACATGTCTCTGTGCCAGATATCAAGCTGATCCTAAAGAGTCACACTTGCTAGCAGTAAAAAGAATATTTAGGTATCTAAAAGGTACTGCTAAACTTGGTCTTTGGTATCCCAAAGACCAAGATTTTGAGCTAATTGGGTATTCAGATGCTGAATTTGCAGGGTGTAAAATAGACAGGAAAAGTACTACTGGTGGTTGCCAGTTACTGGGTGGTAGGCTAGTCAGTTGGACAAGCAAAAAGCAAAATACTGTGTCCACATCTAGTGCTGAGGCAGAATATGTTTCTATTGGTAGTTGTACTGCTCAAGTACTATGGATGCAAAGCCAGCTGAAGGACTATAGTGTTCATGTCACAAAAACTCCAATCTACTGTGACAACACCAGTGCAATTGCCATCACCAACAATCCTGTGATGCATTCAAGGACTAAACACATTGACGTTCGATATCATTTCATAAGGGATCATGTTCAAAAAGGAGATGTGGAGCTACATTTTATTTCAACGGACCAGCAGTTAGCAGATCTTTTCACAAAGCCTTTAGATGAGAAACGTTTTAACTATCTCATCTCTGAGTTGGGTATGCTTGAACTCTAAACAAAAGACAATTTTGTTCGTGTGCTGGCTCTACAACATGTAGGGCAAACCAGTAAGTCACATTTATTTACTTACTGCCTACACGTCAAACACTCAGCACAACAAGGTCTTTTATACTTTGGTTACTTAAATGTTTTAAATGAAATAATAAATAGCTCACAAAAATTAAATGATTCCTTAAAACTGAAACTCATTTACTTCCAATGATTTAAATTAAATTCAGGACATATTAAATGTGACAAAGTATTTTGTATTTAATACAAAACTTATTTTGTGATTTTTAAATCAATTCTGAATTAAAACCTGCTGCATTTAATGCTGAATGAGAGGTATGAGTGTTCAAGCCGAATATACGTCATGTAAACAGTCTGTGTCCCCTCGAAAACATGCCAGTCTGTCACATCTGCCCACGCGCCTGCAGATGACAATTTCCATTTTCTCTCTCCTGCACTTTTTCACCCAATCAAAACGGATAAAAGAGTGTTTTATCTTCGATAATAATCTTCGATTATTCATTATTTAAACACACACACTCTCCCAAAAATCCTCCAATCTTCCAATTTTCATATCTTCAAATCTTCATCTTTATAAATCATCAATGGCAGACCAACCACAATCACCACTTATTGAGAACCAGCCAGAGGAACAACAACAGCAGTAACAACCGGTGGAACCACAACAACCACAACAACCACAACAACCTGAACAACAACCACAACCGACACCGGAGGAACAAATTGTTCAGGGACCATTGTTCAATCTTCACCCGAATCTGGTTAGGGCTGATAATGCACCAGAACACAAAACCATTCTCCTATCGAGAGGCAATGATGCTCATGCCTTTCGATTCCCAAATCCAAAGCCAATATGGGCTATGATACGATCATTGATTATGTCAGACAATCACTACTGGCTCGAGCAATTACCGGTGTACCTTCACATTTCTATCCATCCCGTGTAGCTCGATTTTGGTATACTGCCACCACTGCCATCACTCCCAAGAACGTTCCATGTATTCGTGGCATGGTGATAGAAACCCTAACCTACTTAGTCACCGTTGATGCCATCCGACGTGCTCTTCAATTTCCAGGTGGACCATTTGTTGATTCACCAACAAGTGATGTATTCAGAAGGGAGGTGCTAGAGATCATTGGGTTCTCTCAACCAGTAGCTCACACGCCATTGAGGAAGCATATGCCACCTCTATGGTATTATTTCTTTGGGTTGCTGACTCAGTGTATCAACCAGAAATCAGGAAGTTTTGACCAGTGCTCAGATTTTGAGCTTAAGATTGGTCATGGGTTGTTTTTTAACAGAAATATTGATTATGCCGGTGAAATTTACTTGAAGCTAAGGGAGATGGTGCAAGCACCTAAAAGAACTCATTTGATTGCCTTTCCACGATTTTTGAGCCTGGTATTTGAACATCAGCAGGGTGATGCTTACCAGCAGATTACTGATGAAACGTTTGACCTGCCTCCGAAACAAGGGGGAATGACAAAAGAGGCTCATGCTGCTCCATATACTGGTTTAACACCAGGCATGCTCGAGTATCTTGTAGTGACCCGAACTTTTCCATGTTTATATATATTAAATGAAATTTTTATTTACATGATTAAGTGTTTCCAACATGTTAAGCAATTGATAATGCCAAAAACGAACATATATTTCATAGCATTATCCCTCAAGAAAGACAAGCTTTTAGTTGCAATTGTTCTATTTACAAGTAATATTCGTTTAGATAATAAAAGGTGAAGACAAAAGACAGATTCGACGAATTGAAGACGCAAACGATCAAAAAGCTCAAAAGTACAAAGTACAATCAAAGTGGTTCAAATTATTGATGAGAAACGTCTCAAAATTACAAGAGTACAAGTCACAAAACGCAAAATACAAGATATTAAATTGTACGCAAGGACGTTCGAAAATTCGGAACCGGGACCAGAGTCAACTCTCAACGCTCGACGCAACGGACTAAAAATTACAAGTCAACTATTCACATAAATATAATATAATATTTAAATAATTCTTAAAATTATTTATATATTATATTTATTTATTAAACCGTCGGCAAAGAAGCAAACAAAAGTACATGAGCTGGAAAAAGTGGCCATGCGATTGCATGGCCTGAAGGCCTAAATCCCATGCGATCGCATGGTGAATAGTTTCAGGCCACACCCCTATAAATTTCGCAATTTTGGTTGATCTTTTACACCATCATTTTCTCTTCCTATCTATCAACGTATATATATTTATATTTATATTATAATTTTAATTTTAATTTTAAATTCTAATAATAAGGGTATGTTAGCGCATGTTGTAAGGGTGTAAGTCGAAATTCCGTTCGTGTAACGCTATGCTATTTTTAATCATTGTAAGTTATGTTCAACCTTTTTAAATTAATGTCTCATAGCTAAGTTATTATTATGCTTATTTAATGCCGAAGTAATCGTGATGTTGGGCTAAATATTAAAATTGGGTAATTGGGCTTTGTACCATAATTGGGGTTTGGATAAAAGAACGACACTTGTGGAAATTAGACTATAGGCTATTAATGGGTTTTATATTAACTTAACAATACCTCGTTAATTTAATATAAAGGTTATAATTTGATGTATCTATAAATAACCACATACGCTTAATCGGGTACGGTGGGAGGGATATCTATAAATACCAATAATTGTTCATTTTATCGGACACGGAACTGGATTAATAGTTAATGGATTAGTTAAAACAGGGGTGGATTACATTCAAGGGTAATTGGTGTAATTGTTAACAAAGTAGTAAAACCTTGGTTTACACGCAGTCGATAACCTGGTGTATTCATTAAACAAAGTAATAAAACATTGTTACAGTTCGAATCCCCAATTAGTTGGAATATTTGACTTCGGGAATAAGAATAATTTGACGAAGACTTTCGCACTTTATGATTATGACTGATGGACTATTATGGACAAATCCGTATGGACATATCGAATAATCCAGGACAAAGGACAATTAACCCATGGTAATAAACTAAAAACAACACGTCGAACATCATGATTACGGAAGTTTAAATAAGCATAATTTCTTTATTTCATATTTAATTTCACTTTTAATTATCGCACTTTTATTTACTGTCATTGTATTTAATTGCACTTTTAATTATCGTACTCTTTAATTATCGCAATTTTATTTTATCGCACTTTTATTTATCGCAATTTCATTATCGTTATTTAATTTACGCTTTAATTTAAGTTATATTTATTTTTAATATTTTACATTAGGTTTTAACTGCGACTAATGTTTTAAAATCGACAAACCGGTCATTAAATGGTAAAATCCCCCTTTTATAATAATAATACTACTTATATATATTTTTGTATTTTTATAAATATAGTTTTAAAAATATAGCGTTAAGCTTGGCTAAGATCCCTGTGGAACGAACCGGACTTACTAAAAACTACACTACTGTACAATTAGGTACACTGCCTATAAGTGTTGTAGCAAGGTTTAGGTATATCCATTCTATAAATAAATAAATATCTTGTGTAAAATTGTATCGTATTTAATAGTATTTTCCTGTAAAAATATAACTATTTTATATAAACCTCTACGCACATCAAGTATTTTTGGCGCCGCTGCCGGGGAAGTTTTAAACGTCAGAAGCGAAACGCTATATATATATATATATATATATATATATATATATAAAGATATTTAGTAAGTTTTAGTTAATTTGTTGTAAAAATATACGTTTTTAGTTTTAAAAAAAATCTATATATTTGTTGTTAAGAGTTGTTAAAAATTTATAAAAGTATTTTTATTTTAGTTTTTAAAATTAAATTTTTATTTAAGTTATTTATATTTTATTTAATCTAAAACAGAAAACAGAAAACAGAAAAAAAATATATAAAATTACTCGGCCTGGTGAAATGTCCCGTTCTTATTGATTAAAAACGTTCCATATTAATTGATTTCGTTGCGAGGTTTTGACCTCTATATGAGACGTTTTTTCAAAGACTGCATTCATTTTTAAAACAAACCATAACCTTTATTTCATAAATAAAGGTTTAAAAAGCTTTACGTAGATTATCAAATAATGATAATCTAAAATATCCTGTTTACACACGACCATTACATAATGGTTTACAATACAAATATGTTACATCGAAATCAGTTTCTTGAATGCAGTCTTTACACAATATCATACAAATATGGACTCCAAATCTTGTCCTTATTTTAGTATGCAACAGCGGAAGATCTTAGTATTCACCTGAGAATAAACATGCTTTAAACGTCAACAAAAATGTTGGTGAGTTATAGGTTTAACCTATATATATCAAATCGTAACAATAGACCACAAGATTTCATATTTCAATACACATCCCATACATAGAGATAAAAATCATTCATATGGTGAACACCTGGTAACCGACATTAACAAGATGCATATATAAGAATATCCCCATCATTCCGGGACACCCTTCGGATATGATATAAATTTCGAAGTACTAAAGCATCCGGTACTTTGGATGGGGTTTGTTAGGCCCAATAGATCTATCTTTAGGATTCACGTCAATTAGGGTGTCTGTTCCCTAATTCTTAGATTACCAGACTTAATAAAAAGGGGCATATTTGATTTTGATAATTCAACCATAGAATGTAGTTTCACGTACTTGTGTCTATTTTGTAAATCATTTATAAAACCTGCATGTATTCTCATCCCAAAAATATTAGATTTTAAAAGTGGGACTATAACTCACTTTCACAGATTTTTACTTCGTCGGAAAGTAAGACTTGGCCACTGGTTGATTCACGAACCTATAACAATATATACATATATATCAAAGTATGTTCAAAATATATTTACAATACTTTTAATACATTTTGATGTTTTAAGTTTATTAAGTCAGCTGTCCTCGTTAGTAACCTACAACTAGTTGTCCACAGTTAGATGTACAGAAATAAATCGAAAAATATTATCTTGAATCAATCCATGACCCAGTGTATACGTATCTCAGTATTGATCACAACTCAAACTATATATATATTTTGGAATCAACCTTAACCCTGTATAGCTAACTCCAACATTCACATATAGAGTGTCTATGGTTGTTCCGCAATATATATATAGATGGGTCGACATGATAGGTCGAAACATTGTATACGTGTCTATGGTATCTCAAGATTACATAATATACAATATAAGTTGATTAGGTTATGGTTGGAATAGATTTATTACTAACTTTCACGTAGGTAAAATGAGTAGTTTTTATCAATCTTGTTTTACTCGCCATTTCTTCGTTTCTAATCCGTTTTGAGTGATTCCAGTGGCTATGGTTTCGTATTGAACTTAACTTTATGAATCTAAATAGAAAAAGTATAAGTTTCTAGTCGGAAATACAAGTTACAAGTCGTTTTTGAAAGAGGTAGTCATTTTCGTCGAAAGAACGACATCTTGATGACCATTTTGAAAAACATACTTTCACTTTGAGTTTAACCATGATTTTTGGATATAGTTTCATGTTCATAAGAAAAATCATTTTTCCAGAAGTATAGCTTTTAAATCAAAGTTCTTCTTAGCTTTTAATTATCCCAACCAAAACAGCCCCCGGTTTTACTACGACGGCGTATATCTTAGTTTTATGGTGTCTATCGTGTTTCCGGGTTTTAAATCATTAAGTTAGCATATCATATAGATATAGAACATGTATTTAGTTGATTTTAAAAGTCTATTTAGAAGGATTAACTTTATTTGCGAACAAGTTTAGAATTAACTAAACTATGTTCTAGTGATTACAAGTTTATAACGTTGAATAAGACAGCTTTTTATGTATGAATTGAATGATGTTATGAACATCATTACTACCTCAAGTTCCTTGGATAAACCTACTGGAAATGAGAAAAATGGATCTAGCTTCAAAGGATTCTTGGATGGCTTGAAAGTTCTTGAAGTAGAATCATGGCACGAAAACAATTTCAAGTAAGATTTCCACTCGAAATAAGATTGTTATAGTTATAGAAATTGAATTAAAGTTTGAATATGATTATTACCTTGTATTAGAAAGATAACCTACTGTAAGTAACAAAGGTTTCTTGATCTTGGATGATTACTTGGAATGGATTTAGAAAACTTGGAAGTAAACTTGCAATCTTGGAAGTATTATTGATTTTATGAAACTAGAACTTTTGGAATTTATGAAGAACACTTAGAACTTGAAGATAGAACTTGAGAGAGATCAATTAGATGAAGAAAATTGAAGAATGAAAGTATTTGTAGGTGTTTTTGGTCGTTGGTGTATGGATTAGATATAAAGGATATGTAATTTTGTTTTCATGTAAAAAAGTCATGAATGATTACTCATATTTTTGTAATTTTATGAGATATTTCATGCTAGTTTCCAAATGATGGTTCCCACATGTGTTAGGTGACTCACATGGGCTGCTAAGAGCTGATCATTGGAGTGTATATACCAATAGTACATACATCTAAAAGCTGTGTATTGTACGAGTACGAATACGGGTGCATACGAGTAGAATTGTTGATGAAACTGAACGAGGATGTAATTGTAAGAATTTTTGTTAAGTAGAAGTATTTTGATAAGTGTCTTGAATTCTTTCAAAAGTGTATGAATACATATTAAAACACTACATGTATATACATTTTAACTGAGTCGTTAAGTCATCGTTAGTCATTACATGTAAATGTTGTTTTGAAACCTTTAGGTTAACGATCTTGTTGAATGTTGCTAACCCATTGTTTATTATAACAAATGAGATGTTAAATTTTTATATTATCATGATATTATGATATATAATATATCTTAGTATGATATATATACAGTTAAATGTCGTTACAACGATAATCGTTACATATATGTCTCGTTTTGAAACCATTAAGTTAGTAGTCTTATTTTTACATATGTATTTCATTGTTAATACACTTAATAATATATTTACTTATCATTTAACATAATTAACCAAGTGTATCAATATCTTAATATGATTCATATGTACCTAGTAAGACGTTGTTATAACGATAATCGTTATATATATCGTTTTTGAGTTTCTTAAATTAATAGTCTCATTTTTATGTATATAACTTCATTGTTAAAATACCTAATGAGATACATACTTATAATAAAATCATGTTAACTATATATAACCATATATATGTCATCGTATAGTTTTTACAAGTTTTAACGTTCGTGAATCACCGGTCAACTTGGGTGGTCAATTGTCTATATGAAACCTATTTCAATTAATCAAGTCTTAACAAGTTTGATTGCTTAACATGTTGGAAACACTTAATCATGTAAATAAAAATTTCATTTAATATATATATATAAACATGAAAAAGTTCGGGTCACTACAATACCTACCCGTTAAATAAATTTCGTCCCGAAATTTTAAGCAGTTGGAGGTGTTGACGTATTTTCTGGAAATAAATGCGGGTATTTATTCTTCATTTGATCTTCACGCTCCCAGGTGAACTCGGGTCCTCTACGAGCATTCCATCGAACCTTAACAATCGGTATCTTGTTTTGTTTAAGTCTCTTAACCTCACGATCCATTATTTCAACGGGTTCTTCAATGAATTGAAGTTTTTCATTGATTTGGATTTCGTCCAACGGAATAGTGAGATCTTCTTTAGCAAAACATTTCTTCAAATTTGAGACGTGGAAAGTGTTATGTACAGCCGTCAGTTGGTGAGGTAGCTTCAGTTGGTAAGCTACTGGTCCGACACGATCTATAATCTTGAATGGTCCAATGTACCTTGGATTTAGTTTCCCCCGTTTACCAAATCGAACAACGCCTTTCCAAGGTGAAACCTTAAGCATGACCATTTTTCCAATTTCAAACTCTATATCTTTTCTTTTACTGTCCGCGTAGCTCTTTTGTCGACTCTGGGCGGTTTTCAATCTTTGTTGAATTTGGATGATTTTCTCGGTAGTTTCTTGTATTATCTCCGGACCCGTAATCTGTCTATCCCCCACTTCACTCCAACAAATCGGAGACCTGCATTTTCTACCATAAAGTGCTTTAAACGGTGCCATCTCAATGCTTGAATGGTAGCTGTTGTTGTAGGAAAATTTTGCTAACGGTAGATGTCGATCCCAACTGTTTCCGAAATCAATAACACAAGCTCGTAGCATGTCTTCAAGCGTTTGTATCATCCTTTCG
Source organism: Rutidosis leptorrhynchoides (assembly GCF_046630445.1). Lineage (NCBI taxonomy): Eukaryota > Viridiplantae > Streptophyta > Magnoliopsida > Asterales > Asteraceae > Rutidosis > Rutidosis leptorrhynchoides. The sequence goes on from NC_092336.1 coordinate 423,067,575, forward strand.
CTCTGCCCATCAGTTTGTGGATGATAGGCAGTAATCATGTCTAGACGAGTTCCCAATGCTTGCTGTAATGTCTGCCAGAATCTTGAAATAAATCTGCCATCCCTATCAGAGATAATAGAGATTGGTATTCCATGTCTGGAGACGACTTCCTTCAAATACAGTAGTGCTAACTTCTCCATCTTGTCATCTTCTCTTATTGGCAGGAAGTGTGCTGACTTGGTGAGACGATCAACTATTACCCAAATAGTATCATAACCACTTGCAGTCCTTGGCAATTTAGTAATGAAATCCATGGTAATGTTTTCCCATTTCCATTTCGGGATTTCAGGTTGTTGTAGTAGACCTGATGGTTTATGATGTTCAGCTTTGACCTTAGAGCACGTCAAACATTCTCCTACATATTTAGCAATATCGGCTTTCATACCTGGCCACCAAAAATGTTTCTTAAGATCCTTGTACATCTTCCCCGTTCCAGCATGTATTGAGTATCTGGTTTTATGAGCTTCTCTAAGTACCATTTCTCTCATATCTCCAAATTTTGGTACCCGAATTCTTTCAGCCCTATACCGGGTTCCGTCTTCCCGAATATTAAGATGCTTCTCCGATCCTTTGGGTATTTCATCCTTTAAATTTCCCTCTTTTAAAACTCCTTGTTGCGCCTCCTTTATTTGAGTAGTAAGGTTAGTGTGAATCATTATATTCATAGATTTTACTCGAATGGGTTCTCTGTCCTTCCTGCTCAAGGCGTCGGCTACCACATTTGCCTTCCCCGGGTGGTAACGAATCTCAATGTCGTAATCATTCAACAATTCAATCCACCTACGCTGCCTCATATTCAGTTGTTTCTGATTAAATATGTGTTGAAGACTTTTGTGGTCGGTATATATTATACTTTTGACCCCATATAAATAGTGCCTCCAAGTCTTTAATGCAAAAACAACCGCGCCTAATTCCAAATCATGCGTCGTATAATTTTGTTCGTGAATCTTCAATTGTCTAGACGCATAAGCAATCACCTTCGTTCGTTGCATTAATACACAACCGAGACCTTGCTTTGATGCATCACAATAAATCACAAAATCATCATTCCCTTCAATGCAATGACAATATAGGTGCTGTAGTTAGCGTTTTCTTCAATAACTGAAACGCTTTCTCTTGTTCATCCTTCCATTCAAATTTCTTCCCTTTATGCGTTAATGCAGTCAGGGGTTTTGCTATTCTGGAAAAGTCTTGGATGAACCTTCTGTAGTAACCAGCTAGTCCTAAAAACTGGCGTATGTGTTTCGGAGTTTTCGGGGTTTCCCACTTTTCAACAGTTTCTATCTTTACCGGATCAACCTTAATATCTTTTTTGTTCACTATGTGACCGAGGAATTGAACTTCTTCCAACCAAAATGCACACTTTTGAAAATTTAGCGTACAATTCTTCCTTCCTAAATACTTCTAACACCTTTCTCAAATGTTCACCGTGTTCTTGGTCATTCTTTGAGTAAATAAGTATGTCATCAATGAAAACAATGACAAACTTGTCAAGGTATGGTCCACACACTCGGTTCATAAGGTCCATGAACACAGCTGGTGCATTAGTTAAACCAAACGGCATGACCATAAACTCGTAATGACCGTAACGTGTTCTGAAAGTAGTCTTTGGAATATCATCTTCTTTCACCCGCATTTGATGATACCCGGAACGTAAGTCAATCTTTGAATAAACAGACGAGCCTTGTAGTTGATCAAATAAGTCGTCGATTCTCGGTAGTGGGTAGCGGTTCTTGATGGTAAGTTTGTTCAACTCTCGGTAGTCGATACACAACCTGAATGTACCATCTTTCTTCTTGACAAACAAAACAGGAGCTCCCCACGGTGATGTGCTTGGTCGAATGAAACCACGCTCTAAAAGTTCTTGCAGTTGGCTTTGCAGTTCTTTCATCTCGCTGGGTCCGAGTCTATAAGGAGAACGAGCTATTGGTGCAGCTCCTGGTACAAGATCTATTTGAAATTCCACAGATCGATGTGGAGGTAGTCCCGGTAATTCTTTCGGAAATACATCGGAAAATTCTTTTGCGACGGGAACATCATTGATGCTCTTTTCTTCAGTTTGTACTTTCTTGACGTGTGCTAGAACATCATAGCAACCTTTTCTTATTAGTTTTTGTGCCTTCAAATTACTAATAAGATGTAGCTTCATGTTGCCCTTTTCTCCGTACACCATTAAGGGTTCTCCTTCTTCTCGTACAATGCGAATTGCATTTTTATAACATACGATCTCTGCTTTCACCTTCTTCAGCCAGTCCATGCCAACTATTACATCAAAACTCCCTAACTCTACTGGTATCAAATCAATCTTAAATATTTCGCTACCCAGTTTAATTTCTCGATTCCGGCATATATTATCTGCTGAAATTAATTTACCGTTTGCTAATTCGAGTAAAAATTTACTATCCAACGGCGTCAATGGACAACTTAATTTAGCACAAAAATCTCTACTCATATAGCTTCTATCCGCACCCGAATCAAATAAAACGTAAGCAAATTTATTGTCAATAAGAAACGTACCCGTAACAAGCTCCGGGTCTTCCTGTGCCTCTGCCACATTAATATTGAAAACTCTTCCGCGGCCTTGTCCATTCGTGTTCTCCTGGTTCGGGCAATTTCTAATAATGTGGCCCGGTTTTCCACATTTATAACAAACTACATTGGCATAACTTGCTCCGACACTACTTGCTCCGCCATTACTCGTTTCGACACCATTTGTTCCTTTCGTTCTGTTAACCCCTGGTCCGTAGACCTCACACTTCACCGCGCTATGACCATTTCTTTTACACTTGTTGCAAAATTTGGTGCAGAACCCCGAGTGATACTTTTCACACCTTTGGCATAGCTGCTTCTGATTGTTGTTGTTGTTGCGGTTGTTATTATTGTTGGGATGATTGTTGTAGTTGTTGTTGTTGTTGTTGTTGTTGTTGTTGTTGTTGTTGTTGTTGTTGTTGTTGTTGTTGTTGTTGTTGTTGTTGTTGTTGTTGTTGGGCCGTTTGTTGTAGTTGCGATTGATGTTGCAATTGTTGGGATAATTGTTGCGATTATTATTGTAATTGCTGTTGTTGTTGTATTGGTGATTCTTATCACCGTTTTCCTCCCACTTTCTTTTGACTTGCTTCACATTGGCCTCTTCAGCCGTCTGTTCTTTAATTCTTTCCTCAATCTGGTTCACTAGTTTGTGAGCCATTCTACATGCCTGTTGTATGGAGGCAGGCTCATGTGAACTTATATCTTCTTGGATTCTTTCTGGTAATCCTTTCACAAACGCGTCGATCTTCTCTTCCTCATCTTCGAACGCTCCCAGACACAATAGGCACAATTCTGTGAATCATCTTTCGTACGTGGTAATATCAAATCCTTGGGTTCGTAACCCTCTAAGTTCTGTCTTGAGCTTATTGACCTCGGTTCTGGGACGGTACTTCTCATTCATCAAGTGCTTGAATGCTGACCACGGTAGTGCATACGCATCATCTTGTCCCACTTGCTCTAGATAGGTATTCCACCATGTTAACGCAGAACCTGTGAAGGTATGCGTAGCGTACTTCAATTTGTCCTCTTCAGTACACTTACTTATGGCAAACACCGATTCGACCTTCTCGGTCCACCGTTTCAATCCGATCGGTCCTTCAGTTCCATCAAATTCCAAAGGTTTGCAGGCAGTGAATTCTTTGTAGGTGCATCCTACACGATTTCCTGTACTGCTAGATCCAAGGTTATTGTTGGTATGTAGCGCAGCCTGTACTACGACTATGTTTGAAGCTAGAAAAGTACGGAATTCCTCTTCATTCATATTTACGGTGTGTCGAGTAGTCGGTGCCATTTCCTTCAAAATAGTCAAATGGAACAAGTTAATCATACAGAATATTAAGAGTAGTTAATAGTATTTCACAGCATAATATGAACTCATTTATAAAAGCTTTTTCTTCATATTAGCGTTTTATAAGTTTAAATTCGGGTAGTACCTACCCGTTAAGTTCATACTTAGTAGCTAATATACAATTCAACTACTACAATTCTATATGAAAAACTGATTATAATAATATTTCGCGTTCAAACTTTTATACAATATTTTACAAACTTACAATACCGCTTATTTTACATAAAGCATGAAATATAGCACACAATAACTTTGATACAAGATAGTTGTGAAGATAATCCTAGCTAGTACACAAGTCGTTCAGCAAAGGCAATAAAGACACGTAATTCATACGTCCAGAAACAAGTCATGCATTCTGGTTTTACTAGGACTACTTCCCATCCTTGGTCTTGTGGAACATAACCGTTATGGCCGTTGATAAGACAGCGTGTTGTAACGTCGTCAAAGGGACGAGGGTTACGTAATGTCTAACAGTCCCGTAACAATCTAAAAACCTCATTTCTTACCCCAATTACCAACTCCGTTACTTGTGGGAACGTTTTGTTTAATAGTTGTAGCCCGATGTTCTTGTTCTCACTTTGGTGAGAAGCGAACGTTACTAACCCGTAAGCATAGCATGCTTCTTTATGTTGCATGTTAGCCGCTTTTACTAAATCATGAAGTCCTATATTCGGATACATTGAGTCAAAATAATTTCTTAACCCGTTGCGTAAAATAGCATTTGGGTTCCCCGCAATATATGCGTCAAAGTAAACACATCGTAACTTATGGGTTTCCCAATGTGATATCCCCCATCTTTCAAACGAAAGTCTCTTATAAACCAAGACATTCTTGGAACGTTCTTTGAATGTCTTACAAACTGATTTCGCCTTAAATAGTTGTGCCGAGGAATTCTGACTGACTCTAGACAAGATTTCATCAATCATGTCTCCGGGTAGGTCTCTTAAAATATTGGGTTGTCTATCCATTTTGTGTTTTTAAACTGTAAAATAGACAAGAGTTAGATTCATAAAAAAAATTACTTATTAATACAAGCAATTTTTACATATATCATAAAGCATAAGCACACTATATTACATATATTACACCACACGAATACAACTATCTTATTCTGACTCGCTCATTTCTTCTTCTTCGGTTTTGGTTCGTTTTGCCAAGTTTCTAGGGATATATGATGTTCCCCTAATACGAGCCGTCGTTTTCCACATTGGTTTAGAAAAACCTGGTGGTTTAGAGGTTCCCGGGTCATTGTTACAACTTAAGGGCTTCGGGGGTTGACGATACATATAAAGTTCATCGGGGTTGGAATTAGATTTCTCTATTTTTATGCCCTTTCCCTTATTATTTTCTTTTGCCTTTTTAAATTTAGTTGGGGTAATTTCTATAACATCATCGGAATTCTCGTCGGAATCCGATTCATCGGAGAATTGGTAATCCTCCCAATATTTTGCTTCCTTGGCGGAAACACCATTGACCATAATTAACCTTGGTCGGTTGGTTGAGGATTTTATTTTACTTAACCGTTTTATTATTTCCCCCCACTGGTTCTATTTCCTCCTCCGGTTCCTCCTCTTCCGGTTCTGATTCTTCTTCCGGTTCCGACTCTTCTTCCGGTTCCTCTTCGGGAACTTGTGAATCAGTCCACGAATCATTCCAATTCACATTTGACTCTTCATTATTATTAGGTGAGTCAATGGGACTTGTTCTAGAGGTAGACATCTATCACATAATATCAAACGCGTTAGGAGATTAATATATCACATAATATTCACATGTTAAAAATATATAGTTTCCAACAAAATTTGTTAAGCAATCATTTTTCAAGTAAACACGGTCGAAGTGCAGACTCACTAATGCATCCTAACAAACTCGATAAGACACACTAATGCAAAATTTTGGTTCTCTAAGACCAACGCTCGGATACCAACTTAAATGTCCCGTTCTTATTGATTAAAAATGTTCCATATTAACTGATTTCGTTGCGAGGTTTTGACCTCTATATGAGACGTTTTTTAAAAGACTGCATTCATTTTTAAAACAAACCATAACCTTTATTTCATAAATAAAGGTTTAAAAAGCTTTACGTAGATTATCAAATAATGATAATCTAAAATATCCTGTTTACACACGACCATTACATAATGGTTTACAATACAAATATGTTACATCGAAATCAGTTTCTTGAGTGCAGTTTTTACACAATATCATACAAATATGGACTCCAAATCTTGTCCTTATTTTAGTATGCAACAGCGGAAGCTCTTAGTATTCACCTGAGAATAAACATGCTGTAAACGTCAACAAAAATGTTGGTGAGTTATAGGTTTAACCTATATATATCAAATCGTAACAATAGACCACAAGATTTCATATTTCAATACACATCCCATACATAGAGATAAAAATCATTCATATGGTGAACACCTGGTAACCGACATTAACAAGATGCATATATAAGAATATCCCCATCATTCCGGGACACCCTTCGAATATGATATAAATTTCGAAGTACTAAAGCATCTGGTACTTTGGATGGGGTTTGTTAGGCCCAATAGATCTATCTTTAGGATTCGCGTCAATTAGGGTGTCTGTTCCCTAATTCTTAGATTACCAGACTTAATAAAAAGGGGCATATTTGATTTCGATAATTCAACCATAGAATGTAGTTTCACGTACTTGTGTCTATTTTGTAAATCATTTATAAAACCTGCATGTATTCTCATCCCAAAAATATTAGATTTTAAAAGTGGGACTATAACTCACTTTCACATATTTTTACTTCGTCGAGAAGTAAGACTTGGCCACTGGTTGATTCACGAACCTATAACAATATATACATATATATCAAAGTATGTTCAAAATATATTTACAATACTTTTAATACATTTTGATGTTTTAAGTTTATTAAGTCAGCTGTCCTCGTTAGTAACCTACAACTAGTTGTCCACAGTTAGATGTACAGAAATAAATCGATAAATATTATCTTGAATCAATCCACGACCCAGTGTATACGTATCTCAGTATTGATCACAACTCAAACTATATATATATTTTGGAATCAACCTCAACCCTGTATAGCTAACTCCAACATTCACATATAGAGTGTCTATGGTTGTTCCGCAATATATATATAGATGGGTCGACATGATAGGTCGAAACATTGTATACGTGTCTATGGTATCTCAAGATTATATAATATACAATATAAGTTGATTAGGTTATGGTTGGAATAGATTTATTACTAACTTTCACGTAGGTAAAATGAGTAGTTTTTATCAATCTTGTTTTACTCGCCATTTCTTCGTTTCTAATCCGTTTTGAGTGATTCCAGTGGCTACAGTTTCGTATTGAACTTAACTTTATGAATATAAATAGAAAAAGTATAAGTTTATAGTTGGAAATACAAGTTACAAGTCGTTTTTGAAAGAGGTAGTCATTTCCGTCAAAAGAACGACATCTTGATGACCATTTTGAAAAACATACTTTCACTTTGAGTTTAACCATGATTTTTGGATATAGTTTCATGTTCATAAGAAAAATCATTTTTCCATAAGTATAGCTTTTAAATCAAAGTTCTTCTTAGCTTTTAATTATCCCAACCAAAACAGCCCTCGGTTTTACTACGACGGCGTATATACAGTTTTATGGTGTTTATCGTGTTTCCGGGTTTTAAATCATTAAGTTAGCATATCATATAGATATAGAACATGTATTTAGTTGATTTTAAAAGTCTAGTTAGAAGGATTTACTTTATTTGCGAACAAGTTTAGAATTAACTAAACTATGTTCTAGTGATTACAAGTTTATAACGTTGAATAAGACAGCTTTTTATGTATGAATCGAATGATGTTATGAACATCATTACTACCTCAAGTTCCTTGGATAAACCTACTAGAAATGAGAAAAATGGATCTAGCTTCAAAGGATCCTTGGATGGCTTGAAAGTTCTTGAAGCAGAATCATGACACGAAAACAATTTCAAGTAAGATTTCCACTCGAAATAAGATTGTTATAGTTATAGAAATTGAATTAAAGTTTGAATATGATTATTACCTTGTATTAGAAAGATAACCTACTGTAATTAACAAAGGTTTCTTGATCTTGGATGATTACTTGGAATGGATTTAGAAAACTTGGAAGTAAACTTGCAATCTTGGAAGTATTCTTGATTTTATGAAACTAGAACTTTTGGAATTTATGAAGAACACTTAGAACTTGAAGATAGAACTTGAGAGAGATCAATTAGATGAAAAAAATTGAAGAATGAAAGTGTTTGTAAGTGTTTTTGGTCATTGGTGTATGGATTAGATATAAAGGATATGTAATTTTGTTTTCATGTAAATAAGTCATGAATGATTACTCATATTTTTGTAATTTTATGAGATATTTCATGCTAGTTGCTAAATGATGGTTCCCACATATGTTAGGTGACTCACATGGGCTGCTAAGAGCTGATCATTGGAGTGTATATACCAATAGTATATACATCTAAAAGCTGTGTATTGTACGAGTACGAATACAGGTGCATACGAGTAGAATTGTTGATGAAACTGAACGAGGATGTAATTGTAGGAATTTTTGGTAAGTAGAAGTATTTTGATAAGTGTCTTGAAGTCTTTCAAAAGTGTATGAATACATATTAAAACACTACATGTATATACATTTTAACTGAGTCGTTAAGTCATCGTTAGTCGTTACATGTAAATGTTGTTTTGAAACCTTTAGGTTAACGATCTTGTTGAATGTTGTTAACCCATTGTTTATTATAACAAATGAGATGTTAAATTGTTATATTATCATGATATTATGATATATAATATATCTTAGTATGATATATATACAGTTAAATGTCGTTACAACGATAATCGTTACATATATGTCTCGTTTCGAAATCATTAAGTTAGTAGTCTTATTTTTACATATGTATTTCATTGTTAATACACTTAATAATATATTTACTTATCATTTAACAAAATTAACCAAGTGTATCAATATCTTAATATGATTCATATGTACCTAGTAAGACGTTGTTATAACGATAATCGTTATATATATCGTTTTCGAGTTTCTTAAATTAATAGTCTCATTTTTATGTATATAACTTCATTGTTAAAATACCTAATGAGATACATACTTATAATAAAATCATGTTAAATATATATAACCATATATATGTTATCGTATAGTTTTTACAAGTTTTAACGTTCGTGAATCACCGGTCAACTTGGGTGGTCAATTGTCTATATGAAACCTATTTCAATTAATCAAGTCTTAACAAGTTTGATTGCTTAACATGTTGGAAACACTTAATCATGTAAATAACAATTTCATTTAATATATATATAAACATGAAAAAGTTCGGGTCACTACACCTGGTACTGTAGCAGCCCAACCCATCTGGCCCGATTTCCTACTTCATGCGATCGCATGAATATATAACATACACTCCATGCGATCGCATGGAGTGATTTGACTCGCCTGATACCTTAGATGTACGAAATTAGGGTTAATTATTATTATTATTATTTAATTAAAACCCTAATTAGGGTTAGTGTATTTTAATATTTAGTTTATAGTTTTATTTATTTAATTTGTATTTTTAGTTTTATTTAGTTTTTATAAATTATAAAATTAATAGTTTTATAAAATAATAATTTAAAAATAATATTTAAAAAAAAACTGTACTTTTTACAACTTTAAGTTTATATCTTTTTATTTGTTTTAGCGTAATATTTGTATTCTTCGTTCGTAATTAGTTTTAATTCATAGTTTTTGCCATAGTTATTTTTATTTCTAGATTCTTAGGCTTTGCCGTAAAATCCCTTAAGTACTTTTTCTTTAGACTAAGAATTTTGCGACGCCGTTTTTTTTTTATATTTTAGTACCTTTTTAAGTAATTGCTGTTTTGGATATAGAATTTCTTTTAAGATTTAATACCTTTAGGCGCAATTTTTTTAGATTTAGTATTTAGACTTTTAAGTTCCGACGCTCTACTTTCTTATTATTGTTTCAACCTTTTATTTTTCAACATTTTTCGACGCGCTCTTTTTCTTTCTTATTTTTCGCCGCTCTAGTTTTTAGGATATAAAATTTCTTTAAATTTCAACGAAAAATTATTTTAAGTGGTTAAATTGATAGACATCCAAATTTTCTGCTTCGTAGTAATAGTTGGATTTGTTAGTGGCTGAGTTGTGAGCTTTCGATTTAAAGGGTTCTGGCTCCCTGCTACATCTATTAGCTATTCGAAACGTGGGCAAAAGCAGAAAAGTCTATTATTTTGATAACTTATATAATTTTTATCTTTTATAACTAATAGGATATTCAGTGAATGCACCGAGCAAAACGTTCACCACCTTTTGTACGTTCACCACATGTAACTCGATCAAGACATCTAGCCAATATTGTCGCCGTTGATTTTTCTTTAGAATCGTCATCTAGTCAACCAAGTACTCCAATTCAAATTTCTGATAATCCATTTTTTGAACCCGACCTCACAATTGAGAATCCGGAGGATATTCAGGGACAATTCAGAGATCCTGAACCATTAATCTTTCCTCCAGAATCACCAATCATTCAAATGGAGATTGTTGAGGAACCTACCATTAAATCAGAATCCTCTAGTGATTCAGATTCAACAAATTCAATCATGGAGATTCTGGAACTTCTAAGTATGGAAGACCGAATGAGAGCTAAACGCACTGGCCAAGGTCACGCAATTACTCAACCAAATATTAATGCGCCAGATTATGAAATCAAAGGACAAATTCTACACATGGTAACAAATCAATGCCAATTTAGTGGTGCGCCGAAAGAAGATCCAAATGAACATCTTCGAACCTTTAATAGGATCTGCACTCTATTTAAAATAAGAGAAGTGGAGGATGAACAGATATATCTCATGTTATTTCCCTGGACTTTAAAGGGAGAAGCCAAAGATTGGTTAGAATCGTTACCTGAAGGGGCGATTGATACATGGGATGTTTTAGTTGAAAAATTTCTTAAACAATTCTTTCCGGCATCTAAAGCCGTGAGACTTCAAGGAGAAATTGTTACGTTCACACAAAAGCCAAATGAAACTCTATATGAGGCGTGGACAAGATTTGAAAAGTTATTGAGAGGATGTCCGCAACATGGTTTAGACACTTGTCAAATAGTACAAATATTCTACCAAGGACGCGACATCACTACAAGAAAAGACATCGATATAGCAGCTGGTTGTTCCATTATGAAGAAAAATGCAACTGATGCTTACAAAATTATTGATAACACTGCTTCCCACTCACATGAGTGGCATCAAGAAAAAGATATTGTTAGATCATCTAAAGCAGCTAGAGTTGATTCTAGCCATGACTTAGATTCCATTTCTGCAAAGATAGATGCTGTCGAGAGACGAATGGAGAAGATGACTAAAGATATTCACTTAATACGAATTAGTTGTGAGCAGTGTGGAGGACCACATTTAACAAAAGATTGTCTCAGTATTGAACTAACAATGGAACAAAGAGAGAATATTTCATACATGAACCAAAGGCCTGGAAATAATTATCAGAATAATTATCAACAGCCAAGACCAATCTACAATCAAAATCAGAATTATAACCGAAATGTTCCACACAACAACCAACAAGGTCCAAGAATCAACAAGTATCCAACAATACTTACAATCAGCAAAGACCTATTTTTCAAAACAAACCACCACAAACCGATGATAAAAAGCCAAATTTAGAAGATATGATGTCAAAGCTAGTTGAATCTCAAGCTCAATTTTTCACATCTCATAAACAAACCAATGAACAAAATGCTCAAGCATTTAGAAATCAACAAGCTTCTATTCAAAATTTGGAACAAGAAGTAAGCAACCTAGCAAGGTTGATAGGTGAAAGAAAATCGGGAAGTCTACCTAGCGATACAAATGCTAACCCCTGGAATGAAACAGCTAAAGCCATTACCACAAGAAGTGGTATTACACTTAAACCACCTGAAATACTTGTAATTTCTGATGAAGCTATTCCTACTCCACAAGAACCACAACCTGAACAAGATAAGGAAACAGAACCGGTAGTTTAAAAGGTTAATGAAGATAACACAGTTAAAGCTAAACCTTATGTTAAACCATACCAACCACCACTTCCTTACCCGAGTAAAATGAGAAAAGAGAGACTTGAAGCCGAGCAATCCAAATTTTTAGATATGTTTAAACAAATAAATGTCAATCTTCCTTTCATTGATGTGATTTCAGGAATGCCTAGATATGCTAAATTTCTGAAAGATCTAATCACAAATAGAAAGAAAATGGAAGAACTCTCGGCTGTTACTATGAATGCTAATTGTTCAGCAGTGCTGTTGAATAAGATACCAGAAAAATTATCAGATCCAGGAAGTTTCACAATTCCATGTTTTCTGGGTAGTCTTAGTTCAATAGAAGCATTGGCAGACTTAGGTGCTATTATAAATTTATTGCCGTATTCACTATACACTAAACTAGACCTTGAAGAATTGAAACCAACACGAATAAGCATACAACTAGCCGATCGATCAGTAAAATATCCTAGAGGGATAATGGAAAACATGCTAGTTAAAGTTGGTACTTTAGTATTTCCAGTAGATTTTGTTATTCTGGACATGGAAGAAGATTCTCGAGTTCCTTTCATATTAGGAAGACCATTCTTAAACACGGCTAAAGCAATAATAGACATGTTCAGTAAGAAACTGACCCTAGGTATAGAGGACGAGAGTGTTACCTTTTCAGTTGATAGAGCAATGCAACAACCGCAATCTGCAGATGATACATGTTATTATATTCAAACTATAGATTCACATGCAGAATTATTAGAAGAATTTCCAAAATTACAAGGAACAGGAGAATGTTCCTTATTAGAAAGAACTGAACCAATTGATGAAACTAAAATGTTAGCTACACTTATGGCTAATGGATATGAACCAATAACAGAAGAAATTCAAATGCTAAAAGAAGAAGACAGATATCGATATAAATCATCGATAGAAGAACCACCGACATTAGAGTTAAAGCCACTTCCAAACCATTTGGAATATGCTTATTTACATGGTGAATCTGAATTACCTGTAATAATATCATCTTCTCTTACTGAAAATGAAAAATCTCAACTCATTTCTGTGTTAAAAGCTCATAAACCAGCTATTGCATGGAAGATTCATGATATTAAACAAATAAGTCCTTTGCATTGCACACATAAAATCCTTATGGAAGAAGGTCATAAAACGTATGTGCAATGCAAACGAAGACTAAATCCGAATATGCAAGATGTTGTTAAGAAAGAAATTATTAAACTGCTTGATGCAGGTTTAATTTATCCAATCTCTGATAGTCCATGGGTAATCCCAGTTCAATGCGTTCCTAAGAAGGGTGGCATGACTGTCATTACAAATGAGAAAAATGAGCTTATTCCTACTAGGACTGTAACAGGATGGCGTGTTTGTATTGATTATAGAAAATTAAATGACGCCACCAGAAAAGATCACTTTCCCTTACCTTTCATTGATCAAATGTTGGAAAGATTAGCCGAAAACAGTTACTATTGTTTTCTGGACGGTTTTTCCGGATATTTTCAAATTCCAATAGCACCCGAAGATCAAGAGAAAACCACATTCACGTGCCCTTATGGTACTTTTGCTTACAAACGCATGCCATTTGGACTTTGCAACGCCCCTGCAACCTTTCAAAGGTGCATGATGGCGATTTTTCACGACATGATAGAAGAATGCATGGAAGTTTTCAGGGATGACTTTTCAGTCTTCGGTGATACTTTTGAATCATGTCTAGTTAATCTTGAACGAATGCTTATTAGATACGAACAATCAAATCTAGTACTTAATTGGGAGAAATGTCATTTCATGGTTAAAGAAGGCATCGTTCTTGGACATAAAATTTCAAAGGAAGGAATTGAAGTGGATAGAGCTAAAGTAGATGTAATTGCTAAACTTCTACATCCCACCAATGTTAGAGGAGTTAGGAGTTTTCTAGGGCATGTCAGTTTTTACCGACGTTTCATAAAAGATTTTTCTAAAATTGCCACTCCTATGAATAAACTCCTAGAAAAGGATGTTTCATTCATCTTTTCAGATGAATGCATCAAATCCTTTAATATTCTTAAAGAAAAACTCACTAATGCACCGATCATGATAACTCCAAATTGGAATCTACCGTTTGAACTAATGTGCGATGCAAGTGATTTTGCAATGGGAGTTTTTTCATGACAAAGGATTGAAAAATGATTTCAACCTATTTATTATGCTAGTAAGACGTTACAAGGAGCACAAACGAATTACACAACTACTGAAAAAGAACTCCTTGCCATTGTCTTTACTTTTGATAAATTTCGTTCATATCTCGTTCTAGCTAAAACGGTGGTCTATACCGACCATTCTGCTCTTAGATACCTATTTTCGAAACAAGATGCTAAACCACAATTAATCCGTTGGATCTTACTCTTACAAGAGTTTGATATTGAAATCTGAGATAAAAAGGAAGCAGAAAATCTCGCCGCTGATCATCTTTCTCGTCTTGAAAATCCCGACTTAGAAGTTCAAAATGAATCGGCCATACAAGACAACTTCCCTGATGAATATCTATTGAAGATAGATTATAATGAAATTCCATGGTTTGCAGACTATGCAAACTATTTAGTATGTGGATTCCTTGAAAAAGGATTGTCGTACCAAAAATGAAAGAAATTCTTTAGTGATATAAAACACTATTTCTGTGAAGATCCACATTTATTTAAAAGTTGTCCCGATGGAATAATACGCCGATGTGTATTCGGAGATGAAGCTAGTCAAATATTAAACCATTGTTACACAGGACCAATAGGAGGGCATTATGGGCCTCAACTTACAGTAAGAAAAGTTTACGACGCTGGATTCTATTGGCCTACAATTTTCAAAGACGCACACCTTCTTTGCAAATCCTGTGATGCTTGTCAAAGGGCCAGAAAAATAAGTCAACATGATGAAATGCCACAAAATGTCATCCAAGTATGTGAAGTATTTGACATTTGGGGTATTGACTTTATGGGTCCATTTCCAAAATCTCATAATAATCTCTACATTCTCGTTGCCATTGATTATGTATCTAAATGGGCGGAAGCACAAGCTCTCCCAACTAACGATGCATGAGTTGTAGTTAATGTAGAGACCCGTCCTAATCCATCCGGAAGAAGTCCATATCGATTATAAACAATTCACAACAGTTGATTACATCGCGAGGTACTTGACCTCTATATGATACATTTTACAAATATTGCATTTGTTTTTGAAAAGACAATCTTTCATTACATCGAAAGTTGACAACATGCATACCATTTCGTAATATATCTTACTATAATTGACTTAATAATAATCTTGATGAACTCAACGACTCGAATGCAACGTCTTTTGGAATATGTCATGAATGACTCCAAGTAATATCCCTAAAATGAGCAAATGCACAGCGGAAGATTTCTTTCATACCTGAGAATAAACATGCTTTAAAGTGTCAACCAAAAGGTTGGTGAGTTCATTAGTTTAACATAAATAATCATTTCCATCATTTTAATAGACCACAAGATTTTAATTTCTCATAAATATGCGTCCCATGCATAGAGAAAAAAATATCATTCATATGGATTGAACACCTGGTAACCGACATTAACAAGATGCATATAAGAATATCCCCTATCATTCCGGGATCCTCCTTCGGACATGATATAAATTTTGAAGTACTAAAGCATCCGGTACTTTGGATGGGGTTTGTTAGGCCCAATAGATCTATCTTTAGGATTCGCGTCAATTAGGGTGTCTGTTCCCTAATTTTTAGATTACCAGACTTAATAAAAATGGGCATATTCGATTTCAATAATTCAATCATAGAATGTAGTTTCACGTACTTGTGTCTATTTTGTAAAACATTTATAAAAGCAGCGCATGTATTCTCAGTCCCAAAAATATATATTGCAAAAGTATTTAAAAAGGGAGCAAATGAAACTCACGCATATAAATATTGTAAAACAGTTCATAAAGCATTTGCATGTATTCTCAGCCCAAAAACGTAAAGAGTAAAAAGGGCAATGAAACTCACCATACTGTATTTTGTAGTAAAAATACATATGACGACATTGAACAATGCAGGGTTGGCCTCGGATTCACGAACCTATATCATTTATATATCTATTAACACATATAATGGAAATCACATAATTTCATTTATTACTATATATTATTTATGTATTTGTAGTTATATAGAATTTATACTAAATTCCATTTAAAAACGTATACATATATTATATCTTAAATTATGTGTTATATATATATATATATATATATATATATATATATATATATATATATATTTAAAAATGATTTTAATAATATTAATAAGTACATAATGATACTAATACTAATATTAATAATAATAATAATAGTTTGTGTTATTTTGATAATAATAATAATAATAATCCTAATCATAATAATAGTAATAATACATATATTAGTAATAATGATAATGATAAAAATTATAATTTTAGTAACAATAATAATAATAATAATAATAATAATAATAATAATAATAATAATAATTTTGGTAATGAAATCTACCTTCAAAAGCCTTTCTAAAAAAAAAATGTCCCGAACCGGATTTGAACCCGAGACCTCTCGCTCACCCACAAACACCCTTAACCATTCTGCCATTCATGTCTTTCTTATTTACTATGCAATCCAAATATATATATCTATTATCTATTTCAACTTGACTCATCTTCTTCATCTTCTACCTTAAATCTATTCAACCATGGAACTTCAAAAATCAAAATAACGAATTCGAGTTTTCATTTATGACTTGTAAACAACATGAAACAAAGAAATAAAAGTGTTCTTGTAATTAAGAAAATTAAAAAAAAACTGAAAAAGAGCCTACTGCTGAAGCTCGTAGCTTCAAATTTTTTTTTTTTTTTTTCAGTTTTGAGTTCGTTTTGGACAATCTTTACAATATGAAATATGTTTCAAATCATTCCTAAAAACTATTGGAATCGTCAATTGAACTTAAAACATCAAAACAAGCTCTAATTTCTCGTTGAACAAATTAGCTGACTTTTGACAAAATAACTTTGACTCGCAAATTCGAATTCGTTATTAAGAATTGGAACTTGAGATTTTACAGAAAGTTTAAGTAAATGATTCCTAATAACTCTGCATTTTTAGTTTTTGAAATTTGTTTCGCGTTCAAGTTTTTGTATATCACTGTCAAGAACCCATGAACTCAAAAGTTGATTTTTAGATTAAGACTGTTATAGATTATGATTACAACATGAATTGTGTTACAAATCATCCCTATAATCTTTATAGATTATCAAATTAACTGGAAACATCAAAACAAATTTGAATTTGATTCAAGAATACCCAGTTGACTTTTAAAACCAAAATTTTGACTCCAAAATTAGAATTCGATAGAAAGAATTGAGGATTGAAAACTTACAGATAGTTTAGATAGACGATTCCTAACAAGACTGTATTATTACATTTTGAAAATTTGTTCGAATTTGAAATATGGTAAAAATTATCAAGAACAGAGGTGTCGAGCTTATTCTGTGATTTTTCTGTTTTTATTCTCAACTTGTAGTATAGGATAGCATCATATATAGCTAGTAATTGCATAATTGAAATTAGTACAGATGACTTGATCAGTTTGTTTGCATTGAGAAAATTATTTCATCGGGTACAAATTTACAGACAAGAAGGACATTAAGAGGAAGAAAAAAATAAAGCAGATATAGATGTGTAACAGATTCTGTTTTACTCATGTGACTATATCTATGTAATTAGCATTAATAATCAATAAATAAAAGTATACTAATATTTTGTTAATATTACTAAAAAAAATACTAATAATAATAATAATAATAATAATAATAATAATAATAATAATAATAATAATAATAATAATAATAATAATAATGATAACAATAACAATTTAAATGTATCAAATAATATTCATAATACTGATATTAATATTAAAATTGATGAAAGTAGTAATAATATTATTAATAATTATTTTTCAACTTGTAATTTCATATATTTACAATTTATTAATTATGTAATAATTACTAACTATATAATATATTATTTAATAACATTTATTGAATATCTAATATTTATACATTTTATCACTATACATACGATAATAGTTATGTATAGAAATCATACATATATTCAACTACCATATATATCATTATGTTTTAAATATCAACTTTTAATTTATCTTAAGTTATCTTTCATGGCAATTAAATCACATAATAGTTT
Organism: Rutidosis leptorrhynchoides; assembly: GCF_046630445.1. Classification (NCBI taxonomy): domain Eukaryota; kingdom Viridiplantae; phylum Streptophyta; class Magnoliopsida; order Asterales; family Asteraceae; genus Rutidosis; species Rutidosis leptorrhynchoides. Next base: position 423,085,801 of record NC_092336.1, read on the forward strand.
AATTTATAAGATATACATATTTTCATATATAATCATTTATATATACATTCCTATTTGCATTTTTAAAGGTTCGTGAATCGTCGGATAAGGTCCAATGGGTAGTTAAGTGCATGAAATTATTTTAATATAAAACGTCGATATTCATTTTCTTCACATTAATTAATATGGAAGCTTTACATTTATCTTATCGAAAGTCACAAGAAATTATTGTAAAGTGTGCATTGAATATTAAGCAGGAATCTCCATTAACTTTTGTCTAGTTCCCGTTAATTGACACTTTATTCTCACTTGTAGATTACTTTATCATTTATTTTCGAATACCGTTAAAAAGAAATGATTTCTCAAATCAAAGTGGATCTCTCAACAGAGACTCGTAATCATAATTCAATGTATCTGATAAATCAATCATATGATATTATCTTTTAATTCCGTCAACAACTATATTGAACAAATATCGAAACAAACACGTTTATGTAAGGTATTATGCATTTAATACTTTGTTAAGGTTTCCACTTAATAAGTATATATTATATAAACATATCTATATACACATAATTGTTTGTAATTCGTCGGGTATGGTCAAAGGGTAATTGATTACATGAATATAAATTTCCAAATTTTTGAGACTCAACATTACAGACTTTGCTTATCGTGTCGAAAACATATAAAGATTAAAGTTTAAATTTGGTTGGAAATTCCCGGGTCATCACAGTTAACTTTTTAAAACGTCTTTTTGCAAGGTTCGGAACACCGAAAGCTTTAATAAGTGATCGGGGTACTCATTTTTGTAACAATCAACTTGATAAAGTTCTTAAAAGATATGGAGTAACTCATAAAATCTCAACCGCTTATCATCCACAAACAAGTGGACAAGTTGAAAATACCAACCGAGCATTAAAACGTATTCTAGAGAAAACCGTAGGATCAAATCCGAAGGAATGGTCCATTAAATTGGAGGATGCACTTTGGGCTTTTAGAACAGCCTACAAAACTCCAATTGAAACCACACCTTTTAGACTCGTTTACGGAAAAGCATGTCATCTTCCAGTAGAAATTGAACACAAAGCATTTTGGGCTTTGAAGACATGTAATCTTGATTTACATGAAGCCGGACGTCTACGATTAAGTCAACTAAACGAATTAGAAGAAATAAGACATGAAGCATATGAAAATTCGTTAATCTATAAAGAAAGAATGAAGAAATGGCATGATAAAAGAATCAGAAGTTCAAAAGAATTTAAGGAAGGAGACAGAGTTCTTCTTTTCAATTCACGATTAAAGTTATTTCCTGGAAAATTGAAATCAAGATGGTCTGGACCATTCATATTCAAAAGAATTTTCCCGTACGGAACAGTAGAGTTAATAAATTCAAATGGGATTGAATTTAAAGTTAATGGTCACAGAGTTAAACATTACATACACGGACCGATGGAAGTTGACAATGAAGTCAATCAAAATTTCAACACCACATCTAACTAAGTGTGGGGAGGTTCGAATCTTTTTAGGGTAATATGTATTTCTGTTAGAGTTAGATATTCTGTTTTCGTGTAGTTCTCGAGAATGGAATCCGAATGGTCTTTCCCTAGCAGACCCTAAAGAACTAGTCTTCTCCCCCCATTTTGAATTTTTTTTTTAGATTTTACGAGATGAAGAATTCATGTGAACTAAACCATGGTCTAATGCTACACGCTTTGATCACTAAACGTAATAATGACACACTCCCGAGTGACCTGGTATCAGTAATAAGAGCCAAATTGGTCGGAGTAAGAAAAGAACTCAGAAACGATCATAATAAGTTACATTTTGGTAAAGGAAAATCAAAATCCACAGCGAAAAGAAGAGAACGACACCTTGAAAGATGTCACAAATGCGAAAAATGGTCACACGAAGGAAAATGCTCGACGAATCAGACATATTCCAATACCGAGTTCGTTACTTTATGCAGAGAAGGACCGTTCATATGTTTCGAAGAAAAATCGTTGAATGCTCGAGGTTATGCCTATGTAGCTATGGAAAACCAATTAGTCCGACTATCTTATGAGTGGGCTAAAGCAGGTCACTGAGAATTCTATCTCACATATAAGTATGTACAGTTTTTATTTTTATTTTATTGCTTTTAACCTTTTGATAATAAACGCTGAATTGTTCGCTATAAAGTATTAAATTGATACTCAATAAAATTAGGTTTTCTGACCGAAATTATTGATATCATACAAAAATTTATTACATCACTGCGAAATTTACAGTTTATTCTTAAGGTATAAATATCTTTAATCAATCAACCCAAAATATTTCAAAAATTCGTCAGGAGTAAAACTAGGCAATATAACCGAAATTACTTTACCGAAAAGAGGGGCGTATATTTTTGATAATATTTGATTGATTAAAGTGGGATAAAAGACCAAAAAGATTTTTAATTTTTATTTTTACTTTGTTTTTAAAATTAATATATTAATATTAAATTATTATTGTAAACTTTTAAAATCAATATATTTAAGTTTGTAAATATTTTAAATTAATATTTTTAATATAAGTTTGTATGTATAAAATCAAAAATATAATATTAGTTTGGTGTGAATTTTTAAAATTTTAATAATATGAATTTTTAATTTTATGCATTTTAAATTAAAGTTTGATGTGAATTTAAAAACAAAAATTTACTTTATTTCGCTAAGTTAAAAATTTGATTTTTAAAATTCGTCGTGAGTTGAAAACTAGGTCGTTGAACCGAAATTGCTCTACCCAAGGGAGGGACGAGAATTTTTATTATCATTATTTTTAATCTTATTGAATTAAAGTAAGCCAAAAACATTAAAAAAAAAACCCAACCGGAAATTATTATTTGAGTTAAATGCTTAGAAACTTTGTAAACATTTTCATATATGCTTATTTGAAAAATGTAGAATTGTAAAAAATTGTGAAAATGTGTATAAGTTTAATTTTGATTTAACATGTTATTGTAATTGTTTCAATTTGTTATTTTGCTAACACTAATGCATATTTGGATGCACAAAATTTGTGTTTAATATGTTTTGCAGAGATTTACAGATACTGATGGTGCATCATCATCATCTAGACAACCACAACCAGAACCTGAACTAGAAATGCAATATGAACCTGAACAAGAACCACAACAGGAACCACAACAACAACCTGATCAACACGTACCTTATTATGATCCGCTACAATTTGTTGATGCCTTTATAGTATTTCTGATGCATCCGCCAGTAGAATACCCAACGATTCCTGAACACACGTTGCATCCTAATCTGAGATTCGATAGAAGCTGGAGAGATTACCCAACATATCAAAGTAACAAATTCAAACTGATATCGAAAAATGTAGAAGTGCCAAGGGTAATCGATTGGGAGCCTTTGGAAAAGGTCCAACTTGCTAACTCAGTTAGACAGCATTTGATCCAAAGGTATGGCAGCTCTTCTTTTCACGATTGGGAACGTTTTTTCACCATTCGTAGACCTGTATATAAGGAATGGTGTATTGAGCTTATGAGTACTATAGCATTAAATGAAGATGTAGATAGGTTAGATGATAGAAGTTTTCTTAGGTTTATACTTGGCCGTAGGATATACATGATGTCCATGTTGGACATGGCCAGGGCTTTACAGATATATACTCCTGGTGAATTACTACTACCCGATTGTATGAATTTGATTTATCGTGGTGAAAGGGTAGATAGGAATTTTGACGCGAACGCCATCTGGAGGCATATGTCAGATTATAATGTTTTCACGTTGGGAGGAAAACACTCCTACTTACATATTAACAAAGCCGAGCTTCGTATAATTCATAGATTTTTGGCTAACTCGATTACACAGAGAGGTCACAATAAGGAGAAAATGACCTTACATGATTTATTTTACCTAAAGTGTATTCGAGACCCAAGAGACTTTGTTAATATCCCTTACTGTGTTGGTTTTTATTTGTCTAAGATGGTAGAAGGAATACAGGAAGGGGGAATAATAGGAGGAGGTATTTTTGTTACTCTCATTGGAGAGTATTTGGGTGTAGATAGGGACCAAGGAGGTCCACTTTTTGAATGTAGGGAACAGGTTGAGCGTTTAGGATTGAAGGTCTATCAGGGTGCTAAGGTATTAAAGAGCAAACGAAACCAGGCAGTACCCTATGAAGGTCGTCATCCACAGGTAGAGAGAGGATCAGATGAGGAAATGGAGGAAGCGGATGACATTATGGATGTCATTAGGGAGGCTATGACTGACGTCTACCGGCGTGTAGATGAGGTAGATATGACAAACGGGGAGAGATTTAGTCGGATGGAGCAGTGGCAAGCCCGGAATGATTACGAGCATTCCAGGCAACGACAGCATGATAGGTGGGATTATCATCAGCGTCAGATCATGAGCCGGCTGTCACCTCAGGATCACTACGTTCCGACCCGACCCGCTTACTATCCTCCACACCAGCCCGAGATGAGACCACCATATACTCTCTACGACCCTAACCAGGCCTACCAGTACACCTATCACCAACCATGGAACCCGGACGACGACAAGAACTAGAACCCCTATCCAGATTGATATAGTTCTGTTAGTGATTTTTATGATTTTTATCTTTTTATTATTTATGTTTATTTATGTTTAAACACATTATATTTTGATACTTTTATGTAAGTTTAATATTTTTATTATGTTGTACTAATATTTCATATTTGAAAATGGGATTTTAAGTCCCATTTCAAATTATCATGCATGTTTATATTTTTATTGTATGTATGTATATTGTCAATTGTACACAACAGGGTAAAACAACGCATTTTCAAAGACTGGCATTAAATTCAGTAAAAGCTAGTACTTTTGACGACAAAACGAAAAACAAATTTGATGTAACAACAAGACGGAATGAACAAATGATGTGCACCATTTATCATTCAGCAAACAAACGCCAATATGTTTGGAAACTTTGGTAAAATTTAATCATGTTTCTACGCTAATCACCCTCAATAATTTAAATTGTTACTGATTTCTTGCAAATGAGGGCATTGCAAGATCTTAAGTGTGGGAAGGGGTTAAATTCTTTTGGATTTTTAAAATTTTAAATTTAAACACTTGGTTACCATTAAAAATACAAGTAACGCAGTAGTTGTATTAGAATCTAGTGCTCTCTGATAATAAAGAACAGCCCTAGTCTTATATACTGACTACCCAATTCTAGTAAAAATTTTCACAATTTTCAATTAAATGAACTCAAAATCATGTTTATACATATTTATGAGCGATAAAACTAGGTTTTAACACCAAAATTATTGTTACCTCGGAAAGGACATAAATTGAGAAACAACCCAAAATGTTAGAATTCATTTAAAATGAAATAGAGGACAATAAAAAGGCAAAGAAAGGAAAATAAAAGCCAAGTGTGGGAAAAATGTACCAAGTTATTTTGAACATATATCACATATTTTTGTACAAATAATTGAAGATACTTTTGCTTTGGACTAAACTAATCTGTTTTACCCGGAAAACTGTAATATATTTGAAAGAAAGATGGATCTACACGATGAATCAATTCCATCATTAAAAGGAAGTAAAGTCTTCCGAAAAAGAAACGCGCTTCTTGATTTAGGTCTTGAAGTTGACGTCCAGACCAGTTGTAGAGTCTACGAAAAACCTTGAAAAGTTTTCTCGAAAATCAGCTGGAAATCCACGGACCTCAGCATCAAACAGGGTCGCAAAGTGGTCAGACTTATCCTAACCATGAGAGGATATGTCTCGTAAAATGGGGAGGACGCCGTGCAAATTAGCTTGATAAGACTAATGAATCAGACCCCCAGAAAAGGATAATCTCCTTAAAGATTAAAAATCAGCTTTTAAGCCTGATATTACTCAATCCTAGAGATTGACCTTAAAGATTGAGAATTACAAACTCATGGAATTCGATGATATCTAAACTCGAGCTTGAACGAGAAAATATTTTGATCAAATTACAAACCGATTTGTTTTCTGAAAACCCATTTTCAATGCGTTCATTACCATTGAATGTAAAATCCTAGGAATTCACCTAGAATTCATTAGGTCACCTGAACCAAATCGGGTGTCAACCGTTAGAACGATGGTTGCATAGCATGGTCGAAGAGAGGACCTTATGCCATATCGAAAAACTATAGGGTGAGCTTTACTATTGCTCCTACAAAGGATAGTAATTGCATCCGACATGTTATAGACCATAATTAAAAGCATGTCAGGGGACATTGCCTTAACAGTTGCTTGTTCAACGCTTTCCTTTACAATTGAACGGTAGTTTATCGAAAGGTAATATACGGAGCAAGTATACTGGACGTGTTGCTTTCTCAATACAAGGTTAGCAAGTGGGTGACACAAAACCGCAAGTTTTGAGCTAAAATTTTCAAAATCTGAAACCCATCAAACCCACAAAAACATTTTGCAAACACCGGTGAAAGGTTATTCCGAAAAACTTATCTAGGGTAAAAGCTAGATCGTATTTTCAAAAGATCAAATGTTTTCATAAAGATCCAATTTCCTTAAAGGATCTAAATTTTTATAGTCATGTGAGACTGTAAACCACATCGTTACTACCATTGTTCATACCGCTGTATAGAAATCACTGATGTACAAAGTGTGAAGAATAAAGAAGTGATTCTAGTATGTTTTTATTTCAAGACTATATTGCTTGAGGACAAGCAACGCTCAAGTGTGGAAAATATTAAAATTAAAAATACTTGATGTGCGTAGAGGTGTATATAAAATAGTTATATTTTTACAAGAAAATACTACTAAATACGTTACAATTTTACACAAGATATTTATTTATTTATAGAATGGATATACCTAAACCTTGCTACAACATTTATAGGCAGTGTACCTAATCGTACAGTAGTGTAGTTTTTAGTAAGTCCGGTTCGTTCCATAGGGATCTTAGCCAAGCTTAACGCTATATTTATAAAACTATATTTGTAAAAATACAAAAATATATATAAGTAGTATTATTATTATAAAAGGGGGATTTTACCGTTTAATGACCGGTTTGTCGATTTTAAAACTTTAGTCGCAGTTAAAACCTAACGTAAAATATTAAAAATAAATATAACTTAAATTAAAGCGTAAATTAAATAACGATAATGAAATTGCTATAAATAAAAGTGCGATAAAATAAAATTGCGATAATTAAAGAGTACGATAATTAAAAGTGCAATTAAATACAATGACAGTAAATAAAAGTGCGATAATTAAAAGTGCAATTAAATATGAAATAAAAAAATTATGCTTATTTAAACTTCCGTAATCATGATGTTCGACGTGTTGTTTTTAGTTTATTACCATGGGTTAATTGTCCTTTGTCCTGGATTATTCGATATGTCCATACGGATTTGTCCATAATAGTCCATCAGTCGTAATCATAAAGTGCGAAAGTCTTCGTCAAATTATTCTTATTCCCGAAGTCAAATATTCCAACTAATTGGGGATTCGAAATGTAACACCCGATCAAAATCGACATTGATGCAGATGTTAACTCTGGTCCCAGTGCATGGCTTGACTTCTAAGTACATCAAAGTTCTACAGTGGAAGCATAATATATAAGTACCTGAGACAAAACATGCTTAAAAGTGTCAACTAAAAGGTTGGTGAGTTCATAGGTTTATCATAAACAATGATTTTGATAATAATGATAGATCACAAGATTTAGTTTAAAGTTGATTGATATAGAAATATCAATCTAAAAGTGTTGCTGCAGTTTGTAATATCGCTACTAAACAAGTTTACCCTATGACACCTTGTACTGTCAGTGTCGTGGAATCATTATTATGTAACCAAAGACCAGCGGTCAAATGGTTAGAGAGGTTACTCTCAATAGGCCTATTCACAATAATTAAGTTTGCATTTAAACGTAGCAATTAACTATATTACGGTAGGGATTTAGCACGAATCAAAGCATGACAGCATAGTTAACAATTTAGTACTTGTGTCTAAGCGTATAACAGTTATAAAGCAAACATGTGTCTCACCCCAAAAGTTATAAAACAGTTATGAAACAGTAAAAAGTGGGGCTATGAAGTTCACCTTAAATAGCAGTTGAAGATAATCCACAAAGAAAAGAAATGACGGAAGTAAGTAACGGAGATCTCAACCTAGAGATATAACGTTTAGTTAGTTATGTTCTAACAGACAAACAGTATCTTTATTAAAATAAGGATTATATTAATAGTGACAATTTATAGTAAGAGTTTCCATTCGAAGCAGGTTTATAGTTTTAGAAAGTTTGGGTTATAATCCTCCACATTAAGAGGTTGTACAACTTTGTCCAAACTTCGTTGCTATTAAGTAAGTCAGGATGACCAGATGTAACCGGGGGTCAGGAACTTTCAGTTGGACTATAAGTCTACAACCTTTCATTTAATCCAAAACCTTATTCCCATTATGGCAACCTAGACATCATCCACTTTACCGTAAATAGCGGTGAGTTCACATGAGTTGTACATTATCTTTGATTAACCTTCACTTTAGGTGTATACACACAATGAATTATTAATGTACTTAATAATTATATATGTGATAATATAACCTAAGTATTATTTAATATTTAGTTATTATACCTTAGTATGTCTTATATATATTAAATATAATTACCTTTAAATAATTACCTAAATTACTTCAAAAATAATAGTGTTTTATTAATCGAACATTATCCAAAAATTTCTAAATAATTAATTAAATATGTAAAAATTATATACATAATTTTTATAGTCTTAGTTAATCATATAGATTAGTAGAAAAATTTAAGAAAACTTTTTTATTATATTTTTGTATTTATTTTTGTTTTTACCCTTAATTTATTTACAAAACAAGTTTAATTCTACATAATTACTAAATAAACCCAAACAATTATTTTTATAATTTTTATAAGTTTCTATCAGTCTAATAACCTGTAAAAAAAATATTTAAAAAATATTTTTTATTATTTTATATTTATTCTTAATTTACCTTCGAATTACATAATAATGGAGTTTAATTATATAATAATTACCAATTCGACCCAAGTAATTATTTTTATAATTTTTGCAGGTCTATATAAGTTTTATAAACTCAGAAAAAAATTGTATATATTTTATTTTTGGTTAAAAGTATTTATTACAAATTTTACATTGTTTTTACGTTTAAACACTACATAATTCGTATTTAATTATAAATAATATTTCATAAATTATCAAAATTATTTTTATACATCATAATACTTATAATACTAATTATAACATATAAACATAATTAATTTTAAATTTTACAAAGAATATACAATAAATATAAATATAATCGACAATATTAAAAAAATAATAAAAATAGAAAGTACCTCAAATTTTCTTCAATGTTTTGAGAGAACATCTTAAGTTTTTGTTTTTGGCAAGAAAATATGAATGAGAAGCCATGTATTTTTAGGTAAAAATGGTTGGTGAAAAGAAAAAAAAATAATAAAATAAAGGTGCCAATTTTGACCAAATAATAAAAAACATGTTAAAAATGTTTTTAATAAGTTTTTGTATTTGAAAATATTTAGTCAAAATTCATGGGCTCATTATTTAATTTATAAAAAAAATCTTATTTCTTTTTTTTATAAGCTAAAAATATAAATATTGATTAAAATAACTTATCATTTAATTAATAATTATGTTACATATAGTTTTATATATAATACACATTAATATTAATATTAACTAAAGTTTTTTTTATAATTAGTATAAACTTTAGTTAACAAAACGTGTCGACAAAAAAAAAATATTTAATCAACGTCGAATTTAATCATATATTAAGCATGGATAACAACCCTAGGGGAAAATTAGTAAATTCAAGTATGGAAATATGATGGTTGTTATAGTACCTACGCGTTAAAGAAATTTCATCCCGAAATTTGACAGAGATCATCATGGTTGATAATAAGTATGTTTTCATGACGGATATGAGTTGGAAAATAGAGTTTTATCACTATTGAGTAATAAAACAATTCGATTACGTGAAGAGTATGAGTGAAGCTATCGTAAAAAAATGAAATGAGGAAAATAAAGATTTGTTTTAACTCTTGATGTAATTAAAGTTGATTTCTGGAATTCAAGGGATTTAAAGAAAATCTTTATAATATGTATAAGATTTGATTCTCCGGTAATTAAGGAAATTAAAATTGCCTTGATTGCTGTGTCTGGAATTTTGCTATAAATTAGCTTCTTTTGTTTCATTATCTTCACCATTTCTGTACTCTCTTTCTCGATTCATACTTCCTAAGATTGTGAAAATGCTCCATCCAGTTCTTATCCTGGATATTTTTCTGATTATCGTTTCTGTCATTCTTCTTTTTCATTTACCCCTAGAGGAATCTGTTTACTTCTACAATTACCTTGGGGTTATAGTGTTTTTAATTCTCCCGTGTCTTTATGTTGCTATATGTATTGATATACACGGTTTGTAATTTATATGTTATTATCGGGTTTTATATTTTTCCTTATATTTCGGAGCTCCATGCTTCTGTATCGTTATTCACGGTTAATGATCTCTCCCATTTGCTGTGATTTATACTCATATTTATATTTCGAAGCTTCATGCTTTTGTTTTTACTTCTCGACTTTAAGTACAACAAGTAATGGTCCAGAATTCATAGGTATGAATTTCGAACGAACATAGCTAATGTTCTTAGAAAGAAATTGTAATAGGACAATCTTGATTTGTTAAATTACCAGAAGTCAAAGTAAAAGATAGAACTATCAAAAAAATATGTTCTTGATATGTTTAGCGATTAGGTAGAATGTAAAAGTCGTGTAACATAGCACATGATGACGGTGTGATCTGTGAATTATCATGTTCCATTAGAAACTCAGCATGACTTACTGTAATATAATCACGTTTATCAAGTGTCATTATATTATACTAACTCATGCTTCAATTCCCAACACTACTTCAAAAACATTCAAATTTAAACTCGAAGGTTTACAGAATATAGAAACTAAACAGTTTCCTTTATGATGTAATACAGATAACGCGAGGAGATAAATGATTTCAGATAAGAATAGTTATGAAAATATCTTCAGAAATATCGAGGATATTTATAATGAAAGATACGATGATATCTTAGAATTCCTAATATCGAAGGATGATGAAGAAGATTTTTCCTTAAAGGTTTAGAGTCAGGAGCAAGGTATTCGTTAATGACTTCAGCAGATACTGAATCATTTGGATTCTTTGAAGGCAGATTTAGTCTTTGTGATTTGTCCACAGCCTTCTTCATAGTTTGCTCAATCCGTTTTCCAGTTCCAAACCTTCTCTTTTTCTGAGCTTTGCCAACACATTATTCTTTATCATCAAACTTTCGACTGTTAAAGTCGTTTACAGTTTTTGCTGCTTCATCAGTAATTTTTCAAAAATTCGGAGAACTAATTCGTAGTTTGGGGTGCTTTTCAGAATTTCCAAATGGAAGATCATAATTCTAAGAGATAAATGTTATATGTATGCATATAACTGTTGATGTAGAAACGCTGCGAGATTCGAAATACTGATTGCTGATTCTTGGTAATTGGTATGGCAATTATCGTTACAAGATGCAGATGAGTAGATGATGGGGTTTCAATGAGTACATATAATGATTTTTCGGAGAGGCTTTTCGCCAAAGAGTAACGAAGTTGCTGGTACATCTGCTGATAATGTGGTGGAATATAAAAGGTTCCCCGATAACAATGACATACAGGGCAACGTATATATCAAGATTATAATAAGGCTAATCCGAATGAAAAGTCGAAATTGATTTTGCTGGAGGTGTGACAAAATTGGCTATTTTGGAAAGGAATTGCAAAGTTATTTTCAGTAATAATAAATGCCAAAGGATCTGACACGGATACGTGTTAAACTTTTACTTAGGTTCCAAGTGTTCTCCAGGTGCATAACTATATGCATATATTCTTCGTATGTATCGTGTGATTGGTTCATTCTTTCGGTTGTTCCTTAGTTGAGGTGTTTTCAAGAATTTTGAAGGGTTTAAATGCAGGTTGTCATCGTCAATATTCGTATGATGAAATCGTCGTGAATCTTGAATGATACGAATATCTTTATGAGTTTTGTGAATAAAGTGATGTTCTAGTATAGTTTGAATTTAAAGTATGATTTTGAAAGATGTAGAAATCTAAGGGTGATGTCTCCTGTAAAATCTTTGACTTGGATTCTGATTTGTAAAATCAGAATATGTAATTGAATTTGTATGAAAATGATTGTGTATCGCTGTGAAGGTAGTGAGTATAGTTAACGATTTATGAATCAAAATTGAAGAATGTACGGTGTAACATATTAATTGTGAACTTAAATATTTCTCGGGTATTACCTACCCGTTAAAATATTTTCACCATCAACAGTTTGTACAACAGAATATTTAATTACAATCTTTATGATAATATACGTACATATATATTTTCCTTCAGATGTAATCATGGATTTAATGAGTTAATATAATATTAAACTCATTTGATTTATGGTTGAAACGAGAATAAATAATCTCCAAAACTTTAGAGATTACATAATCGTCGAGGAATATTTCTTTATTGAAGTTATGAATCAATACTTCATCGTTCATTGTTATTGATATTCCTCGATGTATGATGTTGGTGCTCGGGGAATCTTGTAAACTTCGCAAGGCACGAATGATGTTTTCTAAAAAGTTTCGAGTACATCGAAAATGAAAATATACAATCAAACATGTATTCAAATAATACACTTGGTTTATTATGAAATGGAATTTATTGAGTTGAAACAGAGATTATAGTTAACGATTGTTAAGTCATTAACGAAGGATGTATATCATAGCATATTAGTGATATGAATTAACCAAGTAGTACCTACCAGTTAAGATTCACGCATAATAGCTTAGTATGAAAAGATTTTTTATTACGATTTCGAGATACACATAAATATATATACATATATCTTTTAATCGTGAACCAAAAGTAATGAATTAATATTTCATAATTCATCATTCTCAGTACTCTTCGGTGTCTGTGGTGCTTACGGAGCTTGTGGTGATGGGAATAATGCTGGTGCTAGTGGTGTTGCTGATGTTGTTGGTATTGATGGTGGTACCTGCGTAGTAGGTGCGAGCCTAGCTTCCAAATCGAACACCGTCACCTCTAGGGTTTCTACTTTACGCTCGAGTCTATGAATTAGTTCTACCCATTCTTCCGTAAGGTTTGTCAATTCTTGATATTTAGTTCGAAGTCTTCTAACTTCTTCTAATAATCCTATCTGATTAGAATTCGGGAGTAGAGGACGAATACTGTCTTTAACTACATCGAGTCTGTGATGACCCGGGAATTTCCGACCAAATTTAAACTTAATCTTTATATAATTTCGATACGATAAGCAAAGTCTGTAAAATGGAGTCTCAAAATTTTTGAAATGTTATCATGAAATCATTTGACCTTCGACAATTCCGACGATTCACGAACAAATATGTATAAATTAAAATGTATATATATATATATATATATATATATATATATATATATATATATATATATATATAATTATAAATATGATATTATTATAATTCCTATTAATAACTAAATATTAAACGTATAAATATTAAATATTCAATAAATGTTATCATATAATATATAATTATAATTTAAAAATATAATTGTTATAATATCATTATCATTACCCTTATTATCATCGATACCTGTAGTATTAATATTATTATATAAAAATGGAAATATGTAATTTGTTATATCTTAATTATAAATTGTATTATTATTAGACATTATTGATACATTAACATTAACAATTATTATCATGATAATTATCCTTATTATTATTATTATTATTATTATTATTATTATTATTATTATTATTATTATTATTATTATTATTATTATTATTATTATTATTATAAATTAATACAATTTATTATTATCACTAATAATATTATTACTATCATTTACATTATTATTTTTTTTATCATGATTATTGTTATCATTATATTATTATTACTCTTATTAATATCATTATTATTAATATTATTATTAATATTGACTATTATTAAATACAATTATAATTATTGATTAATAACATTATTTCTATAAAATATATATATACAAACTAGAATTCACAAAATCTGTTACTATCATACTATTTTTGAGATACAAAATTCATACAAATTAGAGTCAATCAAACAGACAGAATACAAAATCAGTTACAAATCCATATCAGCTTTTGATTTTTTTTATTTTGTTTGTTTTGTCTGTGTTGAAAGTCGACACTCACACACCTTCATTATATAGCAATCGACCAATTCAAGCTATGGAGAAAAATCATTTGATCTTCTATTATCTTTATCAATTACACAAACTCTATAAACTGCTATGTTTCTTCGTGAATTACTCAGAAAAGGAAGAAACTTGTGGTCATTCCCCTGTACGCCTATCTATTATTCAAGAGCTCGATTTTTTATTAAATTTCAAGTTCTGTAAATGTAGTGTTGCTAGGAATCTCTTACTCTAACTATCTGCAAATTTCCAAACTCCAGTTCGTTCTATTGATTTCTAATTTTGAAGTCAAACGTTGTGTTTTTAGAAAAATTCGAATTAGTTTTGTTGATTCAAGTTCAATTAATGATGGAGAAAGTTTCAGAGGATGATTTCAAACCCATTTCATATAGGAATTTTGATCTAAAACGTTGTGGAATTCGATATTGAATTTTGGGTTGTTCTTCGTGTTTATCAACCTGCTGCCGCTGTTTATTTTTTTTCATTCCTGTTAATTTCCCATCAGCCTCCAATAATCGTTTTGGTTTCAATTACACACTTTCATTCAAACTAGTATCATGCTGTTATGAATTCGGTTATCTCTGGTCGATTTCATCGTGAGTGAAGAAGGTGAACAAAAGAATATATGGTTTATAATTAACCGAAATGGTTATAGAACAGAAAAAATAAAACGGAGCAGCTGGTTAGGTTGTGGTGTTCGTGAACGAGAGGTCGCGGGTTCGAGCCCGGTCAACAACACCTATTCTTTTTAAATCCTATTTTAATGAGGTAGTGACTCTATTATTATTATTATTATTATTTTTATTATTGTTGTTGTTATTGTTAATGTCATTATTATTGTTATTGTTATTTTTATTATTAGTAATTATTATTATATATATTAAGACTAGTAACATAATTGATACTATTACTAATATTATTACCATTATCATTATTAGTATTATTATTATTATTAACATAAATATCATTCTTAAAAATATTATTATTATTATTATCATTATTGTTAATTAGAAGTATTATTAATGTTACTATTATTATTTTCATAAACATTATCATTTACATCAATCTATAAGTATGAGTATTATTATTATGTATTATTAATATTATCATTATTATTAGTGTTATCAGGTTATTATATGTATTATTATCAATATTATGAGAATCGTTATTATTACTATTAAAACTATTATCCTAACTATTATTAACATTAAAATTACCATAATTATTATTGTTATCAGTATTGTTATTTTTAATATTATTATAATTATCAATTACAACTTTTACTTACCTTTATTAATATGATTTTAATAAATAAATGTTATGTATATAAAAATATATTTATAGGTAATAATAAATAAAAGTATGTATTAATCCTATTAACGAATTTTATACGAATATTCATATATATCAAATCAAGTATTTTTAAAATAAAACTAACTGAATATATATATATATATATATATATATATATATATATATATATATATAGTAATATAATTATCTAAACACTAATCATGTTGTATACACAAATTAAATATACATAATATATAACATAAGTTATAATATAGGAATTTGTTCAATTTTGATTATACGTTTTAATATATACAAATAATATAGGTTCGTGAATCCGAGGCCAACCCTGCATTGTTCAGTTGTTCAATATAGCCATATGTATTTTTACTACAAAATACATTAGGTGAGTTTCATTTGCCCTTTTTACTCTTTACGTTTTTGGGCTGAGAATACATGCAAATGTTTTATTAACTGTTTTACAATAATTATATGCGTGAGTTTCATTTACCTTTTTACCCTTTATATTTTTGGGCTGAGAATACATGCGCAAATTTTATAAATGTTTTTACGAAATAGACACAAGTAATCAAAACTACATTATATGGTTAAATGATCAAAATCGAATATGCCCCTTTTTATTAAGTCTGGTAATCTAAGAATTAGGGAACATACACCATAATTGACGCGAATCTTAAAGATAGATCTATCGGGCCCAACAAGCCCCATCCAAAGTACCGGATGCTTTAGTACTTCGAAATTTATATCATGTCCGAAGGAGGATCCCGGAATGATGGGGATATTCTTATATGCATATTGTGAATGTCGGTTACCAGGTGTTCAATCCATATGAATGATATTTTTGTCTCTATGCATGGGACATATGTGTATGAGAAATGGAAATATGAAATCTTGTGGTCTATTAAAATGATGGAAATGATTATTTATGTTAAACTAATGAACTCACCAACCTTTTGGTTGACACTTTAAAGCATGTTTATTCTCAGGTACGAAAGAAATCTTCTGCTGTGCATTTGCTCATTTTAAAGACATTATTTGGAGTCGATCATTTCAATGGGACCAGATGTTGGTGACTTCGTCCAGATGGATTAGGATGGGGTATGACATGTGGTATCAGAGCGGTGGTCTTAGTGAACCAGGTCTTGCATTAGTGTGTCTAACTGATAGTCGTTAGGATGCATTAGTAAGTCTGGACTTCGACCGTGTCTGTATGTCAAAAGTTTTGCTTATCGTTTTTGTCGGAAAAAATCTGTTTATCATCCTTAGGAAATTACCTGCTTATCATTCTTAGTCTAGACACATCTTACTGCAATGATTGCATGAATAGTGTATAGACAAAATTCGTATCTTAGCGTATCTGCTAATTCATATCTTAACATATCTGTTACTGTAGACTTTTCCTGACAACTTCCGTAGATTCCTCCGTAACATATGAGATTTTAGTATTATATATGCATATGTAAATTATATATTGCAGGGTACTAATCTACATCTTATAATCTAATTCTTATCGAAAATCCTTCATCTGATCGTACGAGATGAATCCCTCAACCAGTTCAAGTTCCTCGAATTCCGACAGCTATTCCGATATGAAAACACACTTGAGCTTCGAAAGCAGTATAACTGGAATGGATCAACAAAATCAGTCATCACCAATTCGGGATGAATTGGCGATGGGTTCGTAGTCGACTAAACCAACAGAGACAAGAAGAAAGCAATCCCTTCCATTCCACCAACTGAATTTACCTCTTGGCGATGAACCTGAAACACTTACCGGCGAACCTGTTTATAATACTATTTTCTCTCTCATTTCCCGAGTACCTCGCCATGATTATATTCTATCCACAATTCTAAACCTTATTCATCCGCTCGTTTCGACCGACAAATCATTCCGGAATAATAGAAGAAGTCAACGAACTTCGCGCTCGAGTAATCAATTTGGAGAATATGGTGCAAAATTTACCAGCTTCAACAACATCACCGACACCAACAGTATCATCAATAACATCACTAGTACCATCAACAATCCATGCCTCAACATCTCATTCTGTACCTTGAGTATAATCATCGTTCTACGAATCGTTCTACATCATTTATCTTCGTTCAACATGACGATTATGTAATCTCTAATGTTTGAGAGATTATATATTCTTGTTCTAACGGTAAATCAAATGAGTTAAATATCATATTGACTCATTAAATCCATGATTACATCTGAAGAAAATATACATATGTATATATTTTTTCATAAAGTTTGTAATCAAAACTTCATTTGTACAAACTGTTAATGGTGAAAATATTTTAACGGGTAGGTAATACCCTAGAAATATTTGGATTTCGCATTAATAAGTTACACTGTACATTCTTCGAATTTGATTCAACGATCATTTACTATCTTATTTACAACCACCGATATACGTATCCGTTCACCAAAGAATAACTATTTTCATCAAATTCAATTTCATATTTGGATTTTGACCTATCAGAATCCAACAAGTGGCATAATGAAGAAATAATGGACACAATAAAAATTGATTAGAAACAGACTAATTAACAATATGAAATTTTGTTAAGAAACCACGCTAACAAGATCCTAGCTAACTGTTCCTAGCTAACTGTTAATTCCGTATTACATTTTATTTTATCGCAATTTATTTATCGCAATTTAATTATCGCAATTTATTTATCGCAGTTTATTTATCGCAATTTATATTCTCGCAATTTTATTTATAGTCATTTAATTTCAGTTATTTATTTTACGCACTTTAAATATCGGGACACGTATACAAGGTTTTGACATATCATATCGACGCATCTATATATATTATTTGGAATAACCATAGACACTCTATATGCAGTAATGCGGGAGTTAGCTATACAGGGTTGAGGTTGATTCTACAATAATATATATAGTTTGAGTTGTGATCGAGTCTGAGATGAATACGGGTCACGATACGTATTAATTAATTCAAATATTATATATTAAACTATATATGAACTATTGAATTGCTAACTGTGGACTATCAACTGTGGACTACCAACATTGGACAATTAAAATGAATTAAAATATTGACTATAACATATGAAACTAAACAATTCTTTAAGTTTGCCACTTGATTTTTCATCTTAAACCTCATTTGTATCTTGACGATTATAATCTGCGTTCAAACCTTTCATAATTCTTGAAAACACCTAAATCGAGAGGATGAACTAACCGCATTTCATCTACAGAAGGAAATATTTATGCATATAGTTATGCACCTGAAAAACTCTCAGAAACCGAGTAAACATTTAACACATAGCTGTGTTAATTCCTTAGTGTTATTATTACCCAAAATAACTTGATAACCCCTTTTCAAAGTAGCGAATTTTGTCACAGCTCTAACAAGTCAACTTCGACTCTTCACTCGGATTAGCTTATTATAACCCCGATATATAAGTTTCCTTTCGTCATCGATACCGGAAAAACGTTTGTATCTCGCTACATTAGCAGTAAACTTACCAGCAACATCATTGATCTTTGACTTTATGAAAAGTTATTATATTCATTGAAATCCTATCATCTACTCATCTGCATCTGATAACGAGAATTGCAGTACCAAACACCGAGAATCAGCAATCAATATTTTGAAATCTCGCAGCATGTCTACATCAACAGTTATATGTAAACATGTAACATTTATCACTTAGAATTATGACCTTCCATTCTGAAATTCTGAAAAGCACCCAGTCTACAAATCAATACCACAAATTCTGAAAAAGCTGAATACAGCGGCAAAAACTGTACACGACTTTAACCGTCGAAAGTTTGATAAAGAATGGAGTATTGGAAACATTCAATAGAAAATTTAGTACCGAAAAGCGGATTATGCGAAACTATGAAGGAAGCCGTGGACAAATCACAAAGAATAAGTTTGACTTCAAAGAATCCAAATGATTCAATGCCTGCTAAAGTCTTTAGCGAATATCTTGCTCCTTACTCTAAACTCTAGCGGACAAAATTTTCTTCACCATCCTTCGATATTAGAAATTCCAAGATATCGTCGTATCTTTCATTATAAGTATCCTCCATATTTCTGAAGATATTTTTATAACTATTCTTATCTGAAATCATTAATCTCTTCGTGCTATCAGTGTTGCATCATATAGAAACTGTTAGTTTCTATATTCTGTAAACTTTCGAGCTTAAAATGTGAATGTTATTGAAGTAATGTTGGGAACTGATGCATGAGTTAGTATAATATAATGACACTTGATCAACGTGATTATATTACAGTAAGTTATGCTGAGTTTCTAATGGAACGTGATGATTCACAGATCATAACGTCATCATGTGCCATGTTACATAACTCTTTCATTCTACTTAACTCCTGAACAAATAAAAAAAAATGTATTCTTGATGGTTCTATCTTACGTGATATTGATAAATTTGAAAATCAAATCATGCTATCACGTTCCCTTCTGCTTAGAACATTATATTCAATCGAAACCCCATATCTATAAATTCTGGACCATTACTTGCGAAAAGTAAACAAAAGCATGAAGCTCCGAAATAGAAAGGGGTATAAATCGCAGCAAATAAGAGAGCGCATTAACTGTGGATGATAATAATTATAGGAGACAGAAGCAGGGACATTGAAATATAAGGGAAAATATAAAATCCAACAACAACGCAGAAATTACAAACCATGGATATTAATATGAATAGCAATATAAAGACACGGTATAATTAAGAATAGTATCACCCTAAGGTAATAGTAGAAGTAAACAGATTCTTCTGATGGAAGATTGAAAAGAAGGATAACAGAAGTAATAATTAGGAAAATATTAGGGATTAGAACTGGACTAAGCATTTTCACAATATTTTGGATGTATGAACTAAGAAAGAAAGTATAGGAATGGTGAGAATAATGGGACGGAGGAGTTTAATTTATAATGGAAATATCAGACAGAGTAATCGAGGCAGATCACCGTATTTAATTATAGAGATCTTAATTTCTTTATTCGCCGAAGAATCAAATCTCTTAGATTTCGAAGATTTTCTTTAAATCCCTGGAATTCCGGAAATCCACTATTACTACGTCAAAAGTTAAATCCCTATCTCAATCCTTTGTGACAAATTCACTCGCACGCTTCACATAATCGAATTGTTTTATCTACATTAATAATGATAAAACTCTATTTATCGACCCATATTCGTCATGAAAACATTTTTATTGTTAGTCATGACGACCTCACTCAAATTTCGGGACGAAATTTCTTTAACGGGTAGGTACTGTGATGACCCGGGAATTTCCGACCAAATTTAAACTTAATCTTTATATAATTTCGATACGATAAGCAAAGTCTGTAAAATAGAGTCTCAAAATTTTTGAAATGTTATCATGAAATCATTTGACCTTCGACAATTTCGACGATTCATGAACAAATATGTATAAATCAAAATGTATATATATATTTATATATATATATATATATATATATATATATATATATATATATAATTATAAATATGATATTATTATAATTCCTATTAATAACTAAATATTAAACGTATAAATATTAAATATTCAATAAATGTTATCATATAATATATAATTATAATTTAAAAATATAATTGTTATAATATCATTATCATTACTCTTATTATCATCGATACCTGTAGTATTAATATTATTATATAAAAATGGAAATATGTAATTTGTTATATCTTAATTATAAATTGTATTATTATTAGACATTATTGATACATTAACATTAACAATTATTATCATTATAATTATCCTTATTATTATTATTATTATAAAGTAATACAATTTATTATTATCACTAATAATATTATTACTATCATTTACATTATTATTTTTTATCATGATTATTGTTATCATTATATTATTATTACTCTTATTAATATCATTATTATTAATATTATTATTAATATTGACTATTATTAAATACAGTTATAATTATTGATTAATAACATTATTTCTATAAAATATATATATACAAACTAGAATTCACAGAATCTGTTACTATCATACTATTTTTGAGATACAAAATTCGTACAAATTAGAGTCAATCAAACAGACAGAATACAAAATCAGTTACAAATCCATATCAGCTTTTGATTTTTTTTTATTTTGTTTGTTTTGTCTGTGTTGAAAGTCGACACTCACACACCTTCATTATATAGCAATCGACCAATTCAAGCTATGGAGAAAAATCATTTGATCTTCTATTATCTTTATCAATTACACAAACTCTATAAACTGCTATGTTTCTTCGTGAATTACTCAGAAAAGGAAGAAACTTGTGGTCATTCCCCTGTACGCCTATCTATTATTCAAGAGCTCGATTTTTTATTAAATTTCAAATTCTGTAAATGTAGTGTTGCTAGGAATCTCTTACTCTAACTATCTGCAAATTTCCAAACTCCAATTCGTTCTATTGATTTCTAATTTTGAAGTCAAACTTTCAAAACAAAAAGTCAAACGTTGTGTTTTTAGAAAAATTCGAATTAGTTTTGTTGATTCAAGTTCAATTAATGATGGAGAAAGTTTCAGAGGATGATTTCAAACCCATTTCATGTAGGAATTTTGATCTAAAACGTTGTGGAATTCGAAATTGAATTTTGGGTTGTTCTTCATGTTTATCAACCTGCTGCCGCTGTTTATTTTTTTTTTCTTTCCTGTTAATTTCCCATCAACCTCCAATAATCGTTTTGGTTTCAATTACACGCTTTCATTCAAACTAGTATCATGCTGTTATGAATTCGGTTATCTCTGGTCGATTTCATCGTGAGTGAAGAAGGTGAACAAAAGAATATACGGTTTATAATTAACCGAAATGGTTATAGAACAGAAAAAATAAAACGGAGCAGCTGGTTAGGTTGTGGTGTTCGTGAACGAGAGGTCGCGGGTTCGAGCCCGGTCAACAGCACCTATTCTTTTTAAATCCTATTTTAATGAGGTAGTGACTCTATTATTATTATTATTATTATTATTATTATTATTAATTATTATTATTTTTATTGTTGTTGTTATTGTTAATGTCATTATTATTGTTATTGTTATTTTTATTATTAGTAATTATTATTATATTAATTAAGACTAGTAACATAATTGATACTATTACTAATATTATTACCATTATCATTATTAGTATTATTATTATTATTAACATAAATATCATTCTTAAAAATATTATTATTATTATTATCATTATTGTTAATTAGAAGTATTATTAATGTTACTATTATTATTTTCATAAACATTGTCATTTACATCAATCTATAAGTATGAGTATTATTATTATGTATTATTAATATTATCATTATTATTAGTGTTATCAGGTTATTATATGTATTATTATCAATATTATGAGAATCGTTGTTATTACTATTAAAACTATTATCCTAACTATTATTAACAGTAAAATTACCATAATTATTATTGTTATCAGTATTGTTATTTTTAATATTATTATAATTATCAACTACAACTTTTACTTACCTTTATTAATATGATTTTACTAAATAAATGTTATGTATATAAAAATATATTTATAGGTAATAATACATAAAAGTATGTATTAATCCTATTAACGAATTTTATACGAATATTCATATATATCAAATCAAGTATTTTTAATATAAAACTAACTGAATATATATATATATATATATACATATATATATATATATATATATATATATATATATATATATATATATATATATATATATATATATATATATATATATATATAGTAATATAATTATCTAAACACAAATCATGTTGTATACACAAATTAAATATACATAATATATAACATAAGTTATAATATAGGAATTTGTTCAATTTCGATTATTGATGTTTTCGCTAGGGGTATATAAAATAGCTTATATTTTACAAGGAAATACTATTAAATATGATACAATTTTACACAAGATATTTATTTATTTATAGAATAGATATACTTAAACCTTGCTACAACACTTATAGGCAGTATACCTAATCGTACAGTAGTGTAGTTTTTAGTAAGTCCGGTTCGTTCCACAGGGAATCTTTTTCACAAAGCTTAACGCTATATTAGTTTAAATTTATAAAAATACAAATATATATATAAGTAATATTATTATTATAAAGGGGGGGTTTTTACCGTTTAATGACCGGTTTGTCGATTTTAAAACTTTAGTCGCAGTTAAAATAAAATGTAAAATATTAAATAAATAAAAGACTTAATTTAAAGCATAAAGTAAATAACGATAATGAAATTGCGATAAATAAAAGTGCGATAAAATAAACTTGCGATAATTAAAAAGTACGATAATTAAAAGTGCAATTAAATACAATAACAATAAATAAAAGTGCTATAATTAGAAGTGCAATTAAATATAAAATAAAGGAAATTAAATATGAAATAAAAGAATTATGCTTATTTAAACTTCCGTAACCATGATGTTTGACGTGTTGATTTTAGTTTTATGCCCATGGGTTAATTGTCCTTTGTCCTGGATTATTTAATATGTCCGTCTGGTTTTTGTCCATAACAGTCCATCAGTCATAAATATAAAGTGCGAGTGTCCTCGTCAAATTATCCTTATACCCGAAGTTAAATATTCCAACTAATTGGGGACTTAAACTGTAACAAGATTTTAATACTTTGTTTAATAATTACACCAGGTTATCGACTTAGCTACAAGACATCATGATTACTTCGGATTAAATAAGCATAATAATAACTTAGCTACGAGACATTAATGTAAAAAGGTTGAACATAACTTACAATGATTAAAAATAGCGTAGCGTTACACGGACAGAATTTCGACTTACACCCTTACAACATTCGCTAACATACCCTTATTATTAGAATTATAATTAATATATATATATATATATATATATATATATATATATATATATATATATATATATTACGTTTACATATAGAGAAAGGGAGATTTTAGGATATTTTTGCGATCAAACTGCGTTTGCTTTTATAGGGATTTGAGTCCAGGTGAGCTCCGCGAGTCGCGGCCTTTTCCCTCTTTGAACTCCGCAAGTTGCGGAGTTCGATTTTACAGCTCACACCATTTTGGAGCCTTTCTTGCCGACGGATTATTATATAAATATAATATATATATAATTTATATAATTAATTATATATTATATTATATTATATACATAGTTAACTTGTAATTTTTAGTCCGTTGCGTCGAGCATTGAGAGTTGACTCTGGTCCTGGTTCCGGATTTTCGAACGTCTTTGCGAATAATTTAATATCTTGTACTTTGCGTTTTGAATCTTGTACTCTTGTAATTTCGAGACATTTCTTATCAATAATTGGAACCTCTTTGATAGTATTTTGTACTTTTGAGCTTTTTGGTCTTTTGCGTCATCAATTCGTCGAATCTGTCTTTTGTCTTCACCTTTTATTATTTTAAACGAATATTACTTGTAAATAGAATAATTGCAACTAAAAGCTTGTCTTTCTTGAGGAATAATGCTATGAAATATATGTTCGTTTTTAGCATTATCAAATATTCCCACACTTGAGCGTTGCTTGTCCTCAAGCAATATAGTCTTGAAATACTAGAATCACTTCTTTATTCTTCACACTTTGTACATCAGTGATTTCTATACGGCGGTATAAACAATGGTAGTAGCGATATGGTTTACAGTCCCACATGACTATAAAATTTAGATCCATTAAGGAAATTGGATCTTTATGAAAACATTTGATCTTTTGAAAATTAAATCTAGTTTTTTACCCTAGATAAGTTTTCCGGAATAACCCTTCACCGGTGTTTGCAAAATATTTTTGTGGGTTTGGTGGGTTTCAGATTTGAAAATTTTAGCTCAAAACTTGCGGTTTTGTGTTACCCACTTGCTAACCTTGTATTAGGAAAGCAACACGTCCAGTTCACTTGTCCCATATATTACCTTTCGATAAACTACCGTCCGGTTGTAAAGGAAAGCGTTGAACAAGCAACTGTTAAGGCAATGTCCCCTGACATGCTTTTAATTATGGTCTAAAACGTGTCGGACGCAATTACTATCCTTGGTAGGAGCAATAGTAAAGCTCACCCTTATAATTTTTTCGGTCTGGCATAAGGTCTTGTCTTTGACCATGCTATGCAACCACCGTTCTTACGGTTGACACCCGATTTGGTTCGGGTGACCTAATGAATTCCAGGTGAATTCCTAGGATTTTACGTTCAAAGGTAATGAACGCATTGAAAATAGGGTTTTCAGGAAACAAATCAGTTTGTAATTTTATCAAAATATTTTCTCGTTCATGCTTGAGTTTAGATATCATTGAATTACATGAGTTTGAATTCTCAATATTTAAGGTCAATCTCAAGGATTGAGTAATATCAGTCTTAAAAGCTGATTTTTAATTTTTAAGGAGATTATCCTTTCTGGGGATTGGATTCATTAGTCTTATCAAGCTAATTTGCACGGTGCCCCCCATTGTACGAGATAAATCCTTCTCATGGTTAAGATAAATCTGACCACTTGGCGACCCTGTTTTATGCTGAGGTCCATGGATTTTCTGCTGATTTTAGTGATGAATCTTCTAGATTTTTCTGGCTACAGCTGGTCTGGACGACAACTTCCTGACCTAAATCAAGAAGCGCGTTTCTTTTTCAGAAAACTTTACTTCCTTTTAATGATGGAATTGATTCATCGTGTAGATCCATCTCTTCTTTTCTTTCATCGGGTAAAACAGTTTAGTTTAGTCCAAAGCAAAAGTATTTTCAGTTATTTGTTACAGAAATATGTAACATATGTTTAAAATATCTTGGTAAATTTTCCCACACTTGGCTTTTATTTTCCTTTTTATTGTCCTCTATTCCATTTTAAATGAATTTTAACATTTTGGTTTGTTTCTCAATTTATGTCCTTTCCGAGGTAACAATAATTTCGGTGTTAAAACCTAGTTTTATCGTTCATAAATATGTATAAACATGATTTTGAGTTCATTTAATTGAAAATTTTGAAAAATTTTACTAGAATTGGGTAGTCAGTATATAAGACTAGGGCTGTTCTTTATTATCAGAGAGCACTAGATTCTAATACAACTACTACTTTACTAGTATTTCTAATGGTAACCAAGTGTATAAAGTAAAAATTTTAAAATCCAAAAGAATTTAACCCCTTCCCACACTTAAGATCTTGCAATGCCCTCATTTGCAAGAAATCAGTAACAATTTAAATTATTGAGGGTGATTAGTGTGAAAATGATTAAATTTTACCAAAGTTTCCAAACATATTGGCGTTTGTTTGCTGAATGATAAATGGTGCATATCATTTGTTCATTCCATCTTGTTGTTATATCACATTTATTTTGCATCTTGTCGTCAAAATTAGTTGCTTTTGCTGAACTTAATGCCAGTCTTTGAAAATGCGTTATTTTACCCTGTTGTGTACATAAGATAAACTGCAAACATATATACATATTTTTGAAGTTTGGTATATTACCCCATATTCAAACATTATTAAAATCTAAAAATAAAAATTTGTAAATTATAAAAACTAATACAATTCCAACATAAGTATTAAATGTATCAACATTACAAATTATAAAATAAATAAAACTAAGTAGCCTAGGGATGATACTGATACCAGTAGGGGTTCCATGCATAACCATATGTGTTATAAAATGCTTCGGCTGGGTTATACGTAGGATACGGTGGTTGGATCTCTATAGACCAGGGAGGAAATACGGGGGATGGAGTAGGAATATAGTTTCTACCTACATGTTGGCAATGAGCTATGATTTGGTTTTGATGAACTTTTCAATCTTCAAATGCTCGATGTCTAGCATTTTCATACTCTTGTGAAGCTATAAACCTTTGCATTTCTGTCATTTCATTTCCTCCTCCCACATTACCTGGCTGTTGGTTTCTCTCAACCTGTGGATGTTTACCATGGTATTGTACTGCGGCGTTATTTCGCCTCTTCAAAACCTTCGCACCATGGTATACATTTAAACCTATTGTATCGCGGGGTTCTGGTTCTTCGACTAATAATCCCCCCCGACTTATATCCACACCGAGATATTCAGCAATCAAAGTAATAAATATACCACCTCCTATTATGCTATGCGGTCTCATCCCCTAACCATAGCTGATAAATAATAACCCACACAATAAGGTATAATTACAGCGCTTTGTGTGTCTCGAATACACATGTGGTAAAACAAATCCTATTCATTTACCTTTTCCTTATTCTTACCTCGTTGTGTAATCGAATTGGCTAAAAACCTATGAATTACTCTTAACTCTGCTCTATCTATATCCAAATAAGAGTAATTTCCCCCTTTAAATCGGTGATGGCTAGTCATTTGACTCCATACACCATGCGTATCAAAATTTTCATCAATTTTCCTACCGTTCAATATCAACCCTCTACAATCGGTAGATGCTAACTCCTCAGGCGTATATATACGTAAGGCCTGAGCCATGTCTAGTAGAGACATGTGGCGCATCGAACCTCCTAACAAAAATCAAATAAAAGATCGATCGGTTAAACTAGCTACCCGATCATTTATTTCTATACTACATAATAATTCTTCACACCATACTTTATATACAGGTCTACGCATGTTGAATAAACGTACCCAATCGTTAAAAGTAGAATTACCATACTTCTGTGTAAGTAATTCCCTAATTGGCCCGGCTAATTCTACCGCTTCTAACGGTGCCCATTCTATTACCCTAGGTACTTCAACAGCTTTAGAATGAAGAGTATGCAAGCCCCTTTAGTATTTTAGATAATCTATCCAACGTCTGTCAAATCTCAAGTTCGGGTGCAAATCTTCCAAGTGCATATCTGAAAATGTCATAACTGGATGAGGTATATCTTGTTTATAATAGCTATTAACATCCTGTTGTTCCGCATTCTCAGGAGGACCATTGCGAGCTTGAGATGAAGATTCACCCCTTTCAGTCTGCAAAACACATCAAACACAATTTTTATGCATCCAAATATGCATTAGTGTCAGCAAAATCATCAATCAAAATAATTACAATGACTTGTTCAATTTATATCAAACTTAAGCTCATTTTCATATTTTTATCAAATCTACACTTTTTCAAATAAGCATATACGAAAATGTTCGCCAAGTTCATAAGCATTCAACTCAAATAACATGTCAAAATAATCATTACTAGCAATTAAACAAGTTTCAAATGGCATTATCTCTTAAAAATCAAGTTCATGAATTTTAGACTTGAAAAATTCTACTTTAATTCTCAAAATCATGTTTAGGCTCAAAGTTTGGATCATTTAACTACCTAAACATGTTACACTACTTAATTTAGCAACAATTCATGACAAAAATCGGCCATAACCTGTTTATATCAAAAAGCTCCAAATTGCTCAAGAACACAAACCCTAGATTACTCAAAATTTGAAGTTTAAGGCTTCTAATCATGTTAAATAGCATCAATCTAGGTTATACAAGCATAATACATAAGCAATTTAAGCATAATTACACCAAAAAGTATCAAAATCGAATTGGGGAAAAAATTGCTCAAGAACACCAATTTTCGGATTAAATGGTGTTTAGGTGTAGAAATTTACCGTTTTTCTTGAGTAATTATTTGATAGCATCCTTCTCAACATGATTTTAGTAAAAGATTTGATGAAAAACGGTCAAAAATTGCGAATTTGGTGTGTGTTTTTCGGTATTTTCGGGTGTATTTTCGCAGTTTGGAGTGTGATTGTGGGAGGACTGATCTGTTTCTTTGCGTTTTATTTTTTTTTCTGGATTTTTGGTCCTCCGCGAGTCGCGGCATTTGGACCTTACAAACTCCGCAACTCGCGGCGTTTGGTTTTTTTTTTTTTTATAAAACCTTATACTTTATAAAACTTATAATTAATTAAATTTTAAAAATTTATTTTTCCTTTAGGAGCGAGGGTGTTTCGGATCGATGTCCTAGTCCGTCCCTCGACAAAATTTTAAAATTTGTCAATTCAAAGCGCGGTTTTAAAAGTAAAGATTTTTGGGTTTTTTAATGTTTTTGGCATACTTTAGTTTAATAAGATTAAAAATAATGATAATAAAAGTTCTCGTCCCTCCCTCGGGTAAAGCAATTTCGGTTCAAAGACCTAGTCTTCAACTTACGACGAATTTTAAAAATCATATTTTTAACTTAACGAAATAAAGTAAATTTTTATTTTTAAATTCACACCAAACTTAAATTTAAAATGCATAAAATTATAAATTCACACCAAACTTAATTAAAAATTCATATTATAAATTCACACCAAACTTATATTTAATTTTGTTGTTATACATAAAACTTATATTAAAAATATTAAAAATTTTCAAATATTGACAAACTTAAATATATTGATCTTACAAAGTTCACAATATTAATTTAAGATTTATATATTAATTTTAAAAACATGGTAAAAATAAAATTAAAAATCTTTTTGGCTTTTATCCCACTTTAATCAATCAAATATTATCAAAAATATGCGCCCCTCTTTTCGGTAAAGTAATTTCGGTTCCATGACCTAATTTAACTCATGACGAATTTTTGAAATATTTTGGGTTGATTGATTAAAGATATTTATACCTTAAGAATAAACGTTAAATTTCGCAGTGATGTAATAAATTTTTGTATGATATCAATAATTTCGGTCGCCAAACCTAATTTTATTCAATACCAATTTAATACTTTATAGCGAACAATTTAGCGTTTATTATCAAAAGGTTAAAAATGAAAATAAAAAAAAAAATAAAAACTGTACAGACTTACCTGTGAGATAGTATTCTTAGTGATATGATTTATCCCACTCATAAGATAGTCGGTTTAATTGGTTTTCCATAGCTACAAAGGCGTAACCTCGAGCATTCAGTGTTTTTTCTTCTAAACATATGAACGGTCCGTCTCTGCATAAAGTAACAAATTCGGTGTTTGAATAGGTTTGATTATTTGAACATTTACCTCCATGTGACCATTTTCCGCATTTGTGACATCTTTCTAGGTGTCGTGCTCTTCTTTTCGCTGCGGATTTTGATTTTCCTTTACCAAATTGTAACTTATTATCTTCGCATCTGGATTCTTTTCTTACTCCGTCCAATCTTTCTCTGATTACTGATACTATTTCACTTGGAAGTGTGTCATTATTACGTTTAGTGATCAAAGCGTGTAGCATTAGACCATGGTTTAGTTCACAGGCAGTCTTCATTTCGTAAAAACCTAAAAAAAAAAAAAAAATTCAGAATGGGGGGAGAAGATTAGTTCTTTAGGGTCTGCTAGGGAAAGACCATTCGGGTTCCATTTTCGAGAACTACACGAAAACAGAAAATCTAACTCTAACAGAAATACATATTATCCTTTAAAAGACTTGATTCTCCCCACACTTAGTTAGCTGTGGTATCGAAATTGTGATTAACTTCATTGTCAACTTCCATTGGACTATCTATGTAATGTTTAACTCTGTGACCATTAACCTTAAATTCAATCCCATTTGAATTTATTAATTCTATTGTTCCGTATGGGAAAACTCTTTTGACTATGAATGGTCCAGACCATCTTGATTTCAATTTTCCAGGAAATAGCTTGAATCGTGAATTGAAAAGAAGAATTCTGTCTCCTTCTTTAAATTCTTTTGAACTTCTGATTCTTTTATCATGCCATTTCTTCATTCTTTCCTTATAGATTAACGAATTTTCGTATGCTTCATGTCTTAATTCTTCTAATTCATTTAGTTGACTTAACCGTAGACGTCCAGCTTCATCTAAGTCGAGATTACATGTCTTCAAAGCCCAAAATGCTTTGTGTTCAATTTCTACTGGAAGATGACATGCTTTTCCATAAACGAGTCTAAAAGGTGTGGTTCCAATTGGAGTTTTGTAGGCTGTTCTAAAAGCCCAGAGTGCATCCTCCAATTTAATGGACCATTCCTTCGGATTTGATCCTACGGTTTTTTCTAGAATACGTTTTAAAGCTCGGTTGGTATTTTCAACTTGTCCACTTGTTTGTGGATGATATGCGGTGGAGATTTTATGAGTTACTCCATATCTTTTGAGAACTTTCTCAAGTTGATTATTACAGAAATGAGTACCCCGATCACTTATTAAAGCTTTCGGTGTTCCAAACCTTGCAAAAAGACGTTTTAAAAAGTTGACTACAACTCGTGCATCGTTAGTTGGAAGAGCTTGTGCTTCCGCCCATTTAGATACATAATCAATGGCTACGAGAATATAGAGATTATTATGAGATTTTGGAAATGGACCCATAAAGTCAATACCCCAAATATCAAATACTTCACATACTTGAATGACATTTTGTGGCATTTCATCACGTTGACTTATTTTTCTGGCTCTTTGACATGCATCACAGGATTTGCAAAGAAGGTGTGCGTCTTTGTAAATTGTAGGCCAATAGAATCCAGCATCATAAACTTTTCTTGCTGTTAGTTGAGGCCCATAATGCCCTCCTGTTGGTCCTGTGTGACAATGGTTTAAAATTTTACTAGCTTCATCTCCGAATACACATCGGCGTATTATTTCATCTGGACAACTTTTAAACAGATGTGGATCTTCCCAGAAATAGTGTTTTATATCACTGAAGAATTTCTTTCGTTTTTGGTACGATAATCCTTTTTCAAGGAATCCACATACTAAATAGTTTGCATTGTCTGCAAACCATGGAATTTCATTATAATCTATCTTCAATAGATATTCATCAGGAAAGTTGTCTTGTATGGCCGATTCATTTAGAACTTCTAATTCGGGATTTTCAAGACGAGAAAGATGATCATCGGCGAGATTTTCTGCTCCTCTTTTATCTCGGATTTCAATATCGAACTCTTGTAAGAGTA
The DNA here is from genome assembly GCF_046630445.1 of Rutidosis leptorrhynchoides. Taxonomy (NCBI): domain Eukaryota; kingdom Viridiplantae; phylum Streptophyta; class Magnoliopsida; order Asterales; family Asteraceae; genus Rutidosis; species Rutidosis leptorrhynchoides. The sequence continues at coordinate 423,118,234 of NC_092336.1, forward strand.
AGATCCAACGGATTAATCTTGGTTTGGCATCTTGTTTCGAAAATAGGTGTCTAAGAGCAGAATGGTCGGTATAGACCACCGTTTTTGCTAGAACGAGATATGAACGAAATTTGTCAAAAGCAAAGACAATAGCAAGGAGTTCTTTTTCAGTAGTTGTATAGTTCGTTTATGTTCCTTGTAACGTCTTACTAGCATAATATATAGGTTGAAATCGTTTTTCAATCCTTTGTCCTAAAACGGCTCCCATTGCAAAATCACTTGCATCGCACATTAGTTCAAACGGTAGATTCCAATTTGGTGTTATCATGATCGGTGCATTAGTAAGTTTCTCTTTAAGAATATTAAAAGATTTGATACATTCATCTGAAAAGATGAATGGAGCATCCTTTTCTAGGAGTTTATTCATAGGAGTGGCAATTTTAGAAAAATCTTTTATGAAACGTCGGTAAAAATCGGCATGCCCTAGGAAACTCCTAACTCCTCTAACATTGGTGGGATGTGGAAGTTTAGCAATTACATCTACTTTAGCACTATCCACTTCAATTCCTTCTTTTGAAATTTTATGTCCAAGAACGATGCCTTCTTTAACCATGAAATGGCATTTCTCCCAATTAAGTACTAGATTTGATTGTTCGCATCTAATAAGCATTCGTTCCAGATTAACTAGACATGATTCAAATGTATCACCGAAGACTGAAAAGTCATCCATGAAAACTTCCATGCATTCTTCTATCATGTCGTGAAAAATCGCCATAATGCACCTTTGAAAGATTGCAGGGGCGTTAAAAGTCCAAATGGCATGCGTTTGTAAGCGAAAGTACCATAAGGGCATGTAAATGTGGTTTTCTCTTGATCTTCGGGTGCTATTGGAATTTGAAAATATCCGGAAAAACCATCAAGAAAACAATAATAACTATTTCCGGCTAATCTTTCCAACATTTGATCAATAAAAGGTAAGGGAAAGTGATCTTTTCTGGTGGCGTCATTTAATTTTCTATAATCAATACATATACGTCATCCTGTTACAGTCCTAGTAGGAATAAGCTCATTTTTTTCATTTGTGATAACAGTTGATAGTGCTCCAAATGAACATATATTTAGTATCAATATCCCTCCGATATGTAAAGATTTCAGTTGCAATTGTTCCATTTTCATGTAATATTCATTTATATTAAATAAGTGCGAAGACAAAAGGCGAAAACAACGAATTGAAGACGCAAAGGTCCAAAAAGCTCAAAAGTACAAGATACAATTAAAAAGGTTCAATTTATTGATAAGGAACGTCTAAAAATGACAAGAGTACAAGTTACGAAACGCAAAGTACAAAATATCTCAGCGTACGCAAGGACGTTCGAAAATCCGGAACCGGTACATGAACCAACTCTCAACGCTCGACGCAACGGAAAAAAATTACGAGTCTACTATGTATATAAATATAATATAATATATAAATAATTATAAAAATTATTTATGTATTATATATATTTAAATAAAAACCGTCGGCAGCCTTGGATCTTGAACTTGTGGGCTGGTTTTGGAACCTCCGCGACTTGCGGAGCTGGAAGGCCAAAATGGCCGCGACTCGCGGAGCAGTGAATTTCAGTTCTGGCTATAAAAGCTCTCGAGTTCTGCATGTAAAATATATAATACATAATAATAATAATACTCCCTAGTATAATATAAATAAATATATATATGTATATATAGTATAGATTAGTGTTATATTAGATTAGTTTGGGTTATGTAAAAGTTATTTTTACGGGTTTTTAAAGTCGGAGCTCTGTCCGTGTAACACTACGCGATAAATAATCAATGTAAGCTATGTTCTCCTTTTTAAATTAATGTCTCGTACTTAAGTTATTATTATGCTTATTTGAGCCAAAGTAATCATGATGTTGGACTAAATATTAAAGACGGGGTAATTGGGTTTTGTACCATAATTGGGGTTTGGACAAAAGAACGACACTTGTGGAAATTAGACTATGGGCTATTAATGGGCTTTATATTAAATTAACGATACCTCGTTAATTTAATATAAAGGTTATGATTTGAAGTATCTATATATAACCACATATGCTTAATCGGACACGATGGGCGGGATATTTATAAGTACGAATTATTGTTCATTTGACCGGACACGGAGATGGATTAATAGTCAATGGACTCATTAAAATAGGGGTGGATTACATTCAAGGGTAATTGGTGTAATTGTTAACAAAGTATTAAAACCTTGGTTTACACACAGTCGATAACCTGGTGTATTCATTAAGCAAAGTATTAAGACCTTGTTACAGTTCGAATCCCCAGTTAGTTGGAATATTTGACTACGGGTATAAGGTTAAATTTGCCGAGCAGTTTATAATTATGACCGATGAACTATTATGGACAAAAACCAGATAGGTTTCAAATACATCCAGGACAAAGGACAATTAGCCCAGGACAATAAATTAAAATCAAAACGTCAAACATCATGGTTACGGAAGTTTAAATAAGCATAATATATTTTATTTCATATTTCCTCATACTTTTATTTATTGTCATTTTAATTATTGTTATTTATTTTATATTGGTTAAATATCGTCATTTACTTTACGCTTCGCTTAAAATATAAAATCGACAAACCGGTCATTAAACGGTAAACCCCCTTTTATATATTATTATATATAATTATATATATTTTGTACAAATATAGTTGTTTAAAAATATAGTGTGCAATAAGCCCGCTCCCTGTGGAACGAACCGGACTTACTAAAAACTATACTACTCTACGATTAGGTACACTGCCTATAGTGTTGTAGCTAGGTTTAGGTATATCCCATTTGTAAATAAATAATTAAAACTTGTGTAATTTGTAACGTATTTCGTATTAAAAATATATAGTATTTCACGTACACCTCGCACGACATCAAGTATTTTTGGCGCCGCTGCCGGGGAATCGGCAAAACTCTATATTTTTAATTCATTTTTGTATAAATATATATTATTTTTAGAAAAACAATATAAAATCCTAAAAAAAAAAAAAAAAACCGAAAAAAAAAAAAAAAAAAAAACGTCGAATTTCAAACTGTACCAGAGTTGAATTCTGGAAGCCCGCGACTCGCGGGGTTTGCAGCTTCGGGAACCACGACTCGCGGAGCCGTCTGACACGAACCTGGTCCAACAATTAATACGATTTAGGTTTTAATTATTTATTATTATTATTATTAAACCTAATTAGGTTTTATATATAATATTATTAAGTTTAAGTTTTTAATTAATTTGTAATATTAAGTTTTAATTAGTTTTATTTATATATAAAAATTAATACTATTATAAAAAATAATATTTTTATAAAAATTGTATTTTTTACAACTTTTTGTATATTTTTATATTTTGTCCCTTTTTATTTGTTTTTAGCGTAATATTTGTATGTTTTTCGCTCGTATTTAATTTTAAGACATAGTTTTTGCCGTAGCTTATTTTTATTTCTAGATTTTTAGGCTTTGCCGTAAAATCCCTTAAGTGCTTTTTCTTTAGACTAAGATTTAGGTGCTTTAGAATTTTGCGACGATTTTAAAATTTTAGTGCCTTTTAAGTCACGACGCGCTATTTTCTTATTTTTATTTTTCGACGTTTTTCAACGCGCATTCTTTTTCTTTCTTATTTCTCGACGCTTTAGTTTTTAGGACTTAGAAATTTTCTCTATTTCTTATCTAATATCTCAAACAGAAATAAAAATTATTTAAGTGGTTAAATTAATGGACGTTGACAATTTTCTGCTTCGTAGTAATAGTTGGATTTGTTAGTGGCTGAGTTGTGAGCTTCCGATTTAAAGGGTTCTGGCTCCCTGCTGCATCTTTTGGCTATTCGAAACGTGGGCAAAAGCAGAAAAGTCTATTAATTGGACAACTTATATAAGTTTTTCTATTTTTATAACTAATAGGATAATTGATAATGCTAAAAACGAACATATATTTCATAGCATTATTCCTCAAGAAAGACAAGCTTTTAGTTGCAATTGTTCTATTTACAAGTGATATTCGTTTAAATAATAAAAGGTGAAGACAAAAGACAGATTCGACGAATTGAAGACGCAAACGACCAAAAAGCTCAAAAGTACAAAAGACAATCAAAAAGGTTCCAATTATTGATAAGAAACGTCTCGAAATCACAAGAGTACAAGATTCAAAACGCAAAGTACAAGATATTAAATTGTACGCGAGGACGTTCGAAAATCCGGAACCGGGACCAGAGTCAACTCTTAACGCTCGACGCAACGGACTAAAAATTACAAGTTAACTATATATATAAATATAATATAATATATAATTAATTATATTAATTATATATATATTATATTTATATATATAAAACCGTCGGCAGAGAAACTCCAAGGGTGTGAGCTGTAAATACCTCTCCGCGACTCGCGGAGTTTTAAGGGCATTTTGCCGCGAGTCGCGGAGCCCCAATTTTCAACTCTGGCTATAAAGCCAACCGAATTCTGATCAAATTTAAACATCTTTTTCTCTTCCTCTTCATACGTAAATATATTTATATTTATAATTTATATTTTAATTTTAATTATAATTCTAATAATAAGGGTATGTTAGCGAATGTTGTAAGGGTGTAAGTCGAAATTCTGTCCGTGTAACGCTACGCTATTTTTAATCATTGTAAGTTATGTTCAACCTTTTTATATTAATGTCTCGTAGCTAAGTTATTATTATGCTTATTTAAAACGAAGTAATCATGATGTTGGGCTAATTACTAAAATTGGGTAATTGGGCTTTGTACCATAATTGGGGTTTGGACAAAAGAACGACACTTGTGGAAACTAGACTATGGGCTATTAATGGGCTTTATATTTGTTTAACTAAATGAAAGTTTGTTAATGTTAATATAAAGATTTACAATTGGGCGTCCCTATAAATTACCATATACACTCGATCGGACACGATGGGCGGGGTATTTATATGTACGAATAATCGTTCATTTAACCGGACACGGGAATGGATTAATAGCCACTAGAATAATTAAAACAGGGGTGAAATTACATTCAAGGGTAATTGGTGTAATTGTTAACAAAGTAGTAAAACCTTGGTTTACACGCAGTCGATAACCTGGTGTATTCATTAAACAAAGTATTAAAACCTTGTTACAATTCGAATCCCCAATTAGTTGGAATATTTAACTTCGGGTATAATAATAATTTGATGAGGACACTCGCAATTTATAATTATGACTGATGGACTGTTATGGACAAAAACCAGACGGACATATTAAATAATCCAGGACAAAGGACAATTAACCCATGGGCATAAAACTAAAATCAACACGTCAAACATCATGATTACGGAAGTTTAAATAAGCATAATTCTTTTATTTCATATTTAATTTCCTTTATTTTATATTTAATTGCACTTCTAATTATCGCACTTTTATTTATTGTTATTTAATCGCATTTTTAATTATCGTACTTTTTAATTATCACACTTTTATTATTCGCAATTTCATTATCGTTATTTACTTTACGCTTTAATTTAAGTCTTGTATTTATTTTATATTTTACATTAGGTTTTAACTGCGACTAAAGTCTTAAAATCGACAAACCGGTCATTAAACGGTAAAAACCCCCCTTTATAATAATAATATTACCTATATATATATTTGTATTTTTATAAAAGTAAACTAATATAGCGTTGAGCTTTGTTTAAAGATTTCCCTGTGGAACGAACCGGACTTACTAAAAACTACACTACTGTACGATTAGGTACACTGCCTATAAGTGTTGTAGCAAGGTTTAAGTATATCCATTCTATAAATAAATAAATATCTTGTGTAAAATTGTATCGTATTTAATAGTATTTTTCTAGTAAAATATTAACTATTTTATATACACCTCGCTTTCACATCAAGTATTTTTGGCGCCGCTGCCGGGGAACACTCTTAAAAGCCGGAAGCGCAACGCTAATATAAAAAAAAAAAAAAGATTTTTAGTTACTTTTATTAAAAGTCGCTTTTGTAAAAATACGTTTTAATTATTCAAAAATATAAAAAGAAAAAACAAAAATATTAGTATTTTTAAGATTTTGTTAAATATTTAAGTTTTATAAGTTTCTTTATTTCTATTTTAGTTTATAAAAATATAAATTTTATTAAACATCTTTTATTTATAAAAAAAAAAAACAGAAAACATAAAATAAAAAAAAAATAAAATAAAGAAAACGCGTAAAAATTTCAAACCTGTCAACAGAATTCCTGAACCCCGCGACTCGCGGGGTTTTCCTCATTAATCACCGCGACTCGCGGAGACCTTCTGACAGGCGACAGGAAGCCCTAAAACTGCATTAATTACGGTTAATATTAATTATTATTAATTATTAAACCTAATTATTATTATTATTATTATTAGTTTTAGTTTTAGTTTTATTTTTACTTTTTATTTAATTTAATGTATTTAGTTTAAATTAGTTTTATTAAAATTGTAAAATTAATAGTTTAATAAAATAATAATATAAAAATAATATTTTTATAAAAATTGTACTTTTTACAACTTTTTGTATATTTTTATATTTGTACCTTTTTAATCGTTGTAGCGTAATATTTGTATTTTTTAGCTCATTTTTAATTTTAAACTTAGTTTTTGCTATAGTTATTTTTTACTCCTAGATTTTTAGGCTCTGCCATAGAATTCCTTAAGTGCATCTTCTTTAGACTAAGATTTAGGTGCTTTAGAATTTTGCGACGCCTTTTTAAGTTTTAGTTTCTTTTTAAGTTATTTCCATTTGGGATTTAGTTTTTCCTGTAAGCTTTAATATTTTTAGACCTTTTACTATGTATCAATTATCATTCCAATTAATAATTTCAATTTACGATTATAATTTTAAGTTAGTTGTAGTAATAAGGTTAGGTTAGTTAAGTATTTTTAAGTTTTTATAAGTTTCTTTTATTTTTCCGTCACCTTTTATTTTTTTTTTTTCAACCATTTTTTCTTTTTCGACCTTTTTCGACGAACTCTTTTTCTTTCTTATTTCTCGCTATTCTAGTTTTAGGACTTAGAATTTTTTCTACTTCTTATCTAAATTTCTTAAAATTACGAAAATTTATTTTAAGTGGTTAAATTAATAGACATCAAAATTTTCTGGTTCGTAGTAATAGTTGGATTTGTACGTGGACCGGGTTATTGGAGCCAAACAGTCCTCAATTATATTGAGACCAAACGAATCCTGCCCCTCTGCTGCATCTTTTGGCTATTCGAAACGTGGGCAAAATCAGAAAAGTCTATTGATTGGATAACTTATTATAATTTTTCTTTCCTTTTTAAAAAAAACTAATAGGATATTCAGTGAATGCACCGAGCAAGACGTTCATCACCTTTTGTACGTTCACCACCTGTAACTCGATCAAGACATCGTTTAACAAATATAACCGCCGTTGATTTTTCTTTAGAATCGTCATCCAGTTGACCAAGTACTTCAGTTCAAATTACCGATAATCCATTTTTTGAACCCAACCTCACAATTGAGAATCCAGAGAATATTCAGGAACGGTTCATAGATCCTGAACCATTAAACTTTCCTCCGGAACCACCAATCATTCAAACAGAGATTGTTGAGGAACGAACCATTAAATCAGAATCATCTAGTGATACCGATTCAACAAATTCAATTATGGAGAATCTGGAACCTTTAAGTATGGAAGACCGAATGAGAGCTAAACGCACTGGCCAAGGTCACGCAATTACTCATCCAGACATTAATGCGCCAGATTATGAAATCAAAGGACAAATTCTACACATGGTGACTAATCAATGCCAATTTAGTGGTGCGCCGAAGGAAGATCCAAATGAACATCTACGTACCTTTAATAGGATCTGCACACTATTTAAAATACGAGAAGTGGAGGATGAACAGATATATCTCATGTTATTTCCCTGGACTTTAAAGGGAGAAGCCAAAGATTGGTTGGAATCGTTACCTGAAGGGGCGATCGATACATGGGACGTTTTAATTGACAAATTTCTTAAACAATTCTTTCCTGCATCTAAAGCCGTAAGACTTCAAGCAGAAATTGTTACGTTCACACAGAAGCCAAATGAAACTCTATATGAGGCGTGGACAAGATATGGAAAGTTATTAAGAGGATGTCCGCAACATGGTTTAGACACCTGTCAAATAGTACAAATATTCTACCGAGGATGCGACATCACTACAAGAAAAGACATAGATATAGCAGCTGGTGGTTCTATTATGAAGAAAACCGAAACTGATGCTTACAAAATTATTGATAATACTGCTTCCCACTCGCATGAGTGGCACCAAGAAAAAGATATCATTAGATCATCTAAAGCAGCTAGAGCCGATTCTAGCCATGACTTAGATTCCATTTCCGCAAAGATAGATGCTTTCGAGAGACGAATGGAAAAGATGACTAAAGATATTCATGCTATACGAATTAGTTGTGAGCAGTGTGGAGGACCACATTTGACAAAAGATTGTCTCAGTATTGAATTAACAATGGAACAAAGAGAGAATATTTCATACATAAACCAAAGGCCTGGAAATAATTATCAGAATAATTATCAACCGCCAAGACAGATTTACAATCAAAACCAGAATTATAACCGAAATATTCCATACAATAACCAACAAGGTCCTAGCAATCAACAAGTATCCAATAATACTTATAATCAGCAAAGACCGAATTTCCAAAACAAACCACCGCAACAAACCGATGATAAAAAGCCGAATTTAGAAGATATGATGACGAAGCTAGTTGAAACTCAAACGCAGTTTTTCACATCTCAGAAACAAACAAATGAACAAAATGCTCAAGCATTTAGAAATCAACAAGCTTCTATTCAAAATCTGGAACAAGAAGTGAGTAACCTAGCAAGGTTAATAGGTGAAAGAAAACCAGGAAGTCTACCTAGTGATACAAATGCTAACCCCCGGAATGAAACAGCTAAAGCTATTACCACAAGAAGTGGTACAACACTTAAACCACCTGAAATACCTGTAACTTCTGATGAAACTATTCCTACTCCACAAGAACCACAACCTGATCAAGATAAGGAAAAAGAACCGGTAGTTGAAAAGGTTAATGAAAATAACACAGTTAAGGATAAACCTTATGTTAAACCATACCAACCACCGCTTCCTTACCCAAGTAAAATGAAGAAAGAAAAACTTGAAGCCGAGCAATCCAAATTCTTGGATATGTTTAAACAGATAAATGTAAATCTTCCTTTCATTGATGTGATTTCAGGAATGCCAAGATATGCTAAATTCTTGAAAGATCTGATCACAAATAGAAAGAAAATGGAAGAACTCTCGGCTGTTACTATGAATGCTAATTGTTCAGCAGTGCTGTTGAATAAGATACCAGAAAAACTATCTGATCCAGGAAGTTTCACAATTCCATGTTTTCTGGGTAGTCTTAGTTCAATAGAAGCATTAGCAGATTTAGGTGCTAGTATAAATCTAATGCCGTATTCACTATACGCTAAACTAGACCTTGGAGAATTGAAACCAACAAGAATAAGCATACAACTAGCCGATAGATCAATAAAATATCCTAGAGGGATAATGGAGAACATGCTAGTTAAAGTTGGTACTTTAGTATTTCCAGTAGATTTTGTTGTTTTGGACATGGAAGAAGATTCTCAAGTTCCTCTCATATTAGGAAGACCATTCTTAAACACGGCTAAAGCAATGATAGACGTGTTCGGTAAGAAACTGACCCTAAGTATAGAGGATGAGAGTGTTACCTTTTCAGTTGATAGAGCCATGCAACAACCACAATCTGCAGATGATACATGTTATTATATTCAAACTATAGATGCACATGCAGAATTATTAGAAGAATTTCCAGAATTACAAGGAACAGGAGAATGTTCTTTAGGAGAAGGTAATGAACCAATTGATGAAGCTGAAATGTTAGCTACACTTATAGCTAATGGATATGAACCAACAACAGAAGAAATTCAAATGCTAAAAGAAGAAGACAGATATCGATATAAATCATCGATAGAAGAACCTCCGAAATTAGAGTTAAAGCCACTTCCAAACCATTTGGAATACGCTTATTTACATGGTGAATCTGAATTACCTGTAATAATATCGTCTTCTCTTACCGAAAATGAGAAATCACAACTCATTTCTGTGTTGAAAGCTCATAAACCAGCCATTGCATGGAAGATTCATGATATTAAAGGAATAAGTCCTTCGTATTGCACACATAAAATCCTTATGGAAGAAGGTCATAAAACGTATGTGCAACGCCAACGAAGACTAAATCCTAATATGCAAGATGTAGTTAAGAAAGAGATTATTAAGCTGCTAGATGCAGGTTTGATATATCCAATTTCTGATAGTCCATGGGTAAGCCCAGTTCAATGCGTACCTAAGAAGGGTGGCATGACTGTCATCACAAATGAGAAAAATGAGCTTATTCCTACTAGGACTGTAACAGGATGGCGTGTGTGTATTGATTATAGAAAATTAAATGACGCCACCAGAAAAGATCACTTTCCCTTACCTTTCATAGATCAAATGTTGGAAAGATTAGCCGAAAATAGTTACTATTGTTTTCTAGATGGATTTTCCGGATATTTTCAAATTCCAATAGCACCCGAAGACCAAGAGAAAACCACATTCACGTGCCCTTATGGTACTTTTGCTTACAAACGCATGCCATTTGGACTTTGTAACGCCCCTGCAACCTTTCAAAGGTGTATGATGGCGATTTTTCACGACATGATAGAAGAATGCATGGAAGTATTCATGGATGACTTTTCAGTCTTCGGTGATACATTTAAATCATGTCTAGTTAATCTGGAACGAATGCTAATTAGATGCGAAAAATCAAATCTAGTACTTAATTGGGAGAAATGCCATTTCATGGTTAAAGAAGGCATCGTTCTTGGACATAAAATTTCAAAAGAAGGAATTGAAGTGGATAGAGCTAAAGTAGATGTAATTGCTAAACTTCCACATCCCACAAATGTTAGAGGAGTTAGGAGTTTTCTAGGGCATGCCGGTTTTTACCGACGTTTCATAAAAGATTTTTCAAAAATTGCCACTCCTATGAATAAACTCCTAGAAAAGGATGCGCCATTCATCTTTTCAGATGAGTGTATCAAATCTTTTAATATTCTTAAAGAAAAACTCACTAATGCACCGATCATGATAACACCAAATTGGAATCTACCATTTGAACTAATGTGCGATGCAAGTGATTTTGCAATGGGAGCCGTTTTAGGACAAAGGATTGAAAAACGATTTCAACCTATATATTATGCTAGTAAGACATTACAAGGAGCACAAACGAACTATACAACTACTGAAAAAGAACTCCTTGCTATTGTCTTTGCTTTTGACAAATTTCGATCATATCTCGTTCTAGCAAAAACGGTGGTCTATACCGACCATTCTGCTCTTAGATACCTATTTTCAAAACAAGATGCTAAACCAAGATTAATCCATTGGATCTTACTCTTACAAGAGTTTGATATTGAAATCCGAGATAAAAGAGGAGCAGAAAATCTCGCCGCTGATCATCTTTCTCGTCTTGAAAATCCCGAATTAGAAGTTCTGAATGAATCGGCCATACAAGACAACTTTCCTGATGAATATCTATTGGAGATAGATTATAAAGAAATCCCATGGTTTGCAGACTATGCAAACTACTTAGTTTGTGGATTCCTTGAAAAAGAATTATCGTACCAAAGACGAAAGAAATTCTTCAGTGATATAAAACACTATTTCTGGGAAGATCCACATCTGTTTAAAAGTTGTCCCGATGGAATAATACGCCGATGTGTATTTGGAGATGAAGCTAGTAAAATTTTAAACCATTGTCACACAGGACCAACAGGAGGGCATTATGGGCCTCAACTAACAGCAAGAAAAGTTTATGAAGCTGGATTCTATTGGCCTACAATTTACAAAGACGCACACCTTCTTTGCAAATCCTGTGATGCATGTCAAAGGGCCGGAAAAATAAGTCAACGTGATGAAATGCCACAAAATGTCATCCAAGTATGTGAAGTATTTGACATTTGGGGTATTGACTTTATGGGTCCATTTCCAAAATCTCATAATAATCTATATATACTCGTAGCCATTGATTATGTATCTAAATGGGCGGAAGCACAAGCTCTCCCAACTAACGATGCACGAGTTGTAGTCAACTTTTTAAAACGTCTTTTTGCAAGGTTTGGAACACCGAAAGCTTTAATAAGTGATCGGGGTACTCATTTCTGTAATAATCAACTTGAGAAAGTTCTTAAAAGATATGGAGTAACTCATAAAATCTCCACCGCATATCATCCACAAACAAGTGGACAAGTTGAAAATACAAACCGAGCTTTAAAACGTATTCTAGAGAAAACCGTAGGATCAAATCCGAAGGAATGGTCCATTAAATTGGAGGATGCACTCTGGGCTTTTAGAACAGCCTACAAAACTCCAATTGGAACCACACCTTTTAGACTTGTTTATGGAAAAGCATGTCATCTTCCAGTAGAAATTGAACACAAAGCATTTTGGGCTTTGAAGACATGTAATCTTGATTTACATGAAGCCGGACGTCTACGATTAAGTCAACTAAACGAATTAGAAGAATTAAGACATGAAGCATACGAAAATTCGTTAATCTATAAAGAAAGAACGAAGAAATGGCATGATAAAAGAATCAGAAGTTCAAAAGAATTTAAAGAAGGAGACAGAGTTCTTCTTTTCAATTCACGATTCAAGCTATTTCCTGGAAAATTGAAATCAAGATGGTCTGGACCATTCATAGTCAAAAGAGTTTTCCCATACGGAACGATAGAATTAATAAATTCAAATGGGATTGAATTTAAAGTTAATGGTCACAGAGTTAAACATTACATACATGGTCCGATGGAAGTCGACAACGAAGTTAATCACAATTTCGACACCACAGCTAACTAAGTGTGGGGAGAATCAAGTCTTTAAAGGATAATATGTATTTCTGTTAGAGTTAGATTGTCTGTTTTCGTGTAGTTCTCGAAAATGGAACACGTATGGTCTTTCCCTAGCAGACCCTAAAGAACTAGTCTTCTTCCCCCATTCTGAATTTTTATTTTTTTTAGGTTTTTACAAAATGAAGACTGCCTGTGAACTAAACCATGGTCTAATGCTACACGCTTTGATCACTAAAAGAAATAATGACATACTACCGAGTGAATTAGTATCAGTAATCAGAGAAAGAATGGACGGAGTTAGAAAAGGATCCAGATGCGAAGATAATAAGTTACAATTTGGTAAAGGAAAATAAAAATCCGCAGCGAAAAGAAGAGCACGACACCTAGAACGATGTCACAAATGCGGAAAATGGTCACATGGAGGTAAATGTTCAAATAATCAAACCTATTCAAATACCGAATTTGTTACTTTATGCAGAGACGGACCGTTCATATGTTTAGAAGAAAAGACAATGAATGCTCGAGGTTACGCCTATGCAGCCATGGAAAACCAATTAAACCGACTATCTTATGAATATAATAGATCATATAACTAAGAAATCTATTTCACAGGTATGTCTGTACAGTTTTTATTTTTATTTATTTTTAACCTTTTAATAATAAACGCTAATTTGTTCGCTAAAAAGTATTAAATTGGTATTAAATAAAATTAGGTTTGGCGACCGAAATTATTGATATCCTTCAAAAATTTATTACATCACTGCGAAATTTAACGTTTATTCTTAAGGTATAAATATCTTTAATCAATCAACCCAAAATATTTCAAAAATTCGTCATGAGTTAAATTAGGTCTTGGAACCGAAATTACTTTACCGAAAAGAGGGGCGCATATTTTTGATAATATTTGATTGATTAAAGTGGGATAAAAAGACAAAAAGATTTTTAATTTTATTTTTACCATATTTTTAAAATTAATATTTAAATCTTAAATTAATATTGTAAACTCTGTAAAAACAATATTTTTAAAATTGTAAATATTTGAAAAATTAATATAAGTTTGGTGTGAATTTATAATATGAATTTTTAAATTAAGTTTGGTGTGAATTTTTAATTTTTAAAATATAAATTTTTAATTTTATGCATTTTAAATTTTAAGTTTGGTGTGAAATCTTAATTTTTAATTTTGAATTTCATATTTAAATTGTGTGAATTTAAAAACAAAAATTTACTTTATCTCATTAAGTTAAGAATATGATTTTTAAAATTCGTCGTAAGTTGAAGACTAGGTCTTTGAACCGAAATTGCTTTACCCGAGGGAGGGACGAGAACTTTTATTATCATTATTTTTAATCTTATTGATTTAAAGTATGCCAAAAACATTGAAAAAACCCAAAAATCTTAGCTTTTAAAACAATCGCTACAAAAAGACAAATTTTAAAATTTTGTCGAAGGACGGACTAGGACATCGATCCGAAACGACCTCGTCCTAAATAACAAGGGAAACAAAATTTTAAAATTAATTACTAAATTGTTTTAAGAAGTTAATGATTATATAAAAAAAAAAAAAAAAAAAAAAAAAAAAAATACCAAACTCCGCGACTCGCGGAGTTTGGAGCCTAAATCTCCGCGAGTCGCGGAGAGACCGGATTACAGAAAAAAAAAATAAGAGCTGCAAACGATCAGTTCACTCCCACAAACAAAAACCCAGAAAAATACTGCGAAAAAGAACCCGAAAAAACCCGAAAATCACCCCCAAAAATCCCATTTTTTAACCGTTAATCACCAAATTTTTTGCTAAAATCATGTTAAGAAGGATGATATCTAAGAATTACTCAAGAAAAACGGTAAATTTCTACACCTAAACACCATTTAATTCGAATTTTAGTGTTCTTGAGCTATTTTTCCCCAATTTGATTTTGATGCTTTTTAGTGTAATTAGACTTAAATTGTTTATGTATTATGCTTGTATAACCTAGATTGATGCTGTTTAACATGATTAGAAGCCTTAAACTTCAAATTTTGAATAATCTAGGGTTTGTGTTCTTGAGCAATTTGGGGCTTTTTGATATAAACAGGTTATGGCCAATTTTTGTCATGAATTGTTGCTAAATTGAGTAGTGTAACATGTCTAGGTAGTTAAATGATCCAAACTTTGAGCCTAAACATGATTTTGAGAATTAAAGTGGACTTTTTCAAGTCCAAAATTCATGAACTTGATTTTTGAAAGATAATGCCATTTGAGACTTGTTTGATTGCTAGTAATGATTATTTTGACATGTTATTTGAGTTGAATGCTTATGAACTTGGCGAAAATTTTCGTATATGCTTATTTGAAAAAGTGTAGATTTGATAAAAATGTGAAAATAAGCTTAAGTTTGATATAAATTGATAATGTCATTGTAATTATTTTGATTGATGATTTTGCTGACACTAATGCATATTTGGATGCACAAAATTTGTGTTTGATGTGTTTTGCAGAATGAAAGGGGTGAATCTTCATCCCAAGCCCGCCATGCTCCTGCTGAGAACTTGGAACAACAGGAGGTAGATAACTACTACAAGCAGGATGTAACTCATCCAGTCATGACCTTTTCAGATATGCACTTGGAACAGTTGCACCCGAACCTGCGATTTGACAGACTTTGGATAGATTATCCAAAATATCAACGGGGTTTACATACTCTTCATTCCAAGGTTGTTGAGGTACCGAGGGTCATAGAATGGGGACCCTTAGAAGCTGTAGAATTGGCTGGGCCAATTAGGGAATTACTTGTACAGAGGTATGGTAATTCTTCTTTTAATGACTGGATATGTTTATTCACCATACGCAGACCTGTATATAAAGTATGGTGTGAAGAGTTGTTATGTAGTATAGAGTTGAATGATCGGGTAGCTAGTTTAACCGATCGTTCTTTTATTAGATTTTTGTTAGGCGGTTCGATGCGCCACATGTCTTTACTGGACATGGCTCAGGCTTTACGTATATATACGCCTGAGGAATTAGCGTCTGCCGATTGTAGAGGATTGATACTAAACGGTAGAAAGATAGATGAAAATTTTGATACACACGGTGTGTGGAGTCAAATGACAAGCCATCACCGTTTCAAAGGGGGAAACTACTCTTATTTGGATATAGATAGAGCCGAATTAAGAGTGATACATAGGTTTTTAGCTAATTCGATTACACAAAGGGGTAAAAACAAAGAAAAGGTAAATGAACAAGATTTGTTTTACCATATGTGTATTCGAGACCCACACAGCGCTGTAAGTATACCATATTGTGTGGGTTATTATTTATCAGCTATGGTTCGGGGGATGCGTCCACATAGCATAATAGGAGGTGGTATTTTTATTACTTTGATTGGTGAATATCTCGGTGTGGATATAAGTCGGGGGGATTATTACTAGAAGAGCCGGAACCCCGCGACACTATAGGTTTAAATGTATACCATGGTGCGAAAGTTTTGAAGCGGCGAAATAACGCCGCAGTACGATACAATGGTAGACATCCACAGGTAGAGAGAAACCAGGAACAAGGTAATGTAGGAGGGGGGAATGAGATGCAAGAAATGCATAGGTTTATAGCTTCTCAGGAATACGAAAATGCTAGACAGAGAGCATTTGAAGATTGGCAAGTTCATCAGAACCAGATCATAGCGCATTGCCAACATATAGGTAGAAACTATATTCCTACACCGAAACCCGTCTTCCCTCCTTGGTCGATAGAGATGCAGCCACCATATCCTACGTATGACCCTGCCGAAGCATTCTATAGCACTTATGGTTATGCGTGGAACCCCTATTGGTACCAATATCATCCTTAGTTTACTTATTATTTTTTATTATTTTGTAATTTGTAATTATTGATACATTTAATATTTTTTTGTTAATATTGTAATCATTTTTATAATTATCTAACTTTTATTCTTAGATTTTAATAATTTTTGAATGTGGGGTAATA
Organism: Rutidosis leptorrhynchoides; assembly: GCF_046630445.1. Lineage (NCBI taxonomy): Eukaryota > Viridiplantae > Streptophyta > Magnoliopsida > Asterales > Asteraceae > Rutidosis > Rutidosis leptorrhynchoides. The sequence goes on from NC_092336.1 coordinate 423,135,123, forward strand.
AACCAAACTTCAAAAATATGTATATATGTTTGCAGTTTATCTTATGTACACAACAGGGTAAAACAACGCATTTTCAAAGACTGGCATTAAGTTCAGCAAAAGCAACTAATTTTGACGACAAGATGCAAAATATATGTGAAATAACAACAAGACGGAATGAACAAATGATGTGCACCATTTATCATTCAGCAAACAAACGCCAATATATTTGGAAACTTTGGTAAAAATTTAATCATTTTCACACAAATCACCCTCAATAATTTAAATTGTTACTGATTTCTTGCAAATGAGGGCATTGCAAGATCTTAAGTGTGGGAAGGGGTTAAATTCTTTCGGATTTTAACAAATTTTTACTTTATACACTTGGTTACCATTAAAAATACTAGTAAAGCAGTAGTTGTATTAGAATCTAGTGCTCTCTGATAAAAAAAGAACAGCCCTAGTCTTATATACTGACTACCCAATTCTAGTAAAATTTTTTAAAATTTTCAATTAAATGAATTCAAAATCATGTTTATACATATTTATGAACGATAAAACTAGGTTTTAACACCGAAATTATTGTTACCTTGGAAAGGACATAAATTGAGAAACAAACTAAAATGTTAAAATTCATTTGAAATGGAATAGAGGACGATAAAAAGGAAAATAAAAGCCAAGTGTGGGAAAATTTACCAAGTTATTTTAAACATATGTCACATATATCTGTAACAAATAACTGAAAATACTTTTGCTTTGAACTAAACTAAACTGTTTTACCCGATGAAAGAAAAGAAGAGATGGATCTACACGATGAATCAATTCCATCATTAAAAGGAAGTAAAGTCTTCCGAAAAAGACACGCGCTTCTTGATTTAGGTCATGAAGTTGTCGTCCAGACCAGCTGTAGGTTGACGAAAAATCTAGAAAAGTCATCACTAAAATCAGCAGGAAATCCACGGACCTCAGCATTAAACAGGGTCGCCAAGTGGTCAGATTTATCCTAACCATGAGAAGGATTTATCTCGTACAATGGGGGGGCACCATGCAAATTAGCTGGATAAGACTAATGAATCAGATCCCCAGAAAGGATAATCTCCTTAAAGATTAAAAATCAGCTTTTAAGACTGATATTACTCAATCCTAGAGATTGACCTTAAAGATTGAGAATTCAAACTCATGGAATTCAATGATATCTAAACTCGAGCTTGAACGAGAAAATATTTTGATCAAAAATACAAACCGATTTGTTTTCTGAAAACCCATTTTCAATACGTTCATTACCATTGAACGAAAAATCCTAGGAATTCACCTGGAATTCATTAGGTCACCTGAACTAAATCGGGTGTCAACCGTAAGAACGGTGGTTGCATAGCATGGTCAAAGACAGGACCTTGTGCCAGACCGAAAAATTATAAGGGTGAGCTTTACTATTGCTCCTACCAAGGATAGTAATTGCGTCCGACACGTTATAGACCATAATCAAAAGCATGTCACGGGACATTGCCTTAACAGTTGCTTGTTCAACGCTTTCCTTTACAACCGGACGGTAGTTTGCCGAAAGGTAATATACGGGACAAGTAAACTGGACGTGTTGCTTTCCAAATACAAGGTTAGCAAGTGGGTGACACAAAACCGCAAGTTTTGAGCTAAAATTTTCGAATCTGAAACCCACCAAACCCACAAAAATATTTTGCAAACACCGGTAAAGGGTTATTCCGGAAAACTTATCTAGGGTAAAAACTAGATTTAATTTTCAAAAGATCAAATGTTTTCATAAAGATCCAATTTCCTTAATGGATCTAAATTTTTAGAGTCATGTGGGACTGTAAACCATATCGTTACTACCATTGTTTATACCGCCGTATAGAAATCACTGATGTACAAAGTGTGAAGAATAAAGAAGTGATTCTAGTATTTCAAGACAATATTGCTTGAGGACAAGCAACGCTCAAGTGTGGGAATATTTGATAATGCTAAAAACGAACATATATTTCATAGCATTATTCCTCAAGAAAGACAAGCTTTTAGTTGCAATTGTTCTATTTACAAGTGATATTCGTTTAAATAATAAAAGGTGAAGACAAAAGACAGATTCGACGAATTGAAGACGCAAACGACCAAAAAGCTCAAAAGTACAAAAGACAATCAAAAAGGTTCCAATTATTGATAAGAAACGTCTCGAAATCACAAGAGTACAAGATTCAAAACGCAAAGTACAAGATATTAAATTGTACGCGAGGACGTTCGAAAATCCGGAACCGGGACCAGAGTCAACTCTTAACGCTCGACGCAACGGACTAAAAATTACAAGTTAACTATATATATAAATATAATATAATATATAATTAATTATATTAATTATATATATATTATATTTATATATATAAAACCGTCGGCAGAGAAACTCCAAGGGTGTGAGCTGTAAATACCTCTCCGCGACTCGCGGAGTTTTAAGGGCATTTTGCCGCGAGTCGCGGAGCCCCAATTTTCAACTCTGGCTATAAAGCCAACCGAATTCTGATCAAATTTAAACATCTTTTTCTCTTCCTCTTCATACGTAAATATATTTATATTTATAATTTATATTTTAATTTTAATTATAATTCTAATAATAAGGGTATGTTAGCGAATGTTGTAAGGGTGTAAGTCGAAATTCTGTCCGTGTAACGCTACGCTATTTTTAATCATTGTAAGTTATGTTCAACCTTTTTATATTAATGTCTCGTAGCTAAGTTATTATTATGCTTATTTAAAACGAAGTAATCATGATGTTGGGCTAATTACTAAAATTGGGTAATTGGGCTTTGTACCATAATTGGGGTTTGGACAAAAGAACGACACTTGTGGAAACTAGACTATGGGCTATTAATGGGCTTTATATTTGTTTAACTAAATGAAAGTTTGTTAATGTTAATATAAAGATTTACAATTGGGCGTCCCTATAAATTACCATATACACTCGATCGGACACGATGGGCGGGGTATTTATATGTACGAATAATCGTTCATTTAACCGGACACGGGAATGGATTAATAGCCACTAGAATAATTAAAACAGGGGTGAAATTACATTTAAGGGTAATTGGTGTAATTGTTAACAAAGTAGTAAAACCTTGGTTTACACGCAGTCGATAACCTGGTGTATTCATTAAACAAAGTATTAAAACCTTGTTACAATTCGAATCCCCAATTAGTTGGAATATTTAACTTCGGGTATAATAATAATTTGATGAGGACACTCGCAATTTATAATTATGACTGATGGACTGTTATGGACAAAAACCAGACGGACATATTAAATAATCCAGGACAAAGGACAATTAACCCATGGGCATAAAACTAAAATCAACACGTCAAACATCATGATTACGGAAGTTTAAATAAGCATAATTCTTTTATTTCATATTTAATTTCCTTTATTTTATATTTAATTGCACTTCTAATTATCGCACTTTTATTTATTGTTATTTAATCGCATTTTTAATTATCGTACTTTTTAATTATCACACTTTTATTATTCGCAATTTCATTATCGTTATTTACTTTACGCTTTAATTTAAGTCTTGTATTTATTTTATATTTTACATTAGGTTTTAACTGCGACTAAAGTCTTAAAATCGACAAACCGGTCATTAAACGGTAAAAACCCCCCTTTATAATAATAATATTACCTATATATATATTTGTATTTTTATAAAAGTAAACTAATATAGCGTTGAGCTTTGTTTAAAGATTTCCCTGTGGAACGAACCGGACTTACTAAAAACTACACTACTGTACGATTAGGTACACTGCCTATAAGTGTTGTAGCAAGGTTTAAGTATATCCATTCTATAAATAAATAAATATCTTGTGTAAAATTGTATCGTATTTAATAGTATTTTTCTAGTAAAATATTAACTATTTTATATACACCTCGCTTTCACATCAATAATTAGTAAATGCACCACATTGTAGCTAAAATTTGGCCATCGCAATAAAATGGAAAATTTTGAAAACAAGGCTATGGAAACTCTTTTTGATATCCAAAATCAATTAAAACAATACTCTCAAACGGGTGTTGATGACAATTCGTTCGGTCAATCTTGGATCACGAATGACGAAACAATAACTGGTTGTGAAATCTGTGGAGATTATCACTCAACATGGGAATGTTATTTTTACGTTCCTATGGAAAATTACGCACCCACGGAACCTGAATGGAATGATTATGAAGAATACAATTCAAATTGGGATTATTCCCAAGAATATTTCCAAACTCAACAACCAGTAGACGAGGAAAATTACGTGTCTGAAAATTTATTAGACAATATGAAAATCAAACTCGAAGAACTCAATGCTCAAAATGAACAAATGAGAGAGTTTGTAAACCGGCAAGCTGAAACTCTATCAGACTACACACCTATTGATCTGAGGAGTATTGTGCAAGAAAATCTCATATCATCGAATTTTGATGAATTCGAGAGCTCCGAAATCACCAACTATCCTGATGATACTTTTTATTCAGCTTTAGCAATTTCACAACATATCGACACATTAGCCTCAACCGACGAAATCATTGATCCATCTATGGATGAAGAAGAAGTAAGGATGACAAATTGGTACTCTTGGGAAAACGATAACATTGAAAATTTTACCCCCGAGACCAAAATGGTGGGACCGATAAGTACCGTTAATGAAGAAGAATTTGCTTCAATCCAGCCACAACCTTCCAACCCAATATTCTCAATAGACGAGTCATCTACCAAAGATGAACTACAAGCTGTAATACATATTGACACCTCGAATTTCACCCAATTGGGTAATAGAGGTGAAAACTTTGATTCCGAGAATGAACGAAAGGAAGTGTTAGGAATTGTCCACCCTATAGAAATATGTATGTCGATGTATATCGATCCATTTGATCAAGAACCAGAAAAGAGACATATCCATTTACTAAAAGCTACACTTAAAAAAGAATTAAGTAGTGACGATCGGGTGGGTCTAAACTTTAAACCCATTAATATATTTTATACCACCCGAGATGTAAATAACTGGCTCACTATTTTAATTCGTGGAACTTATTCTACCGACTTCACATGTCGTCAGCTAAGTGTGGGGAAGTTTAACCCCACTTAATGTTAAATTAGGGGTTTGGGTTAGTGCATAAATCGTTAATAAACATGCATAATAAATTAGGGTAAAAGACGCATTTTTAAAGATTAGCAAACAGTTCAGAAAAGCAACCGTTTTTGAAAAAAAATATGTGTGATAAAACAAGAAGGAATGAACGATGAGCCGCGCCATCTATCATTCGACGAGCTTTATAATTACAAACTGGGTATTTTCAATCACTTTTTTACACTAATCACCCTCATGAATTTATAATTAGAGTCTGATTTCATGCAAATGAGGGCATTGCATGATCTCAAGTGTGGGGAAGGGTTATAAATTCTCTCGGTTTTATACTTGTCTTATTTTCTAAATATTGTGAAAATTTTAATATTTTTTTTTTTCAACTAAATGAATTCAAAATCATGTTTATACATATTTATGAACGATAAAACTAGGTGTTAATGCCGAAATTATCGTTACCTCGGAAATGACATAAATTGATAAACAACTAAAACGCTTGAATTTATTTATTAGGATATAAAAAGACGCATGAGAAAAACTAAGTGTGGGGAGAATATACCAAGTTATTCAATTAAAAACTGTCTATCACATGTTTCTGTAAAGTTATTGCAGGTGCTTTTGTTTTGGACTAAATTAACTATTTTACCCGGTAAATTGTAATAAAGATGAAAGAAAGATGGATCTTCACGATGAATCAATTCCATCATTAAAAGGAAGTAAAGTCTTCCGAAAAAGACACGCGCTTCTTGATTTAGGTCAGGAAGTTGTCGTCCAGACCAGCTGTAGGTTGACGAAAAATCTAGAAAAGTCATCTCTAAAATCAGCAGGAAATCCACGAACCTCAGCATCAAACAGGGTCGCCAAGTGGTCGGACTTATCCTAACCATGAGAGGATCTGTCTCGTAAAATGGGGAGGGCGCCGTGCAAATTAGCTTGATAAGACTAATGAATCAGACCCCCAGAAAGGATAATCTCCTCAAAGATTAAAAATCAGCTTTTAAGCCTGATATTACTCAATCCTTGAGATTGACTTTAAAGATTGAGAATTACAACTCATGGAATTCGATGATATCTAAACTCGAGCTTGAACGAGAAAATATTTTGATCAAAAATAAAACCGATTTGTTTTCTGAAAACCCATTTTCAATGCGTTCATTGAACGTAAAATCCTAGGAATTCACCTGGAATTCATTAGGTCACCTGAATTAAATCGGGTGTCAACCGTAAGAACGGTGGTTGCATAGTGGTCAAAGATAGGACCTTGTGCCAGACCGAAAAATTATAAGGGTGAGCTTTACTATTGCTCCTACAAAGGATAGTAATAGCATCCGACACGTTTATAGACCATAATCAAAAGCAAGTCACGGGACATTGCCTTAACAGTTGCTTGTTCATCGCCTTCCTTTACAACCGGACGGTAGTTTACCGAAAGGTAATATACGGGACAAGTAAACTGGACGTGTTGCTTTCCAAATACAAGGTTAGCAAGTGGGTGACACAAAACCATAAGTGTTGAGCTAAAATTTTCAAATCTGAAACCCACAAAACCCACAAAAATATTTTGCAACACCGGTGAAGGGTTATTCCGGAAAACTTGTCTAGGGTAAAAGCTAGATTGAATTTTCAAAAGATCAAATGTTTTCATAAAGATCCAATTTCCTAACGGATCTAAATTTTCATAGTCATGTGGGACTGTAAACCGCCTTTCAAATGTGCACTTTGCTTTGGAAACTGAAAGTAAATCGGCTATTTGATTGCAAGTGTCGTTGACCTAAACCCGAGGCAACTGTGGATGACACACCCACCTTTAACCATGGTTCTATCGTTACTATCATTGTTTATACCACCATATCAAAATCACTGTTGTACAAAGTGTGAAGAATAAAGAAGTGATTCTAGTGTGTTTTATTTCAAGACTGTATTGCTTGAGGACAAGCAACGTTCAAGTGTGGGGATATTTGATAGTGCTCCAAATGAACATATATTTAGTATCAATATCCCTCCGATATGTAAAGATTTCAGTTGCAATTGTTCCATTTTCATGTAATATTCATTTATATTAAATAAGTGCGAAGACAAAAGGCGAAAACAACGAATTGAAGACGCAAAGGTCCAAAAAGCTCAAAAGTACAAGATACAATTAAAAAGGTTCAATTTATTGATAAGGAACGTCTAAAAATGACAAGAGTACAAGTTACGAAACGCAAAGTACAAAATATCTCAGCGTACGCAAGGACGTTCGAAAATCCGGAACCGGTACATGAACCAACTCTCAACGCTCGACGCAACGGAAAAAAATTACGAGTCTACTATGTATATAAATATAATATAATATATAAATAATTATAAAAATTATTTATATATTATATATATTTAAATAAAAACCGTCGGCAGCCTTGGATCTTGAACTTGTGGGCTGGTTTTGGAACCTCCGCGACTTGCGGAGCTGGAAGGCCAAAATGGCCGCGACTCGCGGAGCAGTGAATTTCAGTTCTGGCTATAAAAGCTCTCGAGTTCTGCATGTAAAATATATAATACATAATAATAATAATACTCCCTAGTATAATATAAATAAATATATATATGTATATATAGTATAGATTAGTGTTATATTAGATTAGTTTGGGTTATGTAAAAGTTATTTTTACGGGTTTTTAAAGTCGGAGCTCTGTCCGTGTAACACTACGCGATAAATAATCAATGTAAGCTATGTTCTCCTTTTTAAATTAATGTCTCGTACTTAAGTTATTATTATACTTATTTGAGCCAAAGTAATCATGATGTTGGACTAAATATTAAAGACGGGGTAATTGGGTTTTGTACCATAATTGGGGTTTGGACAAAAGAACGACACTTGTGGAAATTAGACTATGGGCTATTAATGGGCTTTATATTAAATTAACGATACCTCGTTAATTTAATATAAAGGTTATGATTTGAAGTATCTATATATAACCACATATGCTTAATCGGACACGATGGGCGGGATATTTATAAGTACGAATTATTGTTCATTTGACCGGACACGGAGATGGATTAATAGTCAATGGACTCATTAAAACAGGGGTGGATTACATTCAAGGGTAATTGGTGTAATTGTTAACAAAGTATTAAAACCTTGGTTTACACACAGTCGATAACCTGGTGTATTCATTAAGCAAAGTATTAAGACCTTGTTACAGTTCGAATCCCCAGTTAGTTGGAATATTTGACTACGGGTATAAGGTTAAATTTGCCGAGCAGTTTATAATTATGACCGATGAACTATTATGGACAAAAACCAGATAGGTTTCAAATACATCCAGGACAAAGGACAATTAGCCCAGGACAATAAATTAAAATCAAAACGTCAAACATCATGGTTACGGAAGTTTAAATAAGCATAATATATTTTATTTCATATTTCCTCATACTTTTATTTATTGTCATTTTAATTATTGTTATTTATTTTATATTGGTTAAATATCGTCATTTACTTTACGCTTCGCTTAAAATATAAAATCGACAAACCGGTCATTAAACGGTAAACCCCCTTTTATATATTATTATATATAATTATATATATTTTGTACAAATATAGTTGTTTAAAAATATAGTGTGCAATAAGCCCGCTCCCTGTGGAACGAACCGGACTTACTAAAAACTATACTACTCTACGATTAGGTACACTGCCTATAGTGTTGTAGCAAGGTTTAGGTATATCCCATTTGTAAATAAATAATTAAAACTTGTGTAATTTGTAACGTATTTCGTATTAAAAATATATAGTATTTCACGTACACCTCGCACGACATCAACAGTCATGCCACCCTTCTTAGGCACGCATTGAACTGGGCTTACCCATGGACTATCAGAAATTGGATAAATTAGACCTGCATCTAGCAGTTTAATAATTTCTTTTTTAACAACATCTTGCATATTAGGATTTAGTCTTCGTTGGCGTTGCACACACGTTATATGACCTTCTTCCATAAGGATTTTATGTGTGCAATACGAAGGACTTATTCCTTTAATATCATGAATCTTCCATGCAATGGCTGGTTTATGAGCTTTCAACACAGAAATGAGTTGAGATTTTTCATTTTCAGTAAGAGAAGATGATAGTGTTACAGGTAATTCAGATTCACCATGTAAATAAGCGTATTCCAAATGGTTTGGAGGTGGCTTTAACTCTAATTTCGGTGGTTCTTCTATCGATGATTTATATCGATATCTGTCTTCTTCTTTTAGCATTTGAATTTCTTCTGTTGTTGGTTCATATCCATTAGCTATTAGTGTAGCTAACATTTCAGCTTCATCAATTGGTTCATTACCTTCTCCTAAAGAACATTCTCATGTTCCTTGTAATTCTGGAAATTCTTCTAACAATTCTGCATGTGAATCTATAGTTTGAATATAATAACATGTATCATCTGCAGATTGCGGTTATTGCATTGCTCTATCAACTGAAAAGGTAACACTCTCGTCCTCTATACTTAGGGTCAATTTCTTACCGAACACGTCTATCATTGCTTTAGCTGTATTTAAGAATGGTCTTCCTAATATGAGAGGAACTTGAGAATCTTCTTCCATGTCCAGAACAACAAAATCTACTGGAAATACTAAAGTACCAACTTTAACTAGCATGTTTTTCATTATCCCTCTAGGATATTTTATTGATCTATCGGCTAGTTGTATACTTATTCTTGTTGGTTTCAATTTTTCAAGGTCTAGTTTAGCGTATAGTGAATACGGCATTAAATTTATACTAGCACCTAAGTCTGCCAATTCTTCTATTGAACTAAGACTACCCAGAAAACATGGAATTGTGAAACTTCCTGGATCAGATAGTTTTTCTGGTATCTTATTCAACAGCACTGTTGAACAATTAACATTCATAGTAACGGCCGAGAGTTCTTCCATTTTCTTTCTATTTGAGATTAGATCTTTCAAGAATTTAGCATATCTAGGCATTCCTGAAATCACATCAATGAAAGGAAGATTTACATTTATCTGTTTAAACATATCCAAGAATTTGGATTGCTCGGCTTCAAGTTTCTCTTTCTTCATTTTACTCGGGTAAGGAAGTGGTGGTTGGTATGGTTTAACATAAGGTTTATCCTTAGCTTTGTTATCTTCATTAACCTTTTCAACTACCGATTCTTTTTCCTTATCTTGATCAGGTTGTGGTTCTTGTGGAGTAGGAATAGCTTCATCAGAATTTACAGGTATTTCAGGTGGTTTAAGTGTTGTACCACTTCTTGTGGTAATGGCTTTAGCTATTTCATTCCGGGGGTTAGCATTTGTATCACTAGGTAAACTTCCCGGTTTTCTTTCACCTATTAACCTTGCTAGGTTACTTACTTCTTGTTCCAAGTTTTGAATAGAAGCTTGTTGATTTCTAAATGCTTGAGCATTTTGTTCATTAGTTTGTTTTTGAGATGTGAAAAACTGCGTTTGAGTTTCAACTAGCTTCGTCATCATATCTTCTAAATTTGGCTTTTTATCATCGGTTTGTGGTGGTTTGTTTTGAAAATTAGGTCTTTGCTGATTGTAAGTATTATTGGATACTTGTTGATTGCTAGGACCTTGTTGGTTGTTGTATGGAATATTTTGATTATAATTCTGGTTTTGATTGTAGATCGGTCTTGGCGGTTGATAATTATTCTGATAATTATTTCCAGGCCTTTGGTTTAGATATGAAACATTCTCTCTTTGTTCCATTGTTAGTTCAATACTAAAACAATCTTTTGTCAAATGTGGTCCTCCACACTGCTCACAACTAATTCGTATTGAGTGAATATCCTTAGTCATCTTTTCCATTCGTCTCTCGACAGCATCTATCTTTGCGGAAATGGAATCTAAGTCATGGCTAGAATCGGCTCTAGCTGCTTTAGATGATCTAACGATATCTTTTTCTTGGTGCCACTCATGTGAGTGGGAAGCAGTGTTATCAATAATTTTGTAAGCATCAGATTCGGTTTTCTTCATAATAGAGCCACCAGCTGCTATATCTATGTCTTTTCTTGTAGTGATGTCGCATCCTTGATAGAATATTTGTACTATTTGATAGGTGTCTAAACTATGTTGCGGACATCCTCTTAATAACTTTCCAAATCTTGTCCACGCCTCATATAGAGTTTCATTTGGCTTCTGTGTGAACGTAACAATTTCTCCTTGAAGTCTTACTGCTTTAGATGCCAGAAAGAATTGTTTAAGAAAATTTTCAACTAAAACGTCCCATGTATCAATCGCCCCTTCAGGTAACGATTCCAACCAATCTTTGGCTTCTCCCTTTAAAGTCCAGGAAATAACATGAGATATATCTGTTTATCCTCAACTTCTCTTATTTTAAATAGAGTGCAGATCCTATTAAAGGTACGAAGATGTTCATTTGGATCTTCTTTCGACGCACCACTAAATTGGCATTGATTAGTCACCATATGTAGAATTTGTCCTTTGATTTTATAATCTGGCGCATTAATGTCTGGATGAATAATTGCGTGACCTTGGCCAGTGCGTTTAGCTCTCATTCGGTCTTCCATACTTAAAGGTTCCATTACTTCCATAATTGAATTTGTTGAATCGGAATCACTAGAGGATTCTGATTTAATGGTTCGTTCCTCAACAATCTCTGTTTGAATGATTGGTGGTTTCAGAGGAAAATTTAATGGTTCAGGATCTATGAATTGTCCCTGAATATTATTCGGATTCTCAATTGTGAGGTCGGGTTCAAAAAATGGATTATCGGAAATTTGAATTGGAGTACTTGGTTGACTGGATGACGATTCTAAAGAAAAATCAACGGCGGTAATATTTGCTAAATGTCTTGATCTAGTTACAGGTGGTGAACGTACAAAAGGTGGTGAACGTCTTGCTCGGTGCATTCACTGAATATCCTATTAGTTTTTAAAAGGAAAGAAAAATTATATAAGTTATCCAATTAATAGACTTTTCTTATTTTGCCCACGTTTCGAATAGCCAAAAGATGCAGCAGAGGGGCAGGATTCGTTTGGTCTCGATATAATTGAGGACTGTTTGGCTCCAATAACCCGGTCCACGTACAAATCCAACTATTACTACGAACCAGAAAATTTTGATGTCTATCAATTTAACCACTTAAAATAAATTTTCGTAATTTTAAGAAATTTAGATAAGAAGTAGAATAAAAATCTATGTCCTAAAACTAGAATGGCGAGAAATAAGAAAGAAAAAGAGTGCGTCGAAAAAGGTCGAAAAATAAAAGGCGTCGAAAAATACGAAAGAAAAAAAAATAACTTTAAAACTTAAAAACACTCGACTAACCCAACCTTATTACTACCACTAACTTAAAATTATAATCGCAAATTGAGATTACTAATTGGAATGATAATTGATACATAGGTAAAAGGTGTCTAAAAATATTAAAGCTTACAAGTAAAACTATATCCCAAATGGCAATAACTTAAAAAAAAATACTAAAATTTAAAAAGGCGTCGCAAAATTCTAAAGCACCTAGATCTTAGTCTAAAGAAAAAGCACTTAAGGGATTTTACGACAAAGCCTAAAAATCTATAAATAAAAATAACTATGGCAAAAATTAAGTTTAAAACTAAAAACAAGCGAAAAACACAAAAGTTACGCTAAAAACAAATAAAAAGGGACAAAATATAAAAATATACTAAAGGTTGTAAAAAATACAATTTTTTATAAAAATATTATTTTTATATTATTTATTTTATAAAACTATTAATTTTTATATATTAATAAAACTAAATAAACTTAATATTACAAATTAAATAAATAAAACTAAATTAATTAAAATTAATTAACTAATCTAATTAGGTTTTAAAATTAATAATAATAATAATTATCCCGTAATTAATGCTGTTAGGGTTCCTGTGTGGCCCGTGTCAGACGGCTCCGCGAGTCGCGGTTGGTCCGGTTTAATAACTCCGCGAGTCGCGGAGGGTTCAGGCTTAGACGAGATGCAGGTCAAAATTCAACAGGTCAGTTTTATTTATATTTTATTTATTTATTTTTCTATTTTAAATAAAATATATTTATATAAATTTAATAAAACTTATATTTTAAAACCTAAAATAAAAATAGAAATATTTTATAATTTTATAAATAAAACTCTTAAAACTAGATTTATAAATGTTTTTTTTTGGTTTTTTATTTTATGTTTTAAATAAAAACAAAATATTTAAATAAAACTTATATTTTTATAAAATAAAAATAAAGAAACTTTATAAAACTTAAATATTTAACAAATTCTTAAAAATATTTATATTTTTGTTTTTATTTTTATATTTTTGAATATATAAAACGTATTTTTATAAAAACGTATTTTTATAGAAGTAAACTAAAAATAAAAATCTTTTTGTTTTTTTATATATATTAGCGTTGCGCTTTCGGCGTTTAAGTTCCCCGGAAGCGGCGCCAAAAATACTTGATGTTTTCGCTAGGGGTATATAAAATAGCTTATATTTTACAAGGAAATACTATTAAATACGATACAATTTTACACAAGATATTTATTTATTTATTTATAGAATGGATATACTTAAACCTTGCTACAACACTTATAGGCAGTGTACCTAATCGTACAGTAGTGTAGTTTTTATTAAGTCCGGTTCGTTCCACAGGGAATCTTTTTCACAAAGCTTAACGCTATATTAGTTTAAATTTATAAAAATACAAATATATATATAAGTAATATTATTATTATAAAGGGGAGTTTTTACCGTTTAATGACCGGTTTGTCGATTTTAAAACTTTAGTCGCAGTTAAAACAAAATGTAAAATATTAAATAAATAAAAGACTTAATTTAAAGCGTAAAGTAAATAACGATAATGAAATTGCGATAAATAAAAGTGCGATAAAATAAACTTGCGATAATTAAAAAGTACGATAATTAAAAGTGCAATTAAATACAATAACAATAAATAAAAGTGCTATAATTAGAAGTGAAATTAAATATAAAATAAAGGAAATTAAATATGAAATAAAATAATTATGCTTATTTAAACTTCCGTAATCATGATGTTTGACGTGTTGATTTTAGTTTTATGCCCATGGGTTAATTGTCCTTTGTCCTGGATTATTTAAAATGTCCGTCTGGTTTTGGTCCATAACAGTCCATCAGTCATAAATATAAAGTGCGAGTGTCCTCGTCAAATTATCCTTATACCCGAAGTTAAATATTTCAACTAATTGGGGACTTAAACTGTAACAAGATTTTAATACTTTGTTTAATAATTACACCAGGTTATCGACTGCGTGTAACCCAAGGTTTTAATACTTTGTTAACAATTATGCCAAGTGTCCTTGTACATAATTTCACCCCTATTTTAATAATTCTAGTGGCTATTAATCCATTCCTGTGACGCCCCTTACTAAATCATCATGTACGGACCATCATCAACAGGATCATTACAAGGTTAAGTACTATATGCGTTTTCAAAACAGAGTTTGCATTCATTAATAAAGGTGACGTCATAACATACGTCGAATGTTTTACAATCCAAAAGTAAGCTTCACTAAGTAGAAGCATTAAATAAGTGTACGTGACCACAAAGGTCGTTACATAACATAGTTTCAAAAGTAAATAAGTTTGAATGCAAGATAAGTAGTCATGCGATAACAACTCTAAGCAGCGGGTTCTACAGCACGACTAGTATGATAGCGGAAGCGACTTCAAGCACCTGAGAAATACACGCTTAAAAAGGTCAACACAAAGGTTGGTGAGCTATAGTTTAAGTATAACAGTAATGTAAGTAGGCCACGAGATTTCGGTGCTACAACGAGCGTTTCAAAAGTATGTAAAAGTATATGCTTAACCGCGGGCACCCGGTAACTAACTTAACGTTTATGTACCCCCTGAAAGTGCACTTGGCAAGTGCGTATAACCTCGAAGTATTAAACACTCGTTAAATGCTAGCACGACTAGCCCGAATGGGGATGTCAAACCCTATGGATCCATATCTAAGATTCGCGTTCACGATTCAAAAACCAATGATTAAACGTTACCGAGCTAAAGGGAATGTTTCTGCCGTTATATAACCCACACATATATAAAGTTTAAGTACTCGTGCCTATTATGTAAAACATAAAATGCGCATGTATTCTCAGTTCCCAAAATAAGTTAAAGTAAAAAGGGAAGGCTATAACTCACAATGATAAGTAGCGGTAAAATTGTAGTAATGTAGAGTCGGGAAAGTGTGCAAGTAATCGGTCCAAAAGTCCTCAACCTAGGTCAAATAGTACTAAGTCAGTAGCTTGTCTTAAAAGGTTTATAAGTATGTAAATAAGGTCATAAGGGTCATCATCAATCATCATCAAACGAAAGGTATATGTGTGTTTTGTTCATAAAAGAAGTTTTAAAACAAAGGCTGACTTCGGTCAGTTACCACGGTCTCTATACCTACTGAAATAAGGTGAGACCAGTGTCCATGGCTCCGTATATGAGTCGTTTAAGTGTGGTTAAAATTACAGAAGTTAACTCGTCTTCGTTTGACCGTGACAACGGTATAAGTGCGAGTAGGTCTGAAATTTCTGCACAACGTTAAATGGACATAGTGACGAACGGAGGGCCATAGTTCCTAAACCGTAACTCGTATTAAGACGAGTCCTAAACGAAAAATTATATACTCGAACAGAGATAACTGAATATCACAGTTACAGTAGCCCAGGTGTTCGGGTCTGACTCAGAAAACAGTAAACAGAAAACAGGAACTGGAAACAGAAAAGTAAATAGACCTAGTGACGATCGGAGGGCCATAGACTCTAAACCGTGATTCGTATGAAGGCGAGTCTTATATGAAAAGTTATCTAATCGAAAAGTTCTATCCAAAAATCAAGGTTAGATCAGCCCAGACCTACTGGTCTGTCACGGGTTCAGCTGATCAGAAAGTTTGGACAGAACAGTAAGTTTAAGGGAGTTCCGGTGGTTTTGGTGCTTGATGTTCATCATGGTTCTCATCCTTGATGCATATGGCTTCAAGTGTACAACTCATGGATGTGTTTACATCATTTTAACCAAATCTTGACCATCATAACCCATATGCAAGTTTATGTAAAGTCATTAAGTTAAATCATAAGTACTAACACTTGAATCCTTACTTTAGTGAAACCATAAGTTACAAAACTTTGATTATCAACTAGTAAAGTGTAATTAGAGTGCAAGAATGAAAGTGATAAACTAAATAAACAAGTACCAAGTTCATGAGTTCCATACCTTTAAAGATTCAAGCCTAGGTCTTGATCTTTAGAAAGTAAACTTTAAGTTTACTAACATGAATGCATGCATGATTTTTAGAACTTATGAACTTGAAATCTTTGAAACACTAGTTGTAGAACCATAAACTAGAGAGTTTAGATCCTTACATGTTCTTGAATAACAAGATAAATGAAGAATCAAACTAAAGAGTTTGATTCTTTGATACTAGTAAGAAATAACTAAGGTAACAAGTGAGTAAACAACAACTAACAACAACAATGAATTAAGTAACAATGAAGAACAAAAGATGATGATGATTTAGGGGGGTTTGGTTCGGTTTTTAGAGAGAAAGAGGAAGAGAAGAAGAGCCTTGTAACTTACAATGTTTAGAGAGAAAGAAGAGAAAAAATGGAATGCAAGATTGAAGTGTGAGTTTGAATGAGGCATGCAAGAGATTATGTAGTCAAACTTGGAAACCAAAAACCCCCCTCCCCATGCTCTCTTGGCCGTGAACCTCCCACCAATGGGGGAGGGAGTTGCTCACTCAATGTGCATGCTTCTTTGACTAAGGGTGAATGGTTAAAGGGTAACTTTGTGGGGTAAGTGTGCAAGTAAGTGGTAAATAAGTTTCTTACCACATTTTTCATCTAGGTAACTCCTAAAGTGATACTTACATAAGTGTTGGGCTAATTAGGTCCATTTAAGTGTAGGGTGGGCTTATAAGTCCACAATCAAGAGTCCATAACATTTAACAAGCCCAAGTTCAAGTAATTCACAAATTAATCCATCTAAAGCCCAAGTAATTAACTAATAACTATAGTTAATCAAAATAATTAATAAATTAATTATGAATGTAAATAATACTTGAAAATATTATTCGTGCAAGTTCCGGGTGTCGCAAGGGCGTTTCGGGCAATTAAAGTCAAGTTCGGGCAATCATGGCAACAAGTAAATGTAATAACATACATTCATTTAATCACTCGTATTAATAATAATTATTATTAATAAATAAAAGTTGGAAAATCCAGGGTCGTTACATTACCCACCTGTTAAAGAAAATTTCGTCCCGAAATTTTAAGCTGAAGGAGATGGAGGAGCTGGGAAAAGGTGAGGATACTTCTGTCTCATTTGATCCTCTCGTTCCCAAGTAAACTCAGGTCCTCGTTTGGCATTCCATCGAACTCGGACAATCGGAATCCTATTGTGTTTCAACTCCTTGACTTCACGTTCCATAATTTCAACAGGCTCTTCCACAAAGTGAAGTTTGTCGTCAATAGTAAGTTCCTCCAATGGTATGATCAGTTCAGGTGGAGCAAGACACTTCTTCAAGTTTGATACGTGGAAGGTAGGATGAACTGAGCTCAATTGTGCTGGAAGATCAAGGCGATAAGCAACGGGTCCAACGCGCTCCAAAATTTCAAATGGACCAATGTACCGCGGGTTTAACTTTCCGCGCTTTCCAAAACGAATCACACCCTTCCAAGGTGCAACCTTCAACATAACGCGGTCACCAACGTTGAATTCAAAGTCTTTACGTTTACTATCAGCGTAACTCTTTTGGCGATCACGAGCTACCTTGAGTCTGTTTTGAATTTGGACAATCTTCTCTGATGTTTCGTGGACTATCTCGGGCCCGGTGAGTTGCACTTCACCTAGCTCGGCCCAACAAAGAGGAGAACGGCACTTGCGGCCATACAATGCTTTAAAAGGTGCAGCTTTAATGCTCGAGTGGTAACTGTTGTTGTAAGAGAATTCGGCGAGTGGCAAATGCCTTTCCCAGGCCTTTCCAAAATCAATAACACATGCACGTAGCATGTCCTCCAAGGTTTGAATTGTTCGTTCACTTTTCCCGTCAGTCTGAGGGTGATATGCAGTGCTCATGTCGAGACGAGTTCCCATGGCTTCTTGCAAAGAACGCCAAAATCTAGAAGCAAATCGAGGATCGCGATCGGAGATGATCGATAAGGGTATACCGTGTCGTGATACAACCTCTTTAATATAAAGTTGAGCAAGTCTCTCCATTGTATCGGTTTCTTTCATTGCTAAGAAATGTGCAGTCTTGGTAAGACGGTCAACAATAACCCAAATGGTATCGTATCCGCCCACTGTCTTTGGCAGTTTGGTGATAAAGTCCATAGTTATCATCTCCCACTTCCATTGTGGGATTTCCGGCTGTTGAAGTAACCCAGAAGGTTTTTGATGCTCGGCTTTAACCTTTGAGCAAGTCAAACACTTACTGACATAAGCTGCAACGTCTTTCTTGAGATTCGGCCACCAATATTGTTCTTTAATATCATGGTACATCTTGCCCGCTCCGGGATGAATCGAATATCTTGACTTGTGAGCTTCATCCAGTATGAGGCTCCGTAAGTCTCCATAGCGTGGTACCCAAATTCTTCCGGCATAACATCGGAGTCCGGATTCTCTAACCTCGAATTTAGAGACGAGAATGTTCAAATATTCATATCGTAAGTGCTTCTCTATGAGAGCCTGTTCTTGGGCTGCTCGGATTTGGTTCTGGAGATTGGAATGAATCGTGATGTTCAATGCTCGAACGCGAAGAGGTGCCGACCTCTCCTTTCGGCTTAAGGCGTCAGCAACAACGTTGGCCTTACCCGGATGATAGCGAAGTTCACACTTGTAATCATTTAGCGTCTCAATCCACCTTCGTTGTCTCATATTCAAATGTTTCTGATCGAATATATGCTGGAGACTCTTGTGATCGGTGAAGATAGTGCATTTAGTTTCATAAAGGTAGTGCCTCCACAATTTGAGCGCGAAGACAACGGCTCCAAGTTCAAGATCGTGTGTAGTATAGTTTCGTTCGTGGATCTTAAGTTGACGAGAGGCATAGGCGATGACCTTCGTGCGTTGCATAAGAACACAACCATAACCAGTTTTCGAGGCGTCGCAGTAAACAACAAAATCGTCATTACCCTCAGGAAGTGATAGGATAGGCGCGGTGGTTAACTTCCGTTTCAAGAATTGAAACGCTTTCTCTTGCTCGTCTCCCCAAACAAATTTCTTTCCTTTGTGAGTGAGTGCGGTTAGCGGACGTGAAATCAGAGAGAAACCTTCGATAAACCTTCGGTAATAACCGGCAAGGCCCAAAAATTGGCGGATGTGGGTCGGAGTAGTGGGGGTCTCCCACTTGCTGATAGCTTCGATCTTGGCGGGATCAACTTTGATGCCCTGGTCACTCACAACATGACCCAAAAACTGAACTTCCTTCAACCAGAATTCACACTTGGAAAACTTTGCGTAAAGTTGCTCACGTCTCAAAAGTTCAAGTACTAATCGGAGATGATGCTCGTGTTCTTCTTCGCTCTTAGAGTAGATGAGGATATCATCTATGAAGACTATAACAAATTTGTCCAAGTACGGCTTGCAAACACGATTCATAAGGTCCATAAATACAGCAGGTGCATTGGTCAGACCGAATGGCATTACAAGAAACTCATAATGTCCGTAGCGGGTTCTAAATGCAGTTTTCATCACGTCACTTTCCTTCACTCTCAACTGGTGATAGCCGGATCGTAAATCGATCTTTGAGTAAACACACGATCCTTGCAGTTGGTCAAAAAGATCGTCAATTCGTGGGAGAGGATATCGATTCTTGATTGTTAATTTGTTGAGCTCACGGTAGTCGATACACATTCAGAAAGATCCATCCTTCTTCTTTACAAACAACACAGGCGCGCCCCACGGCGAAGAACTCGGTTGAATAAACCCTCGATCAAGTAACTCTTGTAGCTGGCTTTGCAATTCTTGCATCTCGGAAGGTGCAAGTCTATAGGGTGCGCGAGCTACAGGTGCAGCTCCTGGCACTAAGTCGATTTGAAATTCTACTGCCCTCGGTGGCGGTAATCCAGGCAATTCTTCGGGAAAGACATCGGAGAACTCGTTCACAATACGCACATCTTCTACTTTCTTCTCCTCGGTTCCTACAGTTTTCACATGAGCTAGGACAGCAAATCGTCCCTTCTTCATGATCTTTTGCGCCTTCACGCAACTAATGAGGTTCAGTTGAGAGCTACATCTCTCCCCATAAATGATCAATGGCTCGTCATCTCCTTGCGGTATGCGGAGTGCTTTGTCTCCACAAATAATCTCGGCCCTTATCTTAGTTAGCCAGTCCATGCCAACAATAACATCAAAACTCCCCAACTTAATGGGTATCAAGTCTATCTCAAAGTCTACCCCGGCTATATTGATAATAGCCCCTCGGCCAATTTGGTCCACTTTTTCAAGTTTTCCGTTGGCTACCTCGACAAGCATACTTTCCTTTAAAGGAACTAACGACCAATCTAACTTATCACAAAAATGTCTACACACATAGCTCCTATCGGCACCAGTGTCAAATAGGACAGAAGCTAAAAGATTGTTGATTTTGAATATACCTGTCACCAAGTCGGGGTTGTCGCGTGCGTCCCTTGCATTAACATTGAAGGCTCTAGCACGTGGTGGTCCGCCATCCTTACGCTTTTCTGGGCACTCGTTCCTGAAATGGCCCGTCTTTCCACACTCATAACATTTCCTAGGCCCATTGTTGTTTTGGTTTGGCTTCGCGTTCAAAGTAGTAATCTTGCAATCCTTTCCAACATGCCCGGTCCGTTGGCACTTCTCGCAAACAACATTACAATACCCGGTGTGGTGCTTGTAGCACCTCTTGCATTGTGGTAGGGTTCCCTTGTAGTTCGGGTTAGAGCTTGTGCCGGGGTTGGTGTTGTTGTTGTTTTGCCTGAAACCTTCATGTCGCTTTGCCGGGTTTTGATCATAGTTTCTACCTCGGTTGTTGTTGTTGTGGTTGTTGTCCCATTTCCTCTTCTCGCCACTACCAGTTTCAAACTTAGCCTTCTCCGGCTCGTCAAGGATGATTTGATTCAAGAGAGTATGCGCCATGCGCATTGCTTCGGGAACACTTGGTGGCTTGGATGAGGTAACATTGCCCTTGATGGACTTAGGAAGTCCCGAGAAGTATTTTTCCAAGCGCTTAAATTCGGGGGTGACCATGGTCGGGCACATAAGAGCCAACTCCAAAAACCTACGATTGTAACTGTTAAGGTCGTTCCCTACGGTCTTCAATTGCATAAATTCAATTTCCATCTTTTGGATTTCGGTCCTCGGACAGTATTCCTCGATCATAGCAGATTTAAATTCTTCCCAAGGCGTAGCATACGCCTCATCAATTCCTTGCGCTTGGGCCATGGTATTCCACCAGGTAAGCGCGCCATCGGAAAGCGTGCAAGATGCAAATTTCATTTTGTTAGCCTCAGAGCAATTGCTAACCCTGAATACCGATTCTAACTTTTCGAACCATCTTGTGAGACCGACTGGTCCCTCAGTGCCACTGAAGTAGTGCGGCTTACAGCTTTGGAATTCCTTATATGTACACCCAATTTGGACGGGTGGAACAATCGGTGGTGGTGGTGGTGGAGCTTGGGGTTGCCTTTCAGCTAGAGCAGCAGCAACACGCTCGTTAATCATTTCTTCAATTTGTGCTGCGGTAGGGGTTGATCTCCCGTTGGCCATGATGTTCTAAACAAACATTTTGACTCAAGTCAAAATCCAGTATGCAAATAATAATAATATAGTGTATATCAATCAACATGAAAACAGCACAACACATGTTGATTAAGTAACGCAAGCAGATATAAGTGCCACAAAACTATGATAATGTAAATAGAACACTTGTGCAAAAAGTAAACAACACAAATTTCCATTCATTAAAGATAATAAGTTCCATACATTACAATAAGTTCGTACGATACATAAGGGAAATATGAAATTCCAAAAGAGATTACAATACAGAATCTAATACAAAGTCCTACGGTGATGGTGGGTGCAAGATGTCCAAAACCTGAGCCAACTGCTCCTCAAGCTCAGTAACTCGGGCCTGAAGAATCTCAATCTCCCGCCTCAGTCCCTCATTAGAGGAAGATGGTGGGGCAGGTGGTGCTGGCGGTGCAGGTGGTGCTGGTGGTGCAGGTGGTGCTGGTGGTGCAGGTGGTGCTAGTGGTGCTGAAGTAGATGGTCCGGCTCTGGGTGGAGATGGTAATATCAGTGGGTCAGCAGGGTACGGCACCAGCCGTTTACGAGCAGTAATCCTCCGACGCCGACCAAAAGCATCAGTGATAGTACGACCCGGAATAATGCCAGCGAAGCGATACCGCTTCTTCGGCGGGGTAGAGGGTGCCTGAATCGGTCTGTCAGCGGGATCCTCCTCATCACTGGAGTCATCAGATGTGGTGTCGTCTGAAGGAGCATCGGTGGAAGACCCGTCGTCTGAATCATGTGGTGGTGACACGGGTGGCTCAACTGGATATCCGAAGGCGGCCAACATCGGTCGGTGTTGGCCTGGCATAATCACTGCTAGGTATCCGTCGGGAGTGCGTCGGCAGGGAGTGCGCCAGTGATTACGAAAAGGACCCTCCCCGAACTCCGCGGGGATCTCCATACCACCAATGCGAGCCAGTTGCCTCGGGGGTCTGGAAGAAGACGCTGGGGCAGGTGCACTAGAGCTAGCTCCGGAAGTGGAAGCGCCGTGATCGCCAGTGGGTGTCGGGGCCGAAATATCGGCAGTAGCAGCAGCAGCAGCAGCAGGTATAGCAGTAGGTGGGACAACGGGGTCTGAGCCTGTACTGCCTGGAATGCCAGCAGGTGGAACGTCCGACATCTGAACAAGGAAAAATAAATTTTTCCATGTCAGTAAGTCATAAAGCACGCAAATAATTGGCCAATAGTTTAAATCATGTATAACAGTAACTAGCATGGCAATAACAGCAAATCGTATGAAAGTAGCATGCAATTGAAAGCAAATAATAGCATGCAGTAGTGAAAACATGTAGTAACATACGGCATATAGCAGTAAAGGTAAGCAGCAACATGTAGTAAACACAGCGGAAACAAGTAAACTAGCAAGTTGTAGATTAGTCCTATTAGTGAATCCTACTCGGGTCGGTCTTAGACTCACTAATGCATCCTAATTCCCTACAACCAACGCTCTGATACCAAATGTGACGCCCCGTACTAAATCATCATGTACGGACCATCATCAACAGGATCATTACAAGGTTAAGTACTATATGCGTTTTCAAAACAGAGTTTGCATTCATTAATAAAGGTGACGTCATAACATACGTCGAATGTTTTACAATCCAAAAGTAAGTTTCACTAAGTAGAAGCATTAAATAAGTGTACGTGACCACAAAGGTCGTTACATAACATAGTTTCAAAAGTAAATAAGTTTGAATGCAAGATAAGTAGTCATGCGATAACAACTCTAAGCAGCGGGTTCTACAGCACGACTAGTATGATAGCGGAAGCGACTTCAAGCACCTGAGAAATACACGCTTAAAAAGGTCAACACAAAGGTTGGTGAGCTATAGTTTAAGTATAACAGTAATGTAAGTAGGCCACGAGATTTCGGTGCTACAACGAGCGTTTCAAAAGTATGTAAAAGTATATGCTTAACCGCGGGCACCCGGTAACTAACTTAACGTTTATGTACCCCCTGAAAGTGCACTTGGCAAGTGCGTATAACCTCGAAGTATTAAACACTCGTTAAATGCTAGCGCGACTAGCCCGAGTGGGGATGTCAAACCCTATGGATCCATATCTAAGATTCGCGTTCACGATTCAAAAACCAATGATTAAACGTTACCGAGCTAAAGGGAATGTTTCTGCCGTTATATAACCCACACATATATAAAGTTTAAGTACTCGTGCCTATTATGTAAAACATAAAATGCGCATGTATTCTCAGTTCCCAAAATAAGTTAAAGTAAAAAGGGAAGGCTATAACTCACAATGATAAGTAGCGGTAAAATTGTAGTAATGTAGAGTCGGGAAAGTGTGCAAGTAATCGGTCCAAAAGTCCTCAACCTAGGTCAAATAGTACTAAGTCAGTAGCTTGTCTTAAAAGGTTTATAAGTATGTAAATAAGGTCATAAGGGTCATCATCAATCATCATCAAACGAAAGGTATATGTGTGTTTTGTTCATAAAAGAAGTTTTAAAACAAAGGCTGACTTCGGTCAGTTACCACGGTCTCTATACCTACTGAAATAAGGTGAGACCAGTGTCCATGGCTCCGTATATTAGTCGTTTAAGTGTGGTTAAAATTACAGAAGTTAAATCGTCTTCTTTTGACCGTGACAACGGTATAAGTGCGAGTAGGTCTGAAATTTCTGCACAACGTTAAATGGACATAGTGACGAACGGAGGGCCATAGTTCCTAAACCGTAACTCGTATTAAGACGAGTCCTAAACGAAAAATTATATACTCGAACAGAGGTAACTGAATATCACAGTTACAGTAGCCCAGGTGTTCGGGTCTGACTCAGAAAACAGTAAACAGAAAACAGGAACTGGAAACAGAAAAGTAAATAGACCTAGTGACGATCGGAGGGCCATAGACTCTAAACCGTGATTCGTATGAAGGCGAGTCTTATATGAAAAGTTATCTAATCGAAAAGTTCTATCCAAAAATCAAGGTTAGATCAGCCCAGACCTACTGGTCTGTCACGGGTTCAGCTGATCAGAAAGTTTGGACAGAACAGTAAGTTTAAGGGAGTTCCGGTGGTTTTGGTGCTTGATGTTCATCATGGTTCTCATCCTTGATGCATATGGCTTCAAGTGTACAACTCATGGATGTGTTTACATCATTTTAACCAAATCTTGACCATCATAACCCATATGCAAGTTTATGTAAAGTCATTAAGTTAAATCATAAGTACTAACACTTGAATCCTTACTTTAGTGAAACCATAAGTTACAAAACTTTGATTATCAACTAGTAAAGTGTAATTAGAGTGCAAGAATGAAAGTGATAAACTAAATAAACAAGTACCAAGTTCATGAGTTCCATACCTTTAAAGATTCAAGCCTAGGTCTTGATCTTTAGAAAGTAAACTTTAAGTTTACTAACATGAATGCATGCATGATTTTTAGAACTTATGAACTTGAAATCTTTGAAACACTAGTTGTAGAACCATAAACTAGAGAGTTTAGATCCTTACATGTTCTTGAATAACAAGATAAATGAAGAATCAAACTAAAGAGTTTGATTCTTTGATACTAGTAAGAAATAACTAAGGTAACAAGTGAGTAAACAACAACTAACAACAACAATGAATTAAGTAACAATGAAGAACAAAAGATGATGATGATTTAGGGGGGTTTGGTTCGGTTTTTAGAGAGAAAGAGGAAGAGAAGAAGAGCCTTGTAACTTACAATGTTTAGAGAGAAAGAAGAGAAAAAATGGAATGCAAGATTGAAGTGTGAGTTTGAATGAGGCATGCAAGAGATTATGTAGTCAAACTTGGAAACCAAAAACCCCCCTCCCCATGCTCTCTTGGCCGTGAACCTCCCACCAATGGGGGAGGGAGTTGCTCACTCAATGTGCATGCTTCTTTGACTAAGGGTGAATGGTTAAAGGGTAACTTTGTGGGGTAAGTGTGCAAGTAAGTGGTAAATAAGTTTCTTACCACATTTTTCATCTAGGTAACTCCTAAAGTGATACTTACATAAGTGTTGGGCTAATTAGGTCCATTTAAGTGTAGGGTGGGCTTATAAGTCCACAATCAAGAGTCCATAACATTTAACAAGCCCAAGTTCAAGTAATTCACAAATTAATCCATCTAAAGCCCAAGTAATTAACTAATAACTATAGTTAATCAAAATAATTAATAAATTAATTATGAATGTAAATAATACTTGAAAATATTATTCGTGCAAGTTCCGGGTGTCGCAAGGGCGTTTCGGGCAATTAAAGTCAAGTTCGGGCAATCATGGCAACAAGTAAATGTAATAACATACATTCGTTTAATCACACGTATTAATAATAATTATTATTAATAAATAAAAGTTGGAAAATCCAGGGTCGTTACAATTCCCGTGTCCGGTTAAATGAACGATTACTCGTACTTATAAATACCCAGCCCATCGTGTCCGATTGAGTGTATATGGTTATTTATAGGGACGTCCAATTGTAAATCTTTATATTAAAATTAACAAACTATCATTTAGTTAAACAAATATAAAGCCCATTAATAGCCCATAGTCTAATTTTCACAAGTGTCGTTCTTTTGTCCAAACCCCAATTATGGTACAAAGCCTAATTACCCAAATTTTAGTAATTAGCCTAACATCATGATTACTTCGGATTAAATAAGCATAATAATAACTTAGCTACGAGACATTAATGTAAAAAGGTTGAACATAACTTACAATGATTAAAAATAGCGTAGCGTTACACGGACAGAATTTCGACTTACACCCTTACAACATTCGCTAACATACCCTTATTATTAGAATTATAATTAAAATTAAAATTAAAATTAAAATATATATATATATATATATATATATATATATATATATATATATATATATATATATATATATATATATATATATATTACGTTTACATATAGAGAAAGAGAGATTTTAGGATATTTTTGCGATCAAACTGCGTTTGCTTTTATAGGGATTTGAGTCCAGGTGAGCTCCGCGAGTCGCGGCCTTTTCCCTCTTTGAACTCCGCAAGTCGCGGAGTTCGATTTTACAGCTCACACCATTTTGGAGCCTTTTTGCCGACGGATTATTATATAAATATAATATATATATAATTTATATAATTAATTATATATTATATTATATTTATATACATAGTTAACTTGTAATTTTTAGTCCGTTGCATCGAGCGTTGAGAGTTGACTCTGGTCCCGGTTCCGGATTTTCGAACGTCTTTGCGAATAATTTAATATCTTGTACTTTGCGTTTTGAATCTTGTAATCTTGTAATTTCGAGATGTTTCTTATCAATAATTGGAACCTCTTTGATTGTATTTTGTACTTTTGAGCTTTTTGGTCTTTTGCGTCTTCAATTCGTCGAATCTGTCTTTTGTCTTCACTTTTTATTATTTTAAACGAATATTACTTGTAAATAGAACAATTGCAACTAAAAGCTTGTCTTTCTTGAGGAATAATGCTATGAAATATATGTTCATTTTTAGCATTATCAATTATACGTTTTAATATATACAAATAATATAGGTTCGTGAATCCGAGGCCAACCCTGCATTGTTCAGTTGTTCAATATAGCCATATGTATTTTTACTACAAAATACATTAGGTGAGTTTCATTTGCCCTTTTTACTCTTTACGTTTTTGGGCTGAGAATACATGCAAATGTTTTATTAACTGTTTTACAATAATTATATGCGTGAGTTTCATTTACCTTTTTACCCTTTATATTTTTGGGCTGAGAATACATGCGCAAATTTTATAAATGTTTTTACGAAATAGACACAAGTAATCAAAACTACATTATATGGTTGAATGATCAAAATCGAATATGCCCCTTTTTATTAAGTCTGGTAATCTAAGAATTAGGGAACAGTCACCCTAATTGACACGAATCCTAAAGATAGATCTATCGGGCCCAACAAGCCCCATCTAAAGTACCGGATGCTTTAGTACTTTGAAATTTATATCATGTCTGAAGGAGGATCCCGGAATGATGGGGATATTCTTATATGCATATTGTGAATGTCGGTTACCAGGTGTTCAATCCATATGAATGATATATTTGTCTCTATGCATGGGACGTATGTGTATGAGAAATGGAAATATGAAATCTTGTGGTCTATTAAAATGATGGAAATGATTATTTATGTTAAACTAATGAACTCACCAACCTTTTGGTTGACACTTTAAAGCATGTTTATTCTCAGGTACGAAAGAAATCTTCCGCTGTGCATTTGCTCATTTTAAAGACATTATTTGGAGTCGATCATCGCAATGGGACCAGATGTTGGTGACTTCATCCAGATGGATTAGAACGGGGTATGACAGAGTCGACCTTCGAGGCGGAAAATCCTTGTGAAAAGAGTGAAAATGGTGTTGCAGACAGGTTCGCCGGTAAGCGGATCGAGTACTCCGACGTTAGGTGGTAAGTTCGGCTCGTGATATGGAGTGCCTTCTTCATTTCTTCGTAGGGTGAGTATTTCACGAACCCATCCACATTTTCTACAGAAATCACGGTAGTTGATCGGTTGGTGCGCTCCCGTCATGCTGTCTTCAGAGCTAGAGGAACTTGGTCTATTCGTAGATGCCATCTTACTTGATCACATAAAAGATTTTTGGGTATGAAAAGATTGGTAATAGGAAATCATAGTTGGATGTATTCTCAATGCATAATATGCATAGATATATAATACCAGGATTCCTTAAATTACGGAGGAAATTGCGGACATCGCCAAATAAGATCCACTATAATAGATATGATAGGATATGATTCGTCTATACACCGTGTATGCAATAATTGCAGTATGACGTGTCGAGATAAAAAAAATGATAAGTATGTAATTGATGTTTTCGCTAGGGGATATAAAATAGCTTATATTTTACAAGGAAATACTATTAAATACGATACAATTTTACTCAAGATATTTATTTATTTATTGAATGGATATACTTAAACCTTGCTACAACACTTATAGGCAGTGTACCTAATCGTACAGTAGTGTAGTTTTTAGTAAGTCCGGTTCGGTCCACAGGGAAAATCTTTAAACAAAGCTTAACGCTATAATAGTTTTATTTTATAAAAATACAAATATATATAAGTAATATTATTATTATAAAGGGGAGTTTTTACCGTTTAATGACCGGTTTGTCAATTTTAAAACTTTAGTCGCAGTTAAAACAAAATGTAAAATATTAAATAAATAAAAGACTTAATTTAAAGCGTAAAGTAAATAACGATAATGAAATTGCGATAAATAAAAGTGCGATAAAATAAACTTGCGATAATTAAAAAGTACGATAATTAAAAGTGCAATTAAATACAATAACAATAAATAAAAGTGCTATAATTAGAAGTGCAATTAAATATAAAATAAAGGAAATTAAATATGAAATAAAAGAATTATGCTTATTTAAACTTCTGTAATCATGATGTTTGACGTGTTGATTTTAGTTTTATGCCCATGGGTTAATTGTCCTTTGTCCTGGATTATTTAATATGTCCTTCTGGTTTTTGTCCATAACAGTCCATCAGTCATAAATATAAAGTGCGAGTGTCCTCGTCAAATTATCCTTATACCCGAAGTTAAATATTCCAACTAATTGGGGACTTAAACTGTAACAAGATTTTAATACTTTGTTTAATAATTACACCAGGTTATCGACTGCGTGTAACCCAAGGTTTTAATACTTTGTTAACAATTATGCCAAGTGTCCTTGTACATAATTTCACCCCTATTTTAATAATTCTAGTGGCTATTAATCCATTCCCGTGTCCGGTTAAATGAACGATTACTCGTACTTATAAATACCCTGCCCATCGTGTCCGATTGAGTGTATATGGTTATTTATAGGGACGTCCAATTGTAAATCTTTATATTAACATTAACAAATTATCATTTAGTTAAACAAATATAAAGCCCATTAATAGCCCATAGTCTAATTTCCACAAGTGTCGTTCTTTTGTCCAAACCCCAATTATGGTACAAAGCCCAATTACCCAAATTTTAGTAATTACCCCAACATCATGATTACTTCGGATTAAATAAACATAATAATAACTTAGCTACGAGACATTAATGTAAAAAGGTTGAACATAACTTACAATGATTAAAAATAGCGTAGCGTTACACGGACAGAATTTCGACTTACACCCTTACAACATTCGCTAACATACCCTTATTATTAGAATTATAATTAAAATTAAAATTAAAATTAAAATATATATATATATATATATATATATATATATATATATATATATATATATATATATATATATATATATATATATATTACGTTTACATATAGAGAAAGAGAGATTTTAGGATATATTTTTCGTCGAACTGCGTTGGCTTTTATAGGAATTTGAGTCCAGGTGAACTCCGCGAGTCGCGTAATTTTTTGCCTTCAAACTCCGCAACTCGCGGAGTTTGAAATTACAGCTCACCCAGCTTTGGCTCTTTGTTTGCCGACGATTTATAAATATATTATAATATATATATTAATTTTAAGAATTAATTATATATTATATTATATTTATATACATAGTTAACTTGGCTCTTTGGCTCTTGTACTTTGCGTTTTGAATCTTGTACTCTTGCAATTTTGAGACGTTTCTTATCAATAATTGGAACCTCTTTGATTGTATTTTGTACTTTTGAGCTTTTTGGTCGTTTGCGTCTTCAATTCGTCGAATCTGTCTTTTATCTTCAGCTTTTATTATTTAAACGAATATCACTTTTAAATAGAACAGTTGCAACTAAAAGCTTGTATTTCTTGAGGAATAATGCTATGAAATATATGTTCGTTTTTAGTATTATCAAATATTCCCACACTTGAGCGTTGCTTGTCCTCAAGCAATATAGTCTTGAAATACTAGAATCACTTCTTTATTCTTCACACTTTGTACATCAGTGATTTCTATACAGCGGTATAAACAATGGTAGTAGCGATATGGTTTACAGTCCCACATGACTATAAAATTTAGATCCATTAAGAAAATTGGATCTTTATGAAAACATTTGATCTTTTAAAAATTAAATCTAGTTTTTTACCCTAGATAAGTTTTCCGGAATAACCCTTCACCGGTGTTTGCAAAATATTTTTATGGGTTGTGTGGGTTTCAGATTTGAAAATTTTAGCTCAACACTTGTGGTTTTGTGTTACCCACTTGCTAACCTTGTATTAGGAAAGCAACACGTCCAGTTCACTTGTCCCGTATATTACCTTTCGATAAACTACCGTCCGGTTGTAAAGGAAAGCGTTGAACAAGCAACTGTTAAGGCAATGTCCCCTGACATGCTTTTAATTATGGTCTATAACGTGTCGGACGCAATTACTATCCTTGGTAGGAGCAATAGTAAAGCTCACCCTTATAATTTTTTCGGTCTAGCACAAGGTCTTGTCTTTGACCATGCTATGCAACCACCGTTCTTACGGTTGACACCCGATTTGGTTCAGATTACCTAATGAATTCCAGGTGAATTCCTAAGATTTTACGTTCAATGGTAATGAACGCATTGAAAATAGGGTTTTCAGAAAACAAATCGGTTTGTAATTTTATCAAAATATTTTCTCGTTCAAGCTCGAGTTTAGATATCATTGAATTCCATGAGTTTGAATTCTCAATCTTTAAGGTCAATCTCAAGGATTGGGTAATATCAGTCTTAAAAGCTGATTTTTAATTTTTAAGGAGATTATCCTTTCTGGGGATCTGATTCATTAGTCTTATCAAGATAATTTGCACGGTGCCCCTCATTGTACGAGATAAATCCTTCTCATGGTTAAGATAAATCTGACCACTTGGCGACCCTATTTTATGCTGAGGTCCGTGGATTTCCTGCTGATTTTAGTGATGACTTTTCTAGATTTTTCGTCAACCTACAGCTGATCTGGACGACAACTTCCTGACATAAATCAAGAAGCGCGTTTCTTTTTCGAAAGACTTTACTTCCTTTTAATGATGGAATTGATTCATCGTGTAGATCCATCTCTTCTTTTCTTTCATCGGGTAAAACAGTTTAGTTTAGTCCAAAGCAAAAGTATTTTCAGTTATTTGTTACAGAAATATGTGACATATGTTTAAAATATCTTGATAAATTTTCCCACACTTGGCTTTTATTTTTCTTTTTATTGTCCTCTATTCCATTTTAAATGAATTTTAACATTTTGGTTTGTTTCTCAATTTATGTCCTTTTCGAGGTAATAATAATTTCGGTGTTAAAACCTAGTTTTATCGTTCATAAATATGTATAAACATGATTTTGAGTTCATTTAATTGAAAATTTTGAAAAATTTTACTAGAATTGGGTAGTCAGTATATAAGACTAGGGCTGTTCTTTATTATCAGAGAGCACTAGATTCTAATACAACTACTACTTTACTAGTATTTCTAATGGTAACCAAGTGTATAAAGTAAAAATTTTAAAATCCGAAAGAATTTAACCCCTTCCCACACTTAAGATCTTGCAATGCCCTCATTTGCAAGAAATCAGTAACAATTTAAATTATTGAGGGTGATTAGTGTGAAAATGATTAAATTTTACCAAAGTTTCCAAATATATTGGCGTTTGTTTGCTGAATGATAAATGGTGCATATCATTTGTTCATTCCGTCTTGTTATTATATCACATTTATTTTGCATCTTGTCGTCAAAATTAGTTGCTTTTGCTGAACTTAATGCCAGTCTTTGAAAATGTGTTGTTTTACCCTGTTGTGTACATAAGATAAACTGCAAACATATATACATATTTTTGAAGTTTGGTATATTACCCCACATTCAAACATTATTAAAATCTAAAAATAAAAATTTGTAAATTATAAAAACTAATACAATTCCAACATAAGTATTAAATGTATCAACATTACAAATTATAAAATAAATAAAATATTTTATAAAACTAAGTAGACTAGGGATGATACTGATACCAGTAGGGGTTCCATGCATAACCATATGTGTTATAAAATGCTTCGGCTGGGTTATACGTAGGATACGGTGGTTGGATCTCTATAGACCAGGGAGGAAATACTGGCGATGGAGTAGGAATATAGTTTCTACTTACATGTTGGCAATGAGCTATGATTTGGTTTTGATGAACTTGCCAATCTTCAAATGCTCGATGTCTAGCATTTTCATACTCTTGTGAAGCTATAAACCTTTGCATTTCTGTCATTTCATTTCCTCCTCCCACATTACCTGGCTGTTGGTTTCTCTCAACCTGTGGATGTCTACCATGGTATTGTACTGCGGCGTTATTTCGTCTCTTCAAAACCTTCGCACCATGGTATACATTTAAACCTATTGTATCGCGGGGTTCTGGTTCTTCGACTAATAATCCCCCCGACTTATATCCACACCGAGATATTCAGCAATCAAAGTAATAAATATACAACCTCCTATTATGCTATGCGGTCTCATCCCCCTAACCATAGCTGATAAATAATAACCCACACAATAAGGTATACTTACAGCGCTTTGTGGATCTCGAATACACGTGTGGTAAAACAAATCCTATTCATTTACCTTTTCCTTATTCTTACCTCGTTGTGTAATCGAATTGGCTAAAAACCTATGATTTACTCTTAACTCTACTCTATCTATATCCAAATAAGAGTAATTTCCCCCTTTAAATCGGTGATGGCTAGTCATTTGACTCCATACACCATGCATATCAAAATTTTCATCAATTTTCCTACCGTTCAATATCAACCCTCTACAATCGGCAGATGCTAACTGTGATGACCCGGAAATTTCTGATCAAATTTAAACTTAATCTCTAAATGATTCTGAAACGATAAGCAAAGTCTGAATTGTTGAGTCTCAAAAATTTTGAACTGTTTTCATACAATCAAATTAACTTCGACCATTTTCGACGATTCACGAACTATTACATATAAATAAATAAATACAAATATATTTAAATATATAAGTATATATAATACTTTGAAATATAGTTGATTTAATATATGATGTAAATTATAAAATAATATAAGAGCTCATAAAATTTATTATATAAAATAGATCTATATATATACATAAAAAGTATAGTAAATATATTTTGTGATTTCGAAGTTATTTAGTAAACAACGGTAACGCTCAATTGTAAATTCGATTAATAGTAAATGAGTTAAAAAGAAACTTAATTGATTTTTAAAATAAACGGTGATACGAAAATGAGTTATATAAGTTATAGGCTTATTAAAAGTATATTTACCAGCTAATTATTTAATTTTAACACTTTTTATATTTCACCCATAAATGAGAGGGACAGTTCATGTAATTTTTAGTTAATAAATTAATGATCGAATTTTATACCATAATGACCAAAACAAATAAAGATAGTTAATGTAAAAATTTGAGATTTTTCTGAGAACTTTTATCTGCTACTGTTTATCAACGGAGTCCAATATATATCCGTAATTAAAAACCGTCGGTAAAGAAGAAACAAATTGACAGGCTGTCACACTGTACAATATTGATTCAATTGAATTCATTGTTTTCGAATTTTATAAATATATTCTATATTATTATATAGATAACCATTAAACACATGTGTATATGTATATTATGCTCCAATCAACCAAGACCATGACATAATCAAATTCACTTTCTGTTTAACATTCCAATCACTAAAGCACTAAAGCAAGAAAATTGATGTCTATATACTGTTTGTGATTTAAAGATTTATTATTATATGTTATTAGTAATATATTATTATACTTTACAGATATGATACATGCATATGAATGAGATCACCACCATTTCAATTTCCTTTTTGTTTTTAAGTTCGGTTACCACACATCTCTTATCATCTAGCCACTTTATTTATATTTCTATTTCCATCAAACACTGAAGAACCTCACTTCACCTCACCCTCTTCCAACCGCCACCCTCCTCTTTCGTTGAACCACCTTTAATTTAATTGATCAACCACCACCTACTTTCTTCATATGATCACCATCACCATGGTTCCATCATCACCACCCATCACAGAGAAATAAAACTGGTACTAATTTCCTCTCTTGATCGAAACCAAGCCAACACCCGTCAAGTCTACCACTTCTTTCTGTGTTGTTCGAAGGGAAACTATCTCAAGAAAAAAACCACCACTTTCTTTGATTCTTCCCTTACGGTTTCAACCATCAACCAACTTCGATTCATCATCATCCCCTCCACTTTAATCAACCCTCATCAATTACATCCACTTTCGTGATTACACATAATAGCTATCATTTTTTTTTCTGCTTTTCGCTTTGTTGTTGCTTCCTACAACTGCCCGAAAATATTCCACACTACTCACCCATTTAAATCATTCTAGGAGGTAAGCTACTGCATTATACTATTTATGTTACTATCTATTTCGAAAAGCAAACCAAACTACTTTTTGTTTCTGTGTTTGAACCGGAGACATACAACCATCGAAACCAATTTGTACTTGTTTCTGTTGTCGACATAAATGACACACAACCCTCATCTTCGTTTATACAAACCCATCATCCATCACGATCACCTATTACTTATTAGATACATGTTATTGTTTCCTGCTTCAACTGTCACTCCACAACCCATTTACACACCACACCGCCACCATCTCAAGCCTCCAACACCACTAACAACCATCGTTGTGACCTGAATCTACGGTGGATTGTACATGATCGACCACTGTCACCATCACACTTGTAACTATGATTGTTCGAAGAAAATATGAAAGAGATAACAGAGGGTCTGCTGTAAACCGAACCCCAAGCCACGTTATGTTTTGCTTTTGTTTCGTTTATCCTGTTTCTAATTTGATCGGCTACTGTCGAGTTCTTGTGTACAGCTGCTGCTTGTTCTTTTTATTCGGGTTCAAAAGAAATGAAGCCCTTTCACTTTACTCCTGGACTATTATTCTGAATTTGGGCTTCAATTGAAATAAGATGTTGGGCCAATTAAGTTTTAGGATGACTAGTAAACTTGGGCTTCGATTATATTAAACATTTTGGGCCAATTATATATTAACTAGTTATCACCTTGGGCCGAATTCTTGTTGGGCCGAGATAGAGTTTGTATTTTCTAATAATGAAGATGATAGATGATAGATGAGAATGATCGTGATAAATTTAAGAGGAGAATGATAACGGTTTTACATATTATAAATAATTAAAAATGCCGAATATTACAAGATTAGATTAATGGTTCAATGGTTTGGTTGTTGGTGGATGAGCAAGAGGTCTTGGGTTCAAGTCTTGTCTAAGGCATCTTTTTGGAGAAAACACTTTAAGGTAGTATTTAATTTCTATTATTATTATTATTATTATTACTATTATTATTATTATTATTATTATTATTATTATTATTATTATTATTATTATTATTATTATTATTATTATTATTATTATTATTAATATGACTATTAAAATTTCTATTAGAATCATCATTTTTATTAAAAGTACCATTGTTATTTAAAATATTATTTTTATGAAAACTAACATTTTTATCTTATCATTATTATCTTTTTATTAAAAATTATTATTATTACTAACATTACTTTTATTATTAGTATTATTATCAAAACTATTAATAGCAATATCATTACTAAATCTAATTACTTTTAGTAATATTATTATTATCATAAAAAGATACAAATTTTTATTTACTATTATTGATATTATTTTACCAAATAGCTATATAAGAATATATTTAAAACATATCGCATAACAACACTAATATTTTCATAATAAATATTAGTTATTTATCTAAAGTATATAAAATAAATATAGTTAATATAGTTACCAATGAAACATACAAGTTACTGAAATAATAATTAATAATAATATCTAAACTTATTCGATTACGATTATATGTGTTAATATGTATATAAATGATATAGGTTCGTGAATTCGAGGCCAACCCTACATGGTTCAGTATCATCGTATGCATATTTTTACTACAAAATATCGTATTGTGAGTTTCATTTGATTCTCTTTTTACTCATTACATTTTTGAGCTGAGAATACATGCAAATGCTTTATTAACTATTTTACAATATCTATATGCGTGAGTTTCATTACTCCCTTTTTAAATGCTTTTGCAATATATATTTTTGGGACTGAGAATACATGCGCTGTTTTTATAACCGTTTTACGAAATGGACACAAGTAATTGAAACTTCATTATATGGTTGAATGATCGAAATCGAACATGCCCTTTTTATTAAGTCTGGTAATCTAAGAATTAGGGAACAGACACCCTAATTGACGCGAACTCTAAAGATAGATCTATCGGGCCCAACAAGCCCCATCCAAAGTACCGGATGCTTTAGTACTTCGAAAATTTTAATCATGTCCGAAGGAGGATACCGGAATGATGGGGATATTCTTATATACATACTGTGAATGTCGGTTACCAGGTGTTCAATCCATATGAATGATATTTTTGTCTCTATGCATGGGACGTATGATTATGAGAAATGGAAATATGAAATCTTGTGGTCTATTAAAATTATGAAATGATTATTTATGCTAAACTAATGAACTCACCAACCTTTTGGTTGACACTTGAAAGCATGTTTATTCTCAGGTATAAAAGAAATCTTTCGCTGTGCATTTGCTCGTATTAGAGATATTACTTGGAGTCATTCATGACATATTTCAAAAGACGTTGCATTCGATTCGTTGAGTTCATCAAAATTAATATTAAGTCAATTATAGTTAGATATATTATGAAATGGTATGCATGCCATCAACTTTCGATGTAATGAAAGATTGTCTTTTCAAAAACGAATGCAATGTTTGTAAAATGTATCATATAGAGGTCAAGTACCTCGCGATGTAATCAACTGTTGTAAATCATTTATAACCGATATGGACTTTGTCCGGATGGATTAGGACGGGTCCTTTCAGTTGGTATCAGAGCGGTGGTCTTAGCGAACCAGGTCTGCATTAGTGTGTCTAACTGATAAGTCGTTAGGATGCTTTAGTGAGTCTGGACTTCGACCGTGTCTGCATGTCAAAAGTTTTGCTTATCATTACCTGTTGAAATTTACCTACTTATCATCCTTAGGAAATTACCTGCTTACCATTCCTAGTCTAGACACATCTTACTGAAATGATTGCATGAATATTGTATAGACAAAATTCATATATTAGCGTATCTGCTAATTCATATCTTAGCGTATCTGTTATTGTTACCTTTGCCTGACAGCTTCCGTAGATTCCTCCGTAAGTTATGGGATATTAGTATTATATATGCATATGTAAATTATGTATTGCAGGGTACTAATCTACATCCTATAATCTATTTCTTATCGAAAATCCTTCATCTGATCGTACGAGATGAATCCTGCAACCAGTTTGAGTCCCTCAGATTCCAATAGTTATCCCGATAGTTATTCAGAATGGATAGTCATCTAAGCTCCGGAATCAACGACACCAGAATGAATCAACCAATCATCCATCCTCAATTCATCTGATGGATTCATAGTCAACTTAATCAATGGAGACGCGCAGAAGGCGATCCCATCCACTAACCGGATTCACCTTTTAGCGAAGAACCTGAATCACTTACCGGCGAACCTGTTCGTAACACCATTTCACCCTCATTTCCCAAATATCTCGCCATGGCTATATCATAACTCAGATTCTAAACCTTATTCATCCGCTCGTTCCGACCGACAATCATCCCGGGGTAATCGAATAAGTCAACGAACTTCGCGCTCGAGTAATCAATTTGGAGAACATGGTGCAAAACTTACCAGCTTCAGCAATATCACCGACACCAACAGTACCATCAGTAACAACACCAGTACCATCAACAATACATGTCTCGACATCTCATTTTGTACCTTGAATATAATTATTGTTCTACGAATCGTTCTACATCATTTATCTTCGTTCGACATGGTGAGTATGTAATCTCTAATATGTTAGAGATTTTATATTCTTGTTCTAACGATAAATCAAATGAGTTTAATATCATATTGACTCATTAAATCCATGATTACATCTGAAGAAAATATATATGTATATATGATTTCAAAAAGATTGTAATTAAAAATTCTTTTGTACAAACTGTTAATGGTGAAAATATTTTAATGGGTAGGTAATACCCGAGGAATATTTAAATTTCACATTAATAAGTTACACTGTATATTCTTCGAATCTGATTCAACAGTTGTTCACTATCCTACTTACAACCACCGAGATACGTATCCGTTCACCAAAGAATAACTATTTTTATTCAAATTCAATTTCATATTTGGATTTTGACCTATCAGAATTCAAAAAGTGGCATAATGAAGAAATAATGGACACAATAAAAATTGATTAGAAATAGACTAATTAACAATATTAATTTTATTAAGAAACCACGCTAACAAAATCCTAGCTAACTTTCCTAGCTAACTGTTAATTCTGTATTACATTTTATTTATCGCAATTTAATTATCGCAATTTATTTTATCGCAATTTATATTCTCGCAATTTTATTTATCGTCATTTAATTTCTGTTATTTACTTTACGCACTTTATTTATCGTTATTTAATTTCTGCTATTTATTTTTACGCACTTTAAATATCGGGACACGTATACAAGGTCTTGACATATCATATCGACGCATCTATATATATTATTTGGAATCACCATAGACACTCTATATGCAGTAATGATCGAGTTCTCTATACAGGGTTGAGGTTGATTCTACAATAATATATATAGTTTGAG
This sequence comes from Rutidosis leptorrhynchoides, assembly GCF_046630445.1. Lineage (NCBI taxonomy): Eukaryota > Viridiplantae > Streptophyta > Magnoliopsida > Asterales > Asteraceae > Rutidosis > Rutidosis leptorrhynchoides. Next base: position 423,174,634 of record NC_092336.1, read on the forward strand.
TTGTGATCGAGTCTGAGACGTATACGGGTCACGAAATGTATTGATTAATTCGAATATTATATATTAAACTATATATGAATTATTGGACTATCGACTGTGGACTAATAATATTGGACAAATTAAAATGAATTAAAATATTAATTATAACATATGAAACTAAACATTTCTTCAAGTTTGCCACTTGATTTCATCTTAAACCTCATTTGTACCTTGACAATTCTAATCTGCGTTCAAACCTTACATGATTCTTAAAAACACCTCAATTGAAAGGATGAACCAACCGCACTTCATCTATGGAAGAAAAGATTGATGCATATAACTTTTCACCTGAGAAACTCTCGGCAACTGAGTAAACGTTTAAAACATAGCTATGCTAATTTTTTTTGTGTTATTATTACCAAAATAACTTTGCAATCACTTTCTGAATTAGCAAATTTTGTCACAGCTCCAGCAAGTCAACTTTGACTTTTCGTTCAAAACAACCTTATTATAACCTTGATTTATATGTGTACTCTTTTATTATTATCGGAGAACCTGTTATATTCCACCATATTACCGTCAGCGTTTAATCATCTAAAAACACAATTATCTTGAAATCATCTCAGAACGATAACCAATGATTCAGATATGGTAGCAGTAAATGTAGAGGAATCGGCAATCAGTACTTTGAAAACTCACAGCATATCTACATCAAATTATATATATAATAATTATCTCCTAGAATTACGACCTTCAATTCAAAAATTTGGAAAAGGTACCCAGTTTACGAATCGATACTTTGTATGTTGAAAAAGCTGAATGAAGCAGCAGAAACTGTAGGCAATCGTAAACGACCTTAGTCGTCGGAAATTTGATGATAGAGAATAGTATGTTGGAAAAGCTCAGAAACGTTGGAACTGGAAAACGGATTGAGCTAACCATAAAGGAAACCAAGGAGAAATACAAGTAACATACCCTAAATTCATAGAACCCAGATAAATCTAGATCCGTTGAAATCTTTAGAGAATATCTTGCTCCGAAGTCATGTTAAAATCTTGCAGAAAATCTTTCTCCATCAACCATCGAACTTAGAAATTCCAAAATATCATCATCAATATCTTCGATATTTCTGAGGATATTTTCATAAATATTCTCGTCCGAAATTATATACCTCTTCGTGCTTCCTGTGTAACATTATATTGGAAACATTCAATAGAAAATTTAGTACCGAAAAGCGGATCATGCGAAACTATGAAGGAAGCCGTGGACAAATCACAAGGAATAAATTTGACTTCAAAGAATCCAAATGATTCTATTTCTGATGAAATCTTTAGCGAATACCTTGCTTCCGAATCTAAACCCTTACGGATAAATCTTCTTCATCATCCATCGATATTAGAAATTCCAAGATATCATCGTATATCCATTTATAAATATCCTCCATATTTCTGAAGATATCTTCATAACTATTCTTATCTGATATCATTTATCTTTTTGTGCTATCAGTGTTACATCATATAGAAACTGTTAGTTTCTATATTCTGTAAACTTTCGAACTTAAAGTATGAATGTTTTTGAAGTAATGTTGGGAACTGATGCATGAGTTAGTATAATATAATGACACTTGATCAACGTGATTATATTACAGTAAGTCATGCTGAGTTTCTAATGAAACGTGATGATTCACAGATCTTAACGTCATCATGTGCCATGTTACACGACTCTTACATTCTACCTAATCTCCAAGTATATCAAGAACATATTCTCTTGATAATTCTATCTTTTCCCTTGCAACTTGGTAATTTAATCAACCAAGATCGTGCTATAACAATCTCTCTCGTAAAACATTAGTTATGTTCATTCGAAACTCCATACCTACGAATTCTGGACTATTATTCGCTTCACTTAAAATTGGAAGGAGAAAACAAAAGTATGGAACTCCAAAATATAAAGGAAATGAAGAGGGTGGATTTATAGTGAAAATATCAGACAAAGCAATCGAGGCAGATGATTGCAATTAATTAAAGAGATCTTAATTCCCCTATTCACCGAAGAATCAGATCTTATAGATTTCAAAGATTTTCTCTTAAATCCTTTGAATTCCGGAATTCAATCGAGACAACGTCAAAAGTTAAGACGAACCTTATTTTCCTAAATTCAACCATGACTATTCAAAAGTTATGATGAAACTTGTCTTTCTCATCTCACTATTTTGTGACAGCTTCACTCGTACGCTTCACATAATCGAATCGTGTTATCTATATTAGGCAAAAATGATAAAACTCTATTTATCGACTCATATTCGTCATGAAAACATTTTTATCGTTAACCATGACGACCACATTCAAATTTCGGGAAGAAATTTCTTTAATGGGTAGGTACTGTGACGACCCGGAAATTTCCGATCAAATTTAAACTTAATCTCTGAATGATTCTGACACGATAAGCAAAGTCTGAATTGTTGAGTCTCAAAAATTTTGAACTGTTTTCATACAATCAAATTAACTTCGACCATTTTCGACGATTCACGAACTATTACATATAAATAAATAAATATATATATATTTAAATATATAAGTATATATAATACTTTGAAATATAGTTGATTTAATATATGATGTAAATTATAAAATAATATAAGAGCTAATAAAATTTATTATATAAAATAGATCTATATATATACATAAAAAGTATAGTAAATATATTTTGTGATTTCGAAGTTATTTAGTAAACAAACGGTAACGCTCAATTGTAAATTCGATTAATAGTAAATGAGTTAAAAAGAAACTTAATTGATTTTTAAAATAAACGGTGATACGAAAATGAGTTATATAAGTTATAGGCTTATTAAAAGTATATTTAAGAGCTAATTATTTAATTTTAACACTTTTTATATTTCACCCATAAATGAGAGGGACAGTTCATGTAATTTTTAGTTAATAAATTAATGATCGAATTTTATACCATAATGACCAAAACAAATAAAGATAGTTAATGTAAAAATTTGAGATTTTTCTGAGAACTTTTATCTGCTACTGTTTATCAACGGAGTCCAATATATATCCGTAATTAAAAACCGTCGGTAACGAAGAAACAAATTGACAGGCTGCCACACTGTACAATATTGATTCAATTGAATTCATTGTTTTCGAATTTTATAAATATATTCTATATTATTATATAGATAACCATTAAACACATGTGTATATGTATATTATGCTCCAATCAACCAAGACCATGACATAATCAAATTCACTTTCTGTTTAACATTCCAATCACTAAAGCACTAAAACAAGAAAATTGATTTCTATATACTGTTTGTGATTTAAAGATTTATTATTATATGTTATTAGTAATATATTATTATACTTTACAGATATGATACATACATATGAATGAGATCACCACCATTTCAATTTCCTTTTTGTTTTTAAGTTCGGTTACCACACATCTCTTATCATCTAGCCACTTTATTTATATTTCTATTTCCATCAAACACTGAAGAACCTCACTTCACCTCACCCTCTTCCAACCGCCACTCTCCTCTTTCGTTGAACCACCTTTAATTTAATTGATCAACCACCACCTACTTTCTTCATATGATCACCATCACCATGGTTCCATCATCACCACCCATCACAGAGAAATAAAACTGGTACTAATTTCCTCTCTTGATCAAAACCAAGCCAACACCCGTCAAGTCTACCACTTCTTTCTGTGTTGTTCGAAGGGAAACTATCTCAAGAAAAAAACCACCACTTTCTTTGATTCTTCCCTTACGGTTTCAACCATCAACCAACTTCGATTCATCATCATCCCCTCCACTTTAATCAACCCTCATCAATTACATCCACTTTCGTGATCACACATAACAGCTATCATTTTTTTTCTGCTTTTCGCTTTGTTGTTGCTTCCTACAACTGCCCGAAAATATTCCACACTACTCACCCATTTAAATCATTCTAGGAGGTAAGCTACTGCATTATACTATTTATGTTTCTATCTATTTCGAAAAGCAAACCAAACTACTTTTTGTTTCTGTGTTTGAACCGGAGACGTACAACCATCGAAACTAATTTGTACTTGTTTCTGTTGTCGACATAAATGACATACAACCCTCATCTTCGTTTATACAAACCCATCATCCATCACGATCACCTATTACTTATTAGATACATGTTATTGTTTCCTGCTTCAACCGTCACTCCACAACCCATTTACACACCACACCGCCACCATCTCAAGCCTCCAACACCACTAACAACCATCGTTGTGACCTGAATCTACGGTGGATTGTACATGATCGACCACTGTCACCATCACACTTGTAACTATGATTGTTCGAAGAAAATATGAAAGAGATAACAGAGGGTCTGCTGTAAACCGAACCCCAAGCCACGTTATGTTTTGCTTTTGTTTCGTTTATCCTGTTTCTAATTTGATCAGCTACTGTCGAGTTCTTGCGTACAGCTGTTGCTTGTTCTTTTTATTCGGGTTCAAAAGAAATGAAGCCCTTTCACTTTACTCCTGGACTATTATTCTGAATTTGGGCTTCAATTGAAATAAGATGTTGGGCCAATTAAGTTTTAGGATGACTAGTAAACTTGGGCTTCGATTATATTAAACATTTTGGGCCAATTATATATTAACTAGTTATCACCTTGGGCCGAATTCTTGTTGGGCCGAGATAGAGTTTGTATTTTCTAATAATGAAGATGATAGATGATAGATGATAGATGAGAATGATCGTGATAAATTTAAGAGGAGAATGATAACGGTTTTACATATTATAAATAATTAAAAATGCCGAATATTACAAGATTAGATTAATGGTTCAATGGTTTGGTTGTTGGTGGATGAGCAAGAGGTCTTGGGTTCAAGTCTTGTCTAAGGCATCTTTTTGGAGAAAACACTTTAAGGTAGTATTTAATTTCTATTATTATTATTATTATTATTATTACTATTACTATTATTATTATTATTATTATTATTATTATTATTATTATTATTATTATTATTATTATTATTATTATTATTATTATTATTATTATTATTATTATTAATATGACTATTAAAATTTCTATTAGAATCATCATTTTTATTAAAAGTACCATTGTTATTTAAAATATTATTTTTATGAAAACTAACATTTTTATCTTATCATTATTATCTTTTTATTAAAAATTATTATTATTACTAACATTACTTTTATTATTAGTATTATTATCAAAACTATTAATAGCAATATCATTACTAAATCTAATTACTTTTAGTAATATTATTATTATTATAAAAAGATACAAAATTTTATTTACTATTATTGATATTATTTTACCAAATAGCTATATAAGAATATATTTAAAACATATCGCATAACAACACTAATATTTTCATAATAAATATTAGTTATTTATCTAAAGTATATAAAATAAATATAGTTAATATAGTTACCAATGAAACATACAAGTTACTGAAATAATAATTAATAATAATATCTAAACTTGTTCGATTACGATTATATGTGTTAATATATATATAAATGATATAGGTTCGTGAATCCGAGGCCAACCCTACATGGTTTAGTATCGTCGTATGCATATTTTTACTACAAAATATCGTATTGTGAGTTTCATTTGATTCCCTTTTTACTCATTACATTTTTGAGCTGAGAATACATGCAAATGCTTTATTAACTATTTTACAATATCTATATGCGTGAGTTTCATTACTCCCTTTTTAAATGCTTTTGCAATATATATTTTTGGGACTGAGAATACTTGCGCTGTTTTTATAACCGTTTTACGAAATGGACACAAGTAATTGAAACTTCATTATATGGTTGAATGATCGAAATCGAATATGCCCTTTTTTATTAAGTCTGGTAATCTAAGAATTAGGGAACAGACACCCTAATTGACGCGAACTCTAAAGATAGATCTATCGGGCCCAACAAGCCCCATCCAAAGTACCGGATGCTTTAGTACTTCGAAAATTTTAATCATGTCCGAAGGAGGATCCCGGAATGATGGGGATATTCTTATATACATATTGTGAATGTCGGTTACCAGGTGTTCAATCCATATGAATGATATTTTTGTCTCTATGCATGGGAGGTATGATTATGAGAAATGGAAATATGAAATCTTGTGGTCTATTAAAATTATGAAATGATTATTTATGCTAAACTAATGAACTCACCAACCTTTTGGTTGACACTTGAAAGCATGTTTATTCTCAGGTATAAAAGAAATCTTCCGCTGTGCATTTGCTCGTATTAGAGATATTACTTGGAGTCATTCATGACATATTTCAAAAGACGTTGCATTCGAGTCGTTGAGTTCATCAAGATTAATATTAAGTCAATTATAGTTAGATATATTATGAAATGGTATGCATGCCGTCAACTTTCGATGTAATGAAAGATTGTCTTTTCAAAAACGAATGCAATGTTTGTAAAATGTATCATATAGAGGTCAAGTACATCGCGATGTAATCAACTGTTGTTAATCGTTTATAATCGATATGGACTTTGTCCGGATGGATTAGGACGGGTCCTTTCACTAACTCCTCAGGCGTATATATACGTAAGGCCCGAGCCATGTCTAGTAGAGACATGTGGCGCATCGAACCTCCTAACAAAAATCTAATAAAAGATCGATCGGTTAAACTAGCTACCCGATCATTTATTTCTATACTACACAATAATTCTTCACACCATACTTTATATATAGGTCTACGCATGTTGAATAAACGTACCCAATCGTTAAAAGTAGAATTACCATACCTCTGTGTAAGTAATTCCCTAATTGGCCCGGCTAATTCTACCGCTTCTAACGGTGCCCATTCTATTACTGATGATGTAGCGTGAGGGTACGAAATAGTATTATTTTTACTAGGAAATACTACAAAATATGACACAAGTTTTATTAATTTACGGATGGGATATACCTAAACCTTGCTACAACACTATAGGCAGTGTACCTAATCGTAGAGTAGTGTAGTTTTTAGTAAGTCCGGTTCGTTCCACAGGGAGCTAGTGATTACGTACTATATTTTTATAAAACTATATTTATATAAAGATATATATATATAAGTAGTAATATTATTATAAAAGGGGGGTTTTACCGTTTAATGACCGGTTTGTCGATTCTATATTTTAAGCGCAAAGATAAATGACGATAATTAAAGTGCGTAAAATAATGACAATAAATAAAATGACAGTAAATAAAATTTCGAGTAATAAAATGACAGTAAATAAAGATATGATGAGAAATACAATAAAAGAATTATGCTTATTTAAACTTCCGTAATCATGATGTTTGACGTGTTGATTTTAATTTATTACCATGGGTTAATTGTCCTTTGTCCTGGTTTATTTGATACGTCTATCTGGTTTTTGTCCATAATAGTCCATCGGTCATAAATATAAAGTGCGAGTATCCTCGTCAAATTACCCTTATACCCGAAGTCAAATATTCCAACTGATTAAGGATTTAAACTGTGACGCAGTTATCACTTCTGTCAACAATTACACCAGTTATCACTGTATGTAATCCACCCCTGTTTTAATTAGTTTATAAATATTAATTCATCCACTTGATCAGAATGAATAATCAATTACCCAACCCAATTGATTAATTAAATGATTATAACAGATTCCATATGAACGTCACTAAATAGGACAACCATAATCATTATTAATTATTAGGTTAATTAATTTGAAGATAGGTTCGACAGACTCCAATGAGTTGTCACTCAATTAGACAATACCCCCCATCTATTAATAGTCAATAGTCTAATTTCCACAAGTGTCGGTCTTTTGCCCAAACCTTAATTATGGTACAAAATCCAATAACCCCGTCTTAATATTTAGTCAAACATCACGATTACTTCGGCTTAAATAAGCATAATAATAACTTAGTTACTAGACATTAATTTAAAAAGGAAGAACATAACTTACAGTGATTATTAATCGCGTAGCGTTGCACGGACAGAGTTTCGACTTTAAAACCCGTAAAACATTCCTTACAATAACCCAATTATTATTAAACTTAAACTAAAATTAAAATTATAATTATAAATATATATATTACATGTAAAGAGAAAGAAAGAAGAAAAGGTGTCCTTTTCATTACACCGTGAATTTCATTTTATAGACAATTGGTGATTTGAAATTTTCACTTATGACCCCTTAACTATGCTCAATTAATAACTTTTTATTATTTATTATTATTCTTATTATGAATTATTTAAATATTATATTATATTCTTGAGCATAGTTAACTTGTAATTTTAGCTCCGTTGCGTCGAGCGTTGAAAATTGGTTCATGTCTCGGTTCCGAATTTTCGAACGTCCTTTCGTATAATTTAATATCATGTACTTTGCGTTTTGTAACTTGTACTCTTGTCATTTTTAGATGTTTCTCATCAATAAATTGAACCTTTTGAATTGTATCTTGTACATTTGAGCTTTTTGGACGTTTGCGTCTTCAAATCTTCGTTTTCACCTTTTGTCTTCGCACTTATTTATTTAAACAATTACAATGAAAATATAATACAATTACATATGAAAACCTATTATTTAGGAGGGATATTTCTATGAAATATATGTTCCTTTTTAGCCTTATCAAATATCCCCACACTTGAGCGTTGCTTGTCCTCAAGCAATACAGTCTTGAAACAATATAATACATCACACGAGTCACTTCTTTATTCTTCACACTTTGTACATCAGTGATTTTGATATAGCGGTATAAACAATGATAGTAACGATAGAACCATGGTTAAAGGTGGGTGTGTCATCCACAGTTGCCTCGGGTTTAGGTCAACGACACTTGCAATCAAATAGCCGATTTACTTTCGGTTTCCAAAGCAAAGTGCACATTTGAAAGGCGGTTTACAGTCCCACATGACTATAAAAATGTAGATCCTTTAGGAAAATTGGATCTTTATGAAAACATTTGATCTTTTTGAAAATTCATTCTAGCTTTTACCCTAGACAAGTTTTCCGATTTGATCCACCATTGGTGTTGCAAAATATATTTGTGGATCAATAGTTTGGCTAAAAACTTTTAGGCTCGTGTAATCCACTGCTATCCCTGTATCGGAAAGCACACATCCAGTTTATTTGTCCCGTATATTACCTTTCGGTAAACTACCGTCCGGTTGTAAAGGAAAGCGATGAACAAGAAACTGTTAAGGCAATGTCTAATGACATGCATTTGATTATGGTGTTTTTAACGTGTCGGATGCTAGTACTATCCTTGGTAGGAGCAATAGTAAAGATCATCCTTTGATTTTTCGGTCTGGCACAAGGTCCTGTCTCCGACCATGCTATGCAACCACCGTTCTTACGGTTGACACCCGATTTGGTTCAGGTGACCTAATGAATTCCAGGTGAATTCCTAGGATTTTACGTTCAATGGTAATGAACGCATTGAAAATGGGTTTCAGAAAACAAATCGGTTTGTATTTTTGATCAAAATATTTTCTCGTTCAAGCTCGAGTTTAGATATCATCGAATTCCATGAGTTTGAATTCTCAATCTTTAAGGTCAATCTCAAGGATTGAGTAATATCAGACTTAAAAGCTGATTTTTAATCTTTAAGGAGATTATCCTTTCTGGGGATCTGATTCATTAGTCTTATCAAGCTAATTTGCACGGTGCCCCCCATTGTACGAGATAAATCCTTCTCATGGTTAGGATAAATCTGACCACTTGGCGACCCTGTTTGATGCTGAGGTCCGTGGATTTCCTGCTGATTTTAGAGATGACTTTTCTAGATTTTTCGTCAACCTACAGCTGGTCTGGACGACAACTTCATGACCTAAATCAAGAAGCGCGTGTCTTTTTCGGAAGACTTTACTTCCTTTTAATGATGGAATTGATTCATCGTGTAGATCCATCTTTCTTTAATAAATCGGGTAAAACAGTTAATTTAGTCCAAAACAAAAACACCTGCAATAACTTTACAGAAACATGTGATAGATAGTTTTTAATTGAATAACTTGGTACATTCTCCCCACACTTAGTTTCTTTCTTTGCCTTTTTATTCTCTTCAATTCCATTTTAAATGAATTTAAGCGTTTTGGGTTGTTTCTCAATTTATGTCCTTTTCGAGGTAACGATAATTTCGATATTAACACCTAGTTTTCATCGTTCATAAATATGTATAAACATGATTTTGACTTCATTTAATTGAAAATTTTTCTAATTTTCACAAAATTTGGCAAATAAACCAAGTATAAACCTGAGAGAATTTATAACCCTTCCCCACACTTAAGATCATGCAATGCCCTCATTTGCATGAAATCAGACTATAATTTAAATTCATGAGGGTGATTAGCGTAGAAAAGTGATTAAAAATACCGAGTTTGCAAACATATTGTTGTTATTTCACATTTGATATTGTCGTCAAAATTATTAGCTTTTGCTGAATTTAATACTAGTCTTTGAAAGTGCGTTGTTTTACCCTGTTTTGTACATAACATAAAATACAAACATATATACATATTTTTGAAGTTTGGTATATAACCCCACTTTTCAAAAATTTATAAAGTATAATATTTTTGGCATACTTTAAATCAATAAAATTAAAAATAATGATAACAAAATTTGTCGCCCCGCCCTCGGGTAAAGTAATTTCGGCTTAATAACCTAGTCTTCAACTCACGACGAATTTTAGAAATCATTTTTTCAACTTAATGAATTAAAGTAAATTTTGTTTTTAAAATCACACAAAAACTTAAATTTGAAAAGCATATTAATTTCATATAAAACCTACAAAACAAAAAAAAATTCAGAATGGAGGGAGAAAACTAGTTCTTTAGTGTCTGCTAGCGGAAAAGACCAATCGGATTCCATTCTCGGAACTACACGAGAACAGAACAACTAACTCTAGACAGCATTTTCTTTTTAGAACATTTGAATCTCCCCACACTTAGGTAGCTGTGGTGTCGAAATTGTTATTAGCTTCATCGTCAATTTCTCTTGGTCCATAATCAACTTGCATATCCGTGACTTTTTCTTTAAGCCATTGATCGGATTCATGTGTTATATCCACAATTTCAATTAGCTTCGCCTTTTCTTTAGTCGAAAGATTGGATACTAATCGGTTACATAACTTAAAGTTCCCCTTGGTTCTAGCATCGCGAATCCGTTTAATAAGTTTCTTCATTGAACTATTAATAACGGGATCATTTAATTTCATATCAACAACGGGGTTCTTTGTTATCAGGTCATCATTAGGTGTTACTTCATTTTCCCCACACTTAGGCATTTTATTATTGTTAAGCACTACCGTTGGAGTTGGTAAAACAACATGGTTTTTACCAATCGTTTTCGCTGGTTCAACGGTTTTGGTTGGTGGAGATTTAGACTTTCGAATCATAAAGGTGATCGATTTCTCATCATTACTAAGTGTCATTCTACCCTTTCTTACATCAAATAACGCCCCGGTGGACGCTAAGAATAGTCGACCTAAAATTAGAGGAACGTTTGAGTCCTCTTCTATGTCAATTACAATGAATTCGACTAGAAAGGTTAAATTACCTACTTGAACGGGTAGGTTGTCAGCAATTCCAACTGAGTGCTTAATGGTTTGATCAAGGAGTCGAACACTCATATCCGTTGGAGTTAACTCACCTACACCTAATCTCTTATATAATGACAGAGGCATAATACTTACACTCGCACCTAAATCTGCTAGTGCATCATACATGACACAATCACTAAGTAGACAAGGAACAATAAATTCACCTGGATCACCTATCCTAGATAGAGGTTTTGGTGGAACTGTCTTCACCGGGTTTACTTCTACGGTTTTTATTTCTTGCACTTTCTTATTCTTCTTCTTCTTCTTCTTCTTCTTCTTTTCAGAGGTATCACAAACTTTATTACCTATCACTTGCTCATACTCGACTCCTTTTCTTGAAAACGGGATGGGTGTTTTGTATGGTGCCACCACTGGCTTTACATACTCGGGTGGTGGTGGTGTTGTAACTTCTTCATTGTTACTTACATCTAAAACTTTCCCATCTTCTGGTATTGGTTTTTCAGAATTTGTTGATATCATGTTAACATTTTCATTCCGAGGATTTACTTCATTATTACTCGGTAGCTTTCCTTGTTCCCTTTCACTCAACAATCTAACAAGAGTACCTACTTGTTTTTCTAGATTCAAAATGGAAGCTTGTTGAGTTCTAAATGACTGATCAAACCTCTCATTCGTTTGGGTTTGAGTTTCAATAAATTGTGTTTGAGATTCAACTAGCTTAAATACCACTTCTTCCAGATTTGACTTCTTCTCGTCGGTTTGTTGTGGTGGTTTATATAAGCCAGGTCTTTGTTGATTGAAAGTGTTGTTTTGAGTTGGTTGGTTATTCGTACCTTGTTGGTTGTACGAGTTATTGTTGGTTCCATTTGGATTGTAAAGAATGTTTTGATTTCGATTGAAGTTTAGTCTTGGCGGTTGATAATTATTTCCCGGCCTTTGGTTCATATAGGAAACATTCTCACGTTGTTCCATCATTTGTTCAACATTACAATCTTTCGTTAAGTGTGGTCCACCGCATTGCTCACAACTGATTCGTATTGCGTGAATGTCTTTAGTCATCTTTTCCATTCGTCTCTCTAAAGCATCTATTTTTGCGGAAACAGAATCAAAGTTATGGCTAGAATCGGCTCTAGCTGCTTTAGATGATCGAAAGATATCTTTTTCTTGATGCCACTCATGAGAGTGGGAAGCAGTGTTATCAATAATTTTGTAAGCTTCAGTTGCGGTTTTCTTCATAATGGAACCACCAGCTGTTATGTCGATGTATTTTCTTGTAGCAACGTTGACACCTTGGTAGAATATTTGTACTATTTGATAAGTGTCTAAACCGTGTTGAGGACATCCTCTCAACATCCTTCCGAATCTTGTCCACGCCTCATATAATGTTTTATTTGGCTTTTGTGTGAACGTAACAATTTCTCCTTGAAGTCTCACGGCTTTAGATGCCGGAAAGAATCTTTGAAGAAATTTTTCAACTAAGACATCCCATGTGTCAATCGCCCCTTCAGGTAACGATTCTAACCAATCTTTGGCTTCTCTCTTTAAAGTCCAGGGAAACAACATGAGATATATCTGTTCATCCTCCACTTCTCGGATTTTGAATAGTGTACAGATCCTATTAAAGGTACGAAGATGTTCGTTGGGATCTTCTTTTGGCGTACCACTATATTGGCACTGATTAGTTACCATATGTAGAATTTGTCCTTTGATTTCATAATCTGGAGCATTAACTTCTGGCTTAATAATGGCGTGACCTTGGCCCGTGCGTTTAGCTCTCATTCGATCTTCCATACTTAGAGGTTCCGTTACTTCCATAATTGAATTCGTTGAATACGAATCACTAGAGGACTCTGATTTAACGGTTTGTGGTTCAGGATCTTGGAATTGTCCTTGAATATCCTCCAGTTTCTTAGTTGTGAAATCGGGTTCAAAAGATGGATTGTCGGAAATTTGAATTGGAGTATTTGTTCGACTGGATGATGATTCTAAAGAAAAATCAACGGCGACAATATTTGCTAAATGTCTTGATCGAGTTACAGGTGGTGAACGTATGAAAGGTGGTGAACGTTTTGCTCGGTGCATTCACAGAATATCCTAGTAGTTATAAAAAAAATAAGAAAAACTTATATAAGTTGTCCAATTAATAGACTTTTCTGATTTTGCCCACGTTTCGAATAGCCAAAAGATGTAGCAGGTAGCCAGGACCCTTTAAATCGGAAGCCCACAACTAGCCACTAACAAATCCAACTATTACTACGAACCAGAAAAATGTCAACGTCTATTAACTTAACCGCTTAAATAATTTTTCTTTCCGTTTGAGAATTAGATAAGAAATAGAGAAAATTCTAAGTCCTAAAAACTAGAGCGTCGAGAAATAAGAAAGAAATAGATTGCGCGTCGAAAAATGTCGAAAAATAAAAGGTCAAAAAATAGGCGTCGAAAAATAAAAATAAGAAAGTAGCGCGAAAAACGGCGTCGCAAAATTCTAAAGCACCTAAATCTTAGTCTAAGGAATAAGCACTTAAGGGATTTTACGGCAAACCTAAAAATTCTAGAAATAAAAATAACTATGCAAAACTAAACTTAATACTAAAAATTGTAACTATAGTCTAAAAATCTAAAGGTAATAAAACTAAAAAAAAAAAATTATTATTTATTATTTTTTAAAAAAAAAAATTTTTAAATTTTTTTTTTAAAAAAAAACGAATTTTTTTTTACAAATTTTTTTTTTTTTTTTTTTTTAAAACGAATTTTTTTTCTTAAAAAAAACGTATTTTTTACAACCTTTTTTTTTTTTTAAAAAACGATTTTTTTTTACAAATTAATAATTTTTTTATAATTATTATTTTTTTTCAAAACTTTTTTTTAATTCATTTACTATTTATGAATAGTAAATGAAAAGAAATTAATTAATTTACTATTCACATGAAAGCGACATGATAGAAATTATTAATTACAAGTTACATAATATACCCCTGAAGTATTTAATAAATACGACTTTTTAAAACTTTTACGATTATTAATTAATTTACTATTCACATGAAAGCGACATTATAGAAATTATTAATTATAAGTTACATAATATACCCCTGAAGTATTTAATAAATACGACTTTTTAAAACTTTTACGATTCAAAATAGATTCTAAAATATTATTATATTATTATATTCTATTTCAATATTATTATATTATTATATTTTATTTCAATATTATTATAATTAAAAATATAGCGTTTTAGCGCTCCCCGGCAGCGGCGCCAAAAACTTGATGATGTAGCGTGAGGGTACGAAATAGTATTATTTTTACTAGGAAATACTACAAAATATGACACAAGTTTTATTAATTTACGGATGGGATATACCTAAACCTTGCTACAACACTATAGGCAGTGTACCTAATCGTAGAGTACTGTAGTTTTTAGTAAGTCCGGTTCGTTCCACAGGGAGCTAGTGATTACGTACTATATTTTTATAAAACTATATTTATATAAATATATATTTATATATATATATATATATATATATATATATATATATATATATATATATATATATATATATATATATATATATATATATATATATATATATATATATATATATATATATATATATAAGTAGTAATATTATTATAAAAGGGGGGTTTTACCGTTTAATGACCGGTTTGTCGATTCTATATTTTAAGCGCAAAGATAAATGACGATAATTAAAGTGCGTAAAATAATGACAATAAATAAAATGACAGTAAATAAAATTTCGAGTAATAAAATGACAGTAAATAAAGATACGATGAGAAATACAATAAAAGAATTATGCTTATTTAAACTTCCGTAATCATGATGTTTGACGTGTTGATTTTAATTTATTACCATGGGTTAATTGTCCTTTGTCCTGGTTTATTTGATACGTCTATCTGGTTTTTGTCCATAATAGTCCATCGGTCATAAATATAAAGTGCGAGTATCCTCGTCAAATTACCCTTATACCCGAAGTCAAATATTCCAACTGATTAAGGATTTAAACTGTGACGCAGTTATCACTTCTGTCAACAATTACACCAGTTATCACTGTATGTAATCCACCCCTGTTTTAATTAGTTTATGAATATTAATTCATCCACTTGATCAGAATGAATAATCAATTACCCAACCCAATTGATTAATTAAATGATTATAACAGATTCCATATGAACGTCACTAAATAGGACAACCATAATCATTATTAATTATTAGGTTAATTAATTTGAAGATAGGTTCGACAGACTCCAATGAGTTGTCACTCAATTAGACAATACCCCCCATCTATTAATAGTCAATAGTCTAATTTCCACAAGTGTCGGTCTTTTGCCCAAACCTTAATTATGGTACAAAATCCAATAACCCCGTCTTAATATTTAGTCAAACATCACGATTACTTCGGCTTAAATAAGCATAATAATAACTTAGTTACGAGACATTAATTTAAAAAGGAAGAACATAACTTACAGTGATTATTAATCGCGTAGCGTTGCACGGACAGAGTTTCGACTTTAAAACCCGTAAAACATTCCTTACAATAACCCAATTATTATTAAACTTAAACTAAAATTAAAATTATAATTATAAATATATATATTACATGTAAAGATAAAGAAAGAAGAAAAGGTATCCTTTTCATTACACCGTGAATTTCATTTTATAGACAATTGGTGATTTGAAATTTTCACTTATGACCCCTTAACTATGCTCAATTAATAACTTTTTATTATTTATTATTATTCTTATTATGAATTATTTAAATATTATATTATATTCTTGAGCATAGTTAACTTGTAATTTTAGCTCCGTTGCGTCGAGCGTTGAAAGTTGGTTCATGTCTCGGTTCCGAATTTTCGAACGTCCTTTCGTATAATTTAATATCATGTACTTTGCGTTTTGTAACTTGTACTCTTGTCATTTTTAGACGTTTGTCATCAATAAATTGAACCTTTTAAATTGTATCTTGTACATTTGAGCTTTTTGGACGTTTGCGTCTTTAAATCTTCGTTTTCACCTTTTGTCTTCGCACTTATTTATTTAAACAATTACAATGAAAATATAATACAATTACATATGAAAACCTATTATTTAGGAGGGATATTTCTATGAAATATATGTTCCTTTTTAGCCTTATCAATTACCCTAGGTACTTCAACAGCTTTAGAATGAAGAGTATGCAAGCCCCTTTGGTATTTTGGATAATCTATCCAACGTCTGTCAAATCTCAAGTTCGGGTGCAAATCTTCCAAGTGCATATCAGAAAATATCATAACTGGATGAGGTATATCTTGTTTGTAGTAGTTATCAACCTCCTGTTGTTCCGCATTCTCAGCAGGAGCATTGCGAGCTTGGGATGAAGATTCACCCCTTTCAGTCTGCCAAAACACATCAAACACAATTTTTGTGCATCCAAATATGCATTAGTGTCAGCAAAATCATCAATCAAAATAATTACAATTACATGTCCAATTTATATCAAACTTATGCTCATTTTCATATTTTTATCAAATCTACACTTTTTTCAAATAAGCATATACGAAAATGTTCACCAAGTTCATAAGCATTCAACTCAAATAACATATCAAAATTATCATTACTAGCAATTAAACAAGTTTCAAATGGCATTATCTCTCAAAAATCAAGTTCATGAATTTTAGACTTGAAAAAGTCCACTTTAATTCTCAAAATCATGCTTAGGCTCAAAGTTTGGATCATTTAACTACCTAAACATGTTACACTACTTAATTTAGCAACAATTCATGACAAAAATCGGCCATAACCTGTTTATATCAAAAAGCCTCAAATTGCTCAAGAACACAAACCCTAGATTTCTCAAAATTTGAAGTTTAAGGCTTCTAATCATGTTAAATAGCATAAATCTAGGTTATATAAGCATAATACACAAGCAATTTAAGCATAATTACACTAAAAAGCATCAAAATCGAATTGGGCAAACAATTGCTCAAGAACACTAATTTTCGGATTAAATGGTGTTTAGGTGTAGAAATTTACCGTTTTCCTTGAGTAATTCCTTGATAGCATCCTTCTCAACATGATTTTAGTAAAAAAATTTGATGAAAAACGGTGAAAAATTACGATTTTTGAAGGTTTTAGTGTGTGTTTTTTGGGTGTTTTGTTCGCAGTTTTTGTGTGTGGTGTGTGGACTGATGTGACGATCGCTCCAAATCCATATGGACAATACGTCATTCATTGATTTCATTGCGAGGTATTTGACCTCTATATGATACGTTTTGTAAACATTGCATTCTTTTGAAAAGGGCACACCATAAATGAATATTTAAATCAAAGGTTTTCAACATCTGATGATTTCTACATATAGACAATCACTGTAAATAATAGTTTACAATAGTACTTCCGTTGACAGTACAGTCAAAATAAGATACATGGTGATGATTTGGTGAATGCAACGTTTCCTTGAAAAATATGCCATGTATGACTCCATGCACATAGCTTGTCTAACATATAAGCAAACAGCGGAAGACTTCTAGGAAACCTGAGAATAAACATGCTTCAAGTGTCAACACAAAGGTTGGTGAGTTCATAGTTTTAATATTACACATAATCCGTATATCAATGTGGATTACAAAAGTTCAGTTGTTTTATTCAAAACGTTTATCAATAGGTTTTACATAAAAGGGGGATCACAAGATTTCAGTTGTTTCATCCGAAACGTTTATCAATCGGTTCTACAAAGTTGAGCACCCTGGTAACTAAACTTTAACGTATATATAATTTATACCCTTTGTATAATCATCTTAATAATACACGCAAACCAACGTGTACGCTTATCAAATAGCATACGTCCGTTAAAAGGCTAGCGCTCTAGCTCGGACGGGGATGTCAAGCCCTATGGATCCATATACTACTACTCGCGCCCACCAGTTCTTATAACTGGCAGTTACTAGTTACCAAAGCTAAGGGAATTTCGGTTCAAACTCGTTGTAGAATTTAGTATGTACTTGTATCCATTGCGTTTAAAATAAGTTGCATGTATTCTCAGCCCAAAAATATATATTGCAAAAGCAATTAAAAAAAAAGAGCAATGAAACTCACGCATATAAATATTGTATATCGGTTAATAAAGCATTTGCATGTATTCTCAGCCCAAAAATATAGAGAGTAAAAGGGATCATATGAAACTCACGCATATAAATCTAGTATTTTCAGTATTTATAAACAGTCGCATGTATTCTCAGCCCAAAAATATATTGAGTAAAAGGGATCATATGAAACTCACAGTTTAATATTGATATACATTATTGCAGGAAAGCACGTAGACGCATCGGAGATGATAAACACGAGGTTTGATTCACAAAAAAATACCCCCGAACATTACCCATAACCTCCTTGGCAATAACCCATAATTTCCTTAGCTCTAGCTTGCTCGAAAACTCATTTTGAAAATTACTTGGACAGCACTCCGTCGTAATATTTGATGTACATTATTATTTTTGTATCGCAAAAATAATAACACTAATAATAAAAAAAAAATAAGATTAATAATAATCTTAATCTTATTAATAATAATAATAATAATAATAATAATAATAATAATAATAATAATAATATAAATAATAAATAAAATAAATACGGAGTAATATGTATCTGTGTGTTTTTTTTTTCTTTACTCGGCAGAAAATGTTGCAATTTATAGAACCTGGCCTGAAATCTGGAGTCATGCGACTCGCATGGAAATGGCCTTCTGGCCATGCGACTCGCATGAGGACCAGGGACAGCTCACATTGTTTTGGCTCCTAGCTTGTCGACATAATATAAAATAAATATAAATATAATATATATAATTTAAATTAATTAATTATATATTATATTAAATTCACGTGCATAGTTGACTTGTAATTTTTGTTCCGATAAGTCGTACGTTGTCACTCGACTTATGTCCCGGTTCCGGTTTTTCGAACGCCCTTTCGTACGCTGAGAAAACTTGTACTTTACGTTTCGTGAATCGTACCTTTGTCAAAATATAGTCTTAAATCATCCATAAAATATACCACTGTAGCAAAGTTACTGTAGCAATTCACTGTAGCAAAGTCAATTTCACTGTAGCAAATAGTGATTTTCAAAAACACTGTAGCATTTTGGGTACTGTAGCAATTTGAAATGTTACTATCGTTTACTAAATAACTTGAAATTATATATATGTATATATCTTTTTAATATATATAAATCAGTTTTTAAATACACATTGGAAGTTATTTATAAATAAATTTTAATAATAAATATTTCAACTTATCATATATATTCAAATAGATATTTAAACCAATAAGTTTAATGTACGGTATCAAATAATTAATACATTGTTACCTTTTCAAGTTATAGTATATATGTATCTATTTACATATAATTGTTCGCGAATCGTCGAAAACAACCGAAAGGTATTTAAATATATAAAAGTAGTTCAAAAATTTTGAGATTCAGTTTTTACAGACTTTGCTTATCGTGTCGAAAATGTTAATCATACAAAGATTAAGTTTAAATTTGGTCAGAAATTTCCGGGTCATCACAACTGATCAGTTCCAGCGATTTTATTTTTTTCTGTATTTTGGTCTCTCCGCGAGTCGCGGCGTTTGGCAGTTTCAAATACCGCGAGTCGCTGTGTTTGGTTTTTTTTTTTTAAGCCTTAACTTATAAAACAAATATAAAATAAATTTAAAATTTTGTTTTCCTTTGTTTTAGGACGAGGTCGTTTCGGATCGATGTCCTAGTCCGTCCTTCGACAAAATTTTAAAATTTGTCTTTTTGTAGCGATTGTTTTAAAAGCTAAGATTTTTGGGTTTTTTTTAATGTTTTTGGCATACTTTAATTCAATAAGTTTAAAAATAATGATAATAAAAGTTCTCGTCCCTCCCTCAGGTAAAGCAATTTCGGTTCAAAGACCTAGTCTTCAGCTTACGACGAATTTTAAAAATCATATTTTTAACTTAGCGAAATAAAGTAAATTTTTGTTTTTAAATTCACACCAAACTTAAATTTAAAATGCATAAAATTAAAAATTCACACCAAACTATAATTAAAAATTCATATTATAAATTCACACCAAACTTATATTTAATTTTTTTGTTATACATACAAACTTATATTAAAAATATTAAAATTTTTCAAATATTGACAAACTTAAATATATTGATCTTACAAAGTTCACAATATTAATTTAAGATTTATATATTAATTTTAAAAACATGGGAAAAATAAATTTAAAAATCTTTTTGGCTTTTATCCCACTTTAATCAATCAAATATTATCAAAAATATGCGCCCCTCTTTTCGGTAAAGTAATTTCGGTTCCATGACCTAATTTAACTCATGACGAATTTTTGAAATATTTTGGGTTGATTGATTAAAGATATTTATACCTTAAGAATAAACGTTAAATTTCGCAGTGATGTAATAAATTTTTGTATGATATCAATAATTTCGGTCGCCAAACCTAATTTTATTCAATACCAATTTAATACTTTATAGCAAACAATTTAGCGTTTATTATCAAAAGGTTAAAAATGAAAATAAAAAAAATAAAAACTGTACAGACTTACCTGTGAGATAGTATTCTTAGTGATATGATCTATCCCACTCATAAGATAGTCGGTTTAATTGGTTTTCCATAGCTACAAAGGCGTAACCTCGAGCATTCAGTGTTTTTTCTTCTAAACATATGAACGGTCCGTCTCTGCATAAAGTAACAAATTCGGTGTTTGAATATGTTTGATTATTTGAACATTTACCTCCATGTGACCATTTTCCGCATTTTTGACATCTTTCTAGGTGTCGTGCTCTTCTTTTCGCTGCGGAATTTGATTTTCCTTTACCAAATTGTAACTTATTATCTTCGCATCTGGATTCTTTTCTTACTCCGTCCAATCTTTCTCTGATTACTGATACTATTTCACTCGGAAGTGTGTCATTATTACGTTTAGTGATCAAAGCGTGTAGCATTAGACCATGGTTTAGTTCACAGGCAGTCTTCATTTCCTAAAAAAATAAAAATTTAGAATGGGGGGAGAAGACTAGTTCTTTAGGGTCTGCTAGGGAAAGACCATTCGGGTTCCATTTTCGAGAACTACACGAAAACAGAAAATCTAACTCTAACAGAAATACATATGATAATGCTAAAAACGAACATATATTTCATAGCATTATTCCTCAAGAAAGACAAGCTTTTAGTTGCAATTGTTCTATTTACAAGTGATATTCGTTTAAATAATAAAAGGTGAAGACAAAAGACAGATTCGACGAATTGAAGACGCAAACGACCAAAAAGCTCAAAAGAACAAAAGACAATCAAAGAGGTTCCAATTATTGATAAGAAACGTCTCGAAATTACAAGAGTACAAGATTCAAACGCAAAGTACAAGATATTAAATTGTACGCAAGGACGTTCGAAAATCCGGAACCGGGACCAGAGTCAACTCTTAACGCTCGACGCAACGGACTAAAAATTACAAGTTAACTATGTATATAAATATAATATAATATATAATTAATTATATTAATTATATATATATTATATATATATTAAAAACCGTCGGCAGAGAAAGACTCCAAGGGTGTGAGCTGTAAATTCATTCTCCGCGACTCGCGGAGTTTGAAGAGGATTTCACCGCGAGTCGCGGAGCCCCAAAATGAAAAAATGCCTATAAAGCCAACCGAATTCTGAACACAATATATCCATCCATCTCTCTATCTATATCGTAAAATATATATATATATATTTATAATTTATATTTTAATTTTAATTATAATTCTAATAATAAGGGTATGTTAGCGAATATTGTAAGGGTGTAAGTCGAAATTCTGTCCGTGTAACGCTACGCTATTTTTAATCATTGTAAGTTATGTTCAACCTTTTTACATTAATGTCTCGTAGCTAAGTTATTATTATGCTTATTTAAAACGAAGTAATCATGATGTTGGACTAATTACTAAAATTGGGTAATTGGGCTTTGTACCATAATTGGGGTTTGGACAAAAGAACGACACTTGTGGAAATTAGACTATGGGCTATTAATGGGCTTTATATTTGTTTAACTAAATGAAAGTTTGTTAATGTTAATATAAAGATTTACAATTGGGCGTCCCTATAAATTACCATATACACTCGATCGGACACGATGGGCGGGGTATTTATATGTACGAATAATCGTTCATTTAACCGGACACGGGAATGGATTAATAGCCACTAGAATAATTAAAACAGGGGTGAAATTACATTCAAGGGTAATTGGTGTAATTGTTAACAAAGTAGTAAAACCTTAGTTTACACGCAGTCGATAACCTGGTGTATTCATTAAACAAAGTATTAAAACCTTGTTACAATTCGAATCCCCAATTAGTTGGAATATTTAACTTCGGGTATAAGAATAATTTGACGAGGACACTCGCATTTTATATTTATGACTGATGGACTGTTATGGACAAAAACCAGACGGACATATTAAATAATCCAGGACAAAGGACAATTAACCCATGGGCATAAAACTAAAATCAACACGTCAAACATCATGATTACGGAAGTTTAAATAAGTATAATTCTTTTATTTCATATTTAATTTCCTTTATTTTATATTTAATTGCACTTCTAATTATCGCATTTTTATTGTTATTTTATTTAATTGCACTTTTAATTATCGTACTCTTTAATTATTGCAAGTTTATTTTATCGCACTTTTATTATTCGCAATTTCATTATCGTTATTTACTTTACACTTTAATTTAAGTCTTGTATTTATTTTATATTTTACATTAGGTTTTAACTGCGACTAAAGTCTTAAAATCGACAAACCGGTCATTAAACGGTAAAAACCCCCCTTTATAATAATAATATTACTTATATATATGTTTGTATTTTTATAAAAGTAAACTAATATAGCGTTAAGCTTTGTTTAAAGATTTCCCTGTGGAACGAACCGGACTTACTAAAAACTACACTACTGTACGATTAGGTACACTGCCTATAAGTGTTGTAGCAAGGTTTAAGTATATCCATTCTATAAATAAATAAATATCTTGTGTAAAATTGTATCGTATTTAATAGTTTTTCCTAGTAAAATATAAACTATTTCGTATACACCTCGCATAACATCAAGTATTTTTGGCGCCGCTGCCGGGGACATCTCTTAAAAGCCGGAAGCGGAACGCTAATATATAAAAAAAAAAAAGATTTTTATTTTACTTTTATTAAAAGTCGCTTTTGTAAAAATACGTTTTAAAAATTCGAAAATATAAAAAGAAAAATAAAAATTTATATATTTTTAAGAGTTTGTTAAAAGTTTTATAAGTTTCTTTATTTTTATTTTAGTTTATAAAAAAATATAAGTTTTATTTAAATATCTTTTATTTATATAAAAAAATGAAAAAAAAATAAATAAATAAATAAAGAAAAACGCGTTGAAATTATAAGCTGTCATCTGAATTTCTGTACCCCGCGACTCGCGGGGTTTTCTTTATAAATTACCGCAACTCGCGGAGACTTTCTGACACGCCGACAGAAGCCCTAATTCAGCATTTATTACGGATTATTATTAATTATTATTAATATAAACCCTAATTATGTATTATTATTATAATTAAGTTTTATTTTAAAATTTCTTTTTATTTAATTTGTTTTATTTAGTTTAATTAGTTTTATTAAATTGTAAAATTAATAGTTTAATAAAATAAATAATATAAAAATAATATTTTTATAAAAATTGTACTTTTTACAACTTTTTATATATTTTTATATTTTATCCCTTTTTAATCGTTTTAGCGTAACTTTTGTATTTTTAGCTCATATTTAATTTTAAACTTAGTTTTTGCTATAGTTATTTTTACTCCTAGATTTTTAGGCTTTGCCGTAGAATTCCTTAAGTGCTTTTTCTTTAGACTAAGATTTAGGTGCTTTAGAATTTTGCGACGCCTTTTTAAGTTTTAGTTTCTTTTTAAGTTATTTCCATTTGGGATTTAGTTTTTCCTGTAAGCTTTAATATTTTTAGACCTTTTACTATGTATCAATTATCATTCCAATTAGTAATTTCAATTTACGATTATAATTTTAAGTTATTTGTAGTAATAAGGTTAGGTTAGTCAAGTATTTTTAAGTTTTTATAAGTTTCTTTTATTTTTCCGTCACCTTTTATTTTTCAACCATTTTTTTCTTTTTCGACCTTTTTCCGACGAACTCTTTTTCTTTCTTATTTCTCGCTATTCTAGTTTTTAGGACATAGATTTTTATTCTACTTCTTATCTAAATTTCTTAAAATTACGAAAATTTATTTTAAGTGGTTAAATTGATAGACATCAAAATTTTCTGGTTCGTAGTAATAGTTGGATTTGTACGTGGACCGGGTTATTGGAGCCAAACAGTCCTCAATTATATTGAGACCAAACGAATCCTGCCCCTCTGCTGCATCTTTTGGCTATTCGAAACGTGAGCAAAATCAGAAAAGTCTATTGATTGGATAACTTATTATAATTTTTCTTTCCTTTTAAAAACTAATAGGATATTCAGTGAATGCACCGAGCAAGACGTTCACCACCTTTTGTACGTTCACCACCTGTAACTAGATCAAGACATTTAGCAAATATTACTGCCGTTGATTTTTCTTTAGAATCGTCATCCAGTCGACCAAGAACTTCAGTTCAAATTTCCGATAATCCATTTTTTGAACCCGACCTCACAATTGAGAATCCAGAGAATATTCAGGAACGGTTCGTAGATCCTGAACCATTAAACTTTCCTCCGGAACCACCAATCATTCAAACAGAGATTGTTGAGGAACGAACCATTAAATCAGAATCATCTAGTGATACCGATTCAACAAATTCAATTATGGAGAATCTGGAACCTTTAAGTATGGAAGACCGAATGAGAGCTAAACGCACTGTCCAAGGTCACGCAATTACTCATCCAGACATTAATGCGCCAGATTATGAAATCAAAGGACAAATTCTACACATGGTGACTAATCAATGCCAATTTAGTGGTGCGCCGAAGGAAGATCCAAATGAACATCTACATACCTTTAATAGGATCTGCACACTATTTAAAATCCGAGAAGTGGAGGATGAACAGATATATCTCATGTTATTTCCCTGGACTTTAAAGGGAGAAGCCAAAGATTGGTTGGAATTGTTACCTGAAGGGGCGATCGATACATGGGATGTTTTAGTTGACAAATTTCTTAAACAATTCTTTCCTGCATCTAAAGCCGTAAGACTTCAAGCAGAAATTGTTACGTTCACACAGAAACCAAATGAAACTCTATATGAGGCGTGGACAAGATATGGAAAGTTATTAAGAGGATGTCCGCAACATGGTTTAGACACCTGTCAAATAGTACAAATATTCTACCAAGGATGCGACATCACTACAAGGAAAGACATAGATATAGCAGCTGGTGGTTCTATTATGAAGAAAACCGAAACTGATGCTTACAAAATTATTGATAACACTGCTTCCCACTCACATGAGTGGCACCAAGAAAAAGATATCATTAGATCATCTAAAGCAGCTAGAGCCGATTCTAGCCATAACTTAGATTCCATTTCCGCAAAGATAGATGCTGTAGAGAGACGAATGGAAAAGATGACTAAAGATATTCACTCAATACGAATTAGTTGTGAGCAGTGTGGAGGACCACATTTGACAAAAGATTGTCTCAGTATTGAATTAACAATGGAACAAAGAGAGAATATTTCATACATAAACCAAAGGCCTGGAAATAATTATCAGAATAATTATCAACCGCCAAGACCGATTTACAATCAAAACCAGAATTATAACCGAAATATTCCATACAACAACCAACAAGGTCCTAGCAATCAACAAGTATCCAATAATACTTATAATCAGCAAAGACCTAATTTTCAAAACAAACCACCACAACAAACCGATGATAAAAAGCCGAATTTAGAAGATATGATGACGAAGCTAGTTGAAACTCAAACGCAGTTTTTCACATCTCAGAAACAAACCAATGAACAAAATGCTCAAGCATTTAGAAATCAACAAGCTTCTATTCAAAATCTGGAACAAGAAGTAAGTAACCTAGCAAGGTTAATAGGTGAAAGAAAACCGGGAAGTCTACCCAGTAATACAAATGCTAACCCCCGAAATGAAACAGCTAAAGCTATTACCACAAGAAGTGGTACAACACTTAAACCACCTGAAATACCTGTAACTTCTGATGAAACTATTCCTACTCCACAAGAACCACAACCTGATCAAGATAAGGAAAAAGAACCGGTAGTTGAAAAGGTTAATGAAGATAACACAGTTAAGGATAAACCTTATGTTAAACCATATCAACCACCACTTCCTTACCCGAGTAAAATGAAGAAAGAAAAACTTGAAGCCGAGCAATCCAAATTTTTGGATATGTTTAAACAGATAAATGTAAATCTTCCTTTCATTGATGTGATTTCAGGAATGCCAAGATATGCTAAATTCTTGAAAGATCTAATCTCAAATAGAAAGAAAATGGAAGAACTCTCGGCTGTTACTATGAATGCTAATTGTTCAGCAGTGCTGTTGAATAAGATACCAGAAAAACTATCTGACCCAGGAAGTTTCACAATTCCATGTTTTCTGGGTAGTCTTAGTTCAATAGAAGCATTGGCAGACTTAGGTGCTAGTATAAATCTAATGCCGTATTCACTATACGCTAAACTAGACCTTGGAGAATTGAAACCAACAAGAATAAGCATACAACTAGCTGATAGATCAATAAAATATCCTAGAGGGATAATGGAGAACATGCTAGTTAAAGTTGGTACTTTAGTATTTCCAGTAGATTTTGTTGTTCTGGACATGGAAGAAGATTCTCAAGTTCCTCTCATATTAGGAAGACCATTCTTAAACACGGCTAAAGCAATGATAGACGTGTTCGGTAAGAAACTGACCCTAAGTATAGAGGATGAGAGTGTTACCTTTTCAGTTGATAGAGCAATGTAACAACCACAATCTGCAGATGATACATGTTATTATATTCAAACTATAGATGCACATGCAGAATTATTAGAAGAATTTCCAGAATTACAAGGAACAGGAGAATGTTCTTTAGGAGAAGGTAATGAACCAATTGATGAAGCTGAAATGTTAGCTACACTTATAGCTAATGGATATGAACCAACAACAGAAGAAATTCAAATGCTAAAAGAAGAAGACAGATATCGATATAAATCATCGATAGAAGAACCTCCGAAATTAGAGTTAAAGCCACTTCCAAGCCATTTGGAATACGCTTATTTACATGGTGAATCTGAATTACCTGTAATAATATCGTCTTCTCTTACTGAAAATGAGAAATCACAACTCATTTCTGTGTTGAAAGCTCATAAACCAGCCATTGCATGGAAGATTCATGATATTAAAGGAATAAGTCCTTCGTATTGCACACATAAAATCCTTATGGAAGAAGGTCATAAAACATATGTGCAACGCCAACGAAGACTAAATCCTAATATGCAAGATGTAGTTAAAAAAGAGATTATTAAACTGCTAGATGCAGGTTTGATATATCCAATTTCTGATAGTCCATGGGTAAGCCCAGTTCAATGCGTGCCTAAGAAGGGTGGCATGACTGTCATTACAAATGAGAAAAATGAGCTTATTCCTACTAGGACTGTAACAGGATGGCGTGTATGTATTGATTATAGAAAATTAAATGACGCCACCAGAAAAGATCACTTTCCCTTACCTTTCATAGATCAAATGTTGGAAAGATTAGCCGGAAATAGTTACTATTGTTTTCTAGATGGATTTTCCGGATATTTTCAAATTCCAATAGCACCCGAGGATCAAGAGAAAACCACATTCACGTGCCCTTATGGTACTTTTGCTTACAAACGCATGCCATTTGGACTTTGTAACGCCCCTGCAACCTTTCAAAGGTGTATGATGGCGATTTTTCACGACATGATAGAAGAATGCATGGAAGTATTCATGGATGACTTTTCAGTCTTCGGTGATACATTTAAATCATGTCTAGTTAATCTGGAACGAATGCTAATTAGATGCGAAAAATCAAATCTAGTACTTAATTGGGAGAAATGCCATTTCATGGTTAAAGAAGGCATCGTTCTTGGACATAAAATTTCAAAAGAAGGAATTGAAGTGGATAGAGCTAAAGTAGATGTAATTGCTAAACTTCCACATCCCACCAATGTTAGAGGAGTTAGGATTTTTCTAGGGCATGCCGGTTTTTACCGACGTTTCATAAAAGATTTTTCTAAGATTGCCACTCCTATGAATAAACTCCTAGAAAAGGATGCGCCATTCATCTTTTCAGATGAGTGTATCAAATCTTTTAATATTCTTAAAGAGAAACTCACTAATGCACCGATCATAATAACACCAAATTGGAATCTACCATTTGAACTAATGTGCGATGCAAGTGATTTTGCAATGGGAGCCGTTTTAGGACAAAAGATTGAAAAACGATTTCAACCTATATATTATGCTAGTAAGACGTTACAAGGAGCACAAACGAACTATACAACTACTGAAAAAGAACTCCTTACTATTGTCTTTGCTTTTGACAAATTTCGATCATATCTCGTTCTAGCAAAAACGGTGGTCTATACCGACCATTCTGCTCTTAGATACCTATTTTCAAAACCAGATGCTAAACCAAGATTAATACGTTGGATCTTACTCTTACAAGAGTTTGATATTGAAATTCGAGATAAAAGAGGAGCAGAAAATCTCGCCGCTGATCATCTTTCTCGTCTTGAAATTCCCGAATTAGAAGTTCTAAATGAATCAGCCATACAAGACAACTTTCCTGATGAATATCTATTGAAGATAGATTATAAAGAAATCTCATAGTTTGTAGACTATGCAAACTACTTAGTTTGTGGATTCCTTGAAAAAGGATTATCATACCAAAGACGAAAGAAATTCTTCAGTGATATAAAACACTATTTCTGGGAAGATCCACATTTGTTTAAAAGTTGTCCCGATGGAATAATACGCCGATGTGTATTTGGAGATGAAGCTAGTAAAATTTTAAACCATTGTCACACAGGACCAACAGGATGGCATTATGGGCCTCAACTAACAGCAAGAAAAGTTTATGAAGCTGGATTCTGTTGGCCTACAATTTACAAAGACGCACACCTTCTTTGCAAATCTTGTGATGCATGTCAAAGGGCCGGAAAAATAAGTCAACGTGATGAAATGCCACAAAATGTCATCCAAGTATGTGAAATATTTGACATTTGGGGTATTGACTTTATGGGTCCATTTCCAAAATCTAATAATAATCTATATATACTCGTAGCCATTGATTATGTATCTAAATGGGCGGAAGCACAAGCTCTCCCAACTAACGATGCACGAGTTGTAGTCAACTTTTTAAAACGTCTTTTTGCAAGGTTTGGAACACCGAAAGCTTTAATAAGTGATCGGGGTACTCATTTCTGTAATAATCAACTTGAGAAAGTTCTTAAAAGATATGGAGTAACTCATAAAATCTCCACCGCATATCATCCACAAACAAGTGGACAAGTTGAAAATACCAACCGAGCTTTAAAACGTATTCTAGAGAAAACCGTAGGATCAAATCCAAAGGAATGGTCCATTAAATTGGAGGATGCACTCTGGGCTTTTAGAACAGCCTACAAAACTCCAATTGGAACCACACCTTTTAGACTTGTTTATGGAAAAGCATGTCATCTTCCAGTAGAAATTGAACACAAAGCATTTTGGGCTTTGAAGACATGTAATCTTGATTTACATGAAGCCGGACGTCTATGATTAAGTCAACTAAACGAATTAGAAGAATTAAGACATGAAGCATACGAAAATTCGTTAATCTATAAAGAAAGAACGAAGAAATGGCATGATAAAAGAATCAGAAGTTCAAAAGAATTTAAAGAAGGAGACAGAGTTCTTCTTTTCAATTCACGATTCAAGCTATTTCCTGGAAAATTGAAATCAAGATGGTCTGGACCATTCATAGTCAAAAGAGTTTTCCCATACGGAACGATAGAATTAATAAATTCAAATGGGATTGAATTTAAAGTTAATGGTCACAGAGTTAAACATTACATACATGGTCCGATGGAAGTCGACAACGAAGTTAATCACAATTTCGACACCACAGCTAACTAAGTGTGGGGAGAATCAAGTCTTTAAAGGATAATATGTATTTCTGTTAGAGTTAGATTGTCTGTTTTCGTGTAGTTCTCGAAAATGGAACCCGAATGGTCTTTCCCTAGCAGACCCTAAAGAACTAGTCTTCTCCCCCCATTCTGAATTTTTATTTTTTTTTAGGTTTTTACAAAATGAAGACTGCCTGTGAACTAAACCATGGTCTAATGCTACACGCTTTGATCACTAAAAGAAATAATGACATACTACCGAGTGAAATAGTATCAGTAATCAGAGAAAGAATGGACGGAGTTAGAAAAGAATCCAGATGCGAAGATAATAAGTTACAATTTGGTAAAGGAAAATCAAAATTCGCAGCGAAAAGAAGAGCACGACACCTAGAACGATGTCACAAATGCGGAAAATGGTCACATGGAGGTAAATGTTCCAATAATCAAACCTATTCAAATACCGAATTTGTTACTTTATGCAGAGACGGACCGTTCATATGTTTAGAAGAAAAGACACTGAATGCTCGAGGTTACGCCTATGTAGCCATGGAAAACCAATTAAACCGACTATCTTATGAATGGGATAGATCATATAACTAAGAAATCTATTTCACAGGTATGTCTGTATAGTTTTTATTTTTATTTTTATTTTTAACCTTTTGATAATAAACGCTAATTTGTTCGCTAAAAAGTATTAAATTGGTATTGAATAAAATTAGGTTTGGCGACCGAAATTATTGATATCATTCAAAAATTTATTACATCACTGCGAAATTTAACGTTTATTCTTAAGGTATAAATATCTTTAATCAATCAACCCAAAATATTTCAAAAATTCGTCATGAGTTAAATTAGGTCTTGGAACCGAAATTACTTTACCGAAAAGAGGGGCGCATATTTTTGATAATATTTGATTGATTAAAGTGGGATAAAAAGACAAAAAGATTTTTAATTTTATTTTTACCATGTTTTTAAAAATTAATATTTAAATCTTAAATTAATATTGTAAACTTTATAAAAACAATATATTTAAAATTGTAAATATTTGAAAAATTAATATAAGTTTGGTATGAATTTATAATATGAATTTTTAAATTAAGTTTGGCGTGAATTTTGAATTTTTAAAATATAAATTTTTAATTTTATGCATTTCAAATTTTAAGTTTGGTGTGAATTTTTAATAATAATTTTGAATTTTATATTTAAGTTGTGTGAATTTAAAAACAAAAATTTACTTTATCTCATTAAGTTAAAAATATGATTTTTAAAATTCGTCGTAAGTTGAAGACTAGGTCTTTGAACCGAAATTGCTTTACCCGAGGGAGGGACGAGAACTTTTATTATCATTATTTTTAATCTTATTGATTTAAAGTATACCAAAAACATTGAAAAAAAAACCCAAAAATCTTAGCTTTTAAAACAATCGCTACAAAAAAGACAAATTTTAAAATTTTGTCGAAGGACGGACTAGGACATCGATCCGAAACGACCTAGTCCTAAATAACAAGGGAAACAAAATTTTAAAATTAATTACTTAATTGTTTTATAAGTTAAAGATTATAAAAAAAAAAAAAAAAAGCAAACTCCGCGACTCGCGGAGTTTGAAAGGGAAATCTCCGCGACTCGCGGAGGGACCAAAACCCAGAAAAAAAAATAAAACGTAAAAACAGATCAGTTTACTCCCCACAAAAACACACTGCGAAGAACACAGCGAAGAACACAGCGAAAAAACCCCGAAAAACTACCCAAAAACACCCCAAAAATCCCAGTTTTTAACCGTTAATCACCAAATTTTTTGCTAAAATCATGTTGAGAAGGATGCTATCTAAGAATTACTCAAGAAAAACGGTAAATTTCTACACCTAAACACCATTTAATTCGAAATTTGATGTTCTTGAGCAAATTTTTCCCCAATTTGATTTTGATACTTTTTAGTGTAATTAGGCTTAAATTATTTATGTATTATGCTTGTATAACCTAGATTGATGCTGTTTAACATGATTAGAAGCCTTAAACTTCAAATTTTGAGTAATCTAGGGTTTGTGTTCTTGAGCAAATTTGGGGCTTTTTGATATAAACAGGTTATGGCCGATTTTTGTCATGAATTGTTGCTAAATTGAGTAGTGTAACATGTCTAGGTAGTTAAATGATCCAAACTTTGAGCCTAAACATGATTTTGAGAATTAAAGTGGACTTTTTCAAGTCTAAAATTCATGAACTTGATTTTTGAAAGATAATGTCATTTGAGACTTGTTTAATTGCTAGTAATGATTATTTTGACATGTTATTTGAGTTGAATGCTTATGAACTTGGCGAACATTTTCGTATATGCTTATTTGAAAAAGTGTAGATTTGATAAAAATGTGAAAATGAGCTTAAGTTTGATATAAATTGATAATGTCATTGTAATTATTTTGATTGATGATTTTGCTGACACTAATGCATATTTGGATGCACAAAAATTGTGTTTGATGTGTTTTGCAGAATGAAAGGGGTGAATCTTCATCCCAAGCCCGCAATGCTCCTGCTGAGAATTTGGAACAACAGGAGGTGGATAACTACTACAAGCAGGATATACCTCATCCAGTCATGACCTTTTCCGATATGCACTTGGAAGAGTTGCACCCGAACCTGAGATTTGACAGACTTTGGATAGATTATCCAAAATATCAACGGGGTTTGCATACTCTTCATTCTAAGGTTGTTGAGGTACCAAGGGTCATAGAATGGGGACCCTTAGAAGCTGTAGAATTGGCCGGGCCAATTAGGGAATTACTTGTACAGAGGTATGGTAATTCTTCTTTTAATGACTGGGTATGTTTATTCACCATACGTAGACCTGTATATAAAGTATGGTGTGAAGAATTGTTATGTAGTATAGAGTTGAATGATCGGGTAGCAAGTTTAACCGATCGTTCTTTTATTAGATTTTTGTTAGGCGGTTCGATGCGCCACATGTCTTTACTGGACATGGCTCAGGCTTTACGTATATATACGCCTGAGGAGTTAGCGTCTGCCGATTGTAGAGGATTGATACTAAACGGTAGAAAGATAGATGAAAACTTTGATACACACTGTGTGTGGAGTCAAATGACAAGCCATCACCATTTCAAAGGGGGAAATTACTCTTATTTGGATATAGATAGAGCCGAATTAAGAGTGATACATAGGTTTTTAGCTAATTCGATTACACAAAGGGGTAAAAACAAAGAAAAGGTAAATGAACAAGATTTGTTTTACCATATGTGTATTCGAGACCCACAAAGCGCTGTAAGTATACCATATTGTGTGGGTTATTATTTATCAGTTATGGTTCGGGGGATGCGACCACATAGCATAATAGGAGGTGGTATTTTTATTACTTTGATTGGTGAATATCTCGGTGTGGATATAAGTCGGGGGGGATTATTACTAGAAGAGCCGGAACCCCGCGATACTATAGGTTTAAATGTATACCATGGTGCGAAAGTTTTGAAGAGGCGAAATAACGCCGCAGTACGATACCATGGTAGACATCCACAGGTGGAGAGAAACCAACAGCAAGGTAATGTAGGAGGGGGGAATGAGATGCAAGAAATGCATAGGTTTATAGCTTCTCAGGAATACGAAAATGCTAGACAGAGACCATTTGAAGATTGGCAAGTTCATCAGAACCAAATCATAGCTCATTGCCAACATATAGGTAGAAACTATATTCCTACACCGAAACACATCTTCCCTCCTTGGTCTATAGAGATGCAGCCACCATATCCTACGTATGACCCTGCCGAAGCATTCTATAGCACTTATGGTTATGCCTGGAACCCCTATTGGTACCAATATCATCCTTAGTTTACTTATTATTTTTTTTTTTGTAATTTGTAATTATTGATACGTTTAATACTTTTGTTAATATTGTAATCATTTTTATAATTGTCTAACTTTTATTCTTAGATTTTAATAATTTTTGAATGTGGGGTAATATACCAAACTTCAAAAATATGTATATATGTTTGCAGTTTATCTTATGTACACAACAGGGTAAAACAATGCATTTTCAAAGACTGGCATTAAGTTCAGCAAAAGCAACTAATTTTGACGACAAGATGCAAAATATATGTGAAATAACAACAAGACGGAATGAACAAATGATGTGCACCATTTATCATTCAGCAAACAAATGCCAATATATTTGGAAACTTTGGTAAAAATTTAATCATTTTCACACAAATCACCCTCAATAATTTAAATTATTCCTGATTTCTTGCAAATGAGGGCATTGCAAGATCTTAAGTGTGGGAAGGGGTTAAATTCTTTCGGATTTTAAAAAATTTTTACTTTATACATTTGGTTACCATTAAAAATACTAGTAAAGCAGTAGTTGTATTAGAATCTAGTGCTTTCTGATAATAAAGAACAGCCCTGGTCTTATATACTGACTACCCAATTCTAGTAAAATTTTTCAAAATTTTCAATTAAATGAATTCAAAATCATGTTTATACATATTTATGAACGATAAAACTAGGTTTTAACACCGAAATTATTGTTACCTCGGAAAGGACATAAATTAAGAAACAAACTAAAATGTTAAAATTCATTTAAAATGGAATAGAGGACGATAAAAAGGAAAATAAAAGCCAAGTGTGGAAAAATTTACCAAGTTATCTTAAACATATGTCACATATATCTGTAACAAATAACTGAAAATACTTTTGCTTTGGACTAAACTAAACTGTTTTTACCCGATGAAAGAAAAGAAGAGATGGATCTACATGATGAATCAATTCCATCATTAAAAGGAAGTAAAGTCTTCCGAAAAAGACACGCGCTTCTTGATTTAGGTCATGAAGTTGTCGTCCAGACCAGCCGTAGGTTGACGAAAAATCTAGAAAAGTCATCACTAAAATCAACAGGAAATCCACGGACCTCAGCATTAAACAGGGTCGCCAAGTGGTCAGATTTATCCTAACCATGAGAAGGATTTATCTCGTACAATGGGGGGCACCATGCAAATTAGCTGGATAAGACTAATGAATCAGATCCCCAGAAAGGATAATCTCCTTAAAGATTAAAAATCAGCTTTTAAGACTGATATTACTCAATCCTAGAGATTGACCTTAAAGATTGAGAATTACAAACTCATGGAATTCAATGATATCTAAACTCGAGCTTGAACGAGAAAATATTTTGATCAAAATTATAAACCGATTTGTTTTCTGAAAACCCTATTTTCAATGCGTTCATTACCATTGAACGTAAAATCCTAGGAATTCACCTGGAATTCATTAGGTCACCTGAACTAAATCGGGTGTCAACCGTAAGAACGGTGGTTGCATAGCATGGTCAAAGACAGGACCTTGTGCCAGACCGAAAAATTATAAGGGTGAGCTTTACTATTGCTCCTACCAAGGATAGTAATTGCGTCCGACACGTTATAGACCATAATTAAAAGCATGTCAGGGGACATTGCCTTAACAGTTGCTTGTTCAACGCTTTCCTTTACAACCGGACGGTAGTTTACCGAAAGGTAATATACGGGACAAGTAAACTGGACGTGTTGCTTTCCAAATACAAGGTTAGCAAATGGGTGACACAAAACCGCAAGTTTTGAGCTAAAATTTTCAAATCTGAAACCCACCAAACCCACAAAAATATTTTGCAAATACCGGTAAAGGGTTGTTCCGGAAAACTTATCTAGGGTAAAAACTAGATTTAATTTTCAAAAGATCAAATGTTTTCATAAAGATCCAATTTTCTTAATGGATCTAAATTTTTATAGTCATGTGGGACTGTAAACCATATCGTTACTACCATTGTTTATACCACCTTATAGAAATCACTGATGTACAAAGTGTGAAGAATAAAGAAGTGATTCTAGTATTTCAAGACGATATTGCTTGAGGACAAGCAACGCTCAAGTGTGGGAATATTTGATAATGCTAAAAACGAACATATATTTCATAGCATTATTCCTCAAGAAAGACAAGCTTTTAGTTGCAATTGTTCTATTTACAAGTGATATTCGTTTAAATAATAAAAGGTGAAGACAAAAGACAGATTCGACGAATTGAAGACGCAAACGACCAAAAAGCTCAAAAGAACAAAAGACAATCAAAGAGGTTCCAATTATTGATAAGAAACGTCTCGAAATTACAAGAGTACAAGATTCAAAACGCAAAGTACAAGATATTAAATTGTACGCAAGGACGTTCGAAAATCCGGAACCGGGACCAGAGTCAACTCTTAACGCTCGACGCAACGGACTAAAAATTACAAGTTAACTATGTATATAAATATAATATAATATATAATTAATTATATTAATTATATATATATATATATATATATATATATATATATATATATATTATATATATATATTAAAAACCGTCGGCAGAGAAAGACTCCAAGGGTGTGAGCTGTAAATTCATTCTCCGCGACTCGCGGAGTTTGAAGAGGATTTCACCGCGAGTCGCGGAGCCCCAAAATGAAAAAATGCCTATAAAGCCAACCGAATTCTGAACACAATATATCCATCCATCTCTCTATCTATATCGTAAAATATATATATATATATATATATATTTATAATTTATATTTTAATTTTAATTATAATTCTAATAATAAGGGTATGTTAGCGAATATTGTAAGGGTGTAAGTCGAAATTCTGTCCGTGTAACGCTACGCTATTTTTAATCATTGTAAGTTATGTTCAACCTTTTTACATTAATGTCTCGTAGCTAAGTTATTATTATGCTTATTTAAAACGAAGTAATCATGATGTTGGGCTAATTACTAAAATTGGGTAATTGGGCTTTGTACCATAATTGGGGTTTGGACAAAAGAACGACACTTGTGGAAATTAGACTATGGGCTATTAATGGGCTTTATATTTGTTTAACTAAATGAAAGTTTGTTAATGTTAATATAAAGATTTACAATTGGGCGTCCCTATAAATTACCATATACACTCGATCGGACACGATGGGCAGGGTATTTATATGTACGAATAATCGTTCATTTAACCGGACACGGGAATGGATTAATAGCCACTAGAATAATTAAAACAGGGGTGAAATTACATTCAAGGGTAATTGGTGTAATTGTTAACAAAGTAGTAAAACCTTGGTTTACACGCAGTCGATAACCTGGTGTTAACATTAAACAAAGTATTAAAACCTTGTTACAATTCGAATCCCCAATTAGTTGGAATATTTAACTTCGGGTATAAGAATAATTTGACGAGGACACTCGCATTTTATATTTATGACTGATGGACTGTTATGGACAAAAACCAGACGGACATATTAAATAATCCAGGACAAAGGACAATTAACCCATGGGCATAAAACTAAAATCAACACGTCAAACATCATGATTACGGAAGTTTAAATAAGCATAATTCTTTTATTTCATATTTAATTTCCTTTATTTTATATTTAATTGCACTTCTAATTATCGCATTTTTATTGTTATTTTATTTAATTGCACTTTTAATTATCGTACTCTTTAATTATTGCAAGTTTATTTTATCGCACTTTTATTATTCGCAATTTCATTATCGTTATTTACTTTACACTTTAATTTAAGTCTTGTATTTATTTTATATTTTACATTAGGTTTTAACTGCGACTAAAGTCTTAAAATCGACAAACCGGTCATTAAACGGTAAAAACCCCCCTTTATAATAATAATATTACTTATATATATGTTTGTATTTTTATAAAAGTAAACTAATATAGCGTTAAGCTTTGTTTAAAGATTTCCCTGTGGAACGAACCGGACTTACTAAAAACTACACTACTGTACGATTAGGTACACTGCCTATAAGTGTTGTAGCAAGGTTTAAGTATATCCATTCTATAAATAAATAAATATCTTGTGTAAAATTGTATCGTATTTAATAGTTTTTCCTAGTAAAATATAAACTATTTCGTATACACCTCGCATAACATCAACATATTATCCTTTAAAAGACTTGATTCTCCCCACACTTAGTTAGCTGTGGTATCGAAATTGTGATTAACTTCATTGTCAACTTCCATTGGACTATCTATGTAATGTTTAACTCTGTGACCATTAACCTTAAATTCAATCCCATTTGAATTTATTAATTCTATCGTTCCGTATGGGAAAACTCTTTTGACTATGAATGGTCCAGACCATCTTGATTTCAATTTTCCAGGAAATAGCTTGAATCGTGAATTGAAAAGAAGAACTCTGTCTCCTTCTTTAAATTCTTTTGAACTTCTGATTCTTTTATCATGCCATTTCTTCGTTCTTTCCTTATAGATTAACGAATTTTCGTATGCTTCATGTCTTAATTCTTCTAATTCGTTTAGTTGACTTAACCGTAGACGTCCAGCTTCATGTAAATCAAGATTACATGTCTTCAAAGCCCAAAATGCTTTGTGTTCAATTTCTACTGGAAGATGACATGCTTTTCCATAAACAAGTCTAAAAGGTGTGGTTCCAATTGGAGTTTTGTAGGCTGTTCTAAAAGCCCAGAGTGCATCCTCCAATTTAATGGACCTTCCTTCGGATTTGATCCTACGGTTTTCTCTAGAATACGTTTTAAAGCTCAGTTGGTATTTTCAACTTGTCCACTTGTTTGTGGATGATATGCGGTGGAGATTTTATGAGTTAATCCATATCTTTTTAGAACTTTCTCAAGTTGATTATTACAGAAATGAGTACCCCGATCACTTATTAAAGCTTTCGGTGTTCCAAACCTTGCAAAAAGACGTTTTAAAAAGTTGACTACAACTCGTGCATCGTTAGTTGGAAGAGCTTGTGCTTCCGCCCATTTAGATACATAATCAATGGCTACGAGAATATAGAGATTATTATGAGATTTTGGAAATGGACCCATAAAGTCAATACCCCAAATGTCAAATACTTCACATACTTGAATGACATTTTGTGGCATTTCATCACGTTGACTTATTTTTCCGGCTCTTTGACATGCATCACAGGATTTGCAAAGAAGGTGTGCGTCTTTGTAAATTGTAGGCCAATAGAATCCAGCATCATAAACTTTTCTTGCTGTTAGTTGAGGCCCATAATGCCCTCCTGTTGGTCCTGTGTGACAATGGTTTAAAATTTTACTAGCTTCATCTCCGAATACACATCGGCGTATTATTTCATCTGGACAACTTTTAAACAGATGTGGATCTTCCCATAAATAGTGTTTTATATCACTGAAGAATTTCTTTCGTTTTTGGTACGATAATCCTTTTTCAAGGAATCCACATACTAAATAGTTTGCATAGTCTGCAAACCATGGAAATTCATTATAATCTATCTTCAATAGATATTCATCAGGAAAGTTGTCTTGTATGGCCGATTCATTTAGAACTTCTAATTCGGGATTTCCAAGACGAGAAAGATGATCAGCGGCGAGATTTTCTGCTCCTCTTTTATCTCGGATTTCAATATCGAACTCTTGTAAGAGTAAGATCCAACGGATTAATCTTGGTTTGGCATCTAGTTTCAAAAATAGGTATCTAAGAGCAGAATGGTCGGTATAGACCACCGTTTTTGCTAGAACGAGATATGAACGAAATTTGTCAAAAGCAAAGACAATAGCAAGGAGTTCTTTTTTAGTAGTTGTATAGTTCATGTGTGCTCCTTGTAACGTCTTACTAGCATAATATATAGGTTGAAATCGTTTTTCAATCCTTTGTCCTAAAACGGCTCCCATTGCAAAATCACTTGCATCGCACATTAGTTCAAACGGTAGATTCCAATTTGGTGTTATCATGGTCGGCGCATTAGTAAGTTTCTCTTTAAGAATATTAAAAGATTTGATACATTCATCTGAAAAGATGAATGGAGCATCCTTTTCTAGGAGTTTATTCATAGGAGTGGCAATTTTAGAAAAATCTTTTATGAAACGTCGGTAAAAACTGGCATGCCCTAGAAAACTCCTAACTCCTCTAACATTGGTGGGATGTGGAAGTTTAGCAATTACATCTACTTTAGCTCTATCCACTTCAATTCCTTCTTTTGAAATTTTATGTCCAAGAACGATGCCTTCTTTAACCATGAAATGGCATTTCTCCCAATTAAGTACTAGATTTGATTGTTCGCATCTAATAAGCATTCGTTCCAGATTAACTAGACATGATTCAAATGTATCACCGAAGACTGAAAAGTCATCCATGAAAACTTCCATGCATTCTTCTATCATGTTGATAAGGCTAAAAAGGAACATATATTTCATAGCAATATCCCTCCTAAATAATAGGTTTTCATATGTAATTGTATTATATTTTCATTGTAATTGTTTAAATAAATAAGTGCGAAGACAAAAGGCAAAAACGAAGATTTGAAGACACAAACGTCCAAAAAGCTCAAATGTTCAAGATACAATTCAAAAGGTTCAATTTATTGATGAAAAACGTCTAAAAATGACAAGAGTACAAGTTACAAAACGCAAAGTACAAGATATTAAATTGTACGCAAAGTACACGATGGGCGGGATATTTATAAGTACGAATTATTGTTCATTTGACCGGACACGGAGATGGATTAATAGTCAATGGACTCATTAAAACAGGGGTGGATTACATTCAAGGGTAATTGGTGTAATTGTTAACAAAGTATTAAAACCTTGGTTTACACACAGTCGATAACCTGGTGTATTCATTAAGCAAAGTATTAAGACCTTGTTACAGTTCGAATCCCCAGTTAGTTGAAATATTTGACTTCGGGTATAAGGTTAAATTTGCCGAGCAGTTTATAATTATGACCGATGAACTATTATGGACAAAAACCAGATAGGTTTCAAATACATCCAGGACAAAGGACAATTAGCCCAGGACAATAAATTAAAATCAAAACGTCAAACATCATAGTTACGGAAGTTTAAATAAGCATAATATATTTTATTTCATTTTTCCTCGTACTTTTATTTATTGTCATTTCAATTATTGTTATTTATTTTATATTGTTATTTAAATATCGTCATTTACTATACGCTTCGCTTAAAATATAAATCGACAAACCGGTCATTAAACGGTAAACCCCCTTTTATATATTATTATATATAATTATATATATTTTGTACAAATATAGTTGTTTAAAAATATAGTGTGCAATAAGCCCGCTCCCTGTGGAACGAAACGGACTTACTAAAAATTATACTACTCTACGATTAGGTACACTGCCTATAGTGTTGTAGCAATGTTTAGGTATATCCCATTTGTAAATAAATAATTAAAACTTATGTAATTTGTAACGTATTTCGTAGTAAAATATAGTACTATCACGTACCCCCACGCTACCACATCAAGTTTTTGGCGCCGCTGCCGGGGACTTGGCGAAACGCTATATTTTTAATATATATTTGTATAACTATATTTTTAGAAAAATAATAAAAAATAAATAAATAAAATATATATATAAATCTAGTTTTACGATTTTTATTTATAAAATTATAAAGTAGTTCTATTTTTATTTTAGTTTTTAAATATAAGTTTTTATTATATAAATATTTAGATTTTAAAACAGAAAAATAAAAAAAAATAAAAAAAAACACGTCGAATTAAAAACTGTACCAGAGTTGAATTTTGGAACCCCGCGACTCGCGGGGTTTGCTGCTTGAAATACCGCGACTCGCGGAGACACTCTGACACACGTGACAGAACCCTAATTTCACATTAATTACAGATTTTATTATTATTATTATTAATAAACCCTAATTAGTTTAATTATTATAATTAGTTTAAGTTTTTTTATAATTAAATTGTATTTTAAATTTTAATTAGTTTTATTATATGTAAAATTAATAGTTTTAATAAATAAATAATATAAAAATAATATTTTTATAAAAATTGTACTTTTTACAACTTTTTGTATATTTTTATATTTTGTCACTTTTTAATCGTTTTAGCGTAATATTTGTATTTTTAGCTCATATTTAGTTTTAAACTTAGTTTTTGCCATAGTTATTTTTACTTCTAGATTTTTAGGCTTTGCCGTATAAAATCCCTTAAGTGCTTTTTCTTTAGACTAAGATTTAGGTGCTTTAGAATTTTGCGACGCCGTTTTTATATTTTAGTACCTTTTTAAGTTATTACCATTTGGGATATAGTTTTTCTTTTAAGCTTTAATATTTTTAGACGCAACTTTTAATTCTTAGTTTTTAATTCCTTTTTAAGTTACGACGCGCTATTTTCTTATTTTTATTTTTCGACGTTTTTCGACGCGCATTCTTTTTCTTTCTTATTTCTCGACGCTTTAGTTTTTAGGACTTAGAAATTTTCTATATTTCTTATCTAATATCTCAAACGGAAGGAAAAATTATTTAAGTGGTTAAATTAATGGACGTTGACAATTTTCTGCTTCGTAGTAATCGTTGGATTTGTTAGTGGCTGAGTTGTGAGCTTCCGATTTAAAGGGTTCTGGCTCCCTGCTGCATCTTTTGGCTATTCGAAACGTGGGAAAAAGCAGAAAAGTCTATTAATTGAATAACTTATATAAGTTTTTCTATTTTTATAACTAATAGGATAATTAGTAAATGCACCACATTGTAGCTAAAATTTGGCCATCGCAATAAAATGGAAAATTTTGAAAACAAGGCTATGGAAACTCTTTTTGATATCCAAAATCAATTAAATCAATACGCTCAAACGGGTGTTGATGACAATTCGTTCAGTCAATCTTGGATCACGAATGACGAAACAATAACTGGTTGTGAAATCTGTGGAGATTATCACTCAACATGGGAATGTTATTATTACGTTCCTATGGAAAATTATGCACCCACGGAACCTGAATGAAATGATTATGAAGAATACAATTCAAATTGGGATTATTCCCAAGAATATTTCCAAACTCAACAACCAGTAGACGAGAAAAATTACGTGTCTAAAAATTTATTAGACAATATGAAAATCAAACTCGAAGAACTCAATGCTCAAAATGAACAAATGAGAGAGTTTGTAAACCGGCAAGCTGAAACTCTATCAGACTACACACCTGTTGATCTGAGGAGTCGTGTGCAAGAAAATCTCATATCATCGAATTTTGATGAATTCGAGAGCTCCGAAATCACCAACTATCCCGATGATACTTTTTATTCAGTCTTACCAATTTCACAACATATCGACACATTACCCTCTACCGACGAAATCATCGATCCATCAATGGATAAAGAAGAAGTAAGGGTAACAAATTGGTACTCTTGGGAATACGATAACGTTGAAAATTTTACCCCCAAGGCCAAACCGAACTTCACCATTCCACAACCTTCCAACCCAATATTCTCAATAGACGAGTCATCCACCGGAAATGAACTACAAGCTGTAATAGATAATGACACCTCGAATTTTACCCAATTGGGTAATAGAGGTGAAAACTTTGACATCGAGAATAAAAGGAAGGAAACGTTAGAAATTGTCCACCCTATAATATGTATGTCGGTGTATATCGATCCATTTGACCAAGAACCAGAAAAGAGACATATCCATTTACTAAAAGCTACACTTAAAAAAGAATTAAGTAGTGACAATCGGGAGAGTCTAAACTTTAAACCCATTGATATATTATACACCACCCGAGATGTAAATAACTGGCTCACTACTCTAATTCGTGGAACTTATTCTACCGACTTCACATGTCGTCAGCTAAGTGTGGGGAAGTTTAACCCCACTTAATGTTAAATTAGGGGTTCGGGTTAGTGCATAACTCGTTAACAAAAATGCATGATAAGTTAGGATAAAAGACGTTTTTTCAAATATTAGTAAACAGTTCAGAAAAGCAACCGTTTTTGAAGAAAAACATGTGTGATAAAACAAGAAGGAATGAACGATGAGGTGCATCATCTATCATCCTGCAATTTTATGGTATATTTAACTACTTTCTACACTAATCACCCTCATGAATTTATAATTAGAGTCTGATTTCATGCAAATGAGGGCATTGCATGATCTTAAGTGTGTGGAAAGGTTATAAATTCTCTCGGATCTATTCTTGGCTTATTTTCTAAATTTTGTGAAAATTTAAAAAAAAAAAAAAAAAATTTCAACTAAATGAATTCAAAATCATGTTTATACATATTTATGAACGG
Source organism: Rutidosis leptorrhynchoides (assembly GCF_046630445.1). NCBI lineage: Eukaryota > Viridiplantae > Streptophyta > Magnoliopsida > Asterales > Asteraceae > Rutidosis > Rutidosis leptorrhynchoides. The sequence goes on from NC_092336.1 coordinate 423,219,359, forward strand.
TGAAAACTAGGTGTTAATACCGAAATTATCGTTACCTCAGAAAGGACATAAATTGAGAAACACCCTAAAACGATTGAATTCATTTAAAATGGAATAAAGGAGAATAAAAAGGCAAAGAAAGAAACTAAGTGTGGGGAGAATGTACCAAGTTATTCAATTAAAAACTATATATCACATGTTTCTGTAAAGTTATTGCAGGTGCTTTTGTTTTGGACTAAATTAACTGTTTTACCCGATTTACTGTAATATATTTGAAAGAAAAGATGGATCTACACGATGAATCAATTCCATCATTAAAAGGAAGTAAAGTCTTCCGAAAAAGACACGCGCTTCTTGATTTAGGTCATGAAGTTGTCGTCCAGACCAGCTGTAGGTTGACGAAAAATCTAGAAAAGTCATCTCTAAAATCAGCAGGAAATCCACGGACCTCAGCATCAAACAGGGTCGCCAAGTGGTCAGATTTATCCTAACCATGAGAAGGATTTATCTCGTACAATGGGAGGGGGCACCGTGCAAATTAGCTTGATAAGACTAATGAATCAGATCCCCAGAAAGGATAATCTCCTTAAAGATCAAAAATCAGCTTTTAAGCCTGATATTACTCAATCCTTGAGATTGACCTTAAAGATTGAGAATTACAAACTCATGGAATTCAATGATATCTAAACTCGAGCTTGAACGAGAAAATATTTTGATCAAAAATAAAACCGATTTGTTTTCTGAAAACCCATTTTCAATACGTTCATTACCTTTGAACGTAAAATCCTAGGAATTTACCTGGAATTCATTAGGTCACCTGAACTAAATCGGGTGTCAACCGTAAGAACGGTGGTTGCATAGCATGGTCGGAGACAGGACCTTGTGCCAGACCGAAAAATCATAGGATGATCTTTACTATTGCTCCTACAAAGAATAGTAATAGCATCCGACACGTTTATAGACCATAATCAAAAGCAAGTCATGGGACATTGCCTTAACAGTTTCTTGTTCATCGCTTTCCTTTACAACCGGACGGTAGTTTACCGAAAGGTAATATACGGAGCAAGTATACTGGACGTGTTGCTTTCCCAATACAAGGTTAGCAAGTGGGTAACACAAAACCACAAGTGTTGAGCTAAAATTTTCAAATCTGAAACCCACACAACCCACAAAAATAATTTGCAAACACCGGTGAAGGGTTATTCCGGAAAACTTATCTAGGGTAAAAACTAGATTGAATTTTCAAAAGATCAAATGTTTTCATAAAGATCCAATTTCCTAACGGATCTAAATTTTCATAGTCATGTGGGACTGTAAACCGCCTTTCAAATGTGCACTTTGCTTTGGAAACCAAAAGTAAATCGGCTATTTGATTGCAAGTGTCGTTGACCTAAACCCGAGGCAACTGTGGATGACACACCCACCTTTAACCATGGTTCTATCGTTACTATCATTGTTTATACCACCATATCAAAATCACTGATGTACAAAGTGTGATGAATAAAAAAGTGATTCATGTATGTTTTTATTTCAATTTCTGTATTGCTTGAGGACAAGCAATGCTCAAGTGTGGGGATGTTTGATAAGGCTAAAAAGGAACATATATTTCATAGCAATATCCCTCCTAAATAATAGGTTTTCATATGTAATTGTATTATATTTTCATTGTAATTGTTTAAATAAATAAGTGCGAAGACAAAAGGCAAAAACGAAGATTTGAAGACACAAACGTCCAAAAAGCTCAAATGTTCAAGATACAATTCAAAAGGTTCAATTTATTGATGAAAAACGTCTAAAAATGACAAGAGTACAAGTTACAAAACGCAAAGTACAAGATATTAAATTGTACGCAAGGACGTTCGAAAATCCGGAACCGGGACATGAGTCAACTATCAACGCCCGACGCAATGGACCAAAAATTACAAGTCAACTATGCACAAGAATATAATATAATATTTAAATAATTATATAAATTATTTATATATTATATATATTTAAAAATTATGTCGACAAGCTATGAGACAAATGATCCTGAGCTGGATTTTCAAACTCCGCGACTCGCGGAGTTTGAAGGCTAAAAACTCCACGACTCGCGGAGCTGTCAGAAATCAAAACTCCTATAAAAGGTCACGAATTCTGCGAGTAAAAATAATATAATAATAATAATACTCCCTAGTATAATATAAATAAATATATATATGTATATATAGTATAGATTAGTGTTATATTAGATTAGTTTGGGTTATGTAAAAGTTATTTTTACGGGTTTTTAAAGTCGGAGCTCTGTCCGTGTAACACTACGCGATAAATAATCAATGTAAGCTATGTTCTCCTTTTTAAATTAATGTCTCGTACTTAAGTTATTATTATGCTTATTTGAGCCAAAGTAATCATGATGTTGGACTAAATATTAAAGATGGGGTAATTGGGTTTTGTACCATAATTGGGGTTTGGACAAAAGAACGACACTTGTGGAAATTAGACTATGGGCTATTAATGGGCTTTATATTAAATTAACGATACCTCGTTAATTTAATATAAAGGTTATGATTTGAAGTATCTATATATAACCACATACGCTTAATCGGGCACGATGGGCGGGATATTTATAAGTACGAATTATTGTTCATTTGACCGGACACGGGGATGGATTAATAGTCAATGGACTCATTAAAACAGGGGTGGATTACATTCAAGGGTAATTGGTGTAATTGTTAACAAAGTATTAAAACCTTGGTTTACACACAGTCGATAACCTGGTGTATTCATTAAGCAAAGTATTAAGACCTTGTTACAGTTCGAATCCCCAGTTAGTTGGAATATTTGACTTCGGGTATAAGGTTAAATTTGCCGAGCAGTTTATAATTATGACCGATGAACTATTATGGACAAAAACCAGATAGGTTTCAAATACATCCAAGACAAAGGACAATTAGCCCAGGACAATAAATTAAAATCAAAACGTCAAACATCATGGTTACGGAAGTTTAAATAAGCATAATATATTTTATTTCATTTTTCCTCGTACTTTTATTTATTGTCATTTCAATTATTGTTATTTATTTTATATTGTTATTTAAATATCGTCATTTACTATACGCTTCGCTTAAAATATAAATCGACAAACCGGTCATTAAACGGTAAACCCCATTTTATATATTATTATATATAATTATATATATTTTGTACAAATATAGTTGTTTAAAAATATAGTGTGCAATAAGCCCGCTCCCTGTGGAACGAACCGGACTTACTAAAAATTATACTACTCTACGATTAGGTACACTGCCTATAGTGTTGTAGCAAGGTTTAGGTATATCCCATTTGTAAATAAATAATTAAAACTTATGTAATTTGTAACGTATTTCGTAGTAAAATATAGTACTATCACGTACCCCCACGCTACCACATCACATGTCGTGAAAAATCGCCATCATGCACCTTTGAAAGGTTGCAGGGGCGTTACAAAGTCCAAATGGCATGCGTTTGTAAGCAAAAGTACCATAAGGGCACGTGAACGTGGTTTTCTCTTGATCTTCGGGTGCTATTGGAATTTGAAAATATCCGAAAAATCCATCAAGAAAACAATAATAACTATTTCCGGCTAATCTTTCCAACATTTGATCAATAAAAGGTAAGGGAAAGTGATCTTTTCTGGTGGCGTCATTTAATTTTCTATAATCAATACATACACGCCATCCTGTTACAGTCCTAGTAGGAATAAGCTCATTTTTTTCATTTGTAATGACAGTCATGCCACCCTTCTTAGGCACGCATTGAACTGGGCTTACCCATGGACTATCAGAAATTGGATAAATTAAACCTGCATCTAGCAGTTTAATTATTTCTTTTTTAACTGCATCTTGCATATTAGGATTTAGTCTTCGTTGGCGTTGCACATACGTTTTATGACCTTCTTCCATAAGGATTTTATGTGTGCAATACGAAGGACTTATTCCTTTAATATCATGAATCTTCCATGCAATGGCTGGTTTATGAGCTTTCAACACAGAAATGAGTTGAGATTTATCATTTTCAGTAAGAGAAGACGATATTATTACAGGTAATTCAGATTCACCATGTAAATAAGCGTATTCCAAATGGTTTGGAAGTGGCTTTAACTCTAATTTCGGTGGTTCTTCTATCAGTGATTTATATCGATATATGTCTTCTTCTTTTAGCATTTGAATTTCTTCTGTTGTTGGTTCATATCCATTAGCTATTAGTGTAGCTAACATTTCAGCTTCATCAATTGGTTCATTACCTTCTCCTAAAGAACATTCTCCTGTTCCTTGTAATTCTGGAAATTCTTCAAACAATTCTGCATGTGAATCTATAGTTTGAATATAATAACATGTATCATCTGCAGATTGCGGTTGTTGCATTGCTCTATCAACTGAAAAGGTAACACTCTCGTCCTCTATACTTAGGGTCAATTTCTTACCGAACACGTCTATCATTGCTTTAGCCGTATTTAAGAATGGTCTTCCTAATATGAGAGGAACTTGAGAATCTTCTTCCATGTCCAGAACAACAAAATCTACTGGAAATACTAAAGTACCAACTTTAACTAGCATGTTTTCCATTATCCCTCTAGGATATTTTATTGATCTATCGACTAGTTGTATACTTATTCTTGTTGGTTTCAATTCTCCAAGGTCTAGTTTAGTGTATAGTGAATACAGCATTAAATTTATACTAGCACCTAAGTCTACCAATGCTTCTATTGAACTAAGACTACCCAGAAAACATGGAATTGTGAAACTTCCTGGATCAGATAGTTTTTCTTGTATCTTATTCAACAGCACTGCTGAACAATTAGCATTCATAGTAACGGCCGAGAGTTCTTCCATTTTCTTTCTATTTGAGATTAGATCTTTCAAGAATTTAGCATATCTAGGCATTCCTGAAATCACATCAATGAAAGGAAGATTTACATTTATCTGTTTAAACATATCCAAGAATTTAGATTGCTCGGCTTCAAGTTTCTCTTTCTTCATTTTACTCGGGTAAGGAAGTGGTGGTTGGTATGGTTTAACATAAGGTTTATCCTTAGCTGTGTTATCTTCATTAACCTTTTCAACTACCGGTTCTTTTTCCTTATCTTGATCAGGTTGTGGTTCTTGTGGAGTAGGAATAGCTTCATCAGAAGTTACAGGTATTTCAGGTGGTTTAAGTGTTGTACCACTTCTTGTGGTAATGGCTTTAGCTGTTTCATTCCGGGGGTTAGCATTTGTATCACTAGGTAAACTTCCCGGTTTTCTTTCACCTATTAACCTTGCTAGGTTACTTACTTCTTATTCCAAGTTTTGAAAAGAAGCTTGTTGATTTCTAAATGCTTGAGCATTTTGTTCATTAGTTTGTTTTTGAGATGTAAAAAACTGCGTTTGAGTTTCAACTAGCTTCGTCATCATATCTTCTAAATTCGGCTTTTTATCATCGGTTTGTGGTGGTTTGTTTTGAAAATTAGGTCTTTGCTGATTGTAAGTATTATTGGATATTTGTTGATTGCTAGGACCTTGTTGGTTGTTGTATGAAATATTTCGATTATAATTCTGGTTTTGATTGTAGATCGGTCTTGACGGTTGATAATTATTCTGATAATTATTTCCAGGCCTTTGGTTTAGATATGAAACATTCTCTCTTTGTTCCATTGTTAGTTCAATACTAAGACAATCTTTTGTCAAATGTGGTCCTCCATACTGCTCACAACTAATTCGTATTGAGTGAATATCCTTAGTCATCTTTCTTTGCGAAAATGGAATCTAAGTCATGGCTAGAATTGGCTCTAGCTGCTTTAGATGATCTAACAATATCTTTTTCTTGGTGCCACTTATGTGAGTGGGAAGCAGTGTTATCAATAATTTTATAAGCATCAGTTTCGGTTTTCTTCATAATAGAACCACCAGCTGCTATATCTATGTCTTTTCTTGTAGTGATGTCGCATCCTTGGTAGAATATTTGTACTATTTGACAGGTGTCTAAACCATGTTGCGGACATCCTCTTAATAACTTTCCAAATCTTGTCCACGCCTCATATAGAGTTTCATTTGGCTTCTGTGTGAATGTAACAATTTCTCCTTGAAGTCTTACAGCTTTAGATGCCGGAAAGAATTGTTTAAGAATTTTTTCAATAAAACGTCCCATGTATCAATCGCCCCTTCAGGTAACGATTCCAACCAATCTTTGGCTTCTCCCTTTAAAGTCCAGGGAAATAACATGAGATATATCTGTTCATCCTCAACTTCTCTTATTTTAAATAGAGTGCAGATCCTATTAAAGGTACGAAGATGTTCATTTGGATCTTCCTTCAGCGCACCACTAAATTGGCATTGATTAGTCACCATATGTAGAATTTGTCCTTTGATTTCATAATCTGGCGCATTAATATCTGGATGAGTAATTGCGTGACTTTGGCCAGTGCGTTTAGCTCTCATTCGGTCTCCCATACTTAAAGGTTCCATTACTTCCATAATTGAATTTGTTGAATCAGAATCACTAGAGGATTCTGATTTAATGGTTCGTTCCTCAACAATCTCTGTTTGAATGATTGGTGGTTCCGGAGGAAAATTTAATGGTTCAGGATCTATGAATTGTCCCTGAATATTATCCGGATTCTCAATTGTGAGGTCGGGTTCAAAAAATGGATTATCGGAAATTTGAATTGGAGTACTTGGTTGACTGGATGACGATTCTAAAGAAAAATCAACGGCGGTAATATTTGCTAAATGTCTTGACCTAGTTACAGGTGGTGAACGTACAAAAGGTGGTGAACGTCTTGGTCGGTGCATTCACTGAATATCCTATTAGTTTTTAAAAGGAAAGAAAAATTATATAAGTTATCCAATTAATAGACTTTTCTGATTTTGCCCACGTTTCGAATAGCCAAAAGATGCAGCAGAGGGGCAGGATTCGTTTGGTCTCAATATAATTGAGGACTGTTTGGCTCCAATAACCCGGTCCACGTACAAATCCAACTATTACTACGAACCAGAAAATTTTGATGTGTATCAATTTAACCACTTAAAATAAATTTTCGTAATTTTAAGAAATTTAGATAAGAAGTAGAATAAAAATCTATGTCCTAAAACTAGAATGGCGAGAAATAAGAAAGAAAAAGAGTGCGTCGAAAAAGGTCAAAAAATAAAAGGCGTCGAAAAATACGAAAGAAAAAAAATGACTTTAAAACTTAAAAACACTCGACTAACCCAACCTTATTACTACCACTAACTTAAAATTATAATCGCAAATTGAGATTACTAATTGGAATGATAATTGATACATAGGTAAAAGGTGTCTAAAAATATTAAAGCTTACAAGTAAAACTATATCCCAAATGGCAATAACTTAAAAAAAACACTAAAATTGAAAAAGGCGTCGCAAAATTCTAAAGCACCTAGATCTTAGTCTAAAGAAAAAGCACTTAAGGGATTTTACGACAAAGCCTAAAAATCTATAAATAAAAATAACTATGGCAAAAATTAAGTTTAAAACTAAAAACTAGCGAAAAACACAAAAGTTACGCTAAAAACAAATAAAAAGGGACAAAATATAAAAATATACTAAAGGTTGTAAAAAAATACAATTTTTTATAAAAATATTATTTTTATATTATTTATTTTATAAAACTATTAATTTTTATATATTAATAAAACTAAATAAACTTAATATTACAAATTAACTAAATAAAACTAAATTAATTAAAATTAATTAACTAATCAAACCCTAATTAGGTTTTAAAATTAATAATAATAATAATTATCCCGTAATTAATGCTGTTAGGGTTCCTGTGTGGCCCGTGTCAGACGGCTCCGCGAGTCGCAGTTGGTCCGGTTTAATAACTCCGCGAGTCGCGGAGGGTTCAGGCTCAGACGAGATGCAGGTCAAAATTCAACAGGTCAGTTTTATTTATATTTTATTTATTTATTTTTCTGTTTTAAATAAAATATATTTATATGAATTTAATAAAACTTATATTATAAAACCTAAAATAAAAATAGAAATATTTTATAATTTTATAAATAAAACTCTTAAAACTAGATTTATAAATGTTTTTTTTTTCGGTTTTTGATTTTATGTTTTAAATAAAAACAAAATATATAAATAAAACTTATATTTTTATAAAATAAAAATAAAGAAACTTTATAAAACTTAAATATTTAACAAATTCTTAAAAATATTTATATTTTTGTTTTTCTTTTTATATTTTCGAATATATAAAACGTATTTTTATAAAAACGTATTTTTATAGAAGTAAACTAAAAATAAAAATCTTTTTGTTTTTTTTATATATTTAGCGTTGCGCTTTCGGCGTTTAAGTTCCCCGACAGCGGCGCCAAAAATGCTTGATGTTTTCGCTAGGGGTATATAAAATAGCTTATATTTTACAAGGAAATACTATTAAATACGATACAATTTTACTCAAGATATTTATTTATTTATTTATTGAATGGATATACTTAAACCTTGCTACAACACTTATAGGCAGTGTACCTAATCGTACAATAGTGTAGTTTTTAGTAAGTCCGGTTCGTTCCACAGGGAATCTTTTTCACAAAGCTTAACGCTATATTAGTTTAAATATATAAAAATACAAATATATATATAAGTAATATTATTATTATAAAGGGGGTTTTTACCGTTTAATGACCGGTTTGTCGATTTTAAAACTTTAGTCGCAGTTAAAACAAAATGTAAAATATTAAATAAATAAAAGACTTAATTTAAAGCGTAAAGTAAATAACGATAATGAAATTGCGATAAATAAAAGTGCGATAAAATAAACTTGCGATAATTAAAAAGTACGATAATTAAAAGTGCAATTAAATACAATAACAATAAATAAAAGTGCTATAATTAGAAGTGCAATTAAATATAAAATAAAGGAAATTAAATATGAAATAAAAGAATTATGCTTATTTAAACTTCCGTAATCATGATGTTTGACGTGTTGATTTTAGTTTTATGCCCATGCATTAATTGTCCTTTGTCCTGGATTATTTAATATGTCCGTCTGGTTTTTGTCCATAACAGTCCATCAGTCATAAATATAAAGTGCGAGTGTCCTCGTCAAATTATCCTTATACCCGAAGTTAAATATTCCAACTAATTGGGGACTTAAACTGTAACAAGATTTTTTAATACTTTGTTTAATAATTACACCAGGTTATCGACTGCGTGTAACCCAAGGTTTTAATACTTTGTTAACAATTATGCCAAGTGTCCTTGTACATAATTTCACCCCTGTTTTAATAATTCTAGTGGTTATTAATCCATTCATGTGTCCGGTTAAATGAACGATTACTCGTACATATAAATACCCTGCCCATCGTGTCCGATTGAGTGTATATGGTTATTTATAGGGACGTCCAATTGTAAATCTTTATATTAACATTAACAAATTATCATTTAGTTAAACAAATATAAAGCCCATTAATAGCCCATAGTCTAATTTCCAAAAGTGTCGTTCTTTTGTCCAAACCCCAATTATGGTACAAAGCCCAATTACCCAAATTTTAGTAATTAGCCCAACATCATGATTACTTCGGATTAAATAAGCATAATAATAACTTAGCTACGAGACATGAATGTAAAAAGGTTGAACATAACTTATAATGATTAAAAATAGCGTAGCGTTACACGGACAGAATTTTGACTTACACCCTTACAACATTCGCTAACATACCCTTATTATTAGAATTATAATTAAAATTAAAATTAAAATTAAAATATATATATATATATATTACGTTTACATATAGAGAAAGAGAGATTTTAGGATATATTTTTCGTCGAACTGCGTTGGCTTTTATAGGAATTTGAGTCCAGGTGAACTCCGCGAGTCGCGTAATTTTTTGCCTTCAAACTCCGCAACTCGCGGAGTTTGAAATTACAGCTCACCCAGCTTTGGCTCTTTGTTTGCCGACGATTTATAAAAATATTATAATATATATTAACTTTAAGAATTAATTATATATTATATTATATTTATATACATAGTTAACTTGTGATTTTCAGTCCGTTGCGTCGAGTGTTGAGAGTTGACTCTGGTCCCGGTTCCGAATTTTCGAACGTCCTTGCGTACAATTTAATATCTTGTACTTTGCGTTTTGAATCTTGTACTCTTGCAATTTTGAGATGTTTCTTATCAATAATTGGAACCTCTTTGATTGTATTTTGTACTTTTGAGCTTTTTGGTCGTTTGCGTCTTCAATTCGTCGAATCTGTCTTTTGTCTTCACCTTTTATTATTTAAACGAATATCACTTTTAAATAGAACAATTGCAACTAAAAGCTTGTCTTTCTTGAGGAATAATGATATGAAATATATGTTCGTTTTTAGCATTATCAGTAATCAGATAAAATTTTGATTAAAGACTTTCAATTCGTAATGGCCTATTCAGGTCTAGGGGCTTGAGCTATAGGATCCTTTAAATCGGTAATCCAAACCCTTCCATCCTAGAGTTTCGTAGACGCCACCCGTCAAGAAAGTTCAATGATCATAAATAACGAGAAAACAAAACTTTAAAAGTAATGAATATGAATAGTGATGACATTATAATGTCTTTGAATTGTCGAGAATCTTTATGAGTCAATAATGACATTTTTCGGTTCGCAAACTAATGCACAAAGGCATAAGGGCACATGGGTACGTGATAAAACAGGGAGTTATATACGTTTGAATATGAGTAGTAACAAACATAGAAATTTCAAAAATCATAGATAACATTTCATGTAATACATACGTAATACACAAAACCATGATAGATAACATAGGAATATAAAGAATTTCAGAAATCATGAGTGACATCCCTTGGTTCCCTTAACCAAGGTAGGTTTATGAAGATAACTCGTGTGAGTTATAGAATATTTTGAATCACAATGGGAGTTTCCTTCTGGAGTTACAGAATAAGAGATATGTATATGTATAATGCAAGTAATAATATCTTAAAGCTATAGGTCAGGCTGTAGACTAGAATTTAATGCACCTTATTAATCTGGGTTATCCACATTAAGATTGCCTAATTCCCTACAACCATCGCTCTGATACCAACTGTAACACCTCGTCAAAATCGACATTGACGCAGATGTTAACTCTGGTCCCAGTGCATGGATTGACTTCTAAGTACATCAAAGTTCTACAGCGGAAGCATAATATATAAGTACCTGAGACAAAATATGCTTAAAAGTGTCAACCAAAAGGTTGGTGAGTTCATAGGTTTATCATAAACAATGATTTTGATAATAATGATAGATCACAAGATTTAGTTTAAAGTTGATTGATATAGAAATATCAATCTAAAAGTGTTGCTGCAGTTTGTAATATCGCTACTAAACAAGTTTACCCTATGACACCTTGTACTGTCAGTGTCGTAGAATCATCATTATGTAACCAAAGACCAGCGGTCAAATGGTTAGAGACGTTACTCTCAATAGGCCTATTCACAATAATTAAGCTTGCATTTAAACGTAGCAATTAACGATATTACGGTAGGGATTTAGCATGAATCAAAGCATGACAACATAGTTAACAATTTAGTACTTGTGTCTAAGCGTAAAACAGTTATAAAGCAAGCATGTGTCTCACCCCAAAAGTTATAAAACAGTTATGAAACAGTAAAAAGTGGGGCTATGAAGTTTACCTTAAATAGCAGTTGAAGATAATCCACAAAGAAAAGAAATGACGGAATTAAGTAACGGAGATCTCAACCTAGAGATATAACGTTTAGTCAGTTATGTTCTAACAGACAAACAGTATGTTTATTAATATAAGAATTATATTAATAGTGACAATTTATAGTAAGAGTTTCTACTTTTGAAAAGTTTCCATTTAAAGCAGGTTTATAGTTTTAGAAAGTTTGGGTTATAATCCTCCACATTAAGACGTTGTACAACTTTGTCCAAACTTCGTTGCTATTAAGTAAGTCAGGATGACCAGATGTAACCGGGGGTTAGGAACTTTCAGTTAGACTATAACTCTACAACCTTTCGTTTAATCCAAAACCTTATTCTCATTATGGCAACCTAGACATCATCCACTTTACCGTAAATAGCGGTGAGTTCACATGAGTTGTACATTATCTTTGATTAACTTTCACTTTAGGTGTATACACACAATGAATTATTAATGTACTTAATAATTATATATGTGATAATATAACCTAAGTATTATTTAATATTTAGTTATTATACCTTATTATGTCTTATATATATTAAATATAATTACCTTTAAATAAATACCTAAATTACTTCAAAAATAATAGTGTTTTATTAATCGAACATTATCTAAAAATATCTAAATAATTAATTAAATATGTAAAAATTATATACATAATTTTTATAGTCTAAGTTAATCATATAGATTAGTAGAAAAATTTAAGAAAACGTTTTTATTATATTTTTGTATTTATTTTTGTTTTTACCCTTAATTTATTTACAAAACAAGTTTAATTCTACATAATTACTAAATAAACCTAAACAATTATTTTTATAATTTTTATAAGTTTCTATCAGTCTAATAACCTGTATAAAAAATATTTAAAAAATATTTTTCATTATTTTATATTTATTCTTAATTTACCTTTGAATTACATAATAATGGAGTTTAATTATATAATAATTACCAATTCGACCCAAGTAATTATTTTTATAATTTTTGCAGGTCTATATAAGTTTTATAAACTCAGAAAAAAGTATATATATTTTATTTTTGGTTAAAAGTATTTATTATGAATTTTACATTGTTTTTACGTTTAAACACTACATAATTCGTATTTAATTATAAATAATATTTCATAAATTATCAAAATTATTTTTATACATCATAATACTTATAATACTAATTATAACATATAAACATAATTAATTTCAAATTTTACAAAGAATATACGATAAATATAAATATAATAGACAATATAAAAAATATAATAAAAATAGAAAGTACCTCAAATTTTCTTCAATGTTTTGAGAGAACATCTTAAGTTTTTGTTTTTGGCAAGAAAATATGAATGAGGAGCCATGTATTTTTAGGTAAAAATGGTTGGTGAAAAGATAAAAAAATAATAAAATAAAGTGTCAATTTTGACAAAATAATAAAAACATGTTAAAAATGTTTTTAATAAGTTTTTGTTTTTGAAAATATTTAGTCAAAATTCATGGGATCATTATTTAATTTATAAAAAAATCTTATTTCTTTTTTTTTATAAGCTAAAAATATAAATATTGATTAAAATAACTTATCATTTAATTAATAATTATGTTACATATAGTTTTATATATAATATACATTAATATTAATATTAACTAAAGTTTTTTTTTATAATTAGTATAAACTTTATTTAACAAAACGTGTCGACAAAAAAAAATATATTTAATCAACGTCGAATTTGATCATATATTAAGCATGGATAACAACCCTAGGGGCAAATTAGTAAATTCAAGTATGGAAATATGAGGGTTGTTATACGAACTGTAACAAGGTTTTATTACTTTGTTTAATAAATACACCAGGTTATCGACTGCGTGTAAACCAAGGTTTTACTACTTTGTTAACAATTACACCAATTACCCTTGAATGTAATCCACCCCTGTTTTAACTAGTCCATTAACTATTAATCCAGTTCCGTGTCCGGTAAAATGAACAATTATTGGTATTTATAGATATCCCGCCCACCGTACCCGATTAAGCGTATGTGGTTATTTATAGACACGTCAAATTATAACCTTTATATTAAATTAACGAGGTATCGTTAAGTTAATATAAAACCCATTAATAGCCTATAGTCTAATTTCCACAAGTGTCGTTCTTTTATCCAAACCCCAATTATGGTACAAAGTCCAATTACCCAATTTTAATATTTAGCCCAACATCACGATTACTTCGGCATTAAATAAGCATAATAATAACTTAGCTACGAGACATTAATTTAAAAAGGTTGAACATAACTTATAATGATTAAAAATAGCGTTGCGTTACACGGACAGAATTTCGACTTACACCCTTACAACATTCGCTAACATACCCTTATTATTAGAATTTAAAATTAAAATTAAAATTATAATATAAATATAAATATATATACGTTGATAGATAGGAAGAGAAAAAGATTGTGTAAATGATCAACCAAAACTGCGAAATTTATAGGGGTGTGGCCTGAAACTATTCACCATGCGATCGCATAGGATTTAGGCCTTCAGGCCATGCGATCGCATGGCCACTTTTTCCAGCTCATGTACTTTTGTTTGCTTCTTTGCCGACGGTTTAATAAATAAATATAATATATAAATAATTTTAAGAATTATTTAAATATTATATTATATTTATGTGCATAGTTGACTTGTAATTTTTAGTCCGTTGCGTCGAGCGTTGAGAGTTGACTCTGGTCCAGGTTCCAGATTTTCGAACGTCCTTGCGTACAATTTAATATCTTGTATTTTGCGTTTTGCGACTTGTACTCTTGTAATTTTGAGACGTTTCTCATCAATAATTTGAACCGCTTTGATTGTACTTTATACTTTTGAGCTTTTTGGTCATTTGCGTCTTCAATTCGTCGAATCTGTCTTTTATCTTCACCTTTTATTATTTAAACGAATATTACTTGTAAATAGAACAATTGCAACTAAAAGCTTGTCTTTCTTGAGGGATAATGCTATGAAATATATGTTCGTTTTTAGCATTATCAAATATTTCTACACTTGAGCGTTGCTTGTCCTTAAGCAATATAGTCTTGAAATAAAAACATACTAGAATCACTTCTTTATTCTTCACACTTTGTACATCAGTGATTTCTATACGGCGGTATGAACAATGGTAGTAACGATGTGGTTTACAGTCCCACATGACTATAAAAATTTAGATCCTTTAAGGAAATTGGATCTTTATGAAAACATTTGATCTTTTGAAAATACGATCTAGCTTTTACCCTAGATAAGTTTTCTGGAATAACCCTTCACCGGTGTTTGCAAAATGTTTTTGTGGGTTTGGTGGGTTTTAGATTTTGAAAATTTTAGCTCAAAACTTGCGGTTTTGTGTCACCCACTTGCTAACCTTGTATTGAGAAAGCAACACGTCCAGTATACTTGCTCCGTATATTACCTTTCGATAAACTACCGTCCGATTGTAAAGGAAAGCGTTGAACAAGCAACTGTTAAGGCAATGTCCCCTGACATGCTTTTAATTATGGTCTATAACGTGTCGGATGCAATTACTATCCTTTGTAGGAGCAATAGTAAAGCTCACCCTATAGTTTTTCGGTCTGGCACAAGGTCCTCTCTTCGACCATGCTATGCAACCACCGTTCTTATGGTTGACACCCAATTTGGTTCAGGTGACCTAATGAATTCTAGGTGAATTCCTAGGATTTTACGTTCAATGGTAATGAACGCATTGAAAATGGGTTTTCAGAAAACAAATCGGTTTGTAATTTAATCAAAATATTTTCTCGTTCAAGCTTGAGTTTAGATATCATCGAATTCCATGAGTCTGTAATTCTCAATCTTTAAGGTCAATCTCTAGGATTGAGTAATATCAGGCTTAAAAGCTGATTTTTAATCTTTAAGGAGATTATCCTTTTCTAGGGGTCTGATTCATTAGTCTTATCAAGCTAACTTGCACGGCGTCCTCCCCATTTTACGAGACATATCCTCTCATGGTTAGGATAAGTCTGACCACTTGGCGACCCTATTTAATGCTGAGGTCCGTGGATTTCCAGCTGATTTTCGAGAAAACTTTTCAAAGTTTTTCGTAGACTCTACAACTGGTCTGGACGTCAACTTCATGACCTAAATCAAGAAGCGCGTTTCTTTTTCGGAAGACTTTACTTTCTTTTAATGATGGAATTGATTCATCGTGTAGATCCATCTTTCTTTCAAATATATTACAGTTTTTCGGGTAAAACAGATTAGTTTAGTCCAAAGCAAAAGTATCTTCAATTATTTGTACAAAAATATGTGATATATGTTCAAAATAACTTGGTAAATTTTTCCCACACTTGGCTTTTATTTTCCTTTCTTTGCCTTTTTATTGTCCTCTATTCCATTTTAAATGAATTCTAACATTTTGGGTTGTTTCTCAATTTATGTCCTTTCTGAGGTAACAATAATTTCGGTGTTAAAACCTAGTTTTATCGCTCATAAATATGTATAAACATGATTTTGAGTTCATTTAATTGAAAATTTTGAAAAATTTTACTAGAATTAGGTAGTCAGTATATAAGACTAGGGCTGTTCTTTATTATCAGAGAGCACTAGATTCTAATACAACTACTGCGTTACTAGTATTTTTAATGATAACCAAGTGTTTAAATTTAAAATTTTAAAAATCCGAAAGAATTTAACCCCGCGTTGAAATGCCCCGTTCATATACAATATAAACGATTTACATTAGTTGATTACATCGCGAGGTAATTGACCTCTATATGATACATTTTACAAACATTCCATTCGTTTTTAAAAGACAAACTTTCTTTACATCGAAAGTTGACGGCAAGCATACTATTTCATAATACCTCCAACTATAATTGACTTAGTAATAATCTTAATGAAATCGACGACTCGAATGCAACGTCTTTTGAAATATGTCATGAATGACTCCAAGTAATATCTCTAATATGAGCAAATGCACAGCGGAAGATTTCTTTCATACCTGAGAATAAACATGCTTTCAAGTGTCAACCAAAAGGTTGGTGAGTTCATAGGTTTATCATAAAACAATAAAATTCATCAATTTTGATAGACCACAAGATTTAAATCCTGCATGGTACAAATGGACCCGAATCCTATACCCACCTGTAATGTACATGCGATATCTTTTAAATACAGTACACCTTTCTCGTGTACGAAATCATTTTTCATAAATCTGAGTAACCGTACACATATCTTGTGCATAAAAATAACATACACATAACCTGTGTATAAAACCATTCTCTCGATACATAACATTCAATTTTCATTGCTTTCATAGCTTGGCTTGGTAACCGACCTTAACATATTATGCGCATAATAATATCCCCAAAACAGAACATCTCGTCTGTATAATAATCATATAAACTTCGAAGTTCTAAACACCACGCCCACTAGCCCTTCCGTCTAGTGAACATTCTGGGTGGGGGTGTTAAACCCGGTAGCTACCTTTAGGATTCGCGTCAATTAGGCGTGCACTAATTCTCAAAATAGTGATGTTCCCTAATTCTTAGGTTACCAAGCAATAATAATCAGGGGAAAAATATTCATATCAATTGTGGCAATTATCACGTCCACATAATTCAATGGTGGCAATTATCACGTCCACATAATTCATTCGAGGAATGTTTTGCTTGTGTCTATCTCGTCAAACATTTATAAAAACATTTCATGTATTCGCAGTTCAAAATATATTTCAAAAGCATTTAATAAAGCAGTTGTAAAAATAGCGCATGAATTCTCAGTCTCAAACATGTAAAGAGTAAAAGGGAATCAAATGAACTCACCTAATGTATTTTGTAGTAAAAATACAGATCACGACATTGAACAATTGTAGAGTTGACCTCGGATTCACGAACCTATATCATTCATATGTATATTAATACATATATTCGCAATCAAATAAATTTATATATTATATCTTAAATTATATATCTTATATATTTAATTTGTATATATTTAAAATAGTTAATACTTATATAGTTTAATACTACTTTAAAATAAATAATTTGTAATATGTAAATATTTATAATAATAATCTTAATATATATAATTATATGAAATATTAGGGTAGTTGTAACAATATACTCTTTTATGGAAAATTATTTATTTGTTATGATAATATTGTTAATATAAAAGTAATAATGATAATAATAATAATAATAATAATAATAATAATAATAATAATAATAATAATAATAATAATAATAATAATAATAATAATAATAATAATAATAATAATAATAATAATAATAATAATAATAATAATAATACCTTAAAGAGTAGCCCTTAAAAATACGCCCAAGTCCGGATTTGAACCCGCGACGTTCCGCTAACCCAATAACACTCCAAATCATTACTCTGTCTTTGCTTTTCTGAAATAATTATCATCCTAAATTGTGTTAACTCCTCTTTTCTGTTTTCCCTCTTCTTCTTCACAACACCCAAAACTATTTTCATCATAAACCCGTATCGTTTATGCATCACGATATCAATTATCATTAGTTTGAACCATCATCATTGCCATCATTCATACATAACCTCATGTACATTAAATCATAACTATTTTCATCCTAAAACTATAACATCCATCATCTTCTTATGTTCTATCCACCATCACACATTAGTTATCGTGCTTTTAAATCAATCATCATCACATCTTAAGTTTCTAATCGGGTAAGGAAACAGGAAATGAAACGAAGCTGTAACAGATTCGTGATGCAGCTTAATAACAAAAGGAACCCCACTATAATCAGGCTAATACACTCATGATCATTTAAGCCCAACAGAATTTCCCCCGCCCAACTGTATATGGCAGCCCAATTAAAAAAAAACTAAAATAATACGGCCTGGTTCAATCAGCCGTTTATCAAACCCAACAATATATCGAGCCATGTTTGAACAATTTTGGCCGAGTTTAATATCATTTCATAACATTTCATAATCACGATCATCTTTATCTATGTTTAACCTCACTGTCATCTTTATCAATCCTCACTAATCGACATATGTTTTCCCACCATTAAGTATCATCAACATGCCATTACTTTATCATCAACAATAACAACTTTATCTTAGCTAAAGAAAAATAACAAAAATGTACAGCTGTAGGTTAATTTGATTGTGTCTTGTTGGGGTGTCGACCCTACTGTCCTCCAAAAGAGATGATATATTCGCTACATTATTTAAACTCGTATAATAGTAATAATATGGAATGGAAACGGCAACTAGCAGTAGGTACACAAGCACATCATTATTCAATCATTCACTATCCTAATTCTTTGTCTTAAGCATCTAGTGGGAGTTGTTATGGTACATTTGACTAAAAGCAAAAGGTAGCAGCACTATAAATTAATCGGCCATGATTGTTCCTACAATTGACATATCATTCCACTACTTCTAATCTAATTGATTATTACCCATCTATATCAACTTTAGTTGTTAAAGATTCCCACTTTTGATCAGCTGTAATCACGAGGTTAATTAGAAACAATAGTTGTAGATTTAATTTGGCATGTTTTGAGAGTTAATGGTGAGCTGTTGGGTTGTAATGTATGATCGACTAGTTATTCCAAGTAACAAAAGGGAAACAGGAACGACTAATTGTAGTACAAGAAGGATGTTCGATGGTGGTTAGTTCGAATCAAAGATATTAGAGAGAGAATGAAAGAGAGGTGGTGACTTCAATTGATTAACAGGAACAGAATCAGTTGCTGCAACAGTATTAGTTGCAGCCTTGTTGTGGTGTTGTTCGAAGAAAATATAGGAAAAGAAAGCAATACGCAGGTGGCGATGATTTGGGATGATGGTAGTGGTAATTTTTGAAGGTTGTAGTTATGGGTTGTTGAACATTGTATAGGAGAAGAACGAATACATGTATCGATTAATGGTAGTCGTGGTGGTGTTTGGTTGGTTGTCGATCAAGAGTCACCAAGGTGGTGACGGGTTTTCAATGAAACAAGAAGGAATGAGAAGTAGAGAAAGAGAGCAAGATGGGTTAGTTGAAATATCAAGATGACAGAGGTTTCTAGCTGTATATTTACACTTTTCGGTTTTTATCTCACAATTGTAATACAGAATCATATCATATCTAAAAAAGTAATCGAATAGTTGAAGTTAGTAAAGGTGATTAGAATGGTTTGTTTGCATTGAGAATTTTTGGTTCGTCTGGTACAAATTGGGTAGACAGAAGGACGGATAAAATATTGCAGATGTTGATGTCAACAGATTATATGCGAAACCACTTTTATATAAATCTGATTATATATATTACATTTAATATTAATAATAAATATATTTTATAAATGATAATTCTGTTAATTTTTATATTTATAATACTAATAAAGATAATAATAATAAGTTATGTCTTAAAATAATACTCATATTCATTTTTCATGTATATGCATATATATTTTATATTAATACAAATATTAATATTAATATTACATTAATAATATTAATAGAAGTAATGATAATATCAATATAACTATTAAATTCAAACTTGTAATTAAATTTAATATCTTACTATTTATTAGTTATCTCATCTTTACTAGTTATATAATATATTAAATATTTACCAGTTAATATATATTACAATATATAACATTACTTTTGTGTAGAATTTTTATAATATATATATATATATATATATATATATATATATATATATATATATATATATATATATATATATATATATATATATATATATATATATATATATATATATATATATATATATATATGTATTATTTACAACAGCTGTTCGTGAATCGTCGGGAATCGTCGGTCAAATGGTATCATGAACACAGTTCCAAGTTTTTGAGATTCAGTTAAATATACTTTGCTTATCGTGTTGAAATCATACAAAGTTTAGGTTTAAATTTGGTCGAAAATTCCTGGGTCGTCACAGTACCTACCCGTTAAAGAAATTTCGTCCCGAAATTTGATCGAGGTAGTCATGGCTAACAATAAAAAATGTTTTCATGCCGAATATGGGCTGATAAATAGAGTTTTATCATTATTGATTAATATAGATAAAACGATTCGATTATGTGAAGCGTACAAGTGAAGCTGTCACAAAAGATTGAGATAGAGATTTAACTTTTGATGTAGTCACGGTGAATTTCTGGAATTCAAGGAATTAAAAGAAAATCTTCAAAATCTATAAGATCTGATTCTTCGGTAATTTAGGAAATTAAGATTTCTCTAATTAAATGCGTAGATCTGCCTTGATTTCTTTATCAGATATTTCACTAAAATTAACTTCTTCCGTTCCATTATTTTCCACTCCTATACTAAATTCCCAATTTCAAAAGATTATGAAAATGCTTAATCCAGTTCTAATCCTTGATATTTTTCTAATTATCATTTTCGTCATCCTTCTTTTCAATCTTCCACCAGAAAAATCTATTTACTTCTACTATTACCTTGGGTGATACTATTTTTGATTATACCGTGCCTTTATATTGCTATTCATATTAATATCCACAGTTTGTAATTTATGTATTGCCGTCGGGCCTTATATCTTTCCTTATTTCTCGGAGTTCCTGCTCTCGTTTTTCCATAATCATTGACATCTACGGTTAATAATCTTTTCTGTTTACTGCGATTTATACCCCCTTTCAATTTCGAAACTTTATGCTTTTGTTTTCTTTTCGCAAGTAATGGTCCAGAATTCGTAGTTATGGAGTTTCGAATGAACCTAATCTTCTAAATAAGAAAGAACGTAATAGCACGATTTGATTTGTCAAATTACCAGAATCACTGAGAATAGAACTATCAAGAATATACTTTCTTGATATGTTCAGAAGTTAGACAGAATGAAAGAGTTATGTAACATGGCACATGATGATGTTATGATCTATGAATCATCACGTCCCATTAGAAACTCAGCATGACTTACTGTAATATAATCACATTGATCAAGTGTCATTATATTATACTAACTCATGCATCAATTTCCAACACTACTTCAAAATCATTCATAATTCAAATTCGAATTTTTCAGAATTTAGAAACTAAAACAGTTTCCTTTCTGATGTAATATAGATAGCACGAAGAGATGAATAATTTCGGACAAAAATATTTATGAAAATATCCTCAGAAATATCGAAGATATTTATGATGATATTTTGGAATTTCTAAGTTCAATAGTTGATGAAGAAAGATTTTTCGCAGGATTTTAACATGAGTACGGAGCAAGATATTCTCTAAAAATTTTGGCGGATCCAGAATTACCTGGATTCTTTAAATATAGGTTTTGGTCCTTGTATTTGTCCTGGATCTCCTTCATGGTTAGCTCAATCCGTTTCTCAGTACTAATTTTTTTATCGAGCGTTCCCAACATTCCATTCTTTATTATCAAACTTTTGACCGTTTAAACCGTCTACGGTTTTGTTGTTTCCTCTGCGTTTCATGCTACCATATCTAATTCATCGGTTATCAATCCGAGTTGGTTTCAAGAGAATTGTGTTTTTAGATGATTAAACGCTGATGGTAATATGGTGGAATATAAAAGGTTCCTCGGTAACAATAAAAGAGCACACATATATATCAAGGTGTTAATAAGGTTGTTTCGAACGAAAAGTCGAAGTTGACTTGCTGGAGCTGTGGCAAAATTTGCTACTTTGAAAGAAATCACCAAGTTATTTTGGATAATAATAATACTAAAGGAATTAGCACAGATACGTGTTAAACGTGTACCCAGGTTTCGAATGTTTTCAGGTGCATAACTATATGCATCAATCTTTTCTTCCGTAGATGAAGTGCGGTTAGTTCATCCTCTAGATTGAGATGTTTTCAAGAATCATGAAAGGTTTGAACGCAGATTGTAATCGTCAAGATACAAATGAGGCTTAAGAGGAAATCAAGTGGCAAACTTGAAGAATTGTTTAGTTTCATATGTTATATTCAATATTTTAATTCATTTTAATTGTCCAATGTTGGTAGTCCTCAGTTGATAGTCCACAGTTAGCAATATATAATATTTGAATTAATTAATACGTATCGTGACCCGTGTACATGTCTTCGACTCGATCACAACTCAAAGTATATATATTATTGTAGAATCAACCTCAATCCTGTATAGAGAACTCGATCATTACTGCATATAGAGTGTCTATGGTTATTCCAAATAATATATATAGATGCGTCAATATGATATGTCAAAACCTTGTATACGTGTCCCAATATTTAAAGTGCGTAAAATAAATAACAGAAATTAAATGACGATAAATAAAATTGCGAGAATTAAAATTACGATAAATAAAATGCGATAAATAAATTGCGATAAATAAAATGTAATCAGTTAGCTAGGAACAGTTAGCTAGGAACAGTTAGCGTGGATTCTTAACAAAAATTTTCATAGTTAATTTGTTTGTTTCTAACAAATTTTATTTTGTCCAATGTTTTCTTCATTATGCCGCTTGTTGGATTCTGATAGGTCAAAATCCAAATATGAAATTGAATGAAAATGGTTATTCTGCGGTGAACGGATTCGTCTCTTTGTAGATGTAAGTAGGATAGTAAATGACTGTTGAATCAGATTCGAAGAATGTAGAGTGTAACTTATTAATGTAAAATCTAAATATTCCTCGGGTATTACCTACCCGTTAAAATATTTTCATCATTAACAGTTTGTACGAAAGAAATTTTTTTTTTTTTTAATTACAATCTTTATGAAAACATATATACACATATATTTTCTTCAGATGTAATACAGATTTAATGAGTTAATATAATATTAATCTCATTTGGTTTACCGTTAGAACAAGAGTATATAATCTCTAAAATATTAGAGATTACATAATCGCCATGTCGAACGAAGATAAATGTTGTAGAATGATTCGTAGAACGATGATTATGCTCGAGGTACAGAATGAGATGTTGAGACATGGAGTGTTGTGGCTTGTGTTGTGGATGCTGTTGTTGGTGGTACTGATGTTTTCGGTGATGTTGCTGAAGCTGGTAGGTTTTGCACCACGTTTTCCAAATTGATTACTCGAGCGTAAAGATCGTTGACTTCTTCCATTACTCCGGGATGATTGTTGGTCAGAACGAGCGGATGAATAAGATTCAGAATTTGAGATATTATATAATCATGGCGAGATATTCGGGAAATGAGAGTGAAAATGGTGTTTCGAATTGGTTCGCCGGTGAGTGCTTCAGGTTCATCGCCAAGAGAAATTTGGTTGATGTAAAGTATCGCCTTCTTCTCGTCTCCATAGATTAAATCGACTACGAACTCTTCAGATGAATTGGGGGTGGATGATTGGTTGATTCATTCTGGTGACACTACTTTCGGAGCTTAGGTGAAACTCCATATCAAAATAGCTGTCGGAATCCGAGGAATTTGAACTGATTGAGGGATTCATCTCGTACGATCAGATGGAGGATTTTCGATAAGAAATAGATTATAGGATATAGATTAGTACCCAGCAATACATAATTTACATATGCATATATAATACTAAAATCCCATAAGTTACGGAGGAATCTACGAAAGCTGTCAGGCAAAGGTAATAATAACAGATACGCTAAAATATGAATTTATCTATACACTGTCGATGCACTAACTGCAGTAAGACATGTCTAGACTTTAAGGATGATAAGCAAATAATTTTCGACACGAAATGATAAGCAAAACTTTTGACATGCAGACACGGTCGATGTCCAGACCCACTATTGCATCTAAACAACTATCAGTTAGACACACTAATGCAAGACCTGGTTCGCTAAGACCACCGCTCTGATACCAACTGAAATGCCTCGTTCATATACAATATAAACGATTCACATTAGTTGATTACATCGCGAGGTAATTGACCTCTATATGATACATTTTACAAATATTCCATTCGTTTTTAAAAGACAAACTTTCTTTACATCGAAAGTTGACGGCAAGCATACTATTTCATAATACCTCCAACTATAATTGACTTAGTAATAATCTTGATGAAATCGACGACTCGAATGTAATGTCTTTTGAAATATGTCATGAATGACTCCAAGTAATATCTCTAATATGAGCAAATGCACAGCGGAAGATTTCTTTCATACCTGAGAATAAACATGCTTTCAAGTGTCAACCAAAAGGTTGGTGAGTTCATAAGTTTATCATAAAACAATAAAATTCATCAATTTTGATAGACCACAAGATTTAAATCCTGCATGGTACAAATGGACCCGAATCCTATACCCACCTGTAATGTACATGCGATATCTTTTAATTACAGTACACCTTTCTCGTGTACGAAATCATTTTTCATAAATCTGAGTAACCGTACACATATCTCGTGCATAAAAATAACATACACATAACCTGTGTATAAAATCATTCTCTCGATACATAACATTCACTTTTCATTGCTTTCATAGCTTGGCTTGATAACCGACCTTAACATATTATGCGCATAATAATATCCCCAAAACAGAACATCTCGTCTGTATAATAATCATATAAACTTCGAAGTTCTAAACACCACGCCCACTAGCCCTTCCGTCTAGTGAACATTCTGGGTGGGGGTGTTAAACCCGGTAGCTACCTTTAGGATTCGCGTCAATTAGGCGTGCACTAATTCTCAAAATAGTGATGTTCCCTAATTCTTAGGTTACCAAGCAATAATAATCAGGGAAAAAATATTCATATCAATTGTGGCAATTATCACGTCCACATAATTCAATGGTGGCAATTATTACGTCCGCATAATTCATTCGAGGAATGTTTTGCTTGTGTCTATCTCGTAAAACATTTATAAAAACATTTCATGTATTCGCAGTTCAAAATATATTTCAAAAGCATTTAATAAAGCAGTTGTAAAAATAGCGCATGAATTCTCAGTTCCAAACATGTAAAGAGTAAAAGGGAATCAAATGAACTCACCTACTGTATTTTATAATAAAAATACACATGACGACATTGAACAATTGTAGGGTTGACCTCGGATTCACGAACCTATATCATTCATATGTATATTAATACATATATTCGAAATCAAATAAATTTATATATTATATCTTAAATTATATATCCTATATATTTAATTTGTATATATTTAAAATAGTTAATACTTATATAGTTTAATACTACTTTAAAATAAATAATTTGTAATATGTAAATATTTATATAAATAATCTTAATATATATAATTATATGAAATATTAGGGTAGTTGTAACAATATACTCTTTTATGGAAAATTATTTATTTGTTATGATAATATTGTTAATATAAAAGTAATAATGATAATAATAATAAATATAATAATAATAATAATAATAATAATAATAATAATAATAATAATAATAATAATAATAATAATAATAATAATAATAATAATAATAATAATAATAATAATAATAATAATAATAATAATAATAATAATAATACCACCTTAAAGAGTAGCCCTTAAAAATACGCCCAAGTCCGGGTTTGAACCCGCGACGTTCCGCTAACCCAATAACACTCCAAATCATTACTCTGTCTTTGCTTTTCTGAAATAATTATCATCCTAAATTGTGTTAACTCCTCTTTTCTGTTTTCCCTCTTCTTCTTCACAACACCCAAAACTATTTTCATCATAAACACGTATCGTTTATGCATCACGATATCAATTATCATTAGTTCGAACCCTCATCATTACCATCATTCATACATAACCTCATGTACATTAAATCATAATTATTTTCATCCTAAAACTATAACATCCATCATCTTCTTATGTTCTATCCACCATCACACATTAGTTATCGTGCTTTTAATCAATCATCATCACATCTTAAGTTTCTAATCAGGCAAGGAAACAGGAAATGAAACGAAGCTGTAACAGATTCGTGATGCAGCTTAATAACAAAAGGAACCCCACTATAATAAGGCTAATACACTCATGATCATTTCTGCCCAAGAGAATTTCCCACGGCCCAACTGTATATGGCAGCCCAATTAAAAAAAATAAACTAAAATAATACGGCCTGGTTCAATCAGCCGTTTATCAAACCCAACAATACATCGAGCCATGTTTGAACAATTTTGGCCGGGTTTAATATCATTTCATAACATTTCATAATCATGATCATCTTTATCTATGTTTAACCTCACTGTCATCTTTATTAATCCTCACTAATCGACATATGTTTTCCCACCATTAAGTATCATCAACATGCCATTACTTTATCATCAACAATAACAACTTTATCTTAACTAAAGAAAAATAACGGAAATGTATAGCTGTAGGTTAATTCGATTGTGTCTTGTTGAGGTGTCGACCCTACTGTCCTCCAAAAGAGATGATATATCCTCTACATTATTTAAACTCGTATAATAGTAATAATATGGAATGGAAATGGCAACTAATAGTAGGTACACAAGCACGTCATTATTCAATCATTCACTATCCTAATTCTTTGTCTTAAGCATCTAGTGGGAGTTGTTATGGTACATTTGACTAAAAGCAAAAGGTAGCAGCACTATAAATTAATCGGCCATGATTGTTCCTACAATTGACATATCATTCCACTACTTCTAATCTAATTGATTATTACCCATCTATATCAACTTTAGTTGTTAAAGATTCCCACTTTTGATCAGCTGTAATCACGAGGTTAATTAGAAACAATAGTTGTAGATTTAATTTGGCATGTTTTGAGAGTTAATGGTGAGCTGTTGGGTTGTAATGCATGATCGACTAGTTATTTCAAGTAAAAAAAGGGAAACAGGAACGACTAATTGTAGTACAAGAAGGATGTTCGATGGTGGTTAGTTCGAATCAAAGATATTAGAGAGAGAATGAAAGAGAGGTGGTGACTTCGATAGATTAACAGAAACAGAATCAGTTGCTACAACAGTATTAGTTGCAGCCTTGTTGTGGTGTTGTTCGAAGAAAATATAGGAAGAGAAAGCAATACGCAGGTGGCGATGATTTGGGATGATGGTCGTGGTAATTTTCGAAGGTTGTAGTTATGGGTTGTTGAACATTGTATAGGAGAAGAATGAATACATGTATCGGTTGATGGTAGTCGTGGTGGTGTTTGGTTGGTTGTCGATCAAGAGTCACCAAGGTGGTGACGGGTTTTCAATGAAACAAGAAGGAATGACAAGTAGAGAAAGAGAGCAAGATGGGTTAGTTGAAATATCAAGATGACAGAGGTTTCCAGCTGTATATTTACACTTTTCTGTTTTTATCTCACAATTGTAATACAGAATCATATCATATCTAAAAAAGTAATCGAATAGTTGAAGTTAGTAAAGGTGATTAGAATGGTTTGTTTGCATTGAGAATTTTTGGTTCGTCTGGTACAAATTGGGTAGACAGATGGACGGATAAAATATTGCAGATGTTGATGTCAACAGATTATATGCGAAACCACTTTTATATAAATCTGATTATATATATTACATTTAATATTAATAATAAATATATTTTATAAATGATAGTTCTGTTAATTTTTATATTTATAATACTAATAAAGATAATAATAATAAGTTATGTCTTAAAACAATACTCATATTCATTTTTCATATATATGCATATATATTTTATATTAATACAAATATTAATATTACATTAATAATATTAATAGAAGTAATGATAATATCAATATAACTATTAAATTCAAACTTGTGATTAAATTTAATATCTTACTATTTATTAGTTATCTCATCTTTACTAGTTATATAATATATTAAATATTTACCAGTTAAGATATATTACAATATATAACATTACTTTTGTGTAGAATTTATAAATATATATATATATATTATTTACAACAGTTGTTCGTGAATCGTCGGGAATCGTCGGTCAAATGGTATCATGAACACAGTTCCAAGTTTTTGAGATTCAGTTAAAAAGGCTTTTCTTATCGTGTTCAAATCATACAAAGTTTAGGTTTAAATTTGGTCAAAAATTCCTGGGTCGTCACACGCGTGACGCCCAGGCAGACGTGCCCTCAACCAAATGGCTTCGGGCGCAACTTGCGTTCAAAAACTCGACGGTTCATGGGATTCTGCAATTCACACCAAGTATCGCATTTTGCTACGTTCTTCATCGATGCGTGAGCCGAGATATCCGTTGCCAAGAGTCGTTTGTATTTAAATAATAAAAGGTGAAGACAAAAGACAGATTCGACGAATTGAAGACGCAAACGATCAAAAAGCTCAAAAGTACAAAGTACAATCAAGGTGGTTCAAATTATTGATGAGAAACGTCTCGCAAAATACAAGATATTAAATTGTACGCAAGGACGTTCGAAAATCCGGAACCGGGACCAGAGTCAACTCGCAATGCTCGACGCAACGGACTAAAAATTACAAGTCAACTATGCACATAAATATAATATAATATTTAAATAATTCTTAAAATTATTTAAATATTATATTTATTTATTAAACCGTCGGCAAAGAAGCAAACAAAAGTACATGAGCTGGAAAAAGTGGCCATGCGATCGCATGGCCTGAAGGCCTAAATCCCATGCGATCGCATGGTGAATAGTTTCAGGCCACACCCCTATAAATTTCGCAGTTTTGGTTGATCTTTTACACCATCTTTTTCTCTTCCTATCTATCAACGTATATATATTTATATTTATATTATAATTTTAATTTTAATTTTAAATTCTAATAATAAGGGTATGTTAGCGAATGTTGTAAGGGTGTAAGTCGAAATTCTGTCCGAGTAATGCTACGCTATTTTTAATCATTGTAAGTTATGTTCAACTTTTTTAAATTAATGTCTCGTAGCTAAGTTATTATTATGCTTATTTAATGCCGAAGTAATCGTGATGTTGGGCTAAATATTAAAATTGGGTAATTGGGTTTTGTACCATAATTGGGGTTTGGATAAAAGAACGACACTTGTGGAAATTAGACTATGGGCTATTAATGGGTTTTATATTAACTTAACATCAAACTTGTTAAGACTTGATTAATTGAAATAGGTTTCATATAGACAATTGACCACCCAAGTTGATCGGTGATTCACGAACGTAAAAACTTGTTAAAACTATATGATGACATATATATAATTATATATATAGTTAACATAATATTATGATAATTAAGTATCTCATTAGGTATTTTAACAATGAGTTATATATATAAAATTGAGTTTATTGAATTAAGAAACTCGAAACGATATATATAACGATTATCGTTATAACAACGTCTTACTAAATACATATGAATCATATTAAGATATTGATACACTATGTTTAATCATGATAAATGATAAGTAAACATGTCATTAAGTGTATTAATAATAAACTACATATGTAAAAACAAGACTACTAACTTAATGATTTCGAAACGAGACATATATGTAACGATTATCGTTGTAACAACATTTAACTGTATATATATCATACTAAGATATATTAATATATCATAATATCATGATAATGTAATAATTTAACATCTATTTAGATATAATAAACAATGGGTTAACAACATTTAACAAGATCGTAAACCTAAGGGTTTCAAAACAACATTTACATGTAACGACTAACGATGACTTAACGACTCAGTTAAAATGTATATACATGTAGTGTTTTAATATGTATTCATACACTTTTGAAAGACTTTAAGACACTTATCAAAATATTTCTACTTAACAAAAATGCTTACAATTACATCCTCGTTCAGTTTCATCAACAATTCTACTCGTATGAATCCGTATTCGTACTCGTACAATACATAGATTTTAGATGTATGTACTATTGGTATATACACTCCAATGATCAGCTCTTAGCAGCCTATGTGAGTCACCTAACACATGTGGGAACCATCATTTGGCAGCTAGCATGAAATATCTCATAAAATTAGAAAAATATTAGTAATCATTCATGACTTATTTACATGTAAACAAAATTACACATCCTTTATATCTAATCCATATACCAACGACCAAAAATACCTACAAACACTTTAATTCTTCAAATTTCTTCATCTAATTGATCTCTCTCAAGTTCTATCTTCAAGTTCTAAGTGTTCTTCATAAATTCTATAAGTTCTAGTTTCATAAAATCAAGAATACTTCCAAGTTTGCTAGCTTACTTCCAATCTTGTAAAGTGATCATCCAACCTCAAGAAATCTTTCTTATTTACAGTAAGATATCTTTCTAATACAAGGTAATACTCATATTCAAACTTTGATTCAATTTCTATAACTATAACAATCTTATTTCGAGTGGAAATCTTACTTGAACTTGTTTTCGTGTCATGATTCTGCTTCAAGAACTTTCAAGTCATCCAAGGATCCTTTGAAGCTAGATCTATTTTTCTCAATTCCAGTAGGTTTATCCACAAAACCTGATTTAGTAATGATATTCATAACATCATTCGATTCATATAAATAAAACTACCTTATTCGAATTTTTAAACTTGAAATCACTAGAACATAGTTTAGTTAATTCTAAACTTGTTCGCAAAAAAAAGTTAATCCTTCTAACTTGACTTTTAAAATCAACTAAACACATGTTCTATATCTATATGATATGCTAACTTAATGATTTAAAACCTGGAAACACGAAAAACACCGTAAAACCGGACATATGCCGTCGTAGTAACACCGCGGGCTGTTTTGGGTTTGATAATTAAAAACTATGATAAACTTTGATTTAAAAGTTGTTCTTCTGGGAAAATGATTTTTCTTATGGACATGAAACTATATCCAAAAATCATGATTAAACTCAAAATGAAAGCATGTTTTTCAAAATAGTCATCAAGACGTCGTTCTTTCGACTGAAATGACTACCTCTTACAAAAAAAACTTGTAACTTATATTTCCAACTACAAACCTATAATTTTTCTGTTTAGATTCATAAAATAGAGTTCAATATGAAACCATAGCAATTTGATTCACTCAAAATGGATTTAAAACGAAGAAGTTATGGGTAAAACAAGATTGGATATTTTTTGATTATTGTAGCTACGGGAAATATTGTAACAAATCTATGTTAATTATATCCTAGCTAACTTATATTGTATTATACATGTATTCTAATATATTATGTAATCTTGGGATACCATAGACACGTATGCAAATGTTTTGACATATCATATCGACCCATGTATATATATTATTTGGAACAACCATAGACACTCTATATGCAGTAATGTTGGAGTTAGCTATACAGGGTTGAGGTTGATTCTAAAAATATATATACTTTGAGTTGTAATCTAGCCTGAGACATGTATACACTAGGTCGTGGATTGATTCAAGATAATATATATCAATTTATTTCTGTACATCTAACTTTGGACAACTAGTTGTAGGTTACTAACGAGGACAGCTGACTTAATATACTTAAAACATCAAAAATGTATTAAAAGTGTTGTAAATATATTTTGAACATACTTTGATATATATGTACATATTTGTTATAGGTTCGTGAATCGACCAGTGGCCAAGTCTTACTTCCCGACGAAGTAAAAATCTGTGAAAGTGAGTTATAGTCCCACTTTTAAAATTTAATATATTTGGGATGAGAATACATGCAGCTTTATAAATGTTTTACAAAATAGACACAAGTACATGAAACTACTTTCTATGGTTGAATGATCGAAGCCGAATATGCCCCTTTTTGCTTGGTAGCCTAAGAATTAGGGAACATCACTAATTTTGAAAATTAGTGCACGCCTAATTGACGCGAATCCTAAAGATAGATATATTGGGCCTAACAAACCCCATCCAAAGTACCGGATGCTTTAGTACTTCGAGTTTTATATCATGTCCGATGGATGTCCCAGAATGATGGAGATATTCTTATATGCATCTTGTTAATGCCTGTTACCAGGTGTTCACCATATGAATGATTTTTATCTCTATGTATGGGATGTATATTGAAATATGAAATCTTGTGGTCTATTATTATGATTTGATAATATATAGGTTAAACCTATAACTCACCAACATTTTTGTTGTCGTTTTAAGCATGTTTATTCTCAGGTGATTATTAAGAGCTTCCACTGTTGCATACTAAAATAAGGACAAGATTTGGAGTCCACGCTTGTATGATATTATGTAAAAACTGCATTCAAGAAACTTATTTTTGATGTAATATATTCTTATTGTAAACCATTATGTAATGGTCGTGTGTAAACGGTATATTTTAGATTATCATTATTTGATAATCTACATAATGCTTTTTAAACCTTTATAGATAAAATAAAGGTTATGGTTGTTTTAAAAATGAATGCAGTCTTTGAAAAACGTCTCATATAGAGGTCAAAACCTCGTAATGAAATCAATTAATATGGAACGTTTATAATCAATATGAACGGAACATTTCATATCTTGTTGCTCGAGGTGGAGCTAACCAATCGACTGCCTCTGGTTCTGCACCAGCTGAGGGGGAGGGTCCTCAGCGTAAGCCAGCTACGCGTAGGAAGCAGCCAGCTACCTCAACTAGAACAGCCACCGTCTCACATACTGGTAAAGCAGTAGTTATATTAGAATCTAGTGCTCTTTGATAATAAAGAACAGCCCTAGTCTTATATACTGACTACCCAACTCTAGTATTGGAATCCGTTGCTCATCTATTTCTTGGTAACAGACAAATCCAAACGTGCAAAAGCTAGCTCTAAGCAAACCACATGGGAGATTGCACCAGTCTCAACTGCTGCTCCTGCAAAGGATGTGGCTATGGAACCTGGTGCGTTTCTAGACCAAACAGCAGAAATTACTAACTTAATTGAAAATCTTTTAACTGCTGACTTGAAAAATGTATGTCGAGTTAAAGGTATAACCTTGGCTCCCAAGCTGACTGGTTTTAAAACTAGTGTTAAGAAGAGTAGCAACCCATACTCTTCTAACCAGGCACTTCCACATTTTTCTAAATTGAACATTATGCAATATCCTCTGCTGACTGTACATCCAGCAGAGAACATAACTGACCCCCAAAGTAGACTTGAGCTGGCTCTTCATCGTGTTGAACCAGCTCAGGATACTGCACAGCCAATATGTTACTTGGATCATGATAAGAGTCTCACTCCTACATCGTTACCGGCCAGAACTTTTACACTATCTGGGTTAACATGTGTTGCCAATGAGTCAGCAGAGTCACAGCTATACTTACAGACACCTTATTATGTCTCATTCGAAGGGCTGACCAAATCACCTGTCTGTCCCCAGAGACCAACATCAGATGCAATTGTTGAGTCAAATTTATTTGGTTCTACAGTTGTTAACATAAAATATCCTTTTGTTTTAGTTCTTAGCAGGGTAGATGAACAGGCAGAGGGGGAGCAAGAAAAAGATGTTATTGTTTCTACTGATGAGCTTACTGCCTCTGCTACTAGTGTTGGTGATACTGATTCTCATACTGGTGGTGATGATGTTGGTACTGTTGCTTCTATCGCTGCTGGTGATACTGGAAAGTTAGTTGATGCTGGTTCAACTATTGTTACTGCTACTGAAGAGATGGTTTCTGATGATATTGCTACTACTATTCCTCCTCAAGCTCCCAGTATTGTTGTTTCCACTACTGCACCAGAAGTGGAAGATGAAATCATGGTTGATACTCCTGTTCTTGAAAAAGTTATTGATAATATTGTCAAGGAGGTTCTACTTGATGAACCAGTCACTAAACAAAAGGGTGACATTGTGCTTGAATATGACAAAGCTGCTGATACTGCTGATTCTTCTGATCAGGAATTTCAAACAATTCCACCAAATGCAGCTAATGTTATTGTCATCCCTGGTTCAGATTCTGGTGAACAGGTTGTTATGGATGCTGGTACCTCTGCTACTGCAACTACTGATTCTACTCAGGCTTCTGTTTCTGCTGAGAAGAAGCCATATGTTTGCCAGGTACCAGATCCAGATGAAGTTGTACCAAACTTCATCTATAAGGGAGCATCTATTTCTCCCAAGATTTCATTACTGGTGGATCAGCTGCCCATTGATCCTCAAAGTGCTATAGTCTCAGCCATTAAATTACCAGAAGAGGAGCTGACTGAGCTATTATCTCAGCTAGATCGACCAGCAATAGAAGAGATATATGAGAGGCTGGCCACACTGGAGCAAATCAATGAACAACCGTATTATCATGTGTTTGGTATGGCTCCAGCTGTCTCACCATGGCCTGGTACTTGGAGGCCTCTTAAGTTCATCATAGATCCAGTAACCAAAAAGTGTGTCATGCAGAATGTCCCTGATGCAGAATGGCCACACTGGAGCAAATCAATGAACAACCGTATTATCATGCAAAAAGTTAATGGTCACAGAGTTAAACATTACATACATGGTCCGATGGAAGTCGACAACGAAGTTAATCACAATTTCGACACCACAGCTAACTAAGTGTGGGGAGAATCAAGTCTTTAAAGGATAATATGTATTTCTGTTAGAGTTAGATTGTCTGTTTTCGTGTAGTTCTCGAAAATGGAACCCGAATGGTCTTTCCCTAGCAGACCCTAAAGAACTAGTCTTCTCCCCCCATTCTGAATTTTTATTTTTTTTTAGGTTTTTACAAAATGAAGACTGCCTGTGAACTAAACCATGGTCTAATGCTACACGCTTTGATCACTAAAAGAAATAATGACATACTACCGAGTGAAATAGTATCAGTAATCAGAGAAAGAATGGACGGAGTTAGAAAAGAATCCAGATGCGAAGATAATAAGTTACAATTTGGTAAAGGAAAATCAAAATTCGCAGCGAAAAGAAGAGCACGACACCTAGAACGATGTCACAAATGCGGAAAATGGTCACATGGAGGTAAATGTTCCAATAATCAAACCTATTCAAATACCGAATTTGTTACTTTATGCAGAGACGGACCGTTCATATGTTTAGAAGAAAAGACACTGAATGCTCGAGGTTACGCCTATGTAGCCATGGAAAACCAATTAAACCGACTATCTTATGAATGGGATAGATCATATAACTAAGAAATCTATTTCACAGGTATGTCTGTATAGTTTTTATTTTTATTTTTATTTTTAACCTTTTGATAATAAACGCTAATTTGTTCGCTAAAAAGTATTAAATTGGTATTGAATAAAATTAGGTTTGGCGACCGAAATTATTGATATCATTCAAAAATTTATTACATCACTGCGAAATTTAACGTTTATTCTTAAGGTATAAATATCTTTAATCAATCAACCCAAAATATTTCAAAAATTCGTCATGAGTTAAATTAGGTCTTGGAACCGAAATTACTTTACCGAAAAGAGGGGCGCATATTTTTGATAATATTTGATTGATTAAAGTGGGATAAAAAGACAAAAAGATTTTTAATTTTATTTTTACCATGTTTTTAAAAATTAATATTTAAATCTTAAATTAATATTGTAAACTTTATAAAAACAATATATTTAAAATTGTAAATATTTGAAAAATTAATATAAGTTTGGTATGAATTTATAATATGAATTTTTAAATTAAGTTTGGCGTGAATTTTGAATTTTTAAAATATAAATTTTTAATTTTATGCATTTCAAATTTTAAGTTTGGTGTGAATTTTTAATAATAATTTTGAATTTTATATTTAAGTTGTGTGAATTTAAAAACAAAAATTTACTTTATCTCATTAAGTTAAAAATATGATTTTTAAAATTCGTCGTAAGTTGAAGACTAGGTCTTTGAACCGAAATTGCTTTACCCGAGGGAGGGACGAGAACTTTTATTATCATTATTTTTAATCTTATTGATTTAAAGTATACCAAAAACATTGAAAAAAAACCCAAAAATCTTAGCTTTTAAAACAATCGCTACAAAAAAGACAAATTTTAAAATTTTGTCGAAGGACGGACTAGGACATCGATCCGAAACGACCTAGTCCTAAATAACAAGGGAAACAAAATTTTAAAATTAATTACTTAATTGTTTTATAAGTTAAAGATTATAAAAAAAAAAAAAAAAAAGCAAACTCCGCGACTCGCGGAGTTTGAAAGGGAAATCTCCGCGACTCGCGGAGGGACCAAAACCCAGAAAAAAAAATAAAACGTAAAAACAGATCAGTTTACTCCCCACAAAAACACACTGCGAAGAACACAGCGAAGAACACAGCGAAAAAACCCCGAAAAACTACCCAAAAACACCCCAAAAATCCCAGTTTTTAACCGTTAATCACCAAATTTTTTGCTAAAATCATGTTGAGAAGGATGCTATCTAAGAATTACTCAAGAAAAACGGTAAATTTCTACACCTAAACACCATTTAATTCGAAATTTGATGTTCTTGAGCAAATTTTTCCCCAATTTGATTTTGATACTTTTTAGTGTAATTAGGCTTAAATTATTTATGTATTATGCTTGTATAACCTAGATTGATGCTGTTTAACATGATTAGAAGCCTTAAACTTCAAATTTTGAGTAATCTAGGGTTTGTGTTCTTGAGCAAATTTGGGGCTTTTTGATATAAACAGGTTATGGCCGATTTTTGTCATGAATTGTTGCTAAATTGAGTAGTGTAACATGTCTAGGTAGTTAAATGATCCAAACTTTGAGCCTAAACATGATTTTGAGAATTAAAGTGGACTTTTTCAAGTCTAAAATTCATGAACTTGATTTTTGAAAGATAATGTCATTTGAGACTTGTTTAATTGCTAGTAATGATTATTTTGACATGTTATTTGAGTTGAATGCTTATGAACTTGGCGAACATTTTCGTATATGCTTATTTGAAAAAGTGTAGATTTGATAAAAATGTGAAAATGAGCTTAAGTTTGATATAAATTGATAATGTCATTGTAATTATTTTGATTGATGATTTTGCTGACACTAATGCATATTTGGATGCACAAAAATTGTGTTTGATGTGTTTTGCAGAATGAAAGGGGTGAATCTTCATCCCAAGCCCGCAATGCTCCTGCTGAGAATTTGGAACAACAGGAGGTGGATAACTACTACAAGCAGGATATACCTCATCCAGTCATGACCTTTTCCGATATGCACTTGGAAGAGTTGCACCCGAACCTGAGATTTGACAGACTTTGGATAGATTATCCAAAATATCAACGGGGTTTGCATACTCTTCATTCTAAGGTTGTTGAGGTACCAAGGGTCATAGAATGGGGACCCTTAGAAGCTGTAGAATTGGCCGGGCCAATTAGGGAATTACTTGTACAGAGGTATGGTAATTCTTCTTTTAATGACTGGGTATGTTTATTCACCATACGTAGACCTGTATATAAAGTATGGTGTGAAGAATTGTTATGTAGTATAGAGTTGAATGATCGGGTAGCAAGTTTAACCGATCGTTCTTTTATTAGATTTTTGTTAGGCGGTTCGATGCGCCACATGTCTTTACTGGACATGGCTCAGGCTTTACGTATATATACGCCTGAGGAGTTAGCGTCTGCCGATTGTAGAGGATTGATACTAAACGGTAGAAAGATAGATGAAAACTTTGATACACACTGTGTGTGGAGTCAAATGACAAGCCATCACCATTTCAAAGGGGGAAATTACTCTTATTTGGATATAGATAGAGCCGAATTAAGAGTGATACATAGGTTTTTAGCTAATTCGATTACACAAAGGGGTAAAAACAAAGAAAAGGTAAATGAACAAGATTTGTTTTACCATATGTGTATTCGAGACCCACAAAGCGCTGTAAGTATACCATATTGTGTGGGTTATTATTTATCAGTTATGGTTCGGGGGATGCGACCACATAGCATAATAGGAGGTGGTATTTTTATTACTTTGATTGGTGAATATCTCGGTGTGGATATAAGTCGGGGGGGATTATTACTAGAAGAGCCGGAACCCCGCGATACTATAGGTTTAAATGTATACCATGGTGCGAAAGTTTTGAAGAGGCGAAATAACGCCGCAGTACGATACCATGGTAGACATCCACAGGTGGAGAGAAACCAACAGCAAGGTAATGTAGGAGGGGGGAATGAGATGCAAGAAATGCATAGGTTTATAGCTTCTCAGGAATACGAAAATGCTAGACAGAGACCATTTGAAGATTGGCAAGTTCATCAGAACCAAATCATAGCTCATTGCCAACATATAGGTAGAAACTATATTCCTACACCGAAACACATCTTCCCTCCTTGGTCTATAGAGATGCAGCCACCATATCCTACGTATGACCCTGCCGAAGCATTCTATAGCACTTATGGTTATGCCTGGAACCCCTATTGGTACCAATATCATCCTTAGTTTACTTATTATTTTTTTTTTTTGTAATTTGTAATTATTGATACGTTTAATACTTTTGTTAATATTGTAATCATTTTTATAATTGTCTAACTTTTATTCTTAGATTTTAATAATTTTTGAATGTGGGGTAATATACCAAACTTCAAAAATATGTATATATGTTTGCAGTTTATCTTATGTACACAACAGGGTAAAACAATGCATTTTCAAAGACTGGCATTAAGTTCAGCAAAAGCAACTAATTTTGACGACAAGATGCAAAATATATGTGAAATAACAACAAGACGGAATGAACAAATGATGTGCACCATTTATCATTCAGCAAACAAATGCCAATATATTTGGAAACTTTGGTAAAAATTTAATCATTTTCACACAAATCACCCTCAATAATTTAAATTATTCCTGATTTCTTGCAAATGAGGGCATTGCAAGATCTTAAGTGTGGGAAGGGGTTAAATTCTTTCGGATTTTAAAAAATTTTTACTTTATACATTTGGTTACCATTAAAAATACTAGTAAAGCAGTAGTTGTATTAGAATCTAGTGCTTTCTGATAATAAAGAACAGCCCTGGTCTTATATACTGACTACCCAATTCTAGTAAAATTTTTCAAAATTTTCAATTAAATGAATTCAAAATCATGTTTATACATATTTATGAACGATAAAACTAGGTTTTAACACCGAAATTATTGTTACCTCGGAAAGGACATAAATTAAGAAACAAACTAAAATGTTAAAATTCATTTAAAATGGAATAGAGGACGATAAAAAGGAAAATAAAAGCCAAGTGTGGAAAAATTTACCAAGTTATCTTAAACATATGTCACATATATCTGTAACAAATAACTGAAAATACTTTTGCTTTGGACTAAACTAAACTGTTTTTACCCGATGAAAGAAAAGAAGAGATGGATCTACATGATGAATCAATTCCATCATTAAAAGGAAGTAAAGTCTTCCGAAAAAGACACGCGCTTCTTGATTTAGGTCATGAAGTTGTCGTCCAGACCAGCCGTAGGTTGACGAAAAATCTAGAAAAGTCATCACTAAAATCAGCAGGAAATCCACGGACCTCAGCATTAAACAGGGTCGCCAAGTGGTCAGATTTATCCTAACCATGAGAAGGATTTATCTCGTACAATGGGGGGCACCATGCAAATTAGCTGGATAAGACTAATGAATCAGATCCCCAGAAAGGATAATCTCCTTAAAGATTAAAAATCAGCTTTTAAGACTGATATTACTCAATCCTAGAGATTGACCTTAAAGATTGAGAATTACAAACTCATGGAATTCAATGATATCTAAACTCGAGCTTGAACGAGAAAATATTTTGATCAAAATTATAAACCGATTTGTTTTCTGAAAACCCTATTTTCAATGCGTTCATTACCATTGAACGTAAAATCCTAGGAATTCACCTGGAATTCATTAGGTCACCTGAACTAAATCGGGTGTCAACCGTAAGAACGGTGGTTGCATAGCATGGTCAAAGACAGGACCTTGTGCCAGACCGAAAAATTATAAGGGTGAGCTTTACTATTGCTCCTACCAAGGATAGTAATTGCGTCCGACACGTTATAGACCAT
This sequence comes from Rutidosis leptorrhynchoides, assembly GCF_046630445.1. Lineage (NCBI taxonomy): Eukaryota > Viridiplantae > Streptophyta > Magnoliopsida > Asterales > Asteraceae > Rutidosis > Rutidosis leptorrhynchoides. Next base: position 423,259,725 of record NC_092336.1, read on the forward strand.
AATTAAAAGCATGTCAGGGGACATTGCCTTAACAGTTGCTTGTTCAACGCTTTCCTTTACAACCGGACGGTAGTTTACCGAAAGGTAATATACGGGACAAGTAAACTGGACGTGTTGCTTTCCAAATACAAGGTTAGCAAATGGGTGACACAAAACCGCAAGTTTTGAGCTAAAATTTTCAAATCTGAAACCCACCAAACCCACAAAAATATTTTGCAAATACCGGTAAAGGGTTGTTCCGGAAAACTTATCTAGGGTAAAAACTAGATTTAATTTTCAAAAGATCAAATGTTTTCATAAAGATCCAATTTTCTTAATGGATCTAAATTTTTATAGTCATGTGGGACTGTAAACCATATCGTTACTACCATTGTTTATACCACCTTATAGAAATCACTGATGTACAAAGTGTGAAGAATAAAGAAGTGATTCTAGTATTTCAAGACGATATTGCTTGAGGACAAGCAACGCTCAAGTGTGGGAATATTTGATAATGCTAAAAACGAACATATATTTCATAGCATTATTCCTCAAGAAAGACAAGCTTTTAGTTGCAATTGTTCTATTTACAAGTGATATTCGTTTAAATAATAAAAGGTGAAGACAAAAGACAGATTCGACGAATTGAAGACGCAAACGACCAAAAAGCTCAAAAGAACAAAAGACAATCAAAGAGGTTCCAATTATTGATAAGAAACGTCTCGAAATTACAAGAGTACAAGATTCAAAACGCAAAGTACAAGATATTAAATTGTACGCAAGGACGTTCGAAAATCCGGAACCGGGACCAGAGTCAACTCTTAACGCTCGACGCAACGGACTAAAAATTACAAGTTAACTATGTATATAAATATAATATAATATATAATTAATTATATTAATTATATATATATATATATATATATATATATATATATATATATATATATATATATATATATATATATATATATATATTATATATATATATTAAAAACCGTCGGCAGAGAAAGACTCCAAGGGTGTGAGCTGTAAATTCATTCTCCGCGACTCGCGGAGTTTGAAGAGGATTTCACCGCGAGTCGCGGAGCCCCAAAATGAAAAAATGCCTATAAAGCCAACCGAATTCTGAACACAATATATCCATCCATCTCTCTATCTATATCGTAAAATATATATATATATATATATATATTTATAATTTATATTTTAATTTTAATTATAATTCTAATAATAAGGGTATGTTAGCGAATATTGTAAGGGTGTAAGTCGAAATTCTGTCCGTGTAACGCTACGCTATTTTTAATCATTGTAAGTTATGTTCAACCTTTTTACATTAATGTCTCGTAGCTAAGTTATTATTATGCTTATTTAAAACGAAGTAATCATGATGTTGGGCTAATTACTAAAATTGGGTAATTGGGCTTTGTACCATAATTGGGGTTTGGACAAAAGAACGACACTTGTGGAAATTAGACTATGGGCTATTAATGGGCTTTATATTTGTTTAACTAAATGAAAGTTTGTTAATGTTAATATAAAGATTTACAATTGGGCGTCCCTATAAATTACCATATACACTCGATCGGACACGATGGGCGGGGTATTTATATGTACGAATAATCGTTCATTTAACCGGACACGGGAATGGATTAATAGCCACTAGAATAATTAAAACAGGGGTGAAATTACATTCAAGGGTAATTGGTGTAATTGTTAACAAAGTAGTAAAACCTTGGTTTACACGCAGTCGATAACCTGGTGTTAACATTAAACAAAGTATTAAAACCTTGTTACAATTCGAATCCCCAATTAGTTGGAATATTTAACTTCGGGTATAAGAATAATTTGACGAGGACACTCGCATTTTATATTTATGACTGATGGACTGTTATGGACAAAAACCAGACGGACATATTAAATAATCCAGGACAAAGGACAATTAACCCATGGGCATAAAACTAAAATCAACACGTCAAACATCATGATTACGGAAGTTTAAATAAGCATAATTCTTTTATTTCATATTTAATTTCCTTTATTTTATATTTAATTGCACTTCTAATTATCGCATTTTTATTGTTATTTTATTTAATTGCACTTTTAATTATCGTACTCTTTAATTATTGCAAGTTTATTTTATCGCACTTTTATTATTCGCAATTTCATTATCGTTATTTACTTTACACTTTAATTTAAGTCTTGTATTTATTTTATATTTTACATTAGGTTTTAACTGCGACTAAAGTCTTAAAATCGACAAACCGGTCATTAAACGGTAAAAACCCCCTTTATAATAATAATATTACTTATATATATGTTTGTATTTTTATAAAAGTAAACTAATATAGCGTTAAGCTTTGTTTAAAGATTTCCCTGTGGAACGAACCGGACTTACTAAAAACTACACTACTGTACGATTAGGTACACTGCCTATAAGTGTTGTAGCAAGGTTTAAGTATATCCATTCTATAAATAAATAAATATCTTGTGTAAAATTGTATCGTATTTAATAGTTTTTCCTAGTAAAATATAAACTATTTCGTATACACCTCGCATAACATCAACATATTATCCTTTAAAAGACTTGATTCTCCCCACACTTAGTTAGCTGTGGTATCGAAATTGTGATTAACTTCATTGTCAACTTCCATTGGACTATCTATGTAATGTTTAACTCTGTGACCATTAACCTTAAATTCAATCCCATTTGAATTTATTAATTCTATCGTTCCGTATGGGAAAACTCTTTTGACTATGAATGGTCCAGACCATCTTGATTTCAATTTTCCAGGAAATAGCTTGAATCGTGAATTGAAAAGAAGAACTCTGTCTCCTTCTTTAAATTCTTTTGAACTTCTGATTCTTTTATCATGCCATTTCTTCGTTCTTTCCTTATAGATTAACGAATTTTCGTATGCTTCATGTCTTAATTCTTCTAATTCGTTTAGTTGACTTAACCGTAGACGTCCAGCTTCATGTAAATCAAGATTACATGTCTTCAAAGCCCAAAATGCTTTGTGTTCAATTTCTACTGGAAGATGACATGCTTTTCCATAAACAAGTCTAAAAGGTGTGGTTCCAATTGGAGTTTTGTAGGCTGTTCTAAAAGCCCAGAGTGCATCCTCCAATTTAATGGACCTTCCTTCGGATTTGATCCTACGGTTTTCTCTAGAATACGTTTTAAAGCTCAGTTGGTATTTTCAACTTGTCCACTTGTTTGTGGATGATATGCGGTGGAGATTTTATGAGTTAATCCATATCTTTTTAGAACTTTCTCAAGTTGATTATTACAGAAATGAGTACCCCGATCACTTATTAAAGCTTTCGGTGTTCCAAACCTTGCAAAAAGACGTTTTAAAAAGTTGACTACAACTCGTGCATCGTTAGTTGGAAGAGCTTGTGCTTCCGCCCATTTAGATACATAATCAATGGCTACGAGAATATAGAGATTATTATGAGATTTTGGAAATGGACCCATAAAGTCAATACCCCAAATGTCAAATACTTCACATACTTGAATGACATTTTGTGGCATTTCATCACGTTGACTTATTTTTCCGGCTCTTTGACATGCATCACAGGATTTGCAAAGAAGGTGTGCGTCTTTGTAAATTGTAGGCCAATAGAATCCAGCATCATAAACTTTTCTTGCTGTTAGTTGAGGCCCATAATGCCCTCCTGTTGGTCCTGTGTGACAATGGTTTAAAATTTTACTAGCTTCATCTCCGAATACACATCGGCGTATTATTTCATCTGGACAACTTTTAAACAGATGTGGATCTTCCCATAAATAGTGTTTTATATCACTGAAGAATTTCTTTCGTTTTTGGTACGATAATCCTTTTTCAAGGAATCCACATACTAAATAGTTTGCATAGTCTGCAAACCATGGAAATTCATTATAATCTATCTTCAATAGATATTCATCAGGAAAGTTGTCTTGTATGGCCGATTCATTTAGAACTTCTAATTCGGGATTTCCAAGACGAGAAAGATGATCAGCGGCGAGATTTTCTGCTCCTCTTTTATCTCGGATTTCAATATCGAACTCTTGTAAGAGTAAGATCCAACGGATTAATCTTGGTTTGGCATCTAGTTTCAAAAATAGGTATCTAAGAGCAGAATGGTCGGTATAGACCACCGTTTTTGCTAGAACGAGATATGAACGAAATTTGTCAAAAGCAAAGACAATAGCAAGGAGTTCTTTTTTAGTAGTTGTATAGTTCATTTGTGCTCCTTGTAACGTCTTACTAGCATAATATATAGGTTGAAATCGTTTTTCAATCCTTTGTCCTAAAACGGCTCCCATTGCAAAATCACTTGCATCGCACATTAGTTCAAACGGTAGATTCCAATTTGGTGTTATCATGGTCGGCGCATTAGTAAGTTTCTCTTTAAGAATATTAAAAGATTTGATACATTCATCTGAAAAGATGAATGGAGCATCCTTTTCTAGGAGTTTATTCATAGGAGTGGCAATTTTAGAAAAATCTTTTATGAAACGTCGGTAAAAACTGGCATGCCCTAGAAAACTCCTAACTCCTCTAACATTGGTGGGATGTGGAAGTTTAGCAATTACATCTACTTTAGCTCTATCCACTTCAATTCCTTCTTTTGAAATTTTATGTCCAAGAACGATGCCTTCTTTAACCATGAAATGGCATTTCTCCCAATTAAGTACTAGATTTGATTGTTCGCATCTAATAAGCATTCGTTCCAGATTAACTAGACATGATTCAAATGTATCACCGAAGACTGAAAAGTCATCCATGAAAACTTCCATGCATTCTTCTATCATGTTGATAAGGCTAAAAAGGAACATATATTTCATAGCAATATCCCTCCTAAATAATAGGTTTTCATATGTAATTGTATTATATTTTCATTGTAATTGTTTAAATAAATAAGTGCGAAGACAAAAGGCAAAAACGAAGATTTGAAGACACAAACGTCCAAAAAGCTCAAATGTTCAAGATACAATTCAAAAGGTTCAATTTATTGATGAAAAACGTCTAAAAATGACAAGAGTACAAGTTACAAAACGCAAAGTACAAGATATTAAATTGTACGCAAAGTACACGATGGGCGGGATATTTATAAGTACGAATTATTGTTCATTTGACCGGACACGGAGATGGATTAATAGTCAATGGACTCATTAAAACAGGGGTGGATTACATTCAAGGGTAATTGGTGTAATTGTTAACAAAGTATTAAAACCTTGGTTTACACACAGTCGATAACCTGGTGTATTCATTAAGCAAAGTATTAAGACCTTGTTACAGTTCGAATCCCCAGTTAGTTGAAATATTTGACTTCGGGTATAAGGTTAAATTTGCCGAGCAGTTTATAATTATGACCGATGAACTATTATGGACAAAAACCAGATAGGTTTCAAATACATCCAGGACAAAGGACAATTAGCCCAGGACAATAAATTAAAATCAAAACGTCAAACATCATAGTTACGGAAGTTTAAATAAGCATAATATATTTTATTTCATTTTTCCTCGTACTTTTATTTATTGTCATTTCAATTATTGTTATTTATTTTATATTGTTATTTAAATATCGTCATTTACTATACGCTTCGCTTAAAATATAAATCGACAAACCGGTCATTAAACGGTAAACCCCCTTTTATATATTATTATATATAATTATATATATTTTGTACAAATATAGTTGTTTAAAAATATAGTGTGCAATAAGCCCGCTCCCTGTGGAACGAAACGGACTTACTAAAAATTATACTACTCTACGATTAGGTACACTGCCTATAGTGTTGTAGCAATGTTTAGGTATATCCCATTTGTAAATAAATAATTAAAACTTATGTAATTTGTAACGTATTTCGTAGTAAAATATAGTACTATCACGTACCCCCACGCTACCACATCAAGTTTTTGGCGCCGCTGCCGGGGACTTGGCGAAACGCTATATTTTTAATATATATTTGTATAACTATATTTTTAGAAAAATAATAAAAAATAAATAAATAAAATATATATATAAATCTAGTTTTACGATTTTTATTTATAAAATTATAAAGTAGTTCTATTTTTATTTTAGTTTTTAAATATAAGTTTTTATTATATAAATATTTAGATTTTAAAACAGAAAAATAAAAAAAAATAAAAAAAAACACGTCGAATTAAAAACTGTACCAGAGTTGAATTTTGGAACCCCGCGACTCGCGGGGTTTGCTGCTTGAAATACCGCGACTCGCGGAGACACTCTGACACACGTGACAGAACCCTAATTTCACATTAATTACAGATTTTATTATTATTATTATTAATAAACCCTAATTAGTTTAATTATTATAATTAGTTTAAGTTTTTTTATAATTAAATTGTATTTTAAATTTTAATTAGTTTTATTATATGTAAAATTAATAGTTTTAATAAATAAATAATATAAAAATAATATTTTTATAAAAATTGTACTTTTTACAACTTTTTGTATATTTTTATATTTTGTCACTTTTTAATCGTTTTAGCGTAATATTTGTATTTTTAGCTCATATTTAGTTTTAAACTTAGTTTTTGCCATAGTTATTTTTACTTCTAGATTTTTAGGCTTTGCCGTATAAAATCCCTTAAGTGCTTTTTCTTTAGACTAAGATTTAGGTGCTTTAGAATTTTGCGACGCCGTTTTTATATTTTAGTACCTTTTTAAGTTATTACCATTTGGGATATAGTTTTTCTTTTAAGCTTTAATATTTTTAGACGCAACTTTTAATTCTTAGTTTTTAATTCCTTTTTAAGTTACGACGCGCTATTTTCTTATTTTTATTTTTCGACGTTTTTCGACGCGCATTCTTTTTCTTTCTTATTTCTCGACGCTTTAGTTTTTAGGACTTAGAAATTTTCTATATTTCTTATCTAATATCTCAAACGGAAGGAAAAATTATTTAAGTGGTTAAATTAATGGACGTTGACAATTTTCTGCTTCGTAGTAATCGTTGGATTTGTTAGTGGCTGAGTTGTGAGCTTCCGATTTAAAGGGTTCTGGCTCCCTGCTGCATCTTTTGGCTATTCGAAACGTGGGAAAAAGCAGAAAAGTCTATTAATTGAATAACTTATATAAGTTTTTCTATTTTTATAACTAATAGGATAATTAGTAAATGCACCACATTGTAGCTAAAATTTGGCCATCGCAATAAAATGGAAAATTTTGAAAACAAGGCTATGGAAACTCTTTTTGATATCCAAAATCAATTAAATCAATACGCTCAAACGGGTGTTGATGACAATTCGTTCAGTCAATCTTGGATCACGAATGACGAAACAATAACTGGTTGTGAAATCTGTGGAGATTATCACTCAACATGGGAATGTTATTATTACGTTCCTATGGAAAATTATGCACCCACGGAACCTGAATGAAATGATTATGAAGAATACAATTCAAATTGGGATTATTCCCAAGAATATTTCCAAACTCAACAACCAGTAGACGAGAAAAATTACGTGTCTAAAAATTTATTAGACAATATGAAAATCAAACTCGAAGAACTCAATGCTCAAAATGAACAAATGAGAGAGTTTGTAAACCGGCAAGCTGAAACTCTATCAGACTACACACCTGTTGATCTGAGGAGTCGTGTGCAAGAAAATCTCATATCATCGAATTTTGATGAATTCGAGAGCTCCGAAATCACCAACTATCCCGATGATACTTTTTATTCAGTCTTACCAATTTCACAACATATCGACACATTACCCTCTACCGACGAAATCATCGATCCATCAATGGATAAAGAAGAAGTAAGGGTAACAAATTGGTACTCTTGGGAATACGATAACGTTGAAAATTTTACCCCCAAGGCCAAACCGAACTTCACCATTCCACAACCTTCCAACCCAATATTCTCAATAGACGAGTCATCCACCGGAAATGAACTACAAGCTGTAATAGATAATGACACCTCGAATTTTACCCAATTGGGTAATAGAGGTGAAAACTTTGACATCGAGAATAAAAGGAAGGAAACGTTAGAAATTGTCCACCCTATAATATGTATGTCGGTGTATATCGATCCATTTGACCAAGAACCAGAAAAGAGACATATCCATTTACTAAAAGCTACACTTAAAAAAGAATTAAGTAGTGACAATCGGGAGAGTCTAAACTTTAAACCCATTGATATATTATACACCACCCGAGATGTAAATAACTGGCTCACTACTCTAATTCGTGGAACTTATTCTACCGACTTCACATGTCGTCAGCTAAGTGTGGGGAAGTTTAACCCCACTTAATGTTAAATTAGGGGTTCGGGTTAGTGCATAACTCGTTAACAAAAATGCATGATAAGTTAGGATAAAAGACGTTTTTTCAAATATTAGTAAACAGTTCAGAAAAGCAACCGTTTTTGAAGAAAAACATGTGTGATAAAACAAGAAGGAATGAACGATGAGGTGCATCATCTATCATCCTGCAATTTTATGGTATATTTAACTACTTTCTACACTAATCACCCTCATGAATTTATAATTAGAGTCTGATTTCATGCAAATGAGGGCATTGCATGATCTTAAGTGTGTGGAAAGGTTATAAATTCTCTCGGATCTATTCTTGGCTTATTTTCTAAATTTTGTGAAAATTTAAAAAAAAAAAAAAAAAATTCAACTAAATGAATTCAAAATCATGTTTATACATATTTATGAACGGTGAAAACTAGGTGTTAATACCGAAATTATCGTTACCTCAGAAAGGACATAAATTGAGAAACACCCTAAAACGATTGAATTCATTTAAAATGGAATAAAGGAGAATAAAAAGGCAAAGAAAGAAACTAAGTGTGGGGAGAATGTACCAAGTTATTCAATTAAAAACTATATATCACATGTTTCTGTAAAGTTATTGCAGGTGCTTTTGTTTTGGACTAAATTAACTGTTTTACCCGATTTACTGTAATATATTTGAAAGAAAAGATGGATCTACACGATGAATCAATTCCATCATTAAAAGGAAGTAAAGTCTTCCGAAAAAGACACGCGCTTCTTGATTTAGGTCATGAAGTTGTCGTCCAGACCAGCTGTAGGTTGACGAAAAATCTAGAAAAGTCATCTCTAAAATCAGCAGGAAATCCACGGACCTCAGCATCAAACAGGGTCGCCAAGTGGTCAGATTTATCCTAACCATGAGAAGGATTTATCTCGTACAATGGGAGGGGGCACCGTGCAAATTAGCTTGATAAGACTAATGAATCAGATCCCCAGAAAGGATAATCTCCTTAAAGATCAAAAATCAGCTTTTAAGCCTGATATTACTCAATCCTTGAGATTGACCTTAAAGATTGAGAATTACAAACTCATGGAATTCAATGATATCTAAACTCGAGCTTGAACGAGAAAATATTTTGATCAAAAATAAAACCGATTTGTTTTCTGAAAACCCATTTTCAATACGTTCATTACCTTTGAACGTAAAATCCTAGGAATTTACCTGGAATTCATTAGGTCACCTGAACCAAATCGGGTGTCAACCGTAAGAACGGTGGTTGCATAGCATGGTCGGAGACAGGACCTTGTGCCAGACCGAAAAATCATAGGATGATCTTTACTATTGCTCCTACAAAGAATAGTAATAGCATCTGACACGTTTATAGACCATAATCAAAAGCAAGTCATGGGACATTGCCTTAACAGTTTCTTGTTCATCGCTTTCCTTTACAACCGGACGGTAGTTTACCGAAAGGTAATATACGGAGCAAGTATACTGGACGTGTTGCTTTCCCAATACAAGGTTAGCAAGTGGGTAACACAAAACCACAAGTGTTGAGCTAAAATTTTCAAATCTGAAACCCACACAACCCACAAAAATAATTTGCAAACACCGGTGAAGGGTTATTCCGGAAAACTTATCTAGGGTAAAAACTAGATTGAATTTTCAAAAGATCAAATGTTTTCATAAAGATCCAATTTCCTAACGGATCTAAATTTTCATAGTCATGTGGGACTGTAAACCGCCTTTCAAATGTGCACTTTGCTTTGGAAACCAAAAGTAAATCGGCTATTTGATTGCAAGTGTCGTTGACCTAAACCCGAGGCAACTGTGGATGACACACCCACCTTTAACCATGGTTCTATCGTTACTATCATTGTTTATACCACCATATCAAAATCACTGATGTACAAAGTGTGATGAATAAAAAAGTGATTCATGTATGTTTTTATTTCAATTTCTGTATTGCTTGAGGACAAGCAATGCTCAAGTGTGGGGATGTTTGATAAGGCTAAAAAGGAACATATATTTCATAGCAATATCCCTCCTAAATAATAGGTTTTCATATGTAATTGTATTATATTTTCATTGTAATTGTTTAAATAAATAAGTGCGAACACAAAAGGCAAAAACGAAGATTTGAAGACACAAACGTCCAAAAAGCTCAAATGTTCAAGATACAATTCAAAAGGTTCAATTTATTGATGAAAAACGTCTAAAAATGACAAGAGTACAAGTTACAAAACGCAAAGTACAAGATATTAAATTGTACGCAAGGACGTTCGAAAATCCGGAACCGGGACATGAGTCAACTATCAACGCCCGACGCAATGGACCAAAAATTACAAGTCAACTATGCACAAGAATATAATATAATATTTAAATAATTATATAAATTATTTATATATTATATATATTTAAAAATTATGTCGACAAGCTATGAGACAAATGATCCTGAGCTGGATTTTCAAACTCCGCGACTCGCGGAGTTTGAAGGCTAAAAACTCCACGACTCGCGGAGCTGTCAGAAATCAAAACTCCTATAAAAGGTCACGAATTCTGCGAGTAAAAATAATATAATAATAATAATACTCCCTAGTATAATATAAATAAATATATATATGTATATATAGTATAGATTAGTGTTATATTAGATTAGTTTGGGTTATGTAAAAGTTATTTTTACGGGTTTTTAAAGTCGGAGCTCTGTCCGTGTAACACTACGCGATAAATAATCAATGTAAGCTATGTTCTCCTTTTTAAATTAATGTCTCGTACTTAAGTTATTATTATGCTTATTTGAGCCAAAGTAATCATGATGTTGGACTAAATATTAAAGATGGGGTAATTGGGTTTTGTACCATAATTGGGGTTTGGACAAAAGAACGACACTTGTGGAAATTAGACTATGGGCTATTAATGGGCTTTATATTAAATTAACGATACCTCGTTAATTTAATATAAAGGTTATGATTTGAAGTATCTATATATAACCACATACGCTTAATCGGGCACGATGGGCGGGATATTTATAAGTACGAATTATTGTTCATTTGACCGGACACGGGGATGGATTAATAGTCAATGGACTCATTAAAACAGGGGTGGATTACATTCAAGGGTAATTGGTGTAATTGTTAACAAAGTATTAAAACCTTGGTTTACACACAGTCGATAACCTGGTGTATTCATTAAGCAAAGTATTAAGACCTTGTTACAGTTCGAATCCCCAGTTAGTTGGAATATTTGACTTCGGGTATAAGGTTAAATTTGCCGAGCAGTTTATAATTATGACCGATGAACTATTATGGACAAAAACCAGATAGGTTTCAAATACATCCAAGACAAAGGACAATTAGCCCAGGACAATAAATTAAAATCAAAACGTCAAACATCATGGTTACGGAAGTTTAAATAAGCATAATATATTTTATTTCATTTTTCCTCGTACTTTTATTTATTGTCATTTCAATTATTGTTATTTATTTTATATTGTTATTTAAATATCGTCATTTACTATACGCTTCGCTTAAAATATAAATCGACAAACCGGTCATTAAACGGTAAACCCCATTTTATATATTATTATATATAATTATATATATTTTGTACAAATATAGTTGTTTAAAAATATAGTGTGCAATAAGCCCGCTCCCTGTGGAACGAACCGGACTTACTAAAAATTATACTACTCTACGATTAGGTACACTGCCTATAGTGTTGTAGCAAGGTTTAGGTATATCCCATTTGTAAATAAATAATTAAAACTTATGTAATTTGTAACGTATTTCGTAGTAAAATATAGTACTATCACGTACCCCCACGCTACCACATCACATGTCGTGAAAAATCGCCATCATGCACCTTTGAAAGGTTGCAGGGGCGTTACAAAGTCCAAATGGCATGCGTTTGTAAGCAAAAGTACCATAAGGGCACGTGAACGTGGTTTTCTCTTGATCTTCGGGTGCTATTGGAATTTGAAAATATCCGAAAAATCCATCAAGAAAACAATAATAACTATTTCCGGCTAATCTTTCCAACATTTGATCAATAAAAGGTAAGGGAAAGTGATCTTTTCTGGTGGCGTCATTTAATTTTCTATAATCAATACATACACGCCATCCTGTTACAGTCCTAGTAGGAATAAGCTCATTTTTTTCATTTGTAATGACAGTCATGCCACCCTTCTTAGGCACGCATTGAACTGGGCTTACCCATGGACTATCAGAAATTGGATAAATTAAACCTGCATCTAGCAGTTTAATTATTTCTTTTTTAACTGCATCTTGCATATTAGGATTTAGTCTTCGTTGGCGTTGCACATACGTTTTATGACCTTCTTCCATAAGGATTTTATGTGTGCAATACGAAGGACTTATTCCTTTAATATCATGAATCTTCCATGCAATGGCTGGTTTATGAGCTTTCAACACAGAAATGAGTTGAGATTTATCATTTTCAGTAAGAGAAGACGATATTATTACAGGTAATTCAGATTCACCATGTAAATAAGCGTATTCCAAATGGTTTGGAAGTGGCTTTAACTCTAATTTCGGTGGTTCTTCTATCAGTGATTTATATCGATATATGTCTTCTTCTTTTAGCATTTGAATTTCTTCTGTTGTTGGTTCATATCCATTAGCTATTAGTGTAGCTAACATTTCAGCTTCATCAATTGGTTCATTACCTTCTCCTAAAGAACATTCTCCTGTTCCTTGTAATTCTGGAAATTCTTCAAACAATTCTGCATGTGAATCTATAGTTTGAATATAATAACATGTATCATCTGCAGATTGCGGTTGTTGCATTGCTCTATCAACTGAAAAGGTAACACTCTCGTCCTCTATACTTAGGGTCAATTTCTTACCGAACACGTCTATCATTGCTTTAGCCGTGTTTAAGAATGGTCTTCCTAATATGAGAGGAACTTGAGAATCTTCTTCCATGTCCAGAACAACAAAATCTACTGGAAATACTAAAGTACCAACTTTAACTAGCATGTTTTCCATTATCCCTCTAGGATATTTTATTGATCTATCGACTAGTTGTATACTTATTCTTGTTGGTTTCAATTCTCCAAGGTCTAGTTTAGTGTATAGTGAATACAGCATTAAATTTATACTAGCACCTAAGTCTACCAATGCTTCTATTGAACTAAGACTACCCAGAAAACATGGAATTGTGAAACTTCCTGGATCAGATAGTTTTTCTTGTATCTTATTCAACAGCACTGCTGAACAATTAGCATTCATAGTAACGGCCGAGAGTTCTTCCATTTTCTTTCTATTTGAGATTAGATCTTTCAAGAATTTAGCATATCTAGGCATTCCTGAAATCACATCAATGAAAGGAAGATTTACATTTATCTGTTTAAACATATCCAAGAATTTAGATTGCTCGGCTTCAAGTTTCTCTTTCTTCATTTTACTCGGGTAAGGAAGTGGTGGTTGGTATGGTTTAACATAAGGTTTATCCTTAGCTGTGTTATCTTCATTAACCTTTTCAACTACCGGTTCTTTTTCCTTATCTTGATCAGGTTGTGGTTCTTGTGGAGTAGGAATAGCTTCATCAGAAGTTACAGGTATTTCAGGTGGTTTAAGTGTTGTACCACTTCTTGTGGTAATGGCTTTAGCTGTTTCATTCCGGGGGTTAGCATTTGTATCACTAGGTAAACTTCCCGGTTTTCTTTCACCTATTAACCTTGCTAGGTTACTTACTTCTTATTCCAAGTTTTGAAAAGAAGCTTGTTGATTTCTAAATGCTTGAGCATTTTGTTCATTAGTTTGTTTTTGAGATGTAAAAAACTGCGTTTGAGTTTCAACTAGCTTCGTCATCATATCTTCTAAATTCGGCTTTTTATCATCGGTTTGTGGTGGTTTGTTTTGAAAATTAGGTCTTTGCTGATTGTAAGTATTATTGGATATTTGTTGATTGCTAGGACCTTGTTGGTTGTTGTATGAAATATTTCGATTATAATTCTGGTTTTGATTGTAGATCGGTCTTGACGGTTGATAATTATTCTGATAATTATTTCCAGGCCTTTGGTTTAGATATGAAACATTCTCTCTTTGTTCCATTGTTAGTTCAATACTAAGACAATCTTTTGTCAAATGTGGTCCTCCATACTGCTCACAACTAATTCGTATTGAGTGAATATCCTTAGTCATCTTTCTTTGCGAAAATGGAATCTAAGTCATGGCTAGAATTGGCTCTAGCTGCTTTAGATGATCTAACAATATCTTTTTCTTGGTGCCACTTATGTGAGTGGGAAGCAGTGTTATCAATAATTTTATAAGCATCAGTTTCGGTTTTCTTCATAATAGAACCACCAGCTGCTATATCTATGTCTTTTCTTGTAGTGATGTCGCATCCTTGGTAGAATATTTGTACTATTTGACAGGTGTCTAAACCATGTTGCGGACATCCTCTTAATAACTTTCCAAATCTTGTCCACGCCTCATATAGAGTTTCATTTGGCTTCTGTGTGAATGTAACAATTTCTCCTTGAAGTCTTACAGCTTTAGATGCCGGAAAGAATTGTTTAAGAATTTTTTCAATAAAACGTCCCATGTATCAATCGCCCCTTCAGGTAACGATTCCAACCAATCTTTGGCTTCTCCCTTTAAAGTCCAGGGAAATAACATGAGATATATCTGTTCATCCTCAACTTCTCTTATTTTAAATAGAGTGCAGATCCTATTAAAGGTACGAAGATGTTCATTTGGATCTTCCTTCAGCGCACCACTAAATTGGCATTGATTAGTCACCATATGTAGAATTTGTCCTTTGATTTCATAATCTGGCGCATTAATATCTGGATGAGTAATTGCGTGACCTTGGCCAGTGCGTTTAGCTCTCATTCGGTCTCCCATACTTAAAGGTTCCATTACTTCCATAATTGAATTTGTTGAATCAGAATCACTAGAGGATTCTGATTTAATGGTTCGTTCCTCAACAATCTCTGTTTGAATGATTGGTGGTTCCGGAGGAAAATTTAATGGTTCAGGATCTATGAATTGTCCCTGAATATTATCCGGATTCTCAATTGTGAGGTCGGGTTCAAAAAATGGATTATCGGAAATTTGAATTGGAGTACTTGGTTGACTGGATGACGATTCTAAAGAAAAATCAACGGCGGTAATATTTGCTAAATGTCTTGACCTAGTTACAGGTGGTGAACGTACAAAAGGTGGTGAACGTCTTGGTCGGTGCATTCACTGAATATCCTATTAGTTTTTAAAAGGAAAGAAAAATTATATAAGTTATCCAATTAATAGACTTTTCTGATTTTGCCCACGTTTCGAATAGCCAAAAGATGCAGCAGAGGGGCAGGATTCGTTTGGTCTCAATATAATTGAGGACTGTTTGGCTCCAATAACCCGGTCCACGTACAAATCCAACTATTACTACGAACCAGAAAATTTTGATGTGTATCAATTTAACCACTTAAAATAAATTTTCGTAATTTTAAGAAATTTAGATAAGAAGTAGAATAAAAATCTATGTCCTAAAACTAGAATGGCGAGAAATAAGAAAGAAAAAGAGTGCGTCGAAAAAGGTCAAAAAATAAAAGGCGTCGAAAAATACGAAAGAAAAAAAATGACTTTAAAACTTAAAAACACTCGACTAACCCAACCTTATTACTACCACTAACTTAAAATTATAATCGCAAATTGAGATTACTAATTGGAATGATAATTGATACATAGGTAAAAGGTGTCTAAAAATATTAAAGCTTACAAGTAAAACTATATCCCAAATGGCAATAACTTAAAAAAAACACTAAAATTGAAAAAGGCGTCGCAAAATTCTAAAGCACCTAGATCTTAGTCTAAAGAAAAAGCACTTAAGGGATTTTACGACAAAGCCTAAAAATCTATAAATAAAAATAACTATGGCAAAAATTAAGTTTAAAACTAAAAACTAGCGAAAAACACAAAAGTTACGCTAAAAACAAATAAAAAGGGACAAAATATAAAAATATACTAAAGGTTGTAAAAAAATACAATTTTTTATAAAAATATTATTTTTATATTATTTATTTTATAAAACTATTAATTTTTATATATTAATAAAACTAAATAAACTTAATATTACAAATTAACTAAATAAAACTAAATTAATTAAAATTAATTAACTAATCAAACCCTAATTAGGTTTTAAAATTAATAATAATAATAATTATCCCGTAATTAATGCTGTTAGGGTTCCTGTGTGGCCCGTGTCAGACGGCTCCGCGAGTCGCAGTTGGTCCGGTTTAATAACTCCGCGAGTCGCGGAGGGTTCAGGCTCAGACGAGATGCAGGTCAAAATTCAACAGGTCAGTTTTATTTATATTTTATTTATTTATTTTTCTGTTTTAAATAAAATATATTTATATGAATTTAATAAAACTTATATTATAAAACCTAAAATAAAAATAGAAATATTTTATAATTTTATAAATAAAACTCTTAAAACTAGATTTATAAATGTTTTTTTTTTCGGTTTTTGATTTTATGTTTTAAATAAAAACAAAATATATAAATAAAACTTATATTTTTATAAAATAAAAATAAAGAAACTTTATAAAACTTAAATATTTAACAAATTCTTAAAAATATTTATATTTTTGTTTTTCTTTTTATATTTTCGAATATATAAAACGTATTTTTATAAAAACGTATTTTTATAGAAGTAAACTAAAAATAAAAATCTTTTTGTTTTTTTTATATATTTAGCGTTGCGCTTTCGGCGTTTAAGTTCCCCGACAGCGGCGCCAAAAATGCTTGATGTTTTCGCTAGGGGTATATAAAATAGCTTATATTTTACAAGGAAATACTATTAAATACGATACAATTTTACTCAAGATATTTATTTATTTATTTATTGAATGGATATACTTAAACCTTGCTACAACACTTATAGGCAGTGTACCTAATCGTACAATAGTGTAGTTTTTAGTAAGTCCGGTTCGTTCCACAGGGAATCTTTTTCACAAAGCTTAACGCTATATTAGTTTAAATATATAAAAATACAAATATATATATAAGTAATATTATTATTATAAAGGGGGTTTTTACCGTTTAATGACCGGTTTGTCGATTTTAAAACTTTAGTCGCAGTTAAAACAAAATGTAAAATATTAAATAAATAAAAGACTTAATTTAAAGCGTAAAGTAAATAACGATAATGAAATTGCGATAAATAAAAGTGCGATAAAATAAACTTGCGATAATTAAAAAGTACGATAATTAAAAGTGCAATTAAATACAATAACAATAAATAAAAGTGCTATAATTAGAAGTGCAATTAAATATAAAATAAAGGAAATTAAATATGAAATAAAAGAATTATGCTTATTTAAACTTCCGTAATCATGATGTTTGACGTGTTGATTTTAGTTTTATGCCCATGCATTAATTGTCCTTTGTCCTGGATTATTTAATATGTCCGTCTGGTTTTTGTCCATAACAGTCCATCAGTCATAAATATAAAGTGCGAGTGTCCTCGTCAAATTATCCTTATACCCGAAGTTAAATATTCCAACTAATTGGGGACTTAAACTGTAACAAGATTTTTTAATACTTTGTTTAATAATTACACCAGGTTATCGACTGCGTGTAACCCAAGGTTTTAATACTTTGTTAACAATTATGCCAAGTGTCCTTGTACATAATTTCACCCCTGTTTTAATAATTCTAGTGGTTATTAATCCATTCATGTGTCCGGTTAAATGAACGATTACTCGTACATATAAATACCCTGCCCATCGTGTCCGATTGAGTGTATATGGTTATTTATAGGGACGTCCAATTGTAAATCTTTATATTAACATTAACAAATTATCATTTAGTTAAACAAATATAAAGCCCATTAATAGCCCATAGTCTAATTTCCAAAAGTGTCGTTCTTTTGTCCAAACCCCAATTATGGTACAAAGCCCAATTACCCAAATTTTAGTAATTAGCCCAACATCATGATTACTTCGGATTAAATAAGCATAATAATAACTTAGCTACGAGACATGAATGTAAAAAGGTTGAACATAACTTATAATGATTAAAAATAGCGTAGCGTTACACGGACAGAATTTTGACTTACACCCTTACAACATTCGCTAACATACCCTTATTATTAGAATTATAATTAAAATTAAAATTAAAATTAAAATATATATATATATATATATTACGTTTACATATAGAGAAAGAGAGATTTTAGGATATATTTTTCGTCGAACTGCGTTGGCTTTTATAGGAATTTGAGTCCAGGTGAACTCCGCGAGTCGCGTAATTTTTTGCCTTCAAACTCCGCAACTCGCGGAGTTTGAAATTACAGCTCACCCAGCTTTGGCTCTTTGTTTGCCGACGATTTATAAAAATATTATAATATATATTAACTTTAAGAATTAATTATATATTATATTATATTTATATACATAGTTAACTTGTGATTTTCAGTCCGTTGCGTCGAGTGTTGAGAGTTGACTCTGGTCCCGGTTCCGAATTTTCGAACGTCCTTGCGTACAATTTAATATCTTGTACTTTGCGTTTTGAATCTTGTACTCTTGCAATTTTGAGATGTTTCTTATCAATAATTGGAACCTCTTTGATTGTATTTTGTACTTTTGAGCTTTTTGGTCGTTTGCGTCTTCAATTCGTCGAATCTGTCTTTTGTCTTCACCTTTTATTATTTAAACGAATATCACTTTTAAATAGAACAATTGCAACTAAAAGCTTGTCTTTCTTGAGGAATAATGATATGAAATATATGTTCGTTTTTAGCATTATCAGTAATCAGATAAAATTTTGATTAAAGACTTTCAATTCGTAATGGCCTATTCAGGTCTAGGGGCTTGAGCTATAGGATCCTTTAAATCGGTAATCCAAACCCTTCCATCCTAGAGTTTCGTAGACGCCACCCGTCAAGAAAGTTCAATGATCATAAATAACGAGAAAACAAAACTTTAAAAGTAATGAATATGAATAGTGATGACATTATAATGTCTTTGAATTGTCGAGAATCTTTATGAGTCAATAATGACATTTTTCGGTTCGCAAACTAATGCACAAAGGCATAAGGGCACATGGGTACGTGATAAAACAGGGAGTTATATACGTTTGAATATGAGTAGTAACAAACATAGAAATTTCAAAAATCATAGATAACATTTCATGTAATACATACGTAATACACAAAACCATGATAGATAACATAGGAATATAAAGAATTTCAGAAATCATGAGTGACATCCCTTGGTTCCCTTAACCAAGGTAGGTTTATGAAGATAACTCGTGTGAGTTATAGAATATTTTGAATCACAATGGGAGTTTCCTTCTGGAGTTACAGAATAAGAGATATGTATATGTATAATGCAAGTAATAATATCTTAAAGCTATAGGTCAGGCTGTAGACTAGAATTTAATGCACCTTATTAATCTGGGTTATCCACATTAAGATTGCCTAATTCCCTACAACCATCGCTCTGATACCAACTGTAACACCTCGTCAAAATCGACATTGACGCAGATGTTAACTCTGGTCCCAGTGCATGGATTGACTTCTAAGTACATCAAAGTTCTACAGCGGAAGCATAATATATAAGTACCTGAGACAAAATATGCTTAAAAGTGTCAACCAAAAGGTTGGTGAGTTCATAGGTTTATCATAAACAATGATTTTGATAATAATGATAGATCACAAGATTTAGTTTAAAGTTGATTGATATAGAAATATCAATCTAAAAGTGTTGCTGCAGTTTGTAATATCGCTACTAAACAAGTTTACCCTATGACACCTTGTACTGTCAGTGTCGTAGAATCATCATTATGTAACCAAAGACCAGCGGTCAAATGGTTAGAGACGTTACTCTCAATAGGCCTATTCACAATAATTAAGCTTGCATTTAAACGTAGCAATTAACGATATTACGGTAGGGATTTAGCATGAATCAAAGCATGACAACATAGTTAACAATTTAGTACTTGTGTCTAAGCGTAAAACAGTTATAAAGCAAGCATGTGTCTCACCCCAAAAGTTATAAAACAGTTATGAAACAGTAAAAAGTGGGGCTATGAAGTTTACCTTAAATAGCAGTTGAAGATAATCCACAAAGAAAAGAAATGACGGAATTAAGTAACGGAGATCTCAACCTAGAGATATAACGTTTAGTCAGTTATGTTCTAACAGACAAACAGTATGTTTATTAATATAAGAATTATATTAATAGTGACAATTTATAGTAAGAGTTTCTACTTTTGAAAAGTTTCCATTTAAAGCAGGTTTATAGTTTTAGAAAGTTTGGGTTATAATCCTCCACATTAAGACGTTGTACAACTTTGTCCAAACTTCGTTGCTATTAAGTAAGTCAGGATGACCAGATGTAACCGGGGGTTAGGAACTTTCAGTTAGACTATAACTCTACAACCTTTCGTTTAATCCAAAACCTTATTCTCATTATGGCAACCTAGACATCATCCACTTTACCGTAAATAGCGGTGAGTTCACATGAGTTGTACATTATCTTTGATTAACTTTCACTTTAGGTGTATACACACAATGAATTATTAATGTACTTAATAATTATATATGTGATAATATAACCTAAGTATTATTTAATATTTAGTTATTATACCTTATTATGTCTTATATATATTAAATATAATTACCTTTAAATAAATACCTAAATTACTTCAAAAATAATAGTGTTTTATTAATCGAACATTATCTAAAAATATCTAAATAATTAATTAAATATGTAAAAATTATATACATAATTTTTATAGTCTAAGTTAATCATATATATTAGTAGAAAAATTTAAGAAAACGTTTTTATTATATTTTTGTATTTATTTTTGTTTTTACCCTTAATTTATTTACAAAACAAGTTTAATTCTACATAATTACTAAATAAACCTAAACAATTATTTTTATAATTTTTATAAGTTTCTATCAGTCTAATAACCTGTATAAAAAATATTTAAAAAATATTTTTCATTATTTTATATTTATTCTTAATTTACCTTTGAATTACATAATAATGGAGTTTAATTATATAATAATTACCAATTCGACCCAAGTAATTATTTTTATAATTTTTGCAGGTCTATATAAGTTTTATAAACTCAGAAAAAAGTATATATATTTTATTTTTGGTTAAAAGTATTTATTATGAATTTTACATTGTTTTTACGTTTAAACACTACATAATTCGTATTTAATTATAAATAATATTTCATAAATTATCAAAATTATTTTTATACATCATAATACTTATAATACTAATTATAACATATAAACATAATTAATTTCAAATTTTACAAAGAATATACGATAAATATAAATATAATAGACAATATAAAAAATATAATAAAAATAGAAAGTACCTCAAATTTTCTTCAATGTTTTGAGAGAACATCTTAAGTTTTTGTTTTTGGCAAGAAAATATGAATGAGGAGCCATGTATTTTTAGGTAAAAATGGTTGGTGAAAAGATAAAAAAATAATAAAATAAAGTGTCAATTTTGACAAAATAATAAAAACATGTTAAAAATGTTTTTAATAAGTTTTTGTTTTTGAAAATATTTAGTCAAAATTCATGGGATCATTATTTAATTTATAAAAAAATCTTATTTCTTTTTTTTTATAAGCTAAAAATATAAATATTGATTAAAATAACTTATCATTTAATTAATAATTATGTTACATATAGTTTTATATATAATATACATTAATATTAATATTAACTAAAGTTTTTTTTTATAATTAGTATAAACTTTATTTAACAAAACGTGTCGACAAAAAAAAATATATTTAATCAACGTCGAATTTGATCATATATTAAGCATGGATAACAACCCTAGGGGCAAATTAGTAAATTCAAGTATGGAAATATGAG
The DNA here is from genome assembly GCF_046630445.1 of Rutidosis leptorrhynchoides. Lineage (NCBI taxonomy): Eukaryota > Viridiplantae > Streptophyta > Magnoliopsida > Asterales > Asteraceae > Rutidosis > Rutidosis leptorrhynchoides. The sequence continues at coordinate 423,281,820 of NC_092336.1, forward strand.
GGTTGTTATACGAACTGTAACAAGGTTTTATTACTTTGTTTAATAAATACACCAGGTTATCGACTGCGTGTAAACCAAGGTTTTACTACTTTGTTAACAATTACACCAATTACCCTTGAATGTAATCCACCCCTGTTTTAACTAGTCCATTAACTATTAATCCAGTTCCGTGTCCGGTAAAATGAACAATTATTGGTATTTATAGATATCCCGCCCACCGTACCCGATTAAGCGTATGTGGTTATTTATAGACACGTCAAATTATAACCTTTATATTAAATTAACGAGGTATCGTTAAGTTAATATAAAACCCATTAATAGCCTATAGTCTAATTTCCACAAGTGTCGTTCTTTTATCCAAACCCCAATTATGGTACAAAGTCCAATTACCCAATTTTAATATTTAGCCCAACATCACGATTACTTCGGCATTAAATAAGCATAATAATAACTTAGCTACGAGACATTAATTTAAAAAGGTTGAACATAACTTATAATGATTAAAAATAGCGTTGCGTTACACGGACAGAATTTCGACTTACACCCTTACAACATTCGCTAACATACCCTTATTATTAGAATTTAAAATTAAAATTAAAATTATAATATAAATATAAATATATATACGTTGATAGATAGGAAGAGAAAAAGATTGTGTAAATGATCAACCAAAACTGCGAAATTTATAGGGGTGTGGCCTGAAACTATTCACCATGCGATCGCATAGGATTTAGGCCTTCAGGCCATGCGATCGCATGGCCACTTTTTCCAGCTCATGTACTTTTGTTTGCTTCTTTGCCGACGGTTTAATAAATAAATATAATATATAAATAATTTTAAGAATTATTTAAATATTATATTATATTTATGTGCATAGTTGACTTGTAATTTTTAGTCCGTTGCGTCGAGCGTTGAGAGTTGACTCTGGTCCAGGTTCCAGATTTTCGAACGTCCTTGCGTACAATTTAATATCTTGTATTTTGCGTTTTGCGACTTGTACTCTTGTAATTTTGAGACGTTTCTCATCAATAATTTGAACCGCTTTGATTGTACTTTATACTTTTGAGCTTTTTGGTCATTTGCGTCTTCAATTCGTCGAATCTGTCTTTTATCTTCACCTTTTATTATTTAAACGAATATTACTTGTAAATAGAACAATTGCAACTAAAAGCTTGTCTTTCTTGAGGGATAATGCTATGAAATATATGTTCGTTTTTAGCATTATCAAATATTTCTACACTTGAGCGTTGCTTGTCCTTAAGCAATATAGTCTTGAAATAAAAACATACTAGAATCACTTCTTTATTCTTCACACTTTGTACATCAGTGATTTCTATACGGCGGTATGAACAATGGTAGTAACGATGTGGTTTACAGTCCCACATGACTATAAAAATTTAGATCCTTTAAGGAAATTGGATCTTTATGAAAACATTTGATCTTTTGAAAATACGATCTAGCTTTTACCCTAGATAAGTTTTCTGGAATAACCCTTCACCGGTGTTTGCAAAATGTTTTTGTGGGTTTGGTGGGTTTTAGATTTTGAAAATTTTAGCTCAAAACTTGCGGTTTTGTGTCACCCACTTGCTAACCTTGTATTGAGAAAGCAACACGTCCAGTATACTTGCTCCGTATATTACCTTTCGATAAACTACCGTCCGATTGTAAAGGAAAGCGTTGAACAAGCAACTGTTAAGGCAATGTCCCCTGACATGCTTTTAATTATGGTCTATAACGTGTCGGATGCAATTACTATCCTTTGTAGGAGCAATAGTAAAGCTCACCCTATAGTTTTTCGGTCTGGCACAAGGTCCTCTCTTCGACCATGCTATGCAACCACCGTTCTTATGGTTGACACCCAATTTGGTTCAGGTGACCTAATGAATTCTAGGTGAATTCCTAGGATTTTACGTTCAATGGTAATGAACGCATTGAAAATGGGTTTTCAGAAAACAAATCGGTTTGTAATTTAATCAAAATATTTTCTCGTTCAAGCTTGAGTTTAGATATCATCGAATTCCATGAGTCTGTAATTCTCAATCTTTAAGGTCAATCTCTAGGATTGAGTAATATCAGGCTTAAAAGCTGATTTTTAATCTTTAAGGAGATTATCCTTTTCTAGGGGTCTGATTCATTAGTCTTATCAAGCTAACTTGCACGGCGTCCTCCCCATTTTACGAGACATATCCTCTCATGGTTAGGATAAGTCTGACCACTTGGCGACCCTATTTAATGCTGAGGTCCGTGGATTTCCAGCTGATTTTCGAGAAAACTTTTCAAAGTTTTTCGTAGACTCTACAACTGGTCTGGACGTCAACTTCATGACCTAAATCAAGAAGCGCGTTTCTTTTTCGGAAGACTTTACTTTCTTTTAATGATGGAATTGATTCATCGTGTAGATCCATCTTTCTTTCAAATATATTACAGTTTTCCGGGTAAAACAGATTAGTTTAGTCCAAAGCAAAAGTATCTTCAATTATTTGTACAAAAATATGTGATATATGTTCAAAATAACTTGGTAAATTTTTCCCACACTTGGCTTTTATTTTCCTTTCTTTGCCTTTTTATTGTCCTCTATTCCATTTTAAATGAATTCTAACATTTTGGGTTGTTTCTCAATTTATGTCCTTTCTGAGGTAACAATAATTTCGGTGTTAAAACCTAGTTTTATCGCTCATAAATATGTATAAACATGATTTTGAGTTCATTTAATTGAAAATTTTGAAAAATTTTACTAGAATTAGGTAGTCAGTATATAAGACTAGGGCTGTTCTTTATTATCAGAGAGCACTAGATTCTAATACAACTACTGCGTTACTAGTATTTTTAATGATAACCAAGTGTTTAAATTTAAAATTTTAAAAATCCGAAAGAATTTAACCCCGCGTTGAAATGCCCCGTTCATATACAATATAAACGATTTACATTAGTTGATTACATCGCGAGGTAATTGACCTCTATATGATACATTTTACAAACATTCCATTCGTTTTTAAAAGACAAACTTTCTTTACATCGAAAGTTGACGGCAAGCATACTATTTCATAATACCTCCAACTATAATTGACTTAGTAATAATCTTAATGAAATCGACGACTCGAATGCAACGTCTTTTGAAATATGTCATGAATGACTCCAAGTAATATCTCTAATATGAGCAAATGCACAGCGGAAGATTTCTTTCATACCTGAGAATAAACATGCTTTCAAGTGTCAACCAAAAGGTTGGTGAGTTCATAGGTTTATCATAAAACAATAAAATTCATCAATTTTGATAGACCACAAGATTTAAATCCTGCATGGTACAAATGGACCCGAATCCTATACCCACCTGTAATGTACATGCGATATCTTTTAAATACAGTACACCTTTCTCGTGTACGAAATCATTTTTCATAAATCTGAGTAACCGTACACATATCTTGTGCATAAAAATAACATACACATAACCTGTGTATAAAACCATTCTCTCGATACATAACATTCAATTTTCATTGCTTTCATAGCTTGGCTTGGTAACCGACCTTAACATATTATGCGCATAATAATATCCCCAAAACAGAACATCTCGTCTGTATAATAATCATATAAACTTCGAAGTTCTAAACACCACGCCCACTAGCCCTTCCGTCTAGTGAACATTCTGGGTGGGGGTGTTAAACCCGGTAGCTACCTTTAGGATTCGCATCAATTAGGCGTGCACTAATTCTCAAAATAGTGATGTTCCCTAATTCTTAGGTTACCAAGCAATAATAATCAGGGGAAAAATATTCATATCAATTGTGGCAATTATCACGTCCACATAATTCAATGGTGGCAATTATCACGTCCACATAATTCATTCGAGGAATGTTTTGCTTGTGTCTATCTCGTCAAACATTTATAAAAACATTTCATGTATTCGCAGTTCAAAATATATTTCAAAAGCATTTAATAAAGCAGTTGTAAAAATAGCGCATGAATTCTCAGTCTCAAACATGTAAAGAGTAAAAGGGAATCAAATGAACTCACCTAATGTATTTTGTAGTAAAAATACAGATCACGACATTGAACAATTGTAGAGTTGACCTCGGATTCACGAACCTATATCATTCATATGTATATTAATACATATATTCGCAATCAAATAAATTTATATATTATATCTTAAATTATATATCTTATATATTTAATTTGTATATATTTAAAATAGTTAATACTTATATAGTTTAATACTACTTTAAAATAAATAATTTGTAATATGTAAATATTTATAATAATAATCTTAATATATATAATTATATGAAATATTAGGGTAGTTGTAACAATATACTCTTTTATGGAAAATTATTTATTTGTTATGATAATATTGTTAATATAAAAGTAATAATGATAATAATAATAATAATAATAATAATAATAATAATAATAATAATAATAATAATAATAATAATAATAATAATAATAATAATAATAATAATAATAATAATAATAATAATAATAATAATAATAATACCTTAAAGAGTAGCCCTTAAAAATACGCCCAAGTCCGGATTTGAACCCGCGACGTTCCGCTAACCCAATAACACTCCAAATCATTACTCTGTCTTTGCTTTTCTGAAATAATTATCATCCTAAATTGTGTTAACTCCTCTTTTCTGTTTTCCCTCTTCTTCTTCACAACACCCAAAACTATTTTCATCATAAACCCGTATCGTTTATGCATCACGATATCAATTATCATTAGTTTGAACCATCATCATTGCCATCATTCATACATAACCTCATGTACATTAAATCATAACTATTTTCATCCTAAAACTATAACATCCATCATCTTCTTATGTTCTATCCACCATCACACATTAGTTATCGTGCTTTTAAATCAATCATCATCACATCTTAAGTTTCTAATCGGGTAAGGAAACAGGAAATGAAACGAAGCTGTAACAGATTCGTGATGCAGCTTAATAACAAAAGGAACCCCACTATAATCAGGCTAATACACTCATGATCATTTAAGCCCAACAGAATTTCCCCCGCCCAACTGTATATGGCAGCCCAATTAAAAAAAAACTAAAATAATACGGCCTGGTTCAATCAGCCGTTTATCAAACCCAACAATATATCGAGCCATGTTTGAACAATTTTGGCCGAGTTTAATATCATTTCATAACATTTCATAATCACGATCATCTTTATCTATGTTTAACCTCACTGTCATCTTTATCAATCCTCACTAATCGACATATGTTTTCCCACCATTAAGTATCATCAACATGCCATTACTTTATCATCAACAATAACAACTTTATCTTAGCTAAAGAAAAATAACAAAAATGTACAGCTGTAGGTTAATTTGATTGTGTCTTGTTGGGGTGTCGACCCTACTGTCCTCCAAAAGAGATGATATATTCGCTACATTATTTAAACTCGTATAATAGTAATAATATGGAATGGAAACGGCAACTAGCAGTAGGTACACAAGCACATCATTATTCAATCATTCACTATCCTAATTCTTTGTCTTAAGCATCTAGTGGGAGTTGTTATGGTACATTTGACTAAAAGCAAAAGGTAGCAGCACTATAAATTAATCGGCCATGATTGTTCCTACAATTGACATATCATTCCACTACTTCTAATCTAATTGATTATTACCCATCTATATCAACTTTAGTTGTTAAAGATTCCCACTTTTGATCAGCTGTAATCACGAGGTTAATTAGAAACAATAGTTGTAGATTTAATTTGGCATGTTTTGAGAGTTAATGGTGAGCTGTTGGGTTGTAATGTATGATCGACTAGTTATTCCAAGTAACAAAAGGGAAACAGGAACGACTAATTGTAGTACAAGAAGGATGTTCGATGGTGGTTAGTTCGAATCAAAGATATTAGAGAGAGAATGAAAGAGAGGTGGTGACTTCAATTGATTAACAGGAACAGAATCAGTTGCTGCAACAGTATTAGTTGCAGCCTTGTTGTGGTGTTGTTCGAAGAAAATATAGGAAAAGAAAGCAATACGCAGGTGGCGATGATTTGGGATGATGGTAGTGGTAATTTTTGAAGGTTGTAGTTATGGGTTGTTGAACATTGTATAGGAGAAGAACGAATACATGTATCGATTAATGGTAGTCGTGGTGGTGTTTGGTTGGTTGTCGATCAAGAGTCACCAAGGTGGTGACGGGTTTTCAATGAAACAAGAAGGAATGAGAAGTAGAGAAAGAGAGCAAGATGGGTTAGTTGAAATATCAAGATGACAGAGGTTTCTAGCTGTATATTTACACTTTTCGGTTTTTATCTCACAATTGTAATACAGAATCATATCATATCTAAAAAAGTAATCGAATAGTTGAAGTTAGTAAAGGTGATTAGAATGGTTTGTTTGCATTGAGAATTTTTGGTTCGTCTGGTACAAATTGGGTAGACAGAAGGACGGATAAAATATTGCAGATGTTGATGTCAACAGATTATATGCGAAACCACTTTTATATAAATCTGATTATATATATTACATTTAATATTAATAATAAATATATTTTATAAATGATAATTCTGTTAATTTTTATATTTATAATACTAATAAAGATAATAATAATAAGTTATGTCTTAAAATAATACTCATATTCATTTTTCATGTATATGCATATATATTTTATATTAATACAAATATTAATATTAATATTACATTAATAATATTAATAGAAGTAATGATAATATCAATATAACTATTAAATTCAAACTTGTAATTAAATTTAATATCTTACTATTTATTAGTTATCTCATCTTTACTAGTTATATAATATATTAAATATTTACCAGTTAATATATATTACAATATATAACATTACTTTTGTGTAGAATTTTTATAAATATATATATATATATATATATATATATATATATATATATATATATATATATATATATATATATATATATATATATATATATGTATTATTTACAACAGCTGTTCGTGAATCGTCGGGAATCGTCGGTCAAATGGTATCATGAACACAGTTCCAAGTTTTTGAGATTCAGTTAAATATACTTTGCTTATCGTGTTGAAATCATACAAAGTTTAGGTTTAAATTTGGTCGAAAATTCCTGGGTCGTCACAGTACCTACCCGTTAAAGAAATTTCGTCCCGAAATTTGATCGAGGTAGTCATGGCTAACAATAAAAAATGTTTTCATGCCGAATATGGGCTGATAAATAGAGTTTTATCATTATTGATTAATATAGATAAAACGATTCGATTATGTGAAGCGTACAAGTGAAGCTGTCACAAAAGATTGAGATAGAGATTTAACTTTTGATGTAGTCACGGTGAATTTCTGGAATTCAAGGAATTAAAAGAAAATCTTCAAAATCTATAAGATCTGATTCTTCGGTAATTTAGGAAATTAAGATTTCTCTAATTAAATGCGTAGATCTGCCTTGATTTCTTTATCAGATATTTCACTAAAATTAACTTCTTCCGTTCCATTATTTTCCACTCCTATACTAAATTCCCAATTTCAAAAGATTATGAAAATGCTTAATCCAGTTCTAATCCTTGATATTTTTCTAATTATCATTTTCGTCATCCTTCTTTTCAATCTTCCACCAGAAAAATCTATTTACTTCTACTATTACCTTGGGTGATACTATTTTTGATTATACCGTGCCTTTATATTGCTATTCATATTAATATCCACAGTTTGTAATTTATGTATTGCCGTCGGGCCTTATATCTTTCCTTATTTCTCGGAGTTCCTGCTCTCGTTTTTCCATAATCATTGACATCTACGGTTAATAATCTTTTCTGTTTACTGCGATTTATACCCCCTTTCAATTTCGAAACTTTATGCTTTTGTTTTCTTTTCGCAAGTAATGGTCCAGAATTCGTAGTTATGGAGTTTCGAATGAACCTAATCTTCTAAATAAGAAAGAACGTAATAGCACGATTTGATTTGTCAAATTACCAGAATCACTGAGAATAGAACTATCAAGAATATACTTTCTTGATATGTTCAGAAGTTAGACAGAATGAAAGAGTTATGTAACATGGCACATGATGATGTTATGATCTATGAATCATCACGTCCCATTAGAAACTCAGCATGACTTACTGTAATATAATCACATTGATCAAGTGTCATTATATTATACTAACTCATGCATCAATTTCCAACACTACTTCAAAATCATTCATAATTCAAATTCGAATTTTTCAGAATTTAGAAACTAAAACAGTTTCCTTTCTGATGTAATATAGATAGCACGAAGAGATGAATAATTTCGGACAAAAATATTTATGAAAATATCCTCAGAAATATCGAAGATATTTATGATGATATTTTGGAATTTCTAAGTTCAATAGTTGATGAAGAAAGATTTTTCGCAGGATTTTAACATGAGTACGGAGCAAGATATTCTCTAAAAATTTTGGCGGATCCAGAATTACCTGGATTCTTTAAATATAGGTTTTGGTCCTTGTATTTGTCCTGGATCTCCTTCATGGTTAGCTCAATCCGTTTCTCAGTACTAATTTTTTTATCGAGCGTTCCCAACATTCCATTCTTTATTATCAAACTTTTGACCGTTTAAACCGTCTACGGTTTTGTTGTTTCCTCTGCGTTTCATGCTACCATATCTAATTCATCGGTTATCAATCCGAGTTGGTTTCAAGAGAATTGTGTTTTTAGATGATTAAACGCTGATGGTAATATGGTGGAATATAAAAGGTTCCTCGGTAACAATAAAAGAGCACACATATATATCAAGGTGTTAATAAGGTTGTTTCGAACGAAAAGTCGAAGTTGACTTGCTGGAGCTGTGGCAAAATTTGCTACTTTGAAAGAAATCACCAAGTTATTTTGGATAATAATAATACTAAAGGAATTAGCACAGATACGTGTTAAACGTGTACCCAGGTTTCGAATGTTTTCAGGTGCATAACTATATGCATCAATCTTTTCTTCCGTAGATGAAGTGCGGTTAGTTCATCCTCTAGATTGAGATGTTTTCAAGAATCATGAAAGGTTTGAACGCAGATTGTAATCGTCAAGATACAAATGAGGCTTAAGAGGAAATCAAGTGGCAAACTTGAAGAATTGTTTAGTTTCATATGTTATATTCAATATTTTAATTCATTTTAATTGTCCAATGTTGGTAGTCCTCAGTTGATAGTCCACAGTTAGCAATATATAATATTTGAATTAATTAATACGTATCGTGACCCGTGTACATGTCTTCGACTCGATCACAACTCAAAGTATATATATTATTGTAGAATCAACCTCAATCCTGTATAGAGAACTCGATCATTACTGCATATAGAGTGTCTATGGTTATTCCAAATAATATATATAGATGCGTCAATATGATATGTCAAAACCTTGTATACGTGTCCCAATATTTAAAGTGCGTAAAATAAATAACAGAAATTAAATGACGATAAATAAAATTGCGAGAATTAAAATTACGATAAATAAAATGCGATAAATAAATTGCGATAAATAAAATGTAATCAGTTAGCTAGGAACAGTTAGCTAGGAACAGTTAGCGTGGATTCTTAACAAAAATTTTCATAGTTAATTTGTTTGTTTCTAACAAATTTTATTTTGTCCAATGTTTTCTTCATTATGCCGCTTGTTGGATTCTGATAGGTCAAAATCCAAATATGAAATTGAATGAAAATGGTTATTCTGCGGTGAACGGATTCGTCTCTTTGTAGATGTAAGTAGGATAGTAAATGACTGTTGAATCAGATTCGAAGAATGTATAGTGTAACTTATTAATGTAAAATCTAAATATTCCTCGGGTATTACCTACCCGTTAAAATATTTTCATCATTAACAGTTTGTACGAAAGAAATTTTTTTTTTTTTTAATTACAATCTTTATGAAAACATATATACACATATATTTTCTTCAGATGTAATACAGATTTAATGAGTTAATATAATATTAATCTCATTTGGTTTACCGTTAGAACAAGAGTATATAATCTCTAAAATATTAGAGATTACATAATCGCCATGTCGAACGAAGATAAATGTTGTAGAATGATTCGTAGAACGATGATTATGCTCGAGGTACAGAATGAGATGTTGAGACATGGAGTGTTGTGGCTTGTGTTGTGGATGCTGTTGTTGGTGGTACTGATGTTTTCGGTGATGTTGCTGAAGCTGGTAGGTTTTGCACCACGTTTTCCAAATTGATTACTCGAGCGTAAAGATCGTTGACTTCTTCCATTACTCCGGGATGATTGTTGGTCAGAACGAGCGGATGAATAAGATTCAGAATTTGAGATATTATATAATCATGGCGAGATATTCGGGAAATGAGAGTGAAAATGGTGTTTCGAATTGGTTCGCCGGTGAGTGCTTCAGGTTCATCGCCAAGAGAAATTTGGTTGATGTAAAGTATCGCCTTCTTCTCGTCTCCATAGATTAAATCGACTACGAACTCTTCAGATGAATTGGGGGTGGATGATTGGTTGATTCATTCTGGTGACACTACTTTCGGAGCTTAGGTGAAACTCCATATCAAAATAGCTGTCGGAATCCGAGGAATTTGAACTGATTGAGGGATTCATCTCGTACGATCAGATGGAGGATTTTCGATAAGAAATAGATTATAGGATATAGATTAGTACCCAGCAATACATAATTTACATATGCATATATAATACTAAAATCCCATAAGTTACGGAGGAATCTACGAAAGCTGTCAGGCAAAGGTAATAATAACAGATACGCTAAAATATGAATTTATCTATACACTGTCGATGCACTAACTGCAGTAAGACATGTCTAGACTTTAAGGATGATAAGCAAATAATTTTCGACACGAAATGATAAGCAAAACTTTTGACATGCAGACACGGTCGATGTCCAGACCCACTATTGCATCTAAACAACTATCAGTTAGACACACTAATGCAAGACCTGGTTCGCTAAGACCACCGCTCTGATACCAACTGAAATGCCTCGTTCATATACAATATAAACGATTCACATTAGTTGATTACATCGCGAGGTAATTGACCTCTATATGATACATTTTACAAATATTCCATTCGTTTTTAAAAGACAAACTTTCTTTACATCGAAAGTTGACGGCAAGCATACTATTTCATAATACCTCCAACTATAATTGACTTAGTAATAATCTTGATGAAATCGACGACTCGAATGTAATGTCTTTTGAAATATGTCATGAATGACTCCAAGTAATATCTCTAATATGAGCAAATGCACAGCGGAAGATTTCTTTCATACCTGAGAATAAACATGCTTTCAAGTGTCAACCAAAAGGTTGGTGAGTTCATAAGTTTATCATAAAACAATAAAATTCATCAATTTTGATAGACCACAAGATTTAAATCCTGCATGGTACAAATGGACCCGAATCCTATACCCACCTGTAATGTACATGCGATATCTTTTAATTACAGTACACCTTTCTCGTGTACGAAATCATTTTTCATAAATCTGAGTAACCGTACACATATCTCGTGCATAAAAATAACATACACATAACCTGTGTATAAAATCATTCTCTCGATACATAACATTCACTTTTCATTGCTTTCATAGCTTGGCTTGATAACCGACCTTAACATATTATGCGCATAATAATATCCCCAAAACAGAACATCTCGTCTGTATAATAATCATATAAACTTCGAAGTTCTAAACACCACGCCCACTAGCCCTTCCGTCTAGTGAACATTCTGGGTGGGGGTGTTAAACCCGGTAGCTACCTTTAGGATTCGCGTCAATTAGGCGTGCACTAATTCTCAAAATAGTGATGTTCCCTAATTCTTAGGTTACCAAGCAATAATAATCAGGGAAAAAATATTCATATCAATTGTGGCAATTATCACGTCCACATAATTCAATGGTGGCAATTATTACGTCCGCATAATTCATTCGAGGAATGTTTTGCTTGTGTCTATCTCGTAAAACATTTATAAAAACATTTCATGTATTCGCAGTTCAAAATATATTTCAAAAGCATTTAATAAAGCAGTTGTAAAAATAGCGCATGAATTCTCAGTTCCAAACATGTAAAGAGTAAAAGGGAATCAAATGAACTCACCTACTGTATTTTATAATAAAAATACACATGACGACATTGAACAATTGTAGGGTTGACCTCGGATTCATGAACCTATATCATTCATATGTATATTAATACATATATTCGAAATCAAATAAATTTATATATTATATCTTAAATTATATATCCTATATATTTAATTTGTATATATTTAAAATAGTTAATACTTATATAGTTTAATACTACTTTAAAATAAATAATTTGTAATATGTAAATATTTATATAAATAATCTTAATATATATAATTATATGAAATATTAGGGTAGTTGTAACAATATACTCTTTTATGGAAAATTATTTATTTGTTATGATAATATTGTTAATATAAAAGTAATAATGATAATAATAATAAATATAATAATAATAATAATAATAATAATAATAATAATAATAATAATAATAATAATAATAATAATAATAATAATAATAATAATAATAATAATAATAATAATAATAATAATAATAATAATAATAATAATACCACCTTAAAGAGTAGCCCTTAAAAATACGCCCAAGTCCGGGTTTGAACCCGCGACGTTCCGCTAACCCAATAACACTCCAAATCATTACTCTGTCTTTGCTTTTCTGAAATAATTATCATCCTAAATTGTGTTAACTCCTCTTTTCTGTTTTCCCTCTTCTTCTTCACAACACCCAAAACTATTTTCATCATAAACACGTATCGTTTATGCATCACGATATCAATTATCATTAGTTCGAACCCTCATCATTACCATCATTCATACATAACCTCATGTACATTAAATCATAATTATTTTCATCCTAAAACTATAACATCCATCATCTTCTTATGTTCTATCCACCATCACACATTAGTTATCGTGCTTTTAATCAATCATCATCACATCTTAAGTTTCTAATCAGGCAAGGAAACAGGAAATGAAACGAAGCTGTAACAGATTCGTGATGCAGCTTAATAACAAAAGGAACCCCACTATAATAAGGCTAATACACTCATGATCATTTCTGCCCAAGAGAATTTCCCACGGCCCAACTGTATATGGCAGCCCAATTAAAAAAAATAAACTAAAATAATACGGCCTGGTTCAATCAGCCGTTTATCAAACCCAACAATACATCGAGCCATGTTTGAACAATTTTGGCCGGGTTTAATATCATTTCATAACATTTCATAATCATGATCATCTTTATCTATGTTTAACCTCACTGTCATCTTTATTAATCCTCACTAATCGACATATGTTTTCCCACCATTAAGTATCATCAACATGCCATTACTTTATCATCAACAATAACAACTTTATCTTAACTAAAGAAAAATAACGGAAATGTATAGCTGTAGGTTAATTCGATTGTGTCTTGTTGAGGTGTCGACCCTACTGTCCTCCAAAAGAGATGATATATCCTCTACATTATTTAAACTCGTATAATAGTAATAATATGGAATGGAAATGGCAACTAATAGTAGGTACACAAGCACGTCATTATTCAATCATTCACTATCCTAATTCTTTGTCTTAAGCATCTAGTGGGAGTTGTTATGGTACATTTGACTAAAAGCAAAAGGTAGCAGCACTATAAATTAATCGGCCATGATTGTTCCTACAATTGACATATCATTCCACTACTTCTAATCTAATTGATTATTACCCATCTATATCAACTTTAGTTGTTAAAGATTCCCACTTTTGATCAGCTGTAATCACGAGGTTAATTAGAAACAATAGTTGTAGATTTAATTTGGCATGTTTTGAGAGTTAATGGTGAGCTGTTGGGTTGTAATGCATGATCGACTAGTTATTTCAAGTAAAAAAAGGGAAACAGGAACGACTAATTGTAGTACAAGAAGGATGTTCGATGGTGGTTAGTTCGAATCAAAGATATTAGAGAGAGAATGAAAGAGAGGTGGTGACTTCGATAGATTAACAGAAACAGAATCAGTTGCTACAACAGTATTAGTTGCAGCCTTGTTGTGGTGTTGTTCGAAGAAAATATAGGAAGAGAAAGCAATACGCAGGTGGCGATGATTTGGGATGATGGTCGTGGTAATTTTCGAAGGTTGTAGTTATGGGTTGTTGAACATTGTATAGGAGAAGAATGAATACATGTATCGGTTGATGGTAGTCGTGGTGGTGTTTGGTTGGTTGTCGATCAAGAGTCACCAAGGTGGTGACGGGTTTTCAATGAAACAAGAAGGAATGACAAGTAGAGAAAGAGAGCAAGATGGGTTAGTTGAAATATCAAGATGACAGAGGTTTCCAGCTGTATATTTACACTTTTCTGTTTTTATCTCACAATTGTAATACAGAATCATATCATATCTAAAAAAGTAATCGAATAGTTGAAGTTAGTAAAGGTGATTAGAATGGTTTGTTTGCATTGAGAATTTTTGGTTCGTCTGGTACAAATTGGGTAGACAGATGGACGGATAAAATATTGCAGATGTTGATGTCAACAGATTATATGCGAAACCACTTTTATATAAATCTGATTATATATATTACATTTAATATTAATAATAAATATATTTTATAAATGATAGTTCTGTTAATTTTTATATTTATAATACTAATAAAGATAATAATAATAAGTTATGTCTTAAAACAATACTCATATTCATTTTTCATATATATGCATATATATTTTATATTAATACAAATATTAATATTACATTAATAATATTAATAGAAGTAATGATAATATCAATATAACTATTAAATTCAAACTTGTGATTAAATTTAATATCTTACTATTTATTAGTTATCTCATCTTTACTAGTTATATAATATATTAAATATTTACCAGTTAAGATATATTACAATATATAACATTACTTTTGTGTAGAATTTATAAATATATATATATATATATTATTTACAACAGTTGTTCGTGAATCGTCGGGAATCGTCGGTCAAATGGTATCATGAACACAGTTCCAAGTTTTTGAGATTCAGTTAAAAAGGCTTTTCTTATCGTGTTCAAATCATACAAAGTTTAGGTTTAAATTTGGTCAAAAATTCCTGGGTCGTCACACGCGTGACGCCCAGGCAGACGTGCCCTCAACCAAATGGCTTCGGGCGCAACTTGCGTTCAAAAACTCGACGGTTCATGGGATTCTGCAATTCACACCAAGTATCGCATTTTGCTACGTTCTTCATCGATGCGTGAGCCGAGATATCCGTTGCCAAGAGTCGTTTGTATTTAAATAATAAAAGGTGAAGACAAAAGACAGATTCGACGAATTGAAGACGCAAACGATCAAAAAGCTCAAAAGTACAAAGTACAATCAAGGTGGTTCAAATTATTGATGAGAAACGTCTCGCAAAATACAAGATATTAAATTGTACGCAAGGACGTTCGAAAATCCGGAACCGGGACCAGAGTCAACTCGCAATGCTCGACGCAACGGACTAAAAATTACAAGTCAACTATGCACATAAATATAATATAATATTTAAATAATTCTTAAAATTATTTAAATATTATATTTATTTATTAAACCGTCGGCAAAGAAGCAAACAAAAGTACATGAGCTGGAAAAAGTGGCCATGCGATCGCATGGCCTGAAGGCCTAAATCCCATGCGATCGCATGGTGAATAGTTTCAGGCCACACCCCTATAAATTTCGCAGTTTTGGTTGATCTTTTACACCATCTTTTTCTCTTCCTATCTATCAACGTATATATATTTATATTTATATTATAATTTTAATTTTAATTTTAAATTCTAATAATAAGGGTATGTTAGCGAATGTTGTAAGGGTGTAAGTCGAAATTCTGTCCGAGTAATGCTACGCTATTTTTAATCATTGTAAGTTATGTTCAACTTTTTTAAATTAATGTCTCGTAGCTAAGTTATTATTATGCTTATTTAATGCCGAAGTAATCGTGATGTTGGGCTAAATATTAAAATTGGGTAATTGGGTTTTGTACCATAATTGGGGTTTGGATAAAAGAACGACACTTGTGGAAATTAGACTATGGGCTATTAATGGGTTTTATATTAACTTAACATCAAACTTGTTAAGACTTGATTAATTGAAATAGGTTTCATATAGACAATTGACCACCCAAGTTGATCGGTGATTCACGAACGTAAAAACTTGTTAAAACTATATGATGACATATATATAATTATATATATAGTTAACATAATATTATGATAATTAAGTATCTCATTAGGTATTTTAACAATGAGTTATATATATAAAATTGAGTTTATTGAATTAAGAAACTCGAAACGATATATATAACGATTATCGTTATAACAACGTCTTACTAAATACATATGAATCATATTAAGATATTGATACACTATGTTTAATCATGATAAATGATAAGTAAACATGTCATTAAGTGTATTAATAATAAACTACATATGTAAAAACAAGACTACTAACTTAATGATTTCGAAACGAGACATATATGTAACGATTATCGTTGTAACAACATTTAACTGTATATATATCATACTAAGATATATTAATATATCATAATATCATGATAATGTAATAATTTAACATCTATTTAGATATAATAAACAATGGGTTAACAACATTTAACAAGATCGTAAACCTAAGGGTTTCAAAACAACATTTACATGTAACGACTAACGATGACTTAACGACTCAGTTAAAATGTATATACATGTAGTGTTTTAATATGTATTCATACACTTTTGAAAGACTTTAAGACACTTATCAAAATATTTCTACTTAACAAAAATGCTTACAATTACATCCTCGTTCAGTTTCATCAACAATTCTACTCGTATGAATCCGTATTCGTACTCGTACAATACATAGATTTTAGATGTATGTACTATTGGTATATACACTCCAATGATCAGCTCTTAGCAGCCTATGTGAGTCACCTAACACATGTGGGAACCATCATTTGGCAGCTAGCATGAAATATCTCATAAAATTAGAAAAATATTAGTAATCATTCATGACTTATTTACATGTAAACAAAATTACACATCCTTTATATCTAATCCATATACCAACGACCAAAAATACCTACAAACACTTTAATTCTTCAAATTTCTTCATCTAATTGATCTCTCTCAAGTTCTATCTTCAAGTTCTAAGTGTTCTTCATAAATTCTATAAGTTCTAGTTTCATAAAATCAAGAATACTTCCAAGTTTGCTAGCTTACTTCCAATCTTGTAAAGTGATCATCCAACCTCAAGAAATCTTTCTTATTTACAGTAAGATATCTTTCTAATACAAGGTAATACTCATATTCAAACTTTGATTCAATTTCTATAACTATAACAATCTTATTTCGAGTAGAAATCTTACTTGAACTTGTTTTCGTGTCATGATTCTGCTTCAAGAACTTTCAAGTCATCCAAGGATCCTTTGAAGCTAGATCTATTTTTCTCAATTCCAGTAGGTTTATCCACAAAACCTGATTTAGTAATGATATTCATAACATCATTCGATTCATATAAATAAAACTACCTTATTCGAATTTTTAAACTTGAAATCACTAGAACATAGTTTAGTTAATTCTAAACTTGTTCGCAAAAAAAAGTTAATCCTTCTAACTTGACTTTTAAAATCAACTAAACACATGTTCTATATCTATATGATATGCTAACTTAATGATTTAAAACCTGGAAACACGAAAAACACCGTAAAACCGGACATATGCCGTCGTAGTAACACCGCGGGCTGTTTTGGGTTTGATAATTAAAAACTATGATAAACTTTGATTTAAAAGTTGTTCTTCTGGGAAAATGATTTTTCTTATGGACATGAAACTATATCCAAAAATCATGATTAAACTCAAAATGAAAGCATGTTTTTCAAAATAGTCATCAAGACGTCGTTCTTTCGACTGAAATGACTACCTCTTACAAAAAAAACTTGTAACTTATATTTCCAACTACAAACCTATAATTTTTCTGTTTAGATTCATAAAATAGAGTTCAATATGAAACCATAGCAATTTGATTCACTCAAAATGGATTTAAAACGAAGAAGTTATGGGTAAAACAAGATTGGATATTTTTTGATTATTGTAGCTACGGGAAATATTGTAACAAATCTATGTTAATTATATCCTAGCTAACTTATATTGTATTATACATGTATTCTAATATATTATGTAATCTTGGGATACCATAGACACGTATGCAAATGTTTTGACATATCATATCGACCCATGTATATATATTATTTGGAACAACCATAGACACTCTATATGCAGTAATGTTGGAGTTAGCTATACAGGGTTGAGGTTGATTCTAAAAATATATATACTTTGAGTTGTAATCTAGCCTGAGACATGTATACACTAGGTCGTGGATTGATTCAAGATAATATATATCAATTTATTTCTGTACATCTAACTTTGGACAACTAGTTGTAGGTTACTAACGAGGACAGCTGACTTAATATACTTAAAACATCAAAAATGTATTAAAAGTGTTGTAAATATATTTTGAACATACTTTGATATATATGTACATATTTGTTATAGGTTCGTGAATCGACCAGTGGCCAAGTCTTACTTCCCGACGAAGTAAAAATCTGTGAAAGTGAGTTATAGTCCCACTTTTAAAATTTAATATATTTGGGATGAGAATACATGCAGCTTTATAAATGTTTTACAAAATAGACACAAGTACATGAAACTACTTTCTATGGTTGAATGATCGAAGCCGAATATGCCCCTTTTTGCTTGGTAGCCTAAGAATTAGGGAACATCACTAATTTTGAAAATTAGTGCACGCCTAATTGACGCGAATCCTAAAGATAGATATATTGGGCCTAACAAACCCCATCCAAAGTACCGGATGCTTTAGTACTTCGAGTTTTATATCATGTCCGATGGATGTCCCAGAATGATGGAGATATTCTTATATGCATCTTGTTAATGCCGGTTACCAGGTGTTCACCATATGAATGATTTTTATCTCTATGTATGGGATGTATATTGAAATATGAAATCTTGTGGTCTATTATTATGATTTGATAATATATAGGTTAAACCTATAACTCACCAACATTTTTGTTGTCGTTTTAAGCATGTTTATTCTCAGGTGATTATTAAGAGCTTCCACTGTTGCATACTAAAATAAGGACAAGATTTGGAGTCCACGCTTGTATGATATTATGTAAAAACTGCATTCAAGAAACTTATTTTTGATGTAATATATTCTTATTGTAAACCATTATGTAATGGTCGTGTGTAAACGGTATATTTTAGATTATCATTATTTGATAATCTACATAATGCTTTTTAAACCTTTATAGATAAAATAAAGGTTATGGTTGTTTTAAAAATGAATGCAGTCTTTGAAAAACGTCTCATATAGAGGTCAAAACCTCGTAATGAAATCAATTAATATGGAACGTTTATAATCAATATGAACGGAACATTTCATATCTTGTTGCTCGAGGTGGAGCTAACCAATCGACTGCCTCTGGTTCTGCACCAGCTGAGGGGGAGGGTCCTCAGCGTAAGCCAGCTACGCGTAGGAAGCAGCCAGCTACCTCAACTAGAACAGCCACCGTCTCACATACTGGTAAAGCAGTAGTTATATTAGAATCTAGTGCTCTTTGATAATAAAGAACAGCCCTAGTCTTATATACTGACTACCCAACTCTAGTATTGGAATCCGTTGCTCATCTATTTCTTGGTAACAGACAAATCCAAACGTGCAAAAGCTAGCTCTAAGCAAACCACATGGGAGATTGCACCAGTCTCAACTGCTGCTCCTGCAAAGGATGTGGCTATGGAACCTGGTGCGTTTCTAGACCAAACAGCAGAAATTACTAACTTAATTGAAAATCTTTTAACTGCTGACTTGAAAAATGTATGTCGAGTTAAAGGTATAACCTTGGCTCCCAAGCTGACTGGTTTTAAAACTAGTGTTAAGAAGAGTAGCAACCCATACTCTTCTAACCAGGCACTTCCACATTTTTCTAAATTGAACATTATGCAATATCCTCTGCTGACTGTACATCCAGCAGAGAACATAACTGACCCCCAAAGTAGACTTGAGCTGGCTCTTCATCGTGTTGAACCAGCTCAGGATACTGCACAGCCAATATGTTACTTGGATCATGATAAGAGTCTCACTCCTACATCGTTACCGGCCAGAACTTTTACACTATCTGGGTTAACATGTGTTGCCAATGAGTCAGCAGAGTCACAGCTATACTTACAGACACCTTATTATGTCTCATTCGAAGGGCTGACCAAATCACCTGTCTGTCCCCAGAGACCAACATCAGATGCAATTGTTGAGTCAAATTTATTTGGTTCTACAGTTGTTAACATAAAATATCCTTTTGTTTTAGTTCTTAGCAGGGTAGATGAACAGGCAGAGGGGGAGCAAGAAAAAGATGTTATTGTTTCTACTGATGAGCTTACTGCCTCTGCTACTAGTGTTGGTGATACTGATTCTCATACTGGTGGTGATGATGTTGGTACTGTTGCTTCTATCGCTGCTGGTGATACTGGAAAGTTAGTTGATGCTGGTTCAACTATTGTTACTGCTACTGAAGAGATGGTTTCTGATGATATTGCTACTACTATTCCTCCTCAAGCTCCCAGTATTGTTGTTTCCACTACTGCACCAGAAGTGGAAGATGAAATCATGGTTGATACTCCTGTTCTTGAAAAAGTTATTGATAATATTGTCAAGGAGGTTCTACTTGATGAACCAGTCACTAAACAAAAGGGTGACATTGTGCTTGAATATGACAAAGCTGCTGATACTGCTGATTCTTCTGATCAGGAATTTCAAACAATTCCACCAAATGCAGCTAATGTTATTGTCATCCCTGGTTCAGATTCTGGTGAACAGGTTGTTATGGATGCTGGTACCTCTGCTACTGCAACTACTGATTCTACTCAGGCTTCTGTTTCTGCTGAGAAGAAGCCATATGTTTGCCAGGTACCAGATCCAGATGAAGTTGTACCAAACTTCATCTATAAGGGAGCATCTATTTCTCCCAAGATTTCATTACTGGTGGATCAGCTGCCCATTGATCCTCAAAGTGCTATAGTCTCAGCCATTAAATTACCAGAAGAGGAGCTGACTGAGCTATTATCTCAGCTAGATCGACCAGCAATAGAAGAGATATATGAGAGGCTGGCCACACTGGAGCAAATCAATGAACAACCGTATTATCATGTGTTTGGTATGGCTCCAGCTGTCTCACCATGGCCTGGTACTTGGAGGCCTCTTAAGTTCATCATAGATCCAGTAACCAAAAAGTGTGTCATGCAGAATGTCCCTGATTCGCCAGTACCTTATGATTCATCAACTTCTTCCTCATCATCATCTTCATCTGATGGTGATGATGATAAAGGTACTGGTAAGGGCGAGCCAGTCACTCATGATAATGTGACTGGTTCTAAAAGCAGACCAGTGGATCTAACTGATGATGCTGATAATGATGCTGACAAGGATACTAGTGGTTCTAAGCCTTCGGG
The DNA here is from genome assembly GCF_046630445.1 of Rutidosis leptorrhynchoides. Taxonomy (NCBI): domain Eukaryota; kingdom Viridiplantae; phylum Streptophyta; class Magnoliopsida; order Asterales; family Asteraceae; genus Rutidosis; species Rutidosis leptorrhynchoides. Next base: position 423,303,353 of record NC_092336.1, read on the forward strand.
TGAAGGTAAAAATGATGGTGATCATGGTGATGAGTCAGATTCTGACCTTCCACCTCCACCACCCCACGGAAGTACTCCTACGTTAGCTAGTGATCGCCCCTCAACCAGCAGTTTTGATGCTGATGAGGTGGCTGCCATCTCCACCCTAGCTGTCTATAAGACGTTAGCCGAAGTTACACCAGATCTACAGAACACCATTCGCACTGCTATTGTTGATAGAATGACTGAAGCCATACGCAGAGCTGGGGAGGTGACCACTTCTACTATTGAAAACAAGCTCAAACAAGTATATGCTTTTGTTGATCTTGCGATGGAAGCCATTGTCAAACAATATGAAGAAGAGGATCTCAAAAATGCGAATCATCTCTCACAATGAGTATACTGATCACATTACCCGTCTCCAAGATGAACTTGATGCTGCTAATCGAAGGAATCTTTTTCTTAATGAGGAGAATAGGGTATTGACAGAGAGATTGGATTCGCAGGAACAACAAATGGCTAATATGATTCCTGCCTCTGCTTATGTTCAAATGGTGGAAAATATGCAACGAATGGCTGCCCTACAAGGTGATGTTAGAGCCATTATTGAACAAATGGCCATGGGTGTTGCAAGGAATGAAGTTAGGTCTTCAAACCTATGTCTGAGACAATATGGCATAGATCCTGGTGCCAATCTAACTCCTGAAGTTGCTGACTGGAACAACTTTACTTTCTCTGTTCCAGAGTCATATAGTGACCTTGATACACATGTCTCCCCTACTCATCCTTCTGCCCCTGCTGATGACAAAAAGGGGGAGAAGAAGTCTAAAAAGAAGTCCAAAAAGAGAAAACAATATGAGGGGGAGCATGAGCATGAAAAGGCTCCTAAATAGCAAAGGAGGGATGGTGATGATGGTTGATAATGCTAAAAATGAACATATATTTCATAGCATTATCCCTCAAGAAAGACAAGCTTTTAGTTGCAATTGTTCTATTTACAAGTAATATTCGTTTAAATAATAAAAGGTGAAGACAAAAGACAGATTCGACGATTTGAAGACGCAAACGACCAAAAAGCTAAAAAGTACAAAGTACAATCAAAGTGGTTCAAATTATTGATGAGAAACGTCTCAAAATTGCAAGAGTACAAGATGCAAAATGCAAAGTACAAGATATTAAATAGTACACAAGGACGTTCGAAAATTCGGAACCGGGACCTAAGTCAACTTTCAACGCACGACGCAACGGGCCGAAAATTACAAGTCAACTATGCACATAAATATAATATAATATATAAATAATTCTTAAAATTATATATATATTATATTTATATTTTAAAAAACCGTCGGCAAAGCTAGGATCCAAATTGTGAGCTGGAATCCACAGCTCCGCACTCGCGGAGCTTCGAAGGCAAGAAAAACCGCACTCGCGGGGTGCACAGTATCCAGATGGGGCCTATAAAAGGCAACGCATTTTGCTGAATTCGGCACACATTTTTCTTCTAAATCTATCAACGTATATATATATATATATATATATATATATATATATATATATATATATATATATATATATATATATATATATATATATATATATATATATATATATATATATATATATATATATATTAATTATAATTTTAATAATAAGGGTATGTTAGCGAATGTTGTAAGGGTGTAAGTCGAAATTATGTCCGTGTAACGCTACGCTATTTTTAATCATTGTAAGTTATGTTCAACCTTTTTAAATTAATGTCTAGTAGCTAAGTTATTATTATGCTTATTTAAGCCGAAGTAATCGTGATGTTGGGCTAAAATATTAAGACGGGGTAATTGGGCTTTGTACCATAATTGGAGTTTGGACAAAAGAACAACACTTGTGAAAATTAGACTATGGGCTATTAATGGGCTTTATATTTATTTAATTAAATGATAGTTTGTTAATTTAATATAAAGATTTACAATTGGACATACCTATAAATAACCATATACGCACCGATCGGACACGATGGGCGGGATATTTATAAGTACTAATAATCGTTCATTTAACCGAACACGGGAATGAATTAATAGTTAATGGACTTATTAAAACAGGGGTGAATTATATACAAGGACACTTGGTGTAATTATAGTTTAAGTCCCCAATTAGTTGGAATATTTGACTTCGAATATAAGAATAATTTGACGAGGATACTCGCACTTTATATTTATGACTGATGGACTGTTATGGACAAAAACCAGACAAACATATTGAATAATCCAGGACAAGGTACAATTAACCCATGGTAATAAACTAAAATCAACACGTCAAACATCATGATTACGGAAGTTTAAATAAGCATAATTTATATATTTCATATTTAATTGTACTTTTAATTATCGCACTTTAATTAATTGTCATTTTATTTATCGTACCTTTTAATTATCACAAATTTTATTTTATCACACTTTTATTTATCGCAATTTCATTATCGTTATTTACTTTACGCTTTAAATTAAGTTATATTTATTTTTAATATTTTACATTAGGTTTTAACCGCGACTAAAGTTTTAAAATCGACAAACCGGTCAATAAACGGTAAAAAACCCCCTTTTATAATAATAATTGTAATATATATATTTATTCACAAATATTGTTTTAAAAATATAGCGTTAAACTTGGCGAGTTCCCTGTGGACGAACCGGACTTACTAAAAACTACACAACTGTACGATTAGGTACACTGCCTATAAGTGTTGTAGCAAGGTTTAGGTATATCCACTCTATAAATAAATAAATAACTTGTGTAAAATTGTATCGTATTTAATAGTATTTTGTTGTAAAAATATATCTATTTCGTATACACCTCTACGCACATCAAACATTTTTGGCGCCGCTGCTGGGGAACAACACTTAACGCCGAAGCGAGACCCTATTAAAAAAATTTAGTTTTTACGTTATTTTTGTAAAAGTATATTTACATAAGTTTAAATATCAAAAATATAAAAACATAAAAAGTATATATCTTTAAGTCTCTAAAAAAAGTATTTTTAGTTATAAAATACTAATAAGTGATTTTTATTTAAAATATAAGTTTTAGTTATATTATAAAACATTTTCTATAAAATAAAAACAGAAAAATAAAAAACAAAACATAAAAAGTAAAAAAAAATAGAAACTGAGCCTAAAAAAATTTGACCTGCATCTGTGGCATCCGCACTCGCGGTACTTTTTTCCAGTTGGCTTCCGCACTCGCAGAGGACTCTGACAGGTCAAACATTGCAGCATTAATTACGAAATTAGGGTTATTTATTTATTTATTATTATTAATTAGGGTTTAATTAAAATATTAATTAGTTTTAGTTAATTAAATTTGTATTTTTAGGTTTTAATTAGTTTTATTACTTATAAAATTAATACTTTTATAAAATATTAATTTAAAAATAATATTTTTATAAAAATTGTATTGTATTTTTTTACAACTTTAAGTTTTATTTTTAAATTTTCGTAACTTTTTAATCGTTTATTCGTAATATTTGTATTTTTCGTTCGTATTTAGTTTTAAGTCATAGTTTTTGCCATAGTTATTTTTATTTCTAGATTTTTAGGCTTTGCCGTAAAATCCCTTAAGTGCTTTTTCTTTAGAATAATATTTAGGTGCTTTCGATTTTTGCGACGCCTTTTTAAGATTTTAGTACTTTTTAACTTATTGCCGGTTTGGATATAGAATTTCTTTTAAGCTTTAATACCTTTAGATGCAACCTTTAATTCTTAGTTTTAGACTTTTAAGTTTCGACGTTTTTCTTTCTTATTTTTATTTTTCGACCTTTTATTTTTCGACTTTTTTCGACGCGCTCTTTTTCTTTCTTATTTTTCGCCACTCTAGTTTTTAAGACATAGAATTTTCTATTTCTTCTCTAAAATTTCTTTAAATTTCAATGAAAAATTATTTTAAGTGGTTAAATTGATAGACATACAAAATTTTCTGGTTCGTAGTAATAGTTGGATTTGTTAGTGGCTGAGTTGTGAGCTTTCGATTTAAAGGGTTCTGGCTCCCTGCTGCATCTATTGGCTATTCGAAACGTGGGCAAAAGCAGAAAAGTCTATTAATTGGATAACTTATATAATTTTTCTTTCTTTTTAAAAACTAATAGGATATTCAGTGAATGCACCGAGCAAAACGTTCACCACCTTTTATACGTTCACCACCTGTAACCAGATCAAGACATCTAGCAAATATTGTCGCCGTTGATTTTTCTTTAGAATCGTCATCCAGTCGACCAAGTACTCCAACTCAAATATCCGATAATTCATTTTTTGAACCCGACCTCACAATTGAGAATCCGGAGGATATTCAGGGACAATTCAGAGATCCTGAACCACTAATCTTTCCTCCGGAACCACCAATCATTCAAACAGAGATTGTCGAGGAATAACCCATTAAATCAGAATCCTCTTAGTGATTCAGATTCAATCATGGAGAATCTGGAACCTCTAAGTATGGAAGACCGAATGCGGGCTAAACGCACTGGCCAAGGTCACGCAATTACTCAACCTGACATTAATGCGCCAGATTATGAAATCAAAGGACAAATTCTACACATGGTAACTAATCAATGCCAATTTAGTGGTGCACCGAAGGAAGATCCAAACGAACATCTTCGTACCTTTAATAGGATCTGTACTTTATTTAAAATCCGAGAAGTGGAGGATGAACAGATATATCTCATGTTATTTCCCTGGACTTTAAAGGGAGAAGCCAAAGATTGGTTGGAATCGTTACCTGAAGGGGCGATTGATACATGGGACGTTTTAGTTGAAAATTTTCTTAAACAATTCTTTCCGGCATCTAAAGCCGTGAGACTTCAAGGAGAAATTGTTACGTTCACACAAAAGCCAAATGAAACTCTATATGAAGCGTGGACTAGATTTGGAAAGTTATTGAGAGGATGTCCGTAACATGGTTTAGATACTTGTCAAATAGTACAAATATTCTACCAAGGATGCGACATCACTACAAGGAAAGACATAGATATAGCAGCTGGTGGTTCCATTATGAAGAAAACCGCAACTGACGCTTACAAAATTATTGATAATACTGCTTCCTACTCACATGAGTGGTATCAAGAAAAAGATATCGTTAGATCATCTAAAGCAGCTAGAGCCGATTCTAGCCATGACTTTGATTCCATTTCTGCAAAGATAGATGCTGTCGAGAGACGAATGGAGAAGATGACTAAAGATATTCACTCAATACGAATTAGTTGTGAGCAGTGTGGAGGACCACATTTAACAAAAGATTGTCTTAATATTGAACTAACAATGGAATAAAGAGAGAATGTTTCATACATAAACCAAAGGCCTGGAAATAATTATCAGAATAATTATCAACCGCCAAGACCAATCTACAATCAAAACCAGAATTATAACCGAAATGTTCCATACAACAATCAACAAGGTCCAAGCAATCAACAAGTATCCAACAATAATTACAATCAGCAAAGACCAATTTTTCAAAACAAACCACCACAAACCGATGATAAAAAGTCAAATTTAGAAGATATGATGTCGAAGCTAGTTGAATCTCAAACTCAGTTTTTCACATCTCAGAAACAAACCAATGAACAAAATGCTCAAGAATTTAGAAATCAACAAGCTTCTATTCAAAATCTTGAACAAGAAGTAAGCAACCTAGCAAGGTTGATAGATGAAAGAAAACCGGGAAGTCTACCTAGTGATACAAATGCTAACCCCCGGAATGAAACAGCTAAAGCCATTATGACAAGAAGTGGTATTACACTTAAACCACCTGAAATACCTGTAATTTCTGATGAAGCTATTCCTACTCCACAAGAACCACAACCTGAGCAAGATAAGGAAACAGAACCGGTAGTTGAAAAGGTTAATGAAGATAACACAGTTAAGGCTAAACCTTATGTTAAACCATACCAACCACCACTTCCTTACCCGAGTAAAATGAGAAAAGAGAGACTTGAAGCCGAGCAATCCAAATTCTTGGATATGTTTAAACAGATAAATGTTAATCTTCCTTTCGTTGATGTAATATCATGAATGCCTAGATATGCCAAATTCTTGAAAGATCTAATCACAAATAGAAAGAAAATGGAAGAACTCTCGGCTGTTACTATGAATGCTAATTGTTCTACAGTGCTGTTGAATAAAATACCAGAAAAATTATCAGATCCAGGAAGTTTCACAATTCCATGTTTTCTGGGTAGTCTTAGTTCAATAGAAGCATTGGCAGATTTAGGTGCTAGTATAAATTTAATGCCGTATTCACTATACGCTAAACTAGACCTTGGAGAATTGAAACCAACACGAATAAGCATACAACTAGCCGATCGATCAGTAAAATATCCTAGAGGGATAATGGAGAACATGCTAGTTAAAGTTGGTACTTTAGTATTTCCAGTAGATTTTTTATTCTGGACATGGAAGAAGATTCTCGAGTTCCTCTCATATTAGGAAGACCATTCTTAAACACGGCCAAAGCAATAATAGACGTGTTCGGTAAGAAACTGACCCTAAGTATAGAGGACGAGAGTGTTACCTTTTCAGTTGATAGAGCAATGCAACAACCGCAATCTGCAGATGATACATGTTATTATATTCAAACTATAGATTCACATGCATAATTGTTAGAAGAATTTCCAGAATTACAAGGAACGGGAGAATGTTCTTTAGGAGAAGGAACTGAACCAATTGATGAAACTGAAATGTTAGCTACACTTATGGCCAATGGATATGAACCAACAACAGAAGAAATTCAAATGCTAAAAGAAGAAAACAGATATCGATACAAATCATCGATAGAAGAACCACCGACATTAGAGTTAAAGCCGCTTCCAAACCATTTGGAATACGCTTATTTACATGGTGAATCTGAATTACCTGTAACAATATCGTCTTCTCTTACTGAAAATAAAAAATCTCAACTCATTTCTGTGCTAAAAGCTCATAAACTAGCTATTGCATGGAAGATTCATGATATTAAAGGAATAAGTCCTTCGTATTGCACACATAAAATCCTTATGGAAGAAGGCCATAAAACGTATGTGCAACGCCAACGAAGACTAAATCTTAATATGCAAGATGTTGTTAAGAAAGAAATTATTAAACTGCTTGATGCAGGTTTAATTTATCCAATCTCTGATAGTCTATGGGTAAGCCCAGTTCAATGCGTACCTAAGAAGGGTGGCATGAATGTCATCACAAATGAGAAAAATGAGCTTATTCCTACTAGGACTGTAATAGGATGGCGTGTTTGTATTGATTATAGAAAATTAAACGACGCCACCAGAAAAGATCACTTTCCCTTACCTTTTATTGATCAAATGTTGGAAAGATTAGCCGGAAATAGTTACTATTATTTTCTTGATGGTTTTTCCGGATATTTTCAAATTCCAATAGCACCCGAGGACCAAGAGAAAACCACATTCACGTGCCCTTATGGTACTTTTGCTTATAAACGCATGCCATTTGGACTTTGCAACGCCCCTGCAACCTTTCAAAGGTGCATGATGGCGATTTTTCACGACATGATAGAAGAATGCATGGAAGTTTTCATGGATGACTTTTCAGTCTTCGGTGATACATTTGAAACATGTCTAGTTAATCTTGAACGAATGTTTATTAGATGCGAACAATCAAATCTAGTTCTTAATTGGGAGAAATGCCATTTCATGGTTAGAGAAGGCATCGTTCTTGGACATAAAATCTCAAAGGAAGGAATTGAAGTGGATAGAGCTAAAGTGGATGTAATTGCTAAACTTCCACATCCCACCAATGTTAGAGGAGTTAGGAGTTTTCTAGGGCATGCCGGTTTTTACCGACGTTTCATAAAAAGATTTTTCTAAAATTGCCACTCCTATGAATAAACTCCTAAAGGATGCTCCATTCATCTTTTCAGATGAATGCATCAAATCTTTTAATATTCTTAAAGAAAAACTCACTAATGCACCGATCATGATAACTCCAAATTGGAATCTACCGTTTGAACTTATGTGCGATGCAAGTGATTTTGCAATGGGAGCCGTTTTAGGACAAAGGATTGAAAAACGATTTCAACCTATTTATTATGCTAGTAAGACGTTACAAGGAGCATAAAAAAATTACACAACTACTGAAAAATAACTCCTTGCCATTGTCTTTGCTTTTGACAAATTTCGTTCATATCTCGTTCTAGCAAAAACGGTGGTCTATACCGACCATTCTGCTCTTAGATACCTATTTTCGAAACAAGGTGCCAAACCACGATTAATCCGTTGGATTTTACTCTTACAATAGTTCGATATTGAAATCCGAGATAAAAAGGGAGCATAAAATCTCGCAGCTGATCATCTCTCTCGTCTTGAAAATCCCGAATTAGAAGTTCTAAATGAATCGGCCATACAAGACAACTTTCCTGGTGAATATCTATTGAAGATAGATTATAATGAAATTCCATAGTTTGCAGACTATGCAAACTACTTAGTATGTGGATTCCTTGAAAAAGAGTTGTCGTACCAAAAGCGAAAGAAATTCTTTAGTAATATAAAACACTATTTCTGGGAAGATCCACATTTGTTTAAAAGTTGTCCCGATGGAATAATACGCCGATGTGTATTCGGAGATGAAGCCAGTCAAATCTTAAACCATTGTCACACAGGACCAACAGGAGGGCATTATGGGCCTCAGCTCACAGCAAGAAAAGTTTACGATGCTGAATTCTATTAGCCTACAATTTTCAAAGACGCACACCTTCTTTGCAAATTCTGTGATGCTTGTCAAAGGGCCGGAAAAATAAGTCAATGTGATGAAATGCCACAAAATGTCATTCAAGTATGTGAAGTATTTGACGTTTGGGGTATTGACTTTATGGGTCCATTTCCAAAATCTCATAATAACCTCTACATTCTCGTTGCCATTGATTATGTATCTAAATGGGCGGAAGCACAAGCTCTCCCAACTAACGATGCACGAGTTGTAGTCAACTTTTTAAAACGTCTTTTTGCAAGGTTTGGAATACCGAAAGCTTTAATAAGTGATCGGGGTACTCATTTTTGTAATAATCAACTTGAGAAAGTTCTCAAAAGATATGGAGTAACTCATAAAATCTCAACCGCTTATCATCCACAAACAAGTGGACAAGTTGAAAATACCAACCGAGCATTAAAACGTATTCTAGAGAAAACTGTAGGATCAAATCAGAAGGAATGGTCCATGAAATTGGAGGATGCACTCGGGGCTTTTAGAACATCCTACAAAACTCCAATTGGAACCACACCTTTTAGACTCGTTTACGGAAAAGCATGTCATCTTTCAGTAAAAATTGAACACAAAGCATTTTGGGCTTTGAAGACATGTAATCTTGATTTACATGAAGCTGGACGTCTACGGTTAAGTCAACTAAACGAATTAGAAGAATTAAGACATGAAGCATACGAAAATTCGTTGATCTATAAAGAAAGAATGAAGAAATGGCATGATAAAAGAATCAGAAGTTCAAAAGAATTTAAAGAATGAGACAGAGTTCTTCTTTTCAATTCACGATTCAAGCTATTTCCTGGAAAATTGAAATCAAGATGGTCAGGTCTGGACCATTCATAGTCAAAAGAGTTTTCCCATATGGAACAGTAGAGTTAATAAATTCAAATGGGATTGAATTTAAGGTTAATGGTCACAGAGTTAAACATTACATAGATAATCCAATAGAAGTTGAAGATGAAATTAATCACAATTTCGATACCACAGCTAACTAAGTGTGGGAAGGTTCGAATCTTTTTAGGGTAATATATATTTCTGTTAGAGTTAGATATTCTATTTTCGTGTAGTTTCCGAGAATGGAATCCGAATGGTCTTTCCCTAGCAGACCCTAAAGAACTAGTCTTCTCCCTCCATTCTGAATTTTTATTTTTTTAGGTTTTACGAGCTGAAGAATTCCTTTGATCTGAACCATGGTCTAATGCTACATGCTTTGATTACTAAACGTAATAATGACACACTTCCGAGTGACCTGGTGTCAGTAATAAGAAGCAGATGTGACGAAGTAAGATAAGAACTCAGAAAAGATCATCATAAGATACATTTTGGTAAAGGAAAATCAAAATCCGCAACAAAAAGAAGAGCATGACACCTTGAAAGATGTTACAAATGCGGAAAATGGTCACATGAAGGTAAATGTTCAAATAATCAAACATATTCAAATACCGAATTTGTTACTCTATGCAGAGAAGGACCATTCATATGTTTAGAAAAAAAAGATATTGAAGATTCGAGGTTATGCATACGTAGCTATGGAGAACCAAATCACACGACTCTCTTATGAGTCGGCTAAAGCAGGTCTCTGAGAATTCTTTCTCACATGTAAGTATGTACAGTTTTTATTTTTATTACTTTTAACCTTTTGATAATAAACGCTGAATCGTTCGCTATAAAGTATTAAATTGGTATTCAATAAAATTAGGTATGCGTAACCGAAATTATTAATATCATACAAAAATTTATTATATCACTGCGAAATTTACCGTTTATTCTTAAGGTATAAATATCTTTAATCAATCAACCCAAAATATTTTAAAAATTTGTCAGGAGTAAAACTAGGTAATATAGCCGAGATTACTTTACCGAAAAGAGGGGCGTATATTTTTGACAATATTTGATTGATTAAAGTGGGATAAAAGACCAAAAAGATTTTTAATTTTATTTTTACTTTGTTTTTAAAATTAATATTAAATTATTATTGTAAACTTTTTAAAATCAATATATTTAAGTTTGTAAATATTTAAAAAATTAATATTTTTAATAAGTTTGTATGTATAAAAATATTAATAATATGAATTTTTAATTTTATGCATTTTAAATTTAAGTTTGGTGTGAATTTAAAAACAAAAATTTACTTTATTTCGTTAAGTTAAAAATTTGATATTTAAAATTCATCGTGAGTTGAAAACTAGGTCGTTGAACCGAAATTGCTCTACCCAAGGGAGGGACGAGAAATTTTATTATCATTATTTTTAATCTTATTGATTTAAAGTATGCCAAAAGCATAAAAAAAAACCCAAAAATCTTTGCTTTTAAAACAACGCTTTAAAATGACGAATTTTTAAAAATTTTGTCGAGGGACGGACTAGGTCAACGTACCGAAACAACCTCGTCCTAAATAAAAAGGAAAACAAAATTTTAAATTAATCAAGTAATTGTTTTATTAATAAAGGTTTTATAAAAAAAAAGGGAAAATTTAGCATTCGCGGTACTTTGTGGGTTCCACATCCGCACTCGCGGAGGTCTGGAATCCCAGACCAGATAAAATGGTCGACAGACCAGTTTCCACACACCCACACCCATTTTTTTATTTTTCTGCGAAAAAACCTACAAAACCACTCTCAAATTCGCGATTTTTCACCGTTAAACATCAAATTTTTTGCTAAAATCATGTTGAGAAGGATGCTACCAAGAAGTTACTCATGAAAATTGGTAATTTCTACATCTAAACACCTTTTAATTCGAATTATTAGTGTTCTTGAACAAAAATATACCTAATTTGATTTTGATGATTTCTAGTGTAATTGTGTTTAAATTGATTGTATATTATGCTTGTATAACCTAGATTGATGCTATTTAACATGATTAGAAGCCTTAAACTTCAAATTTTAAGTAATCTAGGGTTTGTGTTCTTGAGCAAAATTTGGGGCTTTTTGATATAAACGGGTTATGGCCGAATTTTGTTGTTAGTTTATATTAAATTGAGTAGTGTAACATGTTTAGGTTGCTAAATGATCAAAACTTTGATCCTAAACATGATTTTCATGTATTAAAGTAGACTTTTTGATTAAAAAAAATACATGAACTTGATCTAATTCATATGAATGCCATGTGGAACCTGTTTAATTGCTATAATGATTATTTTTGACATGTTTTAGAAGTTAAATGATTTGGAATATTGTATACATTTTCATATAAGTTTATTTGTAAAAATATAGAATTATTAGTATTATGAAAATGTGTATAAAGTTTAATATAGTTTAAACATGTCATTGTAATTGTTTTGATTTATGATTTTGCTAACACTAATGCATATTTGAATACACAAAAATTGTGTTTGATGTGTTTTGCAGACTGAAAGGGGTGAATCTTCATCCGCATCTCAGGCTCACAATGCTCCTCCTGAGAATGCAGAAGAACAGGAGATTGATGACCAATATAGACAAGATTTACCGCATCAATTCATTTCATATTCAAATATAGAATTGGCAGATTTACATCCTAATTTAAGGTTTGATCGACATTGGATAGATTATCCAAAATACCAGAGGAACTTGCACACACTTCAGTCTAATGTTGTTGAAGTACCTAGAGTAATAGATTGGAAACCATTAGAAATAGTTGGATTGGCCGGTCCAATCAGAGAATTACTTACACAAAGGTATGGTAATTCTACTTTTACTGATTGAGAACGTTTGTTTAATATACGTAGGCGTGTATATAGAGAATGGTGTGTAGAATTATTATGTAGTGTTGAAATAAATGATCGGGTATCTACCTTAACCGATCGTAGTTTTATTAGATTTCTATTAGGAGGTGTGATGCGCCATATGTCTCTACTAGACATGGCTCAGGCTTTGTGTATATATACGCCTGAGAAACTGGCATCTGCTGATTGTCAAAGGTTGATAGTTGAGGGTAGGAGGGTTGATGAGAATATTGATATGAATGGTGTATGGAGTAGAATGACTAGGCATAACCAATTTCGTGAGGGGAATAACTCCTATACTGATATTGATAGAGCTGAGCTAAGAGTAATCCATAGGTTCTTAGCAAACTCGATTACACAGCGAGGTAAGAACAAAGAGAAAGTAAATGAGAATGATTTATTTTATCTCATGTGTATTCGAGACCCACAGAGCGCTGTGAGTATACCTTATTGTGTGGGTTATTATTTATCAGCTATAGTTAAGAGTATATGGCCTAATGGTATAATCGGAGGTGGTATCTTTGTTACTTTAATTGCTGAGTATCTCGGTGTCGATAGAAGTCGGGGGGATTAATAATTGCAGCACCAGAACCCCGTGATCCAATTGGTTTGAAAGTATATCATGGTGCTAAGGTTTTAAAGAAACGACATAACGCTGCAGCACCATATGATGGCTCGCATCCACAGGTCGAAAGAGATCAGCAGCAAGGTAACGCGGGAGGGGGGAAGGAGATGACAGAAATGCAACTTTTTATGGCTCATCATGAGTATGAAATGGCTAGACAACGAGCATTTCAAGATTGGCAGTATCATCAAAACCAAATCATAAGTCATCGTGCACACATAAATGCAAATTACATTGCTACTCCAATGCCCGTATTTCCTCCCTGGACTATACAGACCCGACCACCATACCCTACATATGACTCAGCTCAAGCATTCTACAGTACATACGGCTATGAATGGAATCCCTACTGGCACAATCCTTATCAACCCTGATTTTCTTTATGCTTATTTTTATTTATTTGGTAACTTGTAATTTTATACTTTTAATATTTCTTTTGATACTTTAATAGTTTTTATAATTTTCTAACTTTTCTTATTAGATTTTTAATAATTTTTGAATGTGGGGTGATATACCCAACTTCAAAAATATGTATATATATATATGTTTGTAGTTTATCTCATGTACAAAACAGGGTAAAACAGCTTATTTTCAAAGACTGACATTAAGTTCAGCAAAAGCAACTAATTTTGACGACAAGATGCAAAATATATGTGAAATAACAACTGCAGGAATGAACAAATGATGTGCACCATTTATCATTCAACAAATAAACGCCAATATGTTTGGAAACTTTGGTAAAATTTAATCATTTTTGGTACGCTAATCACCCTCAATAATTTAAATTGTTACTGATTTCTTGCAAATGAGGGCATTGTAAGATCTTAAGTGTGGGAAAGGGTTAAATTCTTTCGGATTTTTAAAATTTTTATACTTATACACTTGGTTACCATTAAAAATACTAGTAACGCAGTAGTTGTATTAGAATCTAGTGCTCTCTGATAATAAAGAACTGCCCTAGTCTTATATACTGACTACTCAATTCTAGTAAAATTTTTCAAAATTTTCAAATAAATGAATTCAAAATCATGTTTATACATATTTATGAACGATAAAACTAGGTGTTAACACCGAAATTATTGTTACCTCGGAAAGGACATAAATTGAGAAACAACCCAAAATGTTAGAATTCATTTAAAATGGAATAGAGGATAATAAAAAGGCAAATAAAGGAAAATAAAAGCCAAGTGTGGAAAAAATTTACCAAGTTCTTTAAAACATATATCACATATTTTGTACAAAGATACTTTTGTTTTGGATAAAATTAACCATTTTACCCGATTTATTGTAATACTTTTGAAATAATAGATGGATCTACACGATGAATCAATTCCATCATTTAAAGGAAGTAAAGTCTTCCGAAAAAGATACGCGCTTCTTGATTTAGGTCAAGAAGTTGTCGTCCAGACCAGTTGTAGAGTCTACGAAAAACCTTGAAAAGTTTTCTCGAAAATCAGCTGGAAATCCACGGACCTCAGCATCAAACAGGGTCGCCAAGTGGTCAGACTTATCCTAACCATGAGAGGATCTGTCTCGTGAAATGGGGAGGGCGCCGTGCAAATTAGCTTGATAAGACTAATGAATCAGATCCCCAGAAGGGATAATCTCCTTAAAGATCAAAAATCAGCTTTTAAGACTGATATTACTCAATCCTAGAGATTGACCTTAAAGATTGAGAATTCAAACTCATGAAATTCGATGATATCTAAACTCGAGCTTGAACGAGAAAATATTTTGATCAAAATTACAAACCGATTTGTTTTCTGAAAACCCATTTTTAATGCGTTCATTACCATTGAACGTAAAATCCTAGGAATTTACCTGGAATTCATTAGGTCACCTGAACCAAATCGGGTGTCAACCGTAAGAACGGTGGTTGCATAGCATGGTCGAAGACAGGACCTTGTGCCAGACCGAAAAACTATAGGGTGAGCTTTACTATTTCTCCTACAAATGATAGTAATTGCATCCGACACGTTTTTTACCATGATCATCTGCATGTCACGGGACATTGCCTTAACAGTTGCTTGTTCAACGCTTTTCTTTACAACCGGACGGTAGTTTATCGAAAGGTAATATACGGAGCAAGTATACTGGACGTGTTGCTTTCCCAATACAAGGTTAGCAAGTGGGTGACACAAAACCATAAGTTTTGAGCTAAAATTTTCAAATCTGAAACCCACCAAACCCACAAAAACATTTTACAAACACCGGTGAATGGTTATTCCGGAAAACTTATCTAGGGTAAAAACTAGATTGAATTTTCAAAAGATCAAATGTTTTCATAAAGATCCAATTTCCTTAAGGATCTAAATTTTCATAGTCATATGGGACTGTAAACCACAACGTTACTACCATTGTTCATACCGCCGTATAGAATTCACTGATGTACAAAGTGTGAAGAATAAAGAAGTGATTCTAGTATTTTTTATTTCAAGACTATATTGCTTGAGGACAAGCAACGCTCAAGTGTGGGAATATTTGATAATGCTAAAAACGAACATATATTTCATAGCATTATCCCTCAAGAAAGACAAGCTTTTAGTTGCAATTGTTCTATTTACAAGTAATATTCGTTTAAATAATAAAAGGTGAAGACAAAAGACAGATTCGACGATTTGAAGACGCAAACGACCAAAAAGCTAAAAAGTACAAAGTACAATCAAAGTGGTTCAAATTATTGATGAGAAACGTCTCAAAATTGCAAGAGTACAAGACGCAAAATGCAAAGTACAAGATACTAAATAGTACACAAGGACGTTCAAAAATCCGAAACCGGGACCTAAGTCAACTTTCAACGTGCTACGCAACGGGTCAAAAATTACAAGTCAACTATGCACATAAATATAATATAATATATAAATAATTCTTAAAATTATATATATATTATATTTATATTTTAAAAAACCGTCGGCAAAGCTAGGATCCAAAGTGTGAGCTGGAATCCACAGCTCCGCACTCGTGGAGCTTCGAAGGCAAGAAAAACCG
The DNA here is from genome assembly GCF_046630445.1 of Rutidosis leptorrhynchoides. Lineage (NCBI taxonomy): Eukaryota > Viridiplantae > Streptophyta > Magnoliopsida > Asterales > Asteraceae > Rutidosis > Rutidosis leptorrhynchoides. The sequence continues at coordinate 423,319,398 of NC_092336.1, forward strand.
CACTCACGGAGTGTACAGTATCCAGATAGGGCCTATAAAAGGCAACGCATTTTGCTGAATTCGGCACACCTTTTTCTTCTTCATCTATCAACGTATATATATATATATATATATATATATATATATATATATATATATATATATATATATATATATATATATATATATATATATATATTTATATATTAATTTTAATTTTAATTTTAATTTTAATTTTAATAATAAGGGTATGTTAGCGAATGTTGTAAGAGTGTAAGTCGAAATTCTGTCCGTGTAACGCTACGCTATTTTTAATCATTGTAAGTTATGTTCAATCTTTTTAATTTAATGTCTAGTAGCTAAGTTATTATTATGCTTATTTAATCCGAAGTAATCGTGATGTTGGGCTAAAATATTAAGACGGGGTAATTGGGCTTTGTACCATAATTAGGGTTTGGACAAAAGAACAACACTTGTGAAAATTAGACTATGGGCTATTAATGGGCTTTATATTTATTTAATTAAATGATAGTTTGTTAATTTAATATAAAGATTTACAATTGGACGTACCTATAAATAACCATATACACTCGATCGGACACGATGAGCGGGATATTTATAAGTACTAATAATCGTTCATTTAACCAGACACGGGAATGAATTAATAGTTAATGGACTTATTAAAATAGGGGTGAATTATATACAAGAAAACTTGGTGTAATTATAGTTTAAGTCCCCAATTAGTTGGAATATTTAACTTCGGATATAAGGATAATTTGACGAGGACATTCGCACTTTATATTTATGATTGATGGACTGTTATGGATAAAAACTAGACGAACATATTGAATAATCCAGGACAAGGTACAATTAACCCATGGTAATAAACTAAAATCAACACGTCAAACATCATGATTACGGAAGTTTAAATAAGCATAATTTATATATTTCATATTTAATTGCACTTTTAATTATCGCACTTTAATTTATTTTCATTTTATTTATCGTACCTTTTAATTATAACAAATTTTATTTTATCGCACTTTTATTTATCGCAATTTCATTATCGTTATTTACTTTACGCTTTAAATTAAGTTATATTTATTTTTAATATTTTACATTAGGTTTTAACTGCGACTAAAGTTTTAAAATCGACAAACTGGTCATTAAACAGTAAAAACCCCCTTTTATAATAATAATTGTAATATATATATTTATTTACAAATATAGTTTTAAAAATATAGCGTTAAACTTGGCAAGTTCCCTGTGGACGAACCGGACTTACTAAAAACTACACTATTGTACGATTAGGTACACTGCCTATAAGTGTTGTAGCAAGGTTTAGGTATATCCACTCTATAAATAAATATATAACTTGTGTAAAATTGTATCGTATTTAATAGTATTTTGTTGTAAAAATATATCTATTTCGTATACACCTCTACGCACATCAATGGTGGTGATGGTACTACTGGTCAAGGTTCTGGCACTAAGCCCATCAACGCTCATACTGAAGCTGGTGTACATGCAGCTGGTGAATCTCAACTCAGTGTGTCTACCACATCAGTGGATGATATTGGTTCTGGCAGTATGCCCAGTGATGCTTCTGAACTGGCTGTTGCTGAATCTTTTGTTGTTTCTCATACTATCGAACGAAAAAGGAAAAGAAAACTGGAGAGATATCAGAAGAGACAACAAGACTTAAATGATGCCTTTAATGTTAAATGGGTTGCCTATGTTGCTCTTAAACGACACAGAATTGAGCATAGGAGAAGCCTGGTCCTAAAAAAGTTGGATATTAACGATGAACTGCTCAGCATTAAAAAGTACAAAAGAGATGCTCGTAAAAGAAATGCTAAGTTCATGGTTAAGTATGACAAGAAAAGGGCAAAGCTGTATGCTGAACGAACAGACAGGATCAAAAGAATGACTCCTGAAGAAATGAAAGATTATCTGCAATCTACTGAGTCCGGAGGAGTTAGAGCTGATGTATTTATGAAATGGTTAGATGAAATGTTAGAAACCAGCTCATCTCCTCGACCAGCATCTTCTGCTCAGCCAGCTACACAACAACAGCCAGCAGAAGTGATAAACCTTGATGATGATGATGTTGTTCAGGGGGAGTGTCTTGCTATTGTTCCCTACCTACCTCCACTAGACCCAGTATCAACACAAGAACCATCAGCTGAACCCAGGCATATTGATAAACAAAGGGTAAAATCTGCTCCTAGGGATAATCAGCCCCTAAGGAAAGGACCCCTATTTGAGGCAGCTGATGAAGATACTGAGGTAGTTGTAACAACTGATACTAATCAGCCAGCTGGTACTGAAGACACAGCAATGAGTGATGTGAATGAAGACCTAGCCAGAAGTGTGCTGCTGGGTGAAACAAGTGTTGAAGACCCAGCAAAGGTGGTTGAGCTGGGTGCTAAACAAGATGATGATACTGTTGATCCTGCTGACTTCACAGTCTGGGGTAGAGGAGATCACTTATTTGTTCAATCACCTATCTCTCCCAGGACTCTTGCTTATTTTAACAGAGCACAGGATGAACGTATTAATCAGTTCTCAGTGAGTTCTTCTGGCATATCAGAATCAATCATGTATCCTCCATCTTCCCTAAAACGTCATGATAAACATACAACTTGGGAAGGTGATTCAGTTGCCCGTGGTGAGCCAGATCTAAGAAGAATGAATCCAGATGAAAGAGAAGCTTACAGGCTGGAGATCACTGTACCTGAATTGCTTGAGCAGAGACAAGCAGCTATTAATGAAAGGATACGCCAAGTTAGATTGCTGCATCATCCTCTTGATCAGCCATTCTACATCACTGCCTTGACTTATGGTATTGAAATTGGCGTGTATCTAAATAACAGAGGTCAAAGGCTCTCTACTGATGAAGAGAAAGCTCAATTTCATGAGGCTAGGCAACTGGGTATGGATCTAAGGCAGTATCGTGATGCCCTTAGAATTGATGAGGGTAGGAAGATGATTGAAACAACAAAATCCCTGAACATTACTGCCGATGATTATCTCTTGGGCTTACAAGTTGAAAGGCAATGAAGGGAGGATGCTGATGCCAAATTCGCTGAGAGGCTAAGGCTTCAGGAAGAAGAAGCTAAGTTGGCTGCTGATAGAAAGCAAGAGGCTGAGTCCCTCAAGCTAGCCAAAGCTATTGTTAAAGAACAGGATAAAGCTTTTGATGAACTGGAAGCTGCTGAGAAAGCACCTGCTACTGCTCCTGTTGAAACTGAACGAACCATAGAGTTATCTGATCATTATTATAAGAGCAGGTATGGTGATGTGATGACCAGGAGATCAAATCCCAACAAGATTATCAAAGTGCACAGAGGCACAAAAAGAAATTTTAGTATCAGCAGGGAAGATAACATTCAAGAGAGGATAGACTACACTGAATTGAGAACTTTAGGATTCAGTGAATGGATGGAGATATTGGAATACTTTGTTGGTAAGGGTAAAAGTGCTATTAAAGATTCATTGAAAACCGATCTTCAAGAGCTCTTCAACAAAGCTACAAAATTTGGGAATGCACCAGTAGTGAATGTAGAAGAAGTTTTTTCTCAAAAGCCTAAAGGAAAGAAATCTACTGGTGAAGGCCCACACAGAAGAGATTCCATCATTCTACCTCCTTCTATACCTGTATTTGACCCTGCTGAGCTACCTATCCTATTTCCTGAAGCCTGAAAAATTAAGCAAGAAGAGCTATCTGAAGATGAACTAGATAAAGATAAAGACAGATAGCCTTCTAGTGCACAAATTGTATCTTTTGTTTATTTCATTTTTCATTATGATGTTTTTGTAATTACTGTATATATTCTATTGTAATGAAAGTGAAATGAGTTTATCTTTAAAATCATATCAAATTATAAGATATAGATAACTCAGCAAAAGATCCCAAAACAAACTTAAAAATGGACAAATTTACTGCCTATTTTTCACTAGGTTCCTTAGTGTTGGCTTTAGTGTTTTCTCTACATGTCATAGGTTTTGTGTAATAACCAACCCGTTAACCTTCCGAAAATGTGTCTTAAAAAAAAATTTCTGGAGCAGTTGATCTGGATGGCGTCCAAAAGCTTGGACGGTGTCCAGCTCTTAAGACTGGGAAGGCGTCCAGACATCTGGGACGGCGTCCAGATGTACTAAAACATTCTGATCAGTTTTTCGAACACACGCGGGCGAAAACCCGCTTCCCCACACTTTTAAACCAAAACACTTTCACAATAGATTACAATAGTTTAAACTAAGAGTTTTTCACAATAAAAACTGAGTTTTACGACACCGGGCCCACATCGACCCAAAATACCACAAGTGACTATTTTGACCCATTAGTTTATACAAAAACATAGACCGAGCATGGGATTGGGGACACGCTACCCAATCCTAATCAAATCCAAAAGCAAGTCTTCTAAAGCAACTACACAAGTCCACTAGTCCCCGCGCTTACCCAAGCCACCGCATCCGTGCAATCTATAAAAATGTAAACAACGAGAGGGTAAGCTAACGCTTAGTGAATGATAATATACTACATACATATATATGTATAAAATGGACACACCACACAAATATCAAATACCGTATACCGAAGCATCCATGTATAAGGCAACTACACTAAGCATACCGTACTACCTCTAAGCAACAAGCTAAAGATATCAACAAAGTGTAAGTTCACCAACGACGATGTGAACAACGCCAATAAGCTACACCCGGAGGGTTAGCTACAACACAACAATACATTAATATATAAAAATATAAAACGAATAAGGTTAACCCCTTAACCCATTACCGAATACCAAACGCCACAATGAAGATTGACCGAACTACACGAGCCTTAGTAATCCAAAACCACACGAGATTACTATCTTCACAACATCGAGGTTGGCCGAACTACACGAGCCTTAGTAATCCGAAACCACACGAGATTACTACCTCAATAAGATGACCGAACTACACGAGTCACCATGAATCCGAACTACACGAGATTCATTTCCAATAAGATGACCGAACTACACGCGTCATCGTGAATCCGAACTACACGAGATCCACTTCTCCAATTCAAAACCCACGGTCACGGGATTAAAAAATCCACCACATCGGGGTTATCCACATCACAACAATATCAACCCTTAGCCATTGGGGTTATATACTCCACATCACAAACACGTGTGATAACGTACACACAAAACGTGTACCTCGCCAAAGGTGGTCAACCAAAATGCACAATCGTGCCAATTGGACCTAAACGCAAGTCCATCAAATCCACCTATATGTGAAGTGAGCTCTATAACCGAGAACCACTTCACCCGACCCGCACCCATCCTACACATACATATGCATATAGGATATTAACACCCACCTAGTCGTCTTGATGAATGCTTCAAGTAATCCGCCACGCGCCAAATGGAAAGTACCTATTCCATTATCACAAACACAACAACACAATTAGGGTTGACTTACAAATCAACCCATATGAGACTTAGTGCAATTCCAACCCATATGCACTTTCAAGCACAAACCGCGCCCAAACTAACCAATAATCACTAACACGAGTGAAAATAGTCCTAACACGCCAATTAAACCCGAACACAAGTGTTAAACACGCGTCATACCCATTTTGACACCAAAACCCCAATTTTGACCCATTTCAAAATTAGTTAGCCAAACTCACCCAAAAGAGTTTCAACACTTCCATAATCACTAAACCTAGTGATTAAACTCAAGATCAAACCCTAATCAAGGCTAAAACGTCAACCAACCCAAAACCCGCCAAGTGACAAGAATAACAAGTCACCATAAACCCATTTCATCATCTAAAAGGGTTTCATAACAATCTAGCTCAAAACCCTAACTTGAACATCAAATCTAACAAATGAAATTCGGAGTTTGAGCTTACCAATACCACCACAACGTAGCTAAGAGCGAGATGAACAACTTTAGAACCCGAACTTTTGCGAGAATCCGACTCCTTCTTCTCCAAATCCACCTCTCTCTCTCTAAAAATCTCCTCTCTCTCTAGATAAGGTTGAGAGTGTTTTTGGTTGGTGAAATATGATCCAAAGTGATCAATGAATCAGCCTTGAAGGCTCCAAACCGGCACCCATGTGAATTTACCAAAATACCCCCTTTTAAAATAAAATAACAGCTGGCCCGTAGTTATGTTGGACGGCGTCCCAACCATTGGACGGCGTCCCAACTTTCATTCTTGGACGGCGTCCCAACATTTGGACGGCGTCCCATTTGTCTGAAACATAAATCAGTGTGACGACCCGGGAATTTTCGACCAAATTTAAACCTTATCTTTAAATAATTTCGATATGATAAGCAAAGTCTGTAATGTTGAGTCTCAAAAAAAGTTTGAACTGTTTCATATATTCAATTGACCTTCGACTGCTCTCGAAGATTCACGAACAATTAATTGTAAATAGATATATGCGTATGTACATATAAATAATAATTTGAAATATAACTTGAAGTATTATAGGTTGTTGTTATTAAAAATTAATAAAATAAAAATAGGATATTATAATATTTATTATTTAAAATATATCTCTATATATAAATAAAATATATTAAAAATAAAAATTAAATGAGTGTAATACTCATTTGATGTTTCAATCGATATTAAGCAAGTTAAACTCAAACTTATATAATTTTAAAATAAAAGGTGATCCGAAAATGAACTATATGAATTATTATTATTATCATTATTACTATATATTTTTCTTAATTATCATTATTATTACAATTAATGTATTTGATATTTGATAAAGGAAGTAAGAAGTTGAATGAATTCCCTCAACAACTTGTAATGATCGTATAATATAAAGAATTGTATTGACATAATGATTTAAACAGATAAAAGTAAAAACAATGACCTGCCACTGATTTTGTTTGCATTGTAAATTGATTTAGACACGAATATAAACCAGATAGACAAATTTAATAGTAAGGAAAAGGACGTTAAATAGATTTTGTATATGTATGATACAATACATTGAGAGTATTATTATTATTATTATAGTTATATTAAACATTTAATATTAAGAGTTATTAAAATCTATAAAAAAAATATAATAATAATAAATAAATAAATAAATAAATATACAAAAATAGTGTTATATAAATATAAATAGAGATATATAGATATATGTATATATTTTCGATAAATACAGATATATGTATATATTAGTATTATTATTATTATAATTATTATTTTTATTAATATAATTATTAATTATTAAAAATAAAAAAATATATATTATATATAGGGACAGATATATATCGCGTAAATGGGGTACCTGCCATAATCTGTTTTAATATATATTTTTTTATCTTCTTCGGCTATTAAGCTTGTGAGGTTTGGTCGACTGTCTCTATCTGTATATGACAGTCAATCTCCACCTTCACTAATTAACAAAACAATCAATTCAATGTTTTCTCAATTATAGATGTAGGATAAATCATTCAGGCATAATATAAGTCCCAACTGATATTCGAATCAAGGGAAAACAAAATATGATTTTTTTTCCTTCTTCACGACAGGTTATAATTCAGAATTCAATTCCGAATCAATCATCAAAAATTAATAATGCAGGGCTGCTAAGGATCATCTAGTGAAGCACTCTGTAATTTTTCTAGCTTTAATTCATCAAATTGTTTGTTAATTTGGTGGTCAAACTTTTTGATAAAAAGTCAAATAAATTTTTCCATGAACGAATTTGAATTGCCTATTATGATTAATGTTCAATTAAGGTTTAACGAAGTTTCTTTGATGGAATTTTTGTCGATTTCAAGTAGTAATTATAATCAAAATTGTTCAGAAGATTAAAATCAAGATTTGAGTGTATATATATATATATATATATATATATATATATATATATATATATATATATATATATATATATATATATATATATATATATATATATATTTCTACGAGTACAGCCCCTGTTTATATATATATATTTTTTTTATTTTTCTTGTCCATCGATCAATCCTCATAACAGGATTGTTTATTTTAAATTTCAACTCTAAAGTTAAACATGTAATTTGATGCTATGAATTGCTTTTGGCCTATTGGGTTACGAACAGAAGGAGGAAGGAGGGAAATAAAAGGAAAGAGGGTTAAATATATTTTAGTGTGGGTTAAATCAGATAAAAAGGGGACGGAGGGATGGTAGAAGAGTGTTACGGGAAACTAGAGGTTGCGGGTTCGAGCCTCGTTCGAGGCATTTTTTTTTAGGGAAAAGCTATTAAGGTAGTTTCACTTATTAATGTTATTATTATTATCATTATGAATATTGTTATCATTATTATTGTTATGTTATTATTAGAAATTATTATGATTGATATTATTATTATTAGTATTATTATTACTAGTAATAATAGTTATCATTTAATTTAATATTAATAATTAAAATTACAATTGTGATTACTATTATTAATATTGTTAAGTTATGTATTATCAACACTATCATATTACAAATTATTAGTGATATCATTACATATTAGTATTAACATTATTACTTCTAATATAAAAATAAGTACTAATATGACTATAATTATTATTAGTGTTGTTATCATTATAACTATTAGGAAATTCATACAAGTTATTGTTACTGTCATAAATATTAGTATTAGTATCATATTATAAATACTAGAATTATTATTATTATTAAAATAAGTATGATTATTAATATTATCATGAGTATTATTATTATATATTTATCAAAAAAAAAAATTCTTTATCACAACTATCATTAACAGTAAAAGTAATGTTTTTACAAATATTAGTAATAATATCATTTTTTTGTTATTAGGAATAGAATTATTAATATTATTATTAGCAATATTATGTATTATAATTATTATCATTTTACCACTATTAATATTGTTTGGTATTATTAAAAACTATTATTATTAACATACAAATGACATATTTAATACATATAACATAACAAAAATTTATATTTTATATACATATTGAACTTATGAAATATATATATATATATATATATATATATATATATATACATATATATATATACATATATATATATACATATACATATATATATATATATATATATACATATATATATATATATATATATATATATAATATATAAAGGATATAACTAATAAATTCATATATAAATATATTTGATCGATTACAACTATGTATATTAATAAAATATATAAATGATATAGGTTCGTGAATCCGAGGCCAACCCTGCATTGTTTCAATATAGTCATATGTATTTATACTACAAAATACATTAGGTGAGTTCATTTGATTCCCTTTTACTCTTTACATTTTTGGGACTGAGAATACATGCACTGTTTTAATAACTGTTTTACAATATTTATATGTGTGAGTTTCATTTGCCTTTTTACCCTTTATATTTTTGGGCTGAGAATACATGCGCTGCTTTTATAACTGTTTTACGAAATAGATACGAGTAAATCAAAACTACATTATATGGTTGAATTATCGAAATCGAATATGCCCCTTTTTATTAAGTCTGGTAATCTAAGAATTAGGGAACAGACACCCTAATTGACGTGAACTCTAAAGATAGATCTATCGGGCCCAACAAGCCCCATCCAAAGTACCGGATGTTTTAGTACTTCGAAATTTATATCATGTCCAAAGGAGGATCCCGGAATGATGGGGATATTCTTATATGTATATTGTGAATGTCGGTTACCAGGTGTTCAATCCATATGAATGATTATTTTTGTCTCTATGTATGGGACATATATTTATGAGAAATGAATATGGAAATCTTGTGGTCTATTAAAATAATGATAATGGTTATTTATGTTAAACTAATGAACTCACCAACCTTTTGGTTGACACTTTAAAGCATGTTTATTCTCAGGTATGAAAGAAGTCTTCCGCTGTGCAATTGCTCATTTTAAAGATATTACTTGGAGTCATTCATGACATATTTCAAAAGACGTTACATTTGAGTCGTTGAGTTCATCAAGATTATTATTAAGTCAATTATAGTTAGATATATTATAAAATGGTATGCATGCCGTCAACTTTCAATGTAATGAAAGATTGTCTTTTCAAAAATGAATGCAATGTTTGTAAAATGTATCATATATAGGTCAAGTACCTCGCGATGTAATCAGCTATTGTGAATCATTTATAATCGATATGGACTTCGTCCGGATGGATTAGGACGGGTCGCTTCAGTTGGTATCAGAGCGATGGTCTTAGCGAACCAGGTCTGCATTTGTATGTCTAATTGATAAGTCGTTAGAATGCATTAGTGAGTCTGGACTTCGACCGTGTCTGCATGTCAAAAGTTTTTGCTTATCATTTCATGTCGTAAATCATCTGCTTATCATCCTTAAGGAAATTGCCTACTTATCATTCTTAGTCTAGACCATCTTACTGCAATGATTGCATGAATAGTGTATAGACAAAATTCATATCTTAGCGTATCTGCTAATTCATATCTTAACGTATCTGTTAGTGTTATCTTTGCCTGACAGCTTCCGTAGATTCCTCCGTAACTTATGAGATTTTAGTATTATATATGTATATGTACATTATATATTGTAGGATACTAATCTACATCCTATAATCTATTTCTTATCAAAAATCCTTCATCTGATCGTACGAGATGAATCCCTCAACTAGATCGAGTCCCTCGGATTCCGACAGCTATTCCGATAGTTATCCCGACAGTTATTCAGAATGGATAGTCATCTAAGCTTCGGAAGCAACGACACCAGAATGAATCAGCCAATCATCCATCCCCAATTCATCTAATGGATTCATAGTCAACTTAATCAATGGAGACGCGCAGAAGGCGATCCCATCCACTAACCGAATTCACCTTTTGGCGAAGAACCTAAAGCACTTACCGGCGAACCTGTTCTTAACACCATTTCACCCTCATTTCCCAAATATCTCGCCACAATTATATCATAACTCAGATTCTAAACCTTATTCATCCGCTCGTTCCGACCGACAATCATCCCGGGGTAATCGAAGCAGTCAACGAGCTTCGCGCTCAAGTAATCAATTTGGAGAACATGGTGCAAAACTTACCAGCTTCAGCAACATCACCGGCATCAACAGAACCATCAGTAACAACACCAGTACCATCAACAATCCATGCCTCGACATCTCATTCTGTACCTCGAATATAATTATTGTTCTACGAATCGTTCTAGATCATTTATCTTCGTTCGACATGGCGATTATGTAATCTCTAATATGTTAGAGATTATATATTCTTGTTCTAACGATAAATCAAATGAGTTTAATATCATATTGACTCATTAAATCCATGATTACATCTGAAGAAAATATATATGTATATATGTTTTCATAAAGATTGTAATTAAAAATTCTTTTGTACAAACTGTTAATGGTAAAAATATTTTAACGGGTAGGTAATACCCGAGGAATATTTAAATTTTACATTAATAAGTTACACTGTATATCCTTCGAATCTGATTCAACAGTTATTCACTATCCTACTTACATCCACCGGCATCCGTATCCGTTCACCGCAGAATAACTATTTTCATTCAATTTTAAATTTGGATTTTGACCTATCAGAATCCAACAAGTGGCATAATGAAGAAAACATTTGATAAAATAAAATTTGTTAGAAACAGACTAACTAACTATGGGAAATTTTGTTAAGAATTCACGCTAACAAAATCCTAGCTAACTGTTTCTAGCTAACTGTTAATTCTGTATTACATTTTATTTTATCGCCATTTATTTATCGCAATTTATATTCTCGCAATTTTATTTATCGTCATTTAATTTCTGTTATTTTTTTTATGCACTTTAAATATCGGGACACGTATACAACGTTTTGACATATCATATCGACTCATCTATATATATTATTTGGAATAACCATAGACACTCTATATGCAGTAATGCTGGAGTTAGCTATACAGGGTTGAGGTTGATTCTATAATAATATATATACTTTGAGTTGTGATCGAGTCTGAGACGTATAAGGGTCACGATACGTATTAATTAATTCGAATATTATATATTAAACTATATATGAATTATTAGACTATTACGGTGGACTACCAACACTGGACAATTAAAATGAATTAAAATATTGATTATAACATATGAAACTAAATAATTCTTCAAGTTTGCCACTTGATTTCATTTTAAACCCCATTCGTATCATCACGATTACAATCTGCGTTCAAACCTTTCATAATTCTTGAAAACACCTCAACCGATAGGATGAATCAACCGCCCTTCATCTACGGAAGGAAAGATTTATGTATATAGTATTGTACCTGAGAAACTCTCGGCAACTGAGTAAAAGTTTAACACGTAGCCGCGTCAGATTCTTTGGCATTTATTAGCAAAAATAACTTTGCGATCCCTTTTCAAAGTAGCCAATTTTGTCACAGCTCCAGCAAGTCAACTTCGACTTTTCATTCGAAGTAGCATTACTATAATCCTGATATATATACAATTACCCTTTTTATATCGGAGAATTCTTTTATATTCCACCATATTACCAGCAGACGTACCAGCAACCTCGTTGCTTTTTGGCTTAAATCTCTCTGACAAATCATTATATTTATTCATTGAAACCCTATCATATACTCATCCGCATCTTGTAACGAGAACTGCCATAACAATTACCGAGAATCAGTAATCAGTACTTTGAAAACTCACAACATATCAACATCAACAGTTATATGTATGACATATATCGCTTAGAATTATGATCTCTCATTCTGAAATTCTGAAAAGCACTCAGTCACAAATCAATACTCTAAATGTTGAAAAAGCTGAATGAAGCAGCAGAAACCATAGACAACTATAAACGCCCTTAATCATCGAAAGTTTGATGATAAAGAATAGTATGTTGGAAAAGCTCAGAAAGGTTGGAACTGAAAAACGGATTGAGCTAACCACGAAGGAGACCAAGGACAAATACAAGAACCATACCATATATTCAAAGAATCCAGATAATTCTGGATCCGATGAAACCTTCAACGAATATTTTGCTCCGTACTCATGTTAAAATCTTGCGGAAAAATCTTCCTCATCAACCATCGAACTTAGAAATTCCAAAATATCATCATCAATATCTTCGATATTTCTGAGGATATTTTCATAAATATTCTCGTCCGAAATTATATACCTCTTCGTGCTTCCTGTGTATCATTATATTGGAAACATTCAATAGAAAATTTAGTACCGAAAAGCAGATTATGCGAAACTATGAAGAAAGCCGTGGACAAATCACAAAGAATAAGTTTGACTTCAAAGAATCCAAATGATTCAATGCCTGCTAAAGTCTTTAGCGAATATCTTGCTCTTTACTCTAAACCTTTGCAGACAATAGTTTCTATCATCCTCTGATCTTAGATATTCCGAGATATTATCGTATCTTTCATTATAAATATCCTCGATATTTCTGAATATATTTTCATAACTAATCTTATCTGAAGTTATTAATCTCTTAGTGCTATCAGTGTTGCATCATATAGAAACTGTTAGTTTCTATATTTTGTAAACTTTCGAGCTTAAAATATGAATGCTATTGAAGTAATGTTGGGAACTGATGCATGAGTTAGTATAATGTAATGACACTAGATCAACGTGATTATATTACATTAAGTCATGCTGAGTTTCTAATGGGACGTGATGATTCACAGATTTTAATGTCATCATGTGCCATGTTACATAACTCTTTCATTCTGTTTAACTTCTGAACATATCAAGAAAATATATTCTTGATAGTTCTATTATCAGTGATTCTGGTAATTTGACAAATCAAATCGTGCTATAATGTTCTTTCTTGTTTAGAACATTAAATTCATTCAAAACTCCATATCTACGAATTCTGGACCATCACCAGAGATGTCCAATCATAAAAAGAAGAAACGAAGGGACAAAGCTCCAAAAGAAATAGAAAATTGGAGTATAAATTGCAGCAAAATAAGAGAGAGCATTAACTGTGGATAACAATGATTATAGAAAACAGAAGCAGGGATTTCAAAATATAAGAGAAAATATAAAGCCCGATAACAACACGGAGGTTGCAAACTGTGGATATTAATACGATTAGCAATATAAAGACACGATATAATTAAGAATAGCGTCATCCCAAGGTAATATTAAAAGTAAACAGATTCTTCTGGTGGAAGATTGAAAGGAAGGATGACAGGAATGATAATTAGGAAAATATCAAGGATTAGAACTGAATTAAGCATTTTCACAATCTTTTGGATGTATGAAATAAGAAGGAAAGTATAGGAATGGTGAGCATAATGGAACGGAAGAGTTAAATTTATAATGAAAATATCAGACAGAGTAATCGAGGCGGATCACCGTATTTAATTTTAGAAATCTTAATTTTCCTTACTCGCCGAAGAATCAAATCCTTTAGATTTCGAAGATTTTCTTTAAATCCTTTGAATTCCGGAATTCAACCCTGACGCTGTCAAAAGTTAAGATGAATCTTTACTTTTCTATTTCACTCTTTGGGGATAGCTTCATTCGTACTCTTCGAATAATCGAATTATTTTATTCCATATTACTCAATAATGATAAAACTCTATTTATCAACTCATCTCGTCATGAAAACATTTTTATTATTAGCCATGACCACCTCACTCAAATTTCGGGACGAAATTTCTTTAACGGGTAGGTACTGTGACGACCCGGGAATTTTCGACCAAATTTAAGCCTTATCTTTAAATAATTTCGATATGATAAGCAATGTCTGTAATGTTGAGTCTCAAAAAAAGTTTGAACTGCTTCATATATTCAATTGACCTTCGACTGCTCTCGACGATTCACGAACAATTAATTGTAAATAGATATACGCGTATGTACATATAAATAATAATTTGAAATATAACTTGAAGTATTATAGGTTGTTGTTATTAAAAATTAATAAAAAAAATAGGATATTATAATAATTATTATTTAAAATATATCTCTATATATAAATAAAATATATTAAAAATAAAAATTAAATGAGTGTAATACTCATTTGATGTTTCGATCGATATTAAGCAAGTTAAACTCAAACTTATATAATTTTAAAATAAAAGGTGATCCGAAAATGAACTATATGAATTATTATTATTATCATTATTACTATATATTTTTCTTAATTATCATTATTATTACAATTAATGTATTTGATATTTGATAAAGGAAGTAAGAAGTTGAATGAATTCCCTCAACAACTTGTAATGATCGTATAATATAAAGAATTGTATTGACATAATGATTTAAACAGATAAAAGTAAAAACAATGACCTGCCACTGATTTTGTTTGCATTATAAGTTGATTTAGACACGAATATAAACCAGATAGACAAATTTAATAGTAAGGAAAAGGACGTTAAACAGATTTTGTATATGTATGATACAATACATTGAGAGTATTATTATTATTATAATTATATTAAACATTTAATATTAAGAGTTATTAAAATCTATAAAAAAAAATATAATAATAATAAATAAATAAATAAATAAAGAAATATACAAAAATAGTGTTATATAAATATAAATAGAGATATATAGATATATGTATATATTTTCAATAAATACAGATATATGTATATATCAGTATTGTTATTATTATAATTATTATTTTTATTAATATAATTATTAATTATTAAAAACAAAAAAATATTATATATAGGGACAGATATATATCGCGTAAATGGGGTACCTGCCATAATCTGTTTTAATATATATTTTTTTTATCTTCTTCTGCTATTAAGCTTGTGAGGTTTGGTCGACAGTCTCTATCTGTATATGACAGTCAATCTCCACCTTCACTAATTAACAAAACAATCAATTCAATGTTTTCTCAATTATAGATGTAGGATAAATCATTCAGGCATAATATAAGTCCCAACTGATATTCGAATCAAGGAAAACAAAATATAATTTTTTTTCCTTCTTCACGACAGGTTATAATTCAGAATTCAATTCCGAATCAATCATCAAAAATTAATAATGCAGGGCTGCTAAGGATCATCTATGAAGCACTCTGTAATTTTTCTAGCTTTAATTCATCAAATTGTTTGTTAATTTGGTGGTCAAACTTTTTGATAAAAAGTCAAATAAATTTTTCCATGAACGAATTTGAATTGCCTATTATAATTAATGTTCAATTAAGGTTTAACGAAATTTCTTTGATGGAATTTCTGTCGATTTCAAGTAGTAATTATAATCAAAATTGTTCAGAAGATTAAAATCAAGATTTGAGTGTATATATATATATATATATATATATATATATATATATATATATATATATTTCTACGAGTACAGACCCTGTTTATATATATATATATTTTTTATTTTTCTTGTCCATCGATCAATCCTCATAACTGGATTGTTTATTTTAAATTTCAACTCTAAAGTTAAACATGTAATTTGATGCTATGAATTGCTTTTGGCCTATTGGGTTACGAACAGAAGGAGGAAGGAGGGAAATAGAAGGAAAGAGGGTTAAATATATTTTAGTGTGGGTTAAATCAGATAAAAAGGGGACGGAGGGATGGTAGAAGAGTGTTACGGGAAACTAGAGGTTGCGGGTTCGAGCCTCGTTCGAGGCATTTTTTTTTTAGGGAAAAGCTATTAAGGTAGTTTCACTTATTAATGTTATTATTATTATCATTATGAATATTGTTATCATTATTATTGTTATGTTATTATTAGAAATTATTATGATTGATATTATTATTATTAGTATTATTATTACTAGTAATAATAGTTATCATTTAATTTAATATTAATAATTAAAATTACAATTGTGATTACTATTATTAATATTGTTAAGTTATGTATTATCAACACTATCATATTACAAATTATTAGTGATATCATTACATATTAGTATTAACATTATTACTTCTAATATAAAAATAAGTACTAATATGACTATAATTATTATTAGTGTTGTTATCATTATAACTATTAGGAAATTCATACAAGTTATTATTACTGTCATAAATATTAGTATTAGTATCATATTATAAATACTAGAATTATTATTATTATTATTATTAAAATAAGTATGATTATTAATATTATCATGAGTATTATTATTATTATATATTTATCAAAAAAAAAAAATTCTTTATCACAACTATCATTAACAGTAAAAGTAATGTTTTTACAAATATTAGTAATAATATCATTTTTTTGTTATTAGGAATAGAATTATTAATATTATTATTAGCAATATTATGTATTATAATTATTATCATTTTACCACTATTAATATTGTTTGGTATTATTAAAAACTATTATTATTAACATACAAATGACATATTTAATACATATAACATAACAAAAATTTATATATATATATATATATATATATATATATATATATATATATATATATATTATTAATATATAAAGGATATAACTAATAAATTCATATATAAATATATTTGATCGATTACAACTATGTATATTAATAAAATATATAAATGATATAGGTTCGTGAATCCGAGGCCAACCCTGCATTGTTTCAATATAGTCATATGTATTTTTACTACAAAATACATTAGGTGAGTTCATTTGATTCCCTTTTACTCTTTACATTTTTGGGACTGAGAATACATGCACTGTTTTAATAACTGTTTTACAATATTTATATGCGTGAGTTTCATTTGCCTTTTTACCCTTTATATTTTTGGGCTGAGAATACATGCGCTGCTTTTATAACTGTTTTACGATATAGACACGAGTAAATCAAAACTACATTATATGGTTGAATTATCGAAATCGAATATGCCCCTTTTTATTAAGTCTGGTAATCTAAGAATTAGGGAACAGACACCCTAATTGACGCGAACTCTAAAGATAGATCTATCGGGCCCAACAAGCCCCATCCAAAGTACCGGATGCTTTAGTACTTCGAAATTTATATCATGTCCGAAGGAGGATCCCGGAATGATGGGGATATTCTTATATGTATATTGTGAATGTCGGTTACCAGGTGTTCAATCCATATGAATGATTATTTTTGTCTCTATGTATGGGACGTATATTTATGAGAACTGAATATGGAAATCTTGTGGTCTATTAAAATGATGATAATGGTTATTTATGTTAAACTAATGAACTCACCAACCTTTTGGTTGACACTTTAAAGCATGTTTATTCTCAGGTATGAAAGAAGTCTTCCGCTGTGCAATTGCTCATTTTAAAGATATTACTTGGAGTCATTCATGACATATTTCAAAAGACGTTGCATTTGAGTCGTTGAGTTCATCAAGATTATTATTAAGTCAATTATAGTTAGATATATTATAAAATGGTATGCATGCCGTCAACTTTCAATGTAATGAAAGATTGTCTTTTCAAAAATGAATGCAATGTTTGTAAAATGTATCATATAGAGGTCAAGTACCTCGCGATGTAATCAACTGTTGTGAATCATTTATAATCGATATGGACTTCGTCCGGATGGATTAGGACGGGTCGCTTCAATCAGGGTCTTACAACTCTCCCCCACTTAAACACGATCGCGTCCTCGCGATCTGCAACACGTAACCGAACAGACCTCACTCAACGGTCCTCAAACATAGCCCCAATCCGACTTTCCTAAGCAATCCTTCCTAATGAATCGCCTTTAACAACTAAATCGTCACACGCGATTTATCAATTCACAATCCCGAGCACTAAAACCATGCTCATTCCCTAACATCGGGAAAAACTCAACCAAATCTCAAACCGAGATATCAACCCCTTAGCGTATCATTACCAAGTACAATGCTAAAAGTAACCAAGTCTCAATCCTAAAGTCAACAATCCGAAATGATAAGGACCGATCCAAACGAATCCTTACGGATAACACCAATCACTAACATCCCTTGTAGTGCGCAATACAACCAATACGCAACTACCGTAACATCATAACAATCAGTCATTACCCAAATACTCCGGGCAAAAACGAGCCTTCGCCATAAAGGTCGTCTTGAGAGTATTCAAATCCATAGAACCCTGTTGCAAATTTCGCAACTCATTACGCATTTCCGACAAATCGGCTGAAGTCCGGAACTCCTCGAAGAATTCCTTCTTAAACCCGTCCCACGATAACGCCATAAATGGCTCACCACCAACAAGATCAATCTTACCATCCAACCAATCCTTCGCCCTACCCCACAACAAACTAGTAGCGAGTCTTGTCTTTTTCTCAGGAGGGCATTCAATAGTACGAAAACACCCTTCGACATCCGAGATCCAAGTTGTGCTTACCAAAGGATCCGGTTTCCCGTCATACATCGGGGGTTTAGTCCTCATGAAGCTCTTAAGACAACGCTCCATTTCACTACTACCCCGAAATTCGGAATACTTCCTATCCATTTCTTCTCGAAACGCACTCATTTGCTCCGCAACGGCGGCCGCAACTCTAGAGTTAAACTCCTCGTCATTCGTCTCGATCTCGTTTCGCGTCGTCATTTTAAAGAATGCAAAACGATTAGATCACGAACGTATAAAGCACACACACAACACCGCCCCATCTTGCTAAACACTCGTCGTACATCACTTGTTTGACAAGATTTGCACCCGTAATAAGGTTTGCAAGTCCTTATTACTCACACACGCCGTATCGACTTGTTAGTATAACGACCGTCTCGCTCGATGTTATAAACAAACACAAACAAAATTCTACACGATATAACACACGCGAGAATTATCATCACAACACAAATATATTAATAATATCCGCATTACTAATATAACGTTAGTCAACCTATAAACAAGGCACTAACTAACCCATTTCGACCCGTAATCCTACAGGTCCCGCAACAAATTAAGCACACACAAAAGTCTAAGTCTAGGCACCTATCTCAAGTCACCTAAATCACTTAGACCATGCTCTGATACCACTTGTAACAACCCAACCCGTTAACCTTCCGAAAATGTGCCTTAAAAAAAAAATTCTGGAGCAGTTGATCTAGACGGCGTCCAAAAGCTTGGACGGCGTCCAGCTCTTAAGACTGGGACGGCGTCCAGACATCTGGGACGACGTCCAGATGTACTAAAACATTCTGATCAGTTTTTTGAACACACGCGGGCGAAACCCGACACTTTTAAACCAAAACACTTTCACAATAGATTACAATAGTTTAAACTAAGAGTTTTTCACAATAAAAACCGAGTTTTACGACACCGGGCCCACATCGACCCAAAATACCACAAGTGACTATTTCGACCCATTAGTTTATACAAAAACATAGACCGAGTATGGGATTGGGGACATTGATAGTGCTCCAAATGAACATATATTTAGTAGCAATATCCTCCCAATATGTAAATTATTTAGTTGTAATTGTCCTATTTTAAGTTGTAATCGTTTATATTAAATAAGTGCGAAGACAAAAGGCGAAAACGACGATTTGAAGACGCAAATGACCAAAAAGCTCAAATGTACAAGATACAATCCAAGTGGTTCAAATTATTGATGAAGAACGTCTAAAAAAGATAAGAGTACAAGTTACAAAATGCAAAGTACAAGATATTAAATTGTACGCAAGGACGTTCGAAAATCCGGAACCAGGACATGAGTCAACTATCAACGCCCGACGCAACGGACTAAAAATTACAAGTCTACTATGCACAAGAATATAATATAATATATAAATAATTATATTAATTATTTATATTTTATATTTATATATATAAAACGTCGGCAAAGAAGATCCAAAGGGGTGTGAGCTGTATTCCATATCCCCGCGACTCGCGGAGTTCTCAGGCACAAAGTGCCGCGACTCGCGGAGCACATAAATTTCAGAATCCCTATAAAAGGTCGCGAATTCTGCCGAGTTTAAAAACATAATAATAATAATACTCCATAAGATAATAAATAAATAAATATATAATATATATATATATATATATATATATATATATATATATATATATATATATATAGATTAGTGTTATATTAGATTAGTTCGGGTTATGTAAAGGTTATTTTACGGGTTTTTGAAGTCGAAATTCTGTCCGTGTAACACTACGCGATAAATACTCAATGTAAGTTATGTTCTCCTTTTTAAATTAATGTCTCGTAACTAAGTTATTATTATGCTTATTTGAGCCGAAGTAATCATGATGTTGGGCTAATTACTAAAATTGGGTAATTGGACTTTGTACCATAATTGGGGTTTGGACAAAAGAACGACACTTGTGGAAATTAGACTATGAGCTATTAATGGGCTTTATATTTGTTTAACTAAATGATAGTTTGTTAATGTTAATATAAAGATTTACAATTGGGCGTCCCTATAAATTACCATATACACTCGATCGGACACGATGGGCGGGGTATTTATATGTACGAATAATCGTTCATTTAACCGGACACGGGAATGGATTAATAGCCACTAGAATAATTAAAACAGGGGTGAAATTACATTCAAGGGTAATTGGTGTAATTGTTAACAAAGTAGTAAAACCTTGGTTTACACGCAGTCGATAACCTGGTGTATTCATTAAACAAAGTATTAAAACCTTGTTACAATTCGAATCCCCAATTAGTTGGAATATTTAACTTCGGGTATAATAATAATTTGACGAGGACACTCGCACTTTATATTTATGACTGATGGACTGTTATGGACAAAAACCAGACGGACATATTAAATAATCCAGGACAAAGGACAATTAACCCATGGGCATAAAACTAAAATCAACACGTCAACCATCATGGTTACGGAAGTTTAAATAAGCATAATATATTTTATTTCATTTTTTCTCGTACTTTTATTTATTGTCATTTTAATTATTGTTATTTATTTTATTGTTATTTAAATATCATCATTTACTATACGCTTCGCTTAAAATATAAATCGACAAACCGGTCATTAAACGGTAAACCCCCTTTTATATATTATTATATATAATTATATATATTTTGTACAAATATAGTTGTTTAAAAATATAGTGTGCAATAAGCCCGCTCCCTGTGGAACGAACCGGACTTACTAAAAACTATACTACTCTACGATTAGGTACACTGCCTATAGTGTTGTAGCAAGGTTTAGGTATATCCATTTTGTAAATAAATAATTAAAACTTGTGTAATTTGTAACGTATTTCGTAGTAAAATATAGTATTATCACGTACCCCTCCGCTACATCATCAAGTTTTTGGCGCCGCTGCCGGGGAATTGGCAAAACTCTATATTTTTAATTCATTTTTGTATAAATATATATTATTTTTAGAAAAACAATATAAAATCCTAAAAAAAAAAAAAAAAAAAAAAAAACTTCGAATTTCAAACTGTACCAGAGTTGAATTCTGGAACCCCGCGACTCGCGGGGTTTGCAGCTTCGGGAACCGCGACTCGCGGAGCCGTCTGACACAAACCTGGTCCAGCAATTAATACGATTTAGGTTTTAATTATTTATTATTATTATTATTAAACCTAATTAGGTTTTATATATAATATTATTTAGTTTAAGTTTTTAATTAATTTGTAATATTAAATTTTAATTGTATTTTTTTACAACTTTTTGTATATTTTTATATTTTGTCCCTTTTTAATCGTTTTAGCGTAATATTTGTATTTTTCGCTCATATTTAGTTTTAAACTTAGTTTTTGCCATAGTTATTTTTACTTCTAGATTTTTAGGCCTTGCCGTAAAATCCCTTAAGTGCTTTTTCTTTAGACTAAGATTTAGGTGCTTTAGAATTTTGCGACGCCGTTTTTATATTTTAGTATCTTTTTAAGTTATTACCATTTGGGATATAGTTTTTCTTTTAAGCTTTAATATTTTTAGACGCAACTTTTAATTCTTAGTTTTTAATTCCTTTTTAAGTTACGACGCGCTATTTTCTTATTTTTATTTTTCGACGCGCATTCTTTTTCTTTCTTATTTCTCGACGCTTTAGTTTTTAGGACTTAGAAATTTTCTCTATTTCTTATCTAATATCTCAAACGGAAAGAAAAATTATTTAAGTGGTTAAATTAATGGACGTTGATAATTTTCTGCTTCGTAGTAATAGTTGGATTTGTTAGTGGCTGAGTTGTGAGCTTCCGATTTAAAGGGTTCTGGCTCCCTGCTGCATCTTTTGGCTATTCGAAACGTGGGCAAAAGCAGAAAAGTCTATTAATTGGACAACTTATATAAGTTTTTCTATTTTTATAACTAATAGGATAATTAGTAAATGCACCACATTGTAGCTAAAATTTGGCCATCGCAATAAAATGGAAAATTTTGAAAACAAGGCTATGGAAACTCTTTTTGATATCCGAAATCAATTAAATCAATACTCTCAAACGAGTGTTGATAAAAATTCATTCGGTCAATCTTGGATCACGAACGACGAAACAATAACTGGTTGTGAAATTTGTGGAGATTATCACTCAACATGGGAATGTTACTATTACGTTCCTATGGAAAATTACGCACCCACGGAACCTGAATGGAACGATTACGAAGAATACAATTCAAATTGGGATTATTCCCAAGAATATATCCAAACTCAACAACCAGAAGACGAGGAAAATTATGTGCCTGAAAATTCTTTAGATTATATGAAAATCAAACTCGAAGAACTCAATGCTCAAAATGAACAAATGAGAGAGTTTGTAAACCGGCAAGCTGAAACTCTATCAGACTACACACCTGTTGATCTGAGGAGTATTGTACAAGAAAATCTCATATCATCGAATTTTGATGAATTCGAGAGCTCCGAAATCACCAACTATCCCGATGATACTTTTTATTCAGTCTTACCAATTTCACAACATATTGACACATTAGCCTCTACCGACGAAATCATCAATCCATCAATGGATGAAGAAGAAGAAGTAAGGGTGACAAATTGGTACTCTTGGGAAAACGATAACGTTGAAAATTTTACCCCCGAGACCAAAGTGGTGGGACTGATAAGTACCGTTAATGAAGAAGAATCTACTTCGATCCCGAAATTCATCATTCCACAAACTTCCAACCCAATATTTTCAATAGACGAGTCATCTACCGAAGATGAACTACGAGCTGTAATAGATAATGACACTTCGGATTTCACCCAATTGGGTAATAGAGGTGAAAACTTTGATCTCGAGAATGAACGAAAGGAAACGTTAGAAATTGTCCACCCTATAATATGTATGTCGGTGTATATCGATCCATTTGACCAAGAACCAGAAAAGAGACATATCCATTTACTAAAAGCTACAATTAAAAAAGAATTAAGTAGTGACGATCGGGTGAATGTAAACTTTAAACCCATTGATATATCATACACCACCCGAGATATAAATAACTGGCTCACTATTTTAATTCGTGGAACTTATTCTACCGACTTCACATATCGTCAGCTAAGTGTGGGGAAGTCTAACCCCACTTAACGTTAAATTAGGGGTTCGGGTTAGTGCATAACTCGTTAATAAACATGCATAATAAATTAGGGTAAAAGACGCATTTTTAAAGATTAGCAAACAGTTCAGAAAAGCAACCGTTTTTGAAGAAAAATATGTGTGATAAAACAAGATGGAATGAACGATGAGGCGCGCCATCTATCATTCGACGAGCTTTGTAATTACAAACTGGTTATTTTTAATCACTTTTCTACACTAATCACCCTCATGAATTTATAATTATAGTCTGATTTCATGCAAATGAGGGCATTGCATGATCTCAAGTGTGGGGAAGGGTTATAAATTCTCTCGGGTTTGCACTTAGTTTATTTGCCAAATTTTGTGAAAATTTGAAAAATTTTCAACTAAATGAAGTCAAAATTATGTTTATACATATTTATGAACGACGAAAACTAGGTGTTAATACCGAAATTATCGTTACCTCGGAAAGGACATAAATTGAGAAACACCCTAAAACGATTGAATTCATTTAAAATGGAATAAAGGAGAATAAAAAGGCAAAGAAAGAAACTAAGTGTGGGGAGAATGTACCAAGTTATTCAATTAAAAACTATCTATCACATGTTTCTGTAAAGTTATTGCAGGTACTTTTGTTTTGGACGATTTTAATCAGTTTTACCTGATTTACTGTAATATATTTGAAAGAAAAGATGGAT
This sequence comes from Rutidosis leptorrhynchoides, assembly GCF_046630445.1. Lineage (NCBI taxonomy): Eukaryota > Viridiplantae > Streptophyta > Magnoliopsida > Asterales > Asteraceae > Rutidosis > Rutidosis leptorrhynchoides. Next base: position 423,344,458 of record NC_092336.1, read on the forward strand.
CTACACGATGAATCAATTCCATCATTAAAAGGAAGTAAAGTCTTCCGAAAAAGACACGCGCTTCTTGATTTAGGTCAAGAAGTTGTCGTCCAGACCAGCTGTAGGTTGACGAAAAATCTAGAAAAGTCATCACTAAAATCAGCAGGAAATCCACGGACCTCAGCATTAAACAGGGTCGCCAAGTGGTCAGATTTATCCTAACCATGAGAAGGATTTATCTCGTAAAATGGGGGGGCACCGTGCAAATTAGCTGAATAAGACTAATGAATCAGATCCCCAGAAAGGATAATCTCCTTAAAGATTAAAAATCAGCTTTTAAGCCTGATATTACTCAATCCTAGAGATTGACCTTAAAGATTGAGAATTCAAACTCATGGAATTCAATGATATCTAAACTCGAGCTTGAACGAAAAATATTTTGATCAAAATTACAAACCGATTTGTTTTCTGAAAACCCTATTTTCAATGCGTTCATTACCATTGAACGTAAAATCCTAGGAATTCACCTGGAATTCATTAGGTCACCTGAACCAAATCGGGTGTCAACCGTAAGAACGGTGGTTGCATAGCATGGTCGAAGACAGGACCTTGTGCCAGACCGAAAAATTCCTAGGGTTAGCTTTACTATTGCTCCTACAAAGGATAGTAATTGCGTCCAACACGTTATAGACCATAATTAAAAGCATGTCAGGGGACATTGCCTTAACAGTTGCTTGTTCAACGCTTTCCTTTACAACCGGACGGTAGTTTACCGAAAGGTAATATACGGAGCAAGTAAACTGGACGTGTTGCTTTCCTAATACAAGGTTAGCAAGTGGGTGACACAAAACCATAAGTTTTGAGCTAAAATTTTCAAATCTGAAACCCACAAAACCCACAAAAATATTTTGCAAACACCGGTGAAGGGTTATTCCGGAAAACTTATCTAGGGTAAAAGCTAGATTGAATTTTCAAAAGATCAAATGTTTTCATAAAGATCCAATTTCCTTAAGGATCTACATTTTCATAGTCATGTGGGACTGTAAACCACCTTTCAAATGTGCACTTTGCTTTGGGAACCGAAAGTAAATCGGCTATTTGATTGCAAGTGTCGTTGACCTAAACCCAAGGCAACTGTGGATGACACACCCACCTTTAACCATGGTTCTATCGTTACTATCATTGTTTATACCACCATATCAAAATCACTAATGTACAAAGTGTGATGAATAAAAAAGTAATTCATGTATGTTTTTATTTCAAGTTCTGTATTGCTTGAGGACAAGCAACGTTCAAGTGTGGGGATATTTGATAGTGCTCCAAATGAACATATATTTAGTAGCAATATCCTCCCAATATGTAAATTATTTAGTTGTAATTGTCCTATTTTAAGTTGTAATCGTTTATATTAAATAAGTGCGAAGACAAAAGGCGAAACGACGATTTGAAGACGCAAATGACCAAAAAGCTCAAATGTACAAGATACAATCCAAGTGGTTCAAATTATTGATGAAGAACGTCTAAAAAAGATAAGAGTACAAGTTACAAAACGCAAAGTACAAGATATTAAATTGTACGCAAGGACGTTCGAAAATCCGGAACCAGGACATGAGTCAACTATCAACGCCCGACGCAACGGACTAAAAATTACAAGTCTACTATGCACAAGAATATAATATAATATATAAATAATTATATTAATTATTTATATTTTATATTTATATATATAAAACGTCGGCAAAGAAGATCCGAAGGGGTGTGAGCTGTATTCCATATCCCCGCCACTCGCGGAGTTCTCAGGCACAAAGTGCCGCGACTCGCAGAGCACATAAATTTCAGAATCCCTATAAAAGGTCGCGAATTCTGCCGAGTTTAAAAACATAATAATAATAATACTCCATAAGATAATAAATAAATAAATATAATATATATATATATATATATATATATATATATATATATATATATATATATATATATATATATATATATATATATATATATATATATATATATATATATAGTATAGATTAGTGTTATATTAGATTAGTTCGGGTTATGTAAAGGTTATTTTACGGGTTTTTGAAGTCGAAATTCTGTCCGTGTAACACTACGCGATAAATACTCAATGTAAGTTATGTTCTCCTTTTTAAATTAATGTCTCGTAACTAAGTTATTATTATGCTTATTTGAGCCGAAGTAATCATGATGTTGGGCTAATTACTAAAATTGGGTAATTGGACTTTGTACCATAATTGGGGTTTGGACAAAAGAACGACACTTGTGGAAATTAGACTATGAGCTATTAATGGGCTTTATATTTGTTTAACTAAATGATAGTTTGTTAATGTTAATATAAAGATTTACAATTGGGCGTCCCTATAAATTACCATATACACTTGATCGGACACGATGGGCGGGGTATTTATATGTACGAATAATCGTTCATTTAACCGGACACGGGAATGGATTAATAGCCACTAGAATAATTAAAACAGGGGTGAAATTACATTCAAGGGTAATTGGTGTAATTGTTAACAAAGTAGTAAAACCTTGGTTTACACGCAGTCGATAACCTGGTGTATTCATTAAACAAAGTATTAAAACATTGTTACAATTCGAATCCCCAATTAGTTGGAATATTTAACTTCGGGTATAATAATAATTTGACGAGGACACTCGCACTTTATATTTATGACTGATGGACTGTTATGGACAAAAACCAGACGGACATATTAAATAATCCAGGACAAAGGACAATTAACCCATGGGCATAAAACTAAAATCAACACGTCAACCATCATGGTTACGGAAGTTTAAATAAGCATAATATATTTTATTTCATTTTTTCTCGTACTTTTATTTATTGTCATTTTAATTATTGTTATTTATTTTATTGTTATTTAAATATCATCATTTACTATACGCTTCGCTTAAAATATAAATCGACAAACCGGTCATTAAACGGTAAACCCCCTTTTATATATTATTATATATAATTATATATATTTTGTACAAATATAGTTGTTTAAAAATATAGTGTGCAATAAGCCCGCTCCCTGTGGAACGAACCGGACTTACTAAAAACTATACTACTCTACGATTAGGTACACTGCCTATAGTGTTGTAGCAAGGTTTAGGTATATCCATTTTGTAAATAAATAATTAAAACTTGTGTAATTTGTAACGTATTTCGTAGTAAAATATAGTACTATCACGTACCCCTCCGCTACATCATCAGACACGCTACCCAATCCTAATCAAATCCAAAAGCAAGTCTTCTAAAGCAACTACACAAGTTCACTAGTCCCCGCGCTTACTCGAGCCACCGCATCCGTGCAATCTATAAAAATGTAAACAACGAGAGGGTAAGCTAACGCTTAGTGAATGATAATATACTACATACATATATATGTATAAAATGGACACGCCACACAAATATCAAATACCGCATACTGAAGCATCCATGTATAAGGCAACTACACTAAGCATACCGTACTACCTCTAAGCAACAAGTTAAAGATATCAACAAAGTGTAAGTTCACCAACGACGATGTGAACAACGCCAATAAGCTACACCCGGAGGGTTAGCTACAACACAACAATACATTAATATATAAAAATATAAAACGAATAAGGTTAACCCCTTAACCCATTACCGAATACCAAATGCCACAATGAAGATTGGCCGAACTACACGAGCCTTAGTAATCCGAAACCACACGAGATTACTATCTTCACAACATCGAGGTTGGCCGAACTACACGAGCCTTAGTAATCCGAAACCACACGAGATTACTACCTCAATAAGATGACCGAACTACACGAGTCACCATGAATCCGAACTACACGAGATTCATTTCCAATAAGATGACCGAACTACACGCGTCATCGTGAATCCGAACTACACGTGATCCACTTCTCCAATTCAAAACCCACGGTCACGGGATTATAAAATCCACCACATCGGGGTTATCCACATCACAACAATATCAACCCTTCGCCATTGGGGTTATATACTCCACATCACAAACACGTATGATAACGTACACACAAAACGTGTACCTCGCCAAAGGTGGTCAACCAAAACGCACAACCGTGCCAATTGGACCTAAACGCAATTCCATCAAATCCACCTATATGTGAAGTGAGCTCTATAACCGAGAACCACTTCACCCGACCCGCATCCATCCTACACATACATATGCATATAGGATGTTAACACTCACCTAGTCGTCTTGATGAATGCTTCCAAGTAATTCGCCACGCGCCAAATGGAAAGTACCTATTCCATTATCACAAACACAACAACACAATTAGGGTTGACTTACAAATCAACCCATATGACACTTAGTGCAATTCCGACCCAAATGCACTTCCAAACACAAACCGCGCCCAAACTAACCAATAATCACTAACACGGGTGAAAATGGTCCTAACACGCCAATTAAACCCGAACACAAGTGTTAAACACGTGTCATACCCATTTTGACACCAAAACCCCAATTTTGACCCATTTCAAAATTAGTTAGCCAAACTCACCCAAAAGAGTTTCAACACTTCCATAATCACTAAACCTAGTGATTAAACTCAAGATCAAACCCTAATCAAGGCTAAAACGTCAACCAACCCAAAACCCACCAAGTGACAAGAATAACAAGTCACCATAAACCCATTTCATCATCTAAAAGGGTTTCATAACAATCTAGCTCAAAACCCTAACTTGAACATCAAATCTAACAAATGAAATTCGGAGTTTGAGCTTACCAATACCACCACAACGTAGCTAAGAGCGAGATGAACAACTTTAGAACCCGAACTTTTGCGAGAATCCGACTCCTTCTTCTCCAAATCCACCTCTCTCTCTCTAAAAATCTCCTCTCTCTCTAGATAAGGTTGAGAGTGTTTTTGGTTGGTGAAATATGATCCAAAGTGATCAATGAATCAGCCTTGAAGGCTCCAAACCGGCACCCATGTGAATTTACCAAAATACCCCCTTTTAAAATAAAATAACAGCTGGCCCGTAGTTATGTTGGACGGTGTCCCAACCATTGGACGGCATCCCAACTTTCATTATTGGACGGCGTCCCAACATTTGGACGGCGTCCCATTTGTCTGAAACATAAATCAGGGTCTTACATTTTGACATCATCAAATAGGGGGAATTTGTTGAGTCCCCAAAATAATTAAGGATTTAATTATGACAAAACAGAATTTATTTACACTAAAATGTTATGTGCAGCCAGCACAAGTTCGTTTATGTATAATCAGCAAATACTGTTGTGTCGAGTGTTTAGTATGCTGCCTAGTCTACCAGCACAAGGTAGAGTGTATTCTTCAAATCAGCACAGGATGAGCACTCAGCATTTCAAGAATATCAAGTGTCTCAGCATATGAAGAACCAGTAAGTCTGGTTATCAGCATACAACACAAGACAGCCATGCTCCATTACAAGCATGGTGGTTTCCTGAGTGGTCTACATCAATTGTACTATTCAACAGAAGTCGAAGACAAAGTTGAACAGAAAAGGACACGCGTCGACGGCTGACAAGTGACCTTACAAGACCATGTGGGAATGCAGAAGTTTAACGCATGTGCAGACATGGGTTATCCTTTGTCAACGCCTAGGGAACACAACATTCTATTTGTTTAAACAAATAGTAGTGCCAAACCGAATTGGGGTGTTCCTGCAAATAGCTACCAAAAAGGAAAGAAGAGAGCACGCTCTCTGACACAATTGTCCCCATAAGTACATACATCCTATGTACCAGTGGACAATGGATCAATTACACGGATAATAGGACTACTATAAATTGTTGTATCCACTATTGTAATAATTAGTGGTGTGGGTTTAATAATTTAGAGTCCAAATCGTGTAATAGCTTTAAGTTATACTCTTAGCTATAATCTAGGTAATCTGTATCAACCAACTATCATTCCGCCAAGGATAGTTGTAATTCTTTGTGATCTTATCAATAAAGAATAAATCGTTGAAAACTTACCTGTGACTTTATTTAATTTACATGCTTGAATACTAATTGTATTTAACTGTTAAGTTATTTGAAAGAAATTGTATTCACCCCCTCTACAATACTCCTGTTGTTATCAAGGGACCAACACGTTATCGTCGACGACGCCGCCTCCGCCATCGTAGTACCTTGAAACAAGCATACAAATTTTGTTTCACACTCCACGCCAGCTTCTCATTTATCTCTATAATTCCTTTTTCAACAACCAATATCATTACACAAACAACAAATATCGCAGTAAAGTTTATACATAGTGCATTAATAATACTTGTGCATTAGGCCACTTGCTATGGCTAGTGAAACACCACCGCCACTAGCCGTCAGGCGGTAACCACCACCACCAGCAAGTCGTGAAAGGGACCGCCAGTGGGTCCTGCACGGATCTAACGGACCACTGGTGGGGCCCACTCGAGTTTTATTTTTTTTTCTTTTTTTTTCCAATGGCTATTTGATATATATTTTTTTCTTTTACACTTTTTACTCTATACACAAACATAATCACACACTCATACTACACTTTCAATTTTTATTCTACATCAAACACTCTCAACCTTCAATTCATATTTTCACAAACAAAAAAATAAAAATAAAAATTCAAATGGCTTTGGAAGATTTATTACTTTCTGAGAGCGAAAGCGAGACGGATAGTGATAGCGCAGAGTCCGATTTCGATGAAGATTTAATTCAAGAAGGTTACAACACGTTTAACTTACTCGATTCGCTTGATGCAATGTACGAAGAAGACGAGGCTCGAAATTCTCGTACAATTATTAAAAGACGCCGGTTACAAAGAGATCGTATTGATGCCGGTAATCGTTTATTTCGCAACAATTTCTCGGATAATCCAACATTTTCTGGTGATTATTTTCGAAATCGATTTCGAATGAGTAAGTCATTGTTTATGCGTATTGGTCATGCTATTTTATCGTATGATTCTCAACCGAGACCCGATTATTTTAAATTTTTTGAACAATGATACGATGCAACCGGTCAACTCGGTTTCAATATTTTTCAAAAGTGTACATCGGTCATACGTCAATTGGCGTATGGCATTGCGCCTGATGCATTCGATGAGTATTTACACATGGGCGCATCAACGTCTCGTGATTGTTTAAAAAATTATTGCAAATGTATTATTCATATGTTTTCGCGAGAATATCTAAGGAAACCAACTGAAGAAGATGTTCGTCGATTGCATGCCAAACATTTGGAGATGCACGGTTTTTCGGGTATGTTAGGTAGTCTCGATTGCATGCACTGACCTTGGAAAAATTGTCCAGTTGCGTGGCAAGAACATTACCACAGGGGTGATCACGAAGGACCAACAATAATGTTCGAGGCGGTTGCGTCCTACGATATGTGGATTTGGCACGCTTTCTTTGGTCCAGCGGGTTCGAACAATGATATTAATGTTCTTAATGAATCGGATTTGTTCGAAGATTTATTGGATGGTCGAGCTCCGGAGGTCCGTTACACTATCAACGGGAACGAATTTACAAAAGGTTATTACTTGGTAGATGACATATACCTAGAATGGGCAACACTTGTCAAGTCGTTTAAATGTCCAATTGAGCAAAAAATGTAAAGTTTAAACGTTTTCAAGAAGCCGCGAGAAAAGACGTTGAACGAGCTTTCGGTGTTCTTCAAGGTCGTTGGGCAATACTAAAACATCCAGCAAGACCTTTTAGTATCAACAAAATACGTCGAATCATGTACACTTGTGTTATACTTCACAACATGATCACCGAAGACAACGAGCGCAAAATATGCGACCTCGAGGAGGATTATCTCCGCGAACGAGAAAACATGCCGCGACGTACTTCGACGGAGAGAGTTGCGCTCCAAGATCGGGTGGATCGAGAGATGCGAGATAAAAGAGCGCATCATGTCCTTCGCAACAATTTGATCGAACACATTTGGACACTCCCGGATGATTATATTGTTCGTAACAATTAGCGTTATTTATTGTGTTTTTTTTATTTATGTATTGTTTTTTATTTTTTAATTATGTAATGGTTTTAATTTTTAATAATGTAATTTTTTTATTTTATTTAATAAAATGTGATTTGTATTTATTTATTGTATTTAAATAATAATTTTAAATTGGTTAAAGTTTGAAATGAAATGTATGATAGTGAGTATTTAGTGAAAGGAATGTGAAAAAGATATTAAAGAGTTTGTACTAATACGACGCTGATATGGCAGAAAAAATGATAGTGAAAGAGTTGTATCAAGCAAGTGGCCTTACTATCTATTTCAAGATTTTGAGTGTGAATGTAAGATAAGTTCAATAAATCACCACCCACTCCTCTCAGAGGAACAGTTCTTTTTGATATCATTTCAATCACTAAAATACAAAAACACAACTTCTGTCTTCACAAGTCACAGATACAACACAAAGTTTTTACTACTTTTGTAGTTTCTTTCACATTTTAAAACCCCCTGCATTTCTTGTTGAGTTTCTGCTCATTTTTTTAACCATCTCTGAATTTTTTTGTAACTTTATATTTCTTTCTTCATTTCTTGCAAGTAAACGTCAAATTTTTTGGCATATTATCTAGTGTTTGATTCATCATCATAACAGAAGATACAAACACACATTCTGCTTGTAAGGTAATAATAGATAGATTGTATTGTATTATTTATAAGTCATTTTGGTTCTTAATTTATGATCAGAATCTATACATTTGGCTTGATTTGATTGAAACTGAGAATAATTAAATGAGCATTTATCTTTTTATTTATTTATTTATTTCTGTTACACATTTTGAGAAAAAGAAGGCATTAAATTTGTTTTGAGATGGAAATTTAAAGTTACTTGATTTTCCATTCAATGGTTCAAGATTTTTGATATGAAAGGTAACTAGTAGTATGAAACACCTCATTCATCCGTTTGATTTTGTAAATTGAAATCGCAAATTACTCAAAACCAACCCAACAATTCTTCCAGTCATTTTTAATTCAACGATCCGTCAAACCCACAATTCCTCAAAGGTTTTATTTAATTCGTCAATTAAGATCTGATACTTCGTAAATATTTATTGCCGGCACCACAACTGAAATTACGACACCAGATCTGGCCGGAGATTACCACCCACGTCGCCGTCAAGATCCATCCCATCATACCGGCTTCAATCAAGATCCGTCACAAAATCGTTGCAGACCTTTGTTAGCTTTCATGAGTTTTGGTGTGAAGAATTCTTACTAGAAGTTACAGAGGTAACTTTGATTTTCAATTTAAGAATATATGTAAACTTAAGAGTACGTACTTTGATCCATTATCCTTTGTCCCTGTTAGTCACCCTAGAGATTTCCTCTTCTAATTTTTGTTTTCACTTCCATTCTTTTGAGTTGCCCACCAACTGTTCGACTTATTGTCTCAAAGAGTTGTTTTCTCTTTCACACTCTTTTTACCTCACCCAATCATCTTCTCCGGCGATCCAATCATCATCTCCTCCGGTCAATCTTCTGGCGGACGATGATGTAATCTCAATGTCGAAGCCAAACGGCTTTTCGTTTACAAAGTCGAGTGATAGTCGAGTAACTTCGTTCCTGATCTTCAATTTTCCGGATACATGGTCTCGTGATGATTGCCGAAGAGTTTTTGGGGAATACGGGAATCTCAAAGACGTGTACTTTACACGTAAGAGATTGTCGAGCGGTCAACGTTTCGGGTATGTCCGTTTTGAAGGTATCACGGATACTGACTCTTTTGCCAGAATATTAAACACCATACAAGTTAACGGGAAATGGGTTCGTGCTTACAAGGCTTTGGAGAGGAGTATAGATAAACAGTCATCGAATAAGGTTCGTGATTTCAAATTGAATGTTGAGGGGTATGAAGACTTCCCTCCTGCTCCCTGGAATCAGGGATCGTCAAAACCTTCAAGATGGGAAGGCAAAAGCTTCGTAGAATCGCTTGTAGAGTTTAAACATAACCCAAAAGTATCTCAGATTCCTTTCTCTAATCACATCGAGATAAAAGTCGGGGGTAAATGGATAGTATTCGATCTTCCTGATTCGGTGAACAACCACAATCTCGTTTTTAGTTTCAACAAGGATCGGTTATTTTAGTCTCTGGTTGAAGTGAATAAGCTTAAGGTCGACGTCGAGGATGGAGATTTTCAATCGGCCAAAAATAAATCAGAAGGTGATAATGAATTGTCGGGTGAGTGTAATAAATCGTTAAGTGAGAATAAGGAATCATCAAACATGGGTGAGATCAATCGTTCCTATGATGAAGAAAACAAAGGGAAACCTGTTGAAGAACAGGGTAATTGTGTACCTGCAGAAGGAATCGATGAGGTAGAAGATGGTGAGATTGTGTCGCCTGAAAACAAGAATACTCGGGCTCCGTCCGTTGATTCTCCGGCACCGGTATCCACACCGAAAATAATCGACGGTCCGATGTCGGATGCAGTTCAAAGGCCGAGGGATTTTTCGTTTTCCAAGATGAACGACGCTGGTCTCGATGAAAATAACAGCACGAGTGATGCTGGTTCGTTGAAATTTCCAAGGAATTTTCAAAAACATGTTGAGCCGGATCAAACCTTTGGGCCAGATTGTACTTCTGACTCTGATATGGACAATTACTCTTCAAATGGGCCGAGCTTGGGCTCAGACGAAAGAGACGTGGGTGATCCTAGTTCATACGAAAAAGAATGTGTCGTGACGTCTATTCCAGCTCATACCGCGGTTGCTCGTTTTCGTGTTAAAAGGAAAAAAGTTCCTCCTTTGATCAAAAGTCATTTTATTAATCATGTATGGGGTAGGAATAATATGAAGCGTAACTGACGTCGAGATAATCTTCGATGGCATGAAAGATATTTTATCGACAATGTGATGAATAACTCGGAGGAGGATATTGGCTGTTGCTCATGTTGCTCTTCTTGCGCGTCATCGGACTCGGATACATCATCGGACTTGGAAACATAGTTTTCTCAGTTGTCGTGTCGTGTTATCTCTAATGTCTTCGTGATTGTGTGCCCTATATAGTTTTCGAGCTTTTGCGTGTGTGTGCATCCTAATTTTGTGGCTGCGTGTTGTTTCGTGTTTTGTCTAGCTCCTTGCTAGTTTTAATCTCATGTATTTGCTAGTTTTAATCTCATGTATTTGCTTCTTTTTAATAATAAAATTTACCTGCCTTTAAAAAAAAAAAAAAGGGTAGTATGAAACACCTCACCGTTTGTGCTTAATTATTAAGTTAAAAAGTTTGAGTCTTTGTTACTCCGTATTTAATTTAAAGATATGTTTATTTATTGTATTATATCAATCAATTAGTATAAACAATTCCTTTTTGGTGGATTCAGTTCTGTCAAAGTCCTAATCTTTAGTTGGATACTAGAAAAAATTCGACCGCGCGTTGCTGCGGTTGTATTCAACGCGCGGTCATATTTGTATATAAGTTGTTTGGTACCTAATATATCTAGTAGGTTGGGTTGTTTGTTGGACGTGTACGTATATGTATGAAATATAGCTCGAAATATTTAGTGTTTTTTTGACGATGTTCGTTTCGCGTATAGTTAGTCGCGTTGTGTTCGTAAAATAATATCGAGTTGAACGGTGGTCTCGAAAAAATTTAGCTCGCACCGAACGAGAATATAGGGCCCGTTATTTAGTGTTTTTTTAACGATGTCCATTTCGCGCATAGTTAGTCCCGTTGTGTCCGTCTAATTTTTTCGAGTTGAACGGTGGTCTCAGAAAAATTTAACTCGGACCGAGCGAGAAGATAGGGCCCGTTAAAAATACGGGTGGAATCATTTTCTTTTGTTTTTTTTTAAAATTATATATTTACGTTTTTTACCCCTAAAAAAGTAGAAAGTTGGGGGGTCGTTGTGTATATGAAGCCGAATTTGAGGAGCCGGGTGTAGTGTGAACGCAAACTCAAAACGAATAAAACTAAAACTACAATTTTTCCCATGCATATTAGTATATAGGGGTAATTATCCCAATATACTACTCGTAATTAGGGATGGCAATGGATATCCGATCAAGTGGATATCCATTCGATCCACCCGATTATTCGTGGATATGGACGATCTAAATGGATATGGATATGGATATGGACGAAAAAATTTCATCCATGGATGAACCCGCTTCCACCCGAAATAACTAAATATATAAATTTATCACTCAAATTAGTATCATTTATGTAGTAATATTTCATTAATTATATTTTATATTCATCTTCCGTTATATTTTCTCTAAAAATATAACTTTATTCTTATATTTTGTTTTGTTTAATTTAAATGTATTTATCGTACTTTGGTGGTTTAAATGTGATTTCATGTAATTAAAAGTAAGCAACTTACATGTCGATATCTTTACACATTTAATAAGCTATTTATTGAATATTTGTTAAATAGATTAGTAAAAATGTGACTTTTGGTCGCATAATCTATTAAAAAATATTACTTTTGATCGTATATAATGAACCACCGCTCATAATTGTTAAAAATAAGAAAAATCTAAACGGATATGAATAATTATCCATTAACCCGCTTCACCCGACGGATATGGATATGGATGGATGAAAACTAAAAAAAATAAATGGATATGGATATGGATACGGCCTCACCCGATCCATATCCGATCCATTGCCATCTCTACTCGTAATTGAGAAAGTTACTACTGATATTCTGGAGTTAGTGTATCGATTGTCCTTGAATGTCCTTTCCTATTTGTTTTTGTTTTTGTTTTTATTTTTATTTTTTACCAATCAGAAATAGGTTGGTGTGTTTATATTGTTCAACTGACCAAATTGCCCTCCTACCAAATCCAACTACGCCACTCTACCATTCTACTCTATTTTCCTCTCAAATGTCTTTTACATCCCCTATTTTCCTCCATCACTTTCCAGATGATCAATCATACTTTCTTTTGGCCTCTTTATGCTTTAACTCTGTATTGCCTCCAACGTCTTTTCCCTGGCCTTTTACAATCTTACGTGATCGCTCTCTACTTTGTAATCGCTGTGTACTTCGCAACTGCAGTCACTGTGTACTTCGTAACTGTAAGTTTTCCTTACTTTCAGCTAATTTAGTTCTTGAAGTTGTTTTCACCTGATTTAATTCCTGAATCGATTTGCCTCAATCAGTGCAGGCCATGGCGCTATGGGCGATATGGCCAATTGCCCTGGGCATCAAGCAATCAGGGCCATCAATCTTCTAGGGTTTCAAAATGAGAAGATATTGAGTTTTCAATTAATTTAATACAAATTTTACAACGTTTGTTATAAATAAAGCAAGTTGCGTTCAATCTGGAACTTATTTTGAAATTATACAAAAAAAAAAAAAAAAATTCAGTTCTTCAATTTTGTAATTTAATGGCGGAAGGGGTAAGTTGTTTCCAGAGTTAATATGAAGAAGACGATTGAAATGGGGTTTTTAATCATGTTCATTAAAGACCCCCTATTTATATTATGAAAGTTTCATTTACCCTTATACTTTATAAGTAATCATTTTCATCCCAATAGTAAAACAACGCTTTGTTCTATATTCTTTTATGGAATATAATATTACAGTACTAATTTTTTATCTAATTTATTTAAATGCTGTCAATATCTTCTTATGAAATTTTAACATTGAGTATTATTATGCTAGAAGAAGATTGATAATAATTTTCGATGTACTGTAACAATTTTTATTTTACAACAAATCTATATATAAAATCTACGTACTGAATAATACCAGTACGTATTACTTTAAAATATTACTCCGTATATAATGCTTTTACCTGTTAACATGACTTCTCAAAAATTCAATGTTAGTAATATTTTCAAACATATATTACTGCCATAAGTACTCTGTATTAATAGGTGAGTAAGGATGAGATGTATAATTTAAATGAATTCCAATCACGTATAGATCGTGTGTCATTCGTTTCAAAAGGTTGTCAGACATTTTTATACGGCTTCGCCCAGGCCATCAAAATGTTCATGGCCGGTCAAAATGATCAGGACCGGTCCTGACGTCTATCGATTTGCAATATTTGTTCCCGGTGTTTTTTTTTTCTATTTTTTTTTTTAATTATGGATCCAGCTTTTGTGCTAACTGTGTCTCATATAGACAAATTGCAAATGGGCAATCAACCGCAAAGACCAAGTTCTTATGTAGTAGCGTACAACTTTCTTTTGAACATCATGTACTTATGTAGTAGTATGTAAATATGCAACAACTTGGATTTTGATGTAAAATACATGCTCCAGAACGACATAGTTCCTGTTGTACAAAACAATTTTCAAAAAAGCGCAGCAATGCGCCCCCCCCGAAACACTAGTTTTATTATGAAAATCAAGAATTTTACATGACCCTCGTGCTGTAAAAGCTTTAGTCTTTGTCTAATTAATTTACATTCACCAAATAATAATAAAAATCCACAACTGATACTCCCACTTTCACAAATCGCAAACCGTTTCAGATCACAATTATAGGTAAAACTAAAACCTCTTTCCACTGAGATTTACTATCACACCATTGCAAGTTCGTGGATCCATGAGATTTTTTGGTGAGTTTTAAGTTTGGGCAAGATTTCATTTTGTTTTGAAATCAGGGTTTGGTTTATACTTCATTCATATCATATTCATATACACAGCCGTTGTTCTTATCTTCTCTCTAGTTTACGCTACTGCCACGTGCCTACCTTCTTCTCAATCATAGTTTCTCAAGGTTTGATTTCTTTTCAATTTCAGTTTTTTATTACTTTCCGGATCTCACGCACACCTCATATTGTTTGGATTCCATTTTTTTAACTCGATTTTTCATTCTCACGCACAGCTTCCAAGCTTCTCAAGGTTTGATTTTGGTTTTCAATTTCAGTTTTTTTATTTCAGTTGGTAATGTTTGGCCAGCTTCATATTTATCCTCAATTTTCTAATTTGTTCGGCATCTAAATGGAGATATTTGTTTTGTTTATTTTTATTATTTATATTATATAAATATATAAATTTAAATAAAAATATAAAAAGCCATAACTAAATAAATACAATATCAAAAAGTTAATATAAACTAGATTCGGAAGCCCGCGCGTTGATGCGGTTCTCAATGTTTTTGTCATAACGTTTTTGCAATAACGTGTTTTGACAAAACATTTGTTGTAAGCATTTAGCGTTGATTATTTACTCATTTATCCCCACTATAAATTTATAGACATTTATTTTTATTATGTTTTTGAGAGCAAAATATATGAAAAATGAAAGGATTTATACTCCGTAATATTGCAGTATTTTTTTGATTAAAAAAAGTTGGAAGGTCAACAATTACTTTACTACTTTGTCTTACCCCTTCACTCTCGATTAATCGAATAGGTGGTTTCGGTCGTGAGATAAAAAATTAGTTTTTCAACCTGATATCATATTTCGCTGCGGGATGATTTTGATCGGTTAACTATAAGTTAATTATACGTAAAAGGAAAACGGTTACCGGTAATATTAACATACTCTAAAGTTTATATAGAGTATAATATAAGAATTTAATTTAATTGATGTTCGAAATATAAATCTTTACAATTTTATGTAGGTTCAATGTTTTGTGTAACACATATTGAAGCTAAAAAAAAAAAAAAAAAAATTTAAAGTGGTAATGTTTATAACTTAGAGGTTCAGTTTGTCATTTTCATCGTAAATGGGGGTGTAAATAAAAAAAATAAAGTAAAATGGGTTGATTTCATCCGCATATTCATCCTACCCTATCTTTAGTACTCCGTATTCTCTCCTTTAACAGCCCACCGATCTTCCCCAATTTTTCATTCTCATTTTCACTACCATTATAATATCTTACACTAAAATCATAAAAAAAAAATCAAGAAAAATTATATCGATGGTTGCGGTTGACTCGGTGGTTTCCAGTAGTTCTGATCACCTGAACTCGATTTAGTTTTTGGATTTTTCTAACACCCCACTCTCAATAGAGTTGTACTATTTGTATGGTTAGTTGTACCGTGTGCATATTTAGTTGTAATATATATGTGAATAGCTAGTTGTACTCAAGAATGCAGGTAAGAAAAAAATTATTATTTTTGATGTTCTTTTACAATAGTAAGGTGTTGGCCGACGGTGAAGGTCGACGGCGGCGTCGGCTGTTGTGATCGTAACTGTTGCCGGAAGTAGCTTTCCACCGCCACTCTCGTGGTGTGTTGGGCTATTGTAGTTGTTCTCCTACAGGAGGTCCAGCGCTTGACATTTATCAGAGCCACGGTCGTGAAAAACCCGACTCAAAAACTTGACTTTTCAGGTATGTGTTTTTTCTAACCACTACCAAACCGTCCAATGTTCAGATTTGTTTATTGATCGGTTGATTTTTAGATTTGTTTTTGTTCCTTTAATATATATGTTTATCGTTCCCCCCCCCCCCCTTCCCCCCCCCCCTTCTTAAATCAGACAATTGAGTGGACTCGTGAGGTATTTGATATGCTGGGTGTCTTTTAAGTTTTCAGGTATGTTTATATATTTCATCAAACACTAAATTGCCCTTTGTTCCGGAAGTTTGTCTCATGTGTGGATCTGGATGTTTTTTCTTTAGATCAGATTTGATGGTGGTTGAAAGTTGTGGATGGTGACGGTCGTAGCTGGCCGTAAAATCGGCGGTGGTAGGTGGCAGTGCATGGTGGTGTAAAGTGGCTGATGGTGGCGGTTGCAGGTGGTTGGTGGACATGGAATACTGGTGTAGATGGAAAAGAGACCCAAAAATTAATAAGTTCATGGTTTTTTTTTTATTTTTTTGAATATATGTAAAAAGACGAATATTAACTGGTGGTCGTTGTATAAAATCAGAAGATCAAATAAATTATCTCAAAAAAAAAAACACTGTAGCTACAGTGCGCTACAGTAGCTACAGTGTTTTTTGGCGGGCACTACAGTAGCTACAGTGTTTTTGGGTATGTGGCGGGGTATGATTGGAGGGTGTTGTCCATATTTAATATATAGTATAATATAATATAATATATACAGGGTCAGCTGGTTAACTGACCTGTGATTATATCTCAGTTTTGCACAACTTTGATTTCAAGAGCTTCTCAATTAGTTTAATTTGATTTTAGAACATTACATATAGTAGTAGTATTCATTGTTACATAGTAATAATAGTATTATTTAATTAATAGGTCAACTAGACTTTCAATTAGTTTTGCTCAGCTCAATTTTGCACAGTAACTGTTCTTTTCTAACTTATAATTTAAGCTCACTTTTGTTCAATTTCTAATTAGGAAGGTCTATTTCATGGATCCATGAGTTTCTTGTACATATAGGTATCAAATCATCCTTTTCACACTGACATAATCCGAGCGTAGCATTCCTATAAACAAAATGTCGCATGGTGAATAAAATATACTGAGTAATTTGTGGTTTCCCGTGGTAAATAATTAAATTGATGCATTTGAATTCCTAAATCACTATTAGTGTAATAAAATAGTTACTATACTCATAACTAACGTATAAATTATTATGTTGCAACATCTAAAACCTATTATTATGTTGCAACATCTAAAACCTAGCAAAAAACGAAGATGGGTGAACCTATAAGCCTCATACCGTCTTACTTACCGGTGGAAACAAATATGAATCTTGCTATACCATTGATCTCAAACGATGGGTGACGGAGACACCGGAACACAATATTCTTTAGTATAACTCCACAGTTTCATTCTTGAGATGCCTTTTACAGAAACTTGCTCACAGTAGTAGTCAGAAGAGCCATGAACTGGTGCATGTATTATCTCTATATTCGAATTTTCCTTGTCGATTACTGTAGTTTTAAATGATTGAAATAATTATTACTTATAATTCCACAATATATCTATATATATAAAGTCTATATCCAACTCAAGTTAATCTACTCAAGTTAATCTGGCATAACTAAATAGAAGGACAAAAAAAAAAACTAATTCACAGTGTTGTTTTTGTTTGTGCCACATGAGATAATGAATGCTTCCTCGATCTTTGCTTTATCACCAACATAAAAGCACATATTTCCAAATGATCTCAACCGATTTATGGAATATGACTATATCTCACTGCAATGCTTTAGAAATAACTTATATTGATGTGAAAACAAGTATGATTTATTAAACTGTAAAGGTACATTATTATAAACTATATTAACGGTGAAGTTAAACCATACCGTGGATTCGAGACATTGTTTGTCATGATCTTCAAGCTTGATTAGCTTAGAACAGAGAGTTGACTGATCCTTTTCTGGTTCAAATAAGATCACACCGGCCATGTTACTTATGCTGTTCACGTACGTTATACGCGTCAAATGCTCAATTAAAATTGATGTCTCGTCCTAGTGGGTATTGTTACCGGTAGTTTCTAAAAGATCCAATCTCGTTCCTATGAGCTTAACATTTAATACCAACACCTGCCCAGGGGTACGAGCATAACAATAATGAAAAACACAAAAATCGAGTCATTATGTGATGACCCGGAAATTTCTGACCAAATTTAAACTTAATCTTTGTATGATTAACATTTCCGACACGATAAGCAAAGTCTGTAAAACTGAATCTCAAAATTTTTGAACTACTTTTATATATTTAAATACCTTTCGGTTGTTTTCGACGATTCGCGAACAATTATATGTAAATAGATACATATATACTATAACTTGAAAAGGTAACAATGTATTAATTATTTGATACCGTACATTAAACTTATTGATTTAACTATCTATTTGAATATATATGATAAGTTGAAATATTTATTATTAAAATTTATTTATAAATAACTTTCAATGTGTATTTAAAAATTGATTTATGTATATTAAAAAGATATATACATATATATAATTTCAAGTTATTTAGTAAACGATAGTAACATTCGTTTATTGATTCGATTGATATTTAGATAAGTTAACTAAAGCGTTTAAGATGAACCAGTAAAACACTAATTTGCTACAGTATTTTCAAATTGCTACAGTACCCAAAATGCTACAGTGTTTTCGAAAATTACTATTTGCTACAATGAAATTGCTACAGTAAAAATTGACTTTGCTACATTGAATTGCTACAGTAACGAAAAGAAAACAAAAGAACTAGTTTGTTTAAGACTATATTTTTTGCTACAGTAACTTTGCTACAGTGGTATAGTTTATGGATGATTTAAGACTATATTTTGACAAAGGTAAGAGTCACGAAATGAAAAGAACTAGTTTTCTCAGCGTACGAAAGGGCGTTCGAAAAACCGGAACCGGGACATAAGTCGAGTGACGACGTACGACTTTTCGGGACAAAAATTACAAATTAACTATGCACATGAAATTAATATAATATATAATTAATTATATAAATTATATATATTATATTAATATTAAAATATGTCGACAAGCAAGAAAACAAAAGGATTGTGTGCTGGACAGCCGGCCCATGCGATCGCATGGGATATAGCCTTCCCAGCCATGCGATCGCATGGCCACCAGGGACAGGCCACAACTATAAATACCCGATCATTTCTGTTTCTGATCTCATTGTAATTACTTCGTAGATATTTATTTATTATATTATTATTATTATTATTATTATTATTATTATTATTATTATTATTATTATTATTATTATTATTATTAAGATTAATATTATTATTATTAATCTTATTATAATATTATTATTAGTAGTATATATACATAAAATACTACGACGAGGTTATGAGCGTGTCACCTTCAAAATAGTTTTATGAGCGGGATAAAGCTAAGGAAATTATGGGTTATTGCCAAGGAGGTTATGGGTAATATTCATGGGTATTATTTGCAAGTCAAACCTAGTGTTATCATCTCCGTTACGTCTACGTACTTTTCTACAATATTGAATCTCAATATTGATATGTTGAGATTTACGGTTATTTGGTAATTCGTGTTTCGATCACATTTTGGTGAACGACTTTATATGCTGCTAAGGTGAGTTTCATAAGATCCCTTTTACTCTCTACATTTTTGGGCTGAGAATACATGCAAATGCTTTATTAACCGATATACAATATTTATATGTGTGAGTTTCATTGCTCCCTTTTTAATTGCTTTTGCAATATATATTTTTGGGCTGAGAATACATGCAATTTATTTTAAACGCAATGGATACAAGTACATACTTAATTCTACACCGAGTTTGAACCGAAAATCCCTTAGCTTTGGTAACTAGTAGCTACCAGTACATAGGATATGGACTGGTGGGCGCGAATAACAGTATATGGATCCATAGGGCTTGACATCCCCGTCCGAGCTAGAGCGCTAGCCTTTTAACGGACGTATGTTATTTGAGTTTAGGACACGTTGGTTTGCGTGTATTAAAACGAATGGGGTATTTATCATTATAACGTTAAAGCTTAGTTACCAGGGTGCTCTGTTACGTAGAATCTATTGACAAAATTTTGATAAACGTTTCTGGATGAAACAACTGAAATCTTATGATCCACCTTTATATACAGATTATGCGCAACATTAAAACTATGAACTCACCAACTTTTGTGTTGACACTTGTTAGCATGTTTATTCTCAGGTTTCCTAGAAGTCTTCCGCTGTTTGCTTAGTTGTTAGACAAGCTATGTGCATGGAGTCTTACATGACATATTTTTCAAGGAAACGTTGCATTCACCAAATCATCACCATGTATCTTATTTTGACTGCATTGTCAACGGAAATACTGTTGTAAACTATTATTTATGGTGATTGTCTATATGTAGAAATCATCAGATGTCGAAAACCTTTGATTTAAATATTCATTTATGGTGTGCCTTTTCAAAAGAATGCAATGTTTACAAAACGTATCATATAGAGGTCAAATACCTCGCAATGAAATCAATGAATGACGTGTTCGTCCATATGGATTTGGAGCGATCGTCATACATTAAAGTCACATGCAGATATTATAACGAATGATACCGTGCAACATTTAAATCTGAATCATTGACAGAATTAAGTGCACAATTCAAACCTTAATTTTGTGTACAACATTCAATTTGCTCAAGAAACTCTGTAATCATAACAATAATGAAGTATTATCAGAATACATAGTAATTTTAAACACAATAAAGAATGATACTGTACTGAATTAAAATCCTAAATTTATATTAGGTAGCCTAAAGCCTAAAACGGGAATTTAGTAAACCAATTCGTAAAACTTAGGATTTCGATTATGTACAGTATTATTCTTTATTGTGTTTCAAATTACTATGTGTCTTGCTAAAACTTCATTATTGTTATGATTACAGCGTTTCTTGAGCAACTTGAATGCCGTACACAAAATTAAGGTTTGAATTGTGCACTTAATTTTGTCTATGATTCAAATTTGAATGCTGTACAATATCATTCGTTATAATATCTGCAAGTGACTTTAATGACTCGATTTTTGTGCTTGTTCATTATTGTTATGCTCGTACCGCTGAGGCCGGTGCTGGCTCTAAATGCTAAGCTCGTAGGAACGAGATTAGATCTTTTAGAAAGTACCGGTAACAATACCCACTGGGACGAGATATCAATTTTAATTGAGCATTCGACGAGTATTAATGTACGTGAATAGCATAATTAACAAGGCCGGTGTGATCTTATTTGGACTAGAAAAGGCTCAGTCAACTCTGGGTTCTAACCTAATCATGCTTGAAGATCATGACATACAATGTCTCGAATCCACAATATAGTTTAACTTCAACGTTAATATATTTTATAATAATGTACCGTTACAGTTTAATAAATCATACCTGTTTTCATTGCTTTATAAGTTATTTCTAAAGCATTGCGGTGAGATAGAGTCGGATTCCATAAATCAGTTGAGATCATTTGGAAATATGTGCTATTTTGTTGCTGATAAAGCAAACATTGAGGAAGCATTCATTATCTCATGTGGCACAAACAACACTGAGCCATCTGGCGAATTACTTTTCTTTTTGTCATTCCATTTAGTTATGCCGGATTAGCATGAGTTGGATATAAACTTTATATATAGATATATTTTGGTGGTATAAATACTAATTATTCAATCATTTAAAACTACAGTTAACCAACAAGGCAAATTCGAGTATATAAATAATACTTGAACTAGTTCACGGATCTTCTGACTATTACTATGGGCGAGTTTCTGTAAAAGGCATCTCAAGAATGAAACCGTGGAGTTATGTTAAAAAATATTGTCTTCGAGTGTCTCCGTCACCCATCGTTCGAGATGGAATGGTATAGCAAGATTCATATTTGTTTCCACCGGTAAATAAGACAGTATGAGGCTTATAGGTTTGCTAATCGGCATTTTTTGCTAGCTTTTAGATGTGGAACATAATAACTTATATGTTAATTATGAGTATAGAAACTATTTTATTACACTAATAGTGATTTAGGAATTCAAATGCATCAATTTAATTATTTACCACGAGAGACCATAGATTATATTTTATTCATCATGCGGCATTTTGTTTATAGGAATGCTACGCTCGGGTTATGTCAGTGTGAAAAGGATGATTGGATACCTATCCAAGAGTGGTTATAGAGTTCTCGAATGTCACCGTATGAGCATAGCTTTGTTGATGTGAAGGTCGATAGCGGGGGTTTTTATGATGTTATGGTCTCTTATGATGAAGGTATCTGTGTGCATATGCTTTTACATTTCCATTTTTACCAATATTACAAGCATGAACAATTTTAGAAAAAACACACACAAAAGAAAAACTACTCAACTCTGTCTTATTTATGTATTTTTTATATATATATATATCAACAGTTGGGCACTTCTTTTAAAGTAGACTGTGTTTTTGTCATTTTTACAAGAAAGATCGTTATTTTGAAATATTAAACAAAATGCGATCGTTCAAGAAGTCGTGTGATAAGGACTAAGAAAACAGCAGTAGCAGATTATGATAGCAGCAGCAACAGATAATTTATCTTAACTATAAGCTAGATGATAAGCTGATGATGAATGATGAATAATATGAAGAACAGAGAATGATAAATGGATGATGTGTTTATTAAAATGAAAATGAAATACAAGATAAAATCAGAAAGATCACACGATCTTCTGCCTAAAATCCTAAAATCAGTCAAGATAAACATTATCTTGGTGCCCAAGCCTACATGGCCAAATACCAATACAATACTAAAAATCAAAGATGCCTACTACATGCTCACATCACTACTATATATATTAGTTCAGTCTACACATTAACCCTACATTAAATGGGCCTCGGTTGGCATCGTTTGGCTGGGCTATTCTCTATCATCGTGATTGTGTCTTTGTCGTTGCTTTGATTATCTTTAGGGAGTAATTGTTTGCCTTTTGTTTTGAAAAATTGTGTTGCGCAGTGTCACATGAAGGGCGCTATTATTTGCTTTTTGGGGAATTGGTTTGTTATTTTTGGCACCTATTGTTAGCGAGTCCCGTTTTACTATACTATTCTTCTTTCTTTTAAAGTATTAGTTTATCGTTCTCAAACTCGTTTATCAGGGACTTTTTCGGTGGAGTTGATAGTTGGGGAGCCCAATTTAGCAAGTGGGGCATGCTTATACTTTCCGTCATGTTTATCTTTCAGGTAAGTTATCTTGTCACTTTTTTTCTCCCTTTTATTTTTAGTATTCATAGTTCGAATAGCTGAATAGTTCTTTGTATTTCGTCTTGGTTTTTGTACAATTTTTTTGCCTGCCAACATTAATACATTATTATGCTTTATGTTTGTTTTCAGAGCTCTATTGACACTCCTTTGGCAATCGTAGCAGTTGGTTCTTGTTTGACACTATATTATGTGATTTTTTTCTATTAAGTGGCGTGACAATGTGTAAGTTCTTTATTCCCGTTTATATCCCCCACGCGGGATCACATGTTAATACTCTCCTATTGCTACCTTCCTCTAAACATTATAAGTTGTGTATAGAGGCCATATATCATGATCCGGTGGAACTCATAGGTCTTTATGCAGTTCTAGTTAACTTCAGCAAACAATATTACACTTTTTTCTATATTTTGTTATGCTTGCATATTCAAAACATACACTCTTTTAATTAATTTTTAGTCCTGCTTGCAAAAACACATACAAATGCTAAATCCTCTACTACACTTCACTAAAACTGACTATGAGGTTCAGATTATTACGTCACACAATCACTTTGAAAATGAATGAACAACCGCTTTTCTCATGTTAGAAACTATTGTCGTTCTTCCATGATCACTAAAATGTTATTTAGAAGCTCTTAATTATGCTGAAATGCAAGATGTTGTTGATATTCGACTGATGGTGCGTTGTATTTCATGTAGAGCTCCACTACTTTTGAAGGGAATTAAGAATTGGCCATCTAGTAAGACAAGCCAAACCCGATGCTGGAGAAGGTACATTACTCATGAAGGTCGACTGATAGTGGATATTAAAGGTTAAAAGTATTTGGCCCTTTCGTCCTTGACTTGTCTCATGATATAATTTTTTATCTTTTCAATCCTTTGACAGTTTGTGATTCGACATATAGGAATCGACTCATCGACCCATTCATAAGTAAATGGGTTGATATTCCTAAATTTAGATACTTATCTTGATATTCCAAGTCAGCCGACTAGTTGGTTTCGGATAGTGTCCGACTTGACTTGGTCCATTCGGCTGTCAATGTCGGTCAACTGGTTAAAATGGGTCAAAAGTCGACTAGTCCCCAACGTAGTCAGGGTGTATAGAAGCAGAATCTGCTGTGAACTTTTGAGGATGATGTAGTGTTATGATTAACTCACTATATTAGTTTTATGGTTATTATTACTGATTTAAAGGTTAATTTTAATGCTTTTTAGATTTAGATGGTTAATTAATTTATAGATACTACGAGTACTATAAATGGATAAAGTAATAATTGAATCTTTTTACTGTGAAGATCTACAATTGTAACCGTTGAGATAAATAACGCGATAAATAACAAGCAGCAAATATTTTACTTTACATTGAATTAAACAACAAACAAAAACTAGAAGGTTTTCAAATAACTGAGAGCGATTTATAATAAATGGCGATTTATAATAAATGTAAATGGATGAATAATATGAACATTAGAACATGTATAGCAAACAAGAACATCACATTTTTTATAAAATTTGTTGAACCATCGATTATGATGTAGGATGCATGGCTCGAGTACATAATAGAAAATACCAAAAACATCATTCCATTTAGAGTTAAATAGTTAATAGATTATAGATCAAAATTGAGTTTCATATCTTCTTTCACTTTATATTACGTAAGCTTAACCGTTGTCTTAGACCATTCTCTATGGGCATTTCCACATCGTTCTCCTCAGACTTTTTGATTGTGACGTGTTTGACCTTTATTAACCTAAAATGTTAGATTTTTGTGTCAAATATTTATAGAGTGATGTGGTAAAATTTGATTGAAAATTAATTGGAAAAAAATCAATTAATAACAAAAGTAAATTAATATTAAATTATGATTGGTTGGTGACATTTAGTTATGACTAACGCTTCACCCTTTACGCTCCATTAAATTCGTTACCATTCGTCAATTGTTGTCCAGCTCAGCTAAGGCTCAACTTTGACTCGGCGATAATACAAGTCTCACCATCATCTTCACCATATGCACTGCCGGGCGTCAGCTCCATCTTAATTGGCTCCGTTTTGTGCAAGGCGGTAATTCTCAGGTGAAAGGTGTGAGCAGGAAAATGTTTGATTTCTTGAGTAGATATTCAATATTGCTAACACGACTAGCAAGGAGGTACATAAAGATTACTATGGGTTGCTAAGTTAAGAATTTCCATTTGAAATTATACAAATTGTAGACTTTAACCAAGAAAATGAGAAAATCACAAAGTTATCATACAAAACGCATTTACTAGTAGCATTTTGAATATCAAATCAGGTAATAAAATTTATAAAAACTATAAAATTTTCAAATACCGTCTATTTGCACGTGTACCTGATGTCCTGATCATGTAGTAGTAGAGTATAGGTAAAGTCCGGGAGTTTCGTTTCACAAGCGAGTGTAACGTATGATGTGTTCTTGAGTTTTGAAACATGTAATCAAAATAATGTCTTGAAAATGTGCATATATATTTATTTTTGTTGTTGCTTTAAAATTTTTTGGCTACAATTTGAGTTTTTATTGCTTTAATTCTTGTTAAATATATATTATTACATTTAGATACAGTAAATAACTAGATATGATACTATTATAAGTTACATATCCTACTTTTATAAAAAAAAAAGATTGTACACGGTAAAATCCCGAAAGAGACCAAGACGGTGGCGGTGCAGTCGCCGGTAAATTATATCGTGGTCTATGAAACTGCTTATACTTTTGATTACAAACATGTGAATTCACCAATTTTATGTTGACGTGTTTTGCATGTTTTATCAGTTACTTGGATGAGCTACTCCTGATGTTTGCTTAGAGGTCGCATGCATTATTACCCTTGGACTCCAGCTTTTATTCGGACATTTGTTTATTCACATTTAAACTTTTAAACTTAATGTTGCTAATTATTACTACATGACCTATGGTATGTAACTGTTTAACGAGACTTACGTTTATGAGTCAAACTTTTTAAATAACAAATGCGAATACTTTTGAAAACGTCTCATTTAGAGGGTGTACCGTTACTGTGAGACCCAATGGTCAACACACCATCAATGGATTTTGACAGGGTGTTATAACGTGTGATGCACTATTCGAGTTAATCGGGTATGCGTATCATTAAAGAGTATAGAAAAACAGATTTCTTAAGTAAATAGAAACCGGTTTTGTTATAGGGTAAAAAATCGGTTTCTATTTTAGACTTAAAGAACCTGTTTTTTGAAGAAACCGGTCTCAATTTTTAGGAACCCGTTTTATGAAAAAACCGGTTTTAAAGCCTTTAGTTTAGGAACCTCTTTTTTTAATTTTTTTTTCCTTTCAAAAAAACAGGTTTCGATGCATTTTCGCTTTGAGCGGAAAACGAAAAAATTAAATATGAGTCATGACATATATTTAGACCACCATAGTTTCAAGTTTCAACCTTCACTTACTTTCAGCTCTCTCTAATTTATCAAATGTATTATTTCATAACAATGCAAAAGCACTCAGTTTAAATATTACTCTTTTGTTTTTATTATTTCCTCACCTTGTCTCGTTGTTTATGCAGGTGATGTTGCGCCAACCTTGAGATTTAAAGAGTATTATTATACTGTCGGGAAGAAGTTCACTAAGTTCATAGACCGACGAGCGGGTTGGTTCAATAAGTTCATAGATTTCACACAATTGGTCGAGGTGCCGCTTGTAGGGAAGAAGTTCACTAGAATAAGTGACGATGGGGTAAAATTTAGCAAGTTAGATCGTTTTTTGGTTTCGGATAACTTTCTTAACATGTGGGACAATATCTCGGCAATAGCTTTGGATAGAAAAATCTCAGACCATGTGCCAATCATCCTTCGTGACAATAATGAGGATTTCGAACCTAAACCTTTCAAACTCTTCGATGTATGGCTTGAATCTGAAAGGACCCGTTCATATACATTATAAACGATTCACAATAGTTGATTACATTGCGAGGTATTTGACCTCTATATGATACATTTTACAAACATTGCATTCGTTTTTAAAAGACAATCTTTCTTTACATCGAAAATTGACAGGCATGCATACCATTTTATAATATCCACTATCCAACTATAAATTGATTTAATAATAATCTTTGATGAACTCAATGACTCGAATGCAACGTTCTTCGAAATATGCTATGAAAGACTCCAAGTAATATCTTTAAAATGAGCAAATGCACAGCGGAAGATTTCTTTAACACCTGAGAATAAACATGCTTTAAAGTGTCAACCAAAAGGTTGGTGAGTTCATTAGTTTATCATAATCATTTATTTTCATTATTTAAATAGGCCACAAGAATTTCATTTCCAGTTCTCATAAATATACGTCCCATGCATAGAGACAAAAATAATCATTCATATGGTGAACACCTGGTAACCGACATTAACTAGATACATATAAGAATATCCCCTATCATTCCGGGATCCTCCTTCGGACATGATATAAATTTCGAAGTACTAAAGCACCCGGTACTTTGGATGGGGTTTGTTAGGCCCAATAGATCTACCTTTAGAGTTCGCGTCAATTAGGGTGTCTGTTCCCTAATTCTTAGATTACCAGACTTAATAAAAAGGGGCATATTCGATTTCGATAATTCAACCATAGAATGTAGTTTCAATTACTTGTGTCTATTTCGTCAAACATTTATAAAAGCGCATGTATTCTCAGTCCCAAAAATATAAAAGGGTAAAAAGGCAAATGAAACTCACCATACTGTATTTCGTAGTAAAAATACATATAACGTCATTGAACAAGTGCAAGGTTGGCCTCGGATTCACGAACCTAAATTAATTATATATATTTATGTGTTGGTCAATATTTGTCTAACAAATTAGGTCAAGTCATAGTGTACCACAATCCTAATGCTCGAGACTAATATGCAAAAGTCAACAAAAGTAAATTTGACTCAAAATAATTTCCAAAAATCTATACATGATTAATATATAGTTTAATTATCGTTGTTTTATATTTTTAAATATTTTTTTAAAAGATTTATTAGAGTAAATAATATAATTTATTTATTAATAAATAAAATTTTATATTAAATTTATATAATAAAATATACTTTTATATATATTAAGTAATAAAATTTATAGGGTTCATTTAATATCATAAAGATAATATGATAGGTATTATTAAAGTAAGTTATTACACGTAGTAAAATATGTTTGTATCACATATTTATTTGATAAAATAATATCTATAATGATAGTAAGTAACAGTTGTATTATTTTGTAATAATAATTATTATTATAAAAATATCAATATTTATAATTACTAAGATGACATTAGATAAAACGATAATTCTAATTATGATAACTTTAATATTTACGATAATTTTTAACATTATCTTTAAAATAATATTTCTATTTAAAATAATAATAATAATGATATTTTATAGTAACAATGACATTTCTATTAAAATGATAATTTTTGTTAAAATGATAGTTTTAATACTAACGATACTTTTAATAATAATAGCAATGATAAAAATAATAAGAACGATAATTTTATCTAAATCAATATCTTATAATATTTTAATTTCATCATGATACTCTTACCCATTATTTCCTAATCGTTTCGTTTAATAGCTTTTAATCGTCTTTTATATCGTGTTCATAATAATGATAATAATAGTAATCAAAATAATTAGGTGTTACAAATATTTATTTTAATTACACTAATATTAATAATGATAGTTACTATAACATTATTAACGATAATATTAATAATTATCTTAATGATAATATAGTAATAATAATAATAACAATAACAATAACCATTTTTAAATAATGATATATATATTAATAATAATAATACCAATAATAATAATAATAATAATAATTGGATAATAATAATAATACTAATTATAACTTTAACGATAATAACGATAGTAATAATAAAAAAAATAACAATTTTTAATGATAAATCCCTTTTATTGATAAAGATAATAATAATGATAATAATAAGATAAAACTAGAACGACGATAAAAACGACGATAATAATAATCATTTTTAATAAAAATATCAAAAATTCAATTGATTATAACTTGTAATCCGTTCATCGAAACCATTCGATATCTAAAGGAAAAGTTCTTAATTTTTCGCTAGCTTTCCAAGGACATGCATATCTTATACCTTATCTCAACCGCAAGTGTAACTAATTCAATATTCAACCTAACCTGTCTAAGGGCAATATCAAAAGTACAAGCATGCATAATCCTAAATACTCGAGCACTAGTCAGGGATACACTATTATTATGTAAAAGTTAAATTATGAGTACTCACGTATCAATATTGAGATTCAATATTGCAGGAAAGGTACGTAGATGCAACAGAAATGATAAACACTATATTGACCTCACGAGCATACCCATGAACCATACTCAATCACCTCTATAGCTATAACCCATAATTTCCTTAATCCTATCCCACTCGAAAAACAATTTCGAAATCACTCGGACAGCACTCCGTCGTAATATTTTATGTATACTAATAATAGCTTGAAATAATACGGAGTAACTATATATATGTAAATCGATTGAGAGAGTTTAGAGAAAAATATTTTCAAGTTTATATGAAATAATGAAACCTATTGAATTCTATTTATAATAGATTTTTGAATTATTAAAGTATGAATTATTAAAGTGAATTATTAAAGTATGAATTATTAAAGTGAATTATTAAAGTGAATTATTAAAGTTAAAGTAAAGTAAAAATATAAAACTATGTACGTATAATACGCGTATAAATATATATAATATTAATCGTTATATATATAACATAAAATATAAATATCGTTATCTTTATCATACTAGTTAAGTAATGAGTTGTCAAAAGTGGTTCTAGATATTTATAAAAGTTATATACGTTTTAATAATAAAGTTCTTTTTAAACTGAAAACATTTTTCTACGTTTGAAACTAAATAGATCAATCGAGTCTTTATGAGATTCAATCTTCCACTATCCTTTGTCTAGTTCTCAATGATTGACAATTTGTTCTTATTTATAAATCACTTTACCATTTTCCGAATATTGTTAAAATGAAAAGATTTCTCAAATCAACGTGGGCCTTTCAACAGAGACTTGTAATCATAATTCAATATATCTGATAATTCAATCATTTGATCTTATCTTCTAATTCCATTGATAAACATTTTGAAACAGATACAATCATATAAAGTATTTAATCTAATATTTTGTTTACGTTTCAAGTTATAATATATATACACATATACATATATAATCATATTTGTTTAATGGTTCGTGAATCGTTGGAACTTGGTCGAGGTTGAATGAATGTATGAACATAGTTTAAAATTCTTGAAATTTAACTTAACAAATATTGCTTATCGTGTCGGAAACATATAAAGATTAATGTAACGACCCTGGAATTTCCAACATTTATTTATTA
This sequence comes from Rutidosis leptorrhynchoides, assembly GCF_046630445.1. Lineage (NCBI taxonomy): Eukaryota > Viridiplantae > Streptophyta > Magnoliopsida > Asterales > Asteraceae > Rutidosis > Rutidosis leptorrhynchoides. The sequence goes on from NC_092336.1 coordinate 423,375,401, forward strand.
ATAATTATTATTATTAATACGTGTGATTAAACGAATGTATGTTATTACATTTACATGTTGCCTTGATTGCCCGTACTTGACTTTTAAGGGCCCGAAACGTCTTTGTGACACCCGGAACTTTCACGAATAATATTTTTAGATATTATTTACATTCATGATTAAATTTATTAATCATTTTAATTAACTAAGGCTATTAGTTAGTTACTTGGGCTTTAATTGGTTTAACTTGTGATTTATTTGAACTTGGGCTTTGTTAGTGTAATGGACTCATGTTATTGGACTTTCAAGCCCACCCTACATTATTAATGGACTTAGTTAGCCCATGTCCTACACTTGTAAGTATCAATTAGATGGAGACTACTTAGTTTAATACTTGAAAGAATCTAGTTAGCTTGTTATCCCCATGCATGACCATTCATTAACCACCTTTATGAAGCATTACATTCTAGTGACCACAAAACTTCTCCTTTCCCCCCCATTTTCTGCTGAAAAACTGCAGCCCCTAAGCTCCCTTTAGGAGTGTTTTGTTTCATTTTCTTGTTTACTACTTCACTCACAAATCCTCTCAAAAACACACACAAAATCCTCTCAACTTTTCCTCTCTTTTTCTCTCTAGATTGTAAGCATTATGAACTTCTTTTCTTCCTTTTCTTTTCTTACAAAACTGAATTTATACACCTTAAATCATCATCATCTTTGTTGTTTGATTACTTGTTAGTTATAGTTGTTTACTTGTTGTTGTTACATACTTGTTACAAGAATCAACTTTCTAGTTAGATTCTTCTTTTATCTTGTAATTGCAAGAACACTCAAGAACATAGCTTACTAGTTATGATTCTACATATACTTTCTTAAAAGATTGCAAGTTCATGTGTTGATTAAACTCATACTTGAAGTTCATGAAGTAAACTTTAAAGTTTACTTTCTAAAGATCAAACTTTGGTTTGAATCTTTAAAGTATGAACAACCATGAACAAACTACATGTTTACTTAGTTACTTCTTCATTTATTGCACTTTAATTTCATGTAGTTAGTTTATTTTCAAGTTTAGAGTTCAATATTTCTATTATAGTTCATGTAAGTGTCAAACCTAAGACTTTGATGTAACTTTGGTTCATCAAACTACATGCAACTCTTAAGTGAGTTGTGCTTCATGTCTTAGACTTGCACTAGGGTTATGATGGTCAAGACTTGGTTAAGATGATGTATATACATCAATGAGCTGTACACTTGAAGCTATATGCATCAAGGATGAGAACCATGATGAACATCAAGCACCAAGACCACCGGAACCCCTTTTAAACTCACTGTTCTGTCCAAAACCTACTGACCTGATGATTCTGGAACAGACCAGTAGACCTGGGCTGTTCTAACCTTGATTTTTAGATAGAACTTTTCGATTAGATAACTTTTCATATAAGACTCGTCGTAATCCGAGTTACGGTTTAGAGTCTACGGCCCTCCGAGCGTCACTATGTCCATTTACTTTTCTGTTTTCTGTGTACAGTTTCTGTTTTTCTGGTTTCTGTAACAGACCGATACACCTGGGCTACTGTAACCTTGATTTTCAGATAGCTCAGTTCGTGTAGATAACTTTTCATATAGGACTCGTCTTAATCCGAGTTACGGTTTAGGATTTATGGCCCTCCGATCGTCACTATGTCCTTTAACGTTGTGCAGAAATTTCTGACCTACTCGCACTTAGACCGTCGCCACGGTCAAACCAAGACGAGTTTGCTTCTGTAAATTTTACCACACTTAAGGGACTCATAGATGGAGCCATGGCCACTGGTCTCACCTTAATTCAGTAAGGGTAGAGGCCGTGGTGACTGACTGAAGTCAGACTTTGTTGAAAACTACTTTCATAAACGAAACTTACTTTACGCCTTTTGTTTAATGATGATTGATGATGACCCTTAAGACCTTAAATACATACTTTTAAACCTATTAAGACGATTTACTGACTTAGTACTATTTGACTTAGGTTGAGGACTTCGGACCATTTACTTGCACACCTTTCCCGACTACTACTTTACCGCTACATATCATTGTGAGTTATAGCATTCCCTTTTTACTTTAACTTATTTTGGGAACTGAGAATACATGCGGATTTTATGTTTTACATACTAGGCACAAGTACTTAAACTTATATATGTGTGGGTTATATAACGGCAGAAACATTCCCTTTAGCTCGGTAACGTTTAATCATTGGTTTATGAACCGGTGAACGCGAATCTTAGATATGGATCCATAGGGTTTGACATCCCCACTCGGGCTAGTCGCGCTAGCAGTCAACGAGTGTTTAATACTTCGTAAACATACGCACTCGCCAAGTGTACTTTCAGGGGGTATTTTAAACGTTAAGTTAGTTACCAAGTGCCCACGGTTAACATATACTTTATCATACTGTTTTGGAACGCTCTTTGTAGCACTGAAATCTCGTGGCCTACCTTACATACTGTTATACTTAAACTATAGCTCACCAACCGTTGTGTTGACGTTTTTAAGCATGTATTTCTCAGGTGCTTGAGGTTGCTTCCGCTGTGTACTAGTCGTGCTGTAGAACCCGCTGCTTAGAGTTGTCCACGCATGAACAACTTTACTTTGCATTCAAGCATTCGTACTTTTGAACTATGACTTGTAACGACCATTGTGGTCACATACACTTATTATTTGCTTCTACTTAGTGAAGCATGCTTTTGAAATGTAAAACATTTGATGTCGGTTATGACATCACCTTTTTATCATGAATGCAACTTCTTTAATTACAGCATATAGTACTTAACCTTGTAATGATCCTGTTGTTGATGATTCATACACGATGGTTTTGTACGGGACATCACATTTGGTATCAGAGCATTGGTTGTAGAGAATTAGGTTGCATTAGTGAGTCTAAGACCGACCCGAGTAGGATTCACTAATAGGACTAATCTACAACTTGCTAGTTTACTTGTTTCCGCTGAACTTACTGCATGCTGCTGCTTACTGTTACTGCTATATGCCGTGTGCTACTACGTGATTTCACTACTGCATGCTATTACTTGCTTTCGATTGCATGCTAGTTTCGTACGATTACAGATATTGCCATGCTACTTATTGTTATACATGATTTAAACTGTTGGCCTATTATTTGCTTGCTTTATGACATACTGACATGGAAAATTTATTTTTCCTTGTTCAGATGTCGGATGTTCCACCTGCTGGCATTTCGGGCAGTACAGACTCAGACCCCGTCGCCCTACCTACTGCTACACCTGCTGCTGCTACTGCCGATACACCGGCCCCGACACCCACTAGTGATCCCGACGCTTCCACTTCCGGAGATGGTACTAGTGCACCTGCCCCAGTTTCTGCTCCCGGACCCTCGAGGTCACAGCCCCGCATTGGTGGTATTGAGATCCCCGCAGAGTTCGGGGAAGGGCCTTTTCGTAACCACATGCGCACGCCTTGCCGACGCACTCCCGACGGACGTTTAGTCGTGATTCCGCCAGGCAGACACAGACAGATGTTGGCCGCCTTCGGACGCTTCGGATTACCAGCTCAGCCACCAGTGTCACCACCACACGATTCGGATGACTCATCATCCACCGATTCTTCATCATCAGACGACTCCAGCGATGATGAGGATCCTGCTGATAGACCTATTCAGGCACCCTCCACCCCGCCGAAGAAGCGGTACCGTTTCGACGGCACCGTCATTCCAGGGGTGAATAGAGGTCATGCTTTTACTGACGCTTTTGGCCATCGTCGTAGGGTTACTGCTCGTAAACGAGTTGTGCCATACCCTGCCGACCCACATATACGTAAGGTTCCCCGTTACGTATTGACTATTCCTGGAACCGTACCACCTAGATTTAGATACGGACCGCTTACATCTAGGGACGTACCGTCTACATCCGGAGCCGGACCATCTACATCAGCACCACCCGCACCACCCACCCCACCTGCACCGCCTGCCCCACCAGCTCCCTCTAACGAGGAACTGATGAGGGAGACTGAGACTCTCCGAGCTCGAGTCACTGAGCTCGAGGAGCAGTTGGCTCGAGGAGCAGTTCACCCGCCTTCACCGTAGGACCTTGTATTTAGATTTCATGATGTAATCTAGACATAGTTTCATGTATTTCATATGTATTGTACGAACTTATTCAGATGTATGAAACTTATTATTATTAATGAATGGAACTTTGCATTATTTAATTCTTGCACAATATTCTATTTACATTGATGTACGATGATTCTGTGGTATTTGTACCTAGATGCATTATTTAATAACATGTGATGTTTTGATTCCATGTTGGTCACTATATACTGTATTACTACTACTTGCATGCTGGATTTTGACTTGGGTCAAAATTTTTGTTTAGAATACCATGGCTAATGGAAGAACCACACCTACCGCCGCCCAGATTGGGGACATGATCAGCGAACGGGTCGCTGCAGCCCTAGCAGAAAGAAATCTCCAAGCTCCACCGCCAACACCACTAGTTATCCCACCCGTTCGAAATGGGTGTACATACAAGGAATTCCAGAGCTGCAAACCGCATAACTTCAGCGGCACCGAGGGACCAGTTGGTCTCACAAGATGGTTCGAGAAACTTGAATCAGTATTCCGAGTTAGCAACTGTTCGGAGGATAATAAGACCAAGTTTGCATCTTGCACGCTATCTGACGGTGCGCTAACGTGGTGGAACACGTTAGCTCAAGCGAAAGGTATCGATGAGGCGTATGCTACGCCCTGGGAGGAATTCAAGGCGGCTATGATTGATGAGTATTGTCCAAGAACCGAAATTCAGAAGATGGAAATTGAATTCATGCAGTTGAAGGCCGTAGGGAACGACCTTAACAGTTACAACCGTAGGTTTTTGGAGTTGGCTCTTATGTGTCCGACCATGGTCACCCCCGAATTCAAGCGCATGGAGAAATACTTCTCGGGACTCCCTAAGTCCATCAAAGGAAATGTCACCTCATCCAAACCACCGAATGTTCCCGAAGCAATGCGCATGGCGCATACTCTCATGAATCAGATCCTTATTGATGAGCCGGAGAAGGCTAAGTTTGAAGCTGGTAGTAGCGAAAAGAGGAAATGGGATAACAACCACAACAACCACAACAACAACAACAACAACAACAGGGGTAGAAACTATGATCAAAACCCGGCGAAGCGAAATGAAGGGTTCAGGCAAAACAACAACAACCCCAACCCCAACAACAACAACTCCAACCCGAACTACAAAGGCACTCTACCACAATGCAAGAGGTGCTACAAGCACCACACCGGGTATTGTAATGCTGTTTGTGAGAAGTGCAAGAAGAGCGGGCACATCGGTAGAGACTGCAAGACTACCACAATGACAGGGAGGCCGAACACCAACGGGCCGAAAAAGTGTTACGAATGCGGGCAGACGGGCCATTTCAGAAACGAGTGCCCGAACAAACGAAAGGATGGCGGACCACCGCGTGCTAGAGCTTTTAATGTTAATGCAAGGGATGCACGCGATAACCACGACTTGGTGACAGGTATATTCACAATCAACAATCTTTTAGCTTCTATCTTGTTTGATACTTGTGCGGATAGAAGTTACATATGTAGACATTTTTGCGATAAGATTAATTGGTCATTAGTCCCGTTAAAAGAGAGTATGCTTGTCGAGGTCGCCAATGGAAAACTTGAAAAGGTTGACCATATTAGTCGTGGAGCTATTATCAACATAGCTGGTGCAGATTTCGAAATTAATTTGATACCTATCAAACTGGGAAGTTTTGACGTGATCGTCGGTATGGATTGGTTGAGCAAGATAAAGGCCGATGTTATCTGTGGAGATAAAGCACTTCGCATACCACAAGGAGATGGCGAACCACTGGTTATCTATGGAGAGAGATGTACCTCGAAGTTGAACCTCATTAGTTGCGTGAAAGCGCAAAAGATTATGAAGAAGGGACGTTTTGCTGTCCTAGCACATGTGAAAGCAGTAGAAACTGAGGTAAAGAGCGTGAACGACATTCGAATTGTGAACGAATTTTACGATGTCTTCCCAGAGGAATTGCCTGGATTGCCGCCGCAGAGAGCCGTAGAATTTCAGATTGATTTAGTGCCAGGAGCTGCACCTGTAGCTCGCGCACCTTATAGACTCGCACCTTCCGAGATGCAAGAATTACAGAGTCAACTACAAGAGCTGTTAGACCGAGGATTTATTCAACCAAGCTTCTCGCCTTGGGGCGCACCTGTGTTGTTTGTGAAGAAGAAGGATGGATCCTTCCGTATGTGTATCGACTACCGTGAGCTCAACAAATTGACAATCAAGAATCGGTATCCTCTTCCACGAATTGACGATCATTTTGATCAACTACAAGGATCGAGTGTCTACTCAAAAATCGATTTGCGATCCGGCTATCACCAGTTGAGGGTGAAGGAAAGTGACGTGATGAAGACTGCATTCAGAACCCGTTATGGTCATTATGAGTTCCTCGTGATGCCATTCGGTTTGACAAATGCACCTGCCGTGTTCATGGATCTCATGAATCGTGTCTGCAAGCCTTACTTGGATAAGTTTGTTATCGTCTTCATAGATGATATCCTCATCTACTCTAAGAGCGAAGAAGAACATGAGCAACACCTCCGATTAGTGCTTGAACTCTTAAGACAAGAGAAACTTTACGCCAAATTCTCCAAGTGCGAATTTTGGTTGAAGGAAGTACGGTTTTTGGGTCATGTTGTGAGCGAACAGGGTATCAAAGTTGATCCCGCCAAGATTGAAGCCATCAGCAAGTGGGAGACCCCCACTACTCCAACGCATATTCGCCAATTCCTAGGTCTCGCCGGTTACTACCGAAGATTCATCGAAGGATTTTCTCTGATTGTGCGTCCTTTGACCGCGCTGACTCACAAGGGCAAGAAGTTCATTTGGGAACCTGCACACGAATCAGCATTTCAAACTTTGAAGAAGAAGTTAACCACCGCACCTATCCTATCACTTCCTGAAGGCAGTGACGACTTTATTGTTTATTGTGATGCATCGAAGAGTGGTTTTGGTTGTGTACTGATGCAACGATCAAAGGTTATTGCCTATGCCTCCCGCCAATTGAAGATTCACGAGCGGAACTACACTACACATGATCTTGAACTTGGAGCCGTTGTCTTTGCACTCAAATTGTGGAGACATTATTTGTATGGAACTAAGAGCACTATCTTCACCGACCACAAGAGTCTCCAGCACATCTTTGATCAGAAGCAACTGAATATGAGACAGCGTCGATGGATCGAGACGCTCAACGACTACGATTGTGAACTCCGTTATCACCCTGGCAAGGCCAATGTTGTAGCTGATGCTTTAAGCCGAAAGGAGAGGACGGCACCTCTCCGTGTTAGGGCTCTGAACATCACCATTCATTCGAACCTCAACAACCAGATCAGAGTAGCCCAAGTTGAGGCTCTCAAGGAGGAGAACATATCTCATGAACATCTGAACATACTTGTCTCTCGATTCAAGGTTAGGGTGTCTGGACTCCGATGTTATGCCGGAAGAATTTGGGTACCTTATTATGGAGATCTACGAAACCTTATACTTGATGAAGCACACAAATCGAGATATTCAATTCACCCCGGTGCGGGCAAGATGTACCACTACCTTAAAGAACAGTATTGGTGGCCGAATCTTAAGAAGGACGTTGCGACTTATGTTGGTAAGTGTTTGACTTGCTCGAAGGTTAAAGCCGAGCATCAGAGACCTTCTGGGTTACTTCAACAGCTGGAAATCCCACAATGGAAGTGGGAAAGGATCACAATGGATTTCATTACTAAGCTGCCGAAGACGGTGGGCGGATACGATACTATTTGGGTTATTGTTGACCGCCTTACCAAATCTGCACACTTCCTAGCGATGAAGGAAACTGATACAATGGAAAGACTTGCTCAGCTGTACATCAAGGAGGTTGTATCACGACACGGTGTACCTTTATCGATCATCTCCGATCGCGATCCCCGTTTTGCTTCTAGATTTTGGCGTTCCTTGCAAGAAGCCATGGGAACTCGTCTCGACATGAGTACTGCTTATCACCCTCAGACTGACGGGCAAAGTGAACGCACGATTCAGACCTTGGAGGACATGTTGCGTGCATGTGTCATTGATTTTGGAAAGGCCTGGGAAAGACATTTGCCACTCGCCGAATTCTCGTACAACAACAGTTATCACTCTAGCATTAATGCTGCACCTTTTGAAGCATTGTATGACCGTAAATGCCAATCTCCTATTTGTTGGGCCGAAGTAGGCGAAAAGCAAATCACCGGACCCGAGGTAGTCCACGAAACCACGGAGAAGATTGCTCAGATCCAAGCTAGACTTAAGACTGCCCGTGATCGTCAGAAGAGTTATGCCGATCTTAAACGTAAAGACTTTGAATTCAACGTTGGTGATCGTGTAATGTTAAAGGTTGCACCTTGGAAAGGTGTGATCCGTTTTGGAAAACGTGGAAAGTTGAACCCACGATACATTGTCCTTTCGAGATCTTGGAACGTGTTGGACCAGTTGCATACCGTTTGGATCTACCAGCACAATTGAGCTCAGTTCATCCTACCTTCCATGTATCGAACTTGAAGAAGTGTCTTGCAGCACCCGAACTTATCATACCATTGGAAGAACTTACTATTGACGACAAACTCCACTTTGTGGAGGAACCTGTTGAAATTATGGATCGTGAGATCAAAACTTTGAAACGCAACAAGATTCCGATCGTTCGAGTACGATGGAATGCCAAACGAGGACCTGAGTTTACTTGGGAGCGAGAGGATCAAATGATGCGAAAGTATCCTCACCTTTTCCCGACTCTTCCATCTACTTCAGCTTAAATTTCGGGACGAAATTTTCTTTAACAGGTGGGTAATGTAACGACCCTGGAATTTCCAACATTTATTTATTAATAATTATTATTATTAATACGTGTGATTAAACGAATGTATGTTATTACATTTACATGTTGCCTTGATTGCCCGTACTTGACTTTTAAGGGCCCGAAATGTCTTTGTGACACCCGGAACTTTCACGAATAATATTTTTAGATATTATTTACATTCATGATTAAATTTATTAATCATTTTAATTAACTAAGGCTATTAGTTAGTTACTTGGGCTTTAATTGGTTTAACTTGTGATTTATTTGAACTTGGGCTTTGTTAGTGTAATGGACTCATGTTATTGGACTTTCAAGCCCACCCTACATTATTAATGGACTTAGTTAGCCCATGTCCTACACTTGTAAGTATCAATTAGATGGAGACTACTTAGTTTAATACTTGAAAGAATCTAGTTAGCTTGTTATCCCCATGCATGACCATTCATTAACCACCTTTATGAAGCTTTACATTCTAGTGACCACAAAACTTCTCCTTTCCCCCCCATTTTCTGCTGAAAAACTGCAGCCCCTAAGCTCCCTTTAGGAGTGTTTTGTTTCATTTTCTTGTTTACTACTTCACTCACAAATCCTCTCAAAAACACACACAAAATCCTCTCAACTTTTCCTCTCTTTTTCTCTCTAGATTGTAAGCATTATGAACTTCTTTTCTTCCTTTTCTTTTCTTACAAAACTGAATTTATACACCTTAAATCATCATCATCTTTGTTGTTTGATTACTTGTTAGTTATAGTTGTTTACTTGTTGTTGTTACATACTTGTTACAAGAATCAACTTTCTAGTTAGATTCTTCTTTTATCTTGTAATTGCAAGAACACTCAAGAACATAGCTTACTAGTTATGATTCTACATATACTTTCTTAAAAGATTGCAAGTTCATGTGTTGATTAAACTCATACTTGAAGTTCATGAAGTAAACTTTAAAGTTTACTTTCTAAAGATCAAACTTTGGTTTGAATCTTTAAAGTATGAACAACCATGAACAAACTACATGTTTACTTAGTTACTTCTTCATTTATTGCACTTTAATTTCATGTAGTTAGTTTATTTTCAAGTTTAGAGTTCAATATTTCTATTATAGTTCATGTAAGTGTCAAACCTAAGACTTTGATGTAACTTTGGTTCATCAAACTACATGCAACTCTTAAGTGAGTTGTGCTTCATGTCTTAGACTTGCACTAGGGTTATGATGGTCAAGACTTGGTTAAGATGATGTATATACATCAATGAGCTGTACACTTGAAGCTATATGCATCAAGGATGAGAACCATGATGAACATCAAGCACCAAGACCACCGGAACCCCTTTTAAACTCACTGTTCTGTCCAAAACCTACTGACCTGATGATTCTGGAACAGACCAGTAGACCTGGGCTGTTCTAACCTTGATTTTTAGATAGAACTTTTCGATTAGATAACTTTTCATATAAGACTCGTCTTAATCCGAGTTACGGTTTAGAGTCTACGGCCCTCCGAGCGTCACTATGTCCATTTACTTTTCTGTTTTCTGTGTACAGTTTCTGTTTTTCTGGTTTCTGTAACAGACCGGTACACCTGGGCTACTGTAACCTTGATTTTCAGATAGCTCAGTTCGTGTAGATAACTTTTCATATAGGACTCGTCTTAATCCGAGTTACGGTTTAGGATTTATGGCCCTCCGATCGTCACTATGTCCTTTAACGTTGTGCAGAAATTTCCGACCTACTCGCACTTAGACCGTCGCCACGGTCAAACCAAGACGAGTTTGCTTCTATAAATTTTACCACACTTAAGGGACTCATAGACGGAGCCATGGCCACTGGTCTCACCTTAATTCAGTAAGGGTAGAGGCCGTGGTGACTGACTGAAGTCAGACTTTGTTGAAAACTACTTTCATAAACGAAACTTACTTTACGCCTTTTGTTTAATGATGATTGATGATGACCCTTAAGACCTTAAATACATACTTTTAAACCTATTAAGACGATTTACTGACTTAGTACTATTTGACTTAGGTTGAGGACTTCGGACCATTTACTTGCACACCTTTCCCGACTACTACTTTACCGCTACATATCATTGTGAGTTATAGCATTCCCTTTTTACTTTAACTTATTTTGGGAACTGAGAATACATGCGGATTTTATGTTTTACATACTAGGCACGAGTACTTAAACTTATATATGTGTGGGTTATATAACGGCAGAAACATTCCCTTTAGCTCGGTAACGTTTAATCATTGGTTTATGAACCGGTGAACGCGAATCTTAGATATGGATCCATAGGGTTTGACATCCCCACTCGGGCTAGTCGCGCTAGCAGTCAACGAGTGTTTAATACTTCGTAAACATACGCACTCGCCAAGTGTACTTTCAGGGGGTATTTTAAACGTTAAGTTAGTTACCAAGTGCCCACGGTTAACATATACTTTATCATACTGTTTTGAAACGCTCTTTGTAGCACTGAAATCTCGTGGCCTACCTTACATACTGTTATACTTAAACTATAGCTCACCAACCGTTGTGTTGACGTTTTTAAGCATGTATTTCTCAGGTGCTTGAGGTTGCTTCCGCTGTGTACTAGTCGTGCTGTAGAACCCGCTGCTTAGAGTTGTCCACGCATGAACTACTTTACTTTGCATTCAAGCATTCGTACTTTTGAACTATGACTTGTAACGACCATTGTGGTCACATACACTTATTATTTGCTTCTACTTAGTGAAGCATGCTTTTGAAATGTAAAACATTTGATGTCGGTTATGACATCACCTTTTTATCATGAATGCAACTTCTTTAATTACAGCATATAGTACTTAACCTTGTAATGATCCTGTTGTTGATGATTCGTACACGATGGTTTTGTACGGGGCATCACAATTAAAGTTTAAATTTGGTTGGAAATTTCCGGGTTGTCACAGTACCTACCCGTTAAAGAAATTTCGTCCCGAAATTTGAGTGGAAAGGTCGTGAATGATAATAGGTATGTTTTCATGATGCATACGGGCTAAAAATTAGAGTTTTATCATCAGCGAATAATTTAGATAAACAATCCATTTATATGAAGAGTACGAATGAAGCTAACATAGAAGAGTGAAATGAGTAAGTGTAGATTCATCTTATCATTTGACGTAGATATGATTGATTCCCAGATTTCAAGGGATTTGAAGAAAATCTTCTTAATAAGATTTGACTCTCCGGTAATCAAGAGAATTAGGATCCGCTTTAAATGCGATCGTCCATTTTAATTGTTCTGTCGGAGATTTTCTTATAAATTCACCTCCTTCGTTTCCTTACAACTCACACCTTCTGTTGATGCATTTTATGCAAGTCCCTAGACATCTACCTACGTCCATTGCAGGTACAACAATTTACAGGCCACCATGATTGCTCGTTATTATCCTATCCGTGTTTGTATGTGGTTACAGGAACTGCAGGAACGAGATTTAGATGTTTGACTATGTTAGACTTAGTTAGACGTACGAGTGAAGCCTCACTAGTACGGCTGACAGGCTCATACGCACTGTTGATGCTGAGCTAAGTCACAATTACAACCTAAATGAGAAGACACGAGTGAGTTATCACCAGTACGGCTGATGAAGCCAACTCGTACGTGTGATGAATGAATCGTATGGGTGAGTCAACATCAGGGGTATATAAAGTCTTATGTTCTTCATTTTAGGTTAAGCCTCTCATTTGTTACACACACTCAGATCTAGTGATCTCCTCCAATTTTCTCTCAGTTCAAATCACCCAGGTGGTGAATAATAGCTCTAGGTGTTGATCTAATCACACTTGATTTAGTTTTGGTTTGACTAAATTAATCAAAAAAAAAAAAAAACCTATTCACTAGAGGGTTTGATTCACTTATTCCACCATTGTGTGAGTTAAATCTTTTGATTTCTAAGTTCCTAGTCATGTTTCATTACCTTCTATTTTTTCCCCCTCAACTCATATTTTAAAGTATTCATCAATATGCTCCATCCAGTTCTGATTCTCAATATACTTCTAACTTTCATATCAGTCATTCTTCTTTTTCATCTACCGCCGGAAGAATCTATTTACTTCTACTATACTCTTGGGTTTATAATTTTTCTAGTTCTCCCGTGTCTTTATATTGCTATATGCATCGATATATATGGTTTATAATTTCTGGTTTATCTTTGGGCTTTATATGTTCCCTTATATTTCAAAGTCTCTGCTTCTGTCTTCTATAATCATTATCAATAACAGTTAATGCTCTCTTTTATTTGCTGCAATTTATACCCCCAATTTTTATTTCGGAGTTTTGTCCTTTTGTTTCTTCTTCTTGCGATTAAACACCGCTTGTAATGGTTCAGAATTCACAGATATGAATTTCAGAATGAACATTGTTAATGTTCTAGGAAGGAAATTGTGATGGCACGATCTTGACTTGTCAAATTACTAGAATACCTTGGAAAAGGCCGAATCATCAAGAAATATTTTCTTGATATTTTAGAGGTTAAATAGAATACAAAAGTCGTATAACATGGCACATGATGATATTATGATCTGTGAATCATCACGTTCCATTTAGAAACTCAGCATGACTTACTGTAATATAATCACGTTGATCAAGTGTCATTATATTATACTAATTCATGCTTCAGTTTCCAACACTACTTCAAAATATTCCTATTTTAAACTTGAATGTTTCAGAATTTAGAAACTAAAATAGTTTCTTTTATGATGTAATACAAATAGTGCGAAGAGGTAAATGATTTCAAATAAGAAAAATTAAGAAAATATCTTCAGAAATATGGAGGATATTTATAATGAAAGATATGATGATATTTTAGAATTTCTAATATCAGAGGATGATGAAGAATATTGTCCGCAGGGGTTTAGAGTCAGGAGCAAGGTATTCGTTAATGACTTCAGCAGGTACTGAATCATTTGGATCCTTTGAAGTCAGGTTCAGTCTTTGTAATTTGTCCAAAGCCTCCTTCCTACTTTGCTCAATCCGTTTTCCAGTTCCAAAACTTCTTTTTTTTTTGCGCTTTGCCAGCACACTTTATCATTATCATTCAGCTTTTACCGTTTAAAGTCGTTTTTAGTTTTTGCTGCTTCATCAGCATTTTTTCCATTTTTGGAGAACCAATTCTTAGTTCGGAGTGTTTTTCAGAAACTTCACATTCAAATTAAGTCCAGAAGATAGACGTTATATATACACATATAACTGTTGGCGTAGACATGCTGTGAGATTTCAAAATATTGATTGCTAATTCTCAATGATTCGTATGGCAATTCTCATTACAAGATGCGAATGAGTAAATGATGGGGTTTCAATAAATAATTATAATGACTTTTTGGAGAGGCTAAAGTCAAAGGGTAATGAAGTTGTTGGTGCATCTGCTAATAATGTGGTAGAATGTAAAAGGTTTCCTGGTAACGATGGTGTATATCTCAAGTTTATAATAAGGTTAGTCTGACTGAAAAGTCGAAGTTGACTTGCTGGAGCTGTGACAAAACTGGCTACTTTGAATAGGAGTCGCAAAGTTATTTTTGCTAATAAATGCCAAAGAATCTGACGCGGATACGTTGTTTAAACTTTTACTTTGGATTCAAGAGTTTTTCGGGTACATAACTGTGGGTAACATGTGGTTGGATCATCATCTCGATTGCTCATCATTCGAAGTGTCTTCAGAAATTTTCGAAGGGTTTGAACAAGATTGTAATCGTTAACATACATTTGATGTTCTAACACAGTTTTGAAGTTAAAATATAGCTTGTGAAAGATGTAAGGATCTAAGAGTGATGATTTTGGTCATATCTCGAGTTGAATTTTGAGATTTCAAAATCAGAATATGTAATTAAATTTTGAATGAGTATGGTTGTTTTGATTTCTATAAAAGAATGTATATTGTTGTGAAAGTAGGGAGTATAATGGATAATTTGCTGAATCAGATTCGAAGAATGTAATATATTATTTGTGAATTTATATATCTCTCGGGTATTACCTACCCGTTAAAAAAAAAAATTCACAATTAATATTTTGTACAAAAGAATTTTATTACAGTCTTTATGAAAATATATATATGTATATTTTCTTCAGATGTAACATAGATTTAATGAGTTAATGTTAAATTAAACTCATTTGATTTACGGTTGAAACTAGAATTTAATAATCCCTAAAGGCTTTAAAAAGTACATAACTTTTACGCAGTATTTCTTTAATGACATTGAAATTATGAATCAATACTTCGTTATTTGTTGATGGATGATGTTCGGTTCGTGGAATTCTTGTGAATTTTGCAAAGTACGAATGATGTTATCTGAAAAGTTTCGGGTACATCGATGATGAAAGTGTAAAATCAAATATATACTTGATTTATTATGAATTGGAATTTGTTGAATTGCGACAGAGATTGTAGTTAACGTTGGTTAAGTTGCGGCCGAAGGACGTACATTATTGCATATTTGTAATATGAATTAACCGAGTAGTTAAGATTCACACACAATAGTTTAGCACGGAAAGATTTATTTCAAAATATATATATATATATATATATATATATATATATATATATATATATATATATATAATATACATATAATTTCTTGAGAGGGAATGAGTTAATTCTTCATAACTCATTGATACACTATACACGTTATTGATTCGTAATGATGTCCACAGTGATTCTTGAACTAACGGAGTTTGTGATGTTATCGGTGTTGTTGATTCGGATGTTGACTGTACTGACGATGATGGTAACTCTGACGGTACTGCTGATGCTGTTGGTAAAGCAAGTTTAGCTTGTTAATCACACACCATTTTTGTCAGGGTTTCTACTCTTCCTTCTATCATTTTTGGTTCGCTTAACTGATTTATGGTTAGGGCTAGATTAGATAATCTCTAAGACTTTAGAGATTACATAATCGCCGCAGAATGTTTCTCCAATGAAGTTATGAATTAATACTTCGTCAGTTATTATTGTTGGTACTCCTTGGTATCTATGGTGCGTATGACGTTGATGCTCGTGGGACAGATTATGAAGTTGAGGTTTACGACGCGGTTGTGGTTGGAGGTGGTAATAGTACTGTTGGCGTTGATGATGGTGGTACTGGTTATGCTGCTGATGCTGCTGCTGGTGTTTGTAATCTCTGCACCATATTCTCCAAAGCCACTACCCGAGCGCAAAGCTCGTTGACTTCTTCTATTACACCGGGGTGATTGTCGGTTCGGACGAGCGGATAAATAAAATCTAAAATTTGATGTAATATATAATCGTGACGCGATACTCTGGAAATGAGCGAGAACATGGTGTTTCGGACAGGTTCGCCGGTAAGTGCTTCAGGTTCTTCGTCAAGAGGGCAATGTGGTGGATGGAAGGGATCACCTTCTTCTTGTCTCCAATGATCGAGGAGGCTATGAACCCATCCCCAATTCATCCAGAATAGGTGATGACTGATTGGTTGATCTATTCCGGTCACACTGCTTTCGGAGCTTGAATGGGATTCCATTTCGGAATCTGAGTTACTTGAACTGATGACGAATTCCATTTCGTACGATTGGATAAAGGATTTTTTTTTTTTTTGATATGAAATGATTTTGGCTAACGGATGGTATTCTAATTACATAGAATGTATATATATATATATATATATATATATATATATATATATATATATAATATATATATATATATATATATATATATATATATATATATATATATATATATATATAGATCAAAAGATTTCGTAGATTACGGAGGACTTTGCGGGATATGTCAGGCAAAGTTTAAAGTAACAGATACGATAAGATATGATTTAGCAGATATGCTAAGATATGAATTTTTGTCTATACACTATTCATGCAATCAATGCAGCAAAACGTGTCTTAGACTAAAAATGATAAGCAGGTAATTTCCTGAGGATGATAAGTAGTTAATTTTCGACACAAAATGATAAGCAAAACTTTTGAGAAGCAGACACGGTCGAAGTCCAGACTCACTAATGCATCCTATCGACTTATCAGTTAGACACACTAATGCAGACCTGGTTCGCTAAGACCACCGCTCTGATACCAACTGAAAGGACCCGTTCATATACATTATAAACGATTCACAATAGTTGATTACATTGCGAGGTATTTGACCTCTATATGATACATTTTACAAACATTGCATTCGTTTTTAAAAGACAATCTTTCTTTACATCGAAAATTGACAGGCATGCATACCATTTCATAATATCCACTATCCAACTATAAATTGATTTAATAATAATCTTTGATGAACTCAATGACTCGAATGCAACGTTCTTCGAAATATGCTATGAAAGACTCCAAGTAATATCTTTAAAATGAGCAAATGCACAGCGGAAGATTTCTTTAACACCTGAGAATAAACATGCTTTAATGTGTCATCCAAAAGGTTGGTGAGTTCATTAGTTTATCATAATCATTTATTTCCATTATTTAAATAGGCCACAAGAATTTCATTTCCAGTTCTCATAAATATACGTCCCATGCATAGAGACAAAAATAATCATTCATATGGTGAACACCTGGTAACCGACATTAACTAGATACATATAAGAATATCCCCTATCATTCCGGGATCCTCCTTCGGACATGATATAAATTTCGAAGTACTAAAGCATCCGGTACTTTGGATGGAGTTTGTTAGGCCCAATAGATCTACCTTTAGAGTTCGCGTCAATTAGGGTGTCTGTTCCCTAATTCTTAGATTACCAGACTTAATAAAAAGGGGCATATTCGATTTCGATAATTCAACCATAGAATGTAGTTTCAATTACTTGTGTCTATTTCGTCAAACATTTATAAAAGCGCATGTATTCTCAGTCCCAAAAATATAAAGGGTAAAAAGGCAAATGAAACTCACCATACTGTATTTCGTAGTAAAAATATATATAACGTCATTGAACAAGTGCAAGGTTGGCCTCGGATTCACGAACCTAAATTAATTATATATATTTATGTGTTGGTCAATATTTGTCTAACAAATTAGGTTAAGTCATAGTGTACCACAATCCTAATGCTCGAGACTAATATGCAAAAGTCAACAAAAGTAAATTTGACTCAAAATAATTTCCAAAAATCTATACATGATTAATATATAGTTTAAATATCGTTGTTTTATATTTTTAAATATTTTTTTAAAAGATTTATTAGAGTAAATAATATAATTTATTTATTAATAAATAAAATTTTATATTAAATTTATATAATAAAATATACTTTTATATATATTAAGTAATAAAATTTATAGGGTTCATTTAATATCATAAAGATAATATGATATGTATTATTAAAGTAAGTTATTACACGTAGTAAAATATGTTTGTATCACATATTTATTTAATAAAATAATATCTATAATGATAGTAAGTAACAGTTGTATTATTTTGTAATAATAATTATTATTATAAAAATATCAATATTTATAATTACTAAGATGACATTAGATAAAACGATAATTCTAATTATGATAACTTTAATATTTACTATAATTTTTAATATTATCTTTAAAATAATATTTCTATTTAAAATAATTATAATAATGATATTTTATAGTAACAATGAAATTTCTATTAAAATGATAATTTTTGTTAAAATGATAGTTTTAATACTAACGATACTTTTAATAATAATAGCAATGATAAAAATAATAAGAACGATAATTTTATCTAAATCAATATTGTGACGACCCGGGAATTTCCGACTAAATTTAAACTTAATCTTTATATGATTTCGACATGATAAGCAAAGTCTGTAAGGTTGAGTCTTAAAAACTTTGAACATGTGTTCATGTATACATTTAAACCCTTGACTGTTTTCCAATGATTCACGAACAATTGTATATAATTAAATATGTATACTTATATGTATAAATGTAAATATATATAAATATAAATGAAAGTGTATATATATAATAAATTGAATTAATAAAATACACTTTAATTAATTGGAATTAAGAATGTAAAATGTTAAATAAAATAATTAAGTTACTATTAAAATGAATATATACAAATATATATATAATTTATAATTAGTTGTAATATATAAAAATTAAATAAATGTTATCATACAATATAATATTGGATATTATATTAAATGTAGTTACCAGTATAGTTGTTATATATTTATATTCAATATTAATAATATTATTAAAACCCATTATATGAGATTCGATACATTTGAGTTATTATAATTACTAATAATATTGTCATCGTTGTTAACATCATTATTATTATTATAACCAGTAGTAAAGTTGTAATTTTAATTATTATGATTAATATTAGTGATATTATTAGATATAAATGTATTATTAGTAATTATATCAACATTATTATGTTAATAATTATTAATACTATTAGTATTACCATTTAATATTATTAATATTAATAAACTTATTATCATTAATCTTTATTTAAAATTCAGAAGAAAGATTTATAAAAGGATATATGTTCAAGTCTTTTTCGAACTGTAGTAGATTGGTACATCCCATATCTTGTTGTTGAAATTAAATCACTAATTGAAGGAAGCAGTTTCACGTCCCCATCCCTCTTAATTTTTTTTTTAATTTATTTTTCTGATTTCTTTTTTTTTTCTGGCCGAACGAATTTAATATAAATCAATGATTTCACGTAGTAATGTGTTTACTTAATTTTCCTTTCATCATCAAATATCCATTACAACTGCTAAAGCCTTAATTCCGATAATGTAAAACAGAAAAATCAATTTCCAGCCCGTTTATACCCCTGTTCTTGAATAATTTGGCCAAAAATTCGAATTTGATTTTACTGCAAAATCTATTAATGCAACTTTGTTAGTGTTCCTTTACTCAAACTACCTGCAAAACTTCAAGTGTCAATTCTCAATATCAAGTCCCAATTGCGAAGTCAAAGTTTTCTTTTAAAAAGTCAAACCGGGTGTTCATCAAAGAATTTGGATACGTTGTGATGTTTCAAGTCAAATTAACGAATCCATTAGTTTCTATGAGTGATTTAGAATACATTTCATGTAAAAATCGATAGCTAAAACCTTCTCAAAAATCAAATTTGAATTCGAGTTTTGTGTTATTCAGTTGCGACACCAGCAGGTTTTTTATTATTTTTTTATTATTGTTGTTGAATTATTTAAACCGCTATATCGCTATCTGCTTCTGTATTATTTCCATATTGTAAATTAAAGAAACCATTAAATAGTTTTGGGATTTAAACTGGATCGGAATTGAAAGAGGAAGAAGAAGAATATGTTTATTAAGGTATATGGGTTAAATAAATTCGAAGGTGAATCAAAACAGAAAAGTCGAGGCAGAGAGATGGTTAGGGAGTGATTCGGGTTAGCGAGTGGTCACGAGTTCGAGCCCGGGCAGGGGCATTGTATATCTTTTTAAGCCTTTTTGAGTGAGGTATAATCTTTTTATTATTATTATTTCATTATTATTATTATTATTACAATTATTAATTTTTAATTATTAAGATTATTATTAATGTTGTTGTTATTATTATTGGTACTATAAGAATCATAATAATTATCATTATTAACATTGTTATAAGCATTAAAACAATTATTATCATTATTATAAGTATATAAATATTATTAGTGTTATCATTATTAATTTATCATTTTAGTATTATTATCACTATTAAGACTATGGTTATTATTATTATTAATTTTTATCATAGTTATAAGTAATATATCTATTATTATTGTTATTACTATTATAAGTATCAATTATGATATTACTATTGAATTTAAAACTTTAATATTATTATTATCATGAGTACGTTTATTATTATTATGAAAGTAATATAATTTATTATCACTTTCGTAAATATTAGTATTAATATGTTTTATAAATAATAGAAGTGTTAATATTAACATATGTATCAATTTTAACCATATTGTTATTAGTATTATCGATATTAAAAAAGCTATTATTATTAGTAAATCATTATTATCGAAACTATCATTTTTGTTACAGACATATATTTTTTTTACCTAAATTATACTTAATACATATATTGTAATTATATTAATGGTTTATATACCTACCTATCAAACATAATATCATTATTTATATAAATACTTATATATAACAAACTAATGATATTTTATATAATAGTAACCTTATATATATAGATATATTAATATAATTAAATATATAGATATTAAACATTTTGAATATATATACAAACTAAATAAGTATAATATATAATTTAAAATATATAAATTTGTTCGATTACGATTATATGTGTTAATATGTATACAAATGATATAGGTTCGTGAATCCGAGGCCAACCCTGCATTGTTCAATATAGTCATATGAATTTTTACTACAAAATACATTAGGTGAGTTTCATTTACCTTTTTACCCTTTATATTTTTGGGCTGAGAATACATGCGCAATTTTTATAAATGTTTTTACGAAATAGACACAAGTAATCAAAACTACATTATATGGTTGAATGATCGAAATCGAATATGCCCCTTTTTATTAAGTCTGGTAATCTAAGAATTAGGGAACAGACACCCTAATTGACGCGAACTCTAAAGATAGATCTATCGGGCCCAACAACCCCCATCCAAAGTACCGGATGCTTTAGTACTTTGAAATTAATATCATGTCCGAAGGGGGATCCCGGAATGATGGGGATATTCTTATATACATATTGTGAATGTCGGTTACCAGGTGTTCAATTCATATGAATGATATTTTTGTCTCTATGTATGGGACGTATGTTTATGAGAAATGGAAGTATGAAATCTTGTGGTCTATTAAAATTATAAAATGATTGTTTATGATAAACTAATGAACTCACCAACCTTTTGGTTGACACTTTAAAGCATGTTTATTCTCAGGTATGAAAGAAATCTTCCGCTGTGCATTTGCTCACTTTAAAGATATTACTTGGAGTCATTCATGACATATTTCAAAAGACGTTGCATTCGAGTCGTCGAGTTCATCAAGATTATTATTAAGATAATTATAGTTAGATATATTATGAAATGGTATGCATATCGTCAATTTTCGATGTAAGGAAGTTTGTCTTTTCAAAATGAATGCAATGTTTGTAAAATGTATCATATAGAGGTCAAGTACCTCGCGATGTAACCCACTATTGTGAATCGTTTGTAATCGATGTGGACTTTGTCCGGATGGATTAGGACGGGTCCTTTTAGTTGGTATCAGAGCAGAGGTCTTAGCGAACCAGGTCTGCATTAGTGTGTCTAACTGATAAGTTGTTAGAAGGCATTAGTGAGTCTGGACTTCGACCGTGTCTGCATGTCATAAGTTTTTGCTTATCATTTCTAGTCGGAAATCATTTGCTTATCATCCTTAGTAAATTACCTGCTCATTATTCTTAGTCTAGACACATCTTATTACATTGACTGTATGAAAAGTGTATAGACAAAAATTCATATCTTAGCGTATCTGCTAATTCATATCTTAGCGTATATGTTATTGTTATCTTTGCCTGACAGCTTCCGTAGATTCCTCCGTAACTTATGAGATTTTAGTATTATATATGTATATGTAAATTATGTATTGCAGGATACTAATCTACATCCTATAATCTATTTCTTATTGAAAATCCTTCATCTGATCGTACGAGATGAATCCCTCAACTAGATCGAGTCCCTCGGATTCCGACAGCTATTCCGATAGTTATCCCGACAGTTATTCAGAATGGATAGTCATCTAAGCTTCAGAAGCAACGACACCAGAATGAATCAACCAATCATCCATCCCCAATTCATCTGATGGATTCGTAGTCGATTTAATCAATGGAGACGCGCAGAAGGCGATCCCTTCCACTAATCGAATTCACCTTTTGGCGAAAAACCTGAAGCACTTACCGGCGAACCTGTTCGTAACATCACCTTCATCCTCATTTCCCGAATATCTCGCCACGACTATATCAAAACTCATATTCTAAACCTTATTCATCCGCTCGTTCCGACCGACAATCATCCCGGGGTAATCGAAGAAGTCAACGAGCTTCGCGCTCGAGTAATCAATTTGGAGAACATGGTGCAAAACTTACCAGCTTCAGCAACATCACCGGAATCAACAGAACCATCAGTAACCACACCAGTACCATCAACAATCCATGCCTCGACATCTCATTTAGTACCTCGAATATAATTATTGTTCTACGAATCTTTCTAAATCAATTATCTTCGTCCTTCATGGCGATTAAGTAATCTCTAATGTTTTAGAGATTATGTATCTTAGTTCTAACATTAAATCAAATGAGATTAATATCATATTAACTCATTAAATCCACGATTTACATCTGAAGAAAATATATATGTATATATATTTTCATAAAGATGGTAATTAAAAATTCTTTCGTACAAACTGTTAATGGTGAAAATATTTTAACGGGTAGGTAATACCCGAGGAATATTTAGATTTCACTTTAATAAGTTACACTGTACATTCGACGAAGTTGATTCAACAGTCATTTACTATTCTACTTACAACCACCGATATACGTATCCGTTCACCGTAGAATAACCATTTTCATTCAATTTCATATTTAGATTTTGACCTACCAAAATCCAACAAGTGGCATAATGAAGAAAACATTGGACAAAATAAAATTTGTTAGAAACAAACAAATTAACTATGAGAAATTCTGTTAAGAATCCACGCTAACAAAATCCTAGCTAACTGTTCCTAGCTAACTGTTAATTCCTTATTACATTTAATTATCGCAATTTTAATTCTCGCAATTTTATTTATCGTCATTTAATTTCTGTTATTTATTTTACGCACTTTAAATATCGGGACACGTATACAAGGTTTTGACATATCATATCGACGCATCTATATATATTATTTGGAATAACCATAGACACTCTATATGCAGTAATGATCGAGTTCTCTATACAGGGTTGAGGTTGATTCTATAATAATATATATATTTTGAGTTGTGATTGAGTCTGAGACATGTGCATGGGTCACGATACGTATTAATTAATTCGAATATTATAAAATAAACTATATATGAATTATTGGACTGTTAACTGTGGACTATCGACTATGGACTATCAAGATTGGACAATTAAAAATGAATTAAAATATTGATTATAACATATGAAACTAAACAATTCTTCAAGTTTGCCACTAGATTTCATCTTAAACCTCATTTGTATCTTAACGGTTACAATCTGCGTTCAAACCGTTCATGATTATTGAAAATACCTCAACCGAGAGGATGAACCAACCGCACTTCATCTACGGAAGAAGAGATTGACGCATTTAGTTATGCATCTGAAAAACTTTCAGAAACTGAGTAAACGTTTAACACATAGTTGTGCTAATTCCTTAGTGTTATTATTACCCAAAATAACTTGATAATTCCTTTTCAAAGTAGCGAATTTTGTCACAGCTCCAGCAAGTCAACTTCGAATTTTCGTTCGAAACAACCTTATTATCACCTTGATTTATATGCATGCTCTTTTATTGTTACTAGAGAACCTTTTATATTCCACCATATTACCAGCAAACGTACCAGCAACCTCGTTGCTTCTTGGCTTAAATCTTTCTGATAAATCATTATATATATTCATTGAAACTTTATCATATACTCATCCGCATCTTGTAACGAGAACTGCCATACCAATTACCGGGAATCAGCAATCAGTACTTTGAAAACTCACAACATATCTACATCAACAGTTATATGTATAATATTTATCTCTTAGAAATTATGGTCTTTCAATTCTGAAATTTTGAAAAGTACTCAGCCTACGAATCAATACATTGAACTTTGAAAAAGCTGAATGAAGCAGCAGAAACTGTGGGCAACTGTAAACGACCTTAATCGTCGGAAGTTTGATGATAAAGAATAGTATATTGGAAAAACTCAGAAAAGTTGGAACTGAAAAACTGAGTGAGCAAACTACGAAGGAGTCTCTGAACAAATCACAAGGACTAAACTTGTACATTAAGAATCCTGATGATTCTATTTCTGATGAAATCTTTAACGAATACCTTGCTTCTGACTCCAAACTCTTGCGGACAAATTTACTTCACCATCCTTCGATATTAGAAATTCCAAGATATCATCATATCTCTCATTATAAATATCCTCCATATTTCTGAAGATATTTTTATAACTATTCTTATCTGAAATCATTAATCTCTTCGTGATATCAGTGTTACATCATATAGAAACTGTTAGTTTCTATATTCTGTAAACTTTCGAGCTTAAAATATGAATGTTATTGGAGTAATGTTGGGAACTGATGCATGAGTTAGTATAATATAATGACACTTGATCAACGTGATTATATTACAGTAAGTCATGCTGAGTTTCTAATGAGACGTGATGATTCACAGATCATAACGTCATCACATGCCATGTTACATAACTCTTTCATTCTGCGTAACTTCTGAACATATCAAAAATATATATTCTTGATAGTTCTATACTCAGTGATTCTGATAATTTGACAAATCAAATCGTGCTAATACCTTCTTTCTTATTTAGAACATGATGTTTATCCGAAATTCCATACTTACGAATTCTAGACCATTACTCGCTTTACTAGAGGTCGGGAGGATAATAAAAGGCAAAGAGAACTAAAATATAGGAGAAAATATAAAGCCCAATGACAACACCAAAATTACAAACCGTGGATATCAGTACGTATAGCAATATAAAGACACGGGAGGATTATAAATACAATAATCCCTAGAGCATAATAGAAATAAACAGATTCTTCAGGCGGGAGTTGGAAAAGAAGAACGATCATTGCGATAGTTAGAATTAGAACAAGGATCAGAACAGGGTTAAGCATTTTCATAAATCTTTTGAATTTGGGAATTGAGTATAGAAGTGGTGAAAATAAATGGAACGGGAAAGGTAACTTTATAAAGGAAATATCAGAATTAGTAATCGGGGCAGATCACCGTATTTAATTAAAGAGATCTTAAAGTCCATAAATCTCGAAGAATCAGATCTTATAGATCTTCAAGATTTTCTTTAAATCCCTTGAATTCCGGAATTCAACCAAGGCAATGTCAAAAGTTAAGACGCGCCTTATTTTCTAAATTCAACTCTGACTCTGTCAAAAGTTAAAATGAATCTTTACTTTCCTATTTCACTCTTTGGTGATAGCTTCATTTGTACTCTTCGAATAATGGAATTATTTTTATCCATATTACTGAATGATGATAAAACTCAAGTTATCAACTCATATTCGTCATGAAAATATTTTTATTGTTAGCCATGACCACCTTACTCAAATTTCGGGACGAAATTTCTTTAACGGGTAGGTACCGTGACGACCCGGGAATTTCTGACTAAATTTAAACTTAATCTTTATATGATTTCGACACGATAAGCAAAGTCTGTAAGGTTGAGTCTTAAAAACTTTGAACATGTGTTCATGTATACATTTAAACCCTTGACTGTTTTCCAACGATTCACGAACAATTGTATATAATTAAATATGTATACTTATATGTATAAATGTAAATATATATAAATATAAATGAAAGGGTATATATATAATAAATTGAATTAATAAAATACACTTTAATTAATTGGAATTAAGAATGTAAAATGTTAAATAAAATAATTAAGTTACTATTAAAATGAATATATACAAATATATATATAATTTATAATTAGTTGTAATATATAAAAGTTAAATAAATGTTATCATACAATATAGTATTGGATATTATATTAAATGTAGTTACCAGTATAGTTGTTATATATTTATATTCAATATTAATAATATTATTAAAACCCATTATATGAGATTCGATACATTTGAGTTATTATAATTACTAATAATATTGTCATCGTTGTTAACATCATTATTATTATTATAACCAGTAGTAAAGTTGTAATTTTAATTATTATGATTAATATTAGTGATATTATTAGATATAAATGTATTATTAGTAATTATATCAACATTATTATGTTAATAATTATTAATACTATTAGTATTACCATTTAATATTATTAATATTAATAAACTTATTATCATTAATCTTTATTTAAAATTCAGAAGAAAGATTTATAAAAGGATATATGTTCAAGTCTTTTTCGAACTGTAGTAGATTGGTACATCCCATATCTTGTTGTTGAAATTAAATCACTAATTGAAGGAAGCAGTTTCACGCCCCCATCCCTCTTCATTTTTTTTTTTAATTTATTTTTCTGATTTCTTTTTTTTTCTGGCCGAACGAATTTAATATAAATCAATGATTTCACGTAGTAATGTGTTTACTTAATTTTCCTTTCATCATCAAATATCCATTACAACTGCTAAAGCCTTAATTCCAATAATGTAAAACAGAAAAATCAATTTCCAGCCCGTTTATACCCCTGTTCTTGAATAATTTGGCCAAAAATTCGAATTTGATTTTACTGCAAGATCTATTAATGCAACTTTGTTAGTGTTCCTTTACTCAAACTACCTGCAAAACTTCAAGTGTCAATTCTCAATATCAAGTTCCAATTGCGAAGTCAAAGTTTTCTTTTAAAAAGTCAAACTGGGTGTTCATCAAAGAATTTGGATACGTTGTGATGTTTCAAGTCAAATTAACGAATCCATTAGTTTCTATGAGTGATTTAGAATACATTTCATGTAGAAATCGATAGCTAAAACCTTCTCAAAAATCAAATTTGAATTCGAGTTTTGTGTTATTCAGTTGCGACACCAGCAGGTTTTTTATTATTTTTTTTTATTATTGTTGTTGAATTATTTAAACCGCTATATCGCTATCTGCTTCTGTATTATTTCCATATTGTAAATTAAAGAAACCATTAAATAGTTTTGGGATTTAAACTGGATCGGAATTGAAAGAGGAAGAAGAAGAATATGTTTATTAAGGTATATGGGTTAAATAAATTCGAAGGTGAATCAAAACAGAAAAGTCGAGGCAGAGAGATGGTTAGGGAGTGATTCGGGTTAGCGAGTGGTCACGAGTTCGAGCCCGGGCAGGGGCATTGTATATCTTTTTAAGCCTTTTTGAGTGAGGTATAATCTTTTTATTATTATTATTTCATTATTATTATTATTATTACAATTATTAATTTTTAATTATTAAGATTATTATTAATATTGTTGTTATTATTATTGGTACTATAAGAATCATAATAATTATCATTATTAACATTGTTATAAGCATTAAAACAATTATTATCATTATTATAAGTATATAAATATTATTAGTGTTATCATTATTAATTTATCATTTTAGTATTATTATCACTATTAAGACTATGGTTATTATTATTAATTTTTATCATAGTTATAAGTAATATATCTATTATTATTATTGTTATTACTATTATAAGTATCAATTATGATATTACTATTGAATTTAAAACTTTAATATTATTATTTTCATGAGTACGTTTATTATTATTATGAAAGTAATATAATTTATTATCACTTTCGTAAATATTAGTATTAATATGTTTTATAAATAATAGAAGTGTTAATATTAACATATGTATCACTTTTAACCATATTGTTATTAGTATTATCGATATTAAGAAAGCTATTATTATTAGTAAATCATTATTATCGAAACTATCATTTTTGTTACAGACATATATTTTTTTTACCTAAATTATACTTAATACATATATTGTAATTATATTAATGGTTTATATACCTACCTATCAAACATAATATCATTATTTATATAAATACTTATATATAACAAACTAATGATATTTTATATAATAGTAACCTTATATATATATAGATATATTAATATAATTAAATATATAGATATTAAACATTTTGAATATATATACAAACTAAATAAGTATAATATATAATTTAAAATATATAAATTTGTTCGATTACGATTATATGTGTTAATATGTATACAAATGATATAGGTTCGTGAATCCGAGGCCAACCCTGCATTGTTCAATATAGTCATATGTATTTTTACTACAAAATACATTAGGTGAGTTTCATTTACCTTTTACCCTTTATATTTTTGGGCTGAGAATACATGCGCAATTTTTATAAATATTTTTACGAAATAGACACAAGTAATCAAAACTACATTATATGGTTGAATGATCGAAATCGAATATGCCCCTTTTTATTAAGTCTGGTAATCTAAGAATTAGGGAACAGACACCCTAATTGACGCGAACTCTAAAGATAGATCTATCGGGCCCAACAAGCCCCATCCAAAGTACCGGATGCTTTAGTACTTTGAAATTAATATCATGTCCGAAGGGGGATCCCGGAATGATGGGGATATTCTTATATACATATTGTGAATGTCGGTTACCAGGTGTTCAATTCATATGAATGATATTTTTGTCTCTATGTATGAGACGTATGTTTATGAGAAATGGAAGTATGAAATCTTGTGGTCTATTAAAATTATAAAATGATTGTTTATGATAAACTAATGAACTCACCAACCTTTTGGTTGACACTTTAAACCATGTTTATTCTCAGGTATGAAAGAAATCTTCCGCTGTGCATTTGCTCACTTTAAAGATATTACTTGGAGTCATTCATGACATATTTCAAAAGACGTTGCATTCGAGTCGTCGAGTTCATCAAGATTATTATTAAGATAATTATAGTTAGATATATTATGAAATGGTATGCATATCGTCAATTTTCGATGTAAGGAAGTTTGTCTTTTCAAAATGAATGCAATATTTGTAAAATGTATCATATAGAGGTCAAGTACCTCGCGATGTAACCCACTATTATGAATCGTTTGTAATCGATGTGGACTTTGTCTGGATGGATTAGGACGGGTCCTTTCAAATATCTTATAATATTTTAATTTCATCATGATACTCTTACCCATTATTTCTTAATCGTTTCGTTTAATAGCTTTTAATCGTCTTTTATATCGTGTTCATAATAATGATAATAATAGTAATCAAAATAATTAGGTGTTACAAATATTTGTTTTAATTACACTAATATTAATAATGATAGTTACTATAACATTGTTAACGATAATACTAATAATTATCTTAATGATAATATAGTAATAATAATAATAACAATAACAATAACCATTTTTAAATAATGATATATATATATATTAATAATAATAATACCAATAATAATAATAATAATAATAATTGGATAATAATAATAATACTAATTATAACTTTAACGATAATAACGATAGTAATAATAAAAAAATAACAATTTTTAATGATAAATCTCTTTTATTGATAAAGATAATAATAATGATAATAATAAGATAAAACTAGAACGACGATAAAAACGACGATAATAATAATCATTTTTAATAAAAATATCAAAAATTCAATTGATTATAACTTCTAATCCGTTCATCAAACCATTCGATATCTAAAGGAAAAGTTCTTAATTTTTCGCTAGCTTTTCAAGGACATGCATATCTTATACCTTATCTCAACCGCAAGTGTAACTAATTCAATATTCAATCTAACCTGTCTAAGGGCAATATCAAAAGTACAAGC
Organism: Rutidosis leptorrhynchoides; assembly: GCF_046630445.1. Lineage (NCBI taxonomy): Eukaryota > Viridiplantae > Streptophyta > Magnoliopsida > Asterales > Asteraceae > Rutidosis > Rutidosis leptorrhynchoides. The sequence goes on from NC_092336.1 coordinate 423,405,756, forward strand.
ATGCATAATCCTAAATACTCGAGCACTAGTCAGGGATACACTATTAGTATGTAAAAGTTAAATTATGAGTACTCACGTATCAATATTGAGATTCAATATTGCAGGAAAGGTACGTAGATGCAACGGAAATGATAAACACTATATTGACCTCACGAGCATACCCATGAACCATACTCAATCACCTCCATAGCTATAACCCATAATTTCCTTAATCCTATCCCACTCGAAAAACAATTTCGAAATCACTCGGACAGCACTCTGTCGTAATATTTTATGTATACTAATAATAGCTTGAAATAATACGGAGTAACTATATATATGTAAATCGATTGAGAGAGTTTAGAGAAAAATATTTTCAAGTTTCTATGAAATAATGAAACCTATTGAATTCTATTTATAATAGATTTTTGAATTATTAAAGTGAATTATTAAAGTATGAATTATTAAAGTATGAATTATTAAAGTGAATTATTAAAGTGAATTATTAAAGTTAAAGTAAAGTAAAAATATAAAACTATGTACGTATAATACGCGTATAAATATATATAATATTAATCGTTATATATATAACATAAAATATAAATATCTTTATCTTTATCATACTAGTTAAGTAATGAGTTGTCAAAAGTGGTTCTAGATATTTATAAAAGTTATATACGTTTTAATAATAAAGTTCTTTTTAAACTGAAAATATTTTTGTACGTTTGAAACTAAATAGATCAATCGAGTCTTTATGAGATTCAATCTTCCACTATCCTTTGTCTAGTTCTCAATGATTGACAATTTGTTCTTATTTATAAATCACTTTACCATTTTCCGAATATTGTTAAAATGGAAAGATTTCTCAAATCAACGTGGGCCTTTCAACAGAGACTTGTAATCATAATTCAATATATCTGATAATTCAATCATTTGATCTTATCTTCTAATTCCATTGATAAACATTTTGAAACAGATACAATCATATAAAGTATTTAATCTAATATTTTGTTTACGTTTCAAGTTATAATATATATACACATATACATATATAATCATATTCGTTTAATGGTTCGTGAATCGTTGGAACTTGGTCGAGGTTGAATGAATGTATGAACATAGTTTAAAATTCTTGAAATTTAACTTAAAAAATATTGCTTATCGTGTCGGAAACATATAAAGATTAAAGTTTAAATTTGGTTGGAAATTTCCGGGTTGTCACAGAATCAAAGGAAGTAGAGCCGATTATAACGGAAGCTTGGAACAAACATTGTGGCGGCTCGAGGTTAGATTGTGTCTTGCGAAACAAACTCAAGAATGTTTAAGAAGGTTTAAGAGCCTGGAGTAAACGCAAATATGGGGCCCTGGATGATGAATTGGAGAATTTTAAAGAGGCTGCCTTGGACTGGGAAAAGAAGACAGATTCGGGTACTCTTTCTGATGTTGATCGCAAAGAGTGGCTTAAAGCAAGGGCCTGCTGGTTACAAAAAGATAGGGAAAAATCTTTAATGCTTAAACAAAAAGCTCGACTTAAATGGGCGGCCGAGGGCGACGAAAACACGAAATTCTTTCACGCTTCCATCAAACGACGTTTCAACAAGTCCAAGTTAAGGGGGTTGTATGTAAATGGGATGTGGCAGGAAAACCCGTCGATCATTAAAAACGCGGTCTTTAATTTTTATAGCCGTCTATTCAGGAGCAGACCTGAGTCTATGCCTGACTTGGGCAGTTTGGAGTCATTAAATTTTAATCGCTTAACAGAGAATGAGGCTGTTTCGTTGGAAGTTCCATTTTCAGAGTCGGAAATTTGGTGTGCCCTAAAAGATTGCGGTGATTCAAAGGCCCCGAGGCCTGACGGTTTCAATTCAACGTTCTTCAAAAAATTTGGGTGGCTTGTTAAAGATGACCTCAAAAAGGCTATTGACTGGTTCTGGAATAACAATTCTTTCTCTAAAGGTTGTAATGCGTCTTTTCTGACGCTTATACAGAAAAAGAAAGACCCGATGGGGCTTAAAGACTATCGTCCCATTAGCTTAATCGAGAGCTATTATAAGATTATAGCCAAATTGCTAGCAAATCGTTTAAAAAAGTTAATACATAAGTTGGTCGGCCACGAGTAAAGTGCCTTCATCAAAGGTCGCTTTATACTTGATGGCATACTCGTGACCAATGAGGTCATTGATGACCTCAAATCTCGAAAGAAAAAAAGTTTGATATTTAAAGCGGATTTCGAGAAGGCTTTTGATAGCATCAATTGGCAATATCTGATGGCGGTGTTGGAACGAATGGGCTTCGGGCAAAAGTGGCGTTGTTGGATTGACGCGTGTCTGAAGTCAGCCTCCATTTCTATATTAGTCAACGGGTCTCCCACAAAGGAATTTTCGCTTAATAGAGGTATAAGACAAGGAGATCCGTTATCACCATATCTCTTCATCCTTGCCTCGGAGGGTTTAAGTCGGCTATTGAAGAATGCTATTCAACATGACCTCTTCAAAGGGGTCGAAGTCGGGAAGGATAAGACTGTTGTCTGGCATTTGCAATACGCGGACGACACTATTCTTTTTGGTGAATGGAGTAGAAAAAATGCTTCGAATCTCATGAAGATACTTAAATGTTTTGAAAAACTATCGGGTCTAAAGGTTAATTTTGCAAAAAGTTGCCTTTATGGCGTGGGCGTCTCAAATAATTCTATTATCGAAATCGCTTCTTCCCTCGGGTGCAACAAAGGGGAATTCCCTTTCACTTACCTCGGTATACCTATCGGGCGAACGATGAAAAGAATTGAGGATTGGGGTCGGGATCGTTTAGCGGATTGGAAAGCAAAATCGATGTCGTTCGGTGGTCGTCTCACTCTCATTAAGTCGGTGCTTAGTAGCCTCCCATTGTATGCCTTCTCCCTATTCCGTGCTCCATCGGGTGTCATTAGCTCGCTTGAAGGTATGAGACGTAACTTTTTTTGGGGCGGGTCGGGTGATCACACAAAAATGTCTTGGGTTAATTGGGAATCCATATTGCTACCTTATGATCGGGGGGGATTAAATATTGGGACCCTTAAAGCTAAAAACTTGGCTTTAATGGGAAAATGGTGGTGGCGTTTTCGAGTAGAACATAACTCGTTTTGGGTTCGGGTAATCAAAAGTATTCATGGGAGGGACGGGGGGCTGGGACATATCAATTCGGGTCACTCTTCGGGTAAATTTTCGGTTTGGAAAGGTATTCAATCCATTGCTAAAGACTTTGACAAGTTGGATTTTAATTTCTCAAATTCGTTTGTCAAAGTTGTCGGAAATGGGGAGAATACCTTATTTTGGAAGGATAGATGGCTTGATAATCAATTGTTGTGCGAGAAATACGGGAGACTTTTCAGGTTGGAAGTTAATGAGGATGCTTTGGTTTCGGATCGTGTTAAAAAAGATGGTGAAGATACAGCTTTTCTATGGAACTGGTCCAGATGTCCTAGTGGTAGAACGAACAGCGAACTAGATTCTCTTCAAGACAGATTGGCACATTTTAATTTTGCAAATAGGGAAACTGATTCTTGGTCATGCCTTTTCAACAGTAATGGGAAGTTTACTTCCAACTCTATGTTTCATCTTCTCAATGAGAAACTTCTGCCTTCTCATCCTGTGACTCATGCTACCTTGCGCAATTCCTTATTACCATCCAAAGTCGAAATTTTTATTTGGCGGGCAAGGCTAGGAAGACTTTCGGTAAAGGTGGAACTCGACAAACGCGGGATAGACTTAGACTCGGTCCGATGTCCATATTGCAATGGCGATATTGAAACCATGGACCACATGCTTCTTTCGTGCCCAAAAGTGAAAGAGTTATGGGGTCGTGTAATGAGTTGGTGGAACTCGGGCACATCTATGTACACTAATCGTGACGATTTATTCTTGGGAAAAGGAGCGAGATCGGACCCAAATGCATATTCCAAAATTTGGCAATCTATCGAATGGGTTTGCGGATACTTGATATGGAGGAATCGAAATCAATGTTTGTTCGAGAAAAAAGTTTGGAGCGTTCCAATGACATTGAACGAGATTCAAGCTGTAAACTTTCTTTGGATTGGAATGTATGGTTGTCGAGCCCGAATGCGTACGATGATCATGGCTGATCCGAAGGGACTGCTCACGAATGGCATACTCAATATGAAAAATCTGAAAATTCATGATCTTGCTAGTGTCTCGAGTTTTAGTTGTAACTAGTTGTGGCGCCCTCGCGATGCGGCGGACGAACGTTAGCTAAATTCGATTATGAAAAGTATAAAAAAAAAATATATAGAAGCAAATGACATAAACTGAAATGGGTAAAAAAAAAAAAACTCAAAGTATAAAAAAAATCAAATAATAACAATAACATAAAAATAACAATTATATTAATAGTAGCAACATTAACGATTTGTAATAAGTGAAAAGTTATGCGGTTGATTATTAGTAAATGGAATGTTATGTGTTTGATTTCTAATAAACGTAAAGTTAAACCATAATGATAATAATGGCTGTGGTTGAATTACGGAAGATTGAAAGTTTGTTGTAAAATTATAGAAACCATAAAGTTTACTATTTATAAGGTTTTACCTTTTAGTAAATAGGTATAATATAATTATGTGGTCGATTTATAATGAATGAGAAGTTTTATGTTTAAATTATAAAATGTGAAAAGTTTGTGGTAAGTTTATAAAAGCTATAAAGTTAACTATTATAAAAGGTGTGGTTGAAATTTTTTTTTAAAAAAAAATTTTTGTTGTAATTTTGTAAACCTTATGAACTTCACTATTCATTTTCCCTATTACTTTTGGATATATAAAATATATAATAATAATAATAATAATAATAATAATAATAATAATAATAATAATAATAATAATAATAATAATGAATAATTATTAGATAGTAAAAATTGTGTGGCGGGTTTATAATGAATGAGAGGTTTTGTGTGTGAGGAGTTTGTGGTAAATTTGTGAAAACTATAAAGTTAAGTGTTAGTTAGGGTAAGGTTGAATTGTAAAAAAGGAAAAGTTTGTTATAAGTTTGTAAAGTCTATTAAGTTTGCTATTCATTTGGGCTTTCTCATTTAGATATTTAGATATATAGATATAATAGGCTGCAACTTTCTTTTTGTCCTTAAGGCCATGCTTCTCATGTTTAGTTTGTAATAGGCTTTTTTTTTTTTTTTTTTTTTTTTTGCCTCTGGACCTTGCATTATCTCTATGCATGTATATGTATTTTTCGATTATTTAATACAAGTCTTTTTGCCTTTCAAAAAAAAAAAAAAAAAACAGTATTATTATTATTATACTGTCTAATATGTCATATTATTGCCATCTAACAATAGCAACATCTAGAAAGAAAAAAATAAAAGAAAAAAAAAACATCTAGAAGGACATAGAAGAGTAGTCGTAGCTTTTTGAGTGTACTACCCAGTTACGGGTTTACTTAAGTTCAAACTCCCATCTCATGTGGACAAATTTCAGTCACTGGATTTATCCTTATGAAAAAGAGTACCCAAACGTTCACTATTTAAAACCTTCCACATATATGAAAATGGCATCAAGTTCTGTATTACAAATAGCAGATAATGGAAAGATTATAAATATATATTCTCAATAAATTTTGTTGTATAACATCAGAATTTTTTTTTTTTTTTTTAAAAGATTACACACAAAACCGGTTTTTAGATATGAAAAGGGCTTTTTTGTATGTACAAGAACCTGTTTTTTTTTATATAAAATGGGTCTCCTATGTAAGCATAGGAACATGTTTTCTTGAAAAAACAGGTTTTTTTTTTTTTTTTTTTTTTTTTTTAAGCAATACTTTTATTCACAACAAAATTGTTATGCGTACAAGCAACTAGGCATCACAAAATCACAACAATATACAATAGAGGTGCTAAGGTAACAATCACGAATTAAATAAGAAAACATGAAGGATTGTGAAACCAATTATGCCAATCGAGATTTTCCCCCCCTTGAACCGCTTCGCAATCCACTCGAAACTTTTGATTTGGATCTCATTTAGTGCTTTCGGAGTGCACCAACCTTTGTTTTTGAAAATCAATTGGTTACGATTTTTCCAAATAAGATAACAACTTATCCAAACCACCGCTTGCCATATCACTTTGCCTGAATCCGATCCATGTTGCATCGCAAAGGAAGCTCTTTTAGAAAGAAAAAAAAAAGAAAAAGGTTTCTAAAGTGATGCAAAGGAACCGGATTTAAAACCGGTTCTCCGCTTTAGGAACCCCTAACAATTGAAACCTCTTTTATAACCAGTTTCAAAGACCCTAAAAGGTTCCAATCGATTGAGAAGTCTATTGAACCTCGTTGAGAAGTTTCAAAGACCCTAAAAGGTTCCAATCGATTGAGAAGTCTATTGAACCTCGTTGACCGGAATACCACCTTGAAATGCGAGCCGATGAAAAATCGCACTTTTGATGTGATACTAGGATTCCACACCATTCTTGCTCAATCGATACCCATATCGACACTTGCTAAAAGCATGACTCGTACCCATCTGTGCCAAATGAATCCGTTCTATCTCGTGTTCCTTATTATATAATAACACAATGGGTATTAACAACAACCTTACGTCTTACACTTTTTTCGATTCATAAATTTGACAATTCAAAGAGGCCAACTCAAACTTATTTGTTGCTACATCATTGTCATTCCACAACATCACATCGCCCTTTAGTTGTTTACATTTTTGTACCTATCACAAAAGTCAAAAATCCTTGAAACTGTTAAGATTTCCACACTACATCACGAACAAATCTCTTTTTTCCGGCTTCACTTTGAGAGGCGTATACGTTGAAAATTAGAACATCTATATTGGATTTTTCAAATGTGACAAACATGGGTTGATATCGTGTTGGCGAGATGATTGTACCCAATCATGATCATAAATAACACCCTTCCAAACTTCAATAAGCACTCTAATCGACACAATATCTACCATGGTTTCTTGTATTATTACCATATATTGAATTTGAAATTTATATATTAAGTTCCCCATCATTTTGCCTTTATGCTTAATTCCAAGCCCCCTAGTTTTATATGTGCCTATTTTCATTGAATGTCTTTTCTGGGTGAATCTCCACTGTCTAGCAACCCCCTCTAAAATATTACCGAACACATCACCATCTTGTCCCTCGTTGTTTAGTTTCCTAGGGTTATCATGATCAATCTCTCTATTTACCTCCAACATACCTCCTATCCTATTCTCCACCTCCAGAGCTACTTCTTCATCTAAAACATTCGAGCAGCGTTTCTTCCATTTGTGACTCTTAGAAGGGCTTCGATGAGTGGAGCTACAACCAACACTCACTTCTTTCATACTTTTCGCTTTGTTTTTTTGGATTTTTTTTGCACACGAAACTCGACAGTCTAAGGAACAATAATGCAGATCTTTAACTTCATGTTTAGTACGGTTAGAGCTCGTTTTTGGATTCTCTTATATCGATTGTATGAGTTAATCTTCGTATATGTTATTAATGTTCTCGTTTTTTTTGCCAAAAAAAAAAATATGAAAATTTGTGGTAATTCAACATCAAAATTTGATTAGGTCGGCCCATTGGAATTGGGCTTATCATCCTGATTTGGGGATATCCACTGTATGAGTTGAATTGGGTTTAGGAATTTGACTTTTCTGGTTTGAAGGAGTACACTTTACATAAGAATGGTCATCTGTGCAATCGGCAGACTACTAGCCACCCTAAAGTTACTTTCCAGATTTATTAAATACTCCGTATTATTTGAAATCCTTTCATTAGAAAAGAAACTGGTTTTCTGTATTTGTAGGCACACTTTTTGATTTTTCTACATTAAGTGCCTTCTTGACCTTTTCAAGTTGGAAGTGTACATTATTTGTTCCCTATGACCCAACACTTCAGATTAGTTGTTGTGTACTACTGTATTAAATTTTCACTTATCAACATACTCCGTATTAATTTCTCACTTTATAAGCACCTACCGTCTACCATATCCGCAATCTGCAATAATGTTCATTTCATTTTCATGTTCACTTTCAGTTTTTAGTTGTCTGCTACTCTAATTTTTTTTCAATAAACATGAGGTATTTAAAGATCCATAAAGCAAATCTCCAATGGTGTATGATACATCATCCAATCACAAGAGCTACCAACTATGATGTGTTTTTGAGTTTTAAAGGTAATCAAAATAATGTCTTGAAAATGTGCATATATATTTATTTATATTGTTTCTTTTAAAATTTTTGGCTACAATTTTAGTTTTTTATTGCTTTACTACTTGTTAAATATATATATTAGTATATTACTACATTTAGATACAGTAAATAACTAGATATGATACTATTATAAGTTACATACCCTACTTTTATAAAAAAAATTGTAAACTGTAAAATCCCGAAAGAGACCAGACGGTGGTGGTGCAGTCGCCGGTATCTGGCCGGAAATCAGTTTCCGGCAGGGTGGACTTGTATGGTGTGTGGCGGCGGTTCAGTGGTTGGTGCCGGTAAAAGTGGGTGAGTTAGGTTTGTAAATGAATTGCGGCTTTTAATTCGTATAAGTAATCGACGATATAAGATCTTGGTGGGTTGAGGGTTGAGAGAAAATGGTAAATAAATAAATATAATATAATTTTGGTTTAAGATTTTGGTGGTGGGTTTAATAACAAGGATTAAATTAAATGTAAAACCAATATATAAACAAAATATGTATCCATCCATCTTTACAAACATATCGACCCTAGAGCAGCTTCTGATTTTTCTACAGTAGAATATAACCTTTTACTGCTTTTTAACAGTTTTCACACACCTCCTTACACTTTCTCGAAATAAACAATACTTTGCGACTTCAATCGTATCGTAGCTCGTGATGTTTCATATCTCAGCTTAGTTTTGTGCTAAAATACTTTGTATTTGGGTCAAAAAATCTGTCCACATCAGTAACAAATTTTTCTGCAGTCTCGAAGCTCTGTTTTGGGCTGAAGAACTTTGTATTTGGTTTTGGTTGAGAAGCTGTTGTGCAATGTACTTTAGAATTTGCTAATCAATAGCTAACCAAAGCGTATAGATTGTCTCTATCTATTCAAATCGATTTTTTTTAAAGATCTTATCTTATTTAATTTTCCCTTAGTCAATTATATATAGACTAGGTAAAAACTTCCCCATTTAAATGAGTGTCGTTTTTTTAGGCATGGTCGATGCGTCGTTGCTAAAAATTCGGTCAAAGGTAAAAAGTCGGTCAAATTCAGAAAAAGTCAGTCAAAGTCGGTCAATTTTTTTTATTTTTTTTTGCAATATTGTTAATAATTGTTAATTGTTCATGTTTATTGTAAATATAGTTTATATTTTAAGATTCAGTCTATATAATATTATATATAAATATATATTTAATAAAATTATTTTAAAAAGTCAACGTTGGTCAACGCCCGTTGCGTCCCCATTACGTTCGACGCGTCATTTTTTAGGCATGACTAATGCGTCCCCGACTCGCGTCTTTTACAACCTTGAGTCTGATATGTTCTACACATTCTGATAACAAAATGACAATAATTTTAGTTTCAAAGTGTTTATTTGTTATCACCATGTCATCATAATACTCAGTATGTTATTGTTAATTGTGTCTTACACACATAATTGATTGATATATTAATAGAATAGAATATAATATAATAGGTTGGTGTTGTTTGACCCTGTTTGACCAATTAACCTGACCTCTAGTTTAATAATTTCTTTTTGTATAATGATGTTGTTAATTAAGCTTTAGTTTATTTGATTTATCCTAATTAGATTATATTTGACCTGACCCGTTTATTATCTTAGAGAACAGAATCCTCCATTTAATCCTGGGGCATCTTCTACATATTGAGCAACCGCCTGCAACTCTATGTGCACTTATTGCAATCATACAAACAAAAAATGTGTGAAGAGGACATCTTATGGGAGTTATTTGATCGGTCACATGGTGAAAAATCTTGTCGCCTTTGAAAATGACACTGACTTCAACCCACAAATCCTCCAATTTGCATGCGTGTATAGACAAGGTGGTTTCGATCACATAGAAGCTCATGGAATTCTCGGTTTAGGGCATGGAGTAGTTGGGATGTTAGATACCCTTGCAAATAAAGGTGTTATCAACAACACTTTCTCACTATGTTATGGTCTCAATGGGGGGTTCTATGATTACGGGGGGTATTAATCCCCCAAGGATATTATGTTCACACGATCTAATCAGTCTAGTAGGTTACATTTTATCTTAGATATATACATATACATACATACTGAATTAGATTTGAATTAATAATAATAAATTAACTTTATTAATGCAGCATATATTACAATGTCGATCTTAAAGGAATTCGGGTCGGTGGAAAATTTGGACATTGACCCGAGTGTCTTTGATATGGATTATGGTTCCATTGTGGACAACGGGACAACGTACTCGTACCTTCCAAAACCTGCGTTTTTCAGATTCAAAGCTGCAGTAAGTTGCCATAATTTTATTCACATTTAAAAACACCTAGTAAGTAAGGATAGATTAGTGTATTTAGTTGATTGATTATCTACTTGCCTGTTGGTATAAGTCTGAGTGTTGTAAAGTCGGCCGACTTGGTCAACACGTCGTTTTTTAGGCATGGCTGATGCGTCGTTGCTAAAAAGTCGGTCAAAGTCGAAAAAGTCAGTCAAAGTCAGTCAAAGTCGGTCAATTTTTTAATATTTTTTTCCAATATTGTTAATAATTGTTAATTATTCATGTTTATTGTAAATATAGTTTATATATTAAGATTCGATCTATATAATATTAAATATAAATATATATTTAATAAAACTATTTTAAAAAGTCAACGCTGGTCAACGCCCGTTGCGTCCCCGTTGCGTCCGACACGTCATTTTTTATGCATGGCCGATGTGTCCCTGTCTCGCGTCTTTTACAACCTTGGTTATGAGTATAGAAACTATTTTATTACACTAATTGATTAAGAATTCAAATGCATCATTCTAATTATTTACCACGGGAAACCACAAATTATATTTTATTCATCCTGCGACATTTTATTTATACGAATGCTAATCTCGAATTATGTCAGTGTGAAAAGGATGATTGGATACCTATTCAAGAGTGGTTGTGGAGTTCTCGAATGTCACCGTATGAGCATAGCTTTGTTGATGTGAAGGTCGATAGCGGGGTTTTAGTGATGTTATGGTCTCTTATGATGAAGGTATCTGTGTGCATATTGTAGTGACCCGAACTTTTCCATGTTTATATATATATTAAATGAAATTTTTATTTACATGATTAAGTGTTTCCAACATGTTAAGCAATCAAACTTGTTAAGACTTGATTAATTGAAATAGGTTTCATATAGACAATTGACCACCCAAGTTGACCGGCGATTCACGAACGTTAAAACTTGTAAAAACTATATGATGATATATATATGGTTATATATATAGTTAACATGATATTATGATAAGTAAACATATCATTAAGTATATTAACAATGAACTACATATGTAAAAACAAGACTACTAACTTAATGATTTTGAAACGAGACATATATGTAACGATTATCGTTGTAACGACATTTAATGTATATATATCATATTAAGAGATATTCGTACATCATAATATCATGATAATATAATAATTTAAAATCTCATTTGATATTATAAACATTGGGTTAACAACATTTAACAACATCGTTAACCTAAAGGTTTCAAAACAACACTTACATGTAACGACTAACGATGACTTAACGACTCAATTAAAATGTATATACATGTAGTGTTTTAATATGTATTCATACACTTTTGAAAGACTTCAAGACACTTATCAAAATACTTCTACTTAACAAAAATGCTTACAATTACATCCTCGTTCAGTTTCATCAACAATTCTACTCGTATGCACCCGTATTCGTACTCGTACAATACACAGCTTTTAGATGTATGTACTATTGGTATATACACTCCAATGATCAGCTCTTAGCAGCCCATGTGAGTCACCTAACACATGTGGGAACCATCATTTGGCAACTAGCATGAAATATCTCATAAAATTACAAAAATATGAGTAATCATTCATGACTTATTTAAATGAAAACAAAATTACATATCCTTTATATCTAATCCATATACCAACGACAAAAAACACCTACAAACACTTTCATTCTACAATTTTCTTCATCTAATTGATCTCTCTCAAGTTCTATCTTCAAGTTCTAAGTGTTCTTCATAAATTCTACAAGTTCTAGTTTCATAAAATCAAGAATACTTCCAAAATTGCTAGCTTACTTCCAATCTTGTAGAGTGATCATCCAACCTCAAGAAATCTTTCTTATTTACAGTAAGATATCTTTTTAATATAAGGTAATACTCATGTTCAAACTTTGATTCAATTTCTATAACTATAACAATCTTATTTCGAGTGGAAATCTTACTTGAACTTGTTTTTGTGTCATGATTCTACTTCAAGAACTTTCAAGCCATCCAAGATCCTTTGAAGCTAGATCCATTTGTCTCTTTTCCAGTAGGTTTATCCACAAAACTTGAGGTAGTAATGATGTTCATAACATCATTCGATTCATACATATAAAGCTATCTTATTCGAAGGTTTAAACTTGAAATCACTAGAACATAGTTTAGTTAATTCTAAATTTGTTCGCAAACAAAAGTTAATCCTTCTAACTTGACTTTTAAAATCAACTAAACACATGTTCTATATCTATATGATATGCTAACTTAATGATTTAAAACCTGGAAACACGAAAAATACCGTAAAACTTGACTTACGCCGTCGTAGTAACACCGCGGGCTGTTTTGGGTTTGATAATTAAAAACTATGATAAACTTTGATTTAAAAGTTGTTCTTCTGGGAAAATGATTTTTCTTATGAACATGAAACTATATCCAAAAATCATGGTTAAACTCAAAGTGAAAGTATGTTTTTCAAAATGGTCATCAAGACGTCGTTCTTTCGACTGAAATGACTACCTCTTACAAAAACGACTTGTAACTTATATTTCTGACTATAAACCTATACCTTTTCTGTTTAGATTCATAAAATAGAGTTCAATATGAAACCATAGCAATTTGATTCACTCAAAACGGATTTAAAATGAAGAAGTTATGGGTAAAACAAGATTGGATATTTTTTATTTTTGTAGCTACGGGAAATATTAACAATTCTATACAAATCATATCCTAGCTAACTTATATTGTATTATACATGTATTCTAATATATTATGTAATCTTGGGATACCATAGACACGTATGCAAATATTTTGACATATCATATCGACCCATGTATATATATTATTTGGAACAACCATAGACACTCTATATGCAGTAATATTGGAGTTAGCTATACAGGATTGAGGTTGATTCCAAAAATATATATACTTTGAGTTGTGATCTAGCCTGAGACGTGTATACACTGGGTCGTGGATTGATTCAAGATAATATATATCGATTTATTTTTGTACATCTAACTGTGGAAAACTAGTTGTAGGTTACTAACGAGGACAGCTGACTTAATAAACTTAAAACATCAAAATGTATTAAAAGTGTTGTAAATATATTTTGAACATACTTTGATATATATGTACATATTTGTTATAGGTTCGTGAATCGACCAGTGGCTAAGTCTTACTTCCCGACGAAGTAAAAATCTGTGAAAGTGAGTTATAGTCCCACTTTTAAAATCTAATATTTTTGGGATGAGAATACATGCAGGTTTTATAAATGATTTACAAAATAGACACAAGTACGTGAAACTACATTCTATGGTTGAATTATCGAAATCGAATATGCCCCTTTTTATTAAGTCTGGTAATCTAAGAATTAGGGAACAGACACCCTAATTGACGTGAATCCTAAAGATAGATCTATTGGGCCTAACAAACCCCATCCAAAGTACCAGATGCTTTAGTACTTCGAAATTTATATCATATCCGAAGGGTGTCCCGGAATGATGAGGATATTCTTATATATGCATCTTGTTAATGTCGGTTACCAGGTGTTCACCATATGAATGATTTTTATCTCTATGTATGGGATGTATATTGAAATATGAAATCTTGTGATCTATTGTTACGATTTGATATATATAGGTTAAACCTATAACTCACCAACATTTTTTGTTGACGTTTTAAGCATGTTTATTCTCAGGTGATTATTAAGAGCTTTCGCTGTCGCATACTTAAATAAGGACAAGATTTGGAGTCCATGCTTGTATGATATTGTGTAAAAACTGCATTCAAGAAACTTATTTCGTTGTAACATATTTGTATTGTAAACCATTATGTAATAGTCGTGTGTAAACAGGATATTTTAGATTATCATTATTTGATAATCTACGTAAAGCTTCTTAAACCTTTATTGATGAAATAAAGGTTATGGTTTGTTTTAAAATGAATGCAGTCTTTGAAAAACGTCTAATATAGAGGTCAAAACCTCGCAACGAAATCAATTAATATGAAACGTTTTTAATCAATAAGAACGGAACATTTCACATATGCTTTTACATTTCCATTTTTACTAATATTACAAGCATGAACAATTTTAGAAAAAACACACACAAAAGAAAAACTACTCAACTCGGTGTCTTATTCATATATTTATATTTATATTTATATTTTTATATATATCTACAGTTGGACAGTTCTTTCAAAGTAGACTGTTTTTGTCATTTTTACAAGAAGATCGTTATTTTGAAATATTAAACAAAATGCGACCGTTCAAGAAGTCGTGTGATAAGAACTAAGAAAACAGCAGTAGCAGATTATGATAGCAATTGCAACAGATAATTAATCTTAACTATAAGTTGATGATGAATGATGAATAATATGAAGAACAGAGAATTATAAATGGATGATGTGTTTATTAAAATGAAAATGAAATACAAGATAAAATCAGAAAGATCACACGATCTTCTGCCTAAAATCAGTCAAGATAAACATTATCTTGTTGCCCAAGCCTACATGGCCAAATACCAATACAATATTCAAAATCAAAGATGCCTCCTACATGCTCACAACACTACTGTATATATTAGTTCAGTCTACACATTAACCCTACATTAAATGGGCTTCGGTTGACATTGTTTGGCTGGGCTATTCTCTATCATTGTGATTGTGTCTTTGTCGTTGCTTTGATTATCTTTAGGGAGTAATTGTTTGCCTTTTGTTTTGAAAAATTGTGTTGCGCGGTGTCACATGAAGGGCGCTATTATTTGCTTTTTGGGGGGAATTGGTTTGTTATTTTTGGCACCTATTGTATGTTGCGTTCTATATCTTGTAGAGCGCCACTATTTTTGAAGAGAATAAAGAATTGACCATCTAATAGACAAACCACACCCAAAGTTGGAGTTTCGTTTCACAAGCGAGTGTAATATGTGTTCTTGAGTTTTAAAAAAGGTAATCAATATAATGTGTTGAAAATGTGCATATGTATTTATTTCTGTTGTTCCTTTTAAAATTTTTGGCTACAATTTGAGTTTTTTATTACTTTAATTCTTGTTAAATATATATTATACTACATTTAGATGTAGTAAATAACTAGATATTATACTATTATAAGTTACATACCCTACTTTTATAAAAAAAAAAATTGTAAACTGTAAAATCCCGAAAGAGATCAAGATGGTGGTGGTGCAGTCGCCGGTATCTAGCCGGAAAAAAGTGTTGGCCGGAAATCAGTTTCCGGCAGGGTGGACTTTAATGGGTGTGGCGGCGGTTCAGTGGTTGGTGCCGGTAAAAGTGGGTGAGTTAGGTTTGTAAATGAATTGTGGCTTTTAATTCGCACAAGTAATCGACGATCTAAGATCTCGGTGGGTTGAGGCCTGAGGGTTGAGAGAAAATGGTAAATAAATAAATATACTCCGTAATATAATATTGGTGTAAGATTTTGATGGTGGGTTTAATTACAAGGATTAAATGTAAAACCAATATATAAACAAAATATGTATCCATCCATCTTTACAAATATATCGACCCTAGAACAGTTGAGCTTCTAATTTTTCTACAGTAGAATATAACCTTTTAATGCTTTTTAACAGTTTTCACACAACACATTACACTTTCTCGAAATACCATATAAAATACACAATACTTTGCGACTTTAATCGTATCTTAGCTAGTGATGTTTCATATCTCAGCTTAGTTTTGGGCTAAAACACTTTGTATTTGGGTCAAAAAATCTGTCCACATCAGTAACAAATTTTTCTGCAGTCTTGAAGCTCTGTTTTGGGCTGAAGAACTTTGTATTTGGGTCAAAATTGGTTTTGGTTGAGAAGCTGCTGTGCAATTTACTTTAGAATTAGCTAATAATAATTTAAGATTACATACTATATATTTTAACATCATGTTGCACCTTTTCATACTATTCAGGTTAGAGGCTTGGAGTATTTACATCACAAGTCTGTCATTCATCGTGACTTGAAGCCTAGAAACATTTTGATATGTGATGGGGTATAGTTAAGGTTAGTGGACATATCTTTTGTTGATGTCACTTTTTTAACACGTTATCGCTTAATTGTTTCTGATTGAAACGGATATGTGATTTTCGATCTGCACGAATACTGTCAGAAGGTACACTCCTAATGTGAAATCAATAAAAGGTATAAAGTAAGTTTGTGTTAATTGTTGATGCATATACAGAGAAAATTGCGAGGTTGGTTCATGTGGTTTACATGAAATGGGGTGTTTGGTCCCTGAATTTCATTTTCGATGTTGTTGGTCCCTGTGGGTTTCTAAACGAGTGTGGGTGGTCCCTGTCAGTAAAGGCCCGTTAAAATTCGTTGACCTCAGACATGTGCAATACACATGAGGGTACTTATGTCAATTTACCTTCTTTTTGTCACTTGGCTCACACTTCCTCTTCCTCTTTCTCTGTGCTTCACGTTAGTGTTCAACAATACCCAAAATGACTTGTTTTAAACCCATAAATCAAGAAAAAAACATTTCCACTAATTTTGAGATTCAACAAAAATCAACCACCACCACATCACTGTGATGAATCTGCTGTTGAGGACGTGAACATTGACACAACCATCGATGATGAAGGTGCTCTCGATAGTGAACGATATGTTACATTCAGCATAGATCTATGGCCTCCGGTGATGAAAAAATGTTGCCTCCGGTGACGGATCTTCATCTCCGGTGATGGATCTTCATCTCCATTGACGTCTCTGCTGGCCAGATCTTCTTCAAACCCAGATTCAGTCAAAGATTTATTTGATAGGTTACCTAGATTTATTTTAAGGGGAAAACAATCACTTTGATTTTTTGAGATCCCTGTTACAATCGATTGTTGGAATATGAAGTCGACGTGGGGTTGTATAAAGTTAACCATATAAAGCTTTGACTTACTTGATGGTATTTTAATATGTGAAAAAGGGGTTTATTAGTTTATATATATTTCACCGAGTCAAGATATAAAGCTTTAATTTGTATGTATGATGTTGAGGTTTGATTTAAATTTTATAAGTGGTGTGATATAATTTGTATAAACCAAGCCAGTTTCAACCCTTCTAATTTACAAACTTTGGAGTTAATTGAATTGAATGGCAAAAGTACTTGTGGGTTTTAAGTTCTGATAGTGAATCTTTTTCGTACTAGTGAATTAGTTTATTTTGAAGCTTCGTAAAAATATTAGTAACATAAACATGAATATTAAAGTTGTAATGCGTGTTTTATAATTGAAGTGATTTAGATTTGTATCTTGAATCTTTTTTAATTAGGTGAAGAAGGTGAAAGACATGAGGAAAATGAAGAACATAAGTAAGGTGAAGAGAAGATGAGGATGAAGTTCATTAAAAATTGACAAAAATATCCTCATGTGCCTTGCATGTGAGAGTATTTAACAGAATAAGTTAACGGATGTTCCTGACAGGGATCACCCACACGCGTTTAGAAAACCACATGGACCAACAACCTCGAAAATGAAATTCAAGGACCAAACACCCCATTTCATGTAAACTACAGGGATCAACCGCACAATTTTCTCTGCATATACATATTTTATTTTAGGTTCTCCTTTGTACCTGGTTCCCGAAGTAGTATTGAAACTGCCTTAAAACGATAATGTTGATCTGTGGTCCGTGGGTATCATGTTGTAAGTTATTACGTTATCCACTTGCTATTTCTTTCTTGATGAGCATTAGACATGCCGCCCACTCGGTGGGTATACACGTATCACAAGTTAATACAAACAACGGAACTGATTTTCGTTAGTTGGAGCTAATAAAGTGTGGTGATTGATTTAAAAAGGTAATTGTTGAAGTCTATTCATTATCTATATGTAAGTGAGTTCATTCGTTTTTATTCAGGTACCTATTATATGTTGGGGTACACTCATTTGCCGTTGAATCAAAAGATGAACTTTACTGATAGCGAAGGTACAAGTTGTGTATGCATTAATTGTGAGAACCGTTACATGATGTACTATTTTGTCTTTATTCTAATGCCTGCCAAGATCCCGTAAAATACCCAGAGTACATGAGCTCTAGTTTCAAAAGCTTGCTCAAGGGTTTGCTCCATAAGGTAGGTAGATAAACCATTTTCTTTAATACTTATATTTGTGTACATGTTAATAATTTTATATTAAGATTAAGTAAAAACTGTTTGTCAAAATCATTGGAGCAGAATCCTTAGAAAAAGGAAATGGCCCGAACTCTCAACAAATCCATTTGTTGCCGAAACCAATGAAGATAATGTGGTTAGGGCAATCAGTATCTATTATGTTTAAGAAAGCCGGATTGTGATGAAATGCAGATTGTGATGACATGCTGGTAAAGGTATGTTACCACGTACATGCTACTTAATAACTGCATAGTTTCCAATCATTTAACTGAATCAGGTAGTAATATATTCATGAAAACTGAACTCAATTGTCTAATGGGATCATCTTCAGCTTTGCTTCAATGATATCTTAAGTCTCAACCTGTATGCTTGTTTCTTACAGTGATGGCGTTGATGGTTCTACCCGTCGACATGAATGAATTGAAGAACCTTTGATAAGGTCAAGTGGGGATGAACATAAGGAAAATGGCATGAGAAGGGAAATACTACATGCTATCACCAGTCGGTCTAAATTTGACTATATGGTTAGACAAAGTGATGTTTATCATTCCAACTTGCGGAAAAGTGTAAGTATTCATGCTTATTTGTTGATTTCTTTATGTAAATGTTAAGCTCTTGATGAACTTGTATGATCTTGTGACACTTTTTGTGCTTAATTATATGCAGTACAAAAACTCATCATCATCTGATAAAAGATCCCAAATTAAGATCCCACCCTCATCATGAACCATATTACATAACTCTTTCATTCTATAAAATCTCTAAATATATCAAGAAAATATATTTCTTGATGATTCGGTCTTGTCCAGATATTCTGGTAATTTAACAAATCAAATCGTGCTATTACCTTTCCTTTCTACTTTGTATGTTATGATCATTCGAAACTCCATACCTACAAATTCTGGACCATTATTCGCTTGACTTGAAGTCGGGAAGAGAAAACGAAAACATGAAGCCCCTAAATATAATGGAGAATATAAAGCCCGATAACAACCTCAAAAAAATTACAAACCATGTATATCAATAAGTATTGCAACGTAAAGACACGGGAGAACTAAAAACACTATAAAGCCAAGAGTATAGTAAAAGTGAATAGATTCCTCCGGCGGCAGATGAAAAAGAAGAATGATAGATATGAAAGTTAGGAGTATATCAAGAATCAGAACTGGATGAAGAATTTTCACAATCTTTTGGAAGTATGAAATAAGGAAAAAGATTATAGGAGTGGTGAAAATAAATGAAACGGAAGAGGTCAATTTATAGCGAAATATCAGACATAGCAATCGAGGCAGATTACGCATTTAATCAAGGAAATCCTAATTTCCTTAAATTCCGAAGAATCAAATCTTATTTAAATTATGAAGATTTTCTATTCCTTAAATTCCGGAAATCAATCGTTACTACGTCAAGAGATAAGACGAATCTCTATTCTCCATTTCACTCTATTACAATAACTTCTCTCATACGCTTTGAGTAATTGGATTGTTTTAACCATATTATTCAACGGTAATAAAACTCTATTTATCAACTCATGTACGTCATGAAAACATTTTTATTGTTAGCCATGACGACCTCACTCAAATTTCGGGACGAAATTTCTTTAACGGGGAGGTACTGTGATGACCCGGAAATTTCTGACCAAATTTAAACTTAATCTTTAACGTTTCCGACACGATAAGCAAAGTCTGTAAAACTGAGTCTCAAAACTTTTGAACTATTCAATTACCTTTCGATGGTTCTCAACGATTCGCGAACAATTATATGTAAATAGATACATATATTATAACTTGAAAACGTAACAAAGTGTTGAGTATATGATACTGTGCATTAAACTTATTGGTTTGATTATCTGATTGATATATTTAACTACGGAGTTAAAAGATAATGCCAAACGATTGAATTAAAAGATATTTATTAAGTCTCTTAATGATTATGATATTGTTACGGGTCTCTGTTGTGAGGACCACACTGATTTGAGAAATTATTCCTTTTTAACGGTATTCGGAATAAATGATAAAGTGTTTGTTTAAATAACGTAATTTGGACACATACAATAATTAGAATATTAATTGTTAAGAATTAATTATATGAATAACTTGCGATATGTATTTTAAAACGTGTTTATAAATATTGAGAATAGATATTAACTTGGTTATGAAACGTTTGATAAATATTATTATATTAATAAATAACGAGACAATGATTTATAGAAGTAAATGACCAAAACACTCGAAAGATTAAGATATACTTTGAGTGGTATAGTTTATGGATAATTTAAGGCTATATTTTAACAAAGGTACGAGTCACAAAACGTAAATTGCGAGTTTTCTAAGCGTACGAAAATGCGTTCGAGAAACCGGAACCGGGACATAAGTCGAGTGATAACGTACGAGTCATCGGAACGAAAATTACAAGTCAACTATGCACATGAATTTAATATAATATATAATTAATTATTTAAATTATATATATTATATATATATTATATTTAATTATGTCGACAAACAAGAAAATAAAAAATATGTGAGCTGGATCTGATGGCCATGCGATCGCATGGGAAATAGGCATAAAACCCATGCAAGTGCATGAGCTCATGCAAGTGCATGAGAATTGCACTAAAATCCCATGCACTCGCATGAGGTACTTTTTCAGGCCAAGTCCTATAAATTGAACGATTTCGGGTTCTGTGATGCACTCCATTCACTTCTCTCTCGATATATTATTATTATTATTATTATTATTATTATTATTATTATTATTATTATTATTATTATTATTATTATTATTATTATTAAGATTAATGATAATGCTAAAAACGAACATATATTTCATAGCATTATTCCTCAAGAAAGACAAGCTTTTAGTTGCAATTGTTCTATTTACAAGTGATATTCGTTTAAATAATAAAAGGTGAAGACAAAAGACAGATTCGACGAATTGAAGGCGCAAACGACCAAAAAGCTCAAAAGTACAAAATACAATCAAAGAGGTTCCAATTATTGATAAGAAACGTCTCGAAATTACAAGAGTACAAGATTCAAAACGCAAAGTACAAGATATTAAATTGTACGCAAGGACGTTCGAAAATCCGGAACCGGGACCAGAGTCAACTCTCAACGCTCGACGCAACGGACTAAAAATTACAAGTCAACTATGCACATAAATATAATATAATATTTAAATAATTCTTATAATTATTTAATATATTATATTTATTTATAAAACCGTCGGTAAACAAAGTGCCAAACTTGTGTGAGCTGTATTTATAAACTCCGCGACTCGCGGAGTTTGAAGGCAAAAAATGCCACGAGTCGCGGAGCCCCAAAGTTTGAAACTCCCTATAAAAGCAACCGAATTCTGAGCATTTTTCATCCATCATATATCCATCTCTCTATCTATATCGTATATATTTATATTTTAATTTTAATTTTAATAATAATAATAAGGGTATGTTAGCGAATGTTGTAAGGGTGTAAGTCGAAATTCTGTCTGTGTAACGCTACGCTATTTTTAATCATTGTAAGTTATGTTCAACCTTTTTAATTTAATGTCTCGTAGCTAAGTTATTATTATGCTTATTTAATCCGAAGTAATCATGATGTTGGGCTAATTACTAAAATTGGGTAATTGGGCTTTGTACCATAATTGGGGTTTGGATAAAAGAACGACACTTGTAGAAATTAGACTATGGGCTATTAATGGGTTTTATATTAACTAAACAATACCTTGTTAATTTAATATACAAACTTATAATTCGACGTATTTATATATAACCACATACGCTTAACTGGGTACGGTGGGCGGGATATCTATAAATACCAATAATTATTCATTTTACCGGACACGGAACTGGATTAATAGTTAATAGACTTGTTGAAACAGGGGTGAATTAATTCAAGGGTAATTGGTGTAATTGTTAACAAAATAGTAAAACCTTGGTTTACACGCAGTCGATAACCTGGTGTATTCATTAAACAAAGTATTAAAACCTTGTTACAATTCGAATCCCCAATTAGTTGGAATATTTGACTTCGGGAATAAGAATAATTTGACGAAGGCTTTCGCTCTTTATATTTATGACTGATGGACTATTATGGACAAATCCGTATGGACATATTAAATAATCCAGGACAAAGGACAATTAACCCATGGGCATAAAACTAAAATCAACACGTCAAACATTATGATTACGGAAGTTTAAATAAGCATAATTCTTTTATTTCATATTTAATTTCCTTTATTTTATATTTAATTGCACTTCTAATTATCGCATTTTTATTTATTGTTATTATATTTAATTGCACTTTTAATTATCGTACTTTTTAATTATCGCAAGTTTATTTTATCGCACTTTTATTATTCGCAATTTCATTATCGTTATTTACTTTACGCTTTATTTTAAGTCTTGTATTTATTTTTAATATTTTACATTTGGTTTTAACTGTGACTAAAGTTTTAAAATCGACAAACCGGTCATTAAACGTTAAAAAACCCCCCTTTATAATAATAATATTACTTATATATATATTTGTATTTTTATAAAAGTAAACTAATATAGCGTTAAGCTTTGTTTAAAAAGATTCCCTGTGGAACGAACCGGACTTACTAAAAACTACACTACTGTACGATTAGGTACACTGCCTATAAGTGTTGTAGCAAGGTTTAAGTATATCCATTCTATAAATAAATAAATATCTTATGTAAAATTGTATCGTATTTAATAGTATTTCCTAGCAAAAATATAGCTATTTTATATACTACTCTGCTAAAACATCAAGTATTTTTGGCGCCGCTGCCGGGGAATCGCTTAAAAGCCGGAAGCGCAACACTAATATAAAAAAAAAAAAGATTTTTAGTTTACTTTTATTAAAATTCACTTTTGTAAAAATACGTTTTAAATATTCGAAAATATAAAAAGAAAAACAAAAATATAAATATTTTTAGGAGTTTGATAAATATTTAAGTTTTATAAAGTTTCTTTAGTTTGTAAAAATATAAGTTTTATTTAATTTATTTTATAAATATATTTTATAAATAAATAAAAAAAACCGAAAATTTTTTTTTTTTTATAAATCTATTTTTAAGATATTTTTAAAATTATAAAGTAGTTCTATTTTTATTTAAGTTTTTTTTTTAATATAAGTTTTTATTATACAAATATCTTAATATAAACAGAAAATATAAAATAAAAAAAACGTCGAATTAAAACTGTACCAGAGTTGAAAACTGGAACCCCGCGACTCGCGGGGTTTGCTGCATCGAATACCGCGACTCGCGGAGGGGACCTGACACCGACAGAAACCCTAACTGCAATTAATTACGGAGTAATTATTAATTATTATAATTATTAACCCTAATTATTATTATTATTATAATTAGTTTTATTTTAAAGTTTTACTTTTTATTTAATTTATATTTTAGTTAAATTAGTTTAATTAAATTGTAAAATTAATAGTTTTAATAAATAAATAATACAAAAATAATATTTTTATAAAAATTGTACTTTTTACAACTTTTTGTATATTTTTATATTTTGTTCCTTTTTAATCGTTTTAGCATAATATTTGTATTTATAGCTCATATTTAGTTTTTACTTCTAGATTTTTAGGCTTTGCCGTAAAATCCCTTAAGTGCTTTTTCTTTAGACTAAGATTTAGGTGCTTTAGAATTTTGCGACGCCTTTTTAAGTTTTAGTTTCTTTTTAAGTTATTTCCATTTGGGATTAAGTATTTTCCTGTAAGCTTTAATATTTTTAGACGACTTTTACCTATGTATCAATTATCATTCCAATTAGTAATCTCAATTTGCGATTATAATTTTAAGTTAGTTGTAGTAATAAGGTTAGGTTAGTCAAGTATTTTTAAGTTTTATAAGTTTCTTTTATTTTTCCGTCACCTTTTATGTTTTAACCATTTTTCTTTTTCAACCTTTTTCCGACGAACTCTTTTTCTTTCTTATTTCTCGCTATTCTAGTTTTAGGACATAGATTTTTATTCTACTTCTTATCTAAATTTCTTAAAATTACAAAAATTTATTTTAAGTGGTTAAATTGATAGACATCAAAATTTTCTGGTTCGTAGTAATAGTTGGATTTGTACGTGGACCGGGTTATTGGAGCCAAACAGTCCTCAATTATATTGAGACCAAACGAATTCTGCCCCTCTGCTGCATCTTTTGGCTATTCGAAACGTGGGCAAAATCAGAAAAGTCTATTGATTGGATAACTTATTATAATTTTTCTTTCCTTTTAAAAACTAATAGGATATTCAGTGAATGCATCGAGCAAGACGTTCACCACCTTTTGTACGTTCACCACCTGTAACTAGATCAAGACATTTAGCAAATATTACTGCCGTTGATTTCTCTTTAGAATCGTCATCCAGTCGACCAAGTACTCCAGTTCAAATTTCCGATAATCCATTTTTTGAACCCGACCTCACAATTGAGAATCCGGAGAATATTCAGGAACGATTCGTAGATCCTGAACCATTAAATTTTCCTCCGGAACCACCAATCATTCAAACAGAGATTGTTGAGGAACGAACCATTAAATCAGAATCCTCTAGTGATTCCGATTCAACAAATTCAATTATGGAGAATCTGGAACCTTTAAGTATGGAAGACCGAATGAGAGCTAAACGCACTGGCCAAGGTCACACAATTACTCATCCAGACATTAATGCGCCAGATTATGAAATCAAAGGACAAATTCTACACATGGTGACTAATCAATGCCAATTTAGTGGTGCGCCGAAGGAAGATCCAAATGAACATCTACGTACCTTTAATAGGATCTGCACACTATTTAAAATCCGAGAAGTGGAGGATGAACAGATATATCTCATGTTATTTCCCTGGACTTTAAAGGGAGAAGCCAAAGATTGGTTGGAATCGTTACCTGAAGGGGCGATTGATACATGAGATGTTTTAGTTGAAAAATTTCTTAAACAATTCTTTCCTGCATCTAAAGCCGTAAGACTTCAAGCAGAAATTGTTACGTTCACACAGAAGCCGAATGAAACTCTATATGAGGCGTGGACAAGATATGGAAAGTTATTAAGAGGATGTCCGCAACATGGTTTAGACACCTGTCAAATAGTACAAATATTCTACCAAGGATGCGACATCACTACAAGGAAAGACATAGATATAGCAGCTGGTGGTTCTATTATGAAAAAAACCGAAACTGATGCTTACAAAATTATTGATAACACTGCTTCCCACTCACATGAGTGGCACCAAGAAAAAGATATCGTTAGATCATCTAAAGCAGCTAGAGCCGATTCTAGCCATGACTTAGATTCCATTTCCGCAAAGATAGATGCTGTGGAGAGACGAATGGAAAAGATGACTAAAGATATTCACTCAATACGAATTAGTTGTGAGCAGTGTGGAGGACCACATTTGACAAAAGATTGTCTCAGTATTGAATTAACAATGGAACAAAGAGAGAATATTTCATATATAAACCAAAGGCCTGGAAATAATTATCAGAATAATTATCAACCGCCAAGACCGATTTACAATCAAAACCAGAATTATAACAGAAATATTCCATACAACAACCAACAAGGTCCTAGCAATCAACAAGTATCCAATAATACTTACAATCAGCAAAGACCTAATTTTCAAAACAAACCACCACAACAAACCGATGATAAAAAGCCGAATTTAGAAGATATGATGACAAAGCTAGTTGAAACTCAAACGCAGTTTTTCACCTCTCAGAAACAAACCAATGAACAAAATGCTCAAGCATTTAGAAATCAACAAGCTTTTATTCAAAATCTGGAACAAGAAGTAAGTAACCTAGCAAGGTTAATAGGTGAAAGAAAACCGGGAAGTTTACCTAGTGATACAAATGCTAACTCCCGGAATGAAACAGCTAAAGCCATTACCACAAGAAGTGGTACAACACTTAAACTACCTGAAATACCTGTAACTTCATATGAAGCTATTCCTACTCCACAAGAACCACAACCTAATCAAGATAAGGAAAAAGAACCGGTAGTTGAAAAGGTTAATGAAGATAACACAGCTAAGGCTAAACCTTATGTTAAACCATACCAACCACCACTTCCTTACCCGAGTAAAATGAAGAAAGAGAAACTTGAAGCCGAGCAATCTAAATTCTTGGATATGTTTAAACAGATAAATGTAAATCTTCCTTTCATTGATGTGATTTCAGGAATGCCTAGATATGCTAAATTCTTGAAAGATCTAATCTCAAATAGAAAGAAAATGGAAGAACTCTCGGCTGTTACTATGAATGCTAATTGTTCAGCAGTGCTGTTGAATAAGATACCAGAAAAATTATCTGATCCAGGAAGTTTCACAATTCCATATTTTCTGGGTAGTCTTAATTCAATAGAAGCATTGGCAGACTTAGGTGCTAGTATAAATCTAATGCCATATTCACTATACGCTAAACTAGACCTTGAAGAATTGAAACCAACCAGAATAAGCATACAACTAGCCAATAGATCAATAAAATATCCTAGAGGGATAATGGAGAACATGCTAGTTAAAGTTGGTACTTTAGTATTTCCAGTAGATTTTGTTGTCCTGGACATGGAAGAAGATTCTCAAGTTTCTCTCATATTAGGAAGACCATTCTTAAACACGGCTAAAGCAATGATAGACGTGTTCGGTAAGAAACTGACCCTAAGTATAGAGGATGAGAGTGTTACCTTTTCAGTTGATAGAGCAATGCAACAATCGCAATCTGCAGATGATACATGTTATTATATTCAAACTATAGATGCACATGCAGAATTATTAGAAGAATTTCCAGAATTACAAGGAACAGGAGAATGTTCTTTAGGAGAAGGTAATGAACCAATTGATGAAGCTGAAATGTTAGCTACACTTATAGCTAATGGATATGAATCAACAACAGAAGAAATTCAAATGCTAAAAGAAGAAGACAGATATCGATACAAATCATCGATAGAAGAACCTCCGAAATTAGAGTTAAAGCCACTTCCAAACCATTTGGAATACGCTTATTTACATGGTGAATCTGAATTACCTGTAATAATATCGTC
This sequence comes from Rutidosis leptorrhynchoides, assembly GCF_046630445.1. Taxonomy (NCBI): domain Eukaryota; kingdom Viridiplantae; phylum Streptophyta; class Magnoliopsida; order Asterales; family Asteraceae; genus Rutidosis; species Rutidosis leptorrhynchoides. The sequence continues at coordinate 423,433,348 of NC_092336.1, forward strand.
TTCTCTTACTGAAAATGAGAAATCACAACTCATTTCTGTGTTGAAAGCTCATAAACCAGCCATTGCATGGAAGATTCATGATATTAAAGGAATAAGTCCTTCGTATTGCACACATAAAATCCTTATGGAAGAAGGTCATAAAAAGTATGTGCAACGCCAACGAAGACTAAATCCTAATATGCAAGATGTAGTTAAGAAAGAGATTATTAAACTGCTAGATGCAGGTTTAATTTATCCAATTTCTGATAGTCCATGGGTAAGCCCAGTTCAATGCGTGCCTAAGAAGGGTGGCATGACTGTCATTACAAATGAGAAAAATGAGCTTATTCCTACTAGGACTGTAACAGGATGGCGTGTGTGTATTGATTATAGAAAATTAAATGACGCCACTAGAAAAGATCACTTTCCCTTACCTTTCATAGATCAAATGTTGGAAAGATTAGCCGGAAATAGTTACTATTGTTTTCTAGATGAATTTTCCGGATATTTTCAAATTCCAATAGCACCCGAAGATCAAGAGAAAACCACATTCACGTGCCCTTATGGTACTTTTGCTTACAAACGCATGCCATTTGGACTTTGCAACGCCCCTGCAACCTTTCAAAGGTGTATGATGGCGATTTTTCACGACATGATAGAAGAATGCATGGAAGTTTTCATGGATGACTTTTCAGTCTTCGGTGATACATTTGAATCATGTCTAGTTAATCTGGAACGTATGCTAATTAGATGCGAAAAATCAAATCTAGTTCTTAATTGGGAGAAATGCCATTTTATGGTTAAAGAAGGCATCGTTCTTGGTCATAAAATTTCAAAAGAAGGAATTGAAGTGGATAGAGCTAAAGTAGATGTAATTGATAAACTTCCACATCCCACCAATGTTAGAGGAGTTAGGAGTTTTCTAGGGCATGCCGGTTTTTACCGACGTTTCATAAAAGATTTTTCTAAAATTGCCACTCCTATGAATAAACTCCTAGAAAAGGATGCTCCATTCATCTTTTCAGATGAGTGTATCAAATCTTTTAATATTCTTAAAGAAAAACTCACTAATGCACCGATCATGATAACACCAAATTGGAATCTACCATTTGAACTAATGTGCGATGCAAGTGATTTTGCAATGGGAGCCGTTTTAGGACAAAGGATTGAAAAACGATTTCAACCTATATATTATGCTAGTAAGACGTTACAAGGAGCACAAACGAACTATACAACTACTGAAAAAGAACTCCTTGCTATTGTCTTTGCTTTTGACAAATTTCGATCATATCTCGTTCTAGCAAAAACGGTGGTCTATACCGACCATTCTGCTCTTAGATACCTATTTTCAAAACAAGATGCTAAACCAAGATTAATCCGTTGGATCTTACTCTTACAAGAGTTTGATATTGAAATCCGAGATAAAAGAGGAGCAGAAAATCTCGCCGCTGATCATTTTTCTCGTCTTGAAAATCCCGAATTAGAAGTTCTAAATGAATCGGCCATACAAGACAACTTTCCTGATGAATATCTATTGAAGATAGATTATAAAGAAATTCCATGGTTTGCAGACTATGCAAACTACTTAGTTTGTGGATTCCTTGAAAAAGGATTATCGTACCAAAGACGAAAGAAATTCTTCAGTGATATAAAACACTATTTTTGGGAAGATGCACATCTGTTTAAAAGTTGTCCCGATGGAAAAATACGCCGATGTGTATTTGGAGATGAAGCTAGTAAAATTTTAAACCATTGTCACACAGGACCAACAGGAGGGCATTATGGGCCTCAACTAACAGCAAGAAAAGTTTATGATGCTGGATTCTATTGGCCTACAATTTACAAAGACGCACACCTTCTTTGCAAATCCTGTGATGCTTGTCAAAGGGCCGGAAAAATAAGTCAACGTGATGAAATGCCACAAAATGTCATCCAAGTATGTGAAGTATTTGACATTTGGGGTATTGACTTTATGGGTCCATTTCCAAAATCTCATAATAATCTATATATACTCGCAGCCATTGATTATGTATCTAAATGGGCGGAAGCACAAGCTCTCCCAACTAACGATGCACGAGTTGTAGTCAACTTTTTAAAACGTCTTTTTGCAAGGTTTGGAACACCGAAAGCTTTAATAAGTGATCGGGGTACTCATTTCTGTAATAATCAACTTGAGAAAGTTCTTAAAAGATATGGAGTAACTCATAAAATCTCCACCGCATATCATCCACAAACAAGTGGACAAGTTGAAAATACCAACCGAGCTTTAAAACGTATTCTAGAGAAAACCGTAGGATCAAATCCGAAGGAATGGTCCATTAAATTGGAGGATGCACTCTGGGCTTTTAGAACAGCCTACAAAACTCCAATTGGAACCACACCTTTTAGACTTGTTTATGGAAAAGCATGTCATCTTCCAGTAGAAATTGAACACAAAGCATTTTGGGCTTTGAAGACATGTAATCTTGATATACATGAAGCCGGACGTCTACGATTAAGTCAACTAAACGAATTAAAAGAATTAAGACATGAAGCATACGATAATTCGTTAATCTATAAAGAAAGAACGAAGAAATGGCATGATAAAAGAATCAGAAGTTCAAAAGAATTTAAGGAAGGAGACAGAGTTCTTCTTTTCAATTCACGATTCAAGCTATTTCCTGGAAAATTGAAATCAAGATGGTCTGGACCATTCATAGTCAAAAGAGTTTTCCCATACGGAACGATAGAATTAATAAATTCAAATGGGATTGAATTTAAAGTTAATGGTCACAGAGTTAAACATTACATACATGGTCCGATGGAAGTTGACAATGAAATTAATCATAATTTCACCACCCAAGAAAACCTTCAAAATGAAAACATAAATATGTTATCAACAACATATGAAAAATCAAAACTGGAATATAGGGAGGATTCAAATTTGAGTGATGAAGAAGAATTCCTATACAAACCTCCCATTCCAAGAAACGAAGAAAAATGTGAATAAGAAATTCAAATAGAAATGAAAGAACCAAGGAAAGAACACCCGAAAAAGGTTTACAAACCAACTCGACTTACTAAAGCAGGAGACCCGGGTGAATTTATCATTTCTTGCTTACTTAATGATGGTGCTGTATATAATGGACTCGCAGATTTAGGAGCAAGTGCAAATATTATACCTCTTTCCTTATACAAAAGATTAGGCATGGGTAAATTAAAACCAACCAAAATAGGTGTTCAATCATTTGACCAAACCATTAAACACCCGGTTGGAATAGCAAATAATTTACTTGTTAACGTGGGAAGTTTGACCTTTGTTGCAAACTTCATAGTGATTAATATGGAGGAAAACCTTGATATTCCTCTAATTCTAGGTCGCCCATTTTTAGCAACCACCGAGGCATTCATTGATGTAAGAGAAGGTAGAATGACACTTAGGGATGGTGATACATCGATCACCTTTGTGAACCGAAAGTTTAGATCTCCACAAACCAAAACTGTTAGACCAATAAAAACGCATAAGTGTGGGGAAGATGAAGAAACACTTAATGATGATCCAATCACAAAGAATGCCGTTGATGATACGAAATTAGATGAACCCATTTTTAACAGTCCAACGAAGAAACTTTATAAACGGATTCACGATGCTAAGATTAAAGGAAACTTTAAGTTATATAACCGATTAATATCCAATTTATCGTCAAAAGAAAAGGAAATGTTAGTTGAATTTGTGAAAGTTACGGAGGAAATCAACAAATGGATTGAAGTAAAAGTCAAAGATATACAAGTTGTTGATGATTCAATTGAAAATAATGTTAATCACAACAAATGGGTTTATGTATTTCTGTTAGAGTTAGATTGTCTGTTTTCGTGTAGTTCTCGAAAATGGAACCCGAATGGTCTTTCCCTAGCAGACCCTAAAGAACTAGTCTTCTCCCCCCATTCTGAATTTTTATTTTTCTTAGGTTTTTACAAAATGAAGACTGCCTGTGAACTAAACCATGGTCTAATGCTACACGCTTTGATCACTAAACGTAATAATGACACACTTCCGAGTGAAATAGTATCAGTAATCAGAGAAAGAATGGACGGAGTTAGAAAAGAATCCAGATGCGAAGATAATAAGTTACAATTTGGTAAAGGAAAATCAAAATCCGCAGCAAAAAGAAGAGCACGACACCTAGAAAGATGTCACAAATGCGGAAAATGGTCACATGGAGGTAAATGTTCAAATAATCAAACCTATTCAAATACCGAATTTGTTACTTTATGCAGAGACGGACCGTTCATATGTTTAGAAGAAAAGACACTGAATGCTCGAGGTTACGCCTATGTAGCTATGGAAAACCAATTAAACCGACTATCTTATGAATGAGATAGATCATATAACTAAGAAATCTATTTCACAGGTATGTTTGTACAGTTTTTATTTTTATTTTTTTTTATTTTTAACCTTTTGATAATAAACGCTAATTTGTTCGCTATAAAGTATTAAATTGGTATTGAATAAAATTAGGTTTGGCGACCGAAATTGTTGATATCATACAAAAATTTATTACATCACTGCGAAATTTAACGTTTATTCTTAAGGTATAAATATCTTTAAACAATCAACCCAAAATATTTCAAAAATTCGTCATGAGTTAAATTAGGTCTTGGAACCGAAATTACTTTACCGAAAAGAGGGGCGCATATTTTTGATAATATTTGATTGATTAAAGTGGGATAAAAAGCCAAAAAGATTTTTAATTTTATTTTTACCATGTTTTTAAAATTAATATTTAAATCTTAAATTAATATTGTAAACTTTGTAAAAACAATATTTTTAAAATTATAAATATTTGAAAAATTAATATAAGTTTGGTGTGAATTTATAATATGATTTTTTTTAAATTAAGTTTGGTGTGAATTTTTAATTTTTAAAATATGAATTTTTAATTTTATGCATTTCAAATTTTAAAGTTTGGTGTGAATTTTTAATATTTTGAATTTTATATTTAAATTGTGTGAATTTAAAAACAAAAATTTACTTTATCTCATTAAGTTAAAAATATGATTTTTAAAATTCGTCGTAAGTTGAAGACTAGGTCTTTGAACCAAAATTGCTTTACCCGAGGGAGGGACGAGAACTTTTATTATCATTATTTTTAATCTTATTGATTTAAAGTATGCCAAAAACATTAAAAAACCCAAAAATCTTAGCTTTTAAAACAATCGCTACAAAAAGACAAATTTTAAAATTTTGTCGAAGGACGGACTAGGACATCGATCCGAAACGACCTCGTCCTAAATAACACGGGAAACAAAATTTTAAAATTAATTACTTAATTGTTTTAATTAATATAAGATGTTATAAAAAATAAAAATAAAAATAAAAAAAAACTCCGCGACTCGCAGAGTTTGAAGGGGAAATCTCTGCGAGTCGCGGTTGGACCAAAATACAGAAAAAAAGTAAAACGCAAAGAACAGCTCAGTTCAACCCACAACACAAAACACAGCAAAAAGACTGCGCGAAAAAACCCCAAAAACACCCCCAAAATCACAATTTTTAACCGTTAATCACCAAATCTTTTACTAAAATCATGTTGAGAAGGATGCTATCAAGGAATTACTCAAGAAAAACGGTAAATTTCTACACCTAAACACCATTTAATCCGAAAATTAGTGTTCTTGAGCAATTTTTTCCCCAATTTGATTTTGATGCTTTTTAGTGTAATTAGGCTTAAATTGTTTATGTATTATCCTTGTATAACCTAGATTGATGCTGTTTAACATGATTAGAAGCCTTAAACTTCAAATTTTGAGTAATCTAGGGTTTGTGTTCTTGAGCAAATTTGGGACTTTTTGATATAAACAGGTTATGGCCGATTTTTGTCATGAATTGTTGCTAAATTAAGTAGTGTAACATGTTTAGGTAGTTAAATGATCCAAACTTTGAGCCTAAACATGATTTTGAGAATTAAAGTGGACTTTTTCATGTCTAAAATTCATGAACTTGATTTTTGAAAGATAATGCCATTTGAAACTTGTTTAATTGCTAGTAATGATTATTTTAACATGTTATTTGAGTTGAATGCTTATGAACTTGGCGAACATTTTCGTATATGCTTATTTGAAAAAGTGTAGATTTGATAAAAATGTGAAAATAAGCTTAAGTTTGATATAAATTGATCATGTCATTGTAATTATTTTGATTGATGATTTTGCTGACACTAATGCATATTTGGATGCACAAAAATTGTGTTTGATGTGTTTTGCAGACTGAAAGGGGTGAATCTTCATCCCAAGCTCGCAATGCTCCTGCTGAGAATGCGGAACAACAGGAGGTGGATAACTATTACAAGAAAGATATACCTCATCCAGTCATGACCTTTTCTGATATGCACTTGGAAGATTTGCACCCGAACCTAAGATTTGACAGACTTTGGATAGATTATCCAAAATACCAAAGGGGTTTGCATACTCTTCATTCTAAGGTTGTTGAGGTACCTAGGGTCATAGAATGGGGACCCTTAGAAGCTGTAGAATTGGTCAGGCCAATTAGGGAATTACTTGTACAGAGGTATGGTAATTCTACTTTTAATGACTGGGTACGTTTATTCACCATGCGTAGACCTGTATATAAAGTATGGTGTGAAGAATTGTTGTGTAGTATAGAATTAAATGATCGGGTAGCTAGTTTAATCGATCGATCTTTTATTAGATTTTTGTTAGGAGGTTCGATGCGCCACATGTCTTTACTAGACATGGCTCAGGCTTTACGTATATATACGCCTGAGGAGTTAGCATCTGCCGATTGTAGAGGGTTGATACTAAATGGTAGAAAGATAGATGAAAATTTTGATACACACGGTGTATGGAGTCAAATGACAAGCCATCACCGATTCAAAGAGGAAAATTACTCTTATTTGGATATAGATAGAGCTGAATTAAGAGTGATTCATAGGTTTTTAGCTAATTCGATTACACAAAGAGGTAAGAACAAGGAAAAGGTAAATGAACAGGATTTGTTTTACCATATGTGTATTCGAGACCCACAAAGCGCTGTAAGTATACCTTATTGTGTGGGTTATTATTTATCCGCTATGGTTAGGGGGATGAGACCGCATAGCATAATAGGAGGTGGTATTTTTATTACTTTGATTGCTGAATATCTCGGTGTGGATATAAGTCGGGGGGTGTAACGACCCGGAAATTTCCGATCAAATTTAAACCTTAACCTTTATATGTTTCCGACACGATAAGCAAAATCTATAATGTTGAGTCTAGAAAGTTTGAAATCTATGTTCGGATAATCAGTTACCCTTTGACCACGCCCGACGATTCACGAACAACCGTATTATAAATAGATATGAATAGTATAAAAATTAATAATAGGTAATGATAATATAATAAATGTTAATACAATTTTAAATATAAATATAAATGTTATTATTATTTTCTTAAATATTAATAATAATATATATGTATTATGATTAAAAATGTATTTAGGAACACTTTTATATATTGACTGTTTAGCAATAGGCACGATATTGCCATTTGGGATAAACCGTCGGTAGATATTTAAAGATTACTATTGTTTAAAACACGTTTTACAAATTTATAGAATTATTATATTAAAGATTTGCTTTTCCACTTTTGGATTTATACAAAATAATTGAACCCGTTAATTGATTTGCTTTATTTGACTAATCATTCACGATATTTTGCATTAGTTGGATTAGGATTGATTTTTTTTATTATATTTATTATATATGATTATATTTATATTATGTCCACAAGACTACATCTCTATATATACACAGAGAGATGTAGTAAACAACTAAACCATCACCTTCCTAACTTCACTCTTCGATCAACCATATTTACCTTGACATACAACACCACACAAGTCATCAGGAAAAACCATCACTACAAATCACCTTATATGCTTTCTTCGTTCATGAACTAAAACCCACCATAAACAATGTTCAAATGCTACTGCATATGTTTTTATTCGAGTTTGCGGTTGCTACAACTACAAGACCACCATAACCATTGCTTTCATTAAACCGTCACCCTCTTCGTTTTATCACTACTCTAATCATCACCATCAAAGTAACCACCACCTTCTCCCTATCTATGCTTTTTCGATGAAACCCACATCACAACACAAAACCCACCACTCCGGCTCTACAACTGTGAACAACCATCTCTTGAACAACCACCATGATCACCGGAACACCACCAATATACCACCACTTCAACCATCACACGAGGCCATCACCACATGTATTATGGCTACTCTCTAAAAACACCCCCTAAACCCTACTGTTTCTGCGTGATTTTCCAGCCCAACCATCACTACTTTCTGCTGAAACCCATCACCTTTTGACCACCTTCCACGAAACCTGCAACTAATAACACCTACCATGTATCGATCACTTTATATCTTCCTCTCTTTCTTGTTCCACTCCATCACTTAACCCATCATTACATCAAAGTTGTTTCGCTGCTATCTATTGGGATCGTGTTTGTCCACTGTAAACCGACCCAAACCACCACCAAGACATCCACCACAGTTTCTAAATTGGGTCGAACTAATCTTGGGCTCCTTTTGATTAGATGGACTATCTTATAGGCTTGTAATAGAAGTAAATAGTAATGATAATGTTACGGTGGAGCTATACAGTGAGGAAAATGATTAAGATAATCATGGTGTTGATGTTATTATAATGATAAACATAGAAAACGATTTCGAAGAGACTATTATGGTTAAGTTAATGCTTGACGTTTAGTGTAACGATGAAGATGAGGTATTATCACGAAGAAGACGATGATTAGTGTTGTGTTGTTCATTAATTGAACGATGATGATTCTGATAGAGTCGATGATGTTTGATAAAGAAAATAATGTTGTATATAGCGATTAAATTATATGTCGATTTAATGATAATGATAATTGGGTTGTAAGAGGAAGAAAAGAAACAGGAAAGCTGGTTATATAGTTTAGGTACGTGAATTAAATCAGAAAATCAAGTTAGCTCAGCTGGTTTAAGTGGGTGTCTATAGATCAAGAGGTTCTGAGTTCGAATCTAGGGGACTGTAAACATATATTTTTTTTTCTAACAAAACTGCTGTTGGGCTTGGCTTGCTACTGGGCTGAGGCTTTCTTCCTGTTGGGCCGAGACTTCCTCATATGTTGGGCCGAAATTGAGTTAAAAGAAATTATGTCCCAATTAAATTAGAAAGAAATAGGTGGAGCAATGGTTAGGGGAGTAGTTGGGTGAGCGGTTGGACGCGAGTTCGAGTCCCGTCCTAGACAGTTTATCTCTTTTTAATGTTGCTAAGGTATTATTATTATTATTGTTGATATTATTATTATTATAATCACTAAGGTTAATATTAGTAGTACCATTATAAATAAAACCATTATTTTGGTATTATTAACATTATTATTAAAATTATATTTTTATTAAAATTATCATTTTATTATTATTATTAAAATTAACATTATTTTTAACATTATTGTTATTCTTATTAACACTATTATTATTATAAAAATAATATAACTCTTAAATTTATCATCATTATCATTATTAATTTTTTTATATATTGACAATATCATTATAACAAATAAAGATTATCTATAAAAGAATATATTTATTACAAATACCATAATATTCCATATAAAAATATTAATCTTAATACTTTATAAAATATATATAAACTTAGTTGATTAAATGTGTTATGTGTTTTAATATATATATATATGAATAATATAGGTTCGTGAATCCGAGGCCAACCCTACACATGTTTAATGATGTTATATGTATTTTTACTACAAAATACACTATGGTGAGTATATAGTCCCTTTTTAAACTCTAAATATTTTGGGCTGAGAATACATGCGCTGTTTTTATAAATGATTTACGTTATGGACACAAGTAACTGAAAAATATATATTCTACGTTGAGTTGTACCACTGGCATACTTCCCTGTAGCTTGGTAACTATTATTTACAGCGGTATTGTAAACGCGAATCCTGTTGATAGATCTATCGGGCCTGACAACCCCAACCGGACTGGACGACCAGTATTCAACGGTTGCACAGTACTTCGTTTCGTGACTATACTTGGTACAGTGTAGTAAGATTTCATAATAAAGGGAATATGCGACGTGATTAAATGTTAAGTATGGTTACCAAGTGCTCAACCACTTAGAATATTTTTATTAAAATGTTTATATATGAAATCTTGTGGTCCATAGTTATAACGTTGCTAGTATCAAACCTATATATCTCACCAACTTTATGTTGACTTTTTAAAGCATGTTATTCTCAGGTACGAATTAAGTCTTCCGCTGTGCATTAGCTCATACTAAAGACATTACTTGGAATCGATCATCACAATGGAACCAAATGTTGAAGGCTTCGTCCGGGAAGATAAGGTCGAGGTCTTCACAGGTGGTATCAGAGCGGTGGTCTTAGTGAACCAGGTCTTGCATTAGTGTGTCTGACTATTTGTTGTTAGGATGCATTAGTGAGTCTGGACTTTGACCGTGTCTACCTGCCAAAATGTTTTGCTTATCATTTCTAGTCGGAAACCATCTGCTTATCATTCTTAGGGAATTATCTGCTTATCATTCTTTAGTCTCGACACGTCTTACTGCATTTAGTGCATCGATAGTGTATAGACAAAAAAATTCATATCTTAGCTCATCTGTAGACTTGCTTGTCATATGCCGTAAGATCCTCTGTAGGCTACGAAATCTTTATTATTATAGATATTCTATGAAGTTAGAATATCATTCTATATTCGAAAATCATTTCACGTCAAAGATTCTTCTCAAATTGTCCTCTTGGCGATGAATCCGAAAGCACTTACCGGCGAACCTGTTCGAGAAACCATTTATCCTCTCATTTCTAGAGTATCCCGTCACGATTATATATTATCCTATATTTCGAATCTTACTCAACCGCTCGTCTCAACCGTCAATCATTCCGTAGTACTAGAAGAAGTTAACGAACTACGCGCTCGTGTGACGACTTTAGAGAACCTGGTGCGAAGGTTACGAATACCAGCAGCAGCACCAGCAGCATAATCAGTACCACCATTATTGACGTCGACAGTACCCTTATTATCCCTAAACCATAACCGCGCCGTAACTCTCAACATCACAACCTGTACCTCGAATATCAACATTTCACGCCTCAATATCACCATCTGTACTTCGAGTATGAACTTCATTCTACACATCGATCTACATCGATTATCTTCGCTTTACGTATCATTCCACCTCATTTTATCTTCGTTCGACATGGTAATTATGTAATCTTTAATGTTTTAGAGATCATGTAATCAAGTATTAACGATAAATCAAAAAAATTTAATATCTTATTGACTCATTAGATCCATGATTACATCTGAAGAAAATATATATACAAGTATATTTTCATAAAGATTGTAATTAAAAATTCTTTCGTACAAACTGTTAATGATGAAAATATTTTAACGGGTAGGTAGTACCCGAGGAATATTTAGATCTCACATTAATAAGTTACAGTGTATATTCTTCGAATCTGATTCAACGGTCATTTGCTATTCTACTTACAACCACCGATATTCGTATCTGTTCACCACCGAATAACCATTTTTATTCAAATTTCATATTTGAATTTTTATCTATCAGAATCCAACAAGTGGCATAATGAAGAAAACATTGGATATAATAAAATTTGTTAGAAACAAACGGATTAACTAATTGAAATATTGTTAAGAATCCACGTTAACTGTTCCTAGCTAACTGTTCCCATCTAACTAATTAACATTTAATTTATCGCAATTTACATTTTCGCAATTTTATTTATTGTCATTTAATTTCCGCACTTTAAATAACGGGACACGTATGCAAGGTTTCGACTTATCATATTGACCCATCTATATATATATTTCGGAACAACCATAGACACTCTATATGTGAAGGTGGGAGTTGGCTATACAGGGTTGGAGTTGATTCCAAAATATATATATACTTTGAGTTGTGATCTACACTGAGACCGGTACACGAGTCACGATACGTATTAAATAATTTGAATATTATATATTTAATTTATATATGAAATTATTGAACCATTGGACAATCGGACTATTGGACTGCTAACTTTAGACGATTAAAATGAATTAAAATGTTGATTATAACATATGAAACTAAACAATTCTTCAAGTGTGCCGCTTGATTTCATCCTAAACCTCATTTGTACCTCGACAATTACAATTCGCGTTCAAATCTTTCATGATTCTTGAAAACACCTCTATCGAGAAGTTGAACCAGCCGCACCTCGTCTACAGAAGAAAGATTTATGCATACAGTTATGCACCTGAAAAACTTTCGAAACCGAACTTATAGTTAAAATGTATCCGCGTCGAATTCCTTATCATTCATTAGCAAAAACAACTTTACAATTCCTTTTCAAAGTAACCAGTTTTGTTACAGCTCCACTTCGACTTCTCAGAAAGACTAGCCTTATTATAATCTCGATATATATACAACATCCTTTCGCTGTCGTTATCGAAGAATCTTTCATATTTCACGACATCATCAGCAGTTGTACCAGCAGCTCGTCATCCCTTTGGCGGAATCAACAATTGGTATTTTGAAAATCTCGCAGAACTTCTCCAGTTATACCTACAACGTCTATCCCTAAGAATTTCATACTCCAAATGTGGAATTCTGAAAAACATCTTGAACTACAGATAATTCTTGAAATGCGGATGAGGCAGCAAAAACTGTAAACGACTTTAACAGTTAAAAGTTTGATGATGAAGTACAGTGTGTTGGTAAAGCTCAGAAAAAGAGAAGGTTTGGAACTGGAAAACGGATTGAGCAAAGTATAAAAGAGGCTGCGGATAAATCACAAGGACTGAATCTGCCTTCAAAGAATCCAAACAATTCCGTGTCTGCTGAAATCATTAGCAAACACCTTACTCCTCATTCTAAACTTCCACAAACAAATCTTCCTCGTTATCCATCGATGATAGAAAATCTAAGATATCATCGTGCCTATCATTATAAATATCCTCAATATTTCTGAAGATATTTTCACAACTATTCTTATCTGAGATCATTTATCTCTCCGTAATATCTGCGTTACAATATAAAAGAAACTGTGTTAGTTTCTAAATCCTGAAACCTTCAAGTTTAAAATATGAATGTTTTGAAGTAGTGTTGGGAACTGATGCATGAATTAGTATAATATAATGAAACTTGATCAACTTCATTATATTATAGTAAGTCATGTTAAGTTTCCAATGGAAAGTGATGATTCACAGTACCATCATCATGTGCCATGTTACACGGCTCTTACATTATATCCAATCTCCAAACATATCAAAAACATATCATCTTGATAGTTCTATCTTTCTGGATATTCTGGTAAATCAAAAATCGTGCCATTACCATTTCTTTCTAAGAACATTAGCTATATTCATTCCGAATTTCATACCTACAAATTCCGGACCATTACTCGCTTGACTCGAAGTCGGGAAGAGAAAACAAAAGCCTGAGGCACCGAAAATAAGGGAAGATATAAAACCCAACAACAACCCCGAAATTTCAAACCGTGTATATCGATACAGATAGCGATATAAAGACACGGGAGAACTAGAAACATTATAAACACAAGAGTATAGTAGCAGTATATAGATTCTTCCGATGGTAGATGAAAGAGAAGTATGACAGATGTGAAAACTAAGAGTATATCAAGGATAAGAATGGGATGGAGCATATTGACAAATGTCTTAAATAAGAAATTAAGGAGAAAGAGTAGAAGATGTGAGTTATGGAAAATAAGGAAACGACGGGATAGATTATAGTGAAATATCCGACAGAGAAATCGAAATAGATTGCCGCATTAAATCAAAGAAGATCCTGATCGCCGAAGAACCAAATCTTATTATGTAAGATTTTCTTTAAATCCCTTAAATCCCGGAAGTCAATAGTAACTACATCATCGGTTGAAACAAATGTAATTACTTACTCATTTCACTCTTTTGTGATAGTTTCACTCGTACGTTTCACATGATCGAATCGTCTTATCTATATATCTCAAAAATGATAAAACTCCATATTTGTCATGAAAACATTCCTATTGTTATCTATGACGACCTCTACCAAATTTCGGGGACGAAATTTCTTTAACGGGTGGGTACTGTAACGACCCGAAAATTTCCGATCAAATTTAAACCTTAACCTTTATATGTTTCCGACACGATAAGCAAAATCTGTAATGTTGAGTCTAGAAAGTTTGAAATCTATGTTCGGATAATCAGTTACCCTTTGACCACGCCCGACGATTCACGAACAACCGTATTATAAATAGATATGAATAGTATAAAAATTAATAATAGGTAATGATAATATAATAAATGTTAATACAATTTTAAATATAAATATAAATGTTATTATTATTTTCTTAAATATTAATAATAATATATATGTATTATGATTAAAAATGTATTTAGGAACACTTTTATATATTGACTGTTTAGCAATAGGCACGATATTGCCATTTGGGATAAACCGTCGGTAGATATTTAAAGATTACTATTGTTTAAAACACGTTTTACAAATTTATAGAATTATTATATTAAAGATTTGCTTTTCCACTTTTGGATTTATACAAAATAATTGAACCCGTTAATTGATTTGCTTTATTTGACTAATCATTCACGATATTTTGCATTAGTTGGATTAGGATTGATTTTTTTTATTATATTTATTATATATGATTATATTTATATTATGTCCACAAGACTACATCTCTATATATACACAGAGAGATGTAGTAAACAACTAAACCATCACCTTCCTAACTTCACTCTTCGATCAACCATATTTACCTTGACATACAACACCACACAAGTCATCAGGAAAAACCATCACTACAAATCACCTTATATGCTTTCTTCGTTCATGAACTAAAACCCACCATAAACAATGTTCAAATGCTACTGCATATGTTTTTATTCGAGTTTGCGGTTGCTACAACTACAAGACCACCATAACCATTGCTTTCATTAAACCGTCACCCTCTTCGTTTTATCACTACTCTAATCATCACCATCAAAGTAACCACCACCTTCTCCCTATCTATGCTTTTTCGATGAAACCCACATCACAACACAAAACCCACCACTCCGGCTCTACAACTGTGAACAACCATCTCTTGAACAACCACCATGATCACCGGAACACCACCAATATACCACCACTTCAACCATCACACGAGGCCATCACCACATGTATTATGGCTACTCTCTAAAAACACCCCCTAAACCCTACTGTTTCTGCGTGATTTTCCAGCCCAACCATCACTACTTTCTGCTGAAACCCATCACCTTTTGACCACCTTCCACGAAACCTGCAACTAATAACACCTACCATGTATCGATCACTTTATATCTTCCTCTCTTTCTTGTTCCACTCCATCACTTAACCCATCATTACATCAAAGTTGTTTCGCTGCTATCTATTGGGATCGTGTTTGTCCACTGTAAACCGACCCAAACCACCACCAAGACATCCACCACAGTTTCTAAATTGGGTCGAACTAATCTTGGGCTCCTTTTGATTAGATGGACTATCTTATAGGCTTGTAATAGAAGTAAATAGTAATGATAATGTTACGGTGGAGCTATACAGTGAGGAAAATGATTAAGATAATCATGGTGTTGATGTTATTATAATGATAAACATAGAAAACGATTTCGAAGAGACTATTATGGTTAAGTTAATGCTTGACGTTTAGTGTAACGATGAAGATGAGGTATTATCACGAAGAAGACGATGATTAGTGTTGTGTTGTTCATTAATTGAACGATGATGATTCTGATAGAGTCGATGATGTTTGATAAAGAAAATAATGTTGTATATAGCGATTAAATTATATGTCGATTTAATGATAATGATAATTGGGTTGTAAGAGGAAGAAAAGAAACAGGAAAGCTGGTTATATAGTTTAGGTACGTGAATTAAATCAGAAAATCAAGTTAGCTCAGCTGGTTTAAGTGGGTGTCTATAGATCAAGAGGTTCTGAGTTCGAATCTAGGGGACTGTAAACATATATTTTTTTTTCTAACAAAACTGCTGTTGGGCTTGGCTTGCTACTGGGCTGAGGCTTTCTTCCTGTTGGGCCGAGACTTCCTCATATGTTGGGCCGAAATTGAGTTAAAAGAAATTATGTCCCAATTAAATTAGAAAGAAATAGGTGGAGCAATGGTTAGGGGAGTAGTTGGGTGAGCGGTTGGACGCGAGTTCGAGTCCCGTCCTAGACAGTTTATCTCTTTTTAATGTTGCTAAGGTATTATTATTATTATTGTTGATATTATTATTATTATAATCACTAAGGTTAATATTAGTAGTACCATTATAAATAAAACCATTATTTTGGTATTATTAACATTATTATTAAAATTATATTTTTATTAAAATTATCATTTTATTATTATTATTAAAATTAACATTATTTTTAACATTATTGTTATTCTTATTAACACTATTATTATTATAAAAATAATATAACTCTTAAATTTATCATCATTATCATTATTAATTTTTTTATATATTGACAATATCATTATAACAAATAAAGATTATCTATAAAAGAATATATTTATTACAAATACCATAATATTCCATATAAAAATATTAATCTTAATACTTTATAAAATATATATAAACTTAGTTGATTAAATGTGTTATGTGTTTTAATATATATATATATATGAATAATATAGGTTCGTGAATCCGAGGCCAACCCTACACATGTTTAATGATGTTATATGTATTTTTACTACAAAATACACTATGGTGAGTATATAGTCCCTTTTTAAACTCTAAATATTTTGGGCTGAGAATACATGCGCTGTTTTTATAAATGATTTACGTTATGGACACAAGTAACTGAAAAATATATATTCTACGTTGAGTTGTACCACTGGCATACTTCCCTGTAGCTTGGTAACTATTATTTACAGCGGTATTGTAAACGCGAATCCTGTTGATAGATCTATCGGGCCTGACAACCCCAACCGGACTGGACGACCAGTATTCAACGGTCGCACAGTACTTCGTTTCGTGACTATACTTGGTACAGTGTAGTAAGATTTCATAATAAAGGGAATATGCGACGTGATTAAATGTTAAGTATGGTTACCAAGTGCTCAACCACTTAGAATATTTTTATTAAAATGTTTATATATGAAATCTTGTGGTCCATAGTTATAACGTTGCTAGTATCAAACCTATATATCTCACCAACTTTATGTTGACTTTTTAAAGCATGTTATTCTCAGGTACGAATTAAGTCTTCCGCTGTGCATTAGCTCATACTAAAGACATTACTTGGAATCGATCATCACAATGGAACCAAATGTTGAAGGCTTCGTCCGGGAAGATAAGGTCGAGGTCTTCACAGGGGGGATTATTAGTGGAAGAACCAGAACCCCGCGATACTATAGGTTTAAATGTATACCATGGTGCGAAAGTTTTGAAGAGGCGAAATAACGCCGCAGTACAATACCATGGTAGACATCCACAGGTTGAGAGAAACCAACAGCAAGGTAATGTAGGAGGGGAAAATGAAATGCAAGAAATGCAAAGGTTTATAGCTTCACAGGAATACGAAAATGCTAGACAGAGAGCATTTGAAGATTGGCAAGTTCATCAAAACCAAATCATAGCTCATTGCCAACATATAGGTAGAAACTATATTCCTACACCAAAACCCATATTCCCTCCCTGGTCTATAGAGATGCAACCACCGTATCCTACGTATAACCCTGCCGAAGCATTTTATAGCACCTATGGTTATGCCTGGAACCCCTATTGGTACCAGTATCATCCCTAGTCTACTTAGTTTTATTTATTTTGTAATTTGTAATGTTGATACATTTAATACTTATGTTAATATTGTAATAGTTTTTATAATTTTCTAACTTTTATTCTTAGATTTTAATAATTTTTGAATGTGGGGTAATATACCAAACTTCAAAAATATGTATATATGTTTGCAGTTATCTTATGTACACAACAGGGTAAAACAACGCATTTTCAAAGACTGGCATTAAGTTCAGCAAAAGCAACTAATTTTGACGACAAGATGCAAAATATATGTGAAATAACAACAAGACGGAATGAACAAATGATGTGCACCATTTATCATTCAGCAAACAAACGCCAATATATTTGGAAACTTTGGTAAAATTTAATCATTTTCACACAAATCACCCTCAATAATTTAAATTGTTACTGATTTCTTGCAAATGAGGGCATTGCAAGATCTTAAGTGTGGGAAGGGGTTAAATTCTTTCGAATTTTAAATTTTTATCTTAAACACTGGGTTACCATTAAAAATACTAGTAAAGCAGTAGTTGTATTAGAATCTAGTGCTCTTTGATAATAAAGAACAGCCCTAGTCTTATATACTGACTACCCAATTCTAGTAAAATTTTTAAAAATTTTCAATTAAATGAACTCAAAATCATGTTTATACATATTTATGAACAATAAAACTAGGTTTTAACACCAAAATTATTGTTACCTCAGAAAGGACATAAATTGAGAGACAAACCAAAATGTTAAAATTCATTTAAAATGGAATAGAGGATGATAAAAAGGAAAATAAAAGCCAAGTGTGGAAAAATTTACCAAGTTATCTTAAACATATGTCACATATATCTGTAACAAATAACTGAAAATACTTTTGCTTTGGACTAAACTAAACTGTTTTACCTGATTTACTGTAAGAAAGATGGATCTACATGATGAATCAATTCCATCATTAAAAGGAAGTAAAGTCTTCCGAAAAAGACACGCGCTTCTTGATTTAGGTCATGAAGTTGTCGTCCAGACCAGCTGTAGGTTGACGAAAAATCTAGAAAAGTCATCACTAAAATTAGCAGGAAATCCACGGAGCTCAGCATTAAACAGGGTCGCCAAGTGGTCAGATTTATCCTAACCATGAGAAGGATTTATCTCGTACAATGGGGGGGGGGGGCACCATGCAAATTAGCTGGATAAGACTAATGAATCAGATCCCCAGAAAGGATAATCTCCTTAAAAGATCAAAAATCAGCTTTTAAGCCTGATATTACTCAATCCTTGAGATTGACCTTAAAGATTGAGAATTACAAACTCATAGAATTCAATGATATCTAAACTCGAGCTTGAACGAGAAAATATTTTGATCAAAATTACAAACCGATTTGTTTTTTTTGAAAACCCTATTTTCAATGCGTTCTTTATCATTGAACGTAAAATCCTAGAAATTCACCTGGAATTCATTTGTCATAACCCGTCCTTAACCATAAGAACGTGTTAGATAACGTATGATTTCATTGCGAGGTATTGACCTCTATATGCGACATTTTTAAAAAGGAAAACTGCATATATTATACATTACAAACCAAACCATTATTTTTGTTACAAGCTTTAGACAATAAAAAGATGATTATCGTTTAACGATAATCTTCGACTTACAAACTTTACAAATGATAATAACAACACGATTTCTAGCATATTTTACAATACAACATCTCGGATATGCAGTTTTATTTTTGACACAAACATGCGTACGCAAGATCCTGGTTAGATCCAACATGATGCAGCGGAAGCTTTAATTATCACCTGAGAATAAACATGTTTAAAAACGTCAACATAAAGTTGGTGAGATATAGGTTTAGTGCGCAGCAATATATATATAGACCACAAGATTTCGTATATAAACATTTCAATAAAAATATTCTAAGTGGTTGAGCACTTGGTAACCATACTTAACATTTTCACGTCGCATATTCCCTTTAATATGAAATCTTACTACACCGTACCAAGTGTAGTCACAAAACGAAGTACTGTGCAACCGTTGAATACTGGTCGTCCAGTCCGGTTGGGGTTGTCAGGCCCGATAGATCTATCAACAGGATTCGCGTTTACAATACCGCTGTAAATATTAGTTACCAAGCTACAGGGAAGTATGCCAGTGGTACAACTCAACGTAGAACATATTTTTCAGTTACTTGTGTCCATATCGTAAAACATAAAATACATGTATTCTCATCCCGAAATATTTAGAGTTTAAAAGTGGGACTATATACTCACTCTTGTCTTGATGATATATATATTTTGACTCGGTCTTCCGGTTGATATCACGAACCTATCCATATATAATATATCAATATGTTTTCATTTTAAAACAAACGTTATATATATATATACTTGTTATACTTTTAATATTTTGAATATTTCCTTAGTCCGTAGTTAGTATTCCGATGTTAGTAATTCAATTTTTAATGGTTCATTTTTAGATGTTTAATATACCCGCAATAAACAAAACCCCCAACGAAATAAATAAAACCCCATCGTATATGTATTGGTCGAGATTAATCTTGACCCATGGTACCGGTGTTGTCAAATGACGTGTTGCGTACATAAAGTACCGGTGTTGTCAAATGACGTGTTGCGTACAAACATGGGATCTTATGATTAATCTTCTCGTATTGTTTACGGGTGATCCTGAACCATATAAAATTGAATTATAAGTACATATATATAAAATATCATGTTATCTTAGAAATATGTGATTTATATCATTTTTTTCCAATTGATCCCGCAGTTGAAATGATCTAGGATAACCAATTTTGTTTCGGTCATAGTTTCTTCGTTACAAATCCGTTTTCGTTGATTCAAATTGCCATCTTCTTGGATCGAGTTCTTCTTTAAGACTATGAACTGTAAATACCTTGGTTTGTATTCAAAATCATACGGCATAGGTGAAAGTTTAGTGAAACATATGAAGTTAAACATTTTTGTTACAACAAAATCATTTAATGACCATTTTTCCAAAAATACTTATACTTTGAAAAACCAAGTTTTACCTTGTTAAATTAACATATAAATAAGTTTTGTTACATGTCTTGAAGTATTTTAAAAGTTAAGTTAGAAGGATCTATTTAGTTTGCAAACAAGTTTGAAAACATTCAAACTATGTTCTTGTTGTTAAACTTTTGTACCACAAAATAAGATAGCTATATATATATGAATCGAATAAGGTTATGAACATAGATTCTACCTCAAGTTCCTTGGATAAGTTTGCTGTAAAAGAGGAGTAAGAAGCTAGAATCAAAAGGGTGATAGAAGTGGATGAAAGATTGGAAGTAAGTTGGTGTTCTTGGAGGGTTTTCTTGAAGTGTTTTTGTATGGTTTTCTTATGGTGTTTTAGTATGGTTTTTGAAGCTAGATCTTCTTGGAAACTTTGCTGAATTGATTAAGGGTTTTAAGGGTTGTGAAAGAGTGTGTGTTTAACTAAAAATGAGGTTAGAAAATGAACTAGAAATGGTGATACTTATAACCTAAAAAAAACATGTATCATGTAATACATGATAAGATTTTTAGTTTGTAATTTTGTTAATTAGTCAAGTAATCATCCAAAAGTAATTACCTAGCTCTAAGGGCATGAATAATGGCTGGTTAGGTGGTGATTTTGATGTGTATTTACTATTAGTAAATACGTATAGGAGCTAGGTATGATACGAGTACAAATACTCTAAATATACGTATAGAAATTTTGTGAAAAATGGAATGAGGATTCAAATATAGCTATCTTTTGTGAATACACTTATATGATTTTATGTATTTAAGTTCTTAAAAGTGATTAAATACATTACTTATACAATATATGTATAAACATTATAGTCTTAAGTATTTAAGTCAAATAACGTTACGTATTGTTATCGTTTTGAAAACTTAAGTTAGTAGTTTCAAAATACACATATAACTTGTTGTTATTAATACAAAATGAGATATTAAAACATTCATTAATCATGTTAAATATGTATATATACATATATATACACAAACGTATAATTATCATATATTGTATAGTTCGTGATATCATTGGTCAAACTAGACGGTCAAACGTTGTGTAAAATTCTTTTCGGAAATATAAATCTCGACAATTTGGATTGCTTATCATGTTGGCAAGGTTTAATTTATGTAAATATTAATCTTATAAGTATAGAATGATCAAAAAAGTGCGGGTCGTTACATTACCTCCCCGTTAAATAAATTTCGTCCCGAAATTTTAAAATTGTACCTATTTTGCGTTAT
Organism: Rutidosis leptorrhynchoides; assembly: GCF_046630445.1. Classification (NCBI taxonomy): domain Eukaryota; kingdom Viridiplantae; phylum Streptophyta; class Magnoliopsida; order Asterales; family Asteraceae; genus Rutidosis; species Rutidosis leptorrhynchoides. Next base: position 423,455,451 of record NC_092336.1, read on the forward strand.
CGAGAAACAAGTGCGGATACTTTCGTTTCATCTGATCCTCTCGTTCCCAAGTAAACTCAGGACCTCTTCTAGCATTCCAACGAACCTTAACAATCGGTATATTGCTCTGTTTGAGTTGTTTAACTTCACGGTCCATGATTTCGATTGGTTCTTCGACGAATTGTAGTTTCTCGTCGACATGGATTTCTTCAAGAGGAATGGTGAGGTCTTCCTTTGCAAGACACTTCTTCAGGTTTGAGACGTGAAAGGTATTATGTACTCCAGCGAGTTGTTGCGGTAACTCGAGTCGATAAGCTACCGGTCCAATGCGTTCGATGATCTTGAACGGGCCTACGTACCTTGGGTTCAGTTTACCCCTTTTGCCGAAACGTATTACACCTTTCCAAGGTGACACCTTTAGCATAACCATGTCCCCGACCTGAAACTCTAATGGTTTCCTTCGAACATCGGCGTAGCTCTTTTGGCGACTACGGGCTGTTTTCAATCTCTCCTTGATTTGCACTATCTTCTCAGTCGTTTCATGTATGATCTCGGGACCAGTTAAATGTCGATCTCCTACTTCATTCCAACAGATAGGAGATCTACACTTCCTTCCGTACAATGCTTCGAATGGCGCAGCTCCAATGCTCGCATGATAACTATTATTATACGAGAATTCTGCTAACGGTAGATATTTATCCCATCCGTTTCCAAAATCGATCACACATGCCCTGAGCATGTCTTCGAGAGTCTGAATCGTTCTTTCACTCTGTCCAACGGTTTGTGGATGATATGCGGTACTCATATCCAACCGAGTTCCTAGTGCCTCCTGTAGTGATTGCCAAAACTTTGAGGTAAATCTACTATCACGATCGGATATAATGGAAATAGGTATTCCATGCCTTGAAACAACTTCCTTTATATACAATCGTAATAGTTTCTCCATTCTATCTGTTTCCTTTATAGGCAAGAAATGTGCAGACTTGGTGAGACGATCAACAATCACCCAAATGGTGTCGTATCCCCAGGCAGTCTTTGGTAACTTCGTGATGAAATCCATGGTAATACCATCCCATTTCCATTCTGGGATTTCTGGTTGTTGAAGTAACCCTGACGGCTTTTGATGTTCTGCTTTGACTTTGGAACAAGTTAAACATTCCCCAACATATGTTGCAACGTCTGTCTTCAAATTAGGCCACCAATAATGCGTCTTAAGATCTTGGTACATCTTTCCAACTCCAGGATGTATCGAATATCTTGTCTTATGTGCCTCGTTCAATATCAATTTCCTTAATCCACCCAACTTCGGTACCCAAATACGATTTGCAAAATATCGAATTCCATCTTCCCGCATAACGAGTTGCTTCGCATACTTCTTCATTATTTCATTTCCTATATTTTCTTTAGTAAGTGCTTCTCGTTGAACTTCTTTGATTTGTGAGTTGAGATTCATGCGAATTTTTATGTTCATCGCTCGTACTCGAATTGGTTCTCGTTCCTTTCTGCTTAGTGCGTCAGCCACCACATTCGCTTTCCCGGGATGATAACGAATTTCACAATCATAGTCGTTTATTAACTCGACCCACCTACGTTGCCTCATGTTCAATTGTTTCTGATCAAAAATATGTTGAAGGCTTTTATGATCAGTAAACACAGTGAATTTAACCCCATACAAGTAGTGTCTCCACATCTTCAATGCAAACACGACTGCTCCCAATTCTAGATCATGCGTCGTATAATTTCGCTCGTGAATCTTCAATTGTCGGGATGCGAATGCAATAACTTTCTTCCGTTGCATAAGAACACAACCAAAACCTTGTCGCGAAGCGTCACAATATATTTCAAAATCATCGTTCCCTTCTGGTAACGATAAAATAGGCGCCGTAGTTAACTTCTTCTTCAGTAATTGAAATGCGTTCTCCTGCTCCGAGGTCCATTCATATTTCTTCCCTTTTTGCGTTAACGCTGTCAACGGTTTAGCTATTCGGGAAAAATCTTGAATAAACCTTCTATAATAACCGGCTAAACCCAAAAATTGGCGTATCTGCGTTGGTGTCTTAGGAGTCTCCCATTTTTCAATAGCTTCAGTTTTTGCTGGATCAACCCGAATTCCTTCGCTATTAACAACGTGACCAAGAAATTGCACTTCTTTCAACCAGAAAGCACACTTAGAAAATTTAGCATACAGTTGTTCTTTTCTCAACAACTCCAGTATCAACCTTAAATGCTCTTCATGCTCTTGCTCACTCTTGGAATAGATAAGAATATCATCAATGAAAACGATAACAAACTTATCTAAATACGGACTACAAACTCGATTCATGAGGTCCATGAATACAGCTGGCGCATTCGTCAATCCAAACGGCATAACCAAAAATTCATAATGACCATAACGTGTCCGAAAAGCAGTTTTCGGAATATCCTCTTCTTTGACGCGTAGTTGATGATAGCCCGATCTTAAGTCGATTTTCGAATAAACACATGATCCTTGCAATTGATCAAATAAGTCATCAATTCTCGGTAGTGGATACCGATTCTTGATAGTTAACTTATTTAATTCACGATAATCTATACACATTCGGAAAGATCCGTCTTTCTTCTTGACAAACAAAATTGGAGCTCCCCACGGTGATGTACTTGGTCGTATGAATCCACGGTCCAATAATTCTTTTAACTGACTTTGAAGTTCTTTTAATTCGGACGGTGCAAGTCTATATGGAGCACGAGCCACTGGTGCAGCTCCTGGTACTAAATCTATTTGAAATTCTACCGATCTAAATGGAGGTAATCCCGGCAATTCTTCCGGAAAAACTTCAGGAAAATCTCTTGCCACAGGCACGTCGTTGATGCACTTTTCTTTCTTTTCGACTTTATTAACATGTGCTAAAATAGCGTAACATCCCTTTTCTAAACACTTCTTGGCTTTCAAACAGCTAATGAGTTTTAGCTTTGAATTACCCTTCTCTCCATAAATCATCACCGGTATTTTATCCTTACCAGGAATACGAATTGCCTTCTTAGCACAAACAACTTCCGCTCCTATTTTGGACATCCAGTCCATGCCGACTATTACATCAAAACCTCCCAATTCTACGGGTATTAAGTCGATTTTAAACGTTTCTCCGGCTAAATTTATTTCACAATCACGACAAATTTTATCGGCTTCAATTAGTTTACCATTAGCTAACTCAATCAAGTACTTAGCATCTAAAGGTAATGATGAACAATTCAATTTAGTGTAAAAATTTATACACACGTAGCTTCTATCGGCGCCAGTATCAAATAAAATAGATGCTGATAAGTTATTAATGGTAAACGTACCCGTAACAAGCTCCGGGTCTTCTCGTGCCTCTCTAGCATTAATAACAAACGCTCTTCCACGTGCAGGTCCGCCATTCTGATTCGGGCACTAACTCTTATAGTGACCTTGTTTTCCACAACCAAAACAAGTAATGGTAGCCAAAGCAGTTCTATTTGCGTTGGTGGCAGGAGTCTTGTTGCCATTTGTAACGAGAGCCTTACAATCTTCCGCAAGATGACCTTGTCGATTACACTTAGTGCATAACACACTACAGTAACCAAAGTGATGTTTGTGGCAACGGTTGCATAAAGGACTTTGTCCTTTATAACCAAAACCTGAACCACTACTCGCACCTTTTGTGGTTTCTTGTTTCTTATAAGGTTGTTGTTGGTTACCTCGATCATAACTTCCATTCCACTTTTTCTTGTTTCCCAATACCTTCACCTCAGTATTGAATGCTTTCTTGTCCAAAATGACCTGATCCATTAGCTCGTTCGCCATGGTTATAGCTTCATGAATTGTCTTAGGTTTCGATGCTGTAACATTTGCCTTGACCTTTTTGGGCAAACCAGCTTTGTACATTTCAATCTTCCGTTCTTCGGTTGGAACCAATTCAGGACATAGCAAAACTAATTCCATGAATCGCTGGTTGTAGTTGGTGATTTCAGTACCAACCACCTTCAAACTTCGTAACTCATCTTCTAACTTAATAACCTCATTCCTTGGACAATACTCGGTGATTATCATTGCTTTGAATTCTTCCCATGGAGTATCATAAGCTACATCTCCTCCTACCGCCTTCACATAATTCTTCCACCATGTGAGTGCACTATCTTGTAAAGTGCACGATGCAAACTTGGTCATGTCTTTTTCATCACAACCACTGATTTTAAACACCGTCTCCATCTTTTCTATCCATCGGGTTAAACCGATCGGCCCTTCCGTTCCACTGAATGATGAGGGCTTGCAAGCTTGAAACGTCTTGTAGGAGCATCCTACACGAGGATTTGGATTAACTGCAGCAGCTCTTGCAGCCTCAACCCATAACATTCTGTCGTTCACTCGCTGGTTGATGAGTTCCTCGAGTTCTTGTTCCGTCATTCGATTCAATCGCGCCATTTCCTAATGAAAGAAAATAATTATTCACATGGAATATTATAGATGTAGTGTGTATTTATAGTACATTTATAGCTTGTTAATAATATGAACCAGGTATTATTATAAAAGCCTTTTCTTCTTATTAGCGTTTTATAATTATATCTTGGGTAGTACCTACCCGTTAATGTTCATACTTAATAGCTTAGTACAGAATCAATTACTACAATCTAAATAATACTTAACCATGGAAAATTATTGCATTTCATACTTCAATATTTTACATATGCTTATCTTACATCGAACATTAAGCAAACCACACTATTAATATTATACAAAACATTATTCGGTTCCATGGTTTGACACAGCAGCGCATCGTTTGATCTATTTTCTAGGACGTTTAGACACAAAGATTTGCTTAACGCTTATCCTAACTGTCTGCCTATATTTTAGCTGTGGGACTGAAGAACTGGATGCCGGGACAGAACGAATAGGAATAGCGGGGATAGGGGTGGTAGTGTTGAGTGGAATTGGTGCCACATCATTCTCATTAAACTCGGGATTTGGATTTTCTAATTCATTAGCCTTTCGTTTCTTTCCTAGTTCGAACTCGTCTTTTGTAATTTCCTGTATTTCTTCCTCGGGTTCACTTTCCTCCTCGGGTTCACTTTCCTCCTCGGGTTCACTTTCCTCCTCGGGTTCACTTTCCGGGTTCTTTATAGTTGGTTCATCCGGAATTTGTGAGTCTTCCCCAAGGATATCATTTTCGTCATCGGACAGGTTAATGACTGGAACGCCATCTGAAGATTCTGATTCGGAGTCGTTGATTGTGATAACAATTTTTGAGCTCGACATCTATCACACAACAACTAACCCATTAGTACTTATATAATATTTACATATAAATTTTAACCAATAGTGATAAGCAATGGTTTTTTTTTTTTAAATCAGACCCGGTCAAAGTCCAGACTTTACTAATGTATCCTAACGACTTATCAGTCAGACACACTAATGCAAACCTGGTTCGCTAAGACCACCGCTCTGATACCACATGTCATAACCCGTCCTTAACCATAAGAACGTGTTAGATAACGTATGATTTCATTGCGAGGTATTGACCTCTATATGCGACATTTTTAAAAAGGAAAACTGCATATATTATACATTACAAACCAAACCATTATTTTTGTTACAAGCTTTAGACAATAAAAAGATGATTATCGTTTAACGATAATCTTCGACTTACAAACTTTACAAATGATAATAACAACACGATTTCTAGCATATTTTACAATACAACATCTCGGATATGCAGTTTTATTTTTGACACAAACATGCGTACGCAAGATCCTGGTTAGATCCAACATGATGCAGCGGAAGCTTTAATTATCACCTGAGAATAAACATGTTTAAAAACGTCAACATAAAGTTGGTGAGATATAGGTTTAGTGCGCAGCAATATATATATATAGACCACAAGATTTCGTATATAAACATTTCAATAAAAATATTCTAAGTGGTTGAGCACTTGGTAACCATACTTAACATTTTCACGTCGCATATTCCCTTTAATATGAAATCTTACTACACCGTACCAAGTGTAGTCACAAAACGAAGTACTGTGCAACCGTTGAATACTGGTCGTCCAGTCCGGTTGGGGTTGTCAGGCCCGATAGATCTATCAACAGGATTCGCGTTTACAATACCGCTGTAAATATTAGTTACCAAGCTACAGGGAAGTATGCCAGTGGTACAACTCAACGTAGAACATATTTTTCAGTTACTTGTGTCCATATCGTAAAACATAAAATACATGTATTCTCATCCCGAAATATTTAGAGTTTAAAAGTGGGACTATATACTCACTCTTGTCTTGATGATATATATATTTTGACTCGGTCTTCCGGTTGATATCACGAACCTATCCATATATAATATATCAATATGTTTTCATTTTAAAACAAACGTTATATATATATATATACTTGTTATACTTTTAATATTTTGAATATTTCCTTAGTCCGTAGTTAGTATTCCGATGTTAGTAATTCAATTTTTAATGGTTCATTTTTAGATGTTTAATATACCCGCAATAAACAAAACCCCCAACGAAATAAATAAAACCCCATCGTATATGTATTGGTCGAGATTAATCTTGACCCATGGTACCGGTGTTGTCAAATGACGTGTTGCGTACATAAAGTACCGGTGTTGTCAAATGACGTGTTGCGTACAAACATGGGATCTTATGATTAATCTTCTCGTATTGTTTACGGGTGATCCTGAACCATATAAAATTGAATTATAAGTACATATATATAAAATATCATGTTATCTTAGAAATATGTGATTTATATCATTTTTTTCCAATTGATCCCGTAGTTGAAATGATCTAGGATAACCAATTTTGTTTCGGTCATAGTTTCTTCGTTACAAATCCGTTTTCGTTGATTCAAATTGCCATCTTCTTGGATCGAGTTCTTCTTTAAGACTATGAACTGTAAATACCTTGGTTTGTATTCAAAATCATACGGCATAGGTGAAAGTTTAGTGAAACATATGAAGTTAAACATTTTTGTTACAACAAAATCATTTAATGACCATTTTTCCAAAAATACTTATACTTTGAAAAACCAAGTTTTACCTTATTAAATTAACATATAAATAAGTTTTGTTACATGTCTTGAAGTATTTTAAAAGTTAAGTTAGAAGGATCTATTTAGTTTGCAAACAAGTTTGAAAACATTCAAACTATGTTCTTGTTGTTAAACTTTTGTACCACAAAATAAGATAGCTATATATATATGAATCGAATAAGGTTATGAACATAGATTCTACCTCAAGTTCCTTGGATAAGTTTGCTGTAAAAGAGGAGTAAGAAGCTAGAATCAAAAGGGTGATAGAAGTGGATGAAAGATTGGAAGTAAGTTGGTGTTCTTGGAGGGTTTTCTTGAAGTGTTTTTGTATGGTTTTCTTATGGTGTTTTAGTATGGTTTTTGAAGCTAGATCTTCTTGGAAACTTTGCTGAATTGATTAAGGGTTTTAAGGGTTGTGAAAGAGTGTGTGTTTAACTAAAAATGAGGTTAGAAAATGAACTAGAAATGGTGATACTTATAACCTAAAAAAAACATGTATCATGTAATACATGATAAGATTTTTAGTTTGTAATTTTGTTAATTAGTCAAGTAATCATCCAAAAGTAATTACCTAGCTCTAAGGGCATGAATAATGGCTGGTTAGGTGGTGATTTTGATGTGTATTTACTATTAGTAAATACGTATAGGAGCTAGGTATGATACGAGTACAAATACTCTAAATATACGTATAGAAATTTTGTGAAAAATGGAATGAGGATTCAAATATAGCTATCTTTTGTGAATACACTTATATGATTTTATGTATTTAAGTTCTTAAAAGTGATTAAATACATTACTTATACAATATATGTATAAACATTATAGTCTTAAGTATTTAAGTCAAATAACGTTACGTATTGTTATCGTTTTGAAAACTTAAGTTAGTAGTTTCAAAATACACATATAACTTGTTGTTATTAATACAAAATGAGATATTAAAACATTCATTAATCATGTTAAATATGTATATATACATATATATACACAAACGTATAATTATCATATATTGTATAGTTCGTGATATCATTGGTCAAACTAGACGGTCAAACGTTGTGTAAAATTCTTTTCGGAAATATAAATCTCGACAATTTGGATTGCTTATCATGTTGGCAAGGTTTAATTTATGTAAATATTAATCTTATAAGTATAGAATGATCGAAAAAGTGCGGGTCGTTACATCATTAGGTCACCTGAACTAAATCGGGTGTCAACCGTAAGAACGGTGGTTGCATAGCATGGTCAAAGACAGGACCTTGTGTCAGACCGAAAAATCATAAGGGTGAGCTTTACTATTGCTCCTACCAAGGATAGTAATTGCGTTCGACACGTTATAGACCATAATTAAAAGCATGTCAGGGGACATTGCCTTAACAGTTGCTTGTTCAACGCTTTCCTTTACAACCGGACGGTAGTTTACCGAAAGGTAATATACGAGACAAGTAAATTGGACGTGTTGCTTTCCAAATACAAGGTTAGCAAGTGGGTGACACAAAATCGCAAGTTTTGAGCTAAAATTTTCAAATCTGAAACCCACCAAACCCACAAAAATATTTTGCAAACACCGGTGAAGGGTTATTCCGGAAAACTTATCTAGGGTAAAAACTAGATTTAATTTTCAAAAGATCAAATGTTTTCATAAAGATCCAATTTCCTTAATGGATCTAAATTTTTATAGTCATGTGGGACTGTAAACCATATCGTTACTACCATTGTTTATACCACCGTATAGAAATCACTGATGTACAAAGTGTGAAGAATAAAGAAGTGATTCTAGTATTTCAAGACGATATTGCTTGAGGACAAACAACGCTCAAGTGTGGGAATATTTGATAATGCTAAAAACGAACATATATTTCATAGCATTATTCCTCAAGAAAGACAAGCTTTTAGTTGCAATTGTTCTATTTACAAGTGATATTCGTTTAAATAATAAAAGGTGAAGACAAAAGACAGATTCGACGAATTGAAGACGCAAACGACCAAAAAGCTCAAAAGTACAAAATACAATCAAAGAGGTTCCAATTATTGATAAGAAACGTCTCGAAATTACAAGAGTACAAGATTCAAAACGCAAAGTACAAGATATTAAATTGTACGCAAGGACGTTCGAAAATCCGGAACCGGGACCAGAGTCAACTCTCAACGCTCGACGCAACGGACTAAAAATTATAAGTCAACTATGCAAATAAATATAATATAATATTTAAATAATTCTTATAATTATTTAATATATTATATTTATTTATAAAACCGTCGGTAAACAAAGAGCCAAACTTGTGTGAGCTGTATTTACAAACTCCGCGACTCGCGGAGTTTGAAGGCAAAAAATGCCGCGAGTCGCGGAGCCCCAAAGTTTGAAACTCCCTATAAAAGCAACCGAATTCTGAGCATTTTTCATCCATCATATATCCATCTCTCTATCTATATCGTATATATTTATATTTTAATTTTAATTTTAATTTTAATTCTAATAATAAGGGTATGTTAGCGAATGTTGTAAGGGTGTAAGTCGAAATTCTGTCCGTGTAACGCTACGCTATTTTTAATCATTGTAAGTTATATTCAACCTTTTTAATTTAATGTCTCGTAGCTAAGTTATTATTATGCTTATTTAATCCGAAGTAATCATGATGTTGGGCTAATTACTAAAATTGGGTAATTGGGCTTTGTACCATAATTGGGGTTTGGATAAAAGAACGACACTTGTGGAAATTAGACTATGGGCTATTAATGGGTTTTATATTAACTAAACAATACCTTGTTAATTTAATATACAAACTTATAATTCGACGTATTTATATATAACCACATACGCTTAACTGGGTACGGTGGGCGGGATATCTATAAATACCAATAATTATTCATTTTACCGGACACGGAACTGGATTAATAGTTAATAGACTTGTTGAAACAGGGGTGAATTACATTCAAGGGTAATTGGTGTAATTGTTAACAAAGTAGTAAAACCTTGGTTTACACGAAGTCGATAACCTGGTGTATTCATTAAACAAAGTATTAAAACCTTGTTACAATTCGAATCCCCAATTAGTTGGAATATTTGACTTCGGGAATAAGAATAATTTGACGATGGCTTTCGCTCTTTATATTTATGACTGATGGACTATTATGGACAAATCCGTATGGACATATTAAATAATCCAGGACAAAGGACAATTAACCCATGGGCATAAAACTAAAATCAACACGTCAAACATCATGATTACGGAAGTTTAAATAAGCATAATTCTTTTATTTCATATTTAATTTCCTTTATTTTATATTTAATTGCACTTCTAATTATCGCATTTTTATTTATTGTTATTATATTTAATTGTACTTTTAATTATCGTACTTTTTAATTATCGCAAGTTTATTTTATCGCACTTTTATTATTCGCAATTTCATTATCGTTATTTACTTTACGCTTTAATTTAAGTCTTGTATTTATTTTTAATATTTTACATTTGGTTTTAACTGTGGCTAAAGTTTTAAAATCGACAAACCGGTCATTAAACGGTAAAAAACCCCCCTTTATAATAATAATATTACTTATATATATATTTGTATTTTTATAAAAGTAAACTAATATAGCGTTAAGCTTTGTTTAAAAAGATTCCCTGTGGAACAAACCGGACTTACTAAAAACTACACTACTGTACGATTAGGTACACTGCCTATAAGTGTTGTAGCAAGGTTTAAGTATATCCATTCTATAAATAAATAAATATCTTATGTAAAATTATATCGTATTTAATAGTATTTCCTAGCAAAAATATAGCTATTTTATATACTACTCTGCTAAAACATCAATTAATATTATTATTAATCTTATTATTTTTAGTATTATTAATTAGTATTATACATAAAATACTACGACGAGGTTATGAGCGTGTCACTTTCAAAATGGGTTTTTCAAGCGGGATAGAGCTAAGGAAAATATGGGTTATAGCTATGGAGGTTATGGGTAATGTACGTGGGTATTATTGGCAAATCAAACCTAGTGTTTATCGTCTCCGTTATGTCTACGTACTTTCCTACAATATTGAATCTCAATATTGATACGTAAGCACTCATATTTTATCTTTTATATATTAATAGCGTATCCATGTCTAGTGCTCGAGTATATATGGTTATGCATGCTTGTATGCTAAATTTCGTCGTTAAACAGTTTATGATGAATCACGAAATAAATACATATATTACTGGTAAAAGGTATATGATATACATGTTTTTGGAAAGCTGGCGAAAAATCAATGACTTTTCATTTAGATATCGAAGAGTTTCGATGAACGGATTAAAAGATATGATCAACTGAATTATGATTGACGTTAATTGAAATTACTTTTGAATCTGCAATTAAGATTTAAACAACTTGTTTACGAGATTGATAAATTGGATTTTTGAATATTACCAACCGAGTAAATGAATCTTTATATAAGGTACGTCTCGTTTTGCTAAACTATTGTCAAAAATTGACTTTTTGAAACGACTTTGGATAACTTTTGTATGTCGATCTCGAGCACTAGGATTGTGATACACTATGACCAGACCTAGCTTGATAGACATTTATTGACCAATATATGTTCTCTAGGTTGAGATCTACGATTATTTGATATTCCAAGTTTTGGTCACATTACGATGAACAACTTTATATGCTGCTAAGGTGAGTTTCATTGATCTATTTTTAATTGCTTTTGCAATATATTTTTGGGCTGAGCATACATGCAATTTATTTTAAACGCAATGGATACAAGTACATACTTAATTCTACGCCGAGTTTAAACCGAAAATCCCTTAGCTTTGGTAACTAGTAACTGCCAGTACATAGGATATGGACTGGTGGGAGCGAATAACAGTATATGGATCCATAGGGCTTGACATCCCCTTCCGAGCTAGAGCACTAGCCTTTTAACGGACGTGTGTTATTTGAGTTTAGGACATGTTGGTTTGCGTGTATTAAAACGAATGGGGTATTTATCATTATAACGTTAAAGCTTAGTTACCAGGGTGCTCTGTTACGTAGAATCTATTGACAAACTTTTGATAAACGTTTCTGGATGAAACAACTGAAATCTTGTGATCCACTTTTATATACAGATTATGCGAAACACTAAAACTATGAACTCACCAACCTTTGTGTTGACACTTGTTAGCATGTTTATTCTCAGGTTCCCTAGAAGTCTTCCGCTGTTTGCTTATATGTTAGACAAGCTATGTGCATGGAGTCTTACATGACATACTTTTCAAGGAAACGTTGCATTCACCAAATCATCACCATGTATCTTATTTTGGCTGCATTGTCAACGGAAGTATCATTGTAAACTATTATATTACGATGATTGTCTATATGTAGAAATTATCAGATGTCGAAAACCTTTGATTTAAATATTCATTTATGGTGTGCCTTTTCAAAAGAATGCAATGTTTACAAAACGTATCATATAGAGGTCAAATACCTCGCAATGAAATCGATGAATGACGTATTGTCCATATGGATTTGGAGCGATCATCACAGTTTGTCACCCGGTTCAAATTCTTTCTTTTCTTTTAAGCGAGCATCGTGCCATTTCTTAGTTTTCTCTTTATAAGATCTCGAGTTTTCGTATGCTTGAAGTCTTAGCTCATCTAATTCATGCAATTGTAAGAATCGATTTTCTCCGGCTTCCACAAGGTCTATATTACATTCTTTTAGTGCCCAATATGCCTTATGTTCAACCTCGACAGGTAGATGACACGCCTTACCATATATTAATCGAAAAGGAGTAGTACCAATGGGTGTTTTGAATGCAGTTCTAAATGCCCATAGTGCATCATCTAGCTTTCGATGCCAGATTTTTGGATTATTCTTCACCGTTCTTTCTAAAATTCGTTTAAGACCTCGATTTGTGTTTTCAACTTGGCCACCCGTTTGAGGGTGGTATGAAGTATAAAAACGATGATTAACTCCATACTTTTTTAGAACTTTCTCGAGTAATTGATTTGTAAAATGAGTTCCACGATCACTGATTAATGCTTTTGGAATCTCGAAACGTGAGAAAAGGTTTTTAAGAAAGTTAACAATAACTCGAGCATCATTAGTGGGTAGGGCTTTTGCTTCAGCCCATTTAGAAACATAATCGACTGCCACCAGAATGTATTTGCATTTGTTGGAAGCGGGAAATGGACCCATGAAGTCAATACCCCAAATGTCAAATACTTCACATACTAGGATGCCTTGTTGTGGCATTTCGTCTCTCTTAGAGATGTTTCCAGATCTTTGACAAGCATTACAGGTTTTCACCATGTTGTGAGAATCTTTGAAAATAGTTGGCCAGTAAAATCCTGAGTCGAAGACCTTCTTAGCTGTATAGCCAGTTCCAAAATGTTCGCCAACTGGTCCTTGATGACAGTGCTCCAGTATTTGTTGAGCTTCTTTACCATATACACATCGGCGAATAACTTGATCTGCTCCTATACGAAAGAGATTCGGGCTTTCCCAGAAGTAAAACTTCATATCAGCGAAGAATTTCATCTTTTGCTGATAATTTTGATTTTTAACAAGAATACCCGCGGCTAGATAATTAGCAAAGTCCGCAAACCATGGAATTTCTATTTCCGTTTCAATTTTCATTAGAAACTCGTCTGGAAAAGTATCGTGAATAATAGATTCATCGAGTGTTTCTAAGTTAGGATTTTCAAGACGGGATAAGTGATCTGCAGCGAAATTTTTAGCACCCTTCTTATCCTTGATTTCAATGTTAAATTCTTGTAAAAGAAGAATCCAACGAATGAGTCTAGGTTTAGCATCTTGCTTTTTGAACAAGTACTTTAGGGCTGAATGATCGGTATAAACAATCATTTTAGATAACACCCGGTAAGATCTAAACTTATCGAAAGCAAAAACTACTGCAAGGAGCTCCTTCTCAGTAGTTGTGTAATTTAACTGAGATCATGTAAGTGTTTTACTTGGATAGTTGTAACACCCCGTTTTCCCCGTATATGATTTACAGGTGTATCGCGTATGTACGATAGGTGTATGAAGGAATTGAGACATGTTCGTGCGCTAAAGTTATTGTATGCGAAAAGTGATCAGACCAAGTTAAATGTCGCGGCGCGGAGGAGTGGGTCGCGGCACGACATTACAAACAAATCAGAATCATGAGGCATGGTAAGGAAGGCACCAGACCACGCCTTGGGTCGCGGCGCGACATTTAGCTGATTTCAATTCCAGGAGTCATGTTAAGGCAACCATCAGAATACGTTATAGGTCGCGGCGCGACGATTAAGGCCGCGGTGCGGCATTCTGGGCGAGCTGGTACCAGATTTGCAATTTTAAAGGATGTTCGAGGGCATTTTGGTCATTTCATGTATGTGCCAGATTTGGGATCTTAAATCCCATCCACTCATCTTATTTCCTTTTATCTTTTTCCTTTTCTTCTTCATTTTCTCTCAAAAACTCAAACACCCCAATTGATTCAAAGGGATTTTTGGAAAGGAAGAAGCGGGTTTTGATCGAAAGCGTAAGAGACAAGTTTGTTCTCCTCGTTCTTAGCTACAAGGTGATACTAGCGGTAAGCTCTAACTCCGAATTTTATTTTTGTGTTCATCATTCAAATTGGGGCTTTTGGCTTGTATGTTCATAGATGGAACCCATTTAGTTGTTAATTGAAGATTAACACCAAGGTTGGGGTTTATTGTTGTTATTGGCGGGTTTTGGGTTTGGTGAACAAGTGTAAGTTTGTAAGACTTGCAAATGGGTGTAATCACTAGTATTTAGTGATTATTGAGGTGTTGGAAGCCTTTAGGGTTCATGTGGTTGACTAATTTTGATTAGAGTCAAAATTAGGGTTTGATGATGATTATGACCCAATTGCCGATTTAATAAGGTTTATAAACTTAAAATGGATTAAGTTGAAGTATAAACCCGAGTTAAATATATTTTGGTGTCAAAACTTGTTCGTGGCGAAATGTTGATTTCTTATGGGTCAAATTAGGGTTTATGGGCGATTTTGAGAATGATAAGTGTTTAACACTTATGTTTGGATTTAATTATCGTATTAGGACCATTTTTACTAGTGTTAGTGATTATTGGTTAGTTTGGGCGCGGTTTGTGCTCGGAGGTGCATTGGGTCGAAATTGCACTAGTTGTCGATTTGGGTTGGTTTGTAAATCCACCCTAATAGTGTTATTTTTCATGTGATAATGGAATAGGTACGTTCCATTGGTGTTTGCGAATTTTGGTTGGCATCCATCAAGACTTCAAGGTGAGTGTAAATTTACTATGAACATGTGTATGTGTAAAATGGGCGCGTGTGTGTAGGGTGACCCTTGTTCGGGTTTACTCTATGTTCGTGTGGGAGGATGGACCTTGTGCTTCGGGTCCATGTGATACGCTTACATGTTGTGGGGTTTTACCCTTGGTGTTGTGAATTGGCTAGCGTTTTGGATAATCCTTTTGGCGATGGGTTGCTAGCATTTGTTGTTGAGAAAATGAATCTCGGTTAGTGCAGATTCATGATGACTCGGGTTGTTTCGGTCATCTTGGTGATGAGGTGGTGAATTTCGGGTTGTGCGAATTCACTAAGGCTCGGGTAGTTCGGCCAACCTCGGTTGTAGAAGTGGTGAAGGAAGTGAATCTCGGGTAGTACGAATTCACTGAGGCTAGGGTAGTTCAGCCGACCTTCATGTGGTTTGGGTTAAGGGGTTAACCTTATCGTTATTGTTGATTATAGTTTTTATATACGCGTATATACTTATTGTTGTGTTGTAGCTAATCTTGTGACGTTAGCTTGGCGTTTACGTAGCGTGTAGCTACTTTGTATATTGTGCTCTTTTGTAGTTTGTTTACCATGCGGAGACGGTATGTGTTATTTTGATGCTTGGTGATGCGTAGCCATTTTATGCATATGTATGTGTATAGTATCTTTACATTCACTAAGCATTAGCTTACCCTCTCGTTGTTTACGTTTTTATAGATTTGCATGGAGGAGGTGGCTCGGGTAAGCGTGGGGACTAGTGGATTTGCGTAGTTTGCTTTAGAAGATGCGCTTTTGGATCGATTAGGATTGGGTAGCGTATCCCCAATCACCATGCTCGGTTTTGTTGGACATTAAAATAGTCGGGTCGTGTTTACCCGTTCGGATATTTAAACTATGTATTAAATGTTTTAAAGCTCATTTAACTTATTATTGTGTTAAAGATGTTTTTGAAAACATAAATGGGACCTAAATATTAATGTATTAAAGAAAAAAATTTACGGGCCGGTTTAAATACGGGTTGGGTTGTTTCAAGTGGTATAAGAGCATGGTCTAAGGGATTTAGGTGACTTGAGATATGTGCCTAGACTTAGACTTTTGTGTGTGCTAAATTTGTTGCGGGACTTGTAGGTGTACGGGTCGGAAAGGGAGATGTAGTTAGTGCCTTGGTTGTAGGTGTACTAACGTTCATATTAATATGCGGATATTATTAATATACCTTGCGTTGTGTTTGTACTTATGTTCGCGTTGCGAATATTATCGAGCAAGATATTCGTTGTACTAACGAGTTGATACGGCGTGTGTGCGTAATAAGGACTTGCAAACCTTATTACGGGTGCAAATCGTGTCTAACAAGTGATGTACGACGGGTGTTAAGCAAGATGGGCCGGTGTTGTGCGTATGGTTTTATACGTTCGTGGACTAACCGTTTTGCATTCTTTAGAATGACGACGCGAAACGAGATCGAGACGAATGCCGAGGAGTTTAATACTAGAGTTGTGGCCGCCGTTGCGGAGCAAATGAGTGCGTTGGAAGAAAGAATGGATAGGAGGTATTCCGAATTTTGGGGTAGTAGTGAAATGGAGCGTTGTCTTAAGAGCTTCATGAGGACTAAACCTCCGATGTATGACGGAAAACTGGATCCTTTGGTAAGCACAACTTGGATCTCGGATGTCGAAGGGTGTTTTTGCACGATTGAATGCCCTCCCGAGAAGAGGACAAGACTCGCTACTAGCTTGTTGCGGGGTAGGGCGAAGGATTGGTTGGATAGTAAGATTGATCTTGTCGGTGGTGAACTGTTTATGGCGTTATCATGGGGCGATTTTAAGAAGGAATTCTTCGAGGAGTTCCGGACTTCAGCCGATTTGTCAAAAATGCGAAATGAGTTGCGAAATTTGCAACAAGGATCGATGGACTTGAATACTCTAAAGACGACCTTTATGTCGAAGGCTCGTTTTTGCCCGGAGTATATTGGGAATGATCGGATGTTGATGGAAGATTTCTATCGGACTTCGAATGATGAGTTGCAGGGCAAAATTAGCGTTGGCCAGGTGAACTCGTTTGCGGAGTTATTCAATATGGCTAGGGGTTTCGAATCATATTCGCGATCGAAGGTTAGAGAGCTTTCAAGTAAGAGAAGGGTTGATTCGTATGGTGCTCCAAGTAAGAAAACTAAGGGCGCGAGTGCGAGTATGGGTAATGTGGAGAAAGGTTCGACAAGTCCTCGTGTGCCTAGATGTTTCAATTGTGGTGTTTGGGGCCACAAGTTATGGGAATGCACAATGCCGATAAGTGATGACGGGATGTGCTACTATTGTCATAAAGAGGGACATCGCAAACCGGATTGTCCCGAGTTGGTGGCGGCGAATGCCGCAAGGAGACGTTAAGGTACGTTTCGTTTTAATAAATATGTCTTTTGGATATTTATTATGTGTCGTCGTGTGCGTATATTTGTTATGGGTGATGTTCCTATTGAAATTACTCTATGGTGGCGTTTTGACTGGCGGACGAAGGGCTTAAGACATGGTGCAACCAAGCATTCCTTAGTGTTGGGAAATATTTCTACCAAGCCATGGGTATGGGCTTTGGTATTCGGTTTTTAGCACGTGTTGCTTCCGTGTTGAAGTAGTGGAACCATGAGGTTCAACGGGTGGATAAAACCCTAAAGGTCAAGTGTTTGATCTCGATGTATGTTGGTAATGGAGTCTACGCGACGCGGTGTTAAGTGCCTCTCTCATACCTACTAGCGTGGTATTTGACTTCGATGGTAGTGCGGTTATTTTGTGCTTAGGGTACCGGTAAGAAACCCTTAGATACATGAGTAACTAGATGGGAATTTGACAAACTATAGCAATTGGATGACTGCGAGAGTAAAGTTTGTGTATTTTTTGGTGAACTTTTCGTTTGAAGTGTTTGAGGATTGGTTAAAATCCTTTGCATGCTCAAGGTTGGAGCAAGAGGTGGTGATGGGTCGTGTGAACCCAATTATTAGTAAAGTCTACCTTTGGTAGCATGGTACGGTTGTACAAGAGGCGGTTATGGAACGTAGTTCCGAGTGGGGGAGTTACACTCCCACACGAGGAGGTTTTAGTGTAAGGTTTCGGATGATGCTCTTAGTAGGTCCGGAATTTATGGCGGGACCTAGATTTTGTCGATTTGTGGTAAAGTACGATGTCGGTTAAATTGTACTTATGGTTTCGGATTTGAATTATCACCGAGGTGGTAATGTGGTGAATCTCGTTGGGAGATAATGGGCGTATTTGGCGAGCAAGGTGAAATCCCTCGGTTAAGGGATGTGTATGTCGGATTCTCTTCTAGGGAATTATTTTTTTGTGCCTATGTGCGATATAGGTTGTTCTTGCTCGATTGTGGTGGCGATGTGTACACGTACGAGTGATGCGTGTACGTATATAATGTATTTATTTGTGTCGTATGAATGTGGTATTGTCGCAGTGTTTAAGACACCCCATTCTAAGTAACGAGTGGTATTGTCGCTTTGTTCAAGACACCACTCATTGTTTTGATTGACATGTGGAATCGTCGAGGTGTTCAAGATGCCCCATTGTCATGGAGGTGAGTTAGTCGATGTGTTTAAGACATCACCCGGGAGTTAGTGTTATATGTCGTTGTACACTAATGGATATTTGTGCTGGAGTAGTGTTATATCGGTACGGTATAACGTTATCAGGAAATTTGAGTACCGATGAGGAATGGGAGTACCATTCCTGTGCTGAGTTTTGGGACGTGAATATCGGGTTGTTCGTATTCACAATATTTCGGGTAGTACGATTGTCCCTGTTGGTTGGACTCATAGTTTGAGGTAGTGAATATCGGGTAGTTCGGATTCACTAAGGCTCGGGTTGTACGGCCATCCTCGGTTATACTATGTGGTGGAGGTAGTGAATATCGGTTTGCGCGTATTCACAATGACTCGGGTTGTGCGGTCATTTCGTTGTGGGAAATATGGATTGGGTTGGTGAATTTTGGGTTGTTGCGAATTCACTAAGGTTCGGGTTGTTTCGACCATCCTCCATATGTGTTTAGGCTCGGGTTGTTTCGGCCATGTTGGTTGTGTGAACTATTGGTTGTTTTATACGCCAATGGTGGGGTCGTAAGGACCATGTTATGTGATCTATTGGTTGTTTTATACGCCAATGATGGGGTCGTAAGGACCACGTTATGTGATTAGTGATGCGATAGCCTTTTTTCGCTCACATATTGTTAGGGTGGGACAATAGTCGATTTTGTGCACCTTGGGAATTGCATTGCCATAGTCGTTTGGGCGCTAACGGTTTTAGCCGTTGCTTGTGATGTTGCAGTAGTTGCGTAATAGACGTATTTGCGCACTACAAGGGTTGTTAAGTAGTAAGTGTTATCCGTAAGGATTCGCTTTTAGTCGGTCTTCATCGGTTATATGGTTGACTTTATTTTGGTATGTGGTTGTTACTAGCGATGTACTTGGTATGGTACGCTAGGAGTTGATATCTCGGTTCGAGATTGGATGAGTTTTTTCGATGTGAGGGATTGAGCAAGTTCTTGTGCTCGGATTTGTGGATTTCAATAAATCACGGGTGACGATTTAGTTGTTAAGGATAACTCTTTGAGAAGAATTGACTAGAGGAGTTGGAAGAATACGTGGCGGTTTCGCGTATCCTAAGTGATTGTTGTAGACTTCGGTGGTTGCGTGTATTGCACGTCTCGAAATGCGTGTAAGTGTGTATTTAGTTAACAAATTAATCTTCGGGTTAATGAGAAAGGTAATGGAAGTCGGATTGTAACGTTTGTTTGAGGACCATAGAGTGTGGTTCCGATCGGTTAAGTGACTAGGATCACGAGGACGTGATCGAATCTAAGTGGGGAGAGTTGTAACACCCCATTTTCCTCGTATATGATTTACAGGTGTATCGCGTATGTACGATAGGTGTATGAAGGAATTGAGACATGTTCGTGCGCTAAAGTTCTTGTATGCGAAAAGTGATCAGACCAAGTTAAAGGTCGCGGCGCAGAGGAGTGGGTCGCGGCGCGACATTACAAACAAATCAGAATCAGGAGGCATGGTAAGGAAGGCACCAGACCACGCCTTGGGTCACGGCGCGACAGAAAGGGCCGCGGCGCGGCATTTAGCTGATTTCAATTCCAAGAGGCATGTTAAGGCAACCACCAGAATACGTTATAGGTCGCGGCGCGACGATTAAGGCCGCGGCACGGCATTCTGGGCGAGCTGGTACCAGATTTGCAATTTTAAAGGATGTTCGAGGGCATTTTGGTCATTTCGCGTATGTGCCAGATTTGGGATCTTAAATCCCATCCACTCATCTCATTTCCTTTTATTTTTTTTCCTTTTCTTCTTCATTTTCTCTCAAAAACTCAAACACCCCAATTGATTCAAAGGGATTTTTGGAAAGGAAGAAGCGGGTTTTAATCGAAAGCGTAAGAGACAAGTTTGTTCTCCTCGTTCTTAGCTACAAGGTGATACTAGCGGTAAGCTCTAACTCCGAATTTCATTTTCATGTTCATCATTCAAATTGGGGCTTTTGGCTTGTATGTTCATAGATGGAACCCATTTAATTGTTACTTGAAGATTTACACCAAGGTTCTGGTTTATTGTTGTTATTGGTGGGTTTTGGGTTTGGTGAACAAGTGTAAGTTTGTAAGACTTGCAAATGGGTGTAATCACTAGTATTTAGTGATTATTGAGGTGTTGGAAGCCTTTAGGGTTCATGTGGTTGACTAATTTTGATTAGAGTCAAAATTAGGGTTTGGTGATGATTATGACCCAATTGTCGATTTAATAAGGTTTATAAACTTAAAATGGATTAAGTTGAAGTATAAATCCGAGTTAAATATGTTTTGGTGTCAAAACTTGTTCGTGGCGAAATGTTGACTTCTTATGGGTCAAATTAGGGTTTATGGGCGATTTTGAGAATGATAAGTGTTTAACACTTATGTTTGGGTTTAATTGGCGTATTAGGACCATTGTCACTAGTGTTAGTGATTATTGGTTAGTTTGGGCGCGGTTTGTGCTCGGAGGTGCATTGGGTAGAATTTGCGCTAGTTGTCGATTTGGGTTGGTTTGTAAATCCACCCTAATTGTGTTATTTGTCATGTGATAATGGAATAGGTACGTTCCATTGGTGTTTGCGAATTTTGGTTGGCATCCATCAAGACTTCAAGGTGAGTGTAAATTTACTATGCACATGTGTATGTGTAAAATGGGTGCGTGTGTGTAGGGTGACCCTTGTTCGGGTTTACTCTATGTTCGTGTGGGAGGATGGACCTTGTGCTTCGGTTCCATGTGATACGCTTACGCGTTGTGGGTTTTTACCCTTGGTGTTGTGAATTGGCTAGCGTTTTGGATAACCCTTTTGGCGATGGGTTGCTAGCATTTGTTGTTGAGGAAATGAATCTCGGTTAGTGCGGATTCATGATGAATCGGGTTGTTTCGGTCATCTTGGTGATGAGGTGGTGAATTTCGGGTTGTGCGAATTCACTAAGGCTCGGGTAGTTCGGCCAACCTCGGTTGTAGAAGTGGTGAAGGAAGTGAATCTCGGGTAGTACGAATTCACTAAGGCTCGGGTAGTTCGGCCGACCTTCATGTGGTTTGGGTTAAGGGGTTAACCTTATCATTATTGTTGATTATAGTTGTTATATACGCGTATATACTTATTGTTGTGTTGTAGCTAATCTTGTGACGTTAGCTTGGCGTTTACGTAGCGTCTAGCTACTTTGTATATTGTGCTCTTTTGTAGTTTGTTTACCATGCGGAGACCGTATGTGTTATTTTGATGCTTGGTGATGCGTAGCCATTTTATGCATATGTATGTGTATAGTATCTTTACATTCACTAAGCATTAGCTTACCCTCTCGTTGTTTACATTTTTATAGATTTGCATGGAGGAGGTGGCTCGGGTAAGCGTGGGGACTAGTGGACTTGTGTAGTTTGCTTTAGAAGATGCGCTTTTGGATCGATTAGGATTGTGTAGCGTATCCCCAATCACCATGCTCGGTTTTGTTGGACATTAAAATAGTCGGGTCGTGTTTACCCGTTCGGATATTTAAACTATGTATTAAATGTTTTAAAGCTCATTTAACTTATTATTGTGTTAAAGATGTTTTTGGAAACATAAATGGGACCTAAATATTAATGTATTAAAGAAAAAAATTTACGGGCCGGTTTAATTACGGGTTGGGTTGTTTCAATAGTAGATTGGTTGAAATTTGTTATCTTGACGTTGATCTAAAACAGCTCCCAGCGCGAAATCACTAGCATCACACATTAGCTCGAAAGGTTTTGACCAGTCGCGTGATACCACGATAGGTGCGTTCGTAAGTTTTTGTTTCAGAATGGAGAAAGCATTTAAACATTCAGCATCAAAATCAAATTTAATGTCTTTCTCAAGAAGTTTAGTCATGGGTCGAGCGATTTTGGAAAAATCCTTTATGAATCGCCTATAGAATCCCACATGAACAAGGAAACTACGAATTACTTTAACATTGGTTGGAGGAGGAAGTTTTGAAATTACATCGATCTTGGATCTATCTACTTCCATTCCAGCTCGAGAAATCTTATGGCCTAAAACAATGCCTTCCTTCACCATGAAGTGGCACTTCTCCCAGTTTAAAACAAAATTTGATTCTTCACAATGAATTAGCATTCGTTCAAGGTTTGAGAGGCATGAGTCGAAGGAGTCTCCAAAAAAAGATAAATCATCCATAAAGACTTCCATACTTTTTCAATCATGTCATAAAAAATCGCCATCATACACCTTTGGAAGGTGCCTGGGGCGTTGCATAATCCGAATGGCATTCGTCGGTATGCAAAGGTACCAAATGGACAAGTGAATGTGGTCTTGTCTTGGTCCTTATGATCAATTGGAATTTGAAAATAACTGGAGAATCCATCAAGAAAACAATAGTAATCTTTTCCCACTAAACTATCTAGCATTTGGTCGATAAAAGGGAGCAGGAAATGATCTTTCCTTGTGGCGTCGTTTAGACGACGATAGTCTATACAAACTCTCCACCCAGTTACTGTTCTCGAAGGAACGAGTTCCTTCTTTTCATTCAGAATGACAGTTGTACCCCCTTTCTTGGGTACTACTTGTACATGACTAACCCATGGGCTGTTGGATATAGGGTAAATTAATCCGGCATAAAGTAACTTGATAACCTCCTTTTTAACAACTTCTTTCATGTTAGGGTTTAGCCTTCGTTGCCTTTGTACCACATGTTTAAGATCTTCCTCCATGAGGATCTTGTGGGTACAATAAGCAGGGTTAATTCCTGGAATATCAGTTGTTTTCCAGGTAATTGCCTTTTTGTGGGTTTTTAAAACAGACATTAATCTACCCTTTTCGTCATCAGAAAGATTTGATGAAATAATGACCGGTAATTGTGACGTTCCTTGGAGATAAGCATACTCCAAATGTTCCAGGAGTTCCTTAAGTTCCAAGGCGGGTGGTGAGATAACCCGTCCAATTCCATGTGGACGATTTCATCAACATTTGGTCCCATTGTGAGGTACTGACCTCTATAAGATATGTTTTACAAATATTGTATTTTTTTTAAAAGACAAACTTTCATTTCAACGAAAGTTATAAATATGCATACCAATGATATTATCATGTTTCCCAAATATAATTGACTAATCTGTCATTCGTCTATTAACAATCTTTTTGAACTCAAATGATTTGAATGCAACATCTTTTGAAATATGCCATGAATGACTCCAAGTAATATCTTTAATATGAGCAAATGCACGGCGGAAGATTTCTTTCATACCTGAGAATAAACATGCTTAAAAGTGTCAACCAAAAGGTTGGTGAGTTCATAGGTTTATCATAACATTCATTTCAATAATTTTAAATAGACCACAAGATTTCATTTTCATAAACTTCATACAGGCATTTCGCAATCTGCATAAAAATCATTCATATGGTGAACACCTAGTAACCGACATTAAAAAAATGCACCTAGAATATCCCCATCATTCCGGGACTCTCATCAGATATGATAAATCAAAAAACTAAAGCATCCGTAACCCGGATGAGGCTTGTTGGGCCCAATAGATCTATCTTTAGGATTCGCGTCAATTGATGACAATTATAATAAACACCAATTCTTAGGCTACCAAGCTAAAAGAGTGATATCTGGTATAATAATCCAACCATAGAATGTAGTTTCAAGTACTTGTGTCTATTTCATCAAACATTTATAAAAGCAGCGCATGTATTCTCAGTCCCAAAAATATATATTGCAAAAGCATTTAAAAAGGGAGCAAATGAAACTCACGATACGATATTTTGTAGTAAAAATATGCATACGACGGAACTGAACAATGCAAGGTTGGCCTCGGATTCACGAACCTATATCAAGTATATATATTAACACATATAATTGTAATCAAGTAATTTCATCTATTAATTATATAATATATATATTTAGTATTGTAGTTATATAAAATTTATACCAGATCTCAATTAGAATATATATATGTATTTTATTTACATATTATATCTTAAATCATACGTTGTCTATATTTATTCTGTATATATATATTTAAAATAATTAATGTTTATATGTATAGTTATATTAATATATATATACACATATATAATTAGTATTATATCAATAATTTGTTATATGTATCATTTATATATAAAAAATGTTAATATGTTTAATATATAATTATATGTAATATATATATATTTTTATGTGCTTAATATTTGTTTGTCATAAAAATAATGATAATAATAATAATTTTTAATAAAAATGATAGTTTTAATAAACATGATAATTTTAGGAATAATGATGATGATGATGATAATAATAATAATAATAATAATAATAATAATAATAATAAGAATGATAATAATAATAATAATAATAATAATAATAATAATAATAATAATAATAATAATAATAATAATAATAATAATAATTTTTAATAAAAATGATAGTTTTAATAAACATGATAATTTTAGGAATAATGATAATAATAATAATAATAATAATAATAATAATAATAATAATAATAATAATAATAATAATAATAATAATAATAATAATAATGATAACTTTTAATAATAATGATTCTTTTAATAATAATAATAATAATAATAATAACTTTATTAATAATGATATACTAATAATAAAATTCATAAAAAAATAAAAAAAAATAATAAGATTTATACCATCCAAGATCATTATCATGATTCAAATCATCATCATGCTACTTCACCATCATTATCTACATCATCACCATAAGCGTTGTCATAATATTTACCATTATCATCATCTAACATATTATCATCATCATTTATCATCTATATCATCATTGCATTCACAATTATCACTTCATCGTTTTATTTTCGCTTAACTATCATCTTATTATTATCATGAATTTGAGGTCCATTTAAAAGCCCAAATAAGTAGTCCAACAAGAGTTAATTCAAAGGCCCAAGTTCAATTGATAAATGGCCCAACAAAATGTGATCCATGAAACAATTTATAAGGGTTCGGTTTTCTCCTGGTTTGTTGATTTTCGACAGCCGCAATCATCCAGAAGGAAAAATAAAAGTCGCAGGTAATCAATTATTATTATCATCGTTCATTACTCATCATCATTCTTCATCTTATTTATCGAACCTGCATCATCATCCTTCCTTCGTTTACTGTAACAGAAACAGAAGAGAGCAACATCAGTTTAACGATGATGAAGGTCTTCAAATAAAACAGAAAACATAGCAGCAACGTAGCAGTGAGGTTTAACAGAAAAATTGAGCAATGTCTGTTCCAGTTTGCAGCAGGTTGTGGTGTAATTCGGTTGTGAATTAACAGAAAAATACACAACAGTCATGTGGTCGATTGTTGTGGGTTCTAACCGAATTTTTAGCAATCGATATGGGTTCATTGGTTTTGGGTTTGGGCTAGTTAACAAGAGAACGCAGCAATAATAGAAAATAAAAACGATAGTGATTGATTGTGAGATGTTCTTATACAGACAAGAAAAGAGAAAAGAAAAATACACGATGATGATAGTGGTTTCGTGGTGGTATTGATGGTGTATAGCAGTGAACAGTGGCGGGCAAATGTGGTTTCAATGGGTTTAAGGTGGTGTTTTTGGGCTGAGTTGATCGAAACAGAAACCTCAAGTAAAGCAGCAGTTCACGACTTCAAAAATATAGATGCAGGTTGTTTTTGTTGGGTGTTTGTAGGGTGATCGAGTGAGGTGGGTTACGGTAAGTTAAAAAATAGAATAGAGGGAGAGAGAGATTTAGATAGATATCATGGTTGTTTGTGGTGGTCTCCGGGGTGTCGGGTTGTTGAAGAAGAAGGTTTCTCTACTTGTTTTTCGATGGTGGTTGCAAGAAATTCACCAAGATGGTGATAGGTTTCGATGGTGGTGTTTGGTTGGTAATTCATGGTGGAGATGGCCGGCATTTCAAATGGGTTTTGTTAGTTTGAATCATCAATAACAGAAACAATTTCAGACATCAGTAGCGAGTAATATGGGATTAGAAAACGATGGTGGTTAGTGGTTGATTAAGAAGGTTTGAGGGTGGTGATAAGTAATCATATGATCATGCATTATGTATGTATGTATGTATGTATGTATGTATATATGTATGTATGTATGTATGTATGTATGTATATATATATATATATATATATATATATATATATATATATATATATATATATATATATATATAAAGAAATAGAGGGTGGTTTGGTGTTAGTGATCAAGGTGTCGGGTTAGTTCAGAAACAAGAAAGAAAGATAGAAGGGTGGTGATGGGTTTGACATGTAGTGTATGTGTGATTATATATCTATATGTTTCTATATGTTATGTATATATATAAATGTAGACTTCAGTGAAGGAACCCAACAGGAAAACAAGCATAGTGAACAATAGTGATTTTAATTTAAATTCACGGACAAAAGAATTGGAATAAGTGGTTTTGTCAAGGTGGTGAAATTTGTAATCATAGATGGATATATAATATAATATAGTACATGTTGATTGAAGATAACAAATTGATACATACATTCACACGTTTTTAAAACTAGCCGCCCACTTACTAGATATTTTCTACCGAAAGTTTCTCACGGAATGCTATATCGTGTTCATTGCTAAACAGTTAACGTATAAAAGTGTTCCTAAAAATCTCAAATTTTTAGCTTAAATATATTTAATTATTTCAATCATTAACTGTTTGAAACCTGATCAAAAAGATTCGTTAATTATTTATTTTCTGTTCCAATTAATATTTACGGAGTACTAATATTTAAACTAAAAAGGTAAATATATTTTTAACAAATCTAAAATCTTCGTAATCAATTTACAGTCCACCTTTTATCTTAATCCTTCATATATATGTATTAGATCTATGTGAATACTAATGAAATACCAACCGAGTATTACACTTGTTTACTATTTAAACTCAAAATCATTTATTTTTAATATATTCTCTTTCTATATATAAACATTTTTAAATAGCAAGTTTAACTACTAAAATAAATATATTATATATTTTTAAACAAATAGATTTATCATAATTTCATATATTTACAAGTAATATTTATATACATATCTTATATATATATATATATATATATATATATATATATATATATATATATATATATATATATATATATAATAATAATAATAATAATAATAATAATAATAGTTTTCATTACATCGCATATTATTTTACATAATTATTTCCAACAATTTAATAATATATTATTTCAAATAATATTTCAAATTATATATATATATATATATATATATATATATATATATATATATATATATATATATATATATATATATATTTACAAATAGTTATTCGTGAATCGTCGAGAACAGTCGAAGGTCAATTGAATATATGAAACAGTTCAAAATTTTTGAGACTCAACCTAACAGACTTTGCTTAGCGTGTCAAAAATATTAAATCGTATCGAGAGTTTGATTTAAAATTAGTCGAAATTTTCCGGGTCGTGACAGGTGGTTCTTCCAAGGAAGATTTTATCCGGAATCTATCACCATTTGTGATTTCTTTAAAAGGTTCATCTTCCTCGGGAATATCTTCTTTCATGTATTCTTCATCCGTGACTATCTTCAACAGCTCGTCTAATTCCATATCGACATCAAAATCTTCACTCTCACCCATCACGGTGAATTCCAGCTGTCAACATTTAATAATTCTTGTAATTCTTCCTCAATATAACAATTAACAATGTCTATTTTTAAACATTCGTCATCAGATGAATTAGGGTATTTCATAACCTTATCTATGTTTAAGATAACTATATCATCACCCACACCTAAATTGAGTTCTTTATCTTTAACACGTACAATTGCATCTGCAGTATTTAGAAATGGTCGACCTAAAATTAAGGGAACCTTACTATCTTCTTCCATTTCAAGGACAACGAAATCAGCAGGAAAGATTAAGTGATTCACTTTAACCGGTAAGTTTTTAGCAATACCAATAGGATAGTTATAAGTTCTATCAGCTAATCGGATACACATCCTGGTTGGTTTAAGATCTCCTAAGTTCAGTTTCAAGTACAAGGAGTGAGGCATGAGATTAATGCTTGCTCCTAAATCAGCTAATGCATCGTACATTACTGAATCCCCATAAGACAAGGAATGATGAAACTTCCAGGATCTTCAAGTTTTGGTGGCATCTTTTGTTTTTTCAAAATTGTCGAGCATTCCTCATTAAGGAATGTGGTTGAAACTTCTGCATATTTTTCTTTGTCAGCTATGAGATCTTTGATAAACCTTCCATAATTCGGCATACCCACAAGAACATCTACAACCAGTACATTTATACAAATTTTCTTAATCATGTCAACAAACTTGTTGTATTGTGCTTGTAATTTATCTTTCTTCAAACGTTGTGGACATGGAATTGGAGGTTTGTACTCTTTCAATGGTGCTTGAGTTTGTTGAGTTTTAGGTGCACTTGTGGATGACACCTTATTTTCTTCCGTTGCATTTTCTTTTTCTTGTGAAACATGAATAGGAGTGAGAGGCTTTGGAATCTCTGGGTTAATGGTTAACCCAGTTCACGTAGTTATGGAATTAACTTGTGAAAAATTACTTGAATTTTGGGTTTCCTTGCCCTTCGGGTTTGGTTGTGTGTTAGATGGTAAAGTTCCTGATTGCCTTTCAGCAAGCAATTGGGATATTCTTCCCATATCTCTTTCAAGATTTTGAATTGACGCTTGATGATTCCTTTGCACTTGCCCATTTCCCGTTTGGACTTGATGTAATTGTCTCTTCACTTGCTCATTCGTGTCTGATTGACTTTTGACGAAATTCATCATAACTTCTTCAAAGTTAGATTTCTTATCTACTAGCTGCGTGTTATGAGTTTGTTGATGATATTGTAACTGAGGTAACGGTTGTTGTTGGAAATTTTGTTGAGGTGGAAATGGAGGTTGGTTTCTATTGTGAAAACCAGGTGGTCCATTTCTTTGAAAGGCAAAATTTTTCGGGTTTTGATACCTAGGGTTTTGGCATCCAGGGTTAGCAGGTTGATAACTAGAACTCCCTGCTTGAAAATTTCCTTGTCTTTGATTTGCAACAAAGTTAACTTGAGCTACTGAGTTCATGGGACGCTCATTGATATCACAATCTTTCGTGAGATGTGGCTGTCCACAGATTTCACATTCTACTTGCAATGCTAAAACTGTTGAATTTAGTTTCTCTATTTCTCTTCCAAACTTTTTGAATTGGTTTGACAAAGAGGCTATGGTTGTATTTGTATCATCATCTTCAATACTAGCCACTGTCCTTCTAGATTGTTGATCTCTAGAAGGTGTCCATTCAAAAGTATGAACTGACATGTCTTCCAGCAATTTATAAGCTTGATTTGGTATTTTGTAAATAAATACTCCTCCAGCAGAGGAATCTAATATACCACGAGTATGTTCGTCAATACCACGATAAAAAGTTTGTACTATTTGCCCCTTTTGCAATCCGTGTTGCGGACAATTTCGTAACATTCTTTTTAATCTTTCTCATGCATCATAAAGAGTTTCATCTGACTTTTGTTTAAAAGTGGTGATTTCAGTTCTAAGCCTTTCAGCTTTTGCCGGTGGGAAAAATCGAGTAATGAATTTATCTCTTAATTCGTTGAAAGTTGTTATAGAATCTGGTTGTAATGATTTCAACCATGCTTTTGCATCTCCGGTTAAAGAGTATGGAAAAACTCTTAACCTAAATGCATCTGAAGAAACATCTTTTGTTTTGTACAGTTCACATAAATCTTCAAAAGCTTCTAGATGTTCGATCGGGTTGTTATTAAGTCTTCCGTCGAATTGGTTCTCACGAACCATGTGCATAAACTTCCCCTTGACTTCAAAGTTTTCAGCCTCGATGTCAGGTCTTCTTATAGATGAAACTGCGAGAGGGGGAGTAGTTTGCCTGGTATCCCACATCGGTAGGTCATTTGGATCACGTGTTTCTTCAGCCATTTCTTCTTCTTTTAAGATGATTGTTTCATTTTCAATTTTGACTACTTGTTGATTACTAGTGTTTTCTACGTGTTTATTATTTTTGTTGTTTTTCAGTGTTTTTGGTTTACTAGTACTACCTAATTTTTGTTTTTGTTTTTGTTGTTTCAGTCCTTTGTTTAAGTCTCTTTCAGGTTCTAGATTAGGTGTAACGAGTTTAAGATTTCCTGAACGGGTCATACAATTAGGAAATTGTATGTTGTCTTAAAGGATTTATTCATTAAATATAAAACATTTAACTTTCTTGAAAATGAATTTTCACGAAAGGATCGAATAACTAAAAGCAATTAAAAACCTTTAAACAAACAGACTTTTTTCCAATTTTTGCCCACGTTTCGGTGGCCGACACCACTTACTCCGAATCAAAAAATATTGTCTATTTATTTAACTGCCAACTCCCCGGCAGCGGAGCCAAAAGTTGATGTCGTGAAACGGTACCTTTTATTATGAACGGATTTGAATTGAAATTGTTACACGAATTGGTTGTTATTATATGGTGTTTTTATGATTTCGGATTGATTTCACACATATAGGCAACTAGTTCTATCGGTGTAGAATAGTTCGTTGGTAAATCCGGTTCGTTCCACGGGGAACTGGAGTATTTTGAAATTTTTAATCGCTAATAATTAAACTATTAAAAAATGGGGGTTTTGATTAGGATTTAAATTTAACCAAAACTTGTGATTAACTAAATTAAACTACAATTTTATTTATATTAAACTGTCTTTTTTTTTTTTTTTTTTTTTTTTTTTTTACAATAATCTAAAATTACAAAATTAACAATCATCTAAATTGTTATAATTCAGTAGGCTTATAACTACCTTTAGTGGTTCTTGACTGTAGAAGGTATATAGAGATAGAGATACTGTAAAACGGAGAAAACAAAGGTTAAACAAAAGGTATGAGTAATTGGTTTTTTATTTATAGAAAAATGTACAATGAGAGTTTGGTGGCATTTGGAATCTAGAGAGAGAGTGTTTTTGTTAACCAAAAAATACATCCCATAAACTCTAACTCAACACACCTATTTATACTCAAAAAAATATACTATGCAATATCTATAATAATAATAAAATTATCATCCAATTATTACTTTTATAACACTCCCCCTTGGATGATAATTTTATTAGTGAATAACTAGTACTGCCTCGTTAAAAACCTTGCTAAAGAAAACCCTTTGGGATAAAACTTTAGCTAAGGGAAAAAGAGTGCATCATAGAGTTGACTCCCCCTCAAGTAGGCAACACCTGAGTTGTTACATCTTCTGAACATGCCTCATGCCAATATTATGAACGTGTGTTCTGAAAATAGCAGTTGGAAGTGCTTTGGTGAAAAGGTCAGCAGAGTTTTTGCTGGACTGAACATATCTCATTTCAATCTGGTTGTCCTTAATGAGATTTTGAGTGTATGAGAAGAATCTAGGGGGTATGTGTTTTGTTCGGTCACTTTTGATATACCCTTCTTTCATCTGTGTTATGCAAGCTACATTATCTTCATAGATAGTTGTTGAACTTTTATTGCGTTCTAGTCCACAAGAATCAGTAATGAGTTGTGTCATTGATCTCAACCAAAAACATTCCCGACTGGCTTCATGTAATGCAATTACTTCGGCATGATTTGATGATGTTGCAACAAGTGTTTATTTTTGAGAACGCCATGATATTGCGGTACCTCCATTTAGGAATACATATCCATTTTGAGATTTAGCTTTATGTGGATCAGATAAATAACCTGCATCTGCATAACCAACCAAATCTTGTTTTGATTCGTTAGAATAAAATAATCCTAAATCAGTAGTTCCTCGAAGGTATCGAAATATGTGTTTGATCCCATTCCAATGTCTTTTGGTAGGGGCTGAGCTGAACCTTGTCAACAAATTAACTGCAAAAGAAATGTCAGATCTTGTATAATCTATAAGATACATAAGAACCTCAATTGCACTAAAATATAGAACTTCCGATCTGTTAAAATTTTCATGATCTTCGCAGGGATGAAATAGATCAGTGTCAATATTGAGTGATCTAACAACAATGAGTTTGTCTTTAAAAAAAAATGTTTTAAAATCTTTTCGGTATAAGTTGTTTGATGTACAAGTAAACCATTAGGCATATGCTCAATTTGCAATCCAAGGTAATACTTGGTTTTTTCAAGATCTTTCATTTCAAAATAATTCTTTAGAAGTTGAATGATTTCATAGATCTCTTTATTTGTTCATATGATGTTAAGAACATTGACATAAACAACTACGATCTCATATCCGAACATTGTTTTTATAAAACATACGTGCAAAATAAGTTTATATTTATACCCTTTTTTTTTATCAAGTAGTCATTTAATCCGTTATACTATTGTATCAACCTATATAAAAATCTTTGTGATTCAATGGAATACATTTCTTTAGGTTTTGCGTTAGATGTTTCTGATACCTTAAACCCTTCAGGTATATTCATATATATCACTATCAAGTGATCCATATAGATAAGTAGTAACAACATCCATGAGATGCATTTAAGTAACTACCAGGTTGATTAAGTATCTAATAAGTAATTGTATCCATTACATAAGGATAAGTTTTCCTCATAATTCATTTCTGGTCTTTGTGGGAAACCTTGAGTTACAAGTCTAGTTTTGCCTTGTATCTTCATTTGCACATTTCTTTTTCGGATAAAAATTCATTTATATCCCATACGTTTCACATCTTTAAAAGTGATAACGATTGATCCGAAAACTTTTCTTTTATTGAGTGATTCTATTTCAGCTCGTATTGCTCCTTTCTGTTGAGCTCAATCATGTCTATTTTGATATTCAATGACAGATTTTGGTTCCAGATCATCATCTTTATTCATGATGTCATTGTAACATTATATGAAAATATCTCATCAAGATTTTTCATTTCATTTCGGTTCCATAATATTGCATAATTTATTGCAATTTATGTATTTACATTTATCAATATCCTCTGCAGAAGGAATATTGATTTGTGGTTCTTCTTGAACACTTTCTCTTACCTCATTATCAGCTGATTTTCTTTTTGAGGATTTTTATCTTCGGAACCAATTGATCTTCCACGTTTGATGCGTGGCAAAGACTCAACAGTGACATTATTGCCAGCTTTTGGAATTTCAGTTCGAGCTGGAGCATTTATCGCTGGTATATATGATTTAGTCACTTTTTTATATCTGTAAATGCATAAAGTAATTAATTTGCAAGTTCTTGCATATGCATTATTTTTGAACTTTCGTTTCACATTCTTTTGTGCGAGTTCAATATACCTTAATTGATGTTCACATCATGAAGCATCATTTTATTTTTTATTTTTATTTCTCCCCCTAATCTAGGGAACAATGTTTTATTAAAATGACAATCAGCAAAACGTGCTGTAAAAACATCACCCATCATGGGTTCAATATATCTTATGATTGAAGATGTTTTATATCCAAAATATATTATCATCTTTCTTTGAAGAACCATTTTATTGTGTTGTGGTGATACAATTGGAACATACACTGCACAACCAATGTTTTAAGGTAGAAAATATTTGGCTCTTGGCCAAAATCAAGTATTAAGTGAAAATATTTACGACTTCCACATGGTATAATGCGAATTAATGTCGCAGTATGTAAATTTACATGTCCACATATAAATATTGAGAGATTTGTACTCATTATCAATTGTCTAGTTATTAGCTGTAAGCGTTTATCTATTGATTCAGCTAAACCAATTTTGTGTATGTACATGAGCAACTGGATGTTCAACAACAATCCCTGTAGATATATAATGATCATTAAATGCTTGAGATGTTAACTCACCAGCATTATCAAGTCTCATCCTTTTAATGGTGTAATCAGAATAATGTGTTCTCAATTTAATAATTTGTGCAAGAAACTTTGCAAATGCCATATTACGGCTTGATAACATACAAATATGAGACCATCCGCTAGATGCGTCTATTAGAATCATGAAATATCAAAATGGTCCACATGATGGATGAATTGGTCCATATATATTCCCTTGAATTCTTTCAAGAAATATTGGTGATTCTTTCTCAATGTGCTTTTCATTAATCACCATATGTGATTTTCATTAATCACCATATGTGTTTTTCGTTAATCACTATATGTGCTTTTCATTAATCACTATATGTGCTTTTAATTAATCACCATATGTGATTTTCATTAATCACCATATGTGCTTTTCGTCATATATCATTTTCACCATATGCGCTTTTAATCATATGTGCTGCGCTTTTCGTCATATGCACTTTTCATTATATGCGCTTTTAATTATATGCGATGCGCTTTTCATCATATGCGCTTTTTATCATATGCGCTTTTAATCATATGCGCTGCGCTTTTCATCATATGCGCTTTTTATCATATGCGCTTTTAATCCTATGCGCTTTTCGGTGCTACATAGATATTTCTCATTTTCGATTATCATTGACTGATAATCATATCCACTATGATATATATCAGAGAAACTTAACAAATTTCTCTTTGATTTGGGAGAAAACAAGACATTGTTTACCAAAAAATTCGTACCATTTGGTAATATGAAATTTTGCCTTTTTCGTTTCTTATATCAAGTTTGCAAGAGCTGGTATAGTATTTATAATTCCTTCATTTGATTTAAATCAATGAAATATTTCTTAGATTTGATCATAGTGTGTATGTTACTACTATCTGCAATACATAGGTCTTTACCATTTAATTGATGTTGTATTTCTGCAGGATTCATACTAAAACTTCAAATAAGATAAGCAAATAATGAGTTATATTTCAGCAAGATAATCAAATTATATTACCTGCAAACAAGTTATAATCTGAAGTACATAAAAGATAACACTTAATAAAACATATGCGTTATGGTCTAAAACCATTTATTTATGAGTGATACATAAAAAAAAACTAGGCATCTTAGAAAATTCAAACCATTCAAGTCTCAAGGTAGCTCAGGGTTAATTTAATCAAGATTTGTCAACAGATTCACTCTCGTTTTCTTTTCTTTTGGGACTTATTTGTAGAGCTAAACAAGATGTTCATGTATTCAAGAAATACTAGACTGATGATCCACGTTACCAGATCATTAATAAGAATCTCCGGAATTCTTATAAGAGCGTCTACTAATATCTTTAATTTTATTCTTTCATGGATCACCATTATTATTATTATTATTATTATTATTATTATTTTTTTTTGATAATTATTAACGTATCTATCTTTGAGTATTTTTCATAATACACTTGGATTTTCGATCATATAATATGTAGATTCTAAGGACTCGTCAATATGTTTGCTAAGAAAAATACTTACTATTGCTTTCTCTTGTTCGGAATAATTGTTATTTTCATTCAGGGTTTCTAAAATACCGTTTGATTCGAGATGTTTTTCTACATTCATAACCCATGTTAAGTAGTTGTTCCCACTTGTTCTAAATGAGCAAATTTAAGCCTTTTCAAATTCGACATTTTCTATTATCAAAAAGATGAATAACATAAATTATAATCATAATCAACTTCTATTCATAGACAAATAATAAAATGAAATTAGAATCATTTTAAATTCATAAGTAGCAAACAACAGAATAATGGTATGATTACAAATAATAAAACCACAAGGGCAGGATAGAATATAGGTTCACCCGGTGGTATATTAGCAACAATGATGATAGTTAATATGACCAATACAATAGGAAAAATCATCCTTGTGTGAATCATTTTTACAAAAACCTTTTGAGAGTAGTAATCTGAAAAATAAAGATTGATTTGTGAAAATGTGAAAACGGAGATGTTTATTTTATATTTGAAAAATATAGTTGTTGTAACGTCGTCAGTTGACGTTAACAACCGTTATGTATATATGACCGTTGTAACGTCATTAGTTGACGTTAACGAATAAAGTCACTATATCAAAACGCGTATGAGTAATATAAAGGACAAGATTTTTTTTCTTATTTTAACTTTTAAGATTTACTTTTAATAAAAATACAAACTACTTTTTCTTATTTTATCTTTTAAGATTTACTTTTAATAAAAATACAAACTACTTTTTCTTATTTTAACTTTTAAGATTTATACTTTTAATAAAAATACAAACTACTTTTTCTTATTTTAACTTTTAAGATTTACTTTTAATAAAAATACAAACTACTTTTTGTATTTTAACTTTTAAGATTTACTTTTAATAAAAGTACAAACTACTTTTTCTTATTTTAACTTTTAAGATTTACTTTTAATAAAAATACAAACTATTTTTTTATTTTAACTTTTAAAATTATAAATTTAAGAATAAACATTAGTATGCATGAAATAAATAATGATTAATTGCATAAGTAATCATAAATGTTAGATAACATATAAAGACCCCCGTCGTATTCGTATTGATCGGAATTAATCTCGACCCATGGTACCGTGTTGTCAAATGACGTGTTGCGTACATAAAGTACCGTGTTGTCAAATGACGTGTTGCGTACAATCATGAGGTCTTATTAACATAAATATAAATGTTAGTGAAGTTAATAAGAGTTAGATTACAGAAAATATAATTCAGGTGGTATAACCGACCATATATAACTTAAATAACATAAATATAAATGTTAGTGAAGTTAGTAAAAGTTAGATTACAGAAATATAATTCAGGTGGTATAACCGACCATATATAACTTAAATAACATAAATATAAATGTTAGTGAAGTTAGTAAAAGTTAGATTACAGAAATATAATTCAGGTGGTATAACCGACCATATATAACTTAAATAACATAAATATAAATGTTAGTGAAGTTAGTAAAAGTTAGATTACATAAATATAATTCAGGTGGTATAACCGACCATATATAACTTAAATAACATAAATATAAATGTTAGTAGTCCAAAATTTGATATATTCGAGTCTGAAAATTATTAATAATTTCATACCTTGATTAATGATTCGTGATCGTTTGAGATATCTTTTAATTACACTAAGCTTTTCGTGCTGATAACGTGTTATAATTCAGTAGGCTTATAACTACCTTTAGTGGTTCTTGACTGTAGAAGGTATATAGAGATAGAGATACTGTAAAACGGAGAAAACAAAGGTTAAACAAAAGGTATGAGTAATTGGTTTTTTATTTATAGAAAAATGTACAATGAGAGTTTGGTGGCATTTGGAATCTAGAGAGAGAGAGTGTTTTTGTTAACCAAAAAATACATCCCATAAACTCTAACTCAACACACCTATTTATACTCAAAAAAATATACTATGCAATATCTATAATAATAATAAAATTATCATCCAATTATTACTTTTATAACATAAATCACGTTATACTATATAAGTTAAGATACAGTTGTACTAATTTTAACAAAACTACTTATATAAATACTAATAAATATTAACTAATATTTTAAAACTATCAATTAAACTATATAATTCATAAAGTTATTAAATAAAGCTTTTGATAAAGAAATGATAAAATGTGAAAATTAATTAAAATTTACTATATGGTAAAAAGTAAAACAGTAAAAAGTAAATAAAATTTATTTTGCAGTACAGAGTAAAATGGTAAGTTTTACAGGTTAAAAAGTGGTGTTTACTTAAATATGCCCCCTCTGATTTATGGATTGTTTTTAAGCCCGATTACAATGTTTATATATATAACTTTGTATTTTATCTTTCAATTTTTACAAAGTCTTAACCTACTAAACTTCAATTTAACTTTCGTTAAATCTTGTTTTAGCGAGTTAAACTATACCCCGATTATATAAATTGTGATTTAGCCCAGTTTTAACTTTCATTAAAACCAAAATTATAACGGTTTCCCTTTTTATAATTACACGATTATATAACCCATGATATTACCCGAACCACCGAATCATACTTCTAAATTGTCGTCAATAATTTGTCCATATGTCCGTCTAGATCACGAATAGTGTTGAAGCATAATTTATATAAGTCCAATTAACTTTCGTTATCGAATTAATAAATTATGTGATAGGGGTTAAATATCCAATTATATAACAATGAGTCGTTGGTTAAACACAATATTAAATATAATCAAAGTTACATTGTAATATTAAAAATGATAACAATCCATTTGTCTAGAGGTTTTACATTTAAGTAAACACAATAATTATTTAGCTAGTCATTATAACGGTACGATAAAAATATAAATTGTAAATAACCAACATGAGCTTAATAACGATAACGATAATTTAAATGTTACGACTTACAATAATCTTCACTTCCGTTAACTTCAAACGTTAGAAACTTGAAATAACAATATCCGTACATATAATTATATAAATAATAACCACACTTACAATATCACACTACTTTCTTTAAAACATTCGCACTTCATACGTTATTTTTAAGAACCAAAAGAAGTTGCAGTAAAATATAAATTATGAATATGAGATTGAGAATGAGATTGAGGAGTATTTGAGAAGGTGTCCCCCTTCCTTCACACATGCAAATTGGCGATATTTATAGATGGGGTGGATATCACCTTGGTGTCTTTCAAGTTGCAGTAGATGATTTTTAAATTAGTATATGTAAATGACCCTTCCTTTAATTTGACTCTTGTCTTCTTTTGCCCTTTCAAGCCAACAAGTACTTGGCCTTTGAATATATATATTAGTTTATTAAAAACATTAGAAACTTGGTCATGATGTTGGCGACAATCATCTGGTGAACGTGAGAAGGAGGCTTGCGAACGCGACACTTCATGTTTTGTGTTTTTTTTTTAGCTTTTGGTCACGAGGCTTTGTTTTGAAGTCTTTCGTTGCTTTGTTAAAAATCTTCATTTTATCGTACTTTTGAGCTTGAAATCTTCAATATTCCACAACAATACTTCATTCTCCATTTTCGGCATTTATACATATTTTAACTAGTTACAAACCGAAAATTACTAAAATACATATGAGATTATAACATTTCGGACCGATATTGCGATTAAGAATATGTATGAATTGAGAAATATCATGACTCTTAGAAGGGCTTCGATGAGTGGAGCTACAAACCACACTCACTCCATATTTTCCGCTTTGCTTTTTTGGATTTTTTTCTTATAAAGTGCACACGAATCTCGACAGTCTAAGGAACATTGATGCAGATCTTTAACTTCATGGGAAAACCTTCCTGTATTAAAAAATGGTGGTAATTCAACATTAAAATTTGATTGGGCCGGCCCATTGGAATTGGGCTTATCATCCTGATTTAGGCTATCCACTGTATGAGTTGAATTGGGTTTAGTAATTTGAGTTTTCTGGTTTGAAGGAGTACAATTTACATAAGAATGGTCATCTGCAATCGGCAGACTACTAGCCACCCTAAAGGTACTTTCCAGATTTATTTAATATTATTTGAAATACTTTCCTAAGAAAAGTAACTGGCTTTCTGTTTTTGTAGACACACTTTTCGATTTTTCTACATTAAGTGCCTTCTTGACTATTTCAAATTGAGAAAATTTGAAATAAGCAAAATATACTTGTCTCATAAATAATCATTGTCAGAAGAAAATTTACAAATGTAAGCATCCATTTCGTCTAAACATTAGGCGAATTAGGCGAAAATCTTAACATCCAATGAGAACTTGCCACGTAGGCGAAAATCTTAACATCCAATGAGAACTTGCCACGTAATCCAATTACTTCCGCCTAACTTTTTTTTTAAAAAATTTAAAAAATTTTAGCCTAACCTACCACTTTTAGGCGATTCAGGCTAAAAGATTTTAGGCGAATATTGCATAAATTTTCCACCACTAAAAAGTCGCCACGTATACAACTTATTTTCGCCTAACCTAATTTTTTTAGGCGAATTCGGCGAAAAGGTAAAAAAACCACTCGGTTAAAACACAATATTACTATCGCCTAACATACTGATCTCGCCTAATACTTATACCGCCACCGTACCCACCTTCCTCCACCTCGACCGCCACCGTACCCACCTTCCGCCACCGCCGTAACCCTCCCGCCGTACACCGTCGTAACTTTCGTTCTCAATTGTTGTTATTATTCGTATTCTCAAGCGGTTATCATGTTCTCAAGAGGTTATTATCAAGCGGTTATTATTCGTATTCTCTATTGTTGGATGTAGTGCATCTCTTCGATTTCAAGCCGTCGCCACCGTAGACCGCCATAATATTTCGGTTAGTCAATTTTAGTACAACTGCATTATCTTTACCTGATTTATTACTAGTTATTATTATTATTATGCCTTTTCAATAATAAAACATCATTTGAATTGAAGGCGGTATAAGATGGATCGAAAAGTACTTAGCATTAGATTTAAGTTCAATTGAAGGTTGGGTTAAATTGAAGGCATTATAGACAGAAAAAAAAAAAAAAGTTCATGATTGTGACTGTTTTTAGGGATCTGACTTTTTTTATATATTTATTTGTAAAAAAAAGTATTAAATTAAATGCTTGACAAAGTGTATAGGTTATATGGTTGCTTGTCCCCGGGGTGATATCCCACCCTCGGTTGGTATTGTGAACAAGCTGCACATGTTTTATCTATATGTCTTTTTATTAATTAAATGTGTATATATGTACTACTGAATAAACAACAGTTTTGTATATTCCAATTTTGCATTTTTTTTTGTGAAAAATTGTTTAAGTTACGCAATTTACTGAAACGATATATTTTGTACATCATACATGCTTTAATTTATTAGTATTTGCCTAATAATTTATATATTTAAGAAAGTTTATGGTTAACGATTATGTTGTTCTTTTGATGTGGTGCAGATGGAAAAATCGGAGAAAAATAATAATAAGAAACCTAATTCATTGGATGAAATCGACTTTACAAATTATCCGGTAATTTATGTTCATTTCGTTTAGTTTACTTTGTATTTTCAGCGACTTAAATCAGTTTGTTATTGTGACTTAAATCAATTTAATTTTTTGGTCATTTTGTGCAGTCATTTTCGCAGTCCATTTGTGGTCACTTTGTAAAGTTCATTTTGGTCACTTTGTGCTAATACCATCATTTTGAGTCAAAGTAGCATAAAAAATCATAAACTATAGTAGTAGCATCTGCAATGACAAAATGGAACATTTACCACGCGAGCCAGTGTTGTTGCAAGTAGCGTTTTTATAACACCTCGCCAAATTACCATCTGACGGCGTGTTAATTCTGGTCCCACAGTTAACAGTTACGCCCTCTATATGAGACGTTTAAAGCAATCGCATTTAATTTTATTTAAAAATATTAACTTTCAAAAACATAAGTCAATAATCCCAAAATAGAAACACTGTTGTGATCGTAACCATAAGCCAACAGTATTTAAACAATATAAAAGTTTTAAATGCGAAAGTAAATAATGTTCTTTAAAATCAAATGCTGACTCCACGGCCAGTCATGCAGCAAACACAGCGGAAGCATACCTCTTAAGGACCTGAGAATAACAACACGTAAAAACAGGTCAACAAATAATGTTGGTGAATCTACAGGTTTAAAGTAATGTAACAGTATCTGAAAAACAGTTATCAGAAAAAATAGTTTAGTTTCCTTGACCACGAGATTCTATCGCTTGCAATAACCGAGCACCTGAATACTAGCAATGACCCGAGTATAGAAACTACTACACCCGACCTTACCTCGTAAAATGTTATATACTTGTTCAAATGTATTTAATGTTCAAAATAAATGCACCACTGCTTTTATAGTGGGTGAGGTTGTCAACCTAACGGATCCGTCCATCTAAATTGTGCTTACACCGATGGTATTAAAAGTATTCAAGCTAGAGGCTTTTTGAACAAACTCATTATGCATATGTGTAGTACTCATGTCAATATAAAAGTAATTGAAAATGTAAATGTAACAGCGTGTATTCTCATCCCTGAAAACATGTAAAAAGCGGGACTGTAGACTCACCTTTGAATAAGCTCGGAATGAAAGACAAATGACTTGTACGGTTTAGACCCGAGTAATGTAACCTAAGTATACGTATGTAGGTTGGTCAATATATGTATCTTATATAAGTGTGGTTTCATAGTGTACGTTGTCTTATTGCTCGACTCGACGCGTTTCAAGTAAAAGTCAACTATCTCATGCAAGTCAAACAAAGTCAACCGAAGTCAAACCGAAACTCAAACTTGGTCAATATGGTCAACTAAAGTCAACATCAGTAGGTTCATGCCAAATATTAGTCAACATGTTAAACCTAAGACAAACAATACGTTTTAGGTCATGAATGATCATTTTCACAATTTCAGTTTATCGTCATGCACAAAATTTATGAACACGTAGCATACTTAACACATAATCTCATAGTACAAAATTCAAGTAAATATGACAAACTCCAGATCATAATTAAACTTAAAATCAATTTCAAAAAGTCCAGCCAGGGACTCATATGACAATTAAAAGTCAGGAATCAGAAGGGATACATTTGGGGTTTGCCAAGTCAGTTTCTGACCGCGCACTGATTTCATTTTGGCTATAACCGGAGTTAGGAATATGAAATTGATACAAGACCAGTGGTCATAGTTCAAGGACAAATCACAGTAATACATATAATAAATATAGCCACTTTTGTTTAGCCAATTTGTACAGTTTATTCGTGCAATTTGATCATTCAGTTTTCAGCTCAAATCAGAGTTCACATAAAGTATGGCTCTATTGTGCCCAATGCATAAGGTTTAAGAGATTGACATAAACTAACAATAAGTCACATATCATGTTAAGTTTCATTTTACAGAAGCATACATGCTCAAACAATACACAAAATTCACAAAGTACAAAATCGTGAGCAATTTACAGATTCGATTCTCATTTAGTTAGTCACATTCGCATACGATTATCCGAAGATCTAGATACAATTATCCTATGATATCCACATGAAAGATGAAGTACTTTTTGTCTACTTTTTAAATATGCAAAGATTTAATCACAGAAGTTAACAAATTTTATCATACAAGATTATTTTCATGCAAGTGCTGTATAAAACTACGTTTACACTAATTCTAGCATATCTCGGGCTATACATAAGCAAACGACATGATATCCTAGTCTAACTTGAGTGTTTTTAAATTATATTTCCAGTGGTATAAGTCTCAAATGCCAATTCATTTTCTATCAATACCAGATTTCTGATCAAGCAACAAAAACACAACGATAATTCAAAACATAACTTAATCATACGGAAACGAAATCAAGCGAATCCAAAGCCTAAACTCAATAGTTTTTCGCAAGGAATCTGATTATAACATAATAATTAGCATTTGAAAAACTTAATGTTTCTGATCAAACAAATACAAATTCGTTTTTAAACCCTAGCGCATCAAACAATCAAAATAACGATTACAATTAACACGTACGCGTATAGACTTGAGCAACTGACAACATAACTATGAAACTTTATAAAAATCAGATTTTTAAGAATTAGGGTTCATGTAAATATACCTTAGATCAACAACCAAAGCACACCAATACGTAGAGGATAACGCGAATTGCAACTTGTGTTCTTGAGGTTTAATCAAAAATTGAGTTTGAGTGTGTGTGTATGTGTGAGTTGGGTGTGATGGCCCCGTCAATACACTTAACGGCTCCGTCACTTGGTCCCACAGCTTGATCGCACTTAAATGAATTTAACAAACGACATTGCATTCTTTTATTTCAAAAGTTTCCCAAAAAGGAAAGCATATCAAAATATGTAGTTGAAAAGTAACCCAACATATTAATAATCCAAAGTTGACACAAAACATTGTCAACAACCCACAAGTATTAATTATTCAAAAACCGAATGCATGCCAAAGTTTCATAAATTGTTTCATAAAAATCTGCCCAAATGCATGCAGACTCTTCTAAACACAGCGGAAGCATCACATAAACTCAAGTACCTGTGAAAGCATGCGAGTAAACTGTCAACACAAAGGTTGAGTGAATTATAGATTTAAATAATTAAATAAACTTTAGACCACAAGATTTAAAAATGTTAGAAAACATTAAACATTATTCCATTATCAATGAGCCA
This sequence comes from Rutidosis leptorrhynchoides, assembly GCF_046630445.1. Classification (NCBI taxonomy): domain Eukaryota; kingdom Viridiplantae; phylum Streptophyta; class Magnoliopsida; order Asterales; family Asteraceae; genus Rutidosis; species Rutidosis leptorrhynchoides. The sequence continues at coordinate 423,500,195 of NC_092336.1, forward strand.
CCTGGTAACCACTTAACCCTTTATTTACCTTTGCCAAACACAATAAAAATATACACTGGACAGTGTATCTACAACAAAATACGAAGTACTAAACATTCTGATTATAAATTGCAAGCGCGACTAGCTCGAAATGGGGTTGTTAAACCCGATAGATCTATCCGTAGGATTCGTGTTCACCGGTAGAAACCAATGATTACAGTTACCAGACTAGGGAATATTTTTGTCCAACTCACAATGAATAATTTAAATTTAATTGTCACTTGTGTCTAAACGTGAAATAAAAAGCATGTAATCACATCCCAAAAATATACTTTGAAAAGTATGTAAAAATGGGACTATAACTCACCTTAATAGTAACAAAGTAACCAACACAATTAAGCGAACAGCAAATGTAGTACAGTGATCAGGAATGATCACAACGCCGACCTATAAATAAAGCAGGTCGATATAAATAACTAACTTAGGTCAAGTCTTAGTATGATAGCTATTGTACATGTTGCAAGTAGTCATAGAACAATACTCAATATGTATCGGTTTGATCGGAACAGCTTACGGACACACACTTTCTATTTTTAGAAAGTTTCTATTTTTAGCAGGTTTCCATTTTTGGAAAGTTTCTATTTTACGAAAGTTTCTATTTTTGGAAAGTTTCTATTTTTGGAAAGTTTCTATTTTAGGAAAGTTTATAAGTTAGGAAAGTTTCCTTAATTAGAAAGTCAACAAAAGTCAACTGAAAGTCAAAGTCAACCGAAAGTCAACTCAAAAGTCAACCTTGGTCAAACATGGTCAACGTTAATTTTAAAAGTGTAAGTTGTAATAATAATGTAAGTTATAATGTTTATTAAAGTTAAATATGTCAAATTATGTCATAACATAAGTTTAATTAAATTAAAATGAATTATTAAAGTTAATATAAGTTTAAATGATATAATTAATATAACATAAGTATTTAATTAATTAATTAAATATTAGTCATAATATAAGTATTATTAATTAATAATAAATTTTAAATCATATCATAAGTTTCTAATTATAATTATTAAATCATAAGTATTTAATAATTAAATTATAATTAAATAATAACTAAGCCTTATAATAATTAAATAATTAATCAATCCTTATTATAAGTCTTATTATAATAATCTCATAATATAAGTTTAATACTTATCATAAGTATTTTCCATTAATAATAAAGTATTATTAATCATATGTTTAATTAAAATGTTAATTAAATCATAAGTATTAATTAAATGATATATTAAATATATATCATAAGTCTTAAATAATAATAATTACTTTTTTTATCATAAGTAATTAAATGATAATGAAATCCATTATTTATATCATAAGTTTAATAATTAGTCATAAGTTTTATGTCAAAAGTTCATCGGGTCGTATCCTGAGCCCCGGGTGTCGGTTTTCGGCGAGCCTTACATATACCTCCGCCTAAGCAAACCACCCGACACTTTGGTACACTCAAGAACACCCCAAGAACAGTCCACAAGTCATGATGTACAGCCATTACACTACTTGGAACTTCAATTCACTCAAAATCGTGTTTTAGACGTAACGGGTGATTCGTGGCTCGGATTGAGATGACCCGAACATGAAAGTTCGCTCCACCATCATTCCTAACACACTAACACACCCTAAAGTCACCAAATATGGTCACAAAGTTGGACCAAACCTGGTTCATACCAAAATCACATTTCAATCTTAACAAAATACCACTTTGATCATATTTAGGGCTCCGGGAATCGAAACGACATGAATCCGAAGTCTAAAATTAATGTCTTGATGAGAGGAACTCATATAGATACTTTATTTTAACTTTTATAACAGTCACAATATCAGAAATACACTAAATAGCTGCTGTCCCAATTTTATCAAACCGAAAACATGTGTTTATGAGTAATTCTATGCATACAAACACCATTACAACAACAAGTAATCATCATACTATTAATATATAATCAAAATATAGATATATAATAAAAAATCAAAAGTTCTAGGGTTAGGGTTTATACCCTAATCGAGAAACAAGAAGTATAATCGCGTAGAGAACGGAATGAGGAACGCGTTGATGTTGTTTAATCCTTGATCCAAGTAATAAAAATTGATGAAGATGATGATGTTGGGATGGTGGTAGGTGACGGCAAAGGGAGCAAAAAGGGAGGAGAAGAGAGAAAATACAAGTATTAGGTTTTTAGAAATTTAGGTGGAATGAAAAATAATAACAAAAAAAGAAATCAAGGGAGTAATACTCCCTCCCTCCCCTATTCGGCCGAAAATGGATGGGGTGGGACCCATGGTGGGCCAAATTGCTAAAAGTGAAATCCCTTGTGGCCCGGAAGCCTGAACGAAACCCGAAACGCGAAAACACGCTTAAGCGATTTAAAATTCGGAGAGATAACAAACGCGCGACGAAAAATAAATATAAATACTCTATATAATTATATGATCTTAAAATATCATATTTAAAATAATTAGGATTTAAATATCCCAAAAACGCGACCGTTGGTTTGAAAACCGAAAAGATTCGCCGGATAGAAATCCGCGACACGTAGAAACGTATAAATTAAAATATGAATACAATTATTCACATAACACTTAATAATTAATATATTATTATTAATATAATAATATAGGTCATAGAAATGACGCAGCACAATTAACAGTTAATGGTCGTTAAATAATTAACGGTAAAAGATAACGGAAAAAGTAGGGTCGTGACAGTACCTTCCCGTTACGGAAATTTCGTCCCGAAATTTAAGCAGGTGCAGGGGTTGACTCAGCATCTGGGAACAAATGCGGGTACTTCTGCTTCATTTGATCTTCACGCTCCCAAGTGAACTCGGGACCGCGTCTAGCCTTCCATCTAACCCGGACAATAGGAATTCGGCTCTGCTTAAAAGTCTTAACTTCTCAATCCATAATTTCAATAGGTTCCTCAATAAAGTGTAGTTGCTTATTAACATGAAGTTCCTCTAGAGGAATAGTCTTATCGGCCTCGGCTAAACACTTCTTTAAGTTCAACACATGAAAAACATCGTGAACAGCACTGAGTTCTTGTGGCAATTTCAAACGATAAGCCGCCGGTCTAACTCTCTCAACAATCTCAAACGGTCCAATAAAACGTGGACTTCCCCTCTTACCAAAACGGATCACACCCTTCCAAGGTGAACCCTTTAACATAACACGATCACCAACTTGAAATTCCACATCTTTCCCTCCTCTGTCGGCATAACTCGTTTGCTGACTTCTAGCAGTTCTCAATCTTTCCTTAATCTGTACGATCTTCTCGGTAGTCTCGTGAATAATTTCTGGACCTGTGAGTTGAGCATCCCCAACCTCATTCCAACAGACAGGAGACCTACACTTCCTACCATACAGAGCTTCAAACGGTGCGGCTTGAATACTTGCGTGATAACTGTTGTTATAAGAAAACTCAGCTAGCGGCAAATATTTATCCCGCCCATTACCAAAATCAATAACACACGCTCGTAACATATCTTCTAACGTCTGAATGGTCCTTTCACTCTGACCATCCGTCTGAGGATGATAAGCGGTGCTCATGTCTAACCTAGTTCCCAAGGCTTCCTGTAAGGATCGCCAAAACCTCGATATAAATCGGCTGTCTCGGTCTGAAATAATGGATACAGGAACACCATGCCTAGAAACAATCTCCTTCAAGTACAACCGTGTAAGCTTCTCCATTGAGTCTGTTTCCCTAATTGGCAAAAAGTGAGCCGACTTAGTGAGTCGATCTACAATCACCCAAATAGTGTCATAACCACCCGCAACTCTCGGTAACTTAGTAATAAAATCCATCGTAATTCCTTCCCACTTCCACTCGGGAATCTCAGGTTGTACCAACAGTCCAGACGGTTTTTGATGTTCAGCTTTAACCTTAGCACAGGTCAAACACTTAGCCACATACATAGCCACATCACCTTTCAAATTAGGCCACCAATACAGCTCTTTAAGATCATGATACATCTTTCCTGAACCAGGATGAATAGAGTACCTAGACTTATGAGCCTCATCCAAAACAAGTTGTCGCAGTTCACCAAACTTCAGAACCCAAAGACGTCCTGCAAAGTACCTAGTACCATCTGCTCGAATCTCAAATTTCTTAGCCATTCCTCTTACGTTCTCCTTCACAAAATTCTCTTCCTTTAAGGCTTCTTGTTGTGCCTCAAGAATCTGCCTTTCGAGGTTTGTTCTAATTGTCATATTCAAGGCCCTAAACCTGCGAGGTTCAGCCCTTTCTTTACGACTCAACGCATCCGCCACAACATTGGCCTTACCCGGATGATACAAAAGTTCACAATCGTAATCATTCAACGTCTCAATCCATCTTCGTTGTCTCATGTTCAACTGTTTCTGATCGAGGATATGTTGAAGACTTTTGTGATCTGTGTACACAGTACTCTTGACCCCATACAAATAATGTCTCCAAATCTTAAGCGTAAAAACAACGGCCCCCAACTCTAAATCATGAGTTGTATAGTTCTGCTCGTGAATCTTCAATTGACGTGACACGTACGCAATAACTTTCTTTCGTTGCATCAAAACACAACCAAAGCCTTGACGCAAAGCATCACAATAAACAAAAAAATCATCATTACCCTCAGGTAGTGACAATACCGTAGCGGTAGTCAACTTCTTCTTTAAAGTCTGAAAAGCAGTCTCTTGTTCATCCTTCCACTCGTACTTCTTCCCTTTATGCATTAAAGCAGTAAGAGGTTTTGCAATACGAGAGAAATCTTGAATGAACCTTCTATAGTAACCTACTAATCATAGGAACTGACGAATCAGAGTAGGAGTTTTCGGAGTTTCCCACTTTTCAATTGCCTCAATCTTAGCAGGATCAACTTAAATCCCTTGCTTACTAACAATATGTCCAAGGAATTGAACTTCTCGTAACCAGAATGCACACTTAGAGAACTTAGTGTACAACTCTTCTTTTCTCAACAGATCAAGCACTAACCTCAAATGTTCCTTGTGCTCTTCATCACTCTTCGAATAAATAAGGATGTCGTCGATAAACACAATAACGAACTTGTCTAGATAGGGTCTACACACACGGTTCATGAGGTCCATGAACACAGCAGGTGCATTTGTCAATTCGAACGGCATAACAAGAAACTCAAAGTGACCGTAACGGGTGCGAAAAGCAGTTTTCGAAACATCAGATTCTTTAAAACGCAACTGATGATAACCGGAACGAAGATCGATTTTTGAATAAACAGATGAACCCTGGAGCTGATCGAACAGATCATCAATTCTCGGAAGGGGATAACGGTTTTTAATAGTAAGCTTGTTCAACTCACGATAATCAATGCACAAACGAAAAGAACCATCCTTCTTCTTAACAAACAGAACAGGAGCTCCCCAAGGGGACGAACTAGGACGAATGAAACCCTTGTCTAACAACTCACGTAGTTGAATTGACAATTCTTGAAGTTCGAAAGGCGCAAGACGATAAGGAGCATGTGCTACAGGAGCAGCACCGGGAACGAGATCAATTTGAAATTCTACCGCGCGTTGTGGCGGAAGGCCAGGTAAATCTTCGGGAAATACCTCAGGAAAATCTCTAACAATATGAACATCTCCAATGCTCTTCGTTTTTTTATCGGAATCAACAACATGGGCTAGAATAGCATGACAGCCTTTGTGAAGATGTTTAAGAACTTTCAAACAGCTAATAAGATTTAACTGTCGGCATTTCTTATCTCCAAAAACCATCAGCGGCTCTCCAACCACATTAGTAATACGAATAGTTTTATCATAACACACAATCTCAGCATGATTCGCAGATAACCAATCCATCCTAATGACAATGTCAAAACTACTAAGTTCAATCGGTACCAAATCTATCTCAAAATCTCTACCCGCCAGATTAATGTTACACTTACGATACACAGTCTTAGCAGTGAGCACTTTACCATTAGCTATTTCAACAACATAAGTATTGTCTAAAGGAGTTAACGGTGTTTTGATTTTTGGACTTAATTTACTCGACACAAAACTCAAATCAGCCCCTGAATCAAATAGTACATAAACTGATAAATCGTTGACCGAGAACGTACCAGTAACAAGTTTAGGATCTTCCTCAGCATCCCTAGGGTTAATGTTGAACGCTCTTCCTCGTGCAGTCTCTGCAGTCTTCTTGTTGGGACAGGCATAACGGAAATTCCCCGGCTTCCCACACTCGTAACAAACTCTCAGATTACCACCATTATTCGGCTTTCCATTACCATTACCATTACCATTCCCACCTCTATTACCAGCATTATTACCATTATTACCACCTGCGGTAGGAGTAGCAGAACCCGGCAGAAGCACCGTACAATCCTTAGCAATGTGTCCCTGTTTGGAACACCTCTTGCAAGTCACGGTACAAAAACCATCATGAGCCTTGTAACAACGAGGACACACACGCTGACTGCGGTTATTTGAACCAGAAGTATCCTGCTTTTTCTGCTGACCTTGGCTTTGATTGCGGTTATTTTCCCACTTTCTCTTCCCATTATCAGCTTTCTTAACAGTCTCTTCACTGGGTTCGGTTACAGCAGCCTTGCTTCTTCTCAAGATCTTATCATTCAACTTATGAGCCATAGACATCGCGGCCTCGATTATCTGGGGCTCACTAGACTCGACCCCATACTCGATTTTCTCAGATAACCCATTAATGTAAACTTCAATCTTAAGATTCTCATCCGCATAAACATTAGGACACAATAAAGTCAACTCGAAGAACCTTTGCTCATAGGCAACTAATTCGCTGCCCTTCATTTTCAAGTTCTTATGTTCAACCTCTAACTTCTTAAGCTCACCCCTAGGTCGGTAGCGGGTGATCATTCTTTCCTTGAAATTATTCCAAGTTAAGCCATAAGCCACATCATTTCCCAAACTATTAACCAAGTTGTTCCACCAGGTCAATGCACTATCCTTCAAAGTGCAGTTAGCAAAACTAACCTTGTCCTCCTCTCGGACTCGGCTAACCCGGAAAATAGACTCGATTTTCTCGAACCAGCGGGTAAGTCCTATGGGTCCTTCTGTACCACTGAATTCCTGTGGGCGACTTGCCATGAATGTTTTGTGGGAGCATCCCACCTGATTGTTGTTCGCATTAGCATTAGCATTCGCTACCATAGCAACAGCTATCCCTTCGGTAATAAGACGTTGCATACGGGCTTCGTTGGACTCTCTAGGAGGCATGATCTTTAAAACAGAATAACACAACCGTTAGTACTAAGAATAATACCAGTGTTATAAAGGAATAGATCGAACACGAAAAGATTAACCATTAACATAATAGTCAGTAAACACTATGAGTAATAACATGACAGTTATAATTGTTATAGAAATAACCACCACATGCATACATATTTTATGATAACATCATACAACATACATAGCACCTAACATACATGATCTACATTACGCATAATATAACATGCCAAGAGTCACAACATCAGAAATAAAATGTGATAATGATAATAGATGTCATAAAAATAACCATCCATACATAATGAAAAACATCCCATAACAAATCTTAATAAAATCCTCGGCAAAACGTCGTACATAACCCAAAAATGTATGTATGAAAGGACATTAAGTCTTATGAAATAAATTATCAATCATGAATCATCATATCACATCTGCTTAGAGCGGGTGTGATAAGTTGGGCCAGCATGAGTCTCGGCCGGAGGCTCATACTTCCGCAACTTTCCTTTCACTTCTTCCAACTCTGCCTTCAAACCACGAACTGTGCTCTCGAGAGCCTCGAACCTAGCATCAACTTCACGGTTACGCTTACGATTATCGAACCCAACATTGTTCTTGAAGCTAACAAATGAATCCATACTAGCTCGAATCTGGTCCATCATCTTGTTATGTGGAAAAGTACGCATACAATCACTAAGAGCATTAATACGCGTCACTTCATTGTAAGCCCTGTTCATATGAGTAAGGGTGGAAAAGTAGTAGTGAACAGGATCGTCGATCAAAGGTTGACCAGCACGACGTCTGGCAGCAGCAGGAGGAGTAGGAGCAGCAATGAAGTTATCGCTCGAAGTCGACATCTGCAAACAGTAAAACCGCAAACCACATACCAAAAGATATAAACGCTAATGATATAACTTATACGAAATGAAATGCATAATAATGCTATAGCAAAAGGGTCGGGCTGTAGACTAGACTCTAATGCACCCTAAGAACCACGGGTTGACCACATTAAGACAACCTAGTTTCCTACAACCAGAGCTCTGATACCAACTGTGATGGCCCCGTCAATACACTTAACGGCTCCGTCACTTGGTCCCATAGCTTGATCGCACTTAAATGAATTTAACAAACGACATTGCATTCTTTTATTTCAAAAGTTTCCCAAAAAGGAAAGCATACCAAAATATGTAGTTTAAAAGTAACCCAACATATTAATAATCCAAAGTTGACACAAAACATTGTCAACAACCCACAAGTATTAATTATTCAAAAACCGAATGCAAGCCAAAGTTTCATAAATTGTTTCATAAAAATCTGCCCAAATGCATGCAGACTCTTCTAAACACAGCGGAAGTATCACGTAAACTCAAGTACCTGTGAAAACATGCGAGTAAACTGTCAACACAAAGGTTGAGTGAATTATAGGTTTAAATAATTAAATAAACTTTAGATCACAAGATTTAAAAATGTTAGAAAACATTAAACATTATTCCATTATCAATGAGCCACCTGGTAACCACTTAACCCTTTATTTACCCTTGCCAAACACAATAAAAATATACACTGGACAGTGTATCTACAACAAAATACGAAGTACTATACATTCCGATTATAAATTGCTAGCGCGACTAGCTCGAAATGGGGTTGTAAAACCCGATAGATCTATCCGTAGGATTCGCATTCACCGGTAGAAACCAATGATTACAGTTACCAGACTAGAGAATATTTTTGTCCAACTCACAATGAATAATTTAAATTTAATTGTCACTTGTGTCTAAACTTGAAATAAAATGCATGTAATCACATTCCAAAAATATACTTTGAAAAGTATGTAAGAACGGGACTATAACTCACCTTAATAGTAACGAAGTAACCAACACAATTAAGCGAACAACAAATGTAGTACAGTGATCAGGAATGATCACAACGCCGACCTATAAATAAAGCAGGTCGATATAAATAGCTAACTTAGGTCAAGTCTTAGTATGATAGCTATTGTACATGTTGCAAGTAGTCATAGAACAATACTCAATATGCATCGGTTTGATCGGAACAGCTTACGGACACACACTTTCTATTTTTAGAAAGTTTCTATTTTTAGCAGGTTTCTATTTTTGGAAAGTTTCTATTTTTGGAAAGTTTCTATTTTTGAAAAGTTTCTATTTTAGGAAAGTTTATAAGTTAGGAAAGTTTCCTTAATTAGAAAGTCAATAAAAGTCAATTGAAAGTCAAAGTCAACCGAATGTCAACTCAAAAGTCAACCTTGGTCAAACATGGTCAACGTTAATTTTAAAAGTGTAAGTTGTAATAATAATGTAAGTTACTCCGTATAATGTTTATTAAAGTTAAATATGTCTAATTATGTCATAACATAAGTTTAATTAAATTAAAATGAATTATTAAAGTTAATATAAGTTTAAATGATATAATTAATATAACATAAGTATTTAATTAATTAATTAAATATTAGTCATAATGTAAGTATTATTAATTAATAATAAATTTTAAATCATATCATAAGTTTCTAATTATAATTATTAAATTATAATTAAATAATAACTAAGCCTTATAATAATTAAATAATTAATCAATCCTTATTATAAGTCTTATTATAATAATCTCATAATATAAGTTTAATACTTATCATAAGTATTTTCCATTAATAATAAAGTATTATTAATCATATGTTTAATTAAAATGTTAATTAAATCATAAGTATTAATTAAATGATATAATAAATATATATCATAAGTCTTAAATAATAATAATTACTTTTTTATCATAAGTAATTAAATGATAATGAAATCCATTATTTATATCATAAGTTTAATAATTAGTCATAAGTTTTATATTAAAAGTTCATCGAGTCGTATCCTGAGCCCCGGGTGTCGGTTTTCGGCGAGCCTTACATATATCTCCGCCTAAGCAAACCACCCGACACTTTGGTATACTCAAGAACACCCCAAGAACAGTCCACAAGTCGTGATGTACAGCCATTACACTACTTGGAACTTCAATTCACTCAAAATCGTGTTTTAGACGTAACGGGTGATTCGTGGCTCGGATTGAGATGATCCGAACATGAAAGTTCGCCCCACCATCAGTCCTAACACACCCTAAAGTCACCAAATATGGTCACAAAGTCGGACCAAACCTGGTTCATACCAAAATCACATTTCAATCTTAACAAAATACCACTTTGATCATATTTAGGGCTCCGGGAATCGAAACGACATGAATCCGGAGTCTAAAATTAATGTCTTGATGAGAGGAACTCATATAGATACTTTATTTTAACTTTTATAACAGTCACAATATCAGAAATACACGAAATAGCTGCTGTCCCAATTTTATCAAACCGAAAACATGTGTTTATGAGTAATTCTATGCATACAAACACCATTACAACAACAAGTAATCATCATACTATTAATATATAATCAAAATACAGAAATATAATGAAAAATCAAAAGTTCTAGGGTTAGGGTTTATACCCTAATCGAGAAACAAGAAGTATAATCGCGTAGAGAACGGAATGAGGAACGCGTTGATGTTGTTTAATCCTTGATCCAAGTAATAAAAATTGATGAAGATGATGACGTTGGGAAGGTGGTAGGCGATGGCAAAGGGAGCAAAAAGGGGCGAGAAGAGAGAAAATACAAGTATTAGGTTTTTAGAAATTTAGGTGGAATGAAAAATAATAACAAAAAAAGAAATCAAGGGAGTAATACTCCCTCCCTCCCCTATTCGGCCGAAAATGGATGGGGTGGGCCCCATGGTGGGCCAACTTGCTAAAAGTGAACTCCCTTGTGGCCCGGAAGCCCGAACGAAACCCGAAACGCGAAAACACGCTTACGCGATTTAAAATTCGGAGAGATAACAAACGCGTGACGAAAAATAAATATAAATACTCTATATAATTATATGATCTTAAAATATTATATTTAAAATAATTAGGATTTAAATATCCCAAAAACGCGACCGTTGGTTTGAAAACCGAAAAGATTCGCCGGATAGAAATCCGCACATGTAGAAACGTATAAATTAAAATATGAATACAATTATTCACATAACACTTAATAATTAATATAATAATATAGGTCATAGAAATGACGTAGCACAATTAACAGTTAATGGTCGTTAAATAATTAACGGTAAAAGATAACGAAAAAAGTAGGGTCATGACATTGGGCGACGGCCAAAGGGAGGGAGGGAGCCAAAAAAATCGACTGGAATAATAGGGTAGGGATTATGGCAGTGTTTAATCCTCACAAATTAATTTATATTAAACCCTAGTTTTACAAATTAGCACATAAGTCCCTAAAATTATCAAAAATTAAAATATAAGGGGGGTATGGGGAGGGGTCGGCCGAATGGGGCCCTCATGGGGTTTCCGGGCTCTCGTTTTGCAATCTCGTGTAATCGTGGTCCGTTTTAAGTGTCGTTTAGTCGTACCGAAGGCCCGGAACGCTAACCCGATCGTTAAACGCAACCAATTGTATAATTTATTAAAAACTCAATAAATTAAATATTTTAAAAAGTTAATAATTAATAAAATTAATTATTAAAATAAACCAGAGCGTTTCGTTGCTCAAAAAGCTTTTATCAAAATCGTATCGCTTTTATCGTATTTCATTATCTGAAATAATTATTTGAATTAATATCAACCCATATCAATTATTAAAACCCTCCGAAGATCAAGTACGCATTTAATACACGTAAACGCATAAAAGTTAAATAATCGCCGTTAAATAAACTAACGGAAGGTTAACAGAAGTAACGAAAAAATCAGGGTTGTTACATTACCCACCTGTTATTGAAAATTTCGTCCCGAAATTTTAGTGATTGTCCACTGAAGTGGTTTCCTCGAGAAACAATTGCGGATACTTCAGCCTCATCTGGTCTTCACGCTCCCACGTGAACTCTGGTCCTCTTCTCGCGTTCCACCAAACTTTAATGATAGGGTTTCTGCCTTGCTTCAACTATTTGACCTCTCAGCCTAAGATTTCAACAGGTTCCTCAATGAAATGAAGTTTGTCGTCGATAAGTAGTTCCTCTAGAGGAATAATTAAATTATCATCGGCTAGGCACTTCTTTAGATTGGATACATGGAAAACGTCATGAATACCGCTGAGTGTTTGTGGCAGTTCCAATCTGTAAGCTACTGGTCCAACTCTTTCAGTTATCTCAAATGGTCTAACATATCTAGGACTCAGTTTACCTCGTTTCCCAAATCGTACAACACCCTTCCAAGGTGATACCTTAAGCATAACCTTGTCACCAACTTGGAACTCTATGTCCTTCCGTCTAACATCGACGTAACTCTTTTGATGACTTCGAGCTGTTCTCAATCGTTCCTGAATCTGTAGAACCTTCTCAGTTGTCTCCTGAATAATCTCAGGACCTGTCAACTGACTATCTCCCAACTCGCTCCAACAAACGGGAGATCTACACTTCCTTCCATACAATGCCTCGAAAGGTGCAGCTTTAATACTCGTATGGTAGCTGTTATTGTATGAGAACTCAGCTAGTGGTAAATGCTTATCCCATCCATTTCCGAAATCAATGACACACGCTCTCAACATGTCCTCAAAAGTCTGAATAGTTCGCTCGCTCTGGCCATCTGTCTGGGGGTGATATGCTGTACTCATATCTAAATGGGCCCCCATTGCTTTCTGTAATGATTGCCAAAACCTGGAAGTAAATCTGCTGTTGCGGTTGGATATAATGGATATAGGCACTCCATTCCTAGAGACGACTTCCTTAATGTAGATCTGAGCCAGCTTCTCCATTTTATCAGTTTCCCTTATCGGTAAGAAGTGTGTGGACTTAGTGAGACGATCCACGATAACCCAGATGGTATCGTGACCTCCCGTCGTTCTCGGCAGTTTCGTAATGAAGTCCATGGAAATTCCTTCCCACTTCAACTGGGGAATCTCTGGTTAAATTAGTAATCCTGATGGTTTCTGATGCTCAGCCTTGACTTTAGCGCAAGTCAAGTGGCAATGTCAGCTTTCAAGTTTGGCCACTAATAAAATGCCTTCAAATCTTGGTACATCTTATCTGATCCCGGATGAATTGAGTATCTCGACTTGTATGCTTCCTCCAACACTAGTTCTCTCAATCCACCAAACTTTGGTACCCAAATTCGGTTAGCAAAGTACCGTGTTCCGTCCTCCTTGATGTCAAACTTTCTTATCCATCCCTTTGAGAAATTCAACATCAACATTCTCTTGTTTCATGGCTTCTTGTTGTACTTCGCGGATTTGTGATGTGAGATTAGTACGGACAACTATGTTAAGCGCTTTAACCCTAAGAGGTTTCTCTCGCTCCTTTCTGCTCAAGGCATCTGCCACAACATTCACCTTGCCCGGATGGTATTGAAGTTCGCAGTTATAATCGTTAAGTAGTTCCATCCAACGTCGTTGTCTCATGTGGAGCTGCTTCTGATCGAATATGTGCTGTAAACTCTTATGGTTGGTGATGATAGTGAACTTGGTTTCAAACAGGTAGTGTCTCCACATTTTAAGTGCAAAGATAACAGCTCCTAACTCAAGGTCGTGCGTAGTGTAGTTCTGCTCGTGTATCTTTAACTGACGCGATCCATAAGCAATAACTTTGTTTCGTTGCATAAGCACGCAACCCATTCCTTGACGTGAGGCATCACAATAAACCACAAAATCTTCACTTCCCTCGGGTAGAGACAATACTGGTGCAGTTGTTAACTTCTCCTTCAACAACTGAAATGCAGTCTCTTGCGGTTCCGACCACTCAAACTTCTTGCCCTTATGAGTCAATGCGGTTAATGGTCGCGCGATCTTAGAGAATCCTTCAATGAATCTCCGGTAGTAACCAGCTAGACCCAAAAATTGCCTAATCTGCGTTGGCGTCTTTGGAGTTTCCCAATTCTTAACCGACCCAATCTTTGCTGGATCGACCTGTATTCCATTGACCCCTACAACATGGCCAAGAAATTGTACCTCTGGTAACCAAAAGTCACACTTAGAGAACTTTGCATACAACTGCTCTTCTCTAAGCATAGTCAACATCGAGCGTAGATGCTGTTCGTGCTCTTCTCTGTTCTTGGAGTACACCAATATATCATCAATGAACACAATGACAAATTTATCTAGGTATGGCTTACACACACGGTTCATGAGGTCCATGAACACCGCTGGTGCATTCGTCAAACCAAACAACATCACTGTAAACTCATAATTCCCATAACGTGTTCTAAACGCTGTCTTCGGGACATCAACTTCTTTGACTCTTAATTGATGATACCCGGATCTCAAATCAATCTTCGAATAATAACTGGATCCTTGTAGCTGATCAAATAAGTCATTAATCCTCAGTAGCAGATACCGATTCTTGATTGTTAGCTTGTTTAATTCTCTGTAGTCGATACACAATCTCATCGACCCATCCTTCTTCTTAACAAACAGGACCGGAGCTCCCCAAGGCGAAGAACTTGGTCGAATAAATCCCTTGTCTAACAACTCTTGCAATTGACTAGACAACTCTTGAAGCTCTGGGGGTGCAAGTCTGTACGGTGCGCGAGCCAGAGGTGCCGCTCCTGGCACTAATTCTATCTGAAACTCAATTTCTCGATGCGGTGGGAGACCAGGTAATTCCTCCGGAAAAACTTCAAGAAATTCCTTAACTATAGGAACGTCTTCGGGTCTCCTTTCTTCTGGTACAATTTGGCTTACATGAGCTAAGAACGCGATACATCTCTTTCTCACATACTTCTGGACTTTCAAGCAGTTAAAGAGATGTAATTGTGAGCCATTCTTTTCACCATAAATCATCATAGGTTCACCGTCAGCAATAGGAATACGAATAGCCTTTAGGTCACATACTACCTCGGCTTTGTTATCAGCTAACCAGTCCATTCCAACCATAAGGTCAAAACTTCCCAGTTTAATAGGTATCACATTAATGCTAAAGGGCTTACTTTCTAACGTCAAAGTACAATCACGATAAATCTTATCAGCTCTCATCAAGTTACCATTCCCTAGTTCTATGGAATGCACGTTATCTAGGGGAGAAACAGGTTTCTTAACATTGTGAAAAATATCCTTAGATATAAAACTTCTATCAGCGCTAGTATCAAACAAAACATAAACAAGTTGATCATCAAGTGAAAACGTACCCGTGACTAGCTTTGGATCATCACGAGCTTCCGCAGAATTGATGTTGAACGCCCTTCCTCGAGCATTCCCATTGTAGTTCTTAGGACAGTCCTTCTTGAAATGACCCGGCTGTCCGCAACCATAACAGTTCTTACCACCATTAGCATTGTTCGCGTTGCTTGCAGTGCTGTTGTTGTTGGTGTTGCCGTTAAGATTAACCTTGAAATCTTTTGACAAATGACCAAACTTCTTACAACGGTCACAATTTAGAACAGAACAATTTCCAGTATGATGCTTGCCACACTTCTGACATTGTGGCTTTTTGCCCTTATACCCGGAGTTAGTTCCAGTGTCGTTACGGTAAGAATCTTGCTTTTTGAACGGCTGTTGATTGAAATTCTTGTCCTGACCACCGTTCCACTTCCTCTTACCATCGATTGGCTTATTCTCATTCACTGTAGTGCCCTTCCCTCTCTGGGCAATCTGATCCAACAGCAAACTAGCCATGTCAATAGCTTCCTGCACATTTGCGAGTTTTGAAGCAGTGACCCCGCCCTGAATATTCTCACTCAGACCTTCAATGTACAGTTCTACCTTACGCCTTTCTGGAGTAACCATTTCAGGACACATTAACGCCAGCTCAAAGAACCCCTTGTTATAGGCGGTGAGATCGTTGCCGACTAACTTCAGCTCTCGGTACGCGCGTTCCATTTTCTTAACCTCGTTCCTCGAACAATACTCCTCGATCATTCTTTGCTTCAGAGTGTCCCAAGGTAGGGCATAAGCATGATCACGACCTAGGGATTGAGCATAGTTGTTCCACCAGGTGAGCGTACTGTCTGCCAGTGTGCCTGTTGCAAAGGCTACCCTGTCGTTTTCATTACAACCACTAATGCGGAAAACCGATTCGAGCTTCTCAAGCCACCTAGTGAGACCAACTGGTCCCTCAGTTCCATTAAAAAAATGCGGGTTACAACTAGTGAACGTTTTGTAAGAACATCCATTACGGCCTTGTGTTCCGTTTCCATTGGTGTTGCTCGAGCCACCACGATCATTACTGTTTCGAGCGTTGTTGAATTCTCTCAGTAGTTCAGCTCTTTCAGTCGCGATTCCTTCGGCGACCATTCTCCTGATTTGGGCGGCGGTTGATTCCTTCGGAGGCATCTTCAACACAAAAAAACACACCAGGTCAGTGTCAAAACAATGCTATATATAAAAATATACTAGCAACGAGTGTTGAAGACTAGTAAATAATAGTACGAAAAGATTCGCTAGTAGTGAAAAGTAGTGTAAGTAGTGATAGTAGTGTTAGTAGTAACACTAGTGGTAGTAGTAGTGGTACTAGTGTCTTGTAGTGATAGTAGTAACACTAAGTACTAACATTAATGGCAATAATAGTAGTATAGCATAACACAAGTATTATGATCATACAAAGTTACTAAATATAGAATATTACCACATGCAATAAAAGGTAATAGTTACTAATAGCATAATCCACCATTAATATAAATAAAATCCAAGAGTGATAAACCAAATTCCAAAGTAGTAAACCAAACAATAAACATAATGTGCTAATAGCCCGGTTTATAACACCCGGTAAGTCTTATATAAAGAAAGTATGGCGGATGGAAAAGGAAAAGAAGCTCATGGTCAACGACCCTTCACTTCCTCTTCTGTCGGGTACGGAAGGCAGTTCCATCATTCCTCGGCCTATTACGTTCCGCCTCTAACGCAGCAACCCTGGCAGTTAAGGCTGCTATGAATCTCGCCATCTCAACGAACCTCGCTTCAGCCTCGTACGTATAAGTATTTATACCCGTGACTCTTTCCTCCATCCCTCAAGATCATCGGGGTGCAGATATGTCCTAGCAATATCGCTCAAGGCGTTAACACGATCAACAATATCCCTGTTACGGTTAGTATGAACCAAATCCAATGCAAAAAGGTTCATGGGATGGTTAGGTATCCGATGCGGAGCAGGTGCTGGTGCTGAGGCTGGAGCATTCACCTCAGCCACACTGGAGTCGCTGTCACTGCTTCCTGAATCCTGTGACATCTAACTCATAGTACTAGAACACAAACAAAACAGATTAGTCAAGTAAATAACGTTAGTCACAAAGTACTCATGTAATGACTAAGTCCCGGTCGTATTCTAGACTCATCAAGGCGTCCTAATGACCAAATCAGACACACTAATGCATGTCCTAGTTGTAGTGACCCGAACTTTTCCATGTTTATATATATTAATTGAGATTGATATTTACATGATTAAATGTTTCCAATATGTTAAGCAATCAAACTTGTTAAGACTTGATTAATTGAAATATGTTTCATATAGACAAATGACCACCCAAGTTGACCGGTGATTCACGAACGTTAAAACTTGTAAAAACTATATGATGACATATATATGGATATATATATATATAGTTAACATGATACTATGATAAGTAAACATATCATTAAGTATGTTAACAATGAACTACATATGTAAAAACAAGACTACTAACTTAATGATTTTTAAACGAGACATATATGTAACGATTATCGTTGTAAAGACATTTAATGTATATATATATCATATTAAGAGATATTCATACATGATAATATCATGATAATATAATAATTTAAAATCTTATTTGATATTATAAACATTGGGTTAACAACATTTAACAAGATCGTTAACCTAAAGGTTTCAAAACAACACTTACATGTAACGACTAACGATGACTTAACGACTCAGTTAAAATGTATATACATGTAGTGTTTTAATATGTATTTATACACTTTTGAAAGACTTCAATACACTTATCAAAATACTTCTACTTAACAAAAATGCTTACAATTACATCCTCGTTCAGTTGCATCAACAATTCTACTCGTATGCACCCGTATTCGTACTCGTACAATACACAGCTTTTAGATGTATGTACTATTGGTATATACACTCCAATGATCAGCTCTTAGCAGCCCATGTGAGTCACCTAACACATGTGGGAACCATCATTTGGCAACTAGCATGAAATATCTCATAAAATTACAAAAATATGAGTAATCATTCATGACTTATTTACATGAAAACAAAATTACATATCCTTTATATCTAATCCATACACCAATGACCAAAAACACCTACAAACACTTTCATTCTTCAATTTTCTTCATCTAATTGATCTCTCTCAAGTTCTATCTTCAAGTTCTAAGTGTTCTTCATATATTCTACAAGTTCTAGTTACATAAAATCAAGAATACTTTCAAGTTTGCTAGCTCACTTCCAATCTTGTAAGGTGATCATCCAACCTCAAGAAATCTTTGTTTCTTACAGTAGGTTATCATTCTAATATAAGGTAATAATCATATTCAAACTTTGGTTCAATTTCTATAACTATAACAATCTTATTTCAAGTGATGATCTTACTTGAACTTGTTTTCGTGTCATGATTCTGCTTCAAGAACTTCGAGCCATCCAAGGATCCGTTGAAGCTAGATCCATTTTTCACTTTTCCAGTAGGTTTATCCAAGGAACTTAAGGTAGTAATGATGTTCATAACATCATTCAATTCATACATATAAAGCTATCTTATTCGAAGGTTTAAACTTGTAATCACTAGAACATAGTTTAGTTAATTCTAAACTTGTTCGCAAACAAAAGTTAATCCTTCTAACTTGACTTTTAAAATCAACTAAACACATGTTCTATATCTATATGATATGCTAACTTAATGATTTAAAACCTGGAGACACGAAAAACACCGTAAAACCGGATTTACGCCGTCGTAGTAACACCGCGGGCTGTTTTGGGTTAGTTAATTAAAAACTATGATAAACTTTGATTTAAAAGTTGTTATTCTGAGAAAATTATTTTTATTATGAACATGAAATTATATCCAAAAATTATGGTTAAACTCAAAGTGGAAGTATGTTTTCTAAAATGGTCATCTAGACGTCGTTCTTTCGACTGAAATGACTACCTTTACAAAAACGACTTGTAACTTATTTTTCCGACTATAAACCTATAATTTTTCTGTTTAGATTCATAAAATAGAGTTCAATATGAAACCATAGCAATTTGATTCACTCAAAACGGATTTAAAATGAAGAAGTTATGGGTAAAACAAGATTGGATAATTTTTCTCATTTTAGCCACGTGAAAATTTGTAACAAATCTATTCCAACCATAACTTAATCAACTTGTATTGTATATTATGTAATCTTGAGATACCATAGACACGTATACAATGTTTCGACCTATCATGTCGACACATCTATATATATTTCGGAACAACCATAGACACTCTATATGTGAATGTTGGAGTTAGCTATACAGGGTTGAGGTTGATTCCAAAATATATATAGTTTGAGTTGTGATCAATACTGAGATACGTATACACTGGGTCGTGGATTGATTCAAGATAATATTTATCGATTTATTTCTGTACATCTAACTGTGGACAACTAGTTGTAGGTTACTAACGAGGACAGTTGACTTAATAAACTTAAAACATCAAAATATATTAAAAGTGTTGTAAATATATTTTGAACATACTTTGATATATATGTATATATTGTTATAGGTTCGTGAATCAACCAGTGGCCAAGTC
This sequence comes from Rutidosis leptorrhynchoides, assembly GCF_046630445.1. Classification (NCBI taxonomy): domain Eukaryota; kingdom Viridiplantae; phylum Streptophyta; class Magnoliopsida; order Asterales; family Asteraceae; genus Rutidosis; species Rutidosis leptorrhynchoides. The sequence continues at coordinate 423,520,167 of NC_092336.1, forward strand.
TTACTTCCCGACGAAGTAAAAATCTGTGAAAGTGAGTTATAGTCCCACTTTTAAAATCTAATATTTTTGGGATGAGAATACATGCAGGTTTTATAAATAATTTACAAAATAGACACAAGTACGTGAAACTACATTCTATGGTTGAATTATCGAAATCGAATATGCCCCTTTTTATTAAGTCTGTTAATCTAAGAATTAGGGAACAGACACCCTAATTGACGCGAATCCTAAAGATAGATCTATTGGGCCTAACAAACCCCATCCAAAGTACCGGATGCTTTAGTACTTCGAAATTTATATCATATCCGAAGGGTGTCCCGGAATGATGGGGATATTCTTATATATGCATCTTGTTAATGTCAGTTACCAGGTGTTCACCATATGAATGATTTTTATCTCTATGTATGGGATGTGTATTGAAATATGAAATCTTGTGGTCTATTATTATGATTTGAGATATATAGGTTAAACCTATAGCTCACCAACATTTTTGTTAACGTTTTAAGCATGTTTATTCTCAGGTGATTATTAAGAGCTTCCGCTGTCGCATACTTAAATAAGGACGAGATTTGGTGTCCATGCTTGTATGATATTGTGTAAAAACTGCATTTAAGAAACTTATTTTGTTGTAACATATTTGTATTGTAAACCATTATGTAATGGTCGTGTGTAAACAGGATATTTTAGATTATCATTATTTGATAATCTACGTAAAGCTTTTTAAACCTTTATTGATGAAATAAAGGTTATGATTTATTTTAAAATGAATGCAGTCTTTGAAAAACGTCTCATATAGAGGTCAAAACCTCGCAACGAAATCAATTAATATGGAACGTTTTTAATCAATAAGAACGGGACATTTCAGTTGGTATCCGAGCGTTGGTCTTAGAGAACCAGAATTTTGCATTAGTGTGTCTTATCGAGTTTGTTAGGATGCATTAGTGAGTCTGGACTTCGACCGTGTTTACTTGAAAAATGATTGCTTAACAAATTTTGTTGGAAACTATATATTTTTAACATGTGAATATTATGTGATATATTAATCTCTTAACGCGTTTGATATTATGTGATAGATGTCTACCTCTAGAACAAGTTCCATTGACTCACCTAATAATAATGAAGAGTCAAATGTAAAGTGGAATGATTCGTGGACTGATTCACAAGTTCCCGAAGAGGAACCGGAAGAAGAGTCGGAACCGGAAGAAGAATCGGAACCGGAAGAAGAATCGGAACCGGATGAAGAAATAGAACCGGTGGGGGAAATAATAAAACGGTTAAGTAAAAGAAAATCCTCAACCAACCGACCAAGGTTAATTATGGTCAATGGTGTTTCTGCCAAGGAAGCAAAATATTGGGAGGATTACCAATTCTCCGATGAATCGGATTCCGACGAGAATTCCGATGATGTTATAGAAATTACCCCAACTGAATTTAAAAAGGCAAAAGAAAATAATAAGGGAAAGGGCATAAAAATAGAGAAATCTAATTCCAACCCCGATGAACTTTATATGTATCGTCAACCCCCGAAGTCCTTAAGTTGTAACAATGACCCGGGAACCTCTAAACCACCAGGTTTTTCTAAACCAATGTGGATAACGACGGCTCATACTAGGGGAACATCATATATCCCTAGAAACTTGGCAAAACGAACCAAAACCGAAGAAGAAGAAACAAGCGAGTCGGAATAAGATAGTTGTATTCGTGTGGTGTAATATAAGTAATATAGTGTGCTTATGCTTTATGATATATGTAAAAATTGCTTGTATTAATAAGTATTTTTTTATGAATCTAACTCTTGTCTATTTTACAGTATAAAAATACAAAATGGATAGACAACCCAATATTTTAAGAGACCTACCCGGAGACATGATTGATGAAATCTTGTCTAGAGTCGGTCAGAATTCCTCGGCACAACTATTTAAGGCGAGATCAGTTTGTAAGACATTTGAAGAACATTCCAAGAATGCCTTGGTTTATAAAAGGCTTTCGTTCGGAAGATGGGGGATATCACATTGGGAAATCCATAAGTTACGATGTGTTTACTTTGACGCATATATTGCGGGGAACCCAAATGCTATTTTACGCAATGGGTTAAGAAATTATTTTGACTCAATATATCCGAATATTGGACTTCGTGATTTAGAAAAAGCGGCTAACATGCAACATAAAGAAGCATGTTATGCTTACGGATTAGTAATGTTCGCTTCTCACCAAAGTGAGAACAAGAACATCGGGCTACAACTATTAAACAAAACGTTCCCACAAGTGACGGAGTCGGTAATTGGGGTAAGAAATGAGGTTTTTAGATTGTTACAGGACTGTTGGACATTACGTAACCCTCGTCCCTTTGACGACGTTACAACACGCTGTCTTATCAACGGCCATAACGGTTATGTTCCACAAGACCAAGGATGGGAAGTAGTCCTAGTAAAACCAGAATGCATGACTTGTTTCTGGACGTATGAATTACGTGTCTTTATTGCCTTTACTGAACGACTTGTGTACTAGCTAGAATTATCTTCACAACCATCTTGTATCAAATTTATTGTGTGCTATATTTCATGCTATATGTAAAATAAGCGGTATTGTAAGTTTGTAAAATATTGTATAAAAGTTTGAACGCGAAATATTATTATAATCAGTTTTTCATATAGAATTGTAGTAGTTGAATTGTATATTAGCTACTAAGTATGAACTTAACGGGTAGGTACTACCCGAATTTAAACTTATAAAACGCTAATATGAAGAAAAAGCTTTTATAAATGAGTTCATATTATGCTACGAAATACTATTAACTACTCTTAATATTCTGTATGATTAACTTGTTCCATTTGACAATTTTGAAGGAAAGGGCACCGACTACTCGACACACCGTGAATATGAATGAAGAGGAATTCCGTACTTTTCTAGCTTCAAACATAGCCGCAGTACAGGCTGCGCTACATACCAACAATAACCTTGGATCTAGCAGTACAGGAAATCGTGTAGGATGCACCTACAAAGAATTCACTGCCTGCAAACCTTTGGAATTTGATGGAACCGAAGGACCGATCGGATTGAAACGGTGGACCGAGAAGGTCGAATCGGTGTTTGCCATAAGTAAGTGTACTGAAGAGGACAAAGTAAAGTACGCTACGCATACCTTCACAGGTTCTGCGTTAACATGGTGGAATACCTATCTAGAGCAAGTGGGACAAGACGATGCGTACGCACTACCGTGGTCAGCATTCAAGCACTTGATGAACGAGAAGTACCGTCCCAGAACCGAGGTCAATAAGCTCAAGACAGAACTTAGAGGGTTACAAACCCAAGGATTTGATATTACCACGTACGAAAGACGATTCACAGAATTGTGCCTATTGTGTCCGGGAGCATTCGAAGATGAGGAAGAGAAGATCGACGCGTTTGTGAAAGGATTACCGGAAAGAATCCAAGAAGATATAAGTTCACACGAGCCCGCCTCCATACAACAGGCATGTAGAATGGCTCACAAACTCGTGAACCAGATTGAAGAAAGAATTAAAGAACAGACTGCTGAAGAGGCCAATGTGAAGCAAGTCAAAAGAAAGTGGGAGGAAAACGGTGATAAGAATCACCAATACAACAACAACAGCAATTACAACAATAATCGCAACAATTATCCCAACAATCGCAACATCAATCGCAACTACAACAAACGGCCCAACAACAACAACAACAACAACAGCAACTACAACAATCATCCCAACAACAATAATAACCGTAACAACAACAACAATCAGAAGCAGCTATGCCAAAGGTGTGAAAAGAATCACTCGGGGTTCTGCACCAAATTTTGCAACAAGTGTAAAAGAAATGATCATAGCGCGGCGAAGTGTGAGGTCTACGGACCAGGGGTTAATAGAACGAAAGGAACAAATGGTGTTGGAACGAGTAATGGCGGAGCAAGTAGTGTCGGAGCAAGTTATGCCAATGTAGTTTGTTATAAATGTGGAAAACCGGGCCACATTATTAGAAATTGCCCGAACCAGGAGAACACGAATGGACAAGGCCGTGGAAGAGTTTTCAATATTAATGCGGCAGAGGCACAGGAAGACCCGGAGCTTGTTACGGGTACGTTTCTTATTGACAATAAATCTGCTTACGTTTTATTTGATTCGGGTGCGGATAGAAGCTATATGAGTAGAGATTTTTGTGCTAAATTAAGTTGTCCATTGACACCTTTGGATAGTAAATTTTTACTCGAATTAGCAAATGGTAAATTAATTTCAGCAGATAATATATGTCGGAATCGAGAAATTAAATTGGTTAGCGAAACATTTAAGATTGACTTGATACCAGTAGAGTTAGGGAGTTTTGATGTGATAATCGGTATGGACTGGTTGAAAGAAGTGAAAGCAGAGATCGTTTGTTACAAAAATGCAATTCGCATTATACGAGAAAAAGGAAAACCCTTAATGGTGTACGGAGAAAAGGGCAACACGAAGCTACATCTTATTAGTAATTTGAAGGCACAAAAACTAATAAGAAAAGGTTGCTATGTTGTTCTAGCACACGTCGAGAAAGTACAAACTGAAGAAAAGAGCATCAATGATGTTCCCGTCGCAAAAGAATTTCCCGATGTATTTCCGAAAGAATTACCGGGATTACCCCCACATCGATCCGTTGAATTTCAAATAGATCTTGTACCAGGAGCTGCACCAATAGCTCGTGCTCCTTACAGACTCGCACCCAGCGAGATGAAAGAACTACAAAGCCAATTACAAGAACTTTTAGAGCGTGGTTTCATTCGACCAAGCACATCACCGTGGGGAGCTCCTGTTTTGTTTGTCAAGAAGAAAGATGGTACATTCAGGTTGTGTATCGACTACCGAGAGTTGAACAAACTTACCATCAAGAACCGCTACCCACTACCGAGAATCGATGACTTATTTGATCAACTACAAGGCTCGTCTGTTTATTCAAAGATTGACTTACGTTCCGGGTATCATCAAATGCGGGTGAAAGAAGATGATATTCCAAAGACTGCTTTCAGAACACGTTACGGTCATTACGAGTTTATGGTCATGCCGTTTGGTTTAACTAATGCACCAGCTGTGTTCATGGACCTTATGAACCTAGTGTGTGGACCATACCTTGACAAGTTTGTCATTGTTTTCATTGATGACATACTTATTTACTCAAAGAATGACCAAGAACACGGTGAACATTTGAGAAAGGTGTTAGAAGTATTGAGGAAAGAAGAATTGTACGCTAAGTTTTCAAAGTGTGCATTTTGGTTGGAAGAAGTTCAATTCCTCGGTCACATAGTGAACAAAGAAGGTATTAAGGTGGATCCGGCAAAGATAGAAACTGTTGAAAAGTGGGAAACCCCGAAAACTCCGAAACACATACGCCAGTTTTTAGGACTAGCTGGTTACTACAGAAGGTTCATCCAAGACTTTTCCAGAATAGCAAAACCCTTGACTGCATTAACGCATAAAGGGAAGAAATTTGAATGGAATGATGAACAAGAGAAAGCGTTTCAATTATTGAAGAAAAAGCTAACTACGGCACCTATATTGTCATTGCCTGAAGGGAATGATGATTTTGTGATTTATTGTGACGCATCAAAGCAAGGTCTCGGTTGTGTATTAATGCAACGAACGAAGGTGATTGCTTATGCGTCTAGACAATTGAAGATTCACGAACAAAATTATACGACGCATGATTTGGAATTAGGCGCGGTTGTTTTTGCATTAAAGACTTGGAGGCACTACTTATATGGGGTCAAAAGTATTATATATACCGACCACAAAAGTCTTCAACACATATTTAATCAGAAACAACTAAATATGAGGCAGCGTAGGTGGATTGAATTGTTGAATGATTACGACTTTGAGATTCGTTACCACCCGGGGAAGGCAAATGTGGTAGCCGATGCCTTGAGCAGGAAGGACAGAGAACCCATTCGAGTAAAATCTATGAATATAATGATTCATAATAACCTTACTACTCAAATAAAGGAGGCGCAACAAAGAGTTTTAAAAGAGGGAAATTTAAAGGATGAAATACCCAAAGGATCGGAGAAGCATCTTAATATTCGGGAAGACGGAACCCGGTATAGGGCTGAAAGGATTTGGGTACCAAAATTTGGAGATATGAGAGAAATGGTACTTAGAGAAGCTCATAAAACCAGATACTCAATACATCCTGGAACGGGGAAGATGTACAAGGATCTCAAGAAACATTTTTGGTGGCCGGGTATGAAAGTCGATGTTGCTAAATATGTAGGAGAATGTTTGACGTGTTCTAAGGTCAAAGCTGAGCATCAGAAACCATCAGGTCTACTTCAACAACCCGAAATCCTGGAATGGAAATGGGAAAACATTACCATGGATTTCATCACTAAATTGCCAAGGACTGCAAGTGGTTTTGATACTATTTGGGTAATAGTTGATCGTCTCACCAAATCAGCACACTTCCTGCCAATAAGAGAAGATGACAAGATGGAGAATTTAGCACGACTGTATTTGAAGGAAGTCGTCTCCAGACATGGAATACCAATCTCTATTATCTCTGATAGGGATGGCATATTTATTTCAAGATTCTGGCAGACATTACAGCAAGCATTAGAAACTCGTCTAGACATGAGTACTGCCTATCATCCACAAACTGATGGGCAGAGCGAAAGGACGATACAAACGCTTGAAGACATGCTACGAGCATGTGTTATTGATTTCGGAAACAGTTGGGATCGACATCTACCGTTAACAGAATTTTCCTACAACAACAGCTACCATTCAAGCATTGAGATGGCGCCGTTTGAAGCACTTTATGGTAGAAAGTGCAGGTCTCCGATTTGTTGGAGTGAAGTGGGGGATAGACAGATTACAGGTCCGGAGATTATAAAAGAAACTACCGAGAAGATCATCCAAATTCAACAACGGTTGAAAACCGCCCAAAGTCGACAAAAGAGCTACGCTGACATTAAAAGAAAAGATATAGAATTTGAAATTGGAGAGATGGTCATGCTTAAAGTTGCACCTTGGAAAGGCGTTGTTCGATTTGGTAAACGAGGGAAATTAAATCCAAGGTATATTGGACCATTCAAGATTATTGATCGTGTCGGACCAGTAGCTTACCGACTTGAGTTACCTCAACAACTCGCGGCTGTACATAACACTTTCCACGTCTCGAATTTGAAGAAATGTTTTGCTAAAGAAGATCTCACTATTCCGTTAGATGAAATCCAAATCAACAAAAAACTTCAATTCATCGAAGAACCCGTCGAAATAATGGATCGTGAGGTTAAAAGACTTAAGCAAAACAAGATACCAATTGTTAAGGTTCGATGGAATGCTCGTAGAGGACCCGAGTTCACCTGGGAGCGTGAAGATCAGATGAAGAAGAAATACCCGCATCTATTTCCAGAAGATTCGTCAACACCTTCAACAGCTTAAAATTTCGGGACGAAATTTATTTAACGGGTAGGTACTGTAGTGACCCGAACTTTTCCATGTTTATATATATTAATTGAGATTGATATTTACATGATTAAATGTTTCCAATATGTTAAGCAATCAAACTTGTTAAGACTTGATTAATTGAAATATGTTTCATATAGACAAATGACCACCCAAGTTGACCGGTGATTCACGAACGTTAAAACTTGTAAAAACTATATGATGACATATATATGGATATATATATATAGTTAACATGATACTATGATAAGTAAACATATCATTAAGTATGTTAACAATGAACTACATATGTAAAAACAAGACTACTAACTTAATGATTTTTAAACGAGACATATATGTAACGATTATCGTTGTAAAGACATTTAATGTATATATATCATATTAAGAGATATTCATACATGATAATATCATGATAATATAATAATTTAAAATCTTATTTGATACTATAAACATTGGGTTAGCAACATTTAACAAGATCGTTAACCTAAAGGTTTCAAAACAACACTTACATGTAACGACTAACGATGACTTAACGACTCAGTTAAAATGTATATACATGTAGTGTTTTAATATGTATTTATACACTTTTGAAAGACTTCAATACACTTATCAAAATACTTCTACTTAACAAAAATGCTTACAATTACATCCTCGTTCAGTTGCATCAACAATTCTACTCGTATGCACCCGTATTCGTACTCGTACAATACACAGCTTTTAGATGTATGTACTATTGGTATATACACTCCAATGATCAGCTCTTAGCAGCCCATGTGAGTCACCTAACACATGTGGGAACCATCATTTGGCAACTAGCATGAAATATCTCATAAAATTACAAAAATATGAGTAATCATTCATGACTTATTTACATGAAAACAAAATTACATATCCTTTATATCTAATCCATACACCAACGACCAAAAACACCTACAAACACTTTCATTCTTCAATTTTCTTCATCTAATTGATCTCTCTCAAGTTCTATCTTCAAGTTCTAAGTGTTCTTCATATATTCTACAAGTTCTAGTTACATAAAATCAAGAATACTTTCAAGTTTGCTAGCTCACTTCCAATCTTGTAAGGTGATCATCCAACCTCAAGAATCTTTGTTTCTTACAGTAGGTTATCATTCTAATACAACGTAATAATCATATTCAAACTTTGGTTCAATTTCTATAACTATAACAATCTTATTTCAGGTGATGATCTTACTTGAACTTGTTTTCGTGTCATGATTCTGCTTCAAGAACTTCGAGCCATCCAAGGATCCGTTGAAGCTAGATCCATTTTTCACTTTTCTAGTAGGTTTATCCAAGGAACTTAAGGTAGTAATGATGTTCATAACATCATTCAATTCATACATATAAAGCTATCTTTTTCGAAGGTTTAAACTTGTAATCACTAGAACATAGTTTAGTTAATTCTAAACTTGTTCGCAAACAAAAGTTAATCCTTCTAACTTGACTTTTAAAATCAACTAAACACATGTTCTATATCTATATGATATGCTAACTTAATGATTTAAAACCTGGAGACACGAAAAACACCGTAAAACCGGATTTACGCCGTCGTAGTAACACCGCGGGCTGTTTTGGGTTAGTTAATTAAAAACTATGATAAACTTTGATTTAAAAGTTGTTATTCTGAGAAAATGATTTTTATTATGAACATGAAACTATATCCAAAAATTATGGTTAAACTCAAAGTGGAAGTATGTTTTCTAAAATGGTCATCTAGACGTCGTTCTTTCGACTGAAATGACTACCTTTACAAAAACGACTTGTAACTTATTTTTCCGACTATAAACCTATACTTTTTCTGTTTAGATTCATAAAATAGAGTTCAATATGAAACCATAGCAATTTGATTCACTCAAAACGGATTTAAAATGAAGAAGTTATGGGTAAAACAAGATTGGATAATTTTTCTCATTTTAGCTACGTGAAAATTTGTAACAAATCTATTCCAACCATAACTTAATCAACTTGTATTGTATATTATGTAATCTTGAGATACCATAGACACGTATACAATGTTTCGACCTATCATGTCGACACATCTATATATATTTCGGAACAACCATAGACACTCTATATGTGAATGTTGGAGTTAGCTATACAGGGTTGAGGTTGATTCCAAAATATATATAGTTTGAGTTGTGATCAATACTGAGATACGTATACACTGGGTCGTGGATTGATTCAAGATAATATTTATCGATTTATTTCTGTACATCTAACTGTGGACAACTAGTTGTAGGTTACTAACGAGGACAGCTGACTTAATAAACTTAAAACATCAAAATATATTAAAAGTGTTGTAAATATATTTTGAACATACTTTGATATATATGTATATATTGTTATAGGTTCGTGAATCAACCAGTGGCCAAGTCTTACTTCCCGACGAAGTAAAAATCTGTGAAAGTGAGTTATAGTCCCACTTTTAAAATCTAATATTTTTGGGATGAGAATACATGCAGGTTTTATAAATAATTTACAAAATAGACACAAGTACGTGAAACTACATTCTATGGTTGAATTATCGAAATCGAATATGCCCCTTTTTATTAAGTCTGGTAATCTAAGAATTAGGGAACAGACACCCTAATTGACGCGAATCCTAAAGATAGATCTATTGGGCCTAACAAACCCCATCCAAAGTACCGGATGCTTTAGTACTTCGAAATTTATATCATATCCGAAGGGTGTCCCGGAATGATGGGGATATTCTTATATATGCATCTTGTTAATGTCGGTTACCAGGTGTTCACCATATGAATGATTTTTATCTCTATGTATGGGATGTGTATTGAAATATGAAATCTTGTGGTCTATTATTATGATTTGATATATATAGGTTAAACCTATAACTCACCAACATTTTTGTTAACGTTTTAAGCATGTTTATTCTCAGGTGATTATTAAGAGCTTCCGCTGTCGCATACTTAAATAAGTACGAGATTTGGAGTCCATGCTTGTATGATATTGTGTAAAAACTGCATTCAAGAAACTTATTTTGTTGTAACATATTTGTATTGTAAACCATTATGTAATGGTCGTGTGTAAACAGGATATTTTAGATTATCATTATTTGATAATCTACGTAAAGCTTTTTAAACCTTTATTGATGAAATAAAGGTTATGGTTTATTTTAAAATGAATGCAGTCTTTGAAAAACGTCTCATATAGAGGTCAAAACCTCGTAACGAAATCAATTAATATGGAACGTTTTTAATCAATAAGAACGGGACATTTCACTAGTTTCCCTACGAACCATTAGCTCTGATACCAACTATAACACCCCGCCAAATTACCATCTGACGGTGTGTTAATTTCGATCCCACAGTTAACAGTTACGCCCTCTATATGAGACGTTTAAAGCAATTGCATTTAATTTTATTTAAAAATATTAACTTTTAAAAACATAAGTCAATAATCCCAAAATAGAAACACTGTTGTGATCGTAACCACAAGCCAACAGTATTTAAACAGTATAAAAGTTTTAAATGCGAAAGTAAATAATGTTCTTTAAAATCAAATCCTGACTCCACGGCCAGTCATGCAGCAAACACAGCGGAAGCATACCTCTTAAGGACCTGAGAATAACAACACGCAAAAATAGGTTAACAAATAATGTTGGTGAATCTACAGGTTTAAAGTAATGTAACAGTATCTGAAAAACAGTTATCAGAAAAAATAGTTTAGTTTCCTTGACCACGAGATTCTATCGCTTGCAATAACAGAGCACCTGGATACTAGCAATGACCCGAGTATAGAAACTACTACACCCGACCTTACCTCGTAAAATGTTATACACTTGTTCAAATGTACTTAATGTTCAAAATAAATGCACCACTGCTTTTATAGTGGGTGAGGTTGTCAACCTAACGGATCCGTCCATCTAAATTGTGCTTACACCGATGGTATTAAAAGTATTCAAGCTAGAGGCTTTTTGAACAAACTCATTATGCATATGTGTAGTACTCATGTCAATATAAAAGTAATTGAAAATGTAAATGTAACAGCATGTATTCTCATCCCTGAAAACATGTAAAAAGCGGGACTGTAGACTCACCTTTGAATAAGCTCGGAATGAAAGACAAATGACTTGTACGGTTTAGACCCGAGTAATGTAACCTAAGTATACATATATAGGTTGGTCAATATATGTATCTTATATAAGTGTGGTTTCATAGTGTGCGTTGTCTTATTGCTCGACTCGACGCCTTTCAAGTAAAAGTCAACTATCTCATGCAAGTCAAACAAAGTCAACTGAAGTTAAACCGAAAGTCAAACTTGGTCAATGTGGTCAACTAAAGTCAACATCAGTAGGTTCATGCCAAATATTAGTCAACATGTTAAACCTAAGTCAAACAATACATTTTAGGTCATGAATGATCATTTTCACAATTTCAGTTTATCGTCATGCACAAAATTTATGAACACGTAGCATACTTAACACATAATCTCATAGTACAAAATTCAAGTAAATATGACAAACTCCAGATCATAATTACACTTAAAATCAATTCCAAAAAGTCCGGCCAGGGACTCATATGACAATTAAAAGTCAGGAATCAGAAGGGATACATTTGGGGTTTGCCAAGTCAGTTTCTGACCGCACACTGATTTCATTTTGACTATAACCGGAGTTAGGAACATGAAATTGATACAATACTAGTGGACATAGTTCAAGGACAAATCACAGTAATACATATCAAAAATATAGCCACTTTTGTTTAGCCAATTTGTACAGTTTATTCGTGCAATTTGATCATTCAGTTTTCAGCTCAAATCAGAGTTCACATAAAGTATGGCTCTATTGTGCCCAATGCATAAGGTTTAAGAGATTGACATAAACTAACAATAAGTCCCATATCATGTTAAGTTTCATTTTACAGAAGCATACATGCTCAAACAATACACAAAATTCACAAAGTACAAAATCGTGAACAATTTACATATTCGATTCTCATTTAGTTAGTCACATTCGCATACGATTATCCGAAGATCTAGATACAATTAGCCTATGATATCCACATGAAAGATGAATTACTTTTTATCTAATTTTCAAATATGCAAATCTTTAATCACATACATTAACACATTTTATCATACAAGATTATTTTCATGCAAGTGCTGTATAAAACTACTTTTACACTAATTCTAGCATATCTCGGGCTATACATAAGCAAAAGACATGATATCCTAGTCTAACTTGAGTGTTTTTAAATTATATTTCCAGTGGTATAAGTCTCACATGCCAATTCGTTTTCTATCAATACCATATTTCTGATCAAGCAACAAAAACACAACGATAATTCAAATCGACATAACTTAATCATACGGAAACAAAATCAAGCGAATCCAAAGCCTAAAATCAATAGTTTTTCGCAAGGAATCTGATTATAACATAATAATTAGCATTTGAAAAACTTAGTTTTTCTGATCAAACAAATACAAATTCGTTTTTAAACCCTAGCGCATCAAACAATCAAAATAACGATTACAATTAACACGTACGCGTATAGACTTGAGCAATTGACAACATAACTATGAAACTTTATAAAAATCAGATTTTTAAGAATTAGGGTTCATGTAAATATACCTTAGATCAACAATCAAAGCACACCAATACGTAGAGGATAACGCGAATTGCAACTTTTGTTCTTGAGGTTTAATCAAAAATTGAGTTTGAGGGTGTGTGTATGTGTGAGTTGGGCGACGGACAAAGGGAGGGAGGGAGCCAAAAAAATCGACTGGAATAATAGGGTAGGGATTATGGCAGTGTTTAATCCTCACAAATTAATTTATATTAAACCCTAGTTTTACAAATTAGCGCATAAGTCCCTAAAATTATCAAAAATTAAAATATAAGGGGGGTATGGGGAGGGGTCGGCCGAATGGGGCCCTCATGGGGTTCCTGGGCTCTCGTTTTGCAATCTCATGTAATCGTGGTCCGTTTTAAGTGTCGTTTAGTTGTACCGAAGGCCCGGAACGCTAACCCGATCATTAAATGCAACCAATTGTCTAATTTATTAAAAACCCAATAAATTAAATATTTTAAAAAGTTAATAATTAATAAAATTAATTATTATAATAAACCCGAGCGTTTCGTTGCTCAAAAAGCTTTTATCAAAATCGTATCGCTTTTATCGTATTTCATTATCCGAAATATTTATTTGAATTAATATCATCCCATATCAATTATTAAAACCCTCCGAAGATCAAGTACTCATTTAATACACATAAACGCATAAAAGTTAAATAATCGCCGTTAAATAAACTAACGAAAGGTTAATGGAAGTAACGGAAAAATCAGGGTTGTTACAGTTTTCCCTGGTTAAGATATATATTTTAAGTAAATATGTAGCAACATAAGTATATGCATAAAATTAGATATATATTTTTAAGTAAATATTTTAAGTAAATATATTTTAAGATATATATTTTAGAAGAATGTTACTTTTTTCGAGCTTTACAGCCTGATCATGTTCCATAGCATTTGTCTTTTCAATTCTTGATTGCCCTGCAGGCCTAACTTTGCAAGTTTTAAATCAATATATCAAGAGCATTTAACACTAAATTAATATGAAGTTGAAATCGATTATCAGATTGTTATAATTTCAAGTTGTAACAATAGTATATTAAAAATCTTTGATATCAAGTTATTCATGGTGTTTTTCCATCGATCTACTTGTTTCAATGTGTGTAGGTACAAAAGGATAATGTTTTGTTATTTATGACATTATTGTATATGACTAATATTTGTAACTTTTATGTAGTTATACAAAGCTAATTTGACGATGAGGAGTCAGCTTGCTATTTTGACGGATATAAAAACAATAATAGAGGGTACGAAAAGAGAGAAGCTATTCAGGGCCACTTGTTTTGGGAAGTGGTTGGATCTTGGGATTCAACATTTAGATGGGTCCTTAGTACATACTATTTTGCAGCATCAGTTGGATCCAGGTAGTAAAGTCGATCTTAATGTACATCCGTTACAATACCAGTTAGGCTCTCACGTACTAAAGTTTGGAGCAAAAGAGTTTTGTTTAATTTCGGGTTTGGGATTTGGTAAAATAAATTGGAGAGAGTTTGAACCGCTTGATTTAAAATCTTTTCGCGATAAAGTATTTAAAGATGTCGATTCTCGCTCCATCCATGTTAGTGACGTGAAGGCATTGTTTAAAAATACCGTTAGTTTTGCAAATCTTAAAGACGATGATGCAGTCCGTGTTTGTTTATTGTTGGTGTATAAGGTTGTATTTGCCGGAGGTGGTGGTGATAAGCATAATGTGGTAGATAGTGAATTTTTGGGTCTGGTGGAGGATCTCGATAAATGGAACCGTTTCCCGTAGGGTTATCACATATGGGCATTAACTTACCCTCAGCTTAAGAATGCAGTTCCAAGTCGAAGGCGAAGACATTTTCATGACATACGAGAACATGGGAAAGCGACTTACACATTGCAACGTTTTATATGGATTTTTCAGATATGGATTTTGGAGACCTTCCTTATTGCCAAAATTAAATGGTGGAAAATTAGACCAGAAATCCTACCTAGGGGGGTTCGTTGGTATAAAAATACGAGGGTTAGTGTAGATCTGAGCAACTGGTTCTTACCGGATTACCCAGAGGTGAGATTTTTTCTTTTATGCTTATGTTATTATATTTTATTTTAAAAAACCAACTAATTATATTAACTTTATATTTATAGGGTCTGATTCCTAAAACTATATCAATGTTTCCAGCCGAGGAAACAACAGATTGGTGGTTAGCAAGTCGGTCGTTCTTTCAAAATAAAGTTTAGGTTGACGGGTGTCCTATTGATCAGCCTACTACCATACATACCGAACCTACTACTTCACCCCCTAATCCTTGTAATGCAAACTCCGAGACTCTTATTGCAACATGCCATCCTTCAACGGGCCCAAGGTTCGTGCCGCTTGAGGAATATAAGAAGTTAGAGCATCTTGTTTTTACGTTGCAAAAAGATGTGGTCAAGTTTGCAAGGGAATTATACGAAGTTAGAGCGACAGGTATATTTTAATATGTTATTGTAAGTTATCATCATTGTTTACAAATATTCACAAATATTATTAATAACCTTCTAATATTAAATTTCAGGTACTCCCGGACAATCGAAGTTAAGACATTGTAGTTCATCCCGTTTTCCCTAATCCTGCTGGCGAAGATGACAAATTTTCTGATTTCATCGTTGAACATGATGGAGTTGCTGACCCGAAACCTTCCTTTAATGAATAGAAAAAAAGTCAAATGAGCGATTTGGATCTCAACCTGGATTTTAATGAAAGTTTAGATCTGAACTTCTTAGACGATTCACCTCAGGTTAGTTGTTTTCATATATAAATCATATTATTATAACCAGGGGTGAGCGTCCTACTATACCGGTATATACATGTGGTCTATTACATCTTAATTTGTTGAACAGTTATATACATGTGGTCTATTTTCTGTATTATGTGATTTTGCATACTGTTTTCAGACCATCTCCAATTAACCACATACTCTAACAATATATTATGATTATGATTATGATATTATGATTATGGTGAAAGAATTCTCATACAGTAGAAAGAATTCACCTATCTACTACCATGTACTTTATGAATGGATTCTATATAGTAAAAATTTGGTGAACTGCTGACTAACAACTAATTTACAGTATATGTTACGAAAAGAGTAGATATTAAGGCCATGCATTTAAAACAAATAGGACCTGTCCAATATGCATTTTTAGATCAAACTTTTTTCTAACGTACGTAACAAATTTCTCGTAGGTGGTATTAACGTTCAAGTTAACACCACGTATACTAGTATGTGTCACTAACATGACTCTAACTTCTTTTTGTGAAATCATTAGGAAATAAAATTCAAAAGTTGAAGATAATGAGTTGAAAAAATAATAGAAAGATGCTTACACCATGGATATGTATCCCTTTAAAAGTTAAAAATGTTCAACAATGGTCAAAACGTTCTCAGACTCGAACTTTCGTACAATTGAGTTGAAAAGTACACTTTTTAGGAGATTATTCATACAATATGAGTTGACAACTCCACTTTTTAGCGAAATTTTGGTACAACTTTTGTTTGATAACTCAACTTTTAAGCGTAAGTTTGGTACAATTGAGTTGACAACTCCACTTTTTAGCGAAATTTTGGTACAACTATAGTTTGATAACTCAACTTTTAAGCGTATGTTTGGTACAATTGAGTTGACAACTCCACTTTTTAGCGAAATTTTGGTACAACTTTAGTTTGACAACTCAACTTTTAAGCGTAAGTTTTTTACAATCAGTTGACAAATCCACTTTTTAGCGAAATTTTGGTACAACTTTAGTTTGACAACTCAACTTTTAAGCGTAAGTTTGGTACAATTCAGTTGACAACTCCACTTTTTAGCGAAATTTTGGTGCACTTTAGTTTGACAACTCAACTATTAAGCGTAAGTTTGGTACAATTCGGTTGACAACTCCACTTTTTAGCGAAATTTTGGTACAGTTAAGTTAACGTACATTTTGACAATATATATACTACACACAAACATACATAGCAAAACCAACATATCATCATTTTATACGATTAAGTTCAAAATCCTCTCAAAATCTTCCACAAGATGTTAACAACTCAGAAGTAGATTATGGTAGTTTGATTTCATTGGATATCCATTATGGTGGTGACGTTACGAATGCGTGGAAGTCATACGTTGACGGAGACAAAATGTCTTTTAAGTTGTCCGAGTCTTCAATCTTCTTTTTATCATACTTGCACGAAATAATCAAAAAAGAAATACCGGACAGGTATTCGCACATTACCTATTTTGACGAAGAAGAGGGAAAATTTAAGAATCTATGTTCAGATGAAAAATTTGATGAGCTAAAAGAAAAGGCGAAGTTAATGTCCGATGATACACTTAGGTTGTATCTTTTAAAATATGAATCACCTGAACGTGATTACTGGTTTCGTTCCGGACCTGCAGATCCTGATTCCTATTATTCTGATTAGGTTATGTATTTGTTTTAATAAAGTATTAGGATGTTTTTTATTAAAGTAATTTTGGATGTTTTTAGGAACTTTTAATAATGTAATTTACGAAGTTTTTAAATTGTAATCGCTTATTTTTAGTGTGTTTTTATTTAATTTAACTTGAAGCATTACGAAGGTGTAAACAAAAACTTTAAAGTATACAAAACAAATACAAAATATATTAAACGTGTTGTATGTAGTAATTGAAGACATTAATAGAAATTCAAATAGTACGATAAACTTGCATTAATAAAAATGGTTACAAATAAATCCTAAAGACCGTTATAAACGGAATATTATTTTAATCTTAAAAACGTAGAAAGTACAACACCATTTTTGAGTCAACTACTTCAATGATTTCTTCTAATTTATGAAGACCTTCAACGACACTCCCGAGAAGCAGAAGAACCATCTTGGTAGAATACCTGTATAAGCATAACATTATTTGACCAGTTACCACATTACACTTGCCCTAGGTACGGTACGAGATTCACCATGTTTCGGTAGGTTGAGATAATTATATAGTTTTGTAAGCAACATTCCAAAAGGTAAAGGATAAAAGGGCATTTCTATAGTGTCTTGCATCCGGTTAAGAATGATGTTTCCAACATCAAAATGTGTACCATTCATGATCTAAAAAATCATAAGTGCCTCCAAAACTAGCACATCATCATCATTGGTCGCAGGTTGATATCGGCTAAAAAGTCACGTTTTCACCCCGGTATTAAGGCCCAAAAACAAGAAAGATTCGAACTTTGTCGGAAAAATACCCACTTCGTCAGTTAGAATTGAAGAACAAGTAATTATGAAGACGGTGCAAAAAGAATCAAGAGAATCGGAGCTAAAACGAAGATTCTAGAGCAAAAACGGTGAAAGACAAGAAATCAAGTTACGATACAGGGAATCCAGCTGACCAGGCAAGCCAAACGGCCTGCCAAATGGCTTTCCTGGCTCACAAATGGCCTGTCAAATAGCTTTCCTGGCTCAAAAACGGCCTGCCAAACGGCCAGGGCAAACGGCCCTTGCAAACGGCTTGGCTTGGCAAACGGCCCCTGCAAACGGCCTGCCAAACCGCCTGCCAGGCCGTTTGCAGGGAAAAATTTAGCTTATTTAAATGGTTTTTGTCATTCATTCCAACACATACTTCAATTCACTTCTTTCTCTCTCTTGTACAATATTAGTCATACTTTCAAGGTTTTCGACTCCGTGCGGGAAACCTAGTACCCGGAGAAGAACGCTGAAGATTGTATTAGGAGCGGTCTGGAGTCTTGAAGTTGTCACTTTTGTATTCGGAACTCGTTTAATCTACTGGTCCTTCTATCCTTTATCTTTATATAATGTCTTCTATCATTATGTTCTGTGATATTGTTGCCATGATTAGCGAGTAGTTATCTTTAGTGTATTCTATGATGTAAGCAGTTATAATGCTGAAATAATGTTATGGTTTGTGTATGTCGTTGAAATGCTTTCTGATTATGCTTTAAACTCAATCACTTTTCCAACTAATAGAATGTAGCTATTGGCTCTGTTATTGGGAAGTCGTGAACCCCTATTCAAAGTACACTATATGTGTTACCCCTTGGTAAGAGAAGTCTATTGGATACAACGTAAGATCGACTGAGGCACACCGGTTGTAGTAAGTATATCGAGCTTTGGATTCTGACTGAGGACTCTTTCGTAGTGAAACATCTGACTAGACACTTAGTACATTGTCGGTCCTAGACCATGCTGATGTAGTCTGAAATGTCCTGTTCTTATTGATTAAAAACATTCCATATTAATTGATTTCGTTGCGAGGTTTTGACCTCTATATGAGACGTTTTTCAAAGACTGCATTCATTTTTAAAACAAACCATAACCTTTATTTCATAGATAAAGGTTTTAAAAAGCTTTACGTAGATTATCAAATAATGATAATCTAAAATATCCTGTTTACACACGACCATTACATAATGGTTTACAATACAAATATGTTACAACAAAATAAGTTTCTTGAATGCAGTTTTTACACAATATCATACAAGCATGGACTACAAATCTCGTCCTTATTTAAGTATGCGACAGCGGAAGCTCTTAATAATCACCTTAGAATAAACATGCTTAAAACGTCAACAAAAATGTTGGTGAGTTATAGGTTTAACCTATATATATCAAATCATAATAATAGACCACAAGATTTCATATTTCAATACACATCCCATACATAGAGATAAAAAACATTCATATGGTGAACACCTGGTAACCGACATTAACAAGATGCATATATAAGAATATCCCCATCATTCCGGGACACCCTTCGGATATGATATAAATTTCGAAGTACTAAAGCATCCGGTACTTTGGATGGGGTTTGTTAGGCCCAATAGATCTATCTTTAGAATTCGCGTCAATTAGGGTGTCTGTTCCCTAATTCTTAGATTACCATACTTAATAAAAAGGGGCATATTCGATTTCGATAATTCAACCATAGAATGTAGTTTCACGTACTTGTGTCTATTTTGTAAATCATTTATAAAACCTGCATGTATTCTCATCCCAAAAATATTAGATTTTAAAAGTGGGACTATAACTCACTTTCACAGATTTTTACTTTGTCGAGAAGTAAGACTTGGCCACTGGTTGATTCACGAACCTATAACAATATATACATATATATCAAAGTATGTTCAAAATATATTTACAACACTTTTAATATATTTTGATGTTTTAAGTTTATTAAGTCAGCTGTCCTCGTTAGTAACCTACAACTAGTTGTCCACAGTTAGATGTACAGAAATAAATCGATAAATATTATCTTGAATCAATCCACGACCCAGTGTATACGTATCTCAGTATTGATCACAACTCAAACTATATATATTTTGGAATCAACCTCAACCCTGTATAGCTAACTCCAACATTCACATATAGAGTGTCTATGGTTGTTCCGAAATATATATAGATGTGTCGACATGATAGGTCAAAACATTGTATACGTGTCTATGGTATCTCAAGATTACATAATATACAATACAAGTTGATTAAGTTATGGTTGGAATAGATTTGTTACCAATTTTCACGTAGCTAAAATGAGAAAAATTATCCAATCTTGTTTTACCCATAACTTCTTCATTTTAAATCCGTTTTGAGTGAATCAAATTGCTATGGTTTCATATTGAACTCTATTTTATGAATCTAAACAGAAAAAGTATAGGTTTATAGTCGGAAAAATAAGTTACAAGTCGTTTTTGTAAAGGTAGTCATTTCAGTCGAAAGAACGACGTCTAGATGACCATTTTAGAAAACATACTTCCACTTTGAGTTTAACCATAATTTTTGGATATAGTTTCATGTTCATAATAAAAATCATTTTCTCAGAATAACAACTTTTAAATCAAAGTTTATCATAGTTTTTAATTAACTAACCCAAAACAGCCCGCGGTGTTACTACGACGACGTAAATCCGGTTTTACGGTGTTTTTCGTGTTTCCAGGTTTTAAATCATTAAGTCAGCATATCATATAGATATAGAACATGTGTTTAGTTGATTTTAAAAGTCAAGTTAGAAGGGTTAACTTTTGTTTGCGAACAAGTTTAGAAATAACTAAACTATGTTATAGTGATTACAAGTTTAAACCTTCGAATAAGATAGCTTTATATGTATGAATCGAATGATGTTATGAACATCATTACTACCTTAAGTTCCTTGGAAAAACCTACTGGAAAAGAGAAAAATGGATCTAGCTTCAACGGATCCTTGGATGGCTCGAAGTTCTTGAAGCAGAATCATGACACGAAAACAAGTTCAAGTAAGATCATCACTTGAAATAAGATTGTTATAGTTATAGAAATTGAACCAAAGTTTGAATATTATTATTACCTTGTATTAGAATGATAACCTACTGTAAGAAACAAAGATTTCTTGAGGTTGGATGATCACCTTACAAGATTGGAAGTGAGCTAGCAAACTTGAAAGAATTCTTGATTTTATGTAACTAGAACTTGTAGAATATATGAAGAACACTTAGAACTTGAAGATAGAACTTGAGAGAGATCAATTAGATGAAGAAAATTGAAGAATGAAAGTGTTTGTAGGTGTTTTTGGTCGTTGGTGTATGGATTAGATATAAAGGATATGTAATTTTGTTTTCATGTAAATAAGTCATGAATGATTACTCATATTTTGTAATTTTATGAGATATTTCATGCTAGTTGCCAAATGATGGTTCTCACATGTGTTAGGTGACCCACATGGGCTGCTAAGAGCTGATCATTGGAGTGTATATACCAATAGTACATACATCTAAAAGCTGTGTATTGTACGAGTACGAATACGGGTGCATACGAGTAGAATTGTTGATGAAACTGAACGAGGATGTAATTGTAAGCATTTTTGTTAAGTAGAAGTATTTTGATAAGTGTATTGAAGTCTTTCAAAAGTGTATAAATACATATTAAAACACTACATGTATATACATTTTAACTGAGTCGTTAAGTCATCGTTAGTCGTTACATGTAAGTGTTGTTTTGAAACCTTTAGGTTAACGATCTTGTTAAATGTTGTTAACCCAGTGTTTATAATATAAAATGAGATTTTAAATTATTATATTATCATGATATTACCATGTATGAATATCTCTTAATATGATATATATACATTAAATGTCTTTACAACGATAATCGTTACATATATGTCTCGTTTAAAAATCATTAAGTTAGTAGTCTTGTTTTTACATATGTAGTTCATTGTTAATATACTTAATGATATGTTTACTTATCATAGTATCATGTTAACTATATATATATATATATATATATATATATATATATATATATATATATATATATATATATATATATATATATATATATATATATATATATATATATCCATATATATGTCATCATATAGTTTTTACAAGTTTTAACGTTCGTGAATCACCGGCCAACTTGGGTGGTCAATTGTCTATATGAAACATATTTCAATTAATCAAGTCTTAACAAGTTTGATTGCTTAACATGTTGGAAACATTTAATCATGTAAATATCAATCTCAATTAATATATATAAACATGGAAAAGTTCGGGTCACTACAGTACCTACCCGTTAAATAAATTTCGTCCCGCAATTTTAAGCTGTTGAAGGTGTTGACGAATCTTCTGGAAATAGATGCGGGTATTTCTTCTTCATCTGATCTTCACGCTCCCAGGTGAACTCGGGTCCTCTACGAGCATTCCATCGAAGCTTAACAATTGGTATCTTGTTTTGCTTAAGTCTTTTAACCTCACGATCCATTATTTCGACGGGTTCTTCGATGAATTGAAGTTTTTCGTTGATTTGGATTTCATCTAACGGAATAGTGAGATCTTCTTTAGCAAAACATTTCTTTAAATTTGAGACGTGGAAAGTGTTATGTACAGCCGCGAGTTCTTGAGGTAACTCAAGTCGGTAAGCTACTGGTCCGACACGATCAATAATCTTGAATGGTCCAATATACCTTGGATTTAATTTCCCTCGTTTACCAAATCGAACAATGCCTTTCCAAGGTGCAACTTTAAGCATGACCATCTCTCCAATTTCAAATTCTATATCTTTTCTTTTAATGTCAGCGTAGCTCTTTTGTCGACTTTGGGCGGTTTTCAACCGTTGTTGAATTTGGATGATCTTCTCGGTAGTTTCTTGTATAATCTCCGGACCCGTAATCTGTCTATCCCCCACTTCGCTCCAACAAATCAGAGACCTGCACTTTCTACCATAAAGTGCTTCAAACGGCGCCATCTCAATGCTTGAATGGTAGCTGTTGTTGTAGGAAAATTTTGCTAACGGTAGATGTCGATCCCAACTGTTTTCGAAATCAATAACACATGCTCGTAGCATGTCTTCAAGCGTTTGTATCGTCCTTTCGCTCTGCCCATCAGTTTGTGGATGATAGGCAGTACTCATGTCTAGACGAGTTCCTAATGCTTGCTGTAATGTCTGAAATGTCCCGTTCTTATTGATTAAAAACGTTCCATATTAATTGATTTCGTTGCGAGGTTTTGACCTCTATATGAGACGTTTTTCAAAGACTGCATTCATTTTAAAACAAACCATAACCTTTATTTCATCAATAAAGTTTTAAAAAGCTTTACGTAGATTATCAAATAATGATAATCTAAAATATCCTGTTTACACACAACCATTACATAATGGTTTACAATACAAATATGTTACAACAAAATAAGTTTCTTGAATGCAGTTTTTACACAATATCATACAAGCATGGACTCCAAATCTCGTCCTTATTTAAGTATGCGACATCGAAAGCTCTTAATAATCACCTGAGAATAAACATGCTTAAAACGTCAACAAAAATGTTGGTGAGTTATAGGTTTAACCTATATATATCAAATCATAATAATAGACCACAAGATTTCGTATTTCAATACACATCCCATACATAGAGATAAAAATCATTCATATGGTGAACACCTGGTAACCGACATTAACAAGATGCATATATAAGAATATCCCCATCATTCCGGGACACCCTTCGGATATGATATAAATTTCGAAGTACTAAAGCATCCGGTACTTTGGATGGGGTTTGTTAAGCCCAATAGATCTATCTTTAGGATTCGTGTCAATTAGGGTGTCTGTTCCCTAATTCTTAGATTACCAGACTTAATAAAAAGGGGGCATATTCGATTTCGATAATTCAACCATAGAATGTAGTTTCATGTACTTGTGTCTATTTTGTACATCATTTATAAAACCTGCATGTATTCTCATCCCTAAAATATTAGATTTTAAAAGTGGGACTATAACTCACTTTCACAGATTTTTACTTCGTCGGGAAGTAAGACTTGGCCACTGGTTGATTCACGAACCTATAACAATATATACATATATATCAAAGTATGTTCAAAATATATTTACAACACTTTTAATATATTTTGATGTTTTAAGTTTATTAAGTTAGCTGTCCTCGTTAGTAACCTACAACTAGTTGTCCACAGTTAGATGTACAGAAATAAATCGATAAATATTATCTTGAATCAATCCACGACCCAGTGTATACGTATCTCAGTATTGATCACAACTCAAACTATATATATTTTGGAATCAACCTCAACCCTGTATAGCTAACTCCAACATTCACATATAGAGTGTCTATGGTTGTTCCGAAATATATATAGATGTGTCGACATGATAGGTCGAAACATTGTATACGTGTCTATGGTATCTCAAGATTACATAATATACAATACAAGTTGATTAAGTTATGGTAGGAATAGATTTGTTACCAATTTTCACGTAGCTAAAATGAGAAAAATTATCCAATCTTGTTTTACCCATAACTTCTTCATTTTAAATCCGTTTTGAGTGAATCAAATTGCTATGGTTTTATATTGAACTCTATTTTATGAATCTAAACAGAAAAAGTATAGGTTTATAGTCGGAAAAATAAGTTACAAGTCGTTTTTGTAAAGGTAGTCATTTCAGTCGAAAGAACGACGTCTAGATGACCATTTTAGAAAACATACTTCCACTTTGAGTTTAACCATAATTTTTGGATATAGTTTCATGTTCATAATAAAAAAATTTTTCTCAGAATAACAACTTTTAAATCAAAGTTTATCATAGTTTTTAATTAACTAACCCAAAACAGCCCGTGGTGTTACTACGACGGCGTAAATCCGGTTTTACGGTGTTTTTCGTGTTTCCAGGTTTTAAATCATTAAGTTAGCATATCATATAGATATAGAACATATGTTTAGTTGATTTTAAAAGTCAAGTTAGAAGGATTAACTTTTGTTTGCGAACAAGTTTAGAATTAACTAAACTTTGTTCTAGTGATTACAAGTTTAAACCTTCGAATAAGATAGCTTTATATGTATGAATCGAATGATGTTATGAACATCATTACTACCTTAAGTTCCTTGGATAAACCTACTGGAAAAGAGAAAAATGGATCTAGCTTCAACGGATCCTTGGATGGCTCGAAGTTCTTGAAGCAGAATCATGACACGAAAACAAGTTCAAGTAAGATCATCACTTGAAATAAGATTGTTATAGTTATAGAAATTGAATCAAAGTTTGAATATGATTATTACCTTGTATTAGAATGATAACCTACTGTAAGAAACAAAGATTTCTTGAGGTTGGATGATCACCTTACAAGATTGGAAGTGAGCTAGCAAACTTGAAAGTATTCTTGATTTTATGTAACTAGAACTTGTAGAATATATGAAGAACACTTAGAACTTGAAGATAGAACTTGAGAGAGATCAATTAGATGAATAAAATTGAAGAATGAAAGTGTTTGTAGGTGTTTTTGGTCGTTGGTGTATGGATTAGATATAAAGGATATGTAATTTTGTTTTCATGTAAATAAGTCATGAATGATTACTCATATTTTTGTAATTTTATGAGATATTTCATGCTAGTTGCCAAATGATGGTTCCCACATGTGTTAGGTGACTCACATGGGCTGCTAAGAGCTGATCATTGGAGTGTATATACCAATAGTACATACATCTAAAAGCTGTGTATTGTACGAGTACGAATACGGGTGCATACGAGTAGATTTGTTGATGAAACTGAACGAGGATGTAATTGTAAGCATTTTTGTTAAGTAGAAGTATTTTGATAAGTGTATTGAAGTCTTTCAAAAGTGTATAAATACATATTAAAACACTACATGTATATACATTTTAACTGAGTCGTTAAGTCATCGTTAGTCGTTACATGTAAGTGTTGTTTTGAAACCTTTAGGTTAACGATCTTGTTAAATGTTGTTAACCCAATGTTTATAATATCAAATAAGATTTTAAATTATTATATTATCATGATATTATCATGTATGAATATCTCTTAATATGATATATATATCCATTAAATGTCTTTACAACGATAATCGTTACATATATGTCTCGTTTAAAAATCATTAAGTTAGTAGTCTTGTTTTTACATATGTAGTTCATTGTTAATATACTTAATGATATGTTTACTTATCATAGTATCATGTTAAATATATATATATCCATATATATGTCATCATATAGTTTTTACAAGTTTTAACGTTCGTGAATCACCGGTCAACTTGGGTGGTCAATTGTCTATATGAAACATATTTCAATTAATCAAGTCTTAACAAGTTTGATTGCTTAACATGTTGGAAACATTTAATCATGTAAATATCAATCTCAATTAATATATATAAACATGGAAAAGTTCGGGTCACTACAGTACCTACCCGTTAAAGAAATTTCGTCCCGAAATTTTAAGCTGTTGAAGGTGTTGACGAATCTTCTGGAAATAGATGCGGGTATTTCTTCTTCATCTGATCTTCACACTCCCAGGTGAACTCGGGTCCTCTACGAGCATTCCATCAAACCTTAACAATTGGTATCTTGTTTTGCTTAAGTCTTTTAACCTCACGATCCATTATTTCGACGGGTTCTTCGATGAATTGAAGTTTTTCGTTGATTTGGATTTCATCTAATGGAATAGTGAGATCTTCTTTAGCAAAAAATTTCTTCAAATTCGAGACGTGGAAAGTGTTATGTACAGCCGCGGGTTGTTGAGGTAACTCAAGTCGGTAAGCTACTGGTCCGACACGATCAATAATCTTGAATGGTCCAATATACCTTGGATTTAATTTCCCTCGTTTACCAAATCGAACAACGCCTTTCCAAGGTGCAACTTTAAGCATGACCATCTCTCCAATTTCAAATTCTATATCTTTTCTTTTAATGTCAGCGTAGCTCTTTTGTCGACTTTGGGCGGTTTTCAATCGTTTTTGAATTTGGATGATCTTCTCGGTAGTTTCTTGTATAATCTCCGGACCCGTAATCTGTCTATCCCCCACTTCACTCCAACAAATCGGAGACCTACACTTTCTACCATAAAGTGCTTCAAACGGCGCCATCTCAATGCTTGAATGGTAGCTGTTGTTGTAGGAAAATTCTGCTAACGGTAGATGTCGATCCCAACTGTTTCCGAAATCAATAACACATGCTCGTAGCATGTCTT
Organism: Rutidosis leptorrhynchoides; assembly: GCF_046630445.1. Lineage (NCBI taxonomy): Eukaryota > Viridiplantae > Streptophyta > Magnoliopsida > Asterales > Asteraceae > Rutidosis > Rutidosis leptorrhynchoides. The sequence goes on from NC_092336.1 coordinate 423,547,663, forward strand.
CAAGCGTTTGTATCGTCCTTTTGCTCTGCCCATCAGTTTGTGGATGATAGGCAGTACTCATGTCTAGACGAGTTCCTAATGCTTGCTGTAATGTCTGCCAGAATCTTGAAATAAATCTGCCATCCCTATCAGAGATAATAGAGATTGGTATTCCATGTCTGGAGACGACTTCCTTCAAATACAGTCGTGTTAACTTCTCCATCTTGTCATCTTCTCTTATTGGCAGGAAGTGTGCTGATTTGGTGAGACGATCAACTATTACCCAAATAGTATCAAAATCACTTGCAGTCCTTGGCAATTTAGTGATGAAATCCATGGTAATGTTTTCCCATTTCCATTTCGGGATTTCGGGTTGTTGAAGTAGACCTGATGCTCAGCTTTGACCTTAGAACACGTCAAACATTCTCCTACGTATTTAGCAACATCGGCTTTCATACCCGGCCACCAAAAATGTTTCTTGAGATCCTTGTACATCTTCCCCGTTCCAGGATGTATTGAGTATCTGGTTTTATGAGCTTCTCTAAGTACCATTTCTCTCATATCTCCAAATTTTGGTACCCAAATCCTTTCAGCCCTATACCGGGTTCCGTCTTCCCGAATATTAAGATGCTTCTCCGATCCTTTGGGTATTTCATCCTTTAAATTTCCCTCTTTTAAAACTCCTTGTTGCGCCTCCTTTATTTGAGTAGTAAGGTTATTATGAATCATTATATTCATAGATTTTACTCGAATGGGTTCTCTGTCCTTCCTGCTCAAGGCATCGGCTACCACATTTGCCTTTCCCGGGTGGTAACGAATCTCAAAGTCGTAATCATTCAACAATTCAATCCACCTACGCTGCCTCATATTCAGTTGTTTCTGATTAAATATGTGTTGAAGACTTTTGTGGTCGGTATATATAATACTTTTGACCCCATATAAGTAGTGCCTCCAAGTCTTTAATGAAAAAACAACCGCGCCTAATTCCAAATCATGCGTCGTATAATTTTGTTCGTGAATCTTCAATTGTCTAGACGCATAAGCAATCACCTTCGTTCGTTGCATTAATACACAACCGAGACCTTGCTTTGATGCGTCACAATAAATCACAAAATCATCATTCCCTTCAGGCAATGACAATATAGGTGCCGTAGTTAGCTTTTTCTTCAATAACTGAAACGCTTTCTCTTGTTCACCATTCCATTCAAATTTCTTCCCTTTATGCGTTAATGCTGAAATGTCCCGTTCTTATTGATTAAAAACGTTCCATATTAATTGATTTCGTTGCGAGGTTTTGACCTCTATATGAGACGTTTTTCAAAGACTGCATTCATTTTAAAACAAACCATAACCTTTATTTCATCAATAAAGGTTTAAAAAGCTTTACGTAGATTATCAAATAATGATAATCTAAAATATCCTGTTTACACACGACCATTACATAATGGTTTACAATACAAATATGTTACAACAAAATAAGTTTCTTGAATGCAGTTTTTACACAATATCATACAAGCATGGACTCCAAATCTCGTCCTTATTTAAGTATGCGACAGCGGAAGCTCTTAATAATCACCCGAAAATAAACATGCTTAAAACGTCAACAAAAATGTTGGTGAGTTATAGGTTTAACCTATATATATTAAATCATAATAATAGACCACAAGATTTCATATTTCAATACACATCCCATACATAGAGATAAAAATCATTCATATGGTGAACACCTGGTAACCGACATTAACAAGATGCATATATAAGAATATCCCCATCATTCCGGGACACCCTTCGGATATGATATAAATTTCGAAGTACTAAAGCATCCGGTACTTTGGATGGGGCTTGTTGGGCCCGATAGATCTATCTTTAGGATTCGCGTCAATTAGGGTGTCTGTTCCCTAATTCTTAGATTACCAGACTTAATAAAAAGGGGCATATTCGATTTCGATAATTCAACCATAGAATGTAGTTTCACGTACTTGTGTCTATTTTGTAAATCATTTATAAAACCTGCATGTATTCTCATCCCAAAAATATTAGATTTTAAAAGTGGGACTATAACTCACTTTCACAGATTTTTACTTCGTCGGGAAGTAAGACTTGGCCACTGGTTGATTCACGAACCTATGACAATATATACATATATATCAAAGTATGTTCAAAATATATTTACAACACTTTTAATATATTTTGATGTTTTAAGTTTATTAAGTCAGCTGTCCTCGTTAGTAACCTACAACTAGTTGTCCACAGTTAGATGTACAGAAATAAATCGATAAATATTATCTTGAATCAATCCACGACCCAGTGTATACGTATCTCAGTATTGATCACAACTCAAACTATATATATTTTGGAATCAACCTCAACCCTGTATAGCTAACTCCAACATTCACATATAGAGTGTCTATGGTTGTTCCGAAATATATATAGATGTGTCGACATGATAGGTCGAAACATTGTATACGTGTCTATGGTATCTCAAGATTACATAATATACAATACAAGTTGATTAAGTTATGGTAGGAATAGATTTGTTACCAATTTTCACGTAGCTAAAACGAGAAAAATTATCCAATCTTGTTTTACCCATAACTTCTTCATTTTAAATCCGTTTTGAGTGAATCAAATTGCTATGGTTTCATATTGAACTCTATTTTATGAATCTAAATAGAAAAAGTATAGGTTTATAGTCGAAAAAATAAGTTACAAGTCGTTTTTGTAAAGGTAGTCATTTCAGTCGAAAGAACGACGTCTAGATGACCATTTTAGAAAACATACTTCCACTTTGAGTTTAACCATAATTTTTGGATATAGTTTCATGTTCATAATAAAAATCATTTTCTCAGAATAACAACTTTTAAATCAAAGTTTATCATAGTTTTTAATTAACTAACCCAAAACAGCCCGCGGTGTTACTACGACGGCGTAAATCCGGTTTTACGGTGTTTTTCGTGTTTCCAGGTTTTAAATCATTAAGTTAGCATATCATATAGATATAGAACATGTGTTTAGTTAATTTTAAAAGTCAAGTTAGAAGGATTAACTTTTGTTTGCGAACAAGTTTAGAATTAACTAAACTATGTTCTAGTGATTACAAGTTTAAACCTTCGAATAAGATAGCTTTATATGTATGAATCGAATGATGTTATGAACATCATTACTACCTTAAGTTCCTTGGATAAACCTACTGGAAAAGAGAAAAATGGATCTAGCTTCAATGGATCCTTCGATGGCTCGAAGTTCTTGAAGCAGAATCATGACACGAAAACAAGTTCAAGTAAGATCATCACTTGAAATAAGATTGTTATAGTTATAGAAATTGAACCAAAGTTTGAATATGATTATTACCTTGTATTAGAATGATAACCTACTGTAAGAAACAAAGATTTCTTGAGGTTGGATGATCACCTTACAAGATTGGATGTGAGCTAGCAAACTTGAAAGTATTCTTGATTTTATGAAACTAGAACTTTTGGAATTTATGAAGAACACTTAGAACTTGAAGATAGAACTTGAGAGAGATCAATTAGATGAAGAAAATTGAAGAATGAAAGTGTTTGTAGGTGTTTTTGGTCGTTGGTGTATGGATTAGATATAAAGGATATGTAATTTTGTTTTCATGTAAATAAGTCATGAATGATTACTCATATTTTTATAATTTTATGAGATATTTCATGCTAGTTGCCAAATGATGGTTCCCACATGTGTTAGGTGACTCACATGGGCTGCTAAGAGCTGATCATTGGAGTGTATATACCAATAGTACATACATCTAAAAGCTGTGTATTGTACGAGTACGAATACGGGTGCATACGAGTAGAATTGTTGATGAAACTGAATGAGGATGTAATTGTAAGCATTTTTGTTAAGTAGAAGTATTTTGATAAGTGTATTTAAGTCTTTCAAAAGTGTATAAATACATATTAAAACACTACATGTATATACATTTTAACTGAGTCGTTAAGTCATCGTTAGTCGTTACATGTAAGTGTTGTTTTTAAACCTTTAGGTTAACGATCTTGTTAAATGTTGTTAACCCAATGTTTATAATATCAAATGAGATTTTAAATTATTATATTATCATGATATTATCATGTATGAATATCTCTTAATATGATATATATACATTAAATGTCTTTACAACGATAATCATTACATATATGTCTCGTTTAAAAATCATTAAGTTAGTAGTCTTGTTATTACATATGTAGTTCATTGTTAATATACTTAATGATATGTTTACTTATCATAGTATCATGTTAACTATATATATATCCATATATATGTCATCATATAGTTTTTACAAGTTTTAACGTTCGTGAATCACCGGTCAACTTGGGTGGTCAATTGTCTATATGAAACATATTTCAATTAATCAAGTCTTAACAAGTTTGATTGCTTAACATGTTGGAAAACATTTAATCATGTAAATATCAATCTCAATTAATATATATAAACATGGAAAAGTTCGGGTCACTACAGTACCCACCCGTTAAATAAATTTCGTCCCGAAATTTTAAGCTGTTGAAGGTGTTGACGAATCTTCTGGAAATAGATGCGGGTATTTCTTCTTCATCTGATCTTCACGCTCCCAGGTAAACTCGGGTCCTCTATGAGCATTCCATCGAACCTTAACAATTGGTATCTTGTTTTGCTTAAGTCTTTTAACCTCACGATCTATTATTTCGACGGGTTCTTCGATGAATTGGAGTTTTTCGTTGATTTGGATTTCATCTAACGGAATAGTGAGATCTTCTTTAGCAAAACATTTCTTCAAATTCGAGACGTGGAAAGTGTTATGTACAGCCGCGAGTTGTTGAGGTAACTCAAGTCGGTAAGCTACTGGTCCGACACGATCAATAATCTTGAATGGTCCAATATACCTTGGATTTAATTTCCCTCGTTTACCAAATCGAACAACGCCTTTCCAAGGTGCAACTTTAAGCATGACCATCTCTCCAATTTCAAATTCTATATCTTTTCTTTTAATGTCAGCGTAGCTCTTTTGTCAACTTAGGGCGGTTTTCAACCGTTGTTGAATTTGGATGATCTTCTCGGTAGTTTCTTGTATAATCTCCGGACCCGTAATCTGTCTATCCCCCACTTCACTCCAACAAATCGGAGACCTGCACTTTCTACCATAAAGTGCTTCAAATGGCGCCATCTCAATGCTTGAATGGTAGCTGTTGTTGTAGGAAAATTCTGCTAACGGTAGATGTCGATCCCAACTGTTTCCGAAATCAATAACACATGCTCGTAGCATGTCTTCAAGCGTTTGTATCGTCCTTTCGCTCTGCCCATCAGTTTGTGGATGATAGGCAGTACTCATGTCTAGACGAGTTCCTAATGCTTGCTGTAATGTCTGCCAGAATCTTGAAATAAATCTGCCATCCCTATCAGAGATAATAGAGATTGGTATTCCATGTCTGGAGACGACTTCCTTCAAATACAGTCGTGCTAACTTCTCCATCTTGTCATCTTCTCTTATTGGCAGGAAGTGTGCTGATTTGGTGAGACGATCAACTATTACCCAAATAGTATCAAAACCACTTGCAGTCCTTGGCAATTTAGTGATGAAATCCATGGTAATGTTTTCCCATTTCCATTCTGGGATTTCGGGTTGTTGAAGTAGACCTGATGGTTTCTGATGCTCAGCTTTGACCTTAGAACACGTCAAACATTCTCCTACGTATTTAGCAACATCAGCTTTCATACCCGGCCACCAAAAATGTTTTTTGAGATCCTTGTACATCTTCCCCGTTCCAGGATGTATTGAGTATCTGGTTTTATGAGCTTCTCTAAGTACCATTTCTCTCATATCTCCAAATTTTGGTACCCAAATCCTTTCAGCCCTATACCGGGTTCCGTCTTCCCGAATATTAAGATGCTTCTCCGATCCTTTGGGTATTTCATCCTTTAAAATTCCCTCTTTTAAAACTCCTTGTTGCGCCTCCTTTATTTGAGTAGTAAGGTTATTATGAATCATTATATTCATAGATTTTACTCGAATGGGTTCTCTGTCCTTCCTGCTCAAGGCATCGGCTACCACATTTGCCTTCCCTGGGTGGTAACGAATCTCAAAGTCGTAATCATTCAATAATTCAATCCACCTACGCTGCCTCATATTCAGTTGTTTCTGATTAAATATGTGTTGAAGACTTTTGTGGTCGGTATATATAATACTTTTGACCCCATATAAGTAGTGCCTCCAAGTCTTTAATGCAAAAACAACCGCGCCTAATTCCAAATCATGCGTCGTATAATTTTGTTCGTGAATCTTCAATTGTCTAGACGCATAAGCAATCACCTTCGTTCGTTGCATTAATACACAACCGAGACCTTGCTTTGATGCGTCACAATAAATCACAAAATCATCATTCCCTTCAGGCAATGACAATATAGGTGCCGTAGTTAGCTTTTTCTTCAATAACTGAAACGCATCCTCTTGTTCATCATTCCATTCAAATTTCTTCCCTTTATGTGTTAATGCAGTCAAGGGTTTTGCTATTCTGGAAAAGTCTTGGATGAACCTTCTGTAGTAACCAGCTAGTCCCAAAAATTGGCGTATGTGTTTCGGAGTTTTCGGGGTTTCCCACTTTTCAACAGTTTCTATCTTTGCCGGATCCACCTTAATACCTTCTTTGTTCACTATGTGACCGAGGAATTGAACTTCTTCCAACCAAAATGCACACTTTGAAAACTTAGCGTACAATTCTTCCTTCCTCAATACTTCTAACACCTTTCTCAAATGTTCACCGTGTTCTTGGTCATTCTTTGAGTAAATAAGTATGTCATCAATGAAAACAATGACAAACTTGTCAAGGTATGGTCCACACACTCGGTTCATAAGGTCCATGAACACAGCTGGTGCATTAGTTAAACCAAACAGCATGACCATAAACTCGTAATGACCGTAACGTGTTCTGAAAGCAGTCTTTGGAATATCATCTTCTTTCACCCGCATTTGATGATACCCGGAACGTAAGTCAATCTTTGAATAAACAGACGAGCCTTGTAGTTGATCAAATAAGTCGTCGATTCTCGGTAGTGGGTAGCGGTTCTTGATGGTAAGTTTGTTCAACTCTCGGTAGTCGATACACAACCTGAATGTACCATCTTTCTTCTTGACAAACAAAACAGGAGCTCCCCACGGTGATGTGCTTGGTCGAATGAAACCACGCTCTAAAAGTTCTTGTAATTGGCTTTGCAGTTCTTTCATCTCGCTGGGTGCGAGTCTGTAAGGAGCACGAGCTATTGGTGCAGCTCCTGGTACAAGATCTATTTGAAATTCAACGGATCGATGTGGGGGTAATCCCGGTAATTCTTTCGGAAATACATCGGGAAATTCTTTTGCTACGGGAACATCATTGATGCTCTTTTCTTAAGTTTGTACTTTCTCGACGTGTGCTAGAACAGCATAGCAACCTTTTCTTATTAGTTTTTGTGCCTTCAAATTACTAATAAGATGTAGCTTCGTGTTGTCCTTTTCTCCGTACACCATTAAGGGTTTTCCTTTTTCTCGTATAATGCGAATTGCATTTTTGTAACAAACGATCTCTGCTTTCACTTCTTTCAACCAGTCCATACCAATTATCACATCAAAACTCCCTAACTCTACTGGTATCAAGTCAATCTTAAATGTTTCGCTAACCAGTTTAATTTCTCGATTCCAACATATATTATCTGCTGAAATTAATTTACCATTTGCTAATTCGAGTAAAAATTTACTATCCAAAGGTGTCAATGGACAACTTAATTTAGCACAAAAATCTCTACTCATATAGCTTCTATCCGCACCCGAATCAAATAAAACGTAAGCAGATTTATTGTCAATAAGAAACGTACCCGTAACAAGCTCCGGGTCTTCCTGTGCCTCTGCCGCATTAATATTGAAAACTCTTCCGCGGCCTTGTCCATTCGTGTTCTCCTGGTTCGGGCAATTTCTAATAATGTGGCCCGGTTTTCCACATTTATAACAAACTACATTGGCATAACTTGCTCCGACACTACTTGCTCTGCCATTACTCGTTCCGACACCATTTGTTCCTTTCGTTCTATTAACCCCTGGTCCGTAGACCTCACACTTCGCCGCGCTATGACCATTTCTTTTACACTTGTTGCAAAATTTGGCGCAGAACCCCGAGTGATACTTTTCACACCTTTGGCATAGCTGCTTCTGATTGTTGTTGTTGTTACGGTTATTATTGTTGTTGGGATGATTGTTGTAGTTGCTGCTGTTGTTGTTGTTGTTGTTGTTGTTGTTATTGTTGGGCCGTTTGTTGTAGTTGCGATTGATGTTGCGATTGCTGGGATAATTGTTGCGATTATTATTGTAATTGCTGTTGTTGTTGTATTGGTGACTCTTATCACCATTTTCCTCCCACTTTCTTTTGACTTGCTTCACATTGGTCTCTTCAGCAGTCTGTTCTTTAATTCTTTCTTCAATCTGGTTCACTAGTTTGTGAGCCATTCTACATGCCTGTTGTATGGAGGCGGGCTCGTGTGAACTTATATCTTCTTGGATTCTTTCCGGTAATCCTTTCACAAACGCGTCGATCTTCTCTTCCTCATCTTCGAATGCTCCCGGATACAATAGGCACAATTCTGTGAATCGTCTTTCGTACGTGGTAATATCAAATCCTTGGGTTCGTAACCCTCTAAGTTCTGTCTTGAGCTTATTGACCTCGGTTCTGGGACGGTACTTCTCATTCATCAAGTGCTTGAATGCTGACCACGGTAGTGCGTAAGCATCATTTTGTCCCACTTGCTCTAGATAGGTATTCCACCATGTTAACGCAGAACCTGTGAAGGTATGCGTAGCGTACTTCACTTTGTCCTCTTCAGTACACTTACTTATGGCAAACACCGATTCGACCTTCTCAGTCCACCGTTTCAATCCGATCGGTCCTTCGGTTCCATCAAATTCCAAAGGTTTGCAGGCAGTGAATTCTTTGTAGGTGCATCCTACATGATTTCCTGTACTGCTAGATCTAAGGTTATTGTTGGTATGTAGCGCAGCCTGTACTACGGCTATGTTTGAAGCTAGAAAAGTACGGAATTCCTCTTCATTCATATTCACGGTGTGTCGAGTAGTCGGTGCCATTTCTTCAAAATAGTCAAATGGAACAAGTTAATCATACAGAATATTAAGAGTAGTTAATAGTATTTCGTAGCATAATATGAACTCATTTATAAAAGCTTTTTCTTCATATTAGCGTTTTATAAGTTTAAATTCGGGTAGTACCTACCCGTTAAGTTCATACTTAGTAGCTAATATACAATCCAACTACTACAATTCTATATGAAAAACTGATTATAATAATATTTCGCGTTCAAACTTTTACACAATATTTTACAAACTTACAATACCGCTTATTTTACATATAGCATGAAATATAGCACACAATAAATTTGATACAAGATGGTTGTGAAGATAATTCTAGCTAGTACACAAGTCGTTCAGCAAAGGAAATAAAGACACGTAATTCATACGTCCAGAAACAAGTCATGCATTCTGGTTTTACTAGGATTACTTCCCATCCTTGGTCTTGTGGAACATAACCGTTATGGCCGTTGATAAGACAGCGTGTTGTAACGTCGTCAAAGGGACGAGGGTTACGTAATGTCCAACAGTCCCGTAACAATCTAAAAACTTCATTTCTTACCCCAATTACCGACTCCGTCACTTGTGGGAACGTTTTGTTTAATAGTTGTAGCCCGATGTTCTTGTTCTCACTTTGGTGAGAAGCGAACATTACTAATCCGTAAGCATAACATGCTTCTTTATGTTGCATGTTAGCCGCTTTTTCTAAATCACGAAGTCCAATATTCGGATATATTGAGTCAAAATAATTTCTTAACCCATTGCGTAAAATAGCATTTGGGTTCCCCGCAATATATACGTCAAAGTAAACACATCGTAACTTATGGATTTCCCAATGTGATATCCCCCATCTTTCGAACGAAAGCCTTTTATAAACCAAGGCATTCTTGGAATGTTCTTCGAATGTCTTACAAACTGATCTCGCCTTAAATAGTTGTGCCGAAGAATTCTGACCGACTCTAGACAAGATTTCATCAATCATGTCTCCGGGTAGGTCTCTTAAAATATTGGGTTGTCTATCCATTTTGTGTTTTTATACTGTAAAATAGACAAGAGTTAGATTCATAAAAAAAATACTTATTAATACAAGCAATTTTTACATATATCATAAAGCATAAGCACCCTATATTACATATATTACACCACACGAATACAACTATCTTATTCCGACTCGCTTGTTTCTTCTTCTTCGGTTTTGGTTCGTTTTGTCAAGTTTCTAGGGATATATGATGTTCCCCTAATACGAGCCGTAATTTTCCACATTGGTTTAGAAAAACCTGGTGGTTTAGAGGTTCCCGGGTCATTGTTACAACTTAAGGACTTCGGGGGTTGACGATACATATAAAGTTCATCGGGGTTGGAATTAGATTTCTCTATTTTTATGCCCTTTCCCTTATTATTTTCTTTTGCCTTTTTAAATTCAGTTGGGGTAATTTCTATAACATCATCGGAATTCTCGTCGGAATCCGATTCGTAGGAGAATTGGTAATCCTCCCAATATTTTGCTTCCTTGGCGGAAACACCATTGACCATAATTAACCTTGGTCGGTTGGTTGAGGATTTTCTTTTACTTAACCGTTTTATTATTTCCCCCACCGGTTCTGATTCTTCTTCCGGTTCCGATTCTTCTTCCGGTTCCGATTCTTCTTCCGGTTCCGACTCTTCTTCCGGTTCCTCTTCGGGAACTTGTGAATCAGTCCACGAATCATTCCAATTTACATTTGACTCTTCATTATTATTAGGTGAGTCAATGGGACTTGTTCTAGAGGTAGACATCTATCACATAATATCAAACGCGTTAAGAGATTAATTTATCACATAATATTCACATGTTAAAAATATATAGTTTCCAACAAAATTTGTTAAGCAATCATTTTTCAAGTAAACACGGTCGAAGTCCAGACTCACTAATGCATCCTAACAAACTCGATAAGACACACTAATGCAAAATTCTGGTTCTCTAAGACCAACGCTCGGATACCAACTGAAATGTCCCGTTCTTATTGATTAAAAACGTTCCATATTAATTGATTTCGTTGCGAGGTTTTGACCTCTATATGAGACGTTTTTCAAAGACTGCATTCATTTTAAAACAAGCCATAACCTTTATTTCATCAATAAAGGTTTAAAAAGCTTTACGTAGATTATCAAATAATGATAATCTAAAATATCCTGTTTACACACTACCATTACATAATGGTTTACAATACAAATATGTTACAACAAAATAAGTTTCTTGAATGCAGTTTTTACACAATATCATACAAGCATGGACTCCAAATCTCGTCCTTATTTAAGTATGCGACAGCGGAAGCTCTTAATAATCACCTGAGAATAAACATGCTTAAAACGTCAACAAAAATGTTGGTGAGTTATAGGTTTAACCTATATATATTAAATCATAATAATAGACCACAAGATTTCATATTTCAATACACATCCCATACATAGAGATAAAAATCATTCATATGGTGAACACCTGGTAACCGACATTAACAAGATGCATATATAAGAATATCCCCATCATTCCGGGACACCCTTCGGATATGATATAAATTTCGAAGTACTAAAGCATCCGGTACTTTGGATGGGGCTTGTTGGGCCCGATAGATCTATCTTTAGGATTCGCGTCAATTAGGGTGTCTGTTCCCTAATTCTTAGATTACCAGACTTAATAAAAAGGGGCATATTCGATTTCGATAATTCAACCATAGAATGTAGTTTCACGTACTTGTGTCTATTTTGTAAATCATTTATAAAACCTGCATGTATTCTCATCCCAAAAATATTAGATTTTAAAAGTGGGACTATAACTCACTTTCACAGATTTTTACTTCGTCGGGAAGTAAGACTTGGCCACTGGTTGATTCACGAACCTATGACAATATATACATATATATCAAAGTATGTTCAAAATATATTTACAACACTTTTAATATATTTTGATGTTTTAAGTTTATTAAGTCAGCTGTCCTCGTTAGTAACCTACAACTAGTTGTCCACAGTTAGATGTACAGAAATAAATCGATAAATATTATCTTGAATCAATCCACGACCCAGTGTATACGTATCTCAGTATTGATCACAACTCAAACTATATATATTTTGGAATCAACCTCAACCCTGTATAGCTAACTCCAACATTCACATATAGAGTGTCTACGGTTGTTCCGAAATATATATAGATGTGTCGACATGATAGGTCGAAACATTGTATACGTGTCTATGGTATCTCAAGATTACATAATATACAATACAAGTTGATTAAGTTATGGTAGGAATAGATTTGTTACCAATTTTCACGTAGGTAAAATGAGAAAAATTATCCAATCTTGTTTTACCCATAACTTCTTCATTTTAAATCCGTTTTGAGTGAATCAAATTGCTATGGTTTCATATTGAACTTTATTTTATGAATCTAAACAGAAAAAGTATAGGTTTATAGTCAGAAAAATAAGTTACAAGTCGTTTTTGTAAAGGTAGTCATTTCAGTCGAAAGAACGACGTCTAGATGACCATTTTAGAAAACATACTTCCACTTTGAGTTTAACCATAATTTTTGGATATAGTTTCATGTTCATAATAAAAATAATTTTCTCAGAATAACAACTTTTAAATCAAAGTTTATCATAGTTTTTAATTAACTAACCCAAAACAGCCCGCGGTGTTACTACGACGGCGTAAATCCGGTTTTACGGTGTTTTTCGTGTTTCCAGGTTTTAAATCATTAAGTTAGCATATCATATAGATATAGAATATGTGTTTAGTTGATTTTAAAAGTCAAGTTAGAAGGATTAACTTTTGTTTGCGAACAAGTTTAGAATTAACTAAACTTTGTTCTAGTGATTACAAGTTTAAACCTTCGAATAAGATAGCTTTATATGTATGAATCGAATGATGTTATGAACATCATTACTACCTTAAGTTCCTTGGATAAACCTACTGGAAAAGAGAAAAATGGATCTAGCTTCAACGGATCCTTGGATGGCTCGAAGTTCTTGAAGCAGAATCATGACACGAAAACAAGTTCAAGTAAGATCATCACTTGAAATAAGATTGTTATAGTTATAGAATTTGAACCAAAGTTTGAATATGATTATTACCTTGTATTAGAATGATAACCTACTGTAAGAAACAAAGATTTCTTGAGGTTGGATGATCACCTTACACGATTGGAAGTGAGCTAGCAAACTTGAAAGTATTCTTGATTTTATGTAACTAGAACTTGTAGAATATATGAAGAACACTTAGAACTTGAAGATAGTACTTGAGAGAGATCAATTAGATGAATAAAATTGAAGAATGAAAGTGTTTGTAGGTGTTTTTGGTCGTTGGTGTATGGATTAGATATAAAGGATATGTAATTTTGTTTTCATGTAAATAAGTCATGAATGATTACTCATATTTTTGTAATTTTATGAGATATTTCATGCTAGTTGCCAAATGATGGTTCCCACATGTGTTAGGTGACTCACATGGGCTGCTAAGAGCTGATCATTGGAGTGTATATACCAATAGTACATACATCTAAAAGCTGTGTATTGTACGAGTACGAATACGGGTGCATACGAGTAGAATTGTTGATGAAACTGAACGAGGATGTAATTGTAAGCATTTTTGTTAAGTAGAAGTATTTTGATAAGTGTATTGAAGTCTTTCAAAAGTGTATAAATACATATTAAAACACTACATGTATATACATTTTAACTGAGTCGTTAAGTCATCGTTAGTCGTTACATGTAAGTGTTGTTTTGAAACCTTTAGGTTAACGATCTTGTTAAATGTTGTTAACCCAATGTTTATAATATCAAATGAGATTTTAAATTATTATATTATCATGATATTATCATGTATGAATATCTCTTAATATGATATATATCCATTAAATGTCTTTACAACGATAATCGTTACATATATGTCTCGTTTAAAAATCATTAAGTTAGTAGTCTTGTTTTTACATATGTAGTTCATTGTTAATATACTTAATGATATGTTTACTTATCATAGTATCATGTTAAATATATATATATATATATATCCATATATATGTCATCATATAGTTTTTACAAGTTTTAACGTTCGTGAATCACCGGTCAACTTGGGTGGTCAATTGTCTATATGAAACATATTTCAATTAATCAAGTCTTAACAAGTTTGATTGCTTAACATGTTGGAAACATTTAATCATGTAAATATCAATCTCAATTAATATATATAAACATGGAAAAGTTTGAGTCACTACAATGTCTGCCAGAATCTTGAAATAAATCTGCCATCCCTATCAGAGATAATAGAGATTGGTATTCCATGTCTGGAGATGACTTCCTTCAAATACAGTCGTGCTAACTTCTCCATCTTGTCATCTTCTCTTATTGGCAGGAAGTGTGCTGATTTGGTGAGACGATCAACTATTACCCAAATAGTATCAAAACCACTTGCAGTCCTTGGCAATTTAGTGATGAAATCCATGGTAATGTTTTCCCATTTCCATTCCGGGATTTCGGGTTGTTGAAGTAGACCTGATGGTTTCTGATGCTCCGCTTTAACCTTAGAACTCGTCAAACATTCTCCTACGTATTTAGCAACATCGGCTTTCATACCCGGCCACTAAAAATGTTTCTTGAGATCCTTGTACATCTTCCCCGTTCCAGGATGTATTGAGTATCTGGTTTTATGAGCTTCTCTAAGTACCATTTCTCTCATATCTCCAAATTTTAGTACCCAAATCCTTTCAGCCCTATACCGGGTTCCGTCTTCCCGAATATTAAGATGCTTCTCCGATCCTTTGGGTATTTCATCCTTTAAATTTCCCTCTTTTAAAACTCCTTGTTGCGCCTCCTTTATTTGAGTAGTAAGGTTAGTGCGAATCATTATATTCATAGATTTTACTCGAATGGGTTCTCTGTCCTTCCTGCTCAAGGCATCGGCTACCACATTTGCCTTCCCCGGGTGGTAACGAATCTCAAAGTCATAATCATTCAATAATTCAATCCACCTACGCTGCCTCATATTCAGTTGTTTCTGATTAAATATGTGTTGAAGACTTTTGTGGTCGGTATATATAATACTTTTGACCCCATATAAGTAGTGCCTCCAAGTCTTTAATGCAAAAACAACCGCGCCTAATTCCAAATCATGCGTCGTATAATTTTGTTAGTGAATCTTCAATTGTCTAGACGCATAAGCAATCACCTTCGTTCGTTGCATTAATACACAACCGAGACCTTGCTTTGATGCGTCACAATAAATCACAAAATCATCATTCCCTTCAGGCAATGACAATATAGGTGCCGTAGTTAGCTTTTTCTTCAATAACTGAAACGCTTTCTCTTGTTCATCATTCCATTCAAATTTCTTCCCTTTATGCGTTAATGCAGTCAAGGGTTTTGCTATTCTGGAAAAGTCTTGGATGAACCTTCTGTAGTAACCAGCAAGTCCTAAAAACTGGCGTATGTGTTTAGGAGTTTTCGGGGTTTCCCACTTTTCAACAGTTTCTATCTTAGCCGGATCCACCTTAATACCTTCTTTGTTCACTATGTGACCGAGGAATTGAACTTCTTCCAACCAAAATGCACACTTTGAAAACTTAGCGTACAATTCTTCCTTCCTCAATACTTCTAACACCTTTCTCAAATGTTCACCGTGTTCTTGGTCATTCTTTGAGTAAATAAGTATGTCATCAATGAAAACAATGACAAACTTGTCAAGGTATGGTCTACACACTCGGTTCATAAGGTCCATGAACACAGCTGGTGCATTAGTTAAACCAAACGGCATGACCATAAACTCGTAATGACCGTAACGTGTTCTGAAAGCAGTCTTTGGAATATCATCTTCTTTCACCCGCATTTGATGATACCCGGAACGTAAGTCAATCTTTGAATAAACAGACGAGCCTTGTAGTTGATCAAATAAGTCGTCGATTCTCGGTAGTGGGTAGCGGTTCTTGATGGTAAGTTGTTCAACTCTCGGTAGTCGATACACAACCTGAATGTACCATCTTTCTTCTTGACAAACAAAACAGGAGCTCCCCACGGTGATGTGCTTGGTCGAATGAAACCACGCTCTAAAAGTTCTTGTAATTGGCTTTGCAGTTCTTTCATCTCGCTGGGTGCGAGTCTGTAAGGAGCATGAGCTATTGGTGCAGCTCCTGGTACAAGATCTATTTGAAATTCAACGGATCGATGTGGGGGTAATCCCGGTAATTCTTTCGGAAATACATCAGGAAATTCTTTTGCAATGGGAACATCATTGATGCTCTTTTCTTCAGTTTTTACTTTCTCGACGTGTGCTAGAACAGCATAGCAACCTTTTCTTATTAGTTTTTGTGACTTCAAATTACTAATAAGATGTAGCTTCGTGTTGCCCTTTTCTCCGTACACCATTAAGGGTTTTCCTTTTTCTTGTATAATGCGAATTGCAATTTTGTAACAAACGATCTCTGCTTTCACTTCTTTCAATCAGTCCATACCGATTATCACATCAAAACTCCCTAACTCTACTGGTATCAAATCAATCTTAAATGTTTCGCTAACCAGTTTAATTTCTCAATTCCGACATATATTATCTGCTGAAATTAATTTACCATTTGCTAATTCGAGTAAAAATTTACTACCCAAAGGCGTCAATGGACAACTTAATTTAGCACAAAAATCTCTACTCATATAGCTTCTATCCGCACCCGAATCAAATAAAACGTAAGCAGATTTATTGTCAATAAGAAACGTACCCGTAACAAGCTCCGGGTTTTCCTGTGCCTCTGCCGCATTAATATTGAAAACTCTTCCGCAGCCTTGTCCATTCGTGTTCTCCTGGTTCGGGCAATTTCTTATAATGTGGCCCGGTTTTTCACATTTATAACAAACTACATTGGCATAACTTGCTCCGACACTACTTGCTCCGCCATTACTCGTTCCGACACCATTTGTTCCTTTCGTTCTATTAACCCCTGGTCCGTAGACCTCACACTTCGCCGCGCTATGACCATTTCTTTTACACTTGTTGCAAAATTTGGTGCAGAACCCCGAGTGATACTTTTCACACCTTTGGCATAGCTGCTTCTGATTGTTGTTGTTGTTGCGGTTATTATTGTTGTTGGGATGATTGTTGTAGTTGCTGTTGTTGTTGTTGGGCCGTTTGTTGTAGTTGCGATTGATGTTGCGATTGTTGGGATAATTGTTGCGATTATTGTTGTAATTGCTGTTGTTGTTGTATTGGTGATTCTTATCACCATTTTCCTCCCACTTTCTTTTGACTTGCTTCACATTGGCCTCTTCAGCAGTCTGTTCTTTAATTCTTTCTTCAATCTGGTTCACTAGTTTGTGAGCCATTCTACATGCCTGTTGTATGGATGCAGGCTCGTGTGAACTTATATCTTCTTGGATTCTTTCCGGTAATCCTTTCACAAACGCGTCGATCTTCTCTTCCTCATCTTCGAATGCTCCCGGACACAATAGGCACAATTCTGTGAATCGTCTTTCGTACGTGGTAATATCAAATCCTTGGGTTCGTAACCCTCTAAGTTCTGTCTTGAGCTTATTGACCTCGGTTCTGGGACGGTACTTCTCGTTCATCAAGTGCTTGAATGCAGACCACGGTAGTGCGTACGCATCGTCTTGTCCCACTTGCTCTAGATAGGTATTCCACCATGTTAACGCAGAACCTGTGAAGGTATGCGTAGCGTACTTCACTTTGTCCTCTTCAGTACACTTACTTATGTAAAACACCGATTCGACCTTCTCGGTCCACCGTTTCAATCCGATCGGTCCTTCGGTTCCATCAAATTCCAAAGGTTTGCAGGCAGTGAATTCTTTGTAGGTGCATCCTACACGATTTCCTGTACTGCTAGATCCAAGGTTATTGTTGGTATGTAGCGCAGCCTGTACTGCGGCTATGTTTGAAGCTAGAAAAGTACGGAATTCCTCTTCATTCATATTCACGGTGTGTCGAGTAGTCGGTGCCATTTCCTTCAAAATAGTCAAATGGAACAAGTTAATCATACAGAATATTAAGAGTAGTTAATAGTATTTCGTAGCATAATATGAACTCATTTATAAAAGCTTTTTCTTCATATTAGCGTTTTATAAGTTTAAATTCGGGTAGTACCTACCCGTTAAGTTCATACTTAGTAGCTAATATACAATTCAACTACTACAATTCTATATGAAAAACTGATTATAATAATATTTCGCGTTCAAACTTTTACACAATATTTTACAAACTTACAATACCGCTTATTTTATATATAGCATGAAATATAGCACACAATAAATTTGATACAAGATGGTTGTGAAGATAATTCTAGCTAGTACACAAGTCGTTCAACAAAGGCAATAAAGACACGTAATTCATACGTCCAGAAACAAGTCATGCATTCTGGTTTTACTAGGATTACTTCCCATCCTTGGTCTTGTGGAACATAACCGTTATGGCCGTTGATAAGACAGCGTGTTGTAACGTCATCAAAGGGACGAGGGTTACGTAATGTCCAACAGTCCCGTAACAATCTAAAAACCTCATTTCTTACCCCAATTACCGACTCCGTCACTTGTGGAAACGTTTTGTTTAATAGTTGTAGCCCGATGTTCTTATTCTCACTTTGGTGAGAAGCAAACATTACTAATCCGTAAGCATAACATGCTTCTTTATGTTGCATGTTAGCCACTTTTTCTAAATCACGAAGTCCAATATTCGGATATATTGAGTCAAAATAATTTCTTAACCCATTGCGTAAAATAGCATTTGGGTTCCCCGCAATATATGCGTCAAAGTAAACACATCGTAACTTATGGATTTCTCAATGTGATATCCCCCATATTTCGAACGAAAGCCTTTTATAAACCAAGGCATTCTTGGAACGTTCTTCGAATGTCTTACAAACTGATCTCGCCTTAAATAGTTGTGCCGAAGAATTCTGACCGACTCTAGACAAGATTTCATCAATCATGTCTCCGGGTAGGTCTCTTAAAATATTGGGTTGTCTATCCATTTTGTGTTTTTATACTGTAAAATAGACAAGAGTTAGATTCATAAAAAAAAATACTTATTAATATAAGCAATTTTTACATATATCATAAAGCATAAGCGCACTATATTACATATATTACACCACACGAATACAACTATCTTATTCCGACTCGCTTGTTTCTTCTTCTTCGGTTTTGGTTCGTTTTGCCAAGTTTCTAGGGATATATGATGTTCCCCTAATACGAGCCGTCGTTTTCCACATTGGTTTAGAAAAACCTGGTGGTTTAGAGGTTCCCGGGTCATTGTTACAACTTAAGGACTTCGGGGGTTGACGATACATATAAAGTTCATCGGGGTTGGAATCAGATTTCTCTATTTTTATGCCCTTTCCCTTATTATTTTCTTTTGCCTTTTTAAATTCAGTTGGGGTAATTTCTATAACATCATCGGAATTCTCGTCGGAATCCGATTCATCGGAGAATTGGTAATCCTACCAATATTTTGCTTCCTTGGCGAAAACACCATTGACCATAATTAACCTTGGTCGGTTGGTTGAGGATTTTCTTTTACTTAACCGTTTTATTATTTCCCCCACCGGTTCTATTTCTTCATCCGGTTCCGATTCTTCTTCCGGTTCCGATTCTTCTTCCGATTCCGACTCTTCTTCCGGTTCCTCTTCGGGAACTTGTGAATCAGTCCACGAATCATTCCAATTTACATTTGACTCTTCATTATTATTAGGTGAGTCAATGGGACTTGTTCTAGAGGTAGACATCTATCACATAATATCAAACGCGTTAAGAGATTAATATATCACATAATATTCACATGTTAAAAATATATAGTTTCCAACAAAATTTGTTAAGCAATCATTTTTCAAGTAAACACGGTCGAAGTCCAGACTTACTAATGCATCCTAACAAACTCGATAAGACACACTAATGCAAAATTCTGGTTCTCTAAGACCAACGCTCGGATACCAACTGAAATGTCCCGTTCTTATTGATTAAAAACGTTCCATATTAATTGATTTCGTTGCGAGGTTTTGACCTCTATATGAGACGTTTTTCAAAGACTGCATTCATTTTTAAAACAAACCATAACCTTTATTTCATAGATAAAGGTTTTAAAAAGTTTTACGTAGATTATCAAATAATGATAATCTAAAATATCCTGTTTACACACGACCATTACATAATGGTTTACAATACAAATATGTTACAACAAAATAAGTTTCTTGAATGCAGTTTTTACACAATATCATACAAGCATGGACTCCAAATCTCGTCCTTATTTAAGTATGCGACAGCGGAAGCTCTTAATAATCACCTGAGAATAAACATGCTTAAAACGTCAACAAAAATGTGGGTGAGTTATAGGTTTAACCTATATATATCAAATCATACTAATAGACCACAAGATTTCATATTTCAATACACATCCCATACATAGAGATAAAAATCATTCATATGGTGAACACCTGGTAACCGACATTAACAAGATGCATATATAAGAATATCCCCATCATTCCGGGACACCCTTCGGATATGATATAAATTTCGAAGTACTAAAGCATCCGGTACTTTGGATGGGGTTTGTTAGGCCCAATAGATCTATCTTTAGGATTCGCGTCAATTAGGGTGTCTGTTCCCTAATTCTTAGATTACCAGACTTAATAAAAAGGGGCATATTCGATTTCGATAATTCGACCATAGAATGTAGTTTCACGTACTTGTGTCTATTTTGTAAATCATTTATAAAACCTGCATGTATTCTCATCCCAAAAATATTAGATTTTAAAAGTGGGACTATAACTCACTTTCACAGATTTTTACTTCATCGGGAAGTAAGACTTGGCCACTGGTTGATTCACGAACCTATAACAATATATACATATATATCAAAGTATGTTCAAAATATATTTACAACACTTTTAATATATTTTGATGTTTTAAGTTTATTAAGTCAGCTGTCCTCGTTAGTAACCTACAACTAGTGGTCCACAGTTAGATGTACAGAAATAAATCGATAAATATTATCTTGAATCAATCCACGACCCAGTGTATACGTATCTCAGTATTGATAACAACTCAAACTATATATATTTTGGAATCAACCTCAACCCTGTATAGCTAACTCCAACATTCACATATAGAGTGTCTATGGTTGTTCCAAAATATATATATAGATGTGTCGACATGAAAGGTCAAAACATTGTATACGTGTCTATGGTATCTCAAGATTACATAATATACAATACAAGTTGATTAAGTTATGGTTGGAATAGATTTGTTACCAATTTTCACGTAGCTAAAATGAGAAAAATTATCCAATCTTGTTTTACCCATAACTTCTTCATTTTAAATCCGTTTTGAGTGAATCAAATTGCTATGGTTTCATATTGAACTCTATTTTATGAATCTAAACAGAAAAAGTATAGGTTTATTGTCGGAAAAATAAGTTACAAGTCGTTTTTGTAAAGGTAGTCATTTCAGTCGAAAGAACGACGTCTAGATGACCATTTTAGAAAACATACTTCCACTTTGAGTTTAACCATAATTTTTGGATATAGTTTCATGTTCATAATAAAAATCATTTTCTCAGAATAACAACTTTTAAATCAGAGTTTATCATAGTTTTTAATTAACTAACCCAAAACAGCCCGCGATGTTACTACGACGGCGTAAATCCGGTTTTACGGTGTTTTTCGTGTTTCCAGGTTTTAAATCATTAAGTTAGAATATCATGTAGATATAGAACATGTGTTTAGTTGATTTTAAAAGTCAAGTTAGAAGGATTAACTTTTGTTTGCGAACAAGTTTAGAATTAACTAAACTATGTTCTAGTGATTACAAGTTTAAACCTTCGAATAAGATAGCTTTATATGTATGAATTGAATGATGTTATGAACATCATTACTACCTTAAGTTCCTTGCATAAACCTACTGGAAAAGAGAAAAATGGATCTAGCTTCAACGGATCCTTGGATGACTCGAAGTTCTTGAAGCAGAATCATGACACGAAAACAAGTTCAAGTAAGATCATCACTTGAAATAAGATTGTTATAGTTATAGAAATTGAACCAAAGTTTGAATATGATTATTACCTTGTATTAGAATGATAACCTACTATAAGAAACAAAGATTTCTCGAGGTTGGATGATCACCTTACAAGATTGGAAGTGAGCTAGCAAACTTGAAAGTATTCTTGATTTTATGTAACTAGAACTTGTAGAATATATGAAGAACACTTAGAACTTGAAGATAGAACTTGAGAGAGATCAATTAGATGAAGAAAATTTAAGAATGAAAGTGTTTGTAGGTGTTTTTGGTCGTTGGTGTATGGATTAGATATAAAGGATATGTAATTTTGTTTTCATGTAAGTAAGTCATGAATGATTACTCATATTTTTATAATTTTATGAGATATTTCATGCTAGTTTCCAAATGATGGTTCCCACATGTGTTAGGTGACTCACATGGGCTGCTAAGAGCTGATCATTGGAGTGTATATACCAATAGTACATATATCTAAAAGCTGTGTATTGTACGAGTATGAATACGGGTGCATACGAGTAGAATTGTTGATGAAACTGAACGAGGATGTAATTGTAAGCATTTTTGTTAAGTAGAAGTATTTTGATAAGTATATTGAAGTCTTTAAAAAGTGTATAAATACATATTAAAACACTACATGTATATACATTTTAACTGAGTCGTTAAGTCATCGTTAGTCGTTACATGTAAGTGTTGTTTTGAAACCTTTAGGTTAACGATCTTGTTAAATGTTGTTAACCCAATGTTTATAATATCAAATGAGATTTTAAATTATTATATTATCATGATATTATCATGTATGAATATCTCTTAATATGATATATATACATTAAATGTCTTTACAACGATAATCGTTACATATATGTCTCGTTTAAAAATCATTAAGTTAGTAGTCTTGTTTTTACATATGTAGTTCATTGTTAATATACTTAATGATATGTTTACTTATCATAGTATCATGTTAACTATATATATATCCATATATATGTCATCATATAGTTTTTACAAGTTTTAACGTTCTTGAATCACCGGTCAACTTGGGTGGTCAATTGTCTATATGAAACATATTTCAATTAATCAAGTCTTAACAAGTTTGATTGCTTAACATGTTGGAAACATTTAATCATGTAAATATCAATCTCAATTAATATATATAAACATGGAAAAGTTCGGGTCACTACATAGTCACCAAGTATATAAACTTCGTACGTGCACGCTGAAGCACAACGGTTGTTGTAAGCTGCACCTCTGCTAAGTAAGGCCATGGAACCCGGTCAGTGTTGATTAGTACACTGCACCATAACGCGGTCTCAAGCATTGCACCCCGCTTGAGGGATTCTTAGTTAATTAAGGAACTGTTTGTTTAGACACATAAGGGATTGGACCGTTAGGATAACCGAATGTGTTCATGGAAGTCAGCTTGACTTGGCCATGGTGTTCTTTATAGTTGAACTCTTTTTAAGGGCCTAACTATCTTTTAAAGCCAATCATTAACGAAAGTATTGAAACACATCACGTCTCTCGGATATGGTAAACCATGTATTCTATTATGCTTAAGAAAGTTTAGACCTTTGTGGAATGTTAATACGTCACCCAACCGAGTCGCTCAATTGGATGAGCCGTCTGAACGTGTATACATGTAGTCAGACTGAACGGGCGTCGGGGGTCAGGGACGTTGCTGTCTATTCAGAATCTTCAAGCCTAGCGCAGTACCCAGTGACATATCTTATGACAGGGGCGTTTAGGACCAGTGTAATGAATACAAGGCCTCTGCCTATTCATGAGCCAGCATTCCATAATCTCAGCAAAGTAACTGATGAAATCATAATATGCACTTACTTTAACCTTATCTGAATTACAAATTTTATCGCATTTACTTTATCTGTCTTATAAATTAGAAAATCCCAAAAATTAAGTAACCACTTACTTCATAACTATCTTAGGCTTAAATATAGGTTCGATTCTACTGATATCTCAAAATTACGACTCTAGGTCATACTTCCCTTACTCATACTAAGGAGTAGTACGATTTAGGCCCCGCTAAATATAAATTTAAAACAGTACCCAATCTTGGTGGTTGATTCTGACATGTTGCGACCTAACGACACCGCACAAATAAAACCGTCCGTTTCGACCATATCAAGAGGGAAGCTTGTTTTTGGCGCCGCTGCTGGGGAACTGGTATCAGACAATATTACTCTCTATCAAACTTATTCACAAGCATTTAGTGGTGTCTAAGAAAGACAATTATACACGGACTTGGTTGTTGGATTTTCCGAACAGTCTCCAATTATATTGGGACCAAAAGGATCCTGCCTCTCCATAGTCGGCCTGGCCACTTGGTTTGTAGAATAGTTCGTGCGGAGCTCTGTTATCAAAATACCAGGGAATCAGTAGCCAGAACCAAAAACATATTCAACCTTAGGATAGTTAGTTAAATTAGATTACTTTAAACTAGACTACTTTGGATTAGACTACCTTAGATTAGCCTAGATTACCTTAGACTACTTTAGAAATTTAGTTTATCTATTTAAAATTAAAAACAAAAAGGCATACCCAGTGTATGACCCAAACCCGATCTAGACCAGGGCCGTTGTTATTCGTACCTGATCCAGATGCAATAATCTCTAAAGCACGCAAGGAAGCACGAATCAGAAATCGAATGGCGTTACGCGTTACTTTAGCAGAAAATACCAAACCCTCGATTGAAGGTCGAGGAGGACCGATCAGATTTCCAGAGATTCAAGGACACTCGTTCGAGTTAAAACATCACATCATCCAGCTCATTCAGAATAGCTGTCAGTTTCATGGATTACCGAATGACGATCCTAATTCTCACCTTGATAAATTCATATCTCTTTCGAACTCCTACAAACAGCCAGGGATAGGACAAGATATAGTACGGATATACTTGTTCCCGTATTCTCTCACTCATCATGCTCAGACCTGGTTTGAAAGACTGGAAAAAGATTCCATCACATCATGGACGGAGATGGCTACTAAATTCCTAACCAGATATTTCCCTCCTTCTAAACAAACCAAACTAAAGAATGACATCATTAACTTCAAACAAAGTTATGATGAATCTCTTTACACTGCATGGGAGTGATTCAAAACTCTGCTTAAAAAGTGCCATAATCACCAGCTAGAACGGTCAGCCCAAATCTGTACCTTCTATAATGGTCTTACGATAAATCATAGGACAACGATCGATGCAGCAGCTCAAGGAAATCTGATGAACCAAACCACAGATGAAGCATGGGAGTTGCCCGAGAACATGACAATGCATCATCATGACTGGAACAGTGGTGAAACAACTTCATCATCTGCCCCACTCTCTGCACTTAACAATCAAATGTAGGCCATCAAATCCCTCATGGATAAGATGGAATCTCTCGCTAAACAACTCGGAGAATTGAAGACGCAGCCGCAGCAGGTCAACCAAGCTCAGACTTGTGTTAATTATACCAACCCGCAACCCACTGAAGAATATCAAGTTGAGTACGAAAACCCTGACGGTTCTGTCTGTTACGTTCAATACCCAGCTCATCCACCAAATCCCGGATTCAATTAACAACCTAGGGTTAATCAATTTCAGTAAACCAATCAGCCTTTTCGCTATCGTTATCCACCTTATCCAGCCCAACAATCTCAATTGACCTACGATCAACCACTTCCCGTCGAGGAAAATTCCCCTACCACCCAAATTAAAAAAGCAACTAACTCCACTCTCGGAGCTGATGATCAGTTGACTCAGTTCATTCAAGGACAACAACAGCTAAATCAGAGAAATGCAGTCAGACAAGATCAGATGGAGATACTAATGAGAAATCAATTGGCTCTGTTCAAAAGTCTAGAAACACAGCTCGAACAGTTATCACAACGCCTTGAAACCCAACCGCGGGGAAGGTTACCGAGTAATACTATCCAAAATCCCCACATAGAAGAAGCAAAGCAAATGGATTCCATAATCCCAGAGGAAGAATCACGGAGAAGGTCAGCAAGGCTCAAGAACAAATCGACATATACTTAGAAGTTGACCCCTGAAACTCCAGTTCGTGTACCCTATCCTGGAAGGCTACAGGAGGAACCATCCAAGCTTGATTCCTTCAAACTTGATAGAAGATTCCTAGACACTATATCTAAAGTCCCCAACCAGAAGAGATACATCCAAAGGCTTCTCTCTACAAAGGAAAGGATACCAGATTCTAACAAAATTCCACTGAGTGACGAATGCTCTGCATTACTCAGAAACTCTCTACCACCAAAACTAGGAGATACGGGCTGATTCTTTTTCCTGTGTTCAATCTACCAATCTGGAACCATTCATGCGCTAGCAGATTTAGGAGCAAGTATCAACCTAATCCCCTACTCTCTCTACAAGAGATTAGAATTAGGAGACTTGTCACCAACTAAAATGACAATCTAACTTGCCGATCACACAATTCAATATCCTAAGGGCATAGTTGAGAACGTCTTGGTGAAAATTAAAAAATTCTTGTATCCTACGGATTTCATAGTAATGGATATTAATGAAGACCTACACACACCAGTAGTGTTAGGAAGACCTTTCATGAATATGGCTAGGACTGTCATTGATGTGTACAATCAAACCTTGATCTTGCGATCACATTGGGAGAGCGTTACCCTCAAAATTGACCTACCAACCGATCTTTCTGGACAGGCAGAGATGTTTGCTATTTCCACCAGACGGATCACTTCCGATGACGAGTCTTCACCCCTAGCCAATGATATCAAGATGGGTGTCGAATCCCAGTCTGTAGACGACCCAGAAATGGAAGAAGAGGATCCCAGCGAAGAAATAGAGGAAGAGGAGAAATCTGAAGAGGAAGAGGAAATGAAAGACGTAAAAGAAACTGCGATAATACCCGCTCTGAGCATTGAGCATCACGAAGAATTAATGAGGCTTGAGACGGAAGATCACAGTTTAATCATTCGCTTCAAGAAAAAGGCTGACAAGGCTGAAGTTAAGGATATAGAAATTGATCCTGCATGTATCAAAGTGGAGAATCAGAGTACTGAAGAAACCCATTCATCAGACGCATCCTCAGAAGAACAATATACCGATGATGACGAGGACGAGCAACATGAAGACATTCTGAATAACTCACACTCTCCAACCGAACCAGATCAAGGGGAGCCGGACTCTTCTTCAGATCGGATTCCGGTCATATCCACACAAGCAGACATGATAACTGATAATGCTAAAAACGAATATATATTTCATAGCATTATCCCTCAAGAAAGACAAGCTTTTAGTTGCAATTGTTCTATTTACAAGTGATATTCTTTTAAATAATAAAAGGTGAAGACAAAAGATAGATTCGACGAATTGAAGACGCAAACGACCAAAAAGCTAAAAAGTATAAAGTACAATCAAAGTGGTTCAAATTATTGATGAGAAACGTCTCAAAATTACAAGAGTACAAGACGCAAAACGCAAAATACAAGATATTAAATTGTACGCAAGGACGTTCGAAAATCCGGAACCTGGACCAGAGTCAACTCTTAACGCTCGACGCAACGGACTAAAAATTACAAGTCAACTATGCACATAAATATAATATAATATATAAATAATTCTTAAAATTATATATATATATATATATATATATATATATATATATATATATATATATATATATATATATATATATATATATATATATATATATATATATATATATATATATATATATTATATTTTATATATAAACCGTCGGCAAATAAACAAACAAAAGTATGTGAGCTGTAAAAAGTCACCATGCGATCGCATGGCCCCAAATTTTGGGTCATGTCCTATAAATTTCGCAGTTTTGGTCGATCTAAACACATCCTTTTCTCTTCTCTATCTATCAACGTATTATATATATATTATAATTATAATTTTAATTTTAATTTTAATAATAATAAGGGTATGTTAGCAAATGTTGTAAGGGTGTAAGTCGAAATTCTGTCCGTGTAACGCTACGCTATTATTAATCATTGTAAGTTATGTTCAACCTTTTTAAATTAATGTCTCGTAACTAAGTTATTATTATGCTTATTTAATGCCTAAGTAATCGTGATGTTGGGCTAAATATTAAACACGGGGTAATTGGGCTTTGTACCATAATTGGGGTTTGGACAAAAGAACGACACTTGTGGAAATTAGACTATGGGCTATTAATGGGCTTTATATTAACTAAATGATACCTCGTTAATTTAATATATAGACTTATAATTTGACGTATTTATATATAACTACATACGCTTGACTGGGTACGGTGGGCGGGATATCTATAAATATCAATAATTATTCATTTGACCGGACATGGGGATGGATTAATAATCAATAGACTTATTGAAACAGGGGTGAATTACATAATAGGGTAATTGGTGTAATTGTTAACAAAGTAATAAAACCTCGGATTACACGCAGTCGATAACCTGGTGTATTCATTAAACAAAGTATTAAGACCTTGTTACAATTCGAATCCCCAATTAGTTGGAATATTTGACTTCGGGTATAAGGATAATTTGACGAAGACTCTCGCACTTTATATTTATGACTGATGGACTATTATGGACAAAACCGTATGGACATATCAAATAATCCAGGATAAAGGACAATTAACCCATGGTACTAAACTAAAAACAACATGTCGAACATCATGATTATGGAAGTTTAAATAAGCATAATTCCTTTATTTCATATTTCATCGCACTTTTATTTACTGTCATTTTATTTAATTGCACTTTTAATTATCGTACTTTTTAATTATCGCAATTTTATTTATCGTCATTTTATTTATCGCAATTTCATTATCGTTATTTACTTTACGCTTTAAATTAAAGTTATATTTATTTTTAATATTTTACATTAGGTTTTAACTGCGACTAAAGTTTTAAAATAGACAAACCGGTCATTAAATGGTAAAAACCCCCTTTTATAATAATAATAATACTACTTCTATATATATTTATATATTTACAAATATAGTTTTAAAAATATAGCGTTAAACTTGGCTAGCTCTCTGTGGAACGAACCGGACTTACTAAAAACTACACTACTGTACGATTAGGTAGACTGCCTATAATTGTTGTAGCAAGGTTTAGGTATATCCACTCTATAAATAAATAAATAACTTGTGTAAAATTGTATCGTATTTAATAGTATTTTGTAGTAAATATATAACTATTTCGTATACACCTCTACGCACATCAAGTATTTTTGGCGCCGCTGCCGGGAAATTGCTTAAACGCCGAAAGCGAAACGTAATATATAAAAAAAAGATTTTTATTAAGTCTTAGTTTACTTTTGTAAAAATACGCCTTTGTAAAAATACATTTTAAATATAAAAAAATTACAAAAATATAAAAAGAAAAATAAAATATATATATATATATTTTTTTTGAGTTTGTTAAATATATATAAAATTATAAAGTTTCTTTATTTTTATTTTAGTTTTTAAAATATAAGTTTTTATTTATTCTATTTAAATATTTTATAAAAACAGAAAAAAAATAATAAGTAAAAGAATCGGGCCACAATACTGTAGCGGTCCAATATCTGGCCTGGATCCACGAACCATGCGACCGCATGGAATTAACAAGGAAACCTCATGCGATAGCATGAGGTAACCTGACACGCCCTACTGAACCTGGTACAACAATAATTACGGAGTATTAATTATTATTATTAATTAAAACCCTAATTAGGGTTAGTTATTTAATTAATTAATTTTAGTTTTATTATTTTTGTAATTTTAGTTTTAATTTAGTTTTATTAAATTTATAAACTTAATACTTTTATAAAATAATAATATAAAAATAATATTTTTATAAAATAAATAATTTTATCATTTTTTATATCTTAGTATATTTCGTATCTTTTTAATCGTTAATTCGTAATTTGTATTTTTCGTTCGTAATTAGTTTTAAGATATAGTATTTGCCGTAGTTATTTTTATTTCTAGATTTTTAGGATTTGCCGTAAAATCCCTTAAGTGCTTTTTCTTTAGACTAAGATATAGGTGCTTTAGAATTTTGCGACGTCGTTTTAAGATTTTTGTACTTTTTAAGTTATTTCCGTTTTGGATATAGTTTTCCTTTTAAGCTTTAATACTTTTAGACGCAACTTTTAATTCTTAGTTTTTAGACTTTTAATTTTCGACGCGCTACGTTCTTTTTATTATTTTTCGACCTTTTATTTTTCGACGTTTTTCCAACGCGCTCTTTTTCTTTCTTATTTCTCGACGCTCTAGTTTTTAGGACATAGAATTTTCTATTTCTTCTCTAAAATTTCTTTAAATTTCAACGAAAAAATTATTTTAAGTGGTTAAATTGATAGACATCCAAAATTTTATGGTTCGTAGTAATAGTTGGATTTGTTAGTGGCGAGTTGTGGGCTTCCGATTTAAAGGGTCCTGGCTCCCTGCTGCATCCATTGGCTATTCGAAACGTGGGCAAAAGTAGAAAAGTCTATTAATTTGATAACTTATATAATTTTTATCTTTTATAACTAATAGGATATTCAGTGAATGCACCGAGCAAAACGTTCACCACCTTTTATACGTTCACCACCTGTAACTCGATCAAGACATCTAGCCAATATTGTCGCCGTTGATTTTTCTTTAGAATCGTCATCCAGTCGACCAAGTACTCCAATTCAAATTTCCAATAATCCATTTTTTGAACCCGACCTCACAATTGAGATTCCGGAGGATATTCAGGGACAATTCAGAAATCCTGAACCATTAATCTTTTCTCCGGAACCACCAATCACTCATCCAGAGATTGTCTAGGAAGAAACCATTTAATCAGAATCCCTTAGTGATACAGATTCAACAAATTCAATCATGGAAAATCTGGAACCTCTAAGTATGGAAGACCGAATGAAAGCTAAACGCACTGGCCAAGGTCACACAATTACTCAACCAGACATTAATGCACCAGATTATGAAATCAAAGGACAAATCCTACACATGGTAACTAATCAATGCCAATTTAGTGGTGCACCGAAGGAAGATCCAAATGAACATCTTCGTATCTTTAATAGGATCTGTACTTTATTTAAAATCAGAGAAGTGGAGGATGAACAGATATATCTCATGTTATTTCCCTGGACTTTAAAGGGAGAAGCCAAAGATTGGTTAGAATCGTTACCTGAAGGGGCGATTGATACATGGGATGTTTTAGTTGAAAATTTTCTTAAACAATTCTTTCCGGCATCTAAAGCCGTGAGACTTCAAGGAGAAATTGTTACGTTCACACAAAAGCCAAATGAAACTCTATATGAGGCATGGACAAGATTTGGAAAATTGTTGAGAGGATGTCCGCAACATGGTTTAGACACTTATCAAATAGTACAAATATTCTACCAAGGATGCGGCATCACTACACGAAAAGACATTGATATAACAGCTGGTGGTTCCATTATGAAGAAAACAGCAACTGAAGCTTACAAAATTATTGATAACACTGCTTCCCACTCACATGAGTGGCACCAAGAAAAAGATATCGTTAGATAATCTAAAGCAGCTAGAGCTGATTCTAGCCATGACTTTGATTCCATTTCTGCAAAGATAGATGCTATCGAGAGACGAATGAAAAAGATGACTAAAGATATTCACTCAATACGAATTAGTTGTGAGCAGTGTGGAGGACCACATTGAAATGTTCCGTTCTTATTGATTAAAAACGTTCCATATTAATTGATTTTGTTGCGAGGTTTTAACCTCTATATGAGACGTTTTTCAAAGACTGCATTCATTTTTAAAACAAACCATAACCTTTATTTCATAAATAAAGGTTTAAAAAGCTTTACGTAGATTATCAAATAATGATAATCTAAAATATCCTGTTTATACACGACCATTACATAATGGTTTACAATACAAATATGTTACATCGAAATCAGTTCTTGAATGCAGTTTTTACACAATATTATACAAACGTGGACTCCAAATCTTGTCCTTATTTTAGTATGCAACAGTGGAAGCTCTTAGTATTCACCTGAGAATAAACATGCTTTAAACGTCAACAAAAATGTTGGTGACTTATAGGTTTAACCTATATATATCAAATCGTAACAATAGACCACAAGATTTCATATTTCAATACACATCCCATACATAGAGATAAAAATCATTCATATGGTGAACACCTGGTAACCGACATTAACAAAATGCATATATAAGAATATCCCCATCATTCCGGGACACCCTTCGGATATGATATAAATTTCGAAGTACTAAAGCATCCGGTACTTTGGATGGGGTTTGTTAGGCCCAATAGATCTATCTTTAGGATTCGCGTCAATTAGGGTGTCTGTTCCCTAATTCTTAGATTACCAGACTTAATAACAAGGGGCATATTCGATTTCGATAATTCAATCATAGAATGTAGTTTCATGTACTTGTGTCTATTTTATAAATCATTTATAAAACCTGCATGTATTCTCATCCCAAAAATATTAGATTTTAAAAGTGGGACTATAACTCACTTTCACAGATTTTTACTTCGTCGGGAAGTAAGACTTGGCCACTGGTTGATTCACGAACCTATAACAATATATACATATATATCAAAGTACGTTCAAAATATATTTACAATATTTTTAATATATTTTGATGTTTTAAGTTTATTAAGTCAGCTGTCCTCGTTAGTAACCTACAACTAGTGGTCCACAGTTAGATGTACAGAAATAAATCGATAAATATTATCTTGAATCAATCCACGACCCAGTGTATACGTATCTCAGTATTGATCACAACTCAAACTATATATATTTTGGAATCATCCTCAACCCTGTATAGCTAACTCCAACATTCACATATAGAGTGTCTATGGTTGTTCCGAAATATATATAGATGTGTCGACATGATAGGTCGAAACATTGTATACGTGTCTATGGTATCTCAAGATTACATAATATACAATACAAGTTGATTAAGTTATGGTTGGAATAGATTTGTTACCAATTTTCACGTAGCTAAAATGAGAAAAATTATCCAATCTTGTTTTACCCATAACTTCTTCATTTTAAATCCGTTTTGAGTGAATCAAATTGCTATGGTTTCATATTGAACTCTATTTTATGAATCTAAACAGAAAAAGTATAGGTTTATAGTCAGAAAAATAAGTTACAAGTCATTTTTGTAAAGGTAGTCATTTCAGTCGAAAGAACGACGTCTAGATGACCATTTTAGAAAACATACTTCCACTTTGAGTTTAACCATAATTTTTGGATATAGTTTCATGTTCATAATAAAAATCATTTTCCCAGAATAACAACTTTTAAATCAAAGTTTATCATAGTTTTTAATTAACTAACCCAAAACAGCCCGCGGTGTTACTACGACGGCGTAAATCCGGTTTTACGGTGTTTTTCGTGTTTCCAGGTTTTAAATCATTAAGTTAGCATATCATATAGATATAGAACATGTTTTTAGTTGATTTTAAAAGTCAATTTAGAAGGATTAACTTTTGTTTGGGAACAAGTTTAGAATTAACTAAACTATGTTCTAGTGATTACAAGTTTAAACCTTCGAATAAGATAGCTTTATATGTATGAATCGAATGATGTTATGAACATCATTACTACCTTACGTTCCTTGGACAAACCTACTAGAAAAGAGAAAAATGGATCTAGCTTCAACGGATCCTTGGATGGCTCGAAGTTCTTGAAGCAGAATCATGACACGAAAACAAGTTCAAGTAAGATCATCACTCGAAATAAGATTGTTATAGTTATAGAAATTGAATCAAAGTTTGAATATGAGTATTACCTTATATTATAAAGATATCTTACTGTAAATAAGAAAGATTTCTTGAGGTTGGATGATCACTCTACAAGATTGGAAGTAAGCTAGTAAACTTGGAAGTATTCTTGATTTTATGAAACTAGAACTTGTAGAATTTATGAAGAACACTTAGAACTTGAAGATAGAACTTGAGAGAGATCAATTAGATGAAGAAATTGAAGAATGAAAGTGTTTGTAGGTGTTTTTGGTCGTTGGTGTATGGATTAGATATAAAGGATATGTAATTTTGTTTTCATGTAAATAAGTCATGAATGATTACTCATATTTTTGTAATTTTATGAGATATTTCATGCTAGTTGCCAAATGATGGTTCCCACATGTGTTAGGTGACTCACATGGGCT
The DNA here is from genome assembly GCF_046630445.1 of Rutidosis leptorrhynchoides. Taxonomy (NCBI): domain Eukaryota; kingdom Viridiplantae; phylum Streptophyta; class Magnoliopsida; order Asterales; family Asteraceae; genus Rutidosis; species Rutidosis leptorrhynchoides. Next base: position 423,581,940 of record NC_092336.1, read on the forward strand.
GCTAAGATTGGATCATTGGAGTGTATATACCAATAGTACATACATCTAAAAGCTGTGTATTGTACGAGTACGAATACGGGTGCATACGAGTAGAATTGTTGATGAAACTGAACGAGGATGTAATTGTAAGCATTTTTGTTAAGTAGAAGTATTTTGGTAAGTGTCTTGAAGTCTTTCAAAAGTGTATGAATACATATTAAAACACTACATGTATATACATTTTAACTGAGTCGTTAAGTCATCGTTAGTCGTTACATGTAAATGTTGTTTTGAAACCTTTAGGTTAACGATCTTGTTGAATATTGTTAACCCATTGTTTATTATAACAAATTAGATGTTAAATTGTTATATTATCATGATATTATGATATATAATATATCTTAGTATGATGTATATACAGTTAAATGTCGTTACAACGATAATCGTTACATATATGTCTCGTTTCGAAATCATTAAGTTAGTAGTCTTATTTTTACATATGTATTTCATTGTTAATACACTTAATAATATATTTACTTATCATTTAACATAATTAACCAAGTGTATCAATATCTTAATATGATTCATATGTACCTAGTAAGACGTTGTTATAACGATAATCGTTATATATATCGTTGTCGAGTTTCTTAAATTAACAGTCTCATTTTTATGTATATAACTCATTGTTAAAATACCTAATGAGATACATACTTATAATAAAATCATGTTAACTATATATATAACCATATATATGTCATCGTATAGTTTTTACAAGTTTTAACGTTCGTGAATCACCGGTCAACTTGGGTGGTCAATTGTCTATATGAAACTTATTTCAATTAATCAAGTCTTAACAAGTTTGATTGCTTAACATGTTGGAAACACTTAATCATGTAAATAAAAATTTCATTTAATATATATATATATATATAAACATGGAAAAGTTCGGGTCACTACAGTACCTACCCGTTAAATAAATTTCGTCCCGAAATTTCAAGCAGTAGGAGGTGTTGACGTATCTTCTGGAAATAAGTGCGGGTATTTCTTCTTCATCTGATCTTCTCGTTCCCAGGTGAACTCGGGTCCTCTACGAGCATTCCATGAACCTTAACAATCGGTATCTTGTTTTGTTTAAGTCTCTTAACCTCACGATCCATTATTTCAATGGGTTCTTCAATGAATTGAAGTTTTTCGATGATTTAGATTTCATCTAACGGAATAGTGAGATCTTCTTTAGCAAAACATTTCTTCAAATTCGAGACGTGGAAAGTGTTATGTACATTGAGGTAACTCAATTCGGTAAGCTACTGGTCCGACACGATCAATAATCTTGAATGGTCCAATGTACCTTGGATTTAGTTTCCCCCGTTTACCAAATCGAACAACGCCTTTCCAAGGTGAAACCTTAAGCATGACCATTTCTCCAATTTCAAACTCTATATCTTTTCTTTTGCTGTCCGCATAGCTCTTTTGTCGACTCTGGGCGGTTTTCAATCTTTGTTGAATTTGGATGATTTTCTTGGTAGTTTCTTGTATTATCTCCGGACCCGTAATCTATCTATCCCCCACTTCACTCCAACAAATCGGAGACCTGCACTTTCTACCATAAAATGCTTCAAACGGCGCCATCTCAATGCTTGAATGATAGCTGTTGTTGTAGGAAAATTCTACTAACGGTAGATGTCGATCCCAACTGTTTCCGAAATCAATAACACATGCTCGTAGCATGTCTTCAAGCATTTGTATCGTCCTTTCGCTCTGCCCATCAGTTTGTGGATGATAGGCAGTACTCATGTCTAGACGAGTTCCTAATGCTTGCTGTAATGTCTGCCAGAATCTTGAAATAAATCTGCCATCCCTATCAGAGATAATAGAGATTGGTATTCCATGTCTGGAGACGACTTCCTTCAAATACAGTCGTGCTAACTTCTCCATCTTGTCATCTTCTCTTATTGGCAGGAAGTGTGCTGATTTGGTGAGACGATCAACTATTACCCAAATAGTATCAAAACCACTTGCAGTCCTTGGCAATTTAGTGATGAAATCCATGGTAATGTTTTCCCATTTCCATTCCGGGATTTCGGGTTGTTGAAGTAGACCTGATGGTTTCTGATGCTCAGCTTTGACCTTAGAACACGTCAAACATTCTCCTACGTATTTAGCAACATCGGCTTTCATACCCGGCCACCAAAAATGTTTCTTGAGATCCTTGTACATCTTCCCCGTTCCAGGATGTATTGAGTATCTGGTTTTATGGGCTTCTCTAAGTACCATTTCTCTCATATCTCCAAATTTTGGTACCCAAATCCTATCAGCCCTATACCGGGTTCCGTCTTCCCGAATATTAAGATGCTTCTCCAATCCTTTGGGTATTTCATCCTTTAAATTTCCCTCTTTTAAAACTCCTTGTTGCGCCTCCTTTATTTGAGTAGTAAGGTTATTGTGAATCATTATATTCATAGATTTTACTCGAATGGGTTCTCTGTCCTTCCTGCTCAGGGCGTCGGCTTCCACATTTGCCTTCCCCGGGTGGTAACGAATCTCAAAGTCGTAATCATTCAACAATTCAATCCACCTACGCTGCCTCATATTCAGTTGTTTCTGATTAAATATGTGTTGAAGACTTTTGTGGTCGGTATATATAATACTTTTGACCCCATATAAGTAGTGCCTCCAAGTCTTTAATGCAAAAACAACCGCGCCTAATTCCAAATCATGCGTCGTATAATTTTGCTCGTGAATCTTCAATTGTCTAGACGCATAAGCAATCACCTTCGTCCGTTGCATTAATACACAACCGAGACCTTGCTTTGATGCGTCACAATAAATCACAAAATCATCATTCCCTTCAGGCAATGACAATATAGGTGCCGTAGTTAGCTATTTCTTCAATAATTGAAACGCCTTCTCTTGTTCATCCTTCCATTCAAATTTCTTCCCTTTATGCGTTAATGCAGTCAAGGGTTTTGCTATTTTGGAGAAATCTTGGATGAATCTTCTGTAGTAACCAGCCAATCCTAAAAATTGACGTATATGCTTCGGAGTTTTTGGGGTTTCCCACTTTTCAACGGTTTCAATCTTTGCTGGATCCACCTGAATACCTTCTTTGTTCACTATCTGATCGAGGAATTGAACTTCTTCCAACTAAAATGCACACTTTGAAAACTTAGCGTACAGTTTTTCTTTCCTCAATACTTCTAGCACTTTTCTCAAATGTTATTCGTGCTCTTGATCATTCTTTGAGTAAATAAGTATGTCATCGATGAAAACAATGACAAACTTGTCAAGATATGGCCCACACACTCGGTTCATAAGGTCCATGAACACAGCTGGTGCGTTAGTCAATCCAAACGGCATAACCATAAACTCGTAATGACCATAACGCGTCCTAAAAGCAGTTTTTGGAATATCATCCTCCTTTACTCGCATTTGATGATATCCAGAACGTAAATCGATCTTCGAATGAACCGACGAGCCTTGTAGTTGATCAAATAAGTCGTCAATTCTCGGCAGTGGATAACGGTTTTTGATGGTAAGTTTGTTCAACTCTCTGTAGTCAATACACAACCTAAATGTACCATCCTTCTTCTTGACAAACAAAACAGGAGCTCCCCATGGTGACGTGCTTGATCGAATGAAACCACATTCTAATAGTTCTTGCAGTTGGCTTTGCAGTTCTTTCATCTCGCTGGGTGCGAGTCTATAAGGAGCACGAGCTATTGGTGCAGCTCCTGATACAAGATCTATTTGAAATTCAACAGATCGATGTGGAGGTAGTCCCGGTAATTCTTTCGAAAATACATCGGGAAATTCTTTTGCGACGGGAACATCATTGATGCTCTTTTCTTCAGTTTGTACTTTCTCGACGTGTGCTAGAACAGCATAGCAACCTTTTCTTATTAGTTTTTGTGCCTTCAAATTACTAATAAGATGTAGCTTCATGTTGCCCTTTTCTCCGTACACCATTAAGGGTTCTCCTTCTTCTCGTACAATGCGAATTGCATTTTTGTAACATACAATCTCTGCTTTCATCTTCTTCAGCCAGTCCATGCCAACTATTACATCAAAGCTCCCTAACTCTACTGGTATCAAATCAATCTTAAATATTTCGCTACCCAGTTTAATTTCTCGATTCCGGCATATATTATCTGCTGAAATTAATTTACCGTTTGCTAATTCGAGTAAAAATGTACTATCCAACGGCGTCAATGGACAATTTAATTTAGCATAAAAATCTCTACTCATATAGCTTCTATCCGCACCCGAATCAAATAAAACGTAAGCAGATTTATTGTCAATAAGAAACGTACCCGTAACAAGCTCCGGGTCTTCCTGTGCCTCTGCCGCATTAATATTGAAAACTCTTCCGCGGCGTTGTCCATTCGTGTTCTCCTGGTTCGGGTAATTTCTAATAATGTGGCCCGGTTTTCCACATTTATAACAAACTACATTGGCATAACTTGCTCCGACACTACTTGCTCCACCATTACTCGTTCCGACACCATTAGTTCCTTTCGTTCTGTTAACCCCTGGTCCGTAGACCTCACACTTCGCCGCGCTATGACCATTTCTTTTACACTTGTTGCAAAATTTGGTGCAGAACCCCGAGTGATACTTTTCACACCTTTGGCATAGCTGCTTCTGATTGTTGTTGTTGTTGCGGTTGTTATTGTTGTTGGGATGATTGTTGTAGTTGCTGTTGTTGTTGTTGTTGTTGGGCCATTTGTTGTAGTTGCGATTGATGCTGCGATTGTTGGGATAATTGTTGCGATTATTATTGTAATTGCTGTTGTTGTTGTATTGGTGACTCTTATCACCGTTTTCCTCCTACTTTCTTTTGACTTGCTTCACATTGGCCTCTTCAGCCGTCTGTTCTTTAATTCTTTCCTCAATCTGGTTCACTAGTTTGTGAGCCATTCTACATGCCTGTTGTATGGAGGCGGGCTCGTGTGAACTTATATCTTCTTGGATTCTTTCCGGTAATCCTTTCACAAACGCGTCGATCTTCTCTTCCTCATCTTCGAACGCTCCTGGACACAATAGGCACAATTTTGTGAATCTTCTTTCATACGTGGTAATATCAAATCCTTGGGATCGTAACCCTCTAAGTTCTGTCTTGAGCTTATTGACCTCGGTTCTGGGACGGTACTTCTCGTTCATCAAGTGCTTGAATGCTGACCACGGTAGTGCGTACGCATCATCTTGTCCCACTTGCTCTAGATAGGTATTCCACCATGTTAACGCAGAACCTGTGAAGGTATGCGTAGCGTACTTCACTTTGTCCTCTTCAGTACACTTACTTATGGCAAACACCGATTCGACCTTCTCGGTCCACCGTTTCAATCCGATCGGTCCTTCGGTTCCATCAAATTCCAAAGGTTTGCAGGCAGTGAATTCTTTGTAGGTGCATCCTACACGATTTCCTGTACTGCTAGATCCAAGGTTATTGTTGGTATGTAGCACAGCCTGTACTGCGGTGATGTTTGAAGCTAGAAAAGTACGGAATTCCTCTTCATTCATATTCACGGTGTGTCTAGTAGTCGGTGCCATTTCCTTCAAAATAGTCAAATGGAACAAGTTAATCATACAGAATATTAAGAGTAGTTAATAGTATTTCGTAGCATAATATGAACTCATTTATAAAAGCTTTTTCTTCATATTAGCGTTTTATAAGTTTAAATTCGGGTAGTACCTACTCGTTAAGTTCATACTTAGTAGCTAATATACAATTCAACTACTTCAATTCTATATGAAAAACTGATTATAATAATATTTCGCGTTCAAACTTTTATACAAAATTTTACAAACTTACAATACCGCTTATTTTACATAAAGCATGAAATATAGCACACAATAACTTTGATACAAGATAGTTGTGAAGATAATTCTAGCTAGTACACAAGTCGTTCAGCAAAGGCAATAAAGACACGTAATTCATACGTCCAGAAACAAGTCATGCATTCTGGTTTTACTAGGACTACTTCCCATCCTTGGTCTTGTGGAACATAACCGTTATGGTTGTTGATAAGACAGCGTGTTGTAACGTCGTCAAAGGGAAGATGGTAACGTAATGACCAACAGTCTCGTAATAACCTAAAAACCTCATTTCTTACCCCAATTACCGACTTCGTCACTTGTGAGAACGTTTTGTTTAATAGTTGTAGCCCGATGTTCTTGTTCTCACTTTGGTGAGAAGCGAACATTACTAACCCGTAAGCATAGCATGCTTCTTTATGTCGCATGTTAACCGCTTTTTCTAAATCATGAAGTCCTATATTCGGATACATTGAGTCAAAATAATTTCTTAACCCGTTGCGTAAAATAGCATTTGGGTTCCCCGCAATATATGCGTCAAAGTAAACACATCGTAACTTATGGGTTTCTCAATGTGATATCCCCCATCTTTCAAACGAAAGTCTCTTATAAACCAAGACATTCTTGGAACGTTCTTTGAATGTCTTACAAACTGATTTCGCCGTAAATAGTTGTGCCGAAGAATTCTGACCGACTCTAGACAAGATTTCATCAATCATGTCTCCGGGTAGGTCTCTTAAAATATTGGGTTGTCTATCCATTTTGTGTTTTTATACTGTAAAATAGACAAGAGTTAGATTCATAAAAAAAATACTTATTAATACAAGCAAATTTTACATATATCATAAAGCATAAGCACACTATATTACATATATTACACCACACGAATACAACTATCTTATTCCGACTCGCTCGTTTCTTCTTCTTCGATTTTAGTTCATTTTGCCAAGTTTCTAGGGATATATGATGTTCCCCTAATACGAGCTGTCGTTTTCCACAACGGTTTAGAAAAACCTGGTGGTTTAGAGGTTCCCGGGTCATTGTTATAACTTAAGGACTTCGGGGGTTGACGATACATATAAAGTTCATCGGGGTTGGAATTAGATTTCTCTATTTTTATGCCCTTTCCCTTATTATTTTCTTTTGCCTTTTTAAATTCAGTTGGGGTAATTTCTATAACATCATCGGAATTCTCGTCGGAATCCGATTCCTCAGAGAATTGGTAATCCTCCCAATATTTTGCTTCCTTGGCGGAAACACCATTGACCATAATTAACCTTGGTCGGTTGGTTGAGGATTTTCTTTTACTTAACCATTTTATTATTTCCCCCACCGGTTCTATTTCTTCTTCCAGTTCCGATTCTTCTTCCGGTTCCGATTCTTCTTCCGGTTCCGACTCTTCTTCCGGTTCCGACTCTTCTTCCAGTTCCTCTTCGGGAACTTGTGAATCAGTCCACGAATCATTCTAATTTACATTTGACTCTTCATTATTATTAGGTGAGTCAATGGGACTTGTTCTAGAGTTAGACATCTATCACATAATATTAAACACGTTAAGAGATTAATATATCACATAATATTCACATGTTAAAAATATATAGTTTCCAACAAAATTTGTTAAGCAATCAATTTTCAAGTAAACACGGTCGAAGTCCAGACTCACTAATGCATCCTAACAAACTCGATAAGACACACTAATGCAAAATTCTGGTTCTCTAAGACCAACGCTCGGATACCAACTGAAATGTCCCGTTCTTATTGATTAAAAACGTTCCATATTAATTGATTTCGTTGCGAGGTTTTGACCTCTATATGAGACGTTTTTCAAAGACTGCATTCATTTTTAAAACAAACCATAACCTTTATTTCATAAATAAAGGTTTAAAAAGCTTTACGTAGATTATCAAATAATGATAATCTAAAATATCCTGTTTATACACGACCATTACATAATGGTTTACAATACAAATATGTTACATCGAAATCAGTTCTTGAATGCAGTTTTTACACAATATCATACAAACGTGGACTCCAAATCTTGTCCTTATTTTAGTATGCAACAGCGGAAGCTCTTAGTATTCACCTGAGAATAAACATGCTTTAAACGTCAACAAAAATGTTGGTGACTTATAGGTTTAACCTATATATATCAAATCGTAACAATAGACCACAAGATTTCATATTTCAATACACATCCCATACATAGAGATAAAAATCATTCATATGGTGAACACCTGGTAACCGACATTAACAAAATGCATATATAAGAATATCCCCATCATTCCGGGACACCCTTCGGATATGATATAAATTTCGAAGTACTAAAGCATCCGGTACTTTGGATGGGGTTTGTTAGGTCCAATAGATCTATCTTTAGGATTCGCGTCAATTAGGGTGTCTGTTCCCTAATTCTTAGATTACCAGACTTAATAACAAGGGGCATATTCGATTTCGATAATTCAACCATAGAATGTAGTTTCACGTACTTGTGTCTATTTTGTAAATCATTTATAAAACCTGCATGTATTCTTATCCCAAAAATATTAGATTTTAAAAGTGGGACTATAACTCACTTTCACAGATTTTTACTTCGTCGGGAAGTAAGACTTGGCCACTGGTTGATTCACGAACCTATAACAATATATACATATATATCAAAGTACGTTCAAAATATATTTACAACACTTTTAATATATTTTGATGTTTTAAGTTTATTAAGTCAGCTGTCCTCGTTAGTAACCTACAACTAGTTGTCCACAGTTAGATGTACAGAAATAAATCGATAAATATTATCTTGAATCAATCCACGACCCAGTGTATACGTATCTCAGTATTGATCACAACTCAAACTATATATATTTTGGAATCAACCTCAACCCTGTATAGCTAACTCCAACATTCACATATAGAGTGTCTATGGTTGTTCCGAAATATATATAGATGTGTCGACATGATAGGTCGAAACATTGTATACGTGTCTATGGTATCTCAAGATTACATAATATACAATACAAGTTGATTAAGTTATGGTTGGAATAGATTTGTTACCAATTTTCACGTAGCTAAAATGAGAAAAATTATCCAATCTTGTTTTACCCATAACTTCTTCATTTTAAATCCGTTTTGAGTGAATCAAATTGCTATGGTTTCATATTGAACTATATTTTATGAATCTAAACAGAAAAAGTATAGGTTTATAGTCAGAAAAGTAAGTTACAAGTCATTTTTGTAAAGGTAGTCATTTCAGTCGAAAGAACGACGTCTAGATGACCATTTTAGAAAACATACTTCCACTTTGAGTTTAACCATAATTTTTGGATATAGTTTCATGTTCATAATAAAAATCATTTTCCCAGAATAACAACTTTTAAATCAAAGTTTATCATAGTTTTTAATTAACTAACCCAAAACAGCCCGCGGTGTTACTACGACGGCGTAAATCCGGTTTTACGGTGTTTTTCGTGTTTCCAGGTTTTAAATCATTAAGTTAGCATATCATAAAGATATAGAACATGTGTTTAGTTGATTTTAAAAGTCAAGTTAGAAGGATTGACTTTTGTTTGCGAACAAGTTTAGAATTAACTAAACTATGTTCTAGTGATTACAAGTTTAAACCTTCGAATAAGATAGCTTTATATGTATGAATCGAATGATGTTATGAACATCATTACTACCTTAAGTTCCTTGGATAAACCTACTGGAAAATAGAAAAATGGATCTAGCTTCAACGGATCCTTGGATGGCTCGAAGTTCTTGAAGCTGAATCATGACACGAAAACAAGTTCAAGTAAGATCATCACTCGAAATAAGATTGTTATAGTTATAGAAATTGAACCAAAGTTTGAATATGAGTATTACCTTATATTAGAAAGATATCTTACTGTAAATAAGAAAGATTTCTTGAGGTTGGATGATCACTCTACAAGATTGGAAGTAAGCTAGTAAACTTGGAAGTATTCTTGATTTTATGAAACTAGAACTTGTAGAATTTATGAAGAACACTTAGAACTTGAAGATAGAACTTGAGAGAGATCAATTAGATGAAGAAAATTGAAGAATGAAAGTGTTTGTAGGTGTTTTTGGTCGTTGGTGTATGGATTAGATATAAAGGATATGTAATTTTGTTTTCATGTAAATAAGTCATGAATGATTACTCATATTTTTGTAATTTTATGAGATATTTCATGCTAGTTGCCAAATGATGGTTCCCACATGTGTTAGGTGACTCACATGGGCTGCTAAGATCGGATCATTGGAGTGTATATACTAATAGTACATACATCTAAAAGCTGTGTATTGTACGAGTACGAATACGGGTGCATACGAGTAGAATTGTTGATGAAACTGAACGAGGATGTAATTGTAAGCATTTTTGTTAAGTAGAAGTATTTTGATAAGTGTCTTGAAGTCTTTCAAAAGTGTATGAATACATATTAAAACACTACATGTATATACATTTTAACTGAGTCGTTAAGTCATCGTTAGTCATTACATGTAAATGTTGTTTTGAAACCTTTAGGTTAACGATCTTGTTGAATGTTGTTAACCCATTGTTTATTATAACAAATGAGATGTTAAATTGTTATATTATCATGATATTATGATATATAATATATCTTAGTATGATGTATATACAGTTAAATGTCGTTACAACGATAATCGTTACATATATGTCTCGTTTCGAAATCATTAAGTTAGTAGTCTTATTTTTACATATGTATTTCATTGTTAATACACTTAATAATATATTTACTTATCATTTAAGATAATTAACCAAGTGTATCAATATCTTAATATGATTCATATGTACCTAGTAAGACGTTGTTATAACGATAATCGTTATATATATCGTTGTCGAGTTTCTTAAATTAATAGTCTCGTTTTTATGTATATAACTCATTGTTAAAATACCTAATGAGATACATACTTATAATAAAATCATGTTAACTATATATATAACCATATATATATCATCGTATAGTTTTTACAAGTTTTAACGTTCGTGAATCACCGATCAACTTGGGTGGTCAATTGTCTATATGAAACATATTTCAATTAATCAAGTCTTAACAAGTTTGATTGCTTAACATGTTGGAAATACTTAATCATGTAAATAACAATTTCATTTAATATATATATAAACATGGAAAAGTTCGGGTCACTACACACATTTGACAAAAGATTGTCTCAGTATTGAACAAACAATGGAACAAAGAGAGAATATTTCATATATAAACCAAAGGCCTGGAAATAATTATCAGAATAATTATCAACCACCAAGAACAATCTACAATCAAAATCAGAATTATAACCGAAATGTTCCATACAACAACCAACAAGGTCCTAGCAATCAACAAGTATCTAACAATCCTTACAATCAGCAAAGACCTATTTTTCAAAACAAACCACCACAAACCGATGATAAAAAGCCAAATTTTGAAGATATGATGTCGAAGCTAGTTGAATCTCAAACTCAATTTTTCACATCTCAGAAACAAACCAATGAACAAACTGCTCAAGAATTTAGAAATCAACAAGCTTCGATTCAAAATTTGGAACACGATGTGAGCAACCTAGCAAGGTTGATAGGTGAAAGAAAACCGGGAAGTCTACCTAGTGATACAAATGCTAACCCCCGGAATGAAACAGCTAAAGCCATCATCACAAGAAGTGGTATTACACTTAAACTACCTGAAATACCTATAATTTCTGATGACTCTATTCCTACTCCACAAGAACCACAACCTAATCAAGATAAGGAAACAGAACTGGTAGTTGAAAAGGTTAATGAAGATAACACAGTTAAGGCTAAACCTTATGTTAAACCATACCAACCACCACTTCCTTACCCGAGTAAAATGAGAAAAGAGAGACTTGAAGCCGAGCAATCCAAATTCTTGGATATGTTTAAACAAATAAATGTCAACCTTCCTTTCATTGATGTAATTTCAGGAATGCCAAGATATGCTAAATTCTTGAAAGATCTAATCACAAATAGAAAGAAAATGGGAGAACTCTCGGCTGTTACAATGAATGCTAATTGTTCTGCAGTACTATTGAATAAGGTACCAGAAAAATTATCAGATCCAGGAAGTTTCACAATTCCATGTTTTCTGGGTAGTCTTATTTCAATAGAAGCATTGGCAGACTTAGGTGCTAGTATAAATTTAATGCCGTATTCATTATACGCTAAACTAGACCTTGGAGAATTGAAACCAACACGAATAAGCATACAACTAGCCAATCGATCAGTAAAATATCCTAGAGGGATAATGGAGAACATGCTAGTTAAAGTTGGTACTTTAGTATTTCCAGTAGATTTTGTTATTCTGGATATGGAAGAAGATTCTCGAGTTCCTCTCATATTAGGAAGACCATTCTTAAACACGGCTAAAGCAATAATAGACGTGTTTGGTAAGAAACTGACCTTAAGTATAGAGGACGAGAGTGTTACCTTTTCAGTTGATAGAGCAATGCAACAACCGCAATCTGCAGATGATACATGCAATTATATTCAAACTATAGATTCACATGCAGAATTGTTAGAAGAATTTCTAGAATTACAAGGAATAGGAGAATGTTCTTTAGGAGAAGGAACTGAACCAATTGATGAAACTGAAATGTTAGCTACACTTATGGCTAATGGATATGAACCAACAACAGAAGAAATTTAAATGCTAAAAGAAGAAGACAGATATCGATATAAATCATCGATAGAAGAACCACCGACATTAGAATTAAAGCCACTTCCAAACCATTTGGAATATGCTTATTTACATGGTGAATCTGAATTACCTGTAATAATATCGTCTTCTCTTACTAAAAATAAAAAATCTCAACTCATTTCTGTGCTAAAGGCTCATAAACCAGCTATTGCATGGAAGATTCATGATATTAAAGGAATAAGTCCTTCGTATTGCACACATAAAATCCTTATGGAAGAAGGTCATAAAACTTATGTGCAACGCCAACGAAGACTAAATCCTAATATTATCAAGATGTTGTTAAGAAAGAAATTATTAAACTGCTAGATGCAGGTTTAATTTATCCAATCTCTAATAGTCCATGGGTAAGCCCAGTTCAATGCGTACCTAAGAAGGGTGGCATGACTGTCATCACAAATGAGAAAAATGAGCTTATTCCTACTAGGACTGTAACAGGATGGCGTGTCTGTATTGATTATAGAAAATTAAATGACGCCACCAGAAAAGATCACTTTCCCTTACCTTTCATTGATCAAATGTTGGAAAGATTAGCCAGAAATAGTTACTATTGTTTTCTTGACGGTTTTTCCGGATATTTTCAAATTCCAATAGCACCCGAGGATCAAGAGAAAACCACGTTCACGTGCCCTTATGGTAATTTTGCTTACAAACGCATGCCATTTGGACTTTGCAACGCCCCTGCAACCTTTCAAAGGTGCATGATGGCGATTTTTCACGACACGATAGAAGAATGTGTGGAAGTATTCATGGATGACTTTTCAGTCTTCGGTGATACATTTGAAACATGTCTAGTTAATCTTGAACGAATGCTTATTAGATGCGAACAATCAAATCTAGTTCTTAATTGGGAGAAATGCCATTTCATGGTTAAAGAAGGCATCGTTCTTGGTCATAAAATTTCAAAGGAAGGAATTGAAGTGGATAGAGCTAAAGTAGATGTAATTGCTAAACTTCCACATCCCACCAATGTTAGAGGAGTTAGGAGTTTTCTAGGGCATGCCGGTTTTTACCGACGTTTCATAAAAGATTTTTCTAAAATTTCCACTCCTATGAATAAACTCCTAGAAAAGGATGCTCCATTCATCTTTTCAGATGAATGCATCAAATCTTTTAATATTCTTAAAGAAAAACTCACTAATGCGCCGATCATGATAACTCCAAATTGGAATCTACCGTTTGAACTCATGTGCGATGCAAGTGATTTTGCAATGGGAGCCGTTTTAGGACAAAGGATTGAAAAATGATTTCAACCTATTTATTACGCTAGTAAGACATTACAAGGAGCACAAACAAATTACACAACTACTGAAAAAGAACTCCTTGCTATCGTCTTTGCTTTTGACAAATTTCGTTCATATCTCGTTCTAGCTAAAACGGTGGTCTATACCGACCATTCTGCTCTAAGATACCTATTTTTGAAACAAGATGCTAAACCAAGATTAATTCGTTGGATCTTACTCTTACAAGAATTCGATATTGAAATCCGAGATAAAAAGGGAGCAGAAAATCTCGCCGCTGATCATCTTTCTCGTCTTAAAAATCCTGAATTAGAAGTTCTGAATGAATCGGCTATACAAGACAACTTTCCTGATGAATATCTATTGGAGATAGATTATAGTGAAATTCCATGGTTTGCAGACTATGCAAACTACTTAGTATGTGGATTCCTTGAAAAAGGGTTGTCGTACCAAAAACGAAAGAAATTCTTTAGTGATATAAAATACTATTTTTGGGAAGATCGACATTTGTTTAAAAGTTGTCCCGATGGAATAATACGCCGATGTGTATTCGGAGATGAAGCTGGTCAAATCTTAAACCATTGTCACACAGGACCAACAGGAGGGCATTATGGGCCTCAACTCACAGCAAGAAAAGTTTATGATGCTGGATTCTATTGGCCTACAATTTTCAAAGACGCACACCTTCTTTGCAAATCCTGTGATGCATGTCAAAGGGCTGGAAAAATAAGTCAACGTGATGAAATGCTACAAAATGTCATTCAAGTATGTGAAGTATTTGACGTTTGGGGTATTGACTTTATGGTTCCATTTCCAAAATCTCATAATAATCTCTACATTCTCGTTGCCATTGATTATGTATCTAAATGGGCGGAAGCACAAGCTCTCCCAACTAACGATGCACGAGTTGTAGTCAACTTCTTAAAATGTCTTTTTGCAAGGTTCGGAACACCGAAAGCTTTAATAAGTGATCGGGGTACTCATTTTTGTAATAATCAACTTGAGAAAGTTCTCAAAAGATATGGAGTAACTCATAAAATCTCAACCGCGTATCATCCAAAAACAAGTGGACAAGTTGAAAATACCAACCGAGCTTTAAAACGTATTCTAGAGAAAACCGTAGGATCGAATCCGAAGGAATGGTCCATGAAATTGGAGGATGCACTCTGGGATTTTAGAACAGCCTACAAAACTCCAATTGGAAACACACCTTTTAAAGTCGTTTACGAAAAAACATGTCATCTTTCAGTAAAAATTGAACACAAAGCATTTTGGGCTTTGAAGATATGTAATCTTGATTTACATGAAGCTGGACATCTACGGTTAAGTCAACTAAACGAATTAGAAGAATTAAGACATGAAGCGTATGAAAATTCGTTAACTATAAAGAAAGAACGAAGAAATGGCATGATAAAAGAATCAGAAGTTCAAAAGAATTTAAAGAAGGAGACAGAGTTCTTCTTTTCAATTCACGATTCAAGCTATTTCCTGGAAAATTGAAATCAAAATAGTCTGGACCATTCATAGTTAAAAGAGTTTTCCCATACGGAACAATAGAGTTAATAAATTCAAATGGGATTGAATTTAAGGTTAATGGTCACAGAGTTAAACATTACATACATGGTCCGATAGAAGTTGACAATGAAGTCAATCATAATTTCACCACCCAAGAAAACCCTCAGAATGAAAACATAAATATGTGATGATGTAGCGTGAGGGTATGAAATAGTATTATTTTTAATACAAAATACTACAAAATATGACACAAGTTTTATTAATTTACGGATGGGATATACCTAAACCTTGCTACAACACTATAGGCAGTGTACCTAATCGTAGAGTAGTGTAGTTTTTAGTAAGTCCGGTTCGTTCCACAGGGAGCTAGTGATTACGTACTATATTTATATAAATATAGTTTTATAAAAATATAAATTAAAAATATAGCTATTTTTATAAAACTATATTTATATAAATATATATATATATATAAGTAGTAATATTATTATAAAAGGGGGTTTTTTACCGTTTAATGACCGGTTTGTCGATTTTATATTTTTAAGCGTAAAGATAAATGACAATAATTAAAGTGCGTAAAATATATAAATGACGATAAATAAAATAACAATAAATAAAATTGCGATAGAATATGAAATAAAAGGATTATGCTTATTTAAACTTCCATAATCATGATGTTAGACTTTTTGATTTTAATTAATTATCCCGGGTTAATTGTCCTTTGTCCTGGATTATTTGAAACCTATGTGGTTTTTGTCCATAATAGTCCATCGGTCATAAATATAAAGTGCGAGTGTCCTCGTCAAATTACCCTTATACCCGAAGTCAAATATTCCAACTAATTAAGGATTTAAACTGTGACGCAGTTATCACTTCTGTCAACAATTACACCAGTTATCACTGTATGTAATCCACCCCTGTTTTGATTAGATATGAATATTAATTTACCCACTTGATCAGTTTGAATAATCAATTACCCAACCCGAATAATTAATTAAATGATTATAATAGATTCCATATGAACGTCACTAAATAGGACAACCATAATCATTATTAATCATTAGGATAATTAATTTGAAGATAGGTTCGACAGACTCCAATGAGTTGTCACTCAATTAGACAATACCCCCCATCTATTAATAGTCAATAGTCCAATTTCCACAAGTGTCGGTCTTTTGTCCAAACCTTAATTATGGTACAAAATTCAATAACCCCGTCTTAATATTTTAGCCCAACATCACGATTACTTCGGCTCAAATAAGCATAATAATAACTTAGTTACGAGACATTAAATTAAAAAGGAAGAACATAGCTTACAGTGGTGATTAATTTGGTAGCGTTACACGGACAGAGTTCTGACTTAAAACCCGTAAATCATTTGTTACATAACTAAATTATTATTATTGAAATTAAAATTAAAATTAAAATTATAATAAATATATATATACGTTTACATAATTGAGAGAGAGATAGATTTTTGAGATTGAAAAGGGGTGTATTATTTCATCGACTAAATTGCCTTTTTATAGGCAAAATATAGATTTGAATTTTCATTTATGACCCCTGAACTATGCTCAATTAACAACTTTTTATTATTTAATATTATTCTTATTATGAATTATTTAAATATTATATTTTATTCTTGTGCATAGTTGACTCGTAATTTTTACACCGTTGCGTCGAGCGTTGAGAGTTGGTTCATGTCCCGGTTCCGGATTTTCGAACGTCCTTTCGTACAATTTTATATCGTGTACTTTGCGTTTTGTAACTTGTACTCTTGTCATTTTTAGACGTTCTTCATCAATAAATTGAACCTTTTGAATTGTATCTTGTACATTTGAGCTTTTTGGACGTTTTGGTCTTTCAAATCTTCGTTTTTGTCTTTAAATCTTCATTTTCGAGCGATTTGCGTCTTTCGTCTTCGCACTTATTTATTTAACTATTACAACTAAAAATAAGGAAATTACATTTAAAAACTTTACATATTGGAACGATATTGCTACTAAATATATGTTCATTTGGAACACTATCAAATATCCCCACACTTGAGCGTTGCTTGTCCTCAAGCAATACAGAACTTGAAATAAAAACATACATGAATCACTTTTTTATTCATCACATTTTGTACATCAGTGATTTTGATATAGCGGTATAAAGAATGACAGTAATGATGGTTAAAGGTGGGTGTGTCATCCACAGTTGCCTTGGGTTTAGGTCAACGACACTTGCAATCAAATAGCCGATTTACTTTCAGTTTCCAAAGCAAAGTGCACATTTGAAAGGCGGTTTACAGTCCCACATGACTATAAAAATTTAGATCCTTTAGGAAATAGGATCTTTATGAAAACATTTGATCTTTTGAAAATTCAATCTAGCTTTTACCCTAGATAAGTTTTCTGATTTGATCCACCATTGGTGTTGCAAAATATATTTGTGGATCAATATTTTGGCTAAAAACATTTAGGTTCGTGTAATCCACTGCTATCCCGGTATCGGAAAGCACACATCCAGTTTACTTGTTCCGTATATTACCTTTCGGCAAACTACCGTCTGGTTGTAAAGGAAAGCGATGAACAAGAAACTATTAAGGCAATGTCCCGTGACATGCAGATGATTATGGTCTTTTAACGTGTCGGATGCTAGAACTATCCTTGGTAGGAGCGATAGTAAAGATCATCCTATGATTTTTCGGTCTGGCACAAGGTCCTGTCTCCGACCATGCTATGCAACCACCGTTCTTACGGTTGACACCCGATTTGGTTCAGGTGACCTAATGAATTCCAGGTGAATTCCTAGGATTTTACGTTCAATTGTAATGAACGCATTGAAAATGGATTTTCAGAAAACAAATCGGTTTGCAATTTTGATCAAAATATTTTCTCGTTCAAGCTCGAGTTTAGATATCATTGAATTCCATGAGTTTGAATTCTCAATCTTTAAGGTCAATCTCTAGGATTGAGTAATATCAGTCTTAAAAGCTGATTTTTAATCTTTAAGGAGATTATCCTTTCTGGGGATCTGATTCATTAGTCTTATCAAGCTAATTTGCACGGTGCCCCCCATTATACGAGATAAATCCTTCTCATGGTTAGGATAAATCTGACCACATGGCGACCCTGTTTGATGCTGAGGTCCGTGGATTTCCTGCTGATTTTAGAGATGACTTTTCTAGATTTTTCGTCAACCTACAGCTGGTCTAGACGACAACTTCATGACCTAAATCAAGAAGCGCGTTTCTTTTCGGAAGACTTTACTTCCTTTTAATGATGGAATTGATTCATCGTGTAGATCCATCTTTCTTACAGTAAATCGGGTAAAACTGATTAAAATCGTCCAAAACAAAAGTACCTGCAATAACTTTACAGAAACATGTGATAGATAGTTTTTAATTGAATAACTTGGTACATTCTCCCCACACTTAGTTTCTTTCTTTGCTTTTTTTATTCTCCTTTATTCCATTTTAAATGAATTCAATCGTTTTAGGGTGTTTCTCAATTTATGTCCTTTCCGAGGTAACGATAATTTTGGCCTTAACACCTAGTTTTATCGTTCATAAATATGTATAAACATGATTTTGAATTCATTTAGTTAAAAAATTTTAAAATTTTCATAATATTTAGAAAATAAGCCAAGTATAAACCCGAGAGAATTTATAACCCTTCCCCACACTTGAGATCATGCAATGCCCTCATTTGCATGAAATCAGACTATAATTATAAATTCATGAGGGTGATTAGTGTAGGAAAGTGATTAAAAATACCCAGTTTGTAATTACAAAGCTCGTCGAATGATAGATGGCTCGCCTCATCGTTCATTCCTTCATCTATTATATCATATTTGTTGTTTTGCGTCTTGTCGTCAAAATTAGTACCTTTTGCTGAACTTTAATGACAGTCTTTGAAAGTGCATTGTTTTACCCTGTTTTGTACATAAGATAAAATACAAACATATATATATATATATTTTTGAAGTTTGGTTTATAACCCCACTTTTCAAAAATTTATAAAGTATAATATTTTTGGCATACTTTAAATCAATAAAATTAAAAATAATGATAACAAAATTTGTCGCCCCGCCCTCGGGTAAAGTAATTTCGGTTCAACTACCTAATCTTCAACTCACGACGAATTTTAGAAATCATTTTTTTACTTAATGAAATAAAGTAAATTTTGTTTTTAAATTCACACAAAACTTAAATTTAAAAAGCATATTAATTTCATATAAAACCTACAAAATAAAAAAAATCAGAATGGGGGGAGAAAACTAGTTCTTTAGTGTCTGCTAGCGGAAAAGACCAATCGGATTCCATTCTCGGAACTACACGAGAACAGAACAACTAACTCCAAACAGCATTTTCTTTTTAGAATATTTGAATCTCCTCACACTTAGGTAGCCGTGGTGTCAAAATTGTGATTAACTTAATTTCTCTTGGTCCATAATCAACTTTCATATCCGTGACTTTTTCTTTAAGCCATTGGTCGGATTCCTGTGTTATATCCACAATTTCAACTAGTTTCTCCTTTTCTTTAGGTGATAGATTGGATACTAACCTGTTACATAACTTAAAGTTCCCCTTGGTTCTAGCATCGCGAATCCGTTTAATAAGTTTCTTCATTGAACTATTAATAACGGGATCATTTAATTTCGTATCAACAACGGGGTTCTTTGTTATCATGTCATCATTAGGTGTTACTTCATTTTCCCCACACTTAGGCGTTTCATTATTGCTAAGTATTATCGTTGGAGTTGGTAAAACAACATGGTTCTTACCAATCGTTTTTGCTGGTTCAACGGTTTTGGTTGGTGGAGATTTAGTCTTTCGAATCATAAAGGTGATTGATTTGTCATCACTACTAAGTGTCATTCTACCATTTCTTACATCAAATAACGCCCTGGTGGACGCAAAGAATGGTCGACCTAAAATTAGAGGAATGTTTAGGTCCTCTTCTATGTCAATGACAATAAATTCGACTAGAAAGGTTAAATTACCTACTTGAACTGATAGTTTGTCAGCAATTCCAACTGGGTGCTTAATGGTTTGATCAAGGAGTCGAACACTCATATCCGTTGGAGTTAACTCACCTACACCTAATCTCTTATATAATGAAAGAGGCATAACACTCACACTTGAACCTAAATCTGCTAGTGCATCATACATGACACAGTTACTAAGTAGACAAGGAACAATAAATTCACCCGGATCACCTACCCTAGGTGGAGGATTTGGTGGAACTGTCTTCACCGGGTTTACTTCTACTGTTTTTGTTTCTTGCACTTTTTTATTCTTCTTCTTCTTCTTTCCAGAGGTATCACAATCTTTATTACCTATTACTTGCTCATACTCAACTCATTTTCTTGGAAACGGGAGGGGTGGTTTGTATGGTGTCACCACTGGCTTTACATACTCGGGTGGTGGTGGTGGTGGTGGTGTAACTTCTTCATTGTTACTCACATCTAAAATCTTCCCATCTTCTGGTGCTGGTTTTTCAGAATTTGTTGACACCATATTAACATTCTCATTCCGAGGATTTACTTCAGTATTACTCGGTAGCTTTCCTTGTTCCCTCTCACTCATCATGCTAGCAAGAGTACCTACGTGTTTTTCTAGATTCAAAATGGAAGCTTGTTGAGTTCTTAATGACTGATCAAACCTCTCATTCGTTTGAGTTTGAGTTTCAATAAATTGTGTTTGAGATTCAACTAGCTTAAATACCACTTCTTCCAGATTTGACTTTTTCTCTTCGGTTTATTGTGGTGGTTTATACAAGCCAGGTCTTTGTTGATTGAAAGTGTTGTTTTGAGTTGGTTGGTTATTCGGACCTTGTTGGTTATACGAGTTATTGTCGGGTCCTTTTGGATTGTAAAGAATGTTTTGATTTCGATTGAAGTTTGGCCTTGGCGGTTGATAATTATTCTGATAACTATTTTCCAGCCTTTGGTTCATGTAGACAACATTCTCACGTTGTTCCATCGTTTGTTCAATGTGACAGTCTTTCATTAAGTGTGGTCCACCGCATTGCTCACAACTAATTCGTATTGCGTGAATATCTTTATTCATCTTTTCCATTCGTCTCTCGAAAGCATCTATTTTTGCGGAAACGGAATCAAAGTTATGGCTAGAATCGGCTCTAGCCGCTTTAGATGAACGATATATATCTTTCTCTTGGTGCCACTCATGAGAGTGGGAGGCTGTGTTATCAATAATTTTGTAAGCTTCAGTTGCGGTTTTCTTCATAATGGAACCACCAGCTGTTATGTCGATGTCTTTTCGTGTAGCAACGTTGACACCTTGGTAGAATATTTGTACTATTTCATAAGTGTCTAAACCGTGTTGAGGACATCCTCTCAACAACTTTCCAAATCTTGTCCACGCCTCATATAATGTTTCATTTGGCTTTTGCGCGAACGTAACAATTTCTCCTTGAAGTCTCACGGCTTTAGATGCCGGAAAGAATTGTTTAAGAAATTTTTCAACTAAAACATCCCATGTATCAATCGCCCCTTCAGGTAACAATTCTAACCAATCTTTGGCTTCTCCCTTTAAAGTCCAGGGAAATAACATGAGATAGATCTGCTCATCTTCCACTTCTCGGATTTTAAATAGTGTACAAATTCTTTTAAACGTACGAAGGTGTTCGTTAGGATCTTCATTCGGTGCACCACTGAATTGGCATTGGTTAGTTACCATGTGTAGGATTTGTCCTTTAATTTCATAATCTGGAGCATTAACTTCTGGTTTAATAATGGCGTGACCTTGGCCCGTGCGTTTAGCCCTCATTCGATCTTCCATACTTAGAGGTTCTAGATTTTCCATGATTGGATTTGTTGTATCCGAATCACTAGAGGATTCTGATTTAACGGTTTGGGGTTCAGGATCTTGGAATTGTCCTTGAATATCTTCCGGGTTCTTAGTTGTGAAATCGGGTTCAAAAGATGGATTATCGGAAATTTGAATTGGAGTACTTGGTCGACTAGATGACGATTCTAAAGAAAAATCAACGACGGCGATATTTGTTAAACGATGTCTTGATCGAGTTACAGGTGGTGAACGTATGAAAGGTGGTGAACGTTTTACTCGGTGCATTCACTGAATATCCTATTAGTTTTTAAAAGGAAAGAAAAATTATATAAGTTATCCAATTAATAGACTTTTCTGATTTTGCCCACGTTTCGAATAGCCAAAAGATGCAGCAGAGGGGCAGGATTCGTTTGGTCTCAATATAATTGAGGACTGTTTGGCTCCAATAACCCGGTCCACGTACAAATCCAACTATTACTACGAACCAGAAAATTTTGATGTCTATCAATTTAACCACTTAAAATAAATTTTCGTAATTTTAAGAAATTTAGAGAAGAAGTAGAAAAAAATCTAAGTCCTAAAAACTAGAATGGCGAGAAATAAGAGAGAAAAAGAGTGCGCGTCGAAAAGTGTCGAAAAATGAAAAAGACGAAGAGTGGTTTGTAAACACGCGGTTAATCCAACCTTATAACGATCACTATCTTAAAATTAAAGCTACAAATGGAGATCACTAATTGGAATTGTAATTGATACATAGGTAAACGCGTCGAAAAATAAAAATAAGAAAATAGCGCGAAAAATGGCGTCGCAAAATTCTAAAGCACCTAAAACTTAGTCTAAGGAATAAACACTTAAGGAATTTTACGGCAAAGCCTAAAAATCTAAAAATGAAAATAACTATGGCAAAACTAAACTTAATACTAAAAGTTGTGACTGAGTCTAAAAATCTAAAGGTAATAAAACTTAAAATAATTTTTTTTTTTTTTACGTTTTTTTTTTTTTTTTTACGTTTTTGTTTTTTTTTACGTTTTTTTTTTTTTACGTTTTTTTTTTTACGTTTTTTTTTTTTTGCGTTTTTTTTTTTTTATATATTTTTGCAAATATAAATTAAAAATATAGCGTTTTAGTGCTCCCCGGCAGCGGCGCCAAAAACTTGATGATGTAGCGTGAGGGTACGAAATAGTATTATTTTTAATACAAAATACTACAAAATATGACACAAGTTTTATTAATTTACGGATGGGATATACCTAAACCTTGCTACAACACTATAGGCAGTGTACCTAATCGTAGAGTAGTGTAGTTTTTAGTAAGTCCGGTTCGTTCCACAGGGAGCTAGTGATTACGTACTATATTTATATAAATATAGTTTTATAAAAATATAAATTAAAAATATAGCTATTTTTATAAAACTATATTTATATAAATATATATATATATAAGTAGTAATATTATTATAAAAGGGGGTTTTTTACCGTTTAATGACCGGTTTGTCGATTTTATATTTTTAAGCGTAAAGATAAATGACAATAATTAAAGTGCGTAAAATATATAAATGACGATAAATAAAATAACAATAAATAAAATTGCGATAGAATATGAAATAAAAGGATTATGCTTATTTAAACTTCCATAATCATGATGTTAGACTTTTTGATTTTAATTAATTATCCCGGGTTAATTGTCCTTTGTCCTGGATTATTTGAAACCTATGTGGTTTTTGTCCATAATAGTCCATCGGTCATAAATATAAAGTGCGAGTGTCCTCGTCAAATTACCCTTATACCCGAAGTCAAATATTCCAACTAATTAAGGATTTAAACTGTGACGCAGTTATCACTTCTGTCAACAATTACACCAGTTATCACTGTATGTAATCCACCCCTGTTTTGATTAGATATGAATATTAATTTACCCACTTGATCAGTTTGAATAATCAATTACCCAACCCGAATAATTAATTAAATGATTATAATAGATTCCATATGAACGTCACTAAATAGGACAACCATAATCATTATTAATCATTAGGATAATTAATTTGAAGATAGGTTCGACAGACTCCAATGAGTTGTCACTCAATTAGACAATACCCCCCATCTATTAATAGTCAATAGTCCAATTTCCACAAGTGTCGGTCTTTTGTCCAAACCTTAATTATGGTACAAAATTCAATAACCCCGTCTTAATATTTTAGCCCAACATCACGATTACTTCGGCTCAAATAAGCATAATAATAACTTAGTTACGAGACATTAAATTAAAAAGGAAGAACATAGCTTACAGTGGTGATTAATTTGGTAGCGTTACACTGACAGAGTTCTGACTTAAAACCCGTAAATCATTTGTTACATAACTAAATTATTATTATTGAAATTAAAATTAAAATTAAAATTATAATAAATATATATATACGTTTACATAATTGAGAGAGAGATAGATTTTTGAGATTGAAAAGGGGTGTATTATTTCATCGACTAAATTGCCTTTTTATAGGCAAAATATAGATTTGAATTTTCATTTATGACCCCTGAACTATGCTCAATTAACAACTTTTTATTATTTAATATTATTCTTATTATGAATTATTTAAATATTATATTTTATTCTTGTGCATAGTTGACTCGTAATTTTTACACCTTTGCGTCGAGCGTTGAGAGTTGGTTCATGTCCCGGTTCCGGATTTTCGAACGTCCTTTCGTACAATTTTATATCGTGTACTTTGCGTTTTGTAACTTGTACTCTTGTCATTTTTAGACGTTCTTCATCAATAAATTGAACCTTTTGAATTGTATCTTGTACATTTGAGCTTTTTGGACGTTTTGGTCTTTCAAATCTTCGTTTTTGTCTTTAAATCTTCATTTTCGAGCGATTTGCGTCTTTCGTCTTCGCACTTATTTATTTAACTATTACAACTAAAAATAAGGAAATTACATTTAAAAACTTTACATATTGGAACGATATTGCTACTAAATATATGTTCATTTGGAACACTATCAATATGCTATCAACAACATATGAAAAACCAAAATTAGAAGACGGGGAAGCTTCAAATTGGAGTGATGAAGAAGAATTCTTATACAAACCTCCCATTCCAAGAAACGAAGAAAAATGTGAACAAGAAGTTCAAGTAGAAGTGAAAGAACCAAGAAAAGATCACTTGGAAAAGGGTAACAAACCAACTCTGCTTACTAAAGTAGGAGACCCATGTGAATTTATCATTTCTTGCTTGCTTAACGATGGTGCTATGTATAATGGACTCGCAGATTTAGGAGCAAATGCAAATGTTATGCCTCTTTCCTTATATAAAAGATTAGGTATGGGTAAATTAAGACCAACCAGAATAGGTGTTCAATTATTTGATCAAACCATTAAACACCCGGTTGGAATAGCAAACAATTTACTTGTTAAAGTGGGAAGTTTGACCTTTGTTGCAAATTTCATAGTTATTAATATGGAGGAAGACCTTGATATTCCTCTAATTTTAGGTCGCCCATTTTTAGAAACCACCGAAGCGTTCATTGATGTAAGTGAAGGTAAAATGACACTTAGGGATGGTGACAAATCGATCACCTTTGTTAACCGAAAGTTTAGATCTCCACCAACCAAAATTGTTGAACCAATAAAAACACCTAAGTGTGGGGAAGATGAAGCAACAACCAATGATGACCTGATAACAAAGAACCCCGTTGTTGATACAAAATTAGATGAACCCATTTTTAACAGTTCAACGAAGAAACTTTATAAACGGATTCAAGATGCTAGGATTAAGGGGAACTTTAAGTTATGTAACCGATTAGTATCCAATTTGTCGCCTAAAGAAAAGGCAATGTTAGTTGAATTTGTGAAAGTTACAGAGGAAATCAACAATTGGCTTGAAGCAAAAGTCAGAGATATACAAGTTGTTGATAGTCCAATTAAAAACGAAGTTAATCACAATTTCGACACCACAGCTAACTAAGTGTGGGGAGGTTCGAATCTTTTTAGGATAATAGTTATTTCTGTTAGAGTTAGATTTTCTGTTTTCGTGTAGTTCTCGAGAATGGAATCCGAATGGTCTTTCCCTAGCAGACCCTAAAGAACTAGTCTTCTCCCCCCATTCTGAATTTTTATTTTTTTTAGGTTTTACGAGATGAAGAATTCCTTTTATCTGAACCATGGTCTAATGCTACACGCTATGATTACTAAACGTAATAATGACACACTTCCGAGTGAACTGGTATCATTCATAAGAGGCAAAATGGATGGAGTAAGAAAAGAACTCAGAAAAGATCATCATAAGATACATTTTGGTAAAGGAAAATCAAAATCCGCAACAAAGAGAAGAGCACGATATCTTGAAAGATGTTATAAATGCGGAAAATGGTCACATGAAGGTAAATGTTCAAATAATCAAACATATTCAAATACCGAATTTGTTACTCTATACAGAGAAGGACCATTCATATGTTTAGAAGAAAAGATATTGAATAATCGAGGTTACGCCTACGTAGCTATGGAAAACCAAATCACACGACTCTCCTATGAGTCGGCTAAAGCCGGTCTCTGAGAATTCTATCTCACAGGTAAGTATGTACAGTTTTTATTTTATTTTTTTATTGCTTTTAACCTTTTGATAATAAACGCTGAATCGTTCGCTATAAAGTATTAAATTGGTATTCAATAAAATTAGGTATGCGTAACCGAAATTATTGATATCATATAAAAATTTATTACATCACTGCGAAATTTACCGTTTATTCTTAAGGTATAAATATCTTTAATCAATCAACCCAAAATATTTCAAAAATTCGTCAGGAGTAAAACTAGGTCGTTGAACCGAAATTACTTTACCGAAAAGAGGGGCGTATATTTTTGATAATATTTGATTGATTAAAGTGGGATAAAAGACCAAAAAGATTTTTAATTTTACTTTGTTTTTAAAATTAATATTAAATTATTATTGTAAACTTTATAAAATCAATATTTAAGTTTGTAAATATTTGAAAAATTAATATTTTTAATATAAGTTTGTATGTATAAAAACAAAAATATAATATAAGTTTGGTGTGAATTTTTAATTTTAATAATATGAATTTTTAATTTTATGCATTTTAAATTTAAGTTTGGTGTGAATTTAAAAACAAAAATTTACTTTATTTCATTAAGTTAAAAATGTGATTTTTAAAATTCGTCGTGAGTTGAAAACTAGGTCGTTGAACAGAAATTGCTCTACCCGAGGGCGGGACGAGAACTTTTATTATCATTATTTTTAATATTATTGAATTAAAGTATGCCAAAAACATTTAAAAACCCAAAAATCTTTACTTTTAAAACGACGCTTAAAAAGTAACAAGTTTTAAAACTTTATTGAGAGACGGACTAGGACAACGATCCGAAACGCCCTCACTCCTAAAAATTAACAAATTTTTAAAAATTTATTGATTTATGTTTTAAAAGTATAAGGTTTTTATATATAAAAAAAAAAAAAACCTGCACCTCATGCGATCGCATGGGGTTTGCACTTGGAATCCATGCGGTCGCATGGAGACCAAATGCAGGTCAAGAACAAATAACCAGCGAGTTCTACTTCTGTCTCACTCCACACTAACACACATACATACGAGCATATACACACATACACTCCTAAATTCGCCATTTTTTCACCAAATTCAATCAAATTTCGTCCTACAATCCGCTCTAATCATGCCTAGGTTTGGATTTTTTAGCAAGAAGGTAAAAATTACACCCCTAAACTCTTAAATTTCTTAGTTTTTGTGATAATTACCAATATTTTACCTAATTTGATTTTGTTAATTTCTAGTGTAATTAGAGTTAAATTGTTAGTATTTTATGCATGTATAACCTAGATTGATGCTAATTAACATGATTTGAAGCCAAAAACTTCAAAATTTTTAGAAATCTAGAATTTGTGTTCTTGAGCAATTTGGGGCTTTTTGATATAAACAGGTTATGGCCGATTTTTGTCATGAATTATTACTAAATTAAGTAATGTAACATGTTTAGGTAGCTAAATGATCCAAACTTTGATCCTAAACATGATTTTTGAGAATTAAAGTGAACTTTTTAGGTCTAAAATTCATGAACTTGATTAAATTGATGTAAATGCCATTTGAAACTTGTTTAATTGCTAGTAATGGTTATTTTAACATGTTATTTGAGTTGAATGCTTATGAACTTTGTAAACATTTTCATATATGCTTATTTGAAAAAGTGTAGGTTGTGAAAATTGTGAAAATGTGTATAAGTTTAATTTTGATTGAACATGTTATTGTAATTGTTTTAATTTGTTATTTTGCTAACACTAATGCATATTTGGATGCACAAATTTTGTGTTTAATGTGTTTTGTAGAAAAATATCGATACTAATGGTGCATCATCATCTAGGCAACCTGCTCCAGAACCTGAACCAGAAATGCAATATGAGCCACAATATGAACCGGGGCAACAACAGGAACAACAACAACAACCTGATCAACACCTACCTTATTATGATCCGCAACAAGAATATGTTAATGCCTACGTAATTTTTCCGATTCATCCGATAGTAGCACTCCCTACGATTCATGAAGAACAGTTGCATCCCAATCTGAGATTTGATCGAAGTTGGAAAGATTACCCGACATATCAAAGTAACAAATTCAAACTGGTAACGAAAAATGTAGAAGTGCCGAGGGTAATCGATTGGGAGCCTTTGGAAAGGGTCCAACTAGTTAACTCAGTTAGACTGCATCTGATCTAAATGTATGGCAGCTCTTCTTTTCCCGATTGGGAACGTTTATTCACCATTCGCAGGCCTGTATATAAAGAGTGGTGCGTTGAGTTTATGAATACTATTTCACTTAATACGGATGTAGATAGGTTAGATGATAGAAGTTTTCTTAGATTTATACTTGGTCGTAGGATGTACAGGATGTCCATGCTAGACATGGCCAGGGCTTTACAGATTTACACTCCTGGTGAATTACTACTACCCGATTGTACAAATTTGATTTATCATGGGGAGCGGGTAGATAGGAATTTTGACGCAAACGCCGTCTGGAGGCATATGTCAGATTATAATGTTTTTTCGCTAGGGGAAGACACTCCTACTTAGATATTAACAAAGCAGAGCTACGTATTATACATAGATTTTTAGCTAATTCGATTACACAAAGAGGTAAAAACAAGGAAAAGATGACCTTACACGACTTATTTTACCTTAAGTGTATTCGAAACAATAGAAGCTTTGTTAATATCCCCTACTGTGTTGGTTTTTATCTGTCCAAAGTGGTAGCCGGAATACAGGACGGGGGAATAATAGGAGGAGGTATTTTTGTTACTCTCATTGGAGAGTATTTAGGTGTAGATAGGGATCAAGGGGGTCCACTTATGGTATGTAGGGAACAGGATGATACTTTAGGATTGAAGGTCTATCAGGGTGCTAAGGTATTAAAGAGCAGACGCAATCAGGAGATACCATATGATGGTAATCATCCTCAGGTAGAGAGAGGTTTAGATGAGGAAATGGAGGAAGCAGATGACATTAGGGATGTCATTAGGGAGGCTATGACTGACGTCTACCAGCGTATAGATGAGGTAGAAATGACAAACCAGTATAGACATAGTCGATACGAGCAGTGGCACGCCCAGGATGTGTACGAGCATTCTAGGCAACGACAGCATGATAGATGGCACTATTATCAGCATCAGATCATGAGCCAGCTATCACCTCAGGATCACTACGTACCGACCCGACCTGCTTACTATCCTCCACACCAGCCCGATATGCGACCACCATTTACTCTCTACGACCCTAACCAGGCTTATCAGTACACCTATAACCAACCATGGAACCCGCCCGACGACATGAACTGGAACCCCTATCCAGATTGATATAGTTCCGTTGGTGATTTTTATGATTTTTATCTTTTTATTATTTTTATTTATTTATGTTTAAACATACAATATTGATACTTTTATGTAAGTTTAATATTTTTATTATGTTGTACTAATATTTCATATTTGATTTGAAAGTGGGATTTTAAGTCCCATTTCAAATTACCATGCATGTTTATATTTGTATTGTATGTATTTTATTTCATATACACAACAGGGTAAAACAGCGCATTTTCAAAGACTGGCATTAAGTTCAGCAAAAGCTACTAATTTTGACGACAAAACGAAAAACAAATGTGATGTAACAACAAGACGGAATGAATAAATGATGTGCACCATTTATCATTCAGCAAACAAACGCCAATATGTTTGGAAACTTTGGTAAAATTTAATCATTTTTCTACGTTAATCACCCTCAATAATTTAAATTGTTACTGATTTCTTGCAAATGAGGGCATTGCAAGATCTTAAGTGTGGAAAGGGGTTAAATTCTTTCGGATTTTTAAAAAAAATTTTGACTTATACACTTGGTTACCATTAAAAATACTAGTAACGCAGTAGTTATATTAGAATCTAGTGCTCTCTGATAATAAAGAATAGCCCTAGTCTTATATACTGACTACCCAATTCTAGTAAAAAAATTTCAAAATTTTCAAATAAATGAATTCAAAATCATGTTTATACATATTTATGAACGATAAAACTAGGTGTTAACACCGAAATTATTGTTACCTCGGAAAGAACATAAATTGAAAAACAACCCAAAATGTTAGAATTCATTTAAAATAGAATAGAGGACAATAAAAAGGCAAAGAAAGGAAAATAAAAGCCAAGTGTGGGAAAATATACCAAGTTATTTAAAACATATATCACATATTTTTGTACAAATAACTGAAGATACTTTTGTTTTGGACAATTTTATCAGTTTTACCCATTTTCTTATAATATATTTGAAAGAAAAGATGGATCTACACGATGAATCAATTCCATCATTAAAAGGAAGTAAAGTCTTTCGAAAAAGACACGCGCTTCTTGATTTAAGTCAGGAAGTTGTCGTCCAGACCAGTTGTAGAGTCTACGAAAAACCTTGAAAAGTTTTCTCAAAAATCAGCTGGAAATCCACGGACCTCAGCATCAAACAGGGTCACCAAGTGGTCAGACTTATCCTAACCATGAGAGGATCTGTCTCGTAAAATGGGGAGAGCTCCGTGCAAATTAGCTTGATAAGACTAATGAATCAGATTCCCAGAAAGGATAATCTCCTTAAAAGATCAAAAAACAGCTTTTAAGACTGATATTACTCAATCCTTGAGATTGACTTTTAAAGATTGAGAATTCAAACTCATGGAATTTGAAGATATCTAAACTCGAGCTTAAACGAGAAAATATTTTGATCAAAATTACAAACCGATTTATTTTCTGAAAAACCATTTTCAATGCGTTCATTACCATTGAACGTAAAATCCTAGGAATTCACCTGGAATTCATTAGGTCACCTGAACCAAATCGGGTGTCAACCGTAAGAACGGTGGTTTCATAGCATGGTCAAAGACAGGACCTTGTCCCAGGCTGAAAAACTATAGGATGATCTTTACTATTACTCCTACAAAGAATAGTGATTGCATCTGACACGTTATAGACCATAATTGAAAGCATGTCATGGGACATTGCCTTTACAGTTGCTTGTTCAACGCTTTCCTTTACAACCGGACGGTAGTTTACCGAAAAGTAATATACGAAGCAAGTATACTGGACGTGTTGCTCTCCCAATACAAGGTTAGCAAGTGGGTGACACAAAACCGCAAGTTTTGAGCTAAAATTTTCAAATCTGAAACTCACAAAACCCACAAAAATAATTTGCAAACACCGGTGAAGGGTTATTCCGGAAAACTTATCTAGGGTAAAAGCTAGATTGAATTTTTAAAAGATCAAATATTTTCATAAAGATCCAATTTCCTAAAGAATCTAAATTTTCATAGTCATGTGGGACTGTAAACCACATCGTTACTACCATTGTTCATACCGCCGTACTAAAATCACTGATGTACAAAGTGTGAAGAATAAAGAAGTGATTCTAGTAAAGTTTTATTTCAAGACTATATTGCTTGAGGACAAGCAACGCTCAAGTGTGGGAATATTTGATAATGCTAAAAACGAACATATATTTCATAGCATTATCCCTCAAGAAAGACAAGCTTTTAGTTGCAATTGTTCTATTTACAAGTGATATTCGTTTAAATAATAAAAGGTGAAGACAAAAGACAGATTCGACGAATTGAAGATGCAAACGACCAAAAAGCTAAAAAGTATAAAGTACAATCAAAGTGGTTCAAATTATTGATGAGAAATGTCTCAAAATTACAAGAGTACAAGACGCAAAACGCAAAATACAAGATATTAAATGGTACGCAAGGACGTTCGAAAATCCGGAACCGGGACCAGAGTCAACTCTCAACGCTCGACGCAACGGACTAAAAATTACAAGTCAACTATGTACATAAATATAATATAATATATAAATAATTCTTAAAATTATATATATATTATATTATATATATAAACCGTCGACAAATAAACAAACAAAAGTATGTGAGCTGTAAAAAGTCACCATGCGATCGCATGGCCTGGAGGTGCAATTTCCATGCGATCGCATTGCCCCAAATTTTGGGTCAGGTCCTATAAATTTCGCAGTTTTGGTCGAACTAAACACATCTTTTTCTCTTCTCTATCTATCAACGTATTATATATATATATATATATATATATATATATATATATATATATATATATATATATATATATATATATATATATATATTATAATTTTAATTTTAATTTTAATTTTAATTTTAATTTTAATAAAAATAAGGGTATGTTAGCAAATGTTGTAAGGGTGTAAGTCGAAATTCTGTCCGTGTAACGCTACGCTATTATTAATCATTGTAAGTTATGTTCAACATTTTTAAATTAATGTCCCGTAACTAAGTTATTATTATGCTTATTTAATGCCGAAGTAATCGTGATGTTGAGCTAAATATTAAAGACGGGGTAATTGGGCTTTGTACCATAATTGGGGTTTGGACAAAAGAACGACACTTGTGGAAATTAGACTATGGGCTATTAATGGGCTTTATATTAACTAAATAATACCTTGTTAATTTAATATATAGACTTATAATTTGACGTATTTATATATAACCACATACGCTTGACTGGGTACGGTGGGCGGGATATCTATAAATACCAATAATTATTCATTTGACCGGACATGGGGATGGATTAATAATCAATAGACTTGTTGAAACAGGGGTGAATTACATACAAGGGTAATTGGTGTAATTGTTAACAAAGTAATAAAACCTTGGATTACACGCAGTCGATAACCTGGTGTATTCATTAAACAAAGTATTAAGACCTTGTTACAATTCGAATCCCCAATTAGTTGGAATATTTGACTTCGGGTATAAGGATAATTTGACGAAGACTCTCGCACTTTATATTTATGACTGATGGACTATTATGGACAAAACCGTATGGACATATCAAATAATCCAGGACAAAGGACAATTAACCAATGGTACTAAACTAAAAACAACATGTCGAACATTATGATTATGGAAGTTTAAATAAGCATAATTTCTTTATTTCATATTTCATCGCACTTTTATTTACTGTCATTTTATTTAATTGCACTTTTAATTATCGTACTTTTTAATTATCGCAATTTTATTTATCGTCATTTTATTTATCGCAGTTTCATTATCGTTATTTACTTTACGCTTTAAATTAAAGTTATATTTATTTTTAATATTTTACATTAGGTTTTAACTGCGACTAAAGTTTTAAAATCGACAAACCGGTCATTAAACGGTAAAAACTCCCTTTTATAATAATAATACTACTTATATATATATTTATATATTTACAAATATAGTTTTAAAAATATAGCGTTAAACTTGGCTAGCTCCCTGTGGAAAGAACCAGACTTACTAAAAACTACACTACTGTACAATTAGGTACACGGCCTATAAGTGTTGTAGCAAGGTTTAGGTATATCCACTCTATAAATAAATAAATAACTTGTGTAAAATTGTATCGTATTTAATAGTATTTTGTAGTAAATATATAACTATTTCGTATACACCTCTACGCACATCAATAACCTTCATCAATGATACCGATGAATTTGAAGATATTCTCGAAGCTATCCGTAAATCAACAATTGATTTTACGCTACGCTTAACTGAACGAATTATGGCTATCTGAGAAGAATACAACCTTTATCTCCAAAGAGAAAACAATGATGTTGAAATCCTAGAAGAACGCATTCAAGACTTTATCAACACTCTTCACAATCATATCTACGAAGAAGAAAGGCAACGAGAGCACAATTTAGTGGTTCGCACTATTCTTGAGACAAGATTTTGTCGAGATCGGAAGATCATTTACTCTAAGGTCTATAACGCCTTAGCCGGATCTGCACTTCCGTTCTCTGCAAACCAACGAGCACTACTGACTCTCATCAGGAAGCACATCGATCTTTCCACCGGACGCCCTACTTATCAATCTGATTTGCAAATGATCGAGGATATTCACAGCTTTTTCGCTCTCTTGGAAAGAGATATTTTCGAAAGCACACCAGACAGACTAGTGATTTACGTAACAATTGATCACCATGCTGATCTGATTATCAAAGAGTTACGAGACGCTGTTATGGAGGAAGTAAGGCGCAATAATCCGTTCTCTCATCTAGAACCAGATCGAGTCAACATTGCCACCTATGTTACGAAGTAGATATTACGTATCTTCCACGAATCCACAGATCTAAGTTTCACATTTAAAGCCGGATGTCGGGAGATATACTCAAAGACGGTGACATTAATGCACGGGTTAGGATTGCTGTTCACTTCTTTTCAGCTTCGTCTTTTAACAAATCTGTGCAAAGCTGCAGACTCTTACTGTGGAGATCACCATTCCGAAGACTTCGAGATTCTAAAGATACAGTTTCTAACATTGTTTGAAGACCTTCGAAATGAGCATCCCATCAGAGAAACAATCACCACCAGAACTGCTTCTATGATTGACATTCATGGGTCAACCAGCAGAGCCGTGGATCATATTCTCATCAGAATTCAAGACTTATCAAGAGCCAAAACTACGCACTTCTTATCCTTCAGAAGATCTTCAAGAGAAGTACCAAATCTTCTACCACTATTGGTCCAGCACTTTCTCAGGATTTACCCGCCAAGACTCGCATTCCCTCGAGAAGACCAAGATTACAACCATCATCGAGGAATGTTCGCTTTTTAAAGCGTCACTACGGTCGAGCCAACGACCTTAAACAAAAGCGCTTCTCGTAGGCAACCCGTGCAATAAAGTAGAGTAGAAGAATAAAGGATGACAAATGAGCCGATCAATAAAAGAAGCAAGGATTCAAAGCCAGCCGCATCTGCTAGGGGTATTTCTTTCTTCCCACTACTAGCTCAAGATTCAAACTATGCCACATCCTAGCTTATCACTAAGTGTGGGATTCCAACCCAATTAAAACACTAGACAAATACTCCTAAATCTTCAACTAAAACTATACACTAGGAACATTGAGGACAATGTTCGTCTAAGTGTGGGATGTTGGTATAATCTTTTTATGCTGTATTAAAATAACCCATTACAAAGATTCCAAGTTCTTAAGCCAAATTTCAAAAATTTTAACAAGAGAAAGCCTTTTCGAAAAAGTATTTTTGAAAACCTGATACGTTTGTAAATAAAAGTAAGGCTTAAGTAGGGGGGAAATCTTGTTAGGTTGAACCAAATCTCTAATAGAGCATTGCATGACTAAGGCATTATCGACCTAAATTGATTATGGTGAGGCACCCCGAATAAGACCAGCATTCATCTTTAATGCTTCACTATTTTTCGTTGAGAGTGCCGATGTCCGTGCTCAGAATCAGAACTTGCTTTAGATCTACATTTCCAAAGCAGCGAAACGTGATTCGGTTATAATCAAGAGAGCTAGCCATTTGTCAAAAATAAGCCTTCCACACTTCCACTCCACCACCACATCTACATCATCTTTACTATTACTCGAAAAATCCAGAAAATGAGATTCCTTCCGAAAACCCGATGTTATAAACCTCTCAAGTATCATGACAAAGGTCTTGAAAAAAGTTTACCGGCAAAAAGTTTCCCGAGATAAAATCTCTAAAAAAAAGTTCTGAAAAAAAGGAGCAGAACTTATAAAGAGAAACGCCGAAGAAAACTTGACCGAAAATGATTATCAAAGGAAGAAAAGTTCAAAAGTGCTTCTCAAACACTTCAGCACTCCTATCTATCTGAATAAAAGTCTGTATAAAGACTACATTACTTCTTTTTTCACCCCTCAAAAATAACTTCACTACCACTCCAAAATTCCTTTTCCATCATTGACAAATGACCTAGAAGCTAAGATTACTACCGTTTTCACATTAGCAGCAAGGATTTGAGTCTTTATCAAGTCAATGATGATGGGTGCATCATGACTGGCTATGAGTGAATTCATTTCTTAGATCTATAGGGAACCCTAAACACTTGTGTGATTTGAGTGACTCGTGAAAGCTAGCCTATGTCATGTAACCTCCTCGCATGTTTGCAGAGATAGTTTCAATCATAACGCAGATGACTCACCTTATCTTTTTACTCTTATAATAAAAAGCAAACTGCTTAGGCTATTAAAAAAGAAATTCCGAAAAGATTTCTTAAGGAAAATGAGAGTTTGCTTGAGGACAAGCAAAGTCTAAGTGTGGGATATTTGATATCGGCTAAAAAATCACGTTTTCACCACGGTATTAAGGCCCAAAAACAAGAAAGATTCGAACTTTGTCGGCAAAATACCCACCTCATCGATTAGCATTGAAGAACAAGTAACTACGAAGGCGGTGCAAAAAGAATCAAGAGAATCGGAGCTAAAACGAAGATTCTAGAGCAAAAACGGTGAAAGACAAGAAATCAAGTTACTATCCAGGGAATCCAGCTGACCAGGCAAGCCAAACGGCCTGCCAAACGGCTTGCCTGGCTCACAAACGGCCTGCCAAATGGCTCGCCTGTCTCACAAATGGCCAGCCAAATGGCCAGGGCAAACGGCCCTTGCAAACTTCTTGGCTTGGCAAACGGCCCCTGCAAAAGGCCTGTAAAACGGCCTAACAGCCGTTTGCAGGGAAAAATTTAGCTTATTTAAAGGGTTTTTGTCATTCATTCCAACACACACTTCAATTCACTTCTTTCTCTCTCTTGTACAATATTAGTCATACTTTCAAGGTCTTCGACTCCGTGCGAGAAACCTAGTACCCGGAGAAGAACGCCGAAGATTGTATTAGGAGTGGTCTGGAGTCTTGAAGTTGTCACTTTTGTATTCGGAACTCGTTTAATCTACTGGTACTTCTATCCTTTATCTTTATATAATATCTTCTATCATTATGTTCTGTGATATTGTTGCCCTGATTAGCGAGTAGTTATCTTTAGTGTATACTATGATGTAAGCAGTTATAATGCCGAAATAATGTTATGGTTTGTGTATGTCGTTGAAATGCTTTCCGATTATGCTTTAAACTCAATCGCTTTTCCAACTAATAGAACGTAGTTATTGGCTCGGTTATTGGGAAGTCGCGAACCTCGATTCAGAGTACACTATATGTGTCACCCCTTGGTAAGAGAAGTCTATTGGATACAACGTAAGATCGACTGAGGCACACCGGTTGTAGTAAGTCTATCGAGCTTTGGATTCTAACTGAGGACTCTTTCGTAGTGAAACATCTGACTAGACCCTTAGTACATTGTCGGTCCTAGACCATGCTAGTGTAGTCACCAAGCATATAAATGTGACGACCTGGGAATTTCTGACTAAATTTAAACTCGATCTTTATATGATTTCGACACAATAAGCAAAGTCTGTAATGTTGAGTCTCTAAGATTTTGGAACGATGTTCATATATTCAATTGACCTTCGACTGTTCTCGACGATTCACGAACAATTAATTGTAAATAGGTGTGTCGGTATTTATATATAAATAATAATTCGAAATATAATTTGAAGTATTATTTGTATATTGTAATATATATAAATTATGTAAATATTAAATATGTTATTATATAATATAAGTAATACATAACTAATAATGTGTTATAATTTTTTTTATTATTATTTAATATTTTTATTATTATAATTACTAGGAAAATTATAGCTATGATGATTATTATTATATTCATAGTTGTTAATATTACTATTATTATTTTTGTTCATATAATTATTATTACTATTAGTAATAATATTATTGCTAACATATTTATTTATTTATTTATTAATACAAAATCTATATATATCTGGATTCAGTTAGACATCTTAATCGACTGTATTAGAGTGGTACTATCTGTCTCCAAATTTCTCCATAACTTTATCAATTGAACAAAATCAGATGTAAGTAGATTCTATTTTTTTTTCCAATTCTTCTGTTCTTCTTTTTGTCTGATTGAGAAATTGAAACCATGTCAATATCAAAAAAAAAACACAGAAAGGATTTGATTCGGTTACCCATCTATTTCAGAGTTTTATTTTTTATTATTTCTGTCCTGGGAATAAATTTTGTTTTCCATCATAGTCAACTACCCCCACTTACACGACTTTTTCTTTCTCTTCTGTTTAAGAATTTAATCTAATCCATATATGCATACATAGATAACATACATACGTAAGAAAACCATCTATCTACTTTCTCTCCTTTCTTGATCAATCCATCATCACCAAAGAACCAAAAACCAGATACAAGTTGTTAACCATCAACACGAAAATGCAGCTGCTGCACCCACTTGATGCTCGAAATAAAATGGCTACGGTTAAGATATCTTATCGCCAACCACCACCTTTCTTTTTGCTTTCCTTTCTCTCATTGTAATCTAACACAATCCATACTGAATTGATGCTAAACAAACCACCACAAACCCATTTGAACACAAACCTCATCATCTCCTGTTTACGTTCCTTCTACATGTTCTTTTCTGTTTCTTTTCGTTAATAAAACACTTGTGTTAACCACCAATCGAAGACCACCATAATCTAACCATTTAACCATCTTCAATCCAACATACTTTTCGAACCATTGTTGTTATCACCTATTCAAATCCATTTAACCACCATCATAACCGCTACCACCACCACGTGATTGTTAAAGATTTACAACAGGAAAACAACATGAGCCGCCACCCTTGCTACCTTGTAAACCATTAACAAATGTCCGTCACCTCTCTTTCTCTATATTACTCTCTCTATTTGATCCAGCATCTCTCACATGTATACTACTATTGCTACAATTGTTTATACATGATCTTGTGTCTGGTTACTGCTCGACAAATAAAGCCACCACTTCATATTTTTATCAAACCCACGAACCTACAGCATACATATTTATATTATCAAGTTAATTTGTTAATGGATTCCTTCTTTTTCTTTTTAGTCGACACCTGTAATCATATAACCCCACTTCACTTATATTTAGATTATATGTTTGGATCATATTCCATTTAGTTGAACCCACATGTTTTCCCACTTGCAAGAATTCGTTAGTGATATTAATTATTGGAAATTGCTTTGTGGCCGACAACAACAAATTAAATAAACCCAACTTGCACTTCGAATTCCACTATTATCTCATCGATGCTGTTGCAGCTAACACACATGACAACAACCCTTAGCTTATTTATTCCTTTCTTTTTGGTACTTGTAGGGCCAAACCCTAATACCCACTACATGCTATAATGGCGACTTCTATCTGTTTCTATCTTAATACCGAACCTCAGCTCACCAAACACTTTGGTTGTATTCCATGATTTATTTACAAAGATCTGATTAAACTTGTCTGTTTGTGAATCGATTTACTAGTGGATTATTGATTTAGTTTAATATTGGGCCGTGAAAATAATATACTTTGGGCTGTTTCTTTAATGTTACTTGGGCTGTGATCATGGGACAACAACCGGCCCAAAATTCATTCGATATAACAACAGCGAGAGTAAATAATTTATGGTGTTGTCGATATTAAACCACAAAAGGAGATCAGAATGATGATGCATACGGTTATGATTAGATAAAGATCATGATTTATGATTATAGATTATAACTTATGGTTATGGATTATGATTTATAATTATGGATTATAATTTATGATTTTAGATTATGATTCATGATTATGGATTATGGTATATTGATATAATGATGATGATTTGGTTAGGGTATGATAGATAATGATGCGTGAGTAATGAGAATAATTTGATGTAGTTGATTACGAGGATGTTAATGGAGAAGAAAAAGAAACAGATAAATACTAGTTAAAAGAATTTAACTAGCCAAATAGATTAGAAAAACAACTGGTGGATCGATGGTTAGGGGTATGGTTGTTGAGCAAGAGGTCGTGTGTTCGAGCCATGGTTGTAACATTTTTTTTTTTTGAAAAAGAAGAAAAGGGATAGAAACTGTTAGATACAGCTTATATATTTATTACGGGGTATAATATTCGGAAAAAGCAAGTAGCAGTAGAATGGTTAAGTGTGGTTACGGGTAGCGCGAGGTCATGGGTTCGAGCTTGGACTCTACCATTTCTTTTTAAGAAAGCTTTTAAGGTAGTTTTATGTATTATTATTATTATTATTATTATTATTATTAGTATTATCAAAAGTATCATTTAAAATTATCATTTTTATTTATTTAGATTTATATTATTATTATAACTAATATTATTAGTAAAACTACCTTTTTATTTAAAATTTCATTTTCATTATTATTATTATATCATTTTAACATATAAATATTTTGTATATAAAAATATACTTATACAAAAATTATATTAACATTAACTATAATTTTATATTAAAAATATTAACATTTCTATTATGTGTATACAAAATAAATACATATATAACATGCAATTTAAGATATGAATATATTTGAATTTAATACGAATAATATATAAACTACAACATTAATTATACAAATACTATATATAATTAATAGATAGAATTATTTGATTCTTATTATGTATTTTAATATATACAAATGATATAGGTTCGTGAATTCGAGGCCAACCCTGCATTATTCAGTTGTGCAATGTCGTCATATGTATTTTTACTACAAAATACAGTATTGTAAGTTTTCATTACTCCCTTTTTATATATATTTTTGGGACTGAGAATACATGCGCTGCTTTTATAAATGTTTTACGATATAGACACAAGTAATCAAAATTACATTCTATGGTTGAATTATCGAAATCGAATATGCCCCTTTTTATTAAAGTCTGGTAATCTAAGAATTAGGGAACAGACAACCTAATTGACGCGAACTCTAAAGATAGATCTATCGGGCCCAACAAGCCCCATCCAAAGTACCGGATGCTTTAGTACTTCGAAATATATATCATGTCCGAAGGAGGATCCCGGAATGATGGGGATATTCTTATATGCATATTGTGAATGTCGATTACCAGGTGTTCAATCCATATGAATGATATTTTTGTCTCTATGCATGGGACGTATGTTTATGAGAAATAGAAATATGAAATCTTGTTGTCTATTAAAATTATGAAATGATTATTTATGCTAAACTAATGAACTCACCAACCTTTTGGTTGACACTTGAAAGCATGTTTATTCTCAGGTACGAAGAAATCTTTCGCTGTGCATTTGCTCATTTTATAGATATTACTTGGAGTCATTCATGGCATATTTCAAAAGATGTTGCATTCGAGTCGTCGAGTTCATCAAGATTATTATTAAGTCAATTATAGTTGGATATATTATGAAATGGTATGCATTCCTGTCAACTTTCGATGTAATGAAAGATTGTCTTTTCAAAAACGAATGCAATGTTTGTAAAATGTATCATATAGAGGTCAAGTACCTCGCGATGTAATCAACTGTTATGAATCGTTTATAATCGATATGGACTTTGTCCGGATGGATTAGGACGGGTCCTTTCAATAAACTTCATACGTGCACGCTGAAGCACAGCGGTTATTGTAAGCTGCACCTCTGCTAAGTAAGGCCATGGAACCCGGTCAGTGTTGATTAGTACACTGCACCATAACGCGGTCTCAAGCATTGCACCCCGCTTGAGGGATTCTTAGTTAATTAAGGAATTGTTTGTTTAGACACATAAAGGATTGGACCGTTAGGATAACCGAACGTGTTCATGGAAGTCAGCTTGACTTGGCCATGGTGTTCTTTATGGTTGAACTCTTTTTAAGGGCCTAACTATCTTTTAAAACCAATCATTATTGAAAACATTGAAACACATCACGTCTCTCGGATATGGTAAACCATGTATTCTATTAAGCTTAAGAAAGTTTAGACCTTTGTGGAATGT
Source organism: Rutidosis leptorrhynchoides (assembly GCF_046630445.1). Lineage (NCBI taxonomy): Eukaryota > Viridiplantae > Streptophyta > Magnoliopsida > Asterales > Asteraceae > Rutidosis > Rutidosis leptorrhynchoides. Next base: position 423,624,270 of record NC_092336.1, read on the forward strand.
TAATACGTCACCCAACCGAGTCGCTCAATTGGATGAGCCGTCTGAACGTGTATGCCTGTAGTCAGACTGCACGGGCGTCGGGGGTAAGGGATGTTGCTATCTATTCAGAATCTTCAAGTCTAGCGCAGTACCTAATGACATGTCTTATGACAGGGGCGTTTAGGACCAGTGTAATGAATACAAGGCCTTTGCATATTCATGAGCCAACATTCCATAATCTCGGCAAAGTAACTGATGGAATCATAGTATGCACTTACTTTAACCTTATCTGAATTACAAATTTTATCGCATTTACTTTATCTGTCTTATAAATTAGAAAATCCCAAAAATTAAGTAACCACTACTCCTTCATAACTATCTTAGGCTTAAATATAGGTTCGATTCTACTGATATCTCAAAAATACGACTCTAGTTCATACTTCCCTTACTCATACTAAGGAGTAGTATGATTTAGGCCCCGCTAAATATAAATTTAAAACAGTACCCCCTCTTGGTGGTTGATTCTAGCGTGTTGCGACCAAACGACATCGTGCAAATAAAATCGTCCGTTTCGGCCATATCACAGGTCCTCGACAAGTTATGTTGCTCCGGAAAACTCTATAAATTTTTCTGGCACGGTCCTTGAGTTGATGAACTATAATCTCTGAAGCATTTTTACAGCCCTGAAGATGCAAATCTGTAACGACATTTTCTATAACGTCATTTATGTCTACACCTGTAAAATCTTTAGAAACATCATCATTATTAATATCAAATGTGTTAGAGTAAAATTTGATACCATTGGTTGGGAGACCGAATGCATTTTTATTTTTTCCAGCTCCCATACATAATCTTGGACACTAAGCGTGAAACGTACCGTTTCAACGGTTTCCTGATGTCTATATTCAAAACGTTTATAAAACTCTCGAACACGCTCAGGAAAAACAGCAAAGTTGTCTTTTAAAAGACTATCAATGCCGAGAAATTCAAACATTCGGTACTCTTGACGATGTGTTGGCCGGAGTGGATAGCCATTTGACAACATCCAGTTACGATTCCCCTCGCATTAACATTAGAATGATACATTTGTAATTACAAAACTTAAGAATTAATAATTATAAGAAAAATATTTGTGGTGTGGATGTTTTTATCCTTGAAACATTGATATATATATATATATATATATATATATATATATATATATATAATGTATATTTTGACAATACTAGTCATCTTTAAAGCGTCGTACAATTGATATTGATAACTCAACTTTTAAGCGAATTTTTGATACAAATTGATATGACAACTCAACTTTTAAGCGAATTTTTGGTACAAACTGATTTGACAACTCAACTTTTATGCGAAATTTGGTACAAACAGATATTGAAAACTCAACTTTTAAGCGAATTTTTGGTACAAACTGATTTGACAACTCAACTTTTCAGCGAATTTTTGGTACAAACTGATATTGAACACTCAATTTTTAAGCGAGTTTTTGGTATAAACTGATTTGACAATTCAACTTTTAAGCGAATTTTTGATACAAACTGATTTGACAACTCAACTTTTAAGCGAATTTTTGGTATGAACATATAATGACAGCTCAACTTACAACAGATATATGGAATTAATTTGCAACGGATTTGTGAATATTTTGCATATATATATACACATATATATTTTATCAAACACATACCATCCATATACCTTTTAAAAACACATACATTCTATTAAACACAAACCATGAATTCGAACAAAGTTTCCATTAATGTACATTACGGGGGTAGAGCTGAGTATGACTGGAAATCATACGTTGGCGGGGAAAAAAAATCTTTTGAAGATGTCGACGTTTCTAATGTTTCTAATTGGTCAAAGTTGAAAGAGTTCCTCCAAAAAGAAACACCATACGTATTTACGCAAATTGTGTATTTCGACGAAGAGCATAAAGTGTTGATGTTTCTGTTTACGGATGAGCAATGGGATGCGCAAAAAGAGCGAGTCAAGACACGACCTTGTCGAATTGAGTTGTATCTTGTAAACATGGGCCAATCAAGTTACAACCAGGCGCACTACGATTCGAGTAGCCTTGATTCATGTTACGTGAGTCAGGACTCATTCGACGGAAAATATTAAACTTGTATTTAGGACTTTTAAATAAAGTAATTTAGGACTTTTTAAATTAATGTATTTTTCTTTTTTAGGAATTTTAAAAAAAGAAATTTAGGACTTTTTTTATTAAATGTAATCGTATTATTTTTATTTTAATTTTAGTGTGTTTTATTATATTTATTCGTTTTTTTATAATTTACAAAATAATAATATAAAGTAATTAAACAAAATAAATTAAAATAAAAAAATGAAATAATAATGAAAAAGAATTTAAAAATACCCCACCCATATCCGGTGGAGGTAATTTTTTCACAATATATATACTACACACAAACCTAAATAGAAAAGGCGAAGTTAATGGCTGACGATACACTTAAGTTGTATCTTTTAAAATATTATTCACCTGAATATGATTCACCTGAACGCGAATACTATCATTCTGATTAGGTTATGTATTTGTTTTAACAAAGTAATTTAGGATGTTATTTATTGAAGTAATTTAGGAGGTTTTTTAAGCGAATACTGGCGGTTATCGGAAAGCTCACCGTTGACAACTCAACTTTTAAGCGAATTTTTGGTACAAACTAATATTGACGATTTTGGTACATATTGATTTGACAACTCAACTTTTAAGCGAATATTTTGCACAAACTAATATTGACAACTTAACTTTTAAGCGAATTTTTGGTACAAACTGATATTGACAACTCATCTTTTAAGCGAAATTTTGGTACAAACTGATTTGACAACTCAACTTTTAAGCAAATTTTTTGTACAAACTGATATTGACAACTCAACAACTTTGCTAAATTATAGTACTATTTAATACTGAAGCAAAATCTAAAAAAATAAACAACCTAGATCAAATGTTGGTCCCCGCAGTATATGACAAATGCGAAACATGGTTTATGAGCATGTGTTTAGATCACCTGGTGAACCAAAGTTTCATGAACACGACTATCGTAAGTAAAGTTACTTTATAATTTTTCTTAAATCATTGTTTGGTCTATACTTTATTAGTTACATATATGAATCGTAACGTGATTGTAGGTGAAAATCCAACATATTTCTCAATCAAACTTCACCACTATGGATCATTCACGCAATTGCCAACACGGACTTTTAAAGATGGAGTGGCTACCTACGTAGACTACTTGAATGTAGAAACATTTTGTATGGATCAACTCAATATGATATATGAAGGTTTAGGATATGCTGAGAATTCCACTCGATTTTTTTATTTTAAGAATCCAACAGACGAATTAACTGTTGGTCTAAAACGCATGGTGGACGAGATCAATGGAACCCTCGAAATGATTTTGCTTATAGAAGAAAATGTTAGACAAATTGAGGTTTATGTGTCTCGTACTAAAGTCAGCCCACTTTATGACGCTTCAAGAAACGCATACATGGAAGGGCTAAGAAACTCAAGTGCTCCTTCGACCGGATGTTCAAGAAGGTTGAAATTTGATTAGTATGTTATTTATCCCATCATAAATTGCAATATCTTTGAGTTATTGTTTCCAAAACAATAATTTATATCATAAATTGCAATATCTTTGAGTTATTGTTTCCGACATCAATGTGCACAAGTTAAACATAAGAGTAAACACACACACTTTACTTGCAACGATTAGATTAAATAGTGTCGGTCAAATAATACCGGTACGATTGTTCAAACTCGTTGGAATCACAATTTAATCGGACCGAGCAACCGTGTGCTAACATTTCCAAAAAATGACATACATAAATTCCACAACTACTACCATCAATATGTTGAGGAACATCGGTTGCTACTTCAATGGTTACTTGTAAATTTTTAATTCTCTCAACTTTTGCTCTTCTCCAATAATCAAGCTTGTCTAAAAATATAGGCATTAAGCTCAATAATTGACCTCCAATATGAGTTACAAACTCCGACATTTGCCCATTTCCACCACAATACTTGAACTTACTATTAAAAATTTTAACAACCCAAGTACGCAAATCTAATTCTGCCAGTAACCAATGCTTATTACTCTGATTCAACGGGATAAGAACCTGAAAAACAAATGTATATAAGATCACTTTATTTATCCATGAATATCTAAATTAGTAACATAATATTAACCCTATCGAGAGTCCACCAAGGAGGACAAGGTCCCCTTATGCCGTTTGCCAATTCATATATCTTTGGACAGTCCTCTAATATCGTATGAAATAGGACTGGAAGGATGCCGCACCTTGGATCCTTAGTGGGTGATAAAGCAACAATCATTGACCATATATCAATGTGCTACAACACATGTCAATTAAAGTTTGTTAACTAAATCAAATAATCTTAAATTATATAATAAATAAATAATTAAATGAAGCTTATAACATACCTCATTATCCAGCCAGCCACTACCCTCAAATTTGAGAAGTTTTCCCCAAAAATCCAAATTTAAATGGTATGGAAAGCCTTTAATAATGCAATAACGATCAGCATGCTTAGTTATTCCATTTAATGTTATAGTTTTTGATTTTCCATTACTGTAAAACTCGAGTGCCGTGTCTTCAACCAAAACATATCTTTTCTCCGCATTCTCGCAAATGAGTGACTATAATAAAAATATATACATAAAACTGTAATATATGTTCTAATTTTGTAATTAATTTAACGAGGAATTAAACACATACTTACTTCATCGTTAACATTACCATCCCAATTTTGTAAATCCCTTAGTAGGTCTAAATCAGACTGTTCAATTGAGACAGTGTTTTTTTTCGCAATGTCGGGGGTAAATTTCGTTGGATTGTTTTCAAAAGCATCAAAAAGATGAGACAAGGCTTCATCGGAAATATCCAAATTCCTATCTTCATCTTGATGGTCAACATTAATATTAGCACCATCATCGTGATAATCATCATTTTCATCATCTTTCAACCTTACTACTACACCGTCGGGCCACATTATAGCCGGGTACGCTTTCTCCCAAAGAAAATATTATATACAAATACATAACGACCGATTCTACACTATAATAGATCAAGATTGAATGAAGGCGTCAGTGTTGATGTTTGTCATACCTCAAAAAGCTCCGGGATGTTCCTGAATTTCATTTTTTTAGGCATTCTTCTCAGATCATTGAAGCGACGTTCAAATTTAACTAGTAATTCTGCTTCACTTTCGCTGGCTAAAAACAGCATGCTATACTTATAGTAATCACGTTTTATTTCAAGAGGCGTCGACACCATTGGTCTCGGTCTATACTCGCTCTAAAAAATTAAATAATAATAATAATAATAATAATAATAAACATGTATCAATACAAATCGCTACTTACAAAAAGTAGATGTTATCATGATATTTAATTGCAAAGGAAAAATACCTCCATAGACATCATTTCCAACCCTACACATCGTACCCAACCAATTTCTGTGATAACCCGGGAATTTCCGACTAAATTTAAACTTAATCTTTATATGATTTCGACACGATAAGTAAAGTCTGTACTGTGAAGTCTCAAAAACATTGAACTGTGTTCATGTGTACATTTGACCTTTGACTATTCCCGACGATTCACGAACAATAATTTGTAAATATGATATATAATTAATAAACTGTAACATTAATATATTAAATGTAATTACAAGTTGAAAATATATTTGTATAATATTATTATTACTTTTATTATTACTAATATCAATATTAGAATTATTAATATCATTAATCTAATACGAAAATAGAATACATGTAACTTGATATATATTTCATATCACTTATATTATTATTAGATATTATTATCATTATTAAACATTATTAGTATTATTGTTATTAATAACATTATTGTTAAACATTATTATAATTATCATTAGTAATAATATAATTAGTACTATTATATTATTATTGATTTGTATTACTATTATTAAGTGTATTATTGTTATATATATATATATATATATATATATATATATATATATATATATATATATATATATATATATATATATATATATATATATATATATATATATATATATATATATATATATATATATATATATATATATATATTATTAATAAAGTATATTTATTATTAGAAATCAAATTACAAAGAATCATATATATGAAATCAGTTCCCATTCACTATTCTACTGTGTTTAAATTTTGTTCATGTCTGTTAAGATACATGAATCGAATCCTTTAGTACCATAAGACAAACAATCAAACCCAAAATCAGTTAGTGATCACTTCAACTATTATTTATTTTATTTATTTTCTTTATGTACCTGCATAATCTTCCTATTGACCATCTCCATAAGATTACAAACAATTTATATAATATGAATCAGTTAAATACAAGAGTTGTTGGAATTAAACTGTTACAGTATCGATTTCTGTTGTGTATCAACATCAATTGCTATTTCATCTGTCCTTCCTGTCTGTGAAATTGTACTCGATGGCATAAATTTCTCAATGCCAGCAAAACTAATCAAATCACCTTTTACTAACTCCACAATATTACTATAATCAAAACGTGTTCAAACTAGAATCCTCACCCATTTACTAGTACCATTCTCGTTAGTAACCAAGAACAAACACCATCCAACCCACCTTCACGACAACCATTGATAATCACCACCATAAATGCTACTTTGACCACCACTCATCTAAAACCCATTTCATCTTCTTGGAACCATGTTTTTCTGTTTCGATCTCACCAAGAAAACTAACACCGTGAACCATCATCGCACCACTTTTATTTCCCTTCTGTTCACTACGTAAATATCCAAAACCATAGAACATCACACCACTTCTTCTATTACTCGCTGAAAATTTGTGTTGTAACCTAATCAAGTTAAATGAAGAAATATCTATATATTTTGTAAGTGGCCAGCAAGCTTTTAATCAAGTTACCAAATTTCAATTATTCTATTTGCATGTGGGTTATAGTGGAAGACATAAAGGAAAGCCGACTCCTCATATATATATATATATATATATATTTTTTGGACACGTATTGATGAAAGGATACAATTACCATCCTTGTATTTGTTTAACCTTTTCTATCCTGACTTCCAGTCACCCAACAATTTGGGTCTGTAGTAGTTGAAGTGTACACGAGCACCCCTTCTTCTATATTCTTTCTTTCGATTTTCGTTCCAGCCGATAAGAAAATTGGTCCCATATATGGGCTGCTTAAGAGCTGTAAATGGGCTTCAAAATATGGAAATGTTGGGCCAAAGAAACTTTACTTGTTTTATATCATAATCGCTGTAACTTCCATTACTCGAAAAGTTGCTGCTTATTCGCTTTCTCTTTGTGTTCTTGATCAAACAAGGCCATCGCCATCCTTTGTTAATCCATGCTGATAAGTGTATTATTTTATTCCTGTTCAACGAGATTGGTGGAAGTCGTGAAAGATGAAAGGGGTAATGATAATGGTTTAATAATGATAATGTTTAATATCAACAAAGAGTGTATCATGTGCTCACACTACTGATGTGTTATTGTCGTTCTTGATTTAAAATCGAACCTCACAACCACTCTTTGGTTCTGTCGACTTGCATGTGGCAAGGAAAAGAAAACCAATTAGTTGACAAATGTAGGGTCCTTGTGGTGTATCATTAGTGAGGCAAGTATTAAATTGAGGGACCTATGTCAACTCAATTTCCACCGAAAATTCATATTGAGATTAACATGTATTTGTTTTGTTTACTCAAAATGGACCCAAGTTGTTGTAATGATTGAGGAGAAATGAGGGATTCGATGGGAATAGGGTGGGGACAATCAAATACCGAATCCTTAAACTTTTTCCATGAGGGCTGTATTATTATTTTGGAGCAAGACATGTTGGCCAATTTAACTTCTACTTTTGGGCCGATTCGTTTTGGGAAATTGAAGCTCCTGTTGGGCCGTAGCATACAAGGGTCACTTGGGCCTTTCATGTTGTAAAAGCTTCTAGGAAAACGGCTATGATGTTAACAAGTTAGGTTAGATTGTTAGGATAGCGATGATTATAGATGATGGTATTAGGCTTATGACTTTATGTGAACTAGGGAGAAGAAGGCAACAAGTTTATTTGAGTTAAAAAGATTAAGAGTAGTGATTATTTCATAAAAGAAACAGCAGATCAATGGTTAGGGGTTTGTTTGTTGAACAAGAGGTCGCGGGTTCAAAACCCGATTGTGACACACTCATTATTTTTGTTAAGGTATAATTTAATTATTAATACTATATTATTAATTAACATTATTAATATTATCATTATTACTATTATTATTATTATTATTATTAATATAGGTATTAACATATAACATTTTGTTATTAATAGTATCACTAAAATTATCATTTTTATTAAAAACTATCATTTTTATTAGTATATTATTATTGAAATAAACATTTTAATTAAACTATCATTTTTATTTTTAAAAGTATCACTTTTATTATTATTAGAATTATCATAATTTTTATCATAATTAGTATTAATTTTATCACTATTATTATTAGTATTATTAATATATCATATTAAGATGCTCTATAAAAAAATATATATATTTATGACATAAAACCTAACCATATTAATATTTTTGTAAGAAATGTTAATTATCTATATATAAAAAAATATATATATCAAATTAAGTTATTAATAAAACACATGATACAAATAACAATTAGAATCACTAATAATATATATATTTGTTTGATTACCGTAACATGTGTTAATATACATAACTGAATATAGGTTCGTGAATCTGAGGCCAACACTACACTTGTTAAATGTCGTCATATGTATTTTTACTACAAAATACAGTATGGTGAGTTCAATTGCTCCCTTTTACTCTTTACATTTTTGGAACTGAGAATACATGCACTGCTTTTATAACTGCTTTATTAAATGCTTTTGAAATATATTTTGAACTGCGAATACATGAAATGCTTTTATAAATGTTTGACGAGATAGACACAAGCAAAACATTCCTCGAATGAATTATTATGCAGACAGAAGTTCTGTGGATTATTATTGAATTATGTGGACATGATAATTGTCACGATTGAATTATGTGGACATGATAATTGCCACGATTGAATTATGTGGATATGATAATTGCCACCATTGAATTATGTGGACATGATAATTGCCACCAATTGATATGAATGTTATGTATTGAGAGAATGATTTTTATACACAGGTTATGTGTATGTTATTTTAGTGCACAAGATATGTGTACGGTTACTAAGATTTATGAAAAATGGTTTCGTACACAAGAAAGATGTACTGTATTTAAAAGATATCGCATGTACATTACAGGTGGGTATAGGATTCGGGCCCATTTGTACCTTGCAGAATTTAAATCTTGTGGTCTATCAAAATGATGAATTTTATTGTTTTATAATAAACTTATGAACTCACCAACCTTTTGGTTGACACTTGAAAGCATGTTTATTCTCAGGTATGAAAGAAATCTTCAGCTGTGCATTTGCTCATTGTAAAGACATTATTTAGAGTCGACCATCGCAATGAAACCAGATGTTGATGACTTCATCCAGACGGATTAGGACGGGGTATGACATGTGGTATCAGAGCGGTGGTCTTAGCGAACCAGGTCTTGCATTAGTGTATCTAACTGATAGTTGTTTAGATGCATTAGAGAGTCTGGACTTTGACCGTGTCTGCATGTCAAAAGTTTTGCTTATCATTCGTGTCGAAAATCATCTACTTATTATCCATAGGAAATTACCTGCTTAGCATTACTAGTCTAAACACATCTTACTGTATTGATTGCATGAATAGTGTATAGACAAAATTCATATCTTAGCGTATCTGTTATTGTTACCTTTGCCTGACAGCTTCCGTAGATTCCTCCGTAACTTATGGAATTTTAGTATTATATATGCATCTGTAAATTATGTATTGCAGGATACTAATCTACATCCTATAATCTATTTCTTATCGAAAATCCTTCATCTGATCGTACGAGATAAATTCCTCAACCAGTTCGAGTCCCTCAGATTTCGATAGCTATTCCGATAATTATTCCGACAGCTATTCCGACATGGATATTCACCTAAGCTCCTAAAACAGCGTCACCAGAATGAATCAACCAATCATCCATCCTCAATTCATCTGATGGGTTCATAGTCGACTTAATCAATGGAGACGAGTAAAAAGCGATTCTTTCCACCCACCAACCTGCACTCTTGGCAAAGAATCTGAAGCACTTACCGACAAACCAATCCAAAACACCATTTTCACCATCATTTCCTGAATATCTCGCTATGAATATGTACTATTTAAAATTCTAAACCTTTTTCATCCGCTCGTTCCGACCGACAATAATCCCGGAATAATAGAAAAAGTTAGCGAACTTCGCGCTCGAGTAATCAATTTGGAGAATATGGTGCAAAATCTACCAGCTTCAACAACATCACCGGCACCAACAGTACCATCAATAACAGCACCAGTACTATCAACAATCCATGCCTCAACATCTCATTCTATACCTCGGGTATAATTATCGTTCCACGAATCGTTCTACATAATTTATCTTCGTTCGACATGGAGATTATATAATCTCTAATATTTTAGAGATTATATATTCTTATTCTAACGGTAAATCAAATGAGTCTAATATCATATTGACTCATTAAATCCATGATTATATTTGAAGAAAATATATATGTATATATGTTTTCATAAAGATTGCAATTAAAAATCCTTTTGTACAAATTGTTAATGATGAAAATATTTTAACGGGTAGGTAATACCCGAGGAATATTTAAGATTCACATTAATAAGTTACACTGTACATTCTTTAAAGCTGATTCAACAGTCGTTTACTATCCTACTTACATCCATCGATATACAAATCCGTTCACCACAGAATAACCATTTTCATCCAATTTCATATTTGGATTTTGATTTATCAGAATCCAACAAGTGGCATAATGAAGAAAACATTGAACAAAATAAAATTTGTTAGAAACAAACAAATTAACTATGAGAAATTTTGTTAAGAATCCACGCTAACTGTTCCTAGCTAATTGTTCCTAGCTAACTGATTATATTTTATTTATCGCAATTTAATTATAGCAATTTACATTCTCGAAATTTTATTTATCGTCATTTAATTTCTGTTATTTATTTTTACGCACTTTAAATATCGGGACATGTATACAAGGTTTTGACATATCATATCGACGCATATATATATATATATATATATATATATATATATATATATATATATATATATATATATATATATATATATATATATATATATATTATTTGGAATAACCATAGACACTCTATATGCAGTAATGATCGAGTTCTCTATACAGGGTTGGGGTTGATTCTACAATAATATATATAATTTGAGTTGTGATCGAGTCTGAGACATGTACACGGGTCACGATACATATTAATTAATTTGAATATTATATATTAAACTATATATGAATTATTGGACTGTTAATTGTAGACTATCGACTGTGGACTAATAAGATTGGACAATTAAAAATGAATTAAAATATTGATTATAACATATGAAACTAAACAATTCTTCAAGTTTACCACTTGATCTCATCTTAAACCTCATTTGTATCTTGACAATTACGATCTGCGTTCAAACCTTTCATGATTCTGGAAAACACCTCAAACTAGAGGATGAACCAACCACACTCCATCTACGGAAGGAAAGATTGATGCATATAGTTATGCATCTGAAAAACTCTCGAAAACTGAGTAAATATTTAAAACATAGTTGTGCTAATTCCTTAGTGTTATTATTACCCAAAATAACTTGATAAACCCTTTTCAAAGTAGCGAATTTTGTCACAGCTCCAGCAAACCAACATCGACTTTTCGATTTGAATAAACTCTATTATAACCTTGATATATAAATTTGCCTTTCGTCAACGTTACCGGAGAACCGTTTATAATCCACCACATTAGCATTAAACGTACCAGCAACCTCGTTGCTCCTTGGCTTAAATCTCTCCGATAAATCGCTATAATTATCCATTGAAACCCTATCATATACTCATCCGCATCTTGTAACGAGAACTGCCATACCAATTATCGGGAATCAATAATCAGTACTTTGAAAACTCGCAGTATGTCTACATCAACAGTTATATGCATAACATTCATCTCTTAGAATTATGATCTTTCATTCTGAAATTTTGAAAAGCATTCATTCTACAAATCAATACTCTGAATGTTGAAAAAGCTGAATGAAGCAGCAGAAACCGTAGACAACCATAAACGACCTTAATCATCGAAAGTTTGATGATAAAGAATAGTATGTTGGAAAAGTTCAGAAAAGTTGGAACTGGAAAACGGATTGAGCTAACCACGAAGGATACCAAGGACAAATACAAGGACCAAAATCTGAATTTAAAGAATCTGATGATTCTGTTTCTGATGAAATCTTTAGCGAATACCTTGCTTCCGAATCTAAACCCTTACAGGTAAACCTTCTTAATCATCCATCGATATTAGAAATTCCAAGATATCATCGTATCTCTCATTATAAATATCCTCCATATTTCTGAAGATATTTTCATAACTATTCTTATCTGAAATCATTAATCTATTAGTGCTATCAGTGTTACATCATATAGAAACTGTTAGTTTCTATATTCTGTAAACTTTCGAGCTTAAAATATGAATGTTATTAAAGTAATATTGGAAACTGATGCATGAGTTAGTATAATATAATGACACTTGATCAACGTGATTATATTACAGTAAGTCATGCTGAGTTTCTAAATGGAATGTGATGATTCACAGATTATACATCATCATGTGTCATGTTACATAACTCTTTCATTCTGTTTAACTTCTGAACATATCAAGATAATATGTTCTTGATAGTTCTATTCTCAGTGATTCTCGTAATTTGACAAATCAAATCGTGCGATCACGTTCTTTCTTGCTTAGAACATGGAGTTCATTCGAAACCTCATATTTACAAATTCTGGACCATTACTCGCTTTACTAGAGGTCGAGAGGAGAATAAAAAGGCAAAGAGCTCCAAAATATAAGAGAATATATAAAGCCCAATAACAACACGGAGGTTACAAATCGTGAATATTAATACGAATAGCAATATAAAGACACGGTATAATTAAGAATAGTATCATTCCAAGGTAATAGTAGAAGTAAACAGATTCTTCTGATGGAAGATTGAAAAGAAGGATGACAGGAATGATAATTAGGAAACTATCAAGGATTAGAACTGGATTAAACATTTCCATCATCTTTTGGATGTATGAACTAAGAAAGAAAGTATAGGAATGGTGAGAATAATGGAACAAAGGAGTTTAATTTATAATAAAAATACCAGACAGAGTAAACGAGGCAGATCATCGTATTTAATTACAGAGATCTTAATTTCCTTATTCGCCGAAGAATAAAATCTTATAGATTTCGAAGATTTTCTTCAAATCCCTTGAATTCCGGAATTCAACCCTGTTTACGTCAAAAGCTAAGAAAAAATCTTATTTTTCTTCAATTCACTCTTTTGCGATAACTTCATTCGTATTCTTAGAATAATCGAATTATTTTATCATTATTATTCAATGATGATAAACCTCTAATTATGAACTCATATTGGTCATAAAAACATTCTTATTGTTAGCCTTGACCACCTCACTCAAATTTCGGGACGAAATTTCTTTAACGGGTAGGTACTGTGATGACCCAGGAATTTCCGACTAAATTTAAACTTAATCCTTATATGATTTCGACACGATAAGTAAAGTCTGTACTGTGAAGTCTCAAAAACACTGAACTGTGTTCATGTGTACATTTGACCTTTGACTATTCCCGACGATTCACGAACAATAATTTGTAAATATGATATATAATTAATAAACTGTAACATTAATATATTAAATGTAATTACAAGTTGAAAATATATTTGTATAATATTATTATTACTTTTATTATTACTAATATCAATATTAGAATTATTAATATCATTAATCTAATACGAAAATAGAATACATGTAACTTGATATATATTTCATATCACTTATATTATTATTAGATATTATTATCATTATTAAAAATTATTAGTATTATTGTTATTAATAACATTATTGTTAAACATTATTATAATTATCATTAGTAATAATATAATTAGTACTATTATATTATTATTGATTTGTATTACTATTATTAAGTGTATTATTGTTATATATATATATATATATTTATATTATTAATAAAGTATATTTATTATTAGAAATCAAATTACAAAGAATCATATATATGAAATCAGTTCCCATTCACTATTCTACTGTGTTTAAATTTTGTTCATGTCTGTTAAGATACATGAATCGAATCCTTTAGTACCATAAGACAAACAATCAAACCCAAAATCAGTTAGTGATCACTTCAACTATTATTTATTTTATTTATTTTCTTTATGTACCTGCATAATCTTCCTATTGACCATCTCCATAAGATTACAAACAATTTATATAATATGAATCAGTTAAATACAAGAGTTGCTGGAATTAAACTATTACAGTATCGATTTCTGTTGTGTATCAACATCAATTGCTATTTCATCTGTCCTTCCTGTCTGTGAAATTGTACTCGATGGCATAAATTTCTCAATGCCAGCAAAACTAATCAAATCACCTTTTACTAAATCCACAATATTTCTATAATAAAAATGTGTTCAAACTAGAATCCTCACCCATTTACTAGTACCATTCTCGTTAGTAACCAAGAACAAACACCATCCAACCCACCTTCACGACAACCATTGATAATCACCACCATAAATGCTACTTTGACCACCACTCATCTAAAACCCATTTCATCTTCTTGGAACCATGTTTTTCTGTTTCAATCTCACCAAGAAAACTAACACCGTGAACCATCATCGCACCACTTTTATTTCCCTTCTATTCACTACGTAAATATCCAAAACCATAGAACATCACACCACTTCTTCTATTACTCGCTGAAAATTTGTGTTGTAACCTAATCAAGTTAAATAAAGAAATATCTATATATTCTGTAAGTGGCCGGCAAGCTTTTAATCAAGTTACCAAATTTCAATTATTCTATTTGCATGTGGGTTATAGTGGAAGACATAAAGGAAAGTCGACTCCTCATATATATATATATATATATATATATATATATTTTTTGGACACGTATTGATGAAAGGATACAATTAACATCCTTGTATTTGTTTAACCTTTTCTATCCTGACTTCCAGTCACCCAACAATTTGGGTCTGTAGTAGTTGAAGTGTACACGAGCACCCCTTCTTCTATATTCTTTCTTTCGATTTTCATTCCAGCCGGTAAGAAAATTGGTCCCATATATGGGCTGCTTAAGATCTGTAAATGGGCTTCAAAATATGGAAATGTTGGGCCAAAGAAACTTTACTTGTTTTATATCATAACCGCTGTAACTTCCATTACTCGAAAAGTTGCTGCTTATTCGCTTTCTCTTTGTGTTCTTGATCAAACAAGGCCATCGCCATCCTTTGTTAATCCATGCTGATAAGTGTATTATTTTGTTCCTGTTCAACGAGATTGGTGGAAGTCGTGAAAGATAAAAGGGGTAATGATAATGGTTTAATAATGATAATATTTAATATCAACAAAGAGTGTATCATGTGCTCACACTAGTGATGTGTTATTGTCGTTCTTGATTTAAAATTGAACCTCACAACCACTCTTTGGTTCTGTCGACTTGCATGTAGCAAGGAAAAGAAAACCAATTAGTTGACAAATGTAGGGTCCTTGTGGTGTATCATTAGTGAGGCAAGTATTAAATTGAGGGACCTATGCCAACTCAATTTCCACCGAAAGTTCATATTGAGATTAACATGTATTTGTTTTGTTTACTCAAAATGGACCCAAGTTGTTGTAATGATTGAGGAGAAATGAGGGATTCGATTGGAATAGGGTGGGGACAATCAAATACCGAATCCTTAAACTTTTTCCATGAGGGCTGTATTATTATTTTGGAGCAAGACATGTTGGCCAATTTAACTTCTACTTTTGGGCCGATTCGTTTTGGGAAATTGAAGCTCCTGTTGGGCCGTAGCATACAAGGGTCACTTGGGCCTTTCATGTTGTAAAAGCTTCTAGGAAAACGGCTGTGATGTTAACAAGTTTGGTTAGATTATTAGGATAGCGATGATTATAGATGATGGTATTAGGCTTATGACTTTATGTGAACTAGGAAGAAGAAGGCAACAAGTTTATTTGAGTTAAAAAGATTAAGAGTAGTGATTATTTCATAAAAGAAACAGCAGATCAATGGTTAGGGGTTTGTTTGTTGAACAAGAGGTCGCGGGTTCAAAACCCGACTGTGACACACTCATTATTTTTGTTAAGGTATAATTTAATTATTAATACTCTATTATTAATTAACATTATTAATATTATCATTATTACTATTATTATTATTATTAATATAGGTATTAACATATAACATTTTATTACTAATAGTATCACTAAAATTATCATTTTTATTAAAAACTATCATTTTTATTAGTATATTATTATTGAAATAAACATTTTAATTAAACTATCATTTTTATTTTTAAAAGTATCACTTTTATTATTATTAGAATTATCATAATTTTTATCATAATTAGTATTAATTTTATCACTATTATTATTAGTATTATTAATATATCAAATAAAGATGCTCTATAAAAAAATATATATATTTATGACATAAAACCTAACCATATTAATATTTTTGTAAGAAATGTTAATTATCTATATATAAAAAAAATATATATATCAAATTAAGTTATTAATAAAACACATGATACAAATAACAATTAAAATTACTAATAATATATATATTTGTTTGATTACCGTAACATGTGTTAATATACATAACTGAATATAGGTTCGTGAATCCGAGACCAACCATACACTTGTTAAATGTCATCATATGTATTTTTACTACAAAATACAGTATGGTGAGTTCAATTGCTCCCTTTTACTCTTTACATTTTTGGGACTGAGAATACATGCACTGTTTTTATAACTGCTTTATTAAATGCTTTTGAAATATATTTTGAACTGCGAATACATGAAATGCTTTTATAAATGTTTGACGAGATAGACACAAGCAAAACATTCCTCGAATGAATTATTATGCAGACAGAAGTTCTGCGGATTATTATTGAATTATGTGGACATGATAATTGCCACGATTGAATTATGTGGACATGATAATTGCCACGATTGAATTATGTGGACATGATAATTGCCACCATTGAATTATGTGGACATGATAATTGCCACCAATTGATATGAATGTTATGTATCGAGAGAATGATTTTTATACACAGGTTATGTGTATGTTATTTTAGTGCACAAGATATGTGTACGGTTACTAATATTTATGAAAAATAGTTTCGTACACAAGAAAGGTGTACTGTATTTAAAAGATATCGCATGTACATTACAGGTGGGTATAGGATTCGGGCCCATTTGTACCTTGCAGGATTTAAATCTTGTGGTCTATCAAAATGATGAATTTTATTATTTTATGATAAACTTATGAACTCAACAACCTTTTGGTTTACACTTGAAAGCATGTTTATTCTCAGGTATGAAAGAAATCTTCTGCTGTGCATTTGCTCATTGTAAAGACATTATTTAGAGTCGATCATCGCAATGAAACTAGATGTTGATGACTTCGCCCAGACGGATTAGGATGGGGTATGACAATTTCTTCCCTTTGTTTCCAATCAAGAATTCGAGGATGATGATCACATCGGTCCTTTGTAGCATATCGACTTATAAACAGAAGCACTTCAAAAATCCATATCTATTTATCCAAATGATACACATACATGGTTTTATTAAAAATAATGATACAAATACAAATAATATTAAACTAAATATTGAAATAACCATGAACCTTGAAGGCTAGGATAAAACCTTGAAAACCGTACACCAGATTTTTTGTAGGTGTGTCAGGATAAAATGTTACATGACGTCTAGGACATTGAGACAGTTGTTTGAAAGTGTGATGCCAAACATAGCTACCCCAAGGAAAACTATTCCACGCATTCAAATCTTCAACTAGTCTCAGTAACTCATCATCAACAACAAACTCGGTGTAAAAATCAATAAAACCATGAACCAAAACCAATAACAAACTAATTTGAACTACATCATCATCTGCGTAATCATAATGACATTCAAAAACATGTATATGATCAGACACGATGCGAAGACCCGTTTTCTAAACTGTCCGCCACCAATTCCTGGAATTCTAAGAACCTTTCCAAATTGCAAACCAGTAATTTAAATGAATTCCTCCGGGCCAAAAAAGTTTTTTCCCGGCAACCTCAAAAATCAACTCTTCCGTCTTACGATTAACATGAACTAAATTAGAAATCATAAAATGTATCAACGAAGGTTCTCGAAATTTGCAGTCTGTAAACACGAAATAGCCGAAACATGTTTCATAAAACAGCTTCCCACAATTAAACCTATCACCATAGATTAACTTCGCTATTTTACCGACAATGTTGATCTTAGCTCTTAGTTGTACATCCGCGTAATAGTATTTTCCCTTAATAAGACAACAATTTAGCTCTAAAATTCGATATAAAATATGTTAATAATATTTTTTTATATGTATAAAAAACTCACCATGTTCATTTTTTAAGACATTATAACCACCAACAACCACCTATATAATTGGAAATTATACAACAGTCAACATGTATACAACTAAAAAACAGTAAATAACAACACCGACAAGATGCCTTTAAAAAAAATTAAAAAAAAAATAAAAAAAAGTTTAGTTAAGTATCTGCAATGTGGAGATCAAGTAAGCACTAAGCATAAAGTACATTGATTTGCATAAGTACACTACCAAAATCCTTAAGCATGTCCAACAATCTTAGTTCAAACTTGTGCATAACCTGAAAACAATTAAATTGAACGTGTATAAGTTTCAAAATATTGATGATTGGATAACAGCATATCATTCCACATAAGATGAAATGTTAAAAGCCTGTACCAAATATCAAGAAAAATCAATAATTTTATCTATTAATTTCATATATAATCAACAAGTTCAAGCATCTAATTGACAGCTTATTAGAAGATGAAAATTATCTATTGTTTTCCCCAAAATTGGTTTCCATTAATTTAAAGATATAGCTGTTTATTTTGAAACAACACTTTTATTCAACACACAAACAGTTACATTTTTTTAAACTAGAACCAAATTAAACTAAAATACAACACAAGATCTTAAAACACAAACATCGGTGAATTCAGTAGAGTTCATAAAAAAATGACCATCTGTGTCGTACTCTGGAGCCACCGGTTCATCTTTTTCTTCTTCAGCTGCTTCATCGAGGTAACGCCAACCCAACATCTCTTCATCTTCAAGAACCACATACAAAGTAATGCTGTTATGACGATCTTCAAGGGTATCTTTTATCATGTACCATTGATCATTGGTACGGAGATAGCTTGCCTTTAACTCCGGATCATAATCGTCTTCAAAAAATAGCACATCAGTGTATTGACACGGAACATTTGCCTTCAGAAAGGCTAGTAGATCGTCTAAACCAACGTCACGAATATCGATTCCTTCAAATGAATTTTTTTGCCAAACTTGTAGACCTTCATTTCATTACGGAAATCACCTCCGTAATGAACATCATATGCAACAATCATTGGGGGAATTGTTTTCATTTTTACTGGTTGGAAGTGTTTTGATTTTGAGTTAAGAAGTGAAGTGTGAGAAATGATTTGAGTTAGTGGGTGTATTTATAGGTGAAAAACTAGCCGTTTTTTGAAATAAGAAAAAAACTAGCCTTTGACACTGTTGTTGGCTTCGGGGTTTGTCCTCGAACCATGGACCCTATGCTTGTCAAGGACTCAAGATTACTTTTACTTGGTCTTTTGAATAGATTACAATAAACATCCCTTTTCAAGTTGATATATTTACGTTGAGCTCAGGGGCACAGAGGAGTTCATCTAATAATATGCCTCGTACAACAAAAGCATAATTAAACACTACTATCTACGATTAGTAGTAGCTAATTACACGAGTATGATAATACATAGTGTCACGTCCTCCAGATAGGGCCTGGAAGAATAACGTGACTTAATATATCAATTCACAGTTGTATAAATGAGAACGACTCTACATGAGATGTTTTGTTGAGTTTTGCAGCAGAAGATAAATATGTCTTTAATTGATATGATATGTAATGAAGACTCCAAGCATAGCAAGCAATCATCATCAAAGCAGTAGATATACAACGGAAGCAATATTTAAGATATACAACGGAAGCAAAGTTGTTTTTGTTAATAAATGCCAAAGGATCTGACGCGGCTACGTGTTGAACTTTTACTCAATTGCCGAGAGTTTCTCAGGTGCATAACTATATGCATAAATCTTTCCTTCCGTAGATGAAGTGCGGTTGATTCATCCTATCGATTGAGGTGTTTTCAAGAATCATGAAAGGTTTGAACGCAGAATGTAATCGTGAAGATACAAATGAGGTTTAAGACGAAATCAAGTGGCAAACTTGAAGAATTGTTTAGTTTCATATGTTATATTCAATATTTTAATTCATTTTAATTGTCCAATGTTATTAGTCCACAGTCGATAGTCCACAGTTGACAGTGCAATCATTCATATATAGTTTAATATATAATATTTGAATTAATTAATACGTATCGTGACCCGTGTACATGTCTCAGACTCGATCACAACTCAAAGTATATATATTATTATAGAATCAACCTCAACCCTGTATAGAGAACTCGATCATTACTGCATATAGAGTGTCTATGGTGATTCCAAATAATATATATAGATGTGTCGATATGATATGTCAAAACCTTGTATACGTGTCCCGATATTTAAAGTGCGTAAAATAAATAACAGAAATTAAATGACGATAAATAAAGTGCGTAAAGTAAATAACAGAAATTAAATGACAATAAATAAAATTGCGAGAATATAAATTGCGATAAAATAAATTGCGATAAATAAATTGCGATAAATAAAATGTAATACGGAATTAACAGTTAGCTAGGAACAGTTAGCTAGGATTTTGTTAGCGTGGTTTCTTAATAAAATTTAATATTGTTAATTAGTCTGTTTCTAATCAATTTTTATTGTGTCCATTATTTCTTCATTATGCCACTTGTTGGATTCTGATAGGTCAAAATTCAAATATGAAATTGAATTTGAATGAAAATAGTTATTCTTTGGTGAACGGATAAGTATCCCGGTGGTTTTAAATAGGATAGTGAATAACTGTTGAATCAGATTCGAAGAATATACAGTGTAACTTATTAATGTGAAATTTAAATATTCCTCGGGTATTACCTACCCGTTAAAATATTTTTATTATTAACAGTTTGTACAAAAGAATTTTTAATTACAATCTTTATGAAAACATATATACATATATATTTTCTTCAGATGTAATCATGAATTTAATGAGTTAACATGATATTAAACTCATTTAGTTTTCAGTTGGAACTAGAATAAATAATCTCTAAAACATTAGAGATTACATAATCACCATGTCGAACGAAGATAACTGATGTAGAATGTCATGTAGAATGATGATTATACTCGAGGTATAGATTGAGATGTTGAGGCATGTGATATTGAAATTTGGGTTGTTGGTGGTACTATTGGTGCCGGTGATTTGGATGAAGCTGGTACGTTTTGCACCATATTTTCCAAGACTACAAATTATGCTCGAAGTTCGTTAACTTCTTCTATTACACCGGGATGATTGTCGGTTCGGACGAGCGGATGAATGAGGTTTAGAATCTGAGATAGTATATGATTGTGATGAGATACTTTGGAAATGAGAGAGAAAATGGTGTCTCGAACAGGTTCGCCGGTAAACGTTTTAGGTTCATTGTCAAGAGGTGAATTTGGTTAGTGGAAATGATCGCCTTCTTCGCGTTTCCATTGATTAAGTCGACTACGAACCCATCTCCAATTCATTCAGAATAGATGATGGCTAATTGATCGATTCATTCCGGTTACTCTGCTTTCGGAGCTCGAGTGGAAATCCATATCGAAATAGCTGTCGGAATAACTATCGAAATAGCTATCGAAATCTGATGGACTCGAACTGGTTGAGGGATTCATCTCGTACGATCAGATGAAGGATTTTCGATAAAAAATAGATTATAGGATGTAGATTAGTACCCTGCAATACATAATTTACATATGCATATATAATACTAAAATCCCATAAGCTACGGAGGAATCTACGGAAGCTGTCAGGCAAAGGTAACAATAACAGATACGCTAAGATATGAATTTAACTATACACTGTCTATGCAATAAAGGCAGTAAGACGTGTCTTAGACTTTAAGGATGATAAGCAAATAATTTTTCGACACTAAATGATAAGCAAAACTTTTGACATGCAGACACGGTCGAAGTCCAGACTCATTAATGCATTCTAACGACTATCAGTTAGACTCACTAATGCAAGACCTGGTTCACTAAGACCACCGCTCTAAATACCAACTGTGAAGACCCGTCCTAATTCATCCGGACGAAGTCCATATCGATTATAAACGATTCACAACAGTTGATTACATCGCGAGGTACTTGACCTCTATATGATACATTTTACAAACATTGCATTCGTTTTTGAAAAGACAAACTTTCATTACATCGAAAGTTGACAGGCATGCATACCATTTCATAATATATCCAACTATAATTGACTTGATAATAATCTTGATGAACTCGACGACTCGAATGCAACGTCTTTTGAAATATGCCATGAATGACTCCAAGTAATATCTATAAAATGAGCAAATACACAGCGGAAGATTTCTTTCGTACCTGAGAATAAACATGCTTTAAAGTGTCAACTAAAAGGTTGGTGAGTTCATTAGTTTAACTTAAACAATCGTTTCCATCATT
The DNA here is from genome assembly GCF_046630445.1 of Rutidosis leptorrhynchoides. Lineage (NCBI taxonomy): Eukaryota > Viridiplantae > Streptophyta > Magnoliopsida > Asterales > Asteraceae > Rutidosis > Rutidosis leptorrhynchoides. Next base: position 423,647,276 of record NC_092336.1, read on the forward strand.
TTAATAGACCACAAGATTTCAGATTTCCATTTCTCATAAACATACGTCCCATGTATAGAGACAAAAATATCATTCATATGGATTGAACACCTGGTAACCGACATTAACAATATGCATATATAAGAATATCTCCATCATTCCGGGATCCTCCTTCGGACATGATATAAATTTTGAAGTACTAAAACATCCGGTACTTTGGATGGGGCTTGTTGGGCCCGATAGATCTATCTTTAGGATTCGCGTCAATTAGGGTGTCTGTTCCCTAATTCTTAGATTACCAGACTTAATAAAAAGGGGCATATTCGACTTCGATAATCCAACCATAGAATGTAGTTTCACGTACTTGTGTCAATTTCGTAAAACAGTTATAAAAGTTGCGCATGTATTCTCAGCCCAAAAATATAAAGGGTAAAAAGGCAAATGAAACTCACGATACTGTATTTTGTAGTAAAAATACATATGACGTCATTGAACAATGCAGGGTTGGCCTCGGATTTACGAACCTATATCAATTGTGTATATATTAATACGTATAATGTAAGTTACAAAATTTCATTTATTAATATGTATTATTTATATATTATAGTTTTGTAGAATTTATTCTAACCTTTATTTTAAAACGTATACTTATATTATATTTTAAGTTATATTTTATATATATATCGATTTTATGTATATATATCTATAATGATTTACGTTTATATAAATAGTGACATTAATATATTTATATACATATATTTGTGGTTAGTATTGTATTTATGAAATTTTATTAGTTTGTTATGTGAATTATTAATACAATCCTAGTATATACCATAAGTATATATATAGTGTACAAAAGATTTATTTGTTAAAATAATAATTTAGATAATAATGATTTACTAATAATAATAATAATTTTATTAATAATGATAATACTAATAGCAAAAAAATGAAAATGATAAGTGTTAATGATACTAATAATAATAACTCTAAAATAATATTAATACTAATACCATACTTATGTTAATAATAAGGGTTCTAATATTTATAAAATGATAAATGATAATCATAATAATACTAGTAAATATTAATGATGATACTGATAAATATGATATTATTAATTGTAAATGTACTGATGATACTATTATTTATAAACCGGTACAAATTCTAATATTGATGATAATAATATATTTTTATTTCCTTCATAATAATAATAATGATAATCATAATCATAATCCTAATGATGATAAAATACTAAAATGATAAGTTTATTACTAATAATAATATTATTAATACCTATCATAATAATAATAGTAATGTCTATAATACTTTCAAATATGATAACAAGTATGATACTAATAATAACAATAACAATAACAATCAAAACAATCACAATAATAATAATAATACTAATAATAATTAATATATAATAACAATAATAAAAATTAGAAAAGAAAACTACCTCACATGAAAAGAGTTTCAAAAAAAAAAAAAGAAACTACCGTCCTCTGGAATCGATCTCGTGACCACATGCTCACACGCAAACACTCTCGACCATCCCACCAATTCTGATTCTCTGTACTAATATCGAATTTAAATTTTATATATAAACTGTTTTTCTTCTATTCCTCTTCTTCTCCACAAGTCTCATGGATTCAACAAAATATCAATAACCAAAAAAAAAAAAAAAAAAATCGGGGTTCCCTTTAAAGCTTCAAAACATTACAGAAAAAAAAATAATTTGGGTTCTAAAATAAAAAAAAAATACTAAAGGCCTACTGCAGCGTCGGTTCTTGGAACAAAAAAAAATTGATTTCGTAATAGATAACATTATAGATAATGTTTATAACACGAAATAGTTTTCTAAACATGTATAAAAACTACTGGAATCGTCAATTTGATCAGAAACATATACACGAACGCGAATTTATCTCAAGAACAATTGTTGACTTTTTTTAAACTAAACTTTGACTTCAAAATTCAAGATCGATATAAAGATTTGAGAGTTGAGATTTTGCAGATAGATTCAAAGAAAGATTTCTAACCTTTCTGCATTTTTAGATTTTGAAACTTTATTCGAAATTGAATTAAGAGAAAAAAAATTGGAGCGTGCAGAGAAGAAGAAAAAAAAAATATCGCTGTGCTCTTTAATCCCATTGGATTTCCTTTTTATTTGATTTGCAATTATACATAATCATGTTGTAATAATAGAGATCGGTTGATAAAAAATGGAGAAAATGTCAACACAGGTTCACGAGTTGGTAGCAGGAAAGAAACAAAAAAATAATAATAATAGAGATAAAGGATACAGAGGTCACGCGTATAATATAGATCCCTACTGTTTTTTTTTAATTAATAATAATAATATATAATAACAATACTATTAATATCTAATAATATTAATAAAATTAATAATAATGATAAATATAATATTAATGATAATAATAATTGTAAAAATGATAATAATAATAATAATAATAATAATACCATACTAATTATGATAATATTAATATTTTATCGATAATAATAATATTAGTAATAATAATCTAATATATACATCCAATTTCATCTTTATATGATATAAAGTGATATTATGAATACAAATATTGATATTTGACGATACAAATAACATTACTACAACAACTATATTTGTATTTAAATTTAATTTATTAATATCATCTATTATTATGTAATATTTAATAATTATGTAATATGTATTGTAACATATACTGAATATTATATATTTATGAATTTTAATATAAATATATTATAATATTTATTTACATACTAATTATATTATACTTATGTATGTAATTATGAAAAATATAAATGTTTTATATATGTAAGTATTATATATATTGATTAAAATAGTACATTATTTCATCATAGATATATTATAAATTTCTACATATACATAATATAATAATTATGTATAAAATCATATATATATAGTTATATTTATGTATATATGTATACTACCATATATATAAAATCATGTTTTAAATGTTGAGTAGATGATTAATTATGTATATTAAACAATTAACTACAAAGTATAACATTGTACATTTAATATTTTGATAACGTTGGTAAAATATGTTTGAATCATTTATATACAATATACTATATATATTCAAAATGAAAATCTTTAGTTATTAAATGTTATCTTTTATAATAACAAAATTACTTAATAGTTCATTAATACTAATATAATTAGTTTTATATATAATTATTTATATTTACATTCTTAGTTACAATTAAAGGTTCGTGAATCGTCAGAAATAGTTAAAGGTCAAATGTTATCATGAAATAGTTCAAACATAATGAGACTCGGTTTAATAGACTTTGCTTATCGAGTCGAATCATATAAGATTATGTTTAAATTTGGTCGGAAATTCCCGGGTCATCACAGTACCTACCCGTTAAAGAAATTTTGTCCCGAAATTTGAGTGAGGTCGTCATAGCTAACAATAAATATGTTTTCCTGACGAATATGAGTTGATAACTTGAGTTTTATCATCATTGAGTAATATGGATAAAAACAATTCGATTATTCGAAGAGTGCGAATGAAGCTATTCACAAAAGGATGAAATGAGAAACAAAGATTTGTTTTTAACTTTTGACGTAGTCAGGTTTGAATTTAGAAAATAAGGCGCGTCTTAACTTTTGACATTGCCTTGGTTGAATTCCGGAATTTAAGGGATTTAAAGAAAATCTTGAAGATCTATAAAATCTGATTCTTCGGGATTTATGGAAATTAAGATCTCTTTAATTAAATACGGTGATTTGCCCCGATTACTACGTCTGATATTTCCAGTATAAATTAAGCTCTTCCTTTCCATTATTCTCACCATTCTTATACTTTCTTTCTTAGTTCATACATCCAAAAGATTCTGAAAATGATTAATCCAGTTCTGATCCTTGTCCTCATCCTTACTATCGCAACAATCATTCTCCTTTTCCAACTTCCACCAGAGGAATCTGCTTTCTTCTAATTCGCCCTCGGGATTATAATGTTTTTAATTCTCCCGTGTCTTTATGTTGCGATAAACATTGATATACACGGTTTGTAATTTATGTGTTGTTATCGGACTTTATATTCTCCCTTATATTTTAAAGCTCTATGCTTTTGTTTTCTCTTTCCGACTTCAAGTCAAGCGAATAATGGTCCAGAATTTATAGATATAGAGTTTCGAATGATTATAATGTTCTAAGCATGAAGGAACGTGATAGCACGATTTGATTTTCAAATTTATCAACATCACGGAAGATAGAACCATCAAGAATACATTTTCTTGATTTGTTACGGAGTTAAGTAGGATGAAAGAGTTATGTAACATGGCACATGATGACGTTATGATCTGTGAATCATCACGTTTCATTTAGAAACTCAACATGACTTACTGTAATATAATCACGTTGATTAAGTGTCATTATATTATACTAACTCATGCATCAGTTCCCATCATTACTTCAATAACATTCATATTTTAAGCTTGAAAATTTACAGAATATAGAAACTAACAGTTTCTATATGATGTAATACTGATAGCACGAAAATATTAATGATTTCAGATAAGAATAGTTATAAAAATATCTCCAGAAATATGGAGGATATTTATAATGAAAGGTACGATAATATCTCAGAATATCTAAGATCAGAGGATGATAGAAACTATTGTCTGCAAGGGTTTAGAGTAAGGAGCAAGTTATTCACTATAGACTTTAGCAGACATTGAATTATTTGGATTCTTTGAAGTCAAACTTATTCTTTGTGATTTATCCACGGCTTTCTTCATAGTTTTGCATAATCTGCTTTTCGGTACTATATTTTCTATTGAATGTTTCCAATATATTGATACACAGGAAGCACGAAGAGGTATATAATTTCGGACGAGAATATTTATGAAAATATCCTCAGAAATATCAAAGATATTGATGATGATATTTTGGAATTTCTAAGTTCGACGGTTGATGGAGAAAGATTTTCCGCAAGATTTTAACATGACTTCGGAGCAAGATATTCTCTAAAGATTTCAACGGATCCAGAATTACCTGAATCCTTTGAATATAGGATTTGGTCCTTGTATTTGTCCTTGGTGTCCTTCATGGGTAACTCAATCTGTTTTTCAATACCCAATTTTCTATCGAGCGTTCCTAACACTCCTTTTTTTATCATCAAACTTTGGTCCGTTTAGACCATCTACCATTTTTCTGTTTCCTCTGCATTTAATGCTATGATATCTGAATCATCGGTTATTAATCCGAGGTGGTTTCAGGAGAATTGTGTTTTTAAATGATTAAACGCTGATGGTAATATGATGGAATATGAAAGGTTACCTGGTAACAATAAAAGAGCACGCGTATATATAAACGTTATAATAAGGTTGTTTCGTACGAAAAGTCGAAGTTGACTTGTTGGAGCTGTGACAAAATTGGCTAATTTTGAAAAGGGATCGCAAAGTTGTTTTTGTTAATAAATGCCAAAGGATCTGACGCGGCTACGTGTTGAACTTTTACTCAATTGCCGAGAGTTTCTCAGGTGCATAACTATATGCATAAATCTTTCCTTCCGTAGATGAAGTGCGGTTGATTCATCCTATCGATTGAGGTGTTTTCAAGAATCATGAAAGGTTTGAACGCAGAATGTAATCGTGAAGATACAAATGAGGTTTAAGACGAAATCAAGTGGCAAACTTGAAGAATTGTTTAGTTTCATATGTTATATTCAATATTTTAATTCATTTTAATTGTTCAATGTTATTAGTCCACAGTCGATAGTCCACAGTTGACAGTGCAATCATTCATATATAGTTTAATATATAATATTTGAATTAATTAATACGTATCGTGACCCGTGTACATGTCTCAGACTCGATCACAACTCAAAGTATATATATTATTATAGAATCAACCTCAACCCTGTATAGAGAACTAGATCATTACTGCATATAGAGTGTCTATGGTGATTCCAAATAATATATATAGATGTGTCGATATGATATGTCAAAACCTTGTATACGTGTCCCGATATTTAAAGTGCGTAAAATAAATAACAGAAATTAAATGACGATAAATAAAGTACGTAAAGTAAATAACAGAAATTAAATGACAATAAATAAAATTGCGAGAATATAAATTGCGATAAAATAAATTGCGATAAATAAATTGCGATAAATAAAATGTAATACGGAATTAACAGTTAGCTAGGAACAGTTAGCTAGGATTTTGTTAGCGTGGTTTCTTAATAAAATTTAATATTGTTAATTAGTCTGTTTCTAATCAATTTTTATTGTGTCCATTATTTCTTCATTATGCCACTTGTTGGATTCTGATAGGTCAAAATTCAAATATGAAATTGAATTTGAATGAAAATAGTTATTCTTTGGTGAACGGATAAGTATCCCGGTGGTTTTAAATAGGATAGTGAATAACTGTTGAATCAGATTCAAAGAATATACAGTGTAACTTATTAATGTGAAATTTAAATATTCCTCGGGTATTACCTACCCGTTAAAATATTTTTATTATTAACAGTTTGTACAAAAGAATTTTTAATTACAATCTTTATGAAAACATATATACATATATATTTTCTTCAGATGTAATCATGAATTTAATGAGTTAACATAATATTAAACTCATTTAGTTTTCAGTTGGAACTAGAATAAATAATCTCTAAAACATTAGAGATTACATATTCACCATGTCGAACGAAGATAACTGATGTAGAATGTCATGTAGAATGATGATTATACTCGAGGTATAGATTGAGATGTTGAGGCATGTGATATTGAAATTTGGGTTGTTGGTGGTACTGTTGGTGCCGGTGATTTGGATGAAGCTGGTACGTTTTGCACCATATTTTCCAAGACTACAACTTATGCGCGAAGTTCGTTTACTTCTTCTATTACACCGGGATGATTGTCGGTTCGGACGAGCGGATGAATGAGGTTTAGAATCTGAGATAGTATATGATCGTGATGAGATACTTTGGAAATGAGAGAGAAAATGGTGTCTCGAACAGGTTCGCCGGTAAACGTTTTAGGTTCATTGTCAAGAGGTGAATTTGGTTAGTGGAAATGATCGCCTTCTTCGCGTTTCCATTGATTAAGTCGACTATGAACCCATCTCCAATTCATTCAGAATAGATGATGGCTAATTGATCGATTCTGTGACGCCCCGTACTAAATCATCATGTACGGACCATCATCAACAGGATCATTACAAGGTTAAGTACTATATGCGTTTTCAAAACAGAGTTTACATTCATAAATAAAAGTGACGTCACAACATACGTCAATTGTTTTACAAATCAAAGTATGCTTCACTAAGTAGAAGCATTAAATAAGTGTGCGTGACCATAATGGTCGTTACATAACATAAATTCATAAGTAAAAAGTTTGAATGCAACATAAGTAGTCATGCGATAACAACTCTAGGCAGCGGGTTCTACAGCACGACTAGTAAGATAGCGGAAGCGACTTCAAGCACCTGAGAAAATACATGCTTAAAAAGGTCAACACAAAGGTTGGTGAGCTATAGTTTAAGTATAACAGTATGTAAGGTAGGCCACGAGGTTTCAGTGCTACAACGAGCGTTTCAAAAGTATGTAAAAGTATATGCTTAACCGTGGGCACCCGGTAACTAACTTAACGTTTAATGTACCCCCTTAAAGTGCACTTGGCAAGTGCGTATAACCTCGAAGTATTAAACACTCGTTAAATGCTAGCGCTACTAGCCCGAGTGGGGATGTCAAACCCTATGGATCCATATCTAAGATTCGCGTTCACTGTTCAAAAACCAATGATTAAACGTTACCGAGCTAAAGGGAATGTTTCTGCCGTTATATAACCCACACATATATAAAGTTTAAGTACTCGTGCCTAGTATGTAAAACATAAAATCCGCATGTATTCTCAGTTCCCAAAATAAGTTAAAGTAAAAAGGGAATGCTATAACTCACAATGATTAGTAGTAATGGTAAGGTAGTAGTCGGAAAGTGGTGTGCAAGTAACGGTCCAAACGTCCTCAACCTAAGTCAAATAGCACTAAGTCAATAAGTCGTCTCAAAAGGTTTATAAGTACGTAATTAAGGTCATAAGGGTCATCATCAATCATCATTAAACAAAAGGTAACAAGTAAGACTCGTTTATGAAAGTCGTTTAAAACAAAGGCTGACTTCGGTCAGTCACCACGGCCTCTACCCTTACTGAATTAAGGTGAGACCAGTGGTCATGGCTCCGTCTATGAGTCCCTTAAGTGTGGTAAAATTTACAGAAGCAAACACGTCTTGGTTTGACCGTGGCGACGGTCTAAGTGCGAGTAGGTCAGAAATTTCTGCACAACGTTAAAGGACATGGTAACGATCGGAGGGCCATAAATCCTAAACCGTAACTCGGATTAAGACGAGTCCTATATGAAAAGTTATCTACTCGAAAAGTTCTATCTAAAAATCAAGGTTAGAACAGCCCAGGTCTACTGGTCTGTTCCAGAAGCATCAGGTCAGTAGGTTTTGGACAGAACAGTGGGTTTTGGAGAGTTCCGGTTGTCTCGGTGCTTGATGTTCATCACGGTTCTCATCCTTGATGCGTATAGCTTCAAGTGTACAACTCGTTGATGTGTTAACATCATTTTGACCAAGGTTTGTCCATCATAACTCAAGTGCAAGTGTTGTAAGCGTTTGATGAACCAAGGTTACATGTAAGTTTATGAACAAGTTCATGAACACTAAGAAAGATCACAACCAAGTGTTGGATCCATGATACTTGCACCAAAGTGTAAGCTCTTGTTGGTTTCATGTCCTTGTTCAAATGTGTAGTAAGCAACTAACAATAAGAAATAAAGAAAATGAAAGATAAGCCTAAACCAACCATGAAGGTGGTATTCTAGTAACATACAACAAACAAGAACACAAGTAACAAAAATTAAAGATTATAAACTTTAAATCTTTGAAATAAATAAAGTAGAAAGCTAACTAAACAAGAAGATGATTCATAGTTGCTCTTACTTTTAAAGATTCAACCCAAGTTGATCTTTAAGTGAAGTAACTTCAAAGTTACTTCAAGAACTACAAGTAAAGAGTTTATACAACTATGAACTTTAATTCTTTGAAACAAAATATGTAGAACATAACTAGAGAGATTATGTTCTTGATGTTCTTGTTAAATACAAGATATAAATGAAGAATCAAACTAAGAAGTTTGATCTTGTAACATGAAAGTAAGTAAGTAAACAACTTAGTAACCTACAAGTAATTAACTTTAAACAAGAACAAGTAACAAAAGTTTTAACAACAAAGATTGATGATGATTATGTTCATGTAGAAATCAGTTTTTACCAACAAAGAAAAGAAGAAAAGAAGTTGTTACTTACAAGAAAGAAAGAAGAACTTGAGAGAAAGATAAGAGAAAAGATGAAGCAAGTGTGTGTGTGTTTATGAGAAATGAGTGAGCAAGTGAGAGTAATGAAGGAAAAATGAAATCAAACACCACTAAATGGCCTACATGGATTCGGCATTCAGCAGAATTGGGAGGGGGAGAGGTTAAGTTTAATGGTTATTAGCATGTAAAGTTCATAAAGGTGGATATAAGAGTTGATTTCATGGGGATTATGGCAACTAGATTCCTTTTGCAAGTTAACTACCTAGTTTGAGTTCAAGTATTACTTACACTTAAAAGAATGGGCTAAAGGTCCACTAATATAAGTAGGGTGGGCTTGGGAACCCAAGTCAAGAGTCCACTTCATTAACTAAAGCCCAAGTTCAATAAATCCCAAGTTAAACCAAATAAAGCCCAAGTAATTAACCTATCACCTTAGTTAATTAAAATGATTAATAAAATTAATCATGAATGTAAATAATATCTTAAAATATTATTCGTGCAAGTTCCGGGTGTCACAAAGACGTTTCGGGCATTTAAAGTTCAAGTACGGGCAATTAAAGCAACATGTAAATGTAATAACATACATTCGTTTAATCAAGCGTATTAATAATAATAATTATTAATAAATAACGTTGGTAAAACCAGGGTCGTTACATTACCCACCTGTTAAAGAAAATTTCGTCCTGAAATTTAAGCTGAGGTAGATGGAGGAGTCGGGAAAAGGTGAGGATACTTTCGCATCATTTGATCCTCTCGCTCCCAAGTAAACTCAGGTCCTCGTTTGGCATTCCATCGTACTCGTACAATCGGAATCTTGTTGCGTTTCAAAGTTTTGATCTCACGATCCATAATCTCAACAGGTTCCTCCACAAAGTGGAGTTTGTCATCAATAGTAAGTTCTTCCAATGGTATGATGAGTTCGGGTGCAGCAAGGCACTTCTTCAAGTTTGACACATGGAAGGTAGGGTGAACTGAGCTCAATTGTGCTGGTAGATCCAAACGGTAAGCAACTGGTCCAACACGTTCCAAGATCTCGAAAGGACCAATGTATCGTGGGTTCAACTTTCCACGTTTTCCAAAACGGATCACACCTTTCCAAGGTGCAACCTTCAACATTACACGATCACCAACATTAAATTCAAAGTCTTTCCGTTTAAGATCGGCATAGCTCTTTTGGCGATCACGGGCAGTCTTAAGTCTAGCTTGGATCTGAGCAATCTTCTCCGTGGTTTCGTGAACTACCTCGGGTCCGGTGATTTGCTTTTCGCCTACTTCAGCCCAACAAATAGGAGATCGGCACTTACGACCATACAATGCTTCAAAAGGTGCAGCATTAATGCTTGAGTGATAACTGTTGTTGTACGAGAATTCGGCGAGTGGCAAATGCCTTTCCCAGGCCTTTCCAAAATCAATGACACATGCACGCAGCATGTCTTCCAAGGTCTGAATCGTTCGTTCACTTTGCCCGTCAGTCTGAGGATGATAAGCAGTACTCATGTCAAGACGAGTTCCCATGGCTTCTTGCAAAGAACGCCAAAATCTGGAAGCAAAACGGGGATCGCGATCGGAGATGATTGATAAAGGTACACCATGACGAGATACAACCTCTTTGATGTACAGCTGAGCAAGTCTTTCCATTGTATCAGTTTCCTTCATCGCTAGGAAGTGTGCAGATTTGGTGAGGCGGTCAACAATAACCCAAATAGTATCGCATCCGCCCACCGTCTTCGGCAGCTTAGTAATGAAATCCATTGTGATCCTTTCCCACTTCCATTGTGGGATTTCCGGCTGTTGAAGTAACCCAGAAGGTCTCTGATGCTCGGCTTTAACCTTCGAGCAAGTCAAACACTTACCAACATAAGTCGCAACGTCCTTCTTAAGATTCGGCCACCAATACTGTTCTTTAAGGTCGTGGTACATCTTACCTGCACCGGGGTGAATCGAATATCTTGATTTGTGTGCTTCATCAAGTATCAGGCTTCGTAGATCTCCATAGTAAGGTACCCAAATTCTTCCGGCATAACATCGGAGTCCAGACTCTCTATCCTCGAATCGAGAGACAAGTATGTTCAAATGCTCGTGAGATATGTTCTCCTCCTTGAGAGCCTCAACTTGGGCTACTCTGATCTGGTTGTTGAGGTTCGAATGGATGGTGATGTTCAGAGCCCTAACACGGAGAGGTGCCGTCCTCTCCTTTCGGCTTAAAGCGTCAGCTACAACATTGGCCTTGCCAGGGTGATAACGGAGTTCACAATCGTAGTCGTTGAGCGTCTCGATCCATCGACGCTGTCTCATATTCAATTGCTTCTGATCGAAGATGTGCTGGAGACTCTTGTGATCGGTGAAGATAGTGCTCTTAGTTCCATACAAATAATGTCTCCACAATTTGAGTGCAAAGACAACAGCTCCAAGTTCAAGATCATGTGTAGTGTAGTTCCGCTCGTGAATCTTCAATTGGCGGGAGGCATAGGCAATAACCTTTGATCGTTGCATCAGTACACAACCAAAACCACTCTTCGATGCATCGCAATAAACAACAAAGTCGTCACTGCCTTCAGGAAGTGATAGGATAGGTGTGGAGGTTAACTTCTTCTTCAAAGTTTGGAATGCTGATTCGTGTGTGGGTTCCCAAATGAACTTCTTGCCCTTGTGAGTCAGTGCGGTCAAAGGACGCGCAATCAGAGAAAATCCTTCGATAAACCTTCGATAATAACCGGCGAGACCTAGAAATTGGCGAATATGCGTTGGAGTAGTGGGGGTCTCCCACTTGCTGATGGCTTCAATCTTGGCGGGATCAACTTTGATACCCTGGTCACTCACAACATGACCCAAAAACTGTACTTCCTTCAACCAAAATTCGCACTTGGAGAATTTGGCGTAAAGTTGCTCTTGTCTTAAGAGTTCAAGCACTAGCCGAAGGTGTTGCTCATGTTCTTCTTCGCTCTTAGAGTAGATGAGGATATCATCTATGAAGACGATAACAAACTTATCCAAGTAAGGCTTGCAGACACGATTCATGAGATCCATGAACACGGCAGGGGCATTTGTCAAACCGAATGGCATCACGAGGAACTCATAATGACCATAACGGGTCCTGAATGCAGTTTTCATCACGTCACTTTCCTTCACCCTCAGCTGGTGATATCCGGATCGCAAATCGATCTTTGAATAAACGCTCGATCCTTGTAGTTGATCAAAAAGATCATCAATTCGTGGAAGAGGATATCGATTCTTGATAGTCAATTTGTTGAGTTCACGGTAGTCGATACACATACGGAAGGATCCATCCTTCTTCTTTACAAACAACACAGGTGCGCCCCAAGGCGAGAAGCTTGGTTGGATAAACCCTCGATCTAATAGCTCTTGTAGTTGACTCTGTAATTCTTGCATCTCGGAGGGTGCGAGTCTATAAGGTGCGCGAGCTACAGGTGCAGCTCCTGGCACTAAGTCAATCTGAAACTCTACTGCCCTCGGTGGCGGTAATCCAGGCAGTTCTTCGGGAAAGACATCGGAAAACTCGTTCACAATACGCACATCGTTCACGTTCTTCACCTCAGTTTCTACCGCTTTCACATGTGCTAGGACAGCAAAGCGTCCCTTCTTCATAATCTTTTGCGCTTTCACGCAACTAATGAGGTTCAACTTCGAGGTACATCTCTCTCCATAGATAACCAGTGGTTCGCCATCTCCTTGTGGTATGCGAAGTGCTTTATCTCCACAGATAACATCGGCCTTTATCTTGCTCAACCAATCCATACCGACGATCGCGTCAAAACTTCCCAGTTTGATAGGTATCAAATCAATTTCGAAATCTGCACCAGCTATGTTGATAATAGCTCCACGACTAATATGGTCAACCTTTTCAAGTTTTCCATTGGCTACCTCGACAAGCATACTTTCCTTTAAGGGAACTAACGACCAATCTAACTTATCACAAAAATGTCTACACACATAGCTCCTATCGGCACCAGTATCAAATAGGACAGAAGCTAAAAGATTGTTGATCTTGAATATACCTGTCACCAAGTCGGGGTTGTCGCGAGCGTCCCTTGCATTAACATTGAAGGCTCTAGCACGTGGTGGTCCGCCATCCTTACGCTTGTTAGGACACTCGTTTCTGAAATGGCCCGTCTTTCCACATTCATAACACTTCTTAGGCCCATTGTTGTTGTGGTTTGGCTTCACATTCAAAGTGGTAACCTTGCAATCCTTGCCAACATGTCCAGATCGTTGGCACTTCTCACAGATAACATTGCAATACCCAGTGTGGTGCTTGTAGCACCTATTGCATTGTGGTAAGGTTCCTTTGTAGTTCGGATTGGTGCGGTTGTTGTTGTTGGGGTTGGTGTTGTTGTTGTGCATGTTGTTGTTTTGCCTGAACCCTTCATGTCGTTTTGCCGGGTTTTGATCATAGTTCCTACCCCTGTTGTTGTTGTGGTTGTTGTCCCATTTCCTCTTTTCACCACTAACAGTTTCAAACTTAGCCTTCTCCGGCTCGTCAAGGATGATTTGATTCAAGAGAGTATGCGCCATGCGCATTGCTTCGGGAACACTTGGTGGCTTGGATGAGGTAACATTACCCTTGATGGACTTAGGAAGTCCCGAGAAGTATTTCTCCAAACGCTTAAATTCGGGGGTGACCATGGTTGGACACATAAGAGCCAATTCCAAAAACCTACGGTTGTAGCTGTTAAGGTCGTTCCCTACGGTCTTCAATTGCATAAATTCGATTTCCATCTTTTGAATCTCGGTTCTCGGACAGTATTCCTCGATCATAGCACATTTAAATTCTTCCCAAGGCGTAGCATACGCCTCATCAATTCCTTTCGCTTGGGCCATGGTATTCCACCATGTGAGCGCGCCATCAGACAGCGTGCAAGATGCAAATTTCGTTTTGTTAGCCTCAGAACAATTGCTAACCCTGAATACCGATTCCAACTTTTCGAACCATCTGGTGAGACCGACGGGTCCCTCAGTGCCACTGAAGTAGTGTGGCTTGCAGTTTTGGAATTCCTTGTAAGTACACCCATCTCGGACGACAGGTGGATTGACAGGCGGTGGTGGTGGAACTTGGGGTTGTCTTTCAGCTAGTGCAGCAGCGACTCGCTCGTTAATCATTTCCTCAATTTGTGCCGCGGTGGGGATAGATCTCCCGTTGGCCATGATGTTCTATACAAACATTTTGACTCAAGTCAAAATCCATTATGCAAATAATAATAGTACATTATATAACAACCAACATGAAAACAGCACAACACATGTTGATTAAATAACGCAAGCAGATATAGGTACCACAAAACCATGAGATGATAACGTAAATAGAACACTTGCGCAAGAAGTAAGCAACACCGATTCCATTCATTAATGATAATAAGTTCATACATTACAATAAGTTCGTACATTACATAAGTGAAATATGAAATTACAAAAGAGATTACAATACAGAATCTAGTACAAAGTCCTACGGCGATGGTGGGTACAAGATGTCCAAAACATGAGTCATCTGCTCCTCGAGCTCAGTAACTCGAGTCTGGAGAATCTCAATCTCCCGCCTCATTTCCTCATTAGAGGAAGGTGATGGGGCAGGTGGTGCTGGCGGTGCAGGTGGAGCCGGTGGTGCTGAAGTGGATGGTCCGGCTCTGGGTGGAGACGGTAATATCAGTGGGTCGGCGGGGTACGGCACCAGCCGTTTACGAGCAGTGATCCTACGACGCCGACCATAAGCGTCAGTGACAGTACGACCAGGAATTATGCCAGCGAAGCGATACCGCTTCTTCGGCGGGGTAGAAGGTGCCTGAATCGGTCGGTCAGCGGGATCCTCCTCATCACTGGAGTCGTCAGATGAGGTGTCGTCTGAAGAAGCATCGGTGGAAGAACCGTCGTCTGAATCATGCGGTGGTGGTGCGGGTGGCTCAACATATCCGAAAGCGGCCAACATCTGTCGGTGTCGGCCTGGCGTGATCACGGCTAAGCGGCCGTCGGCAGTGCGTCGGCAAGGTGTGCGCCAGTGATTACGGAAGGGTCCTTCCCCGAACTCCGCGGGGATCTCCATGCCACCAATGCGAGCCAGTTGCCTCAGGGGTCTGGAAGAACACGCCGGGATAGGCACACTAGAGCTAGCTCCAGAACTAGAGGCGCCGGGGTCGCCAGTGGGTGTCGGGGCCGGAATGTCAGCAGCAGCAGCAGCAGCAACAGGTGCAGCAGTGGGAGGAACAATGGGGCCTGAGCCGCTCGGGATGTCAGTAGGTGGAACGTCCGACATCTGAACAAGGAAAAATAAATTTTCCATGTCAGTATGTCATAAAGCAAGCAAATAATAGGCCAACAGTTTAAATCATGTATAACAATAAGTAGTATGGCAATATCAGTAATCGTACGAAACTAGCATGCAATCGAAAGCAAGTAATAGCATGCAGTAGTGAAATCACGTAGTAGCATACGGCATATAGCAGTAACAGTGAGCAGCAGCATGCAGTAAGTTCAGCGGAAACAAGTAAACTAACAAGTTGTAGATTAGCCCTATTAGTGAATCCTACTCGGGTCGGTCTTAGACTCACTAATGCATCCTAATTCCCTACAACCAATGCTCTGATACCAAATGTGACGCCCCGTACTAAATCATCATGTACGGACCATCATCAACAGGATCATTACAAGGTTAAGTACTATATGCGTTTTCAAAACAGAGTTTACATTCATAAATAAAAGTGACGTCACAACATACGTCAATTGTTTTACAAATCAAAGTATGCTTCACTAAGTAGAAGCATTAAATAAGTGTACGTGACCATAATGGTCGTTACATAACATAAATTCATAAGTAAAAAGTTTGAATGCAACATAAGTAGTCATGCGATAACAACTCTAGGCAGCGGGTTCTACAGCACGACTAGTAAGATAGCGGAAGCGACTTCAAGCACCTGAGAAAATACATGCTTAAAAAGGTCAACACAAAGGTTGGTGAGCTATAGTTTAAGTATAACAGTATGTAAGGTAGGCCACGAGGTTTCAGTGCTACAACGAGCGTTTCAAAAGTATGTAAAAGTATATGCTTAACCGTGGGCACCCGGTAACTAACTTAACGTTTAATGTACCCCCTTAAAGTGCACTTGGCAAGTGCGTATAACCTCGAAGTATTAAACACTCGTTAAATGCTAGCGCTACTAGCCCGAGTGGGGATGTCAAACCCTATGGATCCATATCTAAGATTCGCGTTCACTGTTCAAAAACCAATGATTAAACGTTACCGAGCTAAAGGGAATGTTTCTGCCGTTTTATAACCCACACATATATAAAGTTTAAGTACTCGTGCCTAGTATGTAAAACATAAAATCCGCATGTATTCTCAGTTCCCAAAATAAGTTAAAGTAAAAAGGGAATGCTATAACTCACAATGATTAGTAGTAATGGTAAGGTAGTAGTCGGAAAGTGGTGTGCAAGTAACGGTCCAAACGTCCTCAACCTAAGTCAAATAGCACTAAGTCAATAAGTCGTCTCAAAAGGTTTATAAGTATGTAATTAAGGTCATAAGGGTCATCATCAATCATCATTAAACAAAAGGTAACAAGTAAGACTCGTTTATGAAAGTCGTTTAAAACAAAGGCTGACTTCGGTCAGTCACCACGGCCTCTACCCTTACTGAATTAAGGTGAGACCAGTGGTCATGGCTCCGTCTATGAGTCCCTTAAGTGTGGTAAAATTTACAGAAGCAAACACGTCTTGGTTTGACCGTGGCGACGGTCTAAGTGCGAGTAGGTCAGAAATTTCTGCACAACGTTAAAGGACATGGTAACGATCGGAGGGCCATAAATCCTAAACCGTAACTCGGATTAAGACGAGTCCTATATGAAAAGTTATCTACTCGAAAAGTTCTATCTAAAAATCAAGGTTAGAACAGCCCAGGTCTACTGGTCTGTTCCAGAAGCATCAGGTCAGTAGGTTTTGGACAGAACAGTGGGTTTTGGAGAGTTCCGGTTGTCTCGGTGCTTGATGTTCATCACGGTTCTCATCCTTGATGCGTATAGCTTCAAGTGTACAACTCGTTGATGTGTTAACATCATTTTGACCAAGGTTTGTCCATCATAACTCAAGTGCAAGTGTTGTAAGCGTTTGATGAACCAAGGTTACATGTAAGTTTATGAACAAGTTCATGAACACTAAGAAAGATCACAACCAAGTGTTGGATCCATGATACTTGCACCAAAGTGTAAGCTCTTGTTGGTTTCATGTCCTTGTTCAAATGTGTAGTAAGCAACTAACAATAAGAAATAAAGAAAATGAAAGATAAGCCTAAACCAACCATGAAGGTGGTATTCTAGTAACATACAACAAACAAGAACACAAGTAACAAAAATTAAAGATTATAAACTTTAAATCTTTGAAATAAATAAAGTAGAAAGCTAACTAAACAAGAAGATGATTCATAGTTGCTCTTACTTTTAAAGATTCAACCCAAGTTGATCTTTAAGTGAAGTAACTTCAAAGTTACTTCAAGAACTACAAGTAAAGAGTTTATACAACTATGAACTTTAATTCTTTGAAACAAAATATGTAGAACATAACTAGAGAGATTATGTTCTTGATGTTCTTGTTAAATACAAGATATAAATGAAGAATCAAACTAAGAAGTTTGATCTTGTAACATGAAAGTAAGTAAGTAAACAACTTAGTAACCTACAAGTAATTAACTTTAAACAAGAACAAGTAACAAAAGTTTTAACAACAAAGATTGATGATGATTATGTTCATGTAGAAATCAGTTTTTACCAACAAAGAAAAGAAGAAAAGAAGTTGTTACTTACAAGAAAGAAAGAAGAACTTGAGAGAAAGATAAGAGAAAAGATGAAGCAAGTGTGTGTGTGTTTATGAGAAATGAGTGAGCAAGTGAGAGTAATGAAGGAAAAATGAAATCAAACACCACTAAATGGCCTACATGGATTCGGCATTCAGCAGAATTGGGAGGGGGAGAGGTTAAGTTTAATGGTTATTAGCATGTAAAGTTCATAAAGGTGGATATAAGAGTTGATTTCATGGGGATTATGGCAACTAGATTCCTTTTGCAAGTTAACTACCTAGTTTGAGTTCAAGTATTACTTACACTTAAAAGAATGGGCTAAAGGTCCACTAATATAAGTAGGGTGGGCTTGGGAACCCAAGTCAAGAGTCCACTTCATTAACTAAAGCCCAAGTTCAATAAATCCCAAGTTAAACCAAATAAAGCCCAAGTAATTAACCTATCACCTTAGTTAATTAAAATGATTAATAAAATTAATCATGAATGTAAATAATATCTTAAAATATTATTCGTGCAAGTTCCGGGTGTCACAAAGACGTTTCGGGCATTTAAAGTTCAAGTACGGGCAATTAAAGCAACATGTAAATGTAATAACATACATTCGTTTAATCAAGCGTATTAATAATAATAATTATTAATAAATAACGTTGGTAAAACCAGGGTCGTTACAGATTCATTCCGGTTACTCTGCTTTCGGAGCTCGAGTGGAAATCCATATCGAAATAGCTGTCGGAATAACTATCGAAATAGCTATCGAAATCTGATGGACTCGAACTGGTTGAGGGATTCATCTCATACGATCAGATGAAGGATTTTCGATAAGAAATAGATTATAGGATGTAGATTAGTACCCTGCAATACATAATTTACATATGCATATATAATACTAAAATCCCATAAGCTACGGAGGAATCTACGGAAGCTGTCAGGCAAAGGTAACAATAACAGATACGCTAAGATATGAATTTAACTATACACTGTCTATGCAATAAAGGCAGTAAGACGTGTCTTAGACTTTAAGGATGATAAGCAAATAATTTTTCGACACTAAATGATAAGCAAAACTTTTGACATGCAGACACGGTCGAAGTCCAGACTCATTAATGCATTCTAACGACTATCAGTTAGACTCACTAATGCAAGACCTGGTTCGCTAAGACCACCGCTCTGATACCAACTGTGAAGACCCGTCCTAATCCATCCGGACGAAGTCCATATCGATTATAAACGATTCACAACAGTTGATTACATCGCGAGGTACTTGACCTCTATATGATACATTTTACAAACATTGCATTCATTTTTGAAAAGACAAACTTTCATTACATCGAAAGTTGACAGGCATGCATACCATTTCATAATATATCCAACTATAATTGACTTGATAATAATCTTGATGAACTCGACGACTCGAATGCAACGTCTTTTGAAATATGCCATGAATGACTCCAAGTAATATCTATAAAATGAGCAAATACACAGTGGAAGATTTCTTTCGTACCTGAGAATAAACATGCTTTAAAGTGTCAACCAAAAGGTTGGTGAGTTCATTAGTTTAACTTAAACAATCGTTTCCATCATTTTAATAGACCACAAGATTTCAGATTTCCATTTCTCATAAACATACGTCCCATGTATAGAGACAAAAATATCATTCATATGGATTGAACACCTGGTAACCGACATTAACAATATGCATATATAAGAATATCTCCATCATTCCGGGATCCTCCTTCGGACATGATATAAATTTCGAAGTACTAAAACATCCGGTACTTTGGATGGGGCTTGTTGGGCCCGATAGATCTATCTTTAGGATTCGCGTCAATTAGGGTGTCTGTTCCCTAATTCTTAGATTACCAGACTTAATAAAAAGGGGCATATTCGACTTCGATAATCCAACCATAGAATGTAGTTTCACGTACTTGTGTCAATTTCGTAAAACAGTTATAAAAGTTGCGCATGTATTCTCAGCCCAAAAATATAAAGGGTAAAAAGGCAAATGAAACTCACGATACTGTATTTTGTAGTAAAAATACATATGACGTCATTGAACAATGCAGGGTTGGCCTCGGATTTACGAACCTATATCAATTGTGTATATATTAATACGTATAATGTAAGTTACAAAATTTCATTTATTAATATGTATTATTTATATATTATAGTTTTGTAGAATTTATTCTAACCTTTATTTTAAAACGTATACTTATATTATATTTTAAGTTATATTTTATATATATATCGATTTTATGTATATATATCTATAATGATTTACGTTTATATAAATAGTGACATTAATATATTTATATACATATATTTGTGGTTAGTATTGTATTTATGAAATTTTATTAGTTTGTTATGTGAATTATTAATACAATCCTAGTATATACCATAAGTATATATATAGTGTACAAAAGATTTATTTGTTAAAATAATAATTTAGATAATAATGATTTACTAATAATAATAATAATTTTATTAATAATGATAATACTAATAGCAAAAAAAATGAAAATGATAACTGTTAATGATACTAATAATAATAACTCTAAAATAATATTAATACTAATACCATACTTATGTTAATAATAAGGGTTCTAATATTTATAAAATGATAAATGATAATCATAATAATACTAGTAAATATTAATTATGATACTGATAAATATGATATTATTAATTGTAAATGTACTGATGATACTATTATTTATAAACCGGTACAAATTCTAATATTGATGATAATAATATATTTTTATTTCCTTCATAATAATAATAATGATAATCATAATCATAATCCTAATGATGATAAAATACTAAAATGATAAGTTTATTACTAATAATAATATTATTAATACCTATCATAATAATAATAGTAATGTCTATAATACTTTCAAATATGATAACAAGTATGATACTAATAATAACAATAACAATAACAATCAAAACAATCACATCACAATAATAATAATAATAATACTAATAATAATTAATATATAATAACAATAATAAAATTAGAAAAGAAAACTACCTCACATGAAAAGAGTTTCAAAAAAAAAAAAGAAACTACCGTCCTCTGGAATCGATCTCGTGACCACATGCTCACACGCAAACACTCTCGACCATCCCACCAATTCTGATTCTCTGTACTAATATCGAATTTAAATTTTATATATAAACTGTTTTTCTTCTATTCCTCTTCTTCTCCACAAGTCTCATGGATTCAACAAAACATCAATAACCAAAAAAAAAAAAAAAAAAAATCGGGGTTCCCTTTAAAGCTTCAAAACATTACAGAAAAAAAAATAATTTGGGTTCTAAAATAAAAAAAAAATACTAAAGGCCTACTGCAGCGTCGGTTCTTGGAACAAAAAAAAAATTGATTTCGTAATAGATAACATTATAGATAATGTTTATAACACGAAATAGTTTTCTAAACATGTATAAAAACTACTGGAATCGTCAATTTGATCAGAAACATATACACGAACGCGAATTTGTCTCAAGAACAATTGTTGACTTTTTTTAAACTAAACTTTGACTTCAAAATTCAAGATCGATATAAAGATTTGAGAGTTGAGATTTTGCAGATAGATTCAAAGAAAGATTTCTAACCTTTCTGCATTTTTAGATTTTGAAACTTTATTCGAAATTGAATTAAGAGAAAAAAAAATTGGAGCGTGCAGAGAAGAAGAAAAAAAAATATCGCTGTGCTCTTTAATCCCATTGGATTTCCTTTTTATTTGATTTGCAATTATACATAATCATGTTGTAATAATAGAGATCGGTTGATAAAAAATGGAGAAAATGTCAACACAGGTTCACGAGTTGGGAGCAGGAAAGAAACAAAAAAATAATAATAATAGAGATAAAGGATACAGAAGTCACGCGTATAATATAGATCCCTACTGTTTTTTTTTAATTAATAATAATAATATATAATAACAATACTATTAATATCTAATAATATTAATAAAATTAATAATAATGATAAATATAATATTAATGATAATAATAATTGTAAAAATGATAATAATAATAATAATAATAATAATACCATACTAATTATGATAATATTAATATTTTATCGATAATAATAATATTAGTAATAATAATCTAATATATACATCCAATTTCATCTTTATATGATATAAAGTGATATTATGAATACAAATATTGATATTTGACGATACAAATAACATTACTACAACAACTATATTTGTATTTAAATTTAATTTATTAATATCATCTATTATTATGTAATATTTAATAATTATGTAATATGTATTGTAACATATACTGAATATTATATATTTATGCATTTTAATATAAATATATTATAATATTTATTTACATACTAATTATATTATACTTATGTATGTAATTATGAAAAATATAAATGTTTTATATATGTAAGTATTATATATATATTGATTAAAATAGTACATTATTTCATCATAGATATATTATAAATTTCTACATATACATAATATAATAATTATGTATAAAATCATATATATATAGTTATATTTATGTATATATGTATACTACCATATATATAAAATCATGTTTTAAATGTTGAGTAGATGATTAATTATGTATATTAAACAATTAACTACAAAGTATAACACTGTACATTTAATATTTTGATAACGTTGGTAAAATATGTTTGAATCATTTATATACAATATACTATATATATTCAAAATGAAAATCTTTAGTTATTAAATGTTATCTTTTATAATAACAAAATTACTTAATAGTTCATTAATACTAATATAATTAGTTTTATATATAATTATTTATATTTACATTCTTAGTTACAATTAAAGGTTCGTGAATCGTCGGAAATAGTTAAAGGTCAAATGTTATCATGAAATAGTTCAAACATAATGAGACTCGGTTTAATAGACTTTGCTTATCGAGTCGAATCATATAAGATTATGTTTAAATTTGGTCGGAAATTCCCGGGTCATCACAATGCCAGTGCGTGATATTTAGACTAAACGTTGTTTGCCCCGTGACAAGTTGTTCTGTCCTTGTCGTTTAAATTCATTATCAAGTAATACAAAGACTTAGTCAAATGTATCGGGGACGTTACTCCCGATAGGCCTATCCCCAATAATTAAGAATGCCGCAGCAATTAAAAATATCACTGTAGGGACTTAGTCGGACATAACCTGGTATAGCATAGTTTAACAGTTGGTACTGATATTTAGACTAGACTTTCAAGTTTGCCCCGTAACAAGTTATCGTTTATACTTGTCAGTTGGGGACTTACTGGTCATAGCCCAACATATCACAGTTTAATAGTTGGTACTTTTATTTAGACTAGACTTTCAAGTTTACCCCGTAACAAGTTATCGTTTATACTTGTCGGTTGGGGACTTGCTGGTCATAGCCCAACATATCACAGTTTAATAGTTAATACGTGTAAAACAGTTATAAAAGTTGCGCATGTATTCTCAGCCCAAAAATATAGATAAAAAGGGAGCTATGAAAACTCACATTAAATAGCAGTTGAAGTATTCCACGCAAGAAGGAAAGTAAAGCAAGTAAGTGATCTGGATATCAACCTTGAGGTATAACGTTTGATTAGTTAATGTCTAACTTGACATAAAGTATGTTTATTAATATAGCAACTATATTGACAGTGACGGTTTTCGAGAAAAGTTCCTATTTCTCAAAAGTTTCTATTTTTGGAAACCTACTATTTATGAAAAACTTCCACTTATAGTAAGCTTCTAGTTTAAGAATGTTCGGGTTATAATTCTTAACAAAGATGTTGTACAATCTCGCCCAAACTTCGTCGCTAACATGCAAGTCACTCGAATGATCTATTGTTACCGAGCGGCCCAGGATCTCTTGACCAGAATCTAAGTCTTGGCATTCGAGATCCACAAGCGTCCCATAATGGTAACAAGGATCACCCTAGGCCACAAGTAGCGGTGATGTTTGTAGTCTTTGTACGCTATCTTTAATTATAACCTTCACGTTAGGTGCGTATATACATATATATTCATTAATTCGATTTTAATTATAACTCCTATATTTTAATTCATAAAAATACTTTTATAATTTTTAGTAACATATATTACTAATTATAACATGTTATTTATTTTAATTTTAATTGCATATAATTTATAACATTATTTACATGTTTCGGTAAAAATAATAATAAACCGAAGTAAAAAGTAAAAAGTAAAAAGTAAGAAAAGAATACTTACTAGTAGTAATTCTTCAAAGAGAGAATGAGAGAAATTTTGGTGTGAGTTTGAATGAGAAATGAGGGGTATTTATACTTGAAAAAATTAGGTAAAAAGAATAAAAGAATTAAAAGAAAAAGAAATATTTTAATTTTTAATGGGATTTTAAAATTCAAAAGTATTAAATGTTAGGTCATGGGATAATGCACAAAATAAAATAATAAAAGTAGTTTTCCATTATAATTTTTAATTAAAAAGTAATTTATTTATTTATTTATTTATTTTATTAAAAAATCATTTATTTTAAGGATTTTTTTATATATTTTTTTTTAAAATAAACAAATTGGTTTACTACTTTTTAAAGAATATTTGTCAATATTTTTTTTATTCATAATAACAATACTGATAATAAAGATATTAATTATTGATATCTTGTTTAAAAAGGATATTAATAATAATAATATTAATATATCAAATTAATGCATAATTATTTACAAATAATTGTTCGTGAATCGTCGGAATTAGTAAAGGTTAAATGAAATCATATAAAGATTTTTGTTTAAATTTTGCCGAAAATTTACGGGTTGTCACAGTATCCCCCTGTTAATAGAAATTTCGTCCCGAAATTTAGTTGTTGCCATCAGTCGACGTTATTTGTAAACAGGTGAGGATATTTTCGTTTTATTTGGTCTTCACGTTCCCAGGTATGCTCGGGGCCTTTCGTGAATTCCAACTAATAGGATATTGTTTTGTTTCTAGCATTTAAATCTTACGATCCATAAATTCTACGAAGTGCATTTTATTATTAATGCAGAGGTTATCTAAAGGATTTAACAAGAGTGTCATTGATTAGGTTTTCCTCAGAAAGAGATGATGACGTTATATAAGCATTTCAATATACATGAAATGTGTGATGAATAATAGTGAGCTTATTTAAACCTTGAGCATTTATGCCACAATATTAGGGTAGACAAAATAGAGAGGAGTTCATGAAAATCATAATCATGAAATTTGATAGAGATCGTCATTCTTTACAACAAGAATGATGAATATGAGTTGAAAAATAGAGTTTTATCGATATTAAATAATATGGATAAAACGATTCGATTATAGAAAGAGTATAAATGAAACTATCACAAAAGAGTGAAATGAGAAAATTAAATGTTCACCTTAACTTTTGATATGGTTAAAGTTGATTTCCGAAATTCAAGGGATTTAAAGAAATCTTCATAATCTTTATAAGATTTGATTCTCCGGTAATTAAGAAAATTAGGATTTTCTTTAATTAAATGCGGTGAATTGTCTCGATTGCTGTGTCTAGAATTTCGATATAAATTAGCTTCTTCTGTTTCATTATCTTCACCACTTCTATACTTTCTTCCTCAATTCATACTTCCAAAAGATTTCTTAATATGCTCAATCCAGTTCTTGTTCTTGACCTTATATTGGTTATCGCCACAATCTTCCTTCTTTTCCAACTCCCACAAGTGGAGTGTGTTTACTTCTATTATGCTCTAGGATTTATCGTGTTTTTAGTTCTCCCGTATCTTTATATTGCTATACGCATTGATATACACGGTTTGTAATTTTGGTATTGTTATTGGGCTTTATATTTTCCCTTATTTGTCGAAGCTCTTTGCCTTTTTATTCTCCTATTGACTCTAAGTAAAGCGAGTAATGGTCCAGAATTTGTAGGTATGAAGTTTCGAATGAACATAATGTTCTAAGCAGGAAGGAACATAATATCATGATTTAATTTGTTATATTACAAGAATTACTGAGGATAGAACTATCAAGAATATATGTTCTTCATATATTCAGAGATTAAGTAGAATGTAAGAGTCGTGTAACATGGCAAATGATGATTAATAAGTCTATGAATCATCATCTTCCATTAAAAATTTAGCATGACTTACTGTAATATAATCACGTTGGCCTGACGTCATTATATTATACTAACTCATGCTTCAATTCCCAACACTTCTTCAAAACATTTATAATTTAAACTTGAATTTTACATAATATAGAAACTAAAACAGTTTCCTTTATTATGTAACAAAGATATCGCAAAGAGATAATTTATTGCGGACAAGAATAGTTATGAAGATATCTTCAGAAACATCGAGGATATTTATGACGAAAGATACGATGATATCTTAGAATTTTCTAAGATAAAATGATAATGAGGAAAGTTCTTCTATAAGGATTTAAGATAAGTAAGGAGCAGGGTAATTGCTAATGATTTCAGCAGATACTGAATCATCTAGATTCTTTGAATACAGGTTTAGTCCTTGAAATTTGTCTACAGCTTCCTTCATGTTTTGCTCAATCCGTTTTTCAATACCAGATTTTCTTTTGAGCTTTTCCAATGCACAATTCTTTATTATCAAGCTTCTGGTCATTAAGACCATCTACGGCCTTTGCTACTTCATCAGCATTATTAGGGTTAACGAATCTGAATCATTGGTTATAGTTCTAAGGTGTTTTCAAGAATTTTGAAGAATGTACAATGTAACATATTAATGTGAGATATAAATATTTCTCGGGTATTACCTACCCGTTAAAATATTTTCACCATCAACAGTTTGTATAACAGAATATTTAATTACAATCTTTATGATAATATACGTACATATATATTTTCCTTCAGATGTAATCATGGATTTAATGAGTTAATATAATATTAAACTCATTTGATTTGAGGTTGGAACAAGAATAAATAATCTCCAAAAACTTTTAGAAACTACATATTCTCTGCAGAGTATTTCTTCAATGTAGTTATGAATCAATACTTCTTCATTTGTTGTTACTGGTATTCCTTGGTATCTATGGTGCGTATGATGTTGATGCTCTTGGCATAGACTGTGATGTTGAGGCTTATGATGCGGATGTTGTTGTTGATGAAGCTGATGGTGCTGATGATGTTGCTGATACTGATGCAACTGCTGGTGCTTATAATGCTTGCTGTGTTGATGATGTTGGCGGTACTATTGAGGCTGTTGCTGATTCTGGTAGTGCCGTCGGTGCTGGTGATGTTGACGCTACTTCTAGTGGTGTTGCGGTTGCTGTTGGTATTGCTTGTGGTGTTGATGATGTTGGTGATGTTGGTGGTACTGATGGTTCTGGTTATGTTGCTGGTGTTGCTTGTGGTATTTGGGTAGTATGTGTGAGCCTAGCTTCCAAATCGTGTACTGTTTCCTCCAGGGTTTCTACTTTACGCTCGAGTCTATGGATTTGTTCTACCCATTCCTCAGTAAGGTTTGTCAATTCTTGATATTTAGTTCGAAGTCTTCTAACTTCTTCTAGTAACCCTATCTAATTAGAATTTAGGAGTAGAGGACGAATACTGTCTTTGACTACGGTGAGACGACCTTCGAGGCGGAAAATCCTTGCGAAAAGAGCGAAAACGGTATTGCGAACAGGTTCACCGGTAAGCGGATCGAGTACTCCAACGTTTGGTGGTAAGTTTGGCTCGTGATAAGGAGTACCTTCTTCATTTCTCCATAGGGTAAGTATTTCGCGAACCCATCCCCATTTTCTGAAGAAATCACGGTAATTGATCGGTGGGTGTGCTCCCGTTACGCTATCTTCGGAGCTAGAGGAACTTGAGGAATTGGGTGAGAAATCCATATTATGTGTTTGGAATAAGGGTTTGATTTGAAATGGGTGTTGAATATTAAATGATATATTCATCTCCTTGAATACATATATATAGTAAAAAGGTTTCCGTAATTTACGGAGGGAATTTAGGAAAAGTGTTAGACAAAGTCTATCGGGATAGATATGATAAGATATGATTTGTCTATACTCCATTTATGTAATAATGGCGGTATGACATGTCGAGATTAAAATGATAAATATGTACTCAGATAAACTTTCGATTAAAGACATTTTAATCCGATCTTCTCGTTTTCACTCAAAATAAACAACAAAAAACGTTAGGGGCTTGAGCTATAGGATCCTTTAAATCGGTAATCCAAACCCTTCCATTCTAGAGTTTCGTAGACGTCACCCGTCAAGAAAATTCAATGATAAAAAATAACGAGAAATAAAAGATTTTGAAAGTAATGAATATGAATAGTAGAGATTTCAAGAATCATGGTTAACATTTCATGTAATACGTATGTAATACACAAAAACCATGATAAATGACAAGGAATGTCGATAATTTCAGAAATCATGGTGTCGTATTTAAATGTGATGGCGGGATTTGATAGTACTTAGGAAAGTGAGCAGAGTTCTTAGATTAGCTTGGCATTCTAAGATAAGTAAAGTTTCTAAAGTATAGGGTAGCATTTAACAGTTAAAGGCAACAATTAAAGGCACTATGGTCAAGGATAGTTGTAGTCCTACATTGCTAAGGTACCTAATTGTATAAGGTACACATAAAATGCAATTCTGGTTCTCTACAACAACCTGCTCTGATACCAATCTGTCACGTTCTCCAGATAGGGCCTGGAAGAATAACGTGACTTAATATATCAATTCACAGTTGTATAAACGAGAACAACTCTACATGAGACGTTTTGTTGAGTTTTGCAGCGGAAGATAAATATGTCTTTAATTGATATGATATGTAATGAAGACTCCAAGCATAGCAAGCAATCATCATCAAAGCAGTAGATATACAGCGAAAGCAATATTTAAGTACCTGAGAATAAACATGCTTAAAAAGTCAACACGAGGTTGAGTGAGTTCATAGGTTTGTCATAAATAATGATTTCAGTAATAGTGTTAGACCACAAGATTTGTTTTTCATAAGTAGATCACTCAGATCCAGTCAAGTTGATCTTCCGCAGGATCAAAAAGTTATGCCAGTGCGTGATATTTAGACTAAACGTTGTTTGCCCCGTGACAAGTTGTTCTATCCTTGTCGTTTAATTTCATTATCAAGTAATACAAAGACTTAGTCAAATGTATCGGGGATGTTACTCCCGATAGGCCTATCCCCAATAATTAAGAATGCCGCAGCAATTAAAAATATTACTGTAGGGACTTAGTCGGACATAGCCGGGTATAACATAGTTTAACAGTTGGTACTGATATTTAGACTAGACTTTCAAGTTTGCCCCGTAACAAGTTATCGTTTATACTTTTCAGTTGGGGACTTGCTGGTCATAGCCCAACATATCACAGTTTAATAGTTGGTACTTGTATTTAGACTAGACTTTCAAGTTTGCCCCGTAACAAGTTATCGTTTATACTTGTCGGTTGGGGACTTGCTGGTCATAGCCCAACATATCACAGTTTAATAATTAATACGTGTAAAATAGTTATAAAAGTTACGCATGTATTCTCAGCCCAAAAATATAGATAAAAAGGGAGCTATGAAAACTCACATTAAATAGCAGTTGAAGTATTCCACGCAAGAAGGAAAGTAAAGCAAGTAAGTGATCTGGATATCAACCTTGAGGTATAACGTTTGATTAGTTAATGTCTAACTTGACATAAAGTATGTTTATTAATATAGCAACTATATTGACAGTGACGGTTTTCGAGAAAAGTTCCTATTTCTCAAAAGTTTCTATTTTTGGAAACCTACTATTTATGAAAAAACTTCCACTTATAGTAAGCTTCTAGTTTAAGAATGTTCGGGTTATAATTCTTAACAAAGATGTTGTACAATCTCGCCCAAACTTCGTCGCTAACATGCAAGTCACTCGAATGATCTATTGTTACCGAGCGGCCCAGGATCTCTTGACCAGAATCTAAGTCTTGGCATTCAAGATCCACAAGCATCCCATAATGGTAACAAGGATCACCCTAGGCCACAAGTAGCGGTGATGTTTGTAGTCTTTGTACGCTATCTTTAATTATAATCTTCACGTTAGGTGCGTATATACATATATATTCATTAATTCGATTTTAATTATAACTCCTATATATTAATTCATAAAAATACTTTTATAATTTTTAGTAACATATATTACTAATTATAACATGTTATTTATTTTTATTTTAATTGCATATAATTTATAACATTATTTACATGTTTCGGTAAAAAAATAATAAACCGAAGTAAAAAGTAAAAAGTAAGAAAAGAATACTTACTAGTAGTAATTCTTCAAAGAGAGAATGAGAAAAATTTTGGTGTGAGTTTGAATGAGAAATGAGGGGTATTTATACTTGAAAAAAATTAGATAAAAAGAATAAAATAATTAAAAGAAAATTAAATATTTTAATTTTTAATGGGATTTTAAAATTCAAAAGTATTAAATGTTAGGTCATGGGATAATGCACAAAATAAAATAATAAAAGTAGTTTTCCATTATAATTTTTAATTAAAAAGTAATTTATTTATTTATTTATTTATTTTATTAAAAAATCATTTATTTTAAGGATTTTTTTTATATATTTTTTTTTAAAATAAACAAATTGATTTACTACTTTTCCAAGAATATTTGTCAATATTTTTTTTATTCATAATAACAATACTGATAATAAAGATATTAATTATTGATATCTTGTTTAAAAAGGATATTAATATTAATAATAATAATATTAATATATCAAATTAATGCATAATTATTTACAAATAATTGTTCGTGAATCGTCGGAATTAGTCGAGGTTAAATGAAATCATATAAAGATTTTTGTTTAAATTTTGCCGGAAATTTACGGGTTGTCACACATAGAGTCTCTAATACATGATAATACACATTCAAACATAAAAAAAATACATAATATTAGCACCTGTACAAATTGGGGGCATCGACAGATGATGAATGGCCTCGAAATAACCAAACAAACACACAAACAAGCCTAATTCGTTGGTGGTGTACAGTGGTGGGGTACGGTGGTGGAGTACGGTGGTGGGGTAAAAAACGGTGGGTGTTTGGGGCGACTGGATGTGGGGATAGAGAATATGGTTGAGGCGAAAGAACCGTCGGGTTTGATAATGGTAAGGTGAGGCGAACTGTAACAATAGCGAGATAAGAGAATGGTAAGGTGATTTTAAAAAATTTCGCCTAAATCGCCTAAGAAAATTAGGTGAGGCGAAATAATAAATTGTACGTGGCGGGATTTGATTGGTGTATATTTTCGCCTATTAAGTCTAAATAGGATTTCGCCTAATTCACCTAAAAAAGTTAAATTTAGGCGAAAATCTTGAAAAAAAAAATTTAGGCGGTATTATTTTGATTACGTGTAGCGTTTTTATTGGACTATATGCATTTCGCCTAGTTCGCCTAAAGTCTAGGCAAATTCCATGTTTATTGTTGTAAAAATGTGTGTGACAATGTTTATTTTTGAGAGAGAGAAAGTATTTTGCTTATTTTAGTACATTTCTCTTTCAAATTCAAAGTGTACATTAGTTGTTCCCTATGACCCAACAGTTCATATTAGTTGTGTACTAATGTATTAAATTTTCACTTATCAACATACTCCGTATTAAATTCTCACTTTATAACCACCTACCATCTACCATATCTGCAATGATGTTCATTTCATTTTCATTTTCATTTTCATTTTCATTTTCACTTTAAGTTTTTAGTTGTCTGCTACTCTAATTTTATTTCAATAAACATGAGGTATTTAAAGATCCATAAAGCAAATCTCCAATGGTGTATGATACAACATCATCCAATCACAAGAGCTACCAACTATGATGTGTTTTTGAGTTTTAAAGGTAATCAAAATAATGTCTTGAAAATGTGCATATATATTTATTTCTATTGTTGCTTTTAAAATATTTGGCTACAATTTTAGTTTTTTATTGCTTTACTTCTTGTTAAGTATATATATATATATATATATATATATATATATATATATATATATATATATATATATATATATATATATATATATATATATATATATATATATATATTTAAGTATATATATTACTACATTTAGATACAGTAAATAACTAGATATGATACTATTATAAGTTACATACCTACTTTTATAATAAAAAAAATTGTAAAACTGTAAAATCCCGAAAGAATCCAAGACGGTGGTGGTGCAGATCGACGATATAAGATCTTGGTGGGTTGAGGGTTGAGAGAAAATGGTAAATAAATAAATATAATATAATTTTGGTGTAAGATTTTGGTGGTGGGTTTAATTACATGGATTAAATGTAAAATCAATATATAAACAAAATATGTATCCATTGAAATGTCCCGTTCTTATTGATTAAAAACGTTCCATATTAATTGATTTCGTTGCGAGGTTTTGACCTCTATATGAGACGTTTTTCAAAGACTGCATTCATTTTAAAACAAACCATAACCTTTATTTCATCAATAAAGGTTTAAAAAGCTTTACGTAGATTATCAAATAATGATAATCTAAAATATCCTGTTTACACACGACCATTACATAATGGTTTACAATACAAATATGTTACAACAAAATAAGTTTCTTGAATGCAGTTTTTATACAATATCATACAAGCATGGACTCCAAATCTCGTCCTTATTTAAGTATGCGACAGCGGAAGCTCTTAATAATCACCTGAGAATAAACATGCTTAAAACGTCAACAAAAATGTTGGTGAGTTATAGGTTTAACCTATATATATCAAATCATAATAATAGACCACAAGATTTCATATTTCAATACACACCCCATACATAGAGATAAAAATCATTCATATGGTGAACACCTGGTAACCGACATTAACAAGATGCATATATAAGAATATCCCCATCATTCCGGGACACCCTTCGGATATGATATAAATTTCGAAGTACTAAAGCATCCGGTACTTTGGATGGGGTTTGTTAGGCCCAATAGATCTATCTTTAGGATTCGCGTCAATTAGGGTGTCTGTTCCCTAATTCTTAGATTACCAGACTTAATAAAAAGGGGCATATTCGATTTCGATAATTCAACCATAGAATGTAGTTTCACGTACTTGTGTCTATTTTGTAAATCATTTATAAAACCTGCATGTATTCTCATCCCAAAAATATTAGATTTTAAAAGTAGGACTATAACTCACTTTCACAGATTTTTACTTCGTCGGGAAGTAAGACTTGGCCACTGGTTGATTCACGAACCTATAACAATATATACATATATATCAAAGTATGTTCAAAATATATTTACAACACTTTTAATATATTTTGATGTTTTAAGTTTATTAAGTCAGCTGTCCTCGTTAGTAACCTACAACTAGTTGTCCACAGTTAGATGTACAGAAATAAATCGATAAATATTATCTTGAATCAATCCACGACCCAGTGTATACGTATCTCAGTATTGATCACAACTCAAACTATATATATTTTGGAATCAACCTCAACCCTGTATAGCTAACTCCAACATTCACATATAGAGTGTCTATGGTTGTTCCGAAATATATATAGATGTGTCGACATGATAGGTCGAAACATTGTATACGTGTCTATGGTATCTCAAGATTACATAATATACAATACAAGTTGATTAAGTTATGGTTGGAATAGATTTGTTACAAATTTTCACGTAGCTAAAATGAGAAAAATTATCCAATCGTGTTTTACCCATAACTTCTTCATTTTAAATCCGTTTTGAGTTAATCAAATTGCTATGGTTTCATATTGAACTCTATTTTATGAATCTAAATAGAAAAAGTATAGGTTTATAGTCGGAAAAATAAGTTACAAGTCGTTTTTGTAAAGGTAGTCATTTCAGTCGAAAGAACGACGTCTAGATGACCATTTTAGAAAACATACTTCCACTTTGAGTTTAACCATAATTTTTAGATATAGTTTCATGTTCATAATAAAAATCATTTTCTCAGAATAACAACTTTTAAATCAAAGTTTATCATAGTTTTTAATTAACTAACCCAAAACAGCCCGCGGTGTTACTACGACGGCGTAAATCCGGTTTTACGGTGTTTTTCGTGTCTCCAGGTTTTAAATCATTAAGTTAGCATATCATATAGATATAGAACATGTGTTTAGTTGATTTTAAAAGTCAAGTTAGAAGGATTAACTTTTGTTTGCGAACAAGTTTAGAATTAACTAAACTATGTTCTAGTGATTACAAGTTTAAACCTTCGAATAAGATAGCTTTATATGTATGAATTGAATGATGTTATGAACATCATTACTACCTTAAGTTCCTTGAATAAACCTACTGGAAAAGTGAAAAATGGATCTAGCTTCAACGGATCCTTGGATGGCTCGAAGTTCTTGAAGCAGAATCATGACACGAAAACAAGTTCAAGTAAGATCATCACTTGAAATAAGATTGTTATAGTTATAGAAATTGAACCAAAGTTTGAATATGATTATTACCTTGTATTAGAATGATAACCTACTGTAAGAAACAAAGATTTCTTGAGGTTGGATGATCACCTTACAAGATTGGAAGTGAGCTAGCAAACTCGAAAGTATTCTTGATTTTATGTAACTAGAACTTGTAGAATATATGAAGAACACTTAGAACTTGAAGATAGAACTTGAGAGAGATCAATTAGATGAAGAAAATTGAAGAATGAAAGTGTTTGTAGGTGTTTTTAGTCGTTGGTGTATAGATTAGATATAAAGGATATGTAATTTTGTTTTCATGTAAATAAGTCATGAATGATTACTCATATTTTTGTAATTTTATGAGATATTTCATGCTAGTTGCCAAATGATGGTTCCCACATGTGTTAGGTGACTCACATGGGCTGCTAAGAGCTGATCATTGGAGTGTATATACCAATAGTACATACATCTAAAAGCTGTGTATTGTACGAGTACGAATACGGGTGCATACGAGTAGAATTGTTGATGAAACTGAACGAGGATGTAATTGTAAGCATTTTTGTTAAGTAGAAGTATTTTGATAAGTGTATTGAAGTCTTTCAAAAGTGTATAAATACATATTAAAACACTACATGTATATACATTTTAACTGAGTAGTTAAGTCATCGTTAGTCGTTACATGTAAGTGTTGTTTTGAAACCTTTAGGTTAACGATGTTGTTAAATGTTGTTAACCCAATGTTTATAATATCAAATGAGATTTTAAATTATTATATTATCATGATATTATCATGTATGAATATCTCTTAATATGATATATATACATTAAATGTCTTTACAACGATAATCGTTACATATATGTCTCGTTTAAAATCATTAAGTTAGTAGTCTTGTTTTTACATATGTAGTTCATTGTTAATATACTTAATGATATGTTTACTTATCATAGTATCATGTTAACTATATATATATCCATATATATGTCATCATATAGTTTTTACAAGTTTTAACGTTCGTGAATCACCGGTCAACTTGGGTGGTCAATTGTCTATATGAAACATATTTCAATTAATCAAGTCTTAACAAGTTTGATTTCTTAACATGTTGGAAACATTTAATCATGCAAATATCAATCTCAATTAATATATATAAACATGGAAAAGTTCGGGTCACTACAGTACCTACCCGTTAAATAAATTTCGTCCCGAAATTTTAAGCTGTTGAAGGTGTTGACGAATCTTCTGGAAATAGATGCGGGTATTTCTTCTTCATCTGATCTTCACGCTCCCAGGTGAACTCGGGTCCTCTACGAGCATTCCATCGAACCTTAACAATTGGTATCTTGTTTTGCTTAAGTCTTTTAACCTCACGATCCATTATTTCGACGGGTTCTTCGATGAATTGGAGTTTTTCGTTGATTTGGATTTCATCTAACGGAATAGTGAGATCTTCTTTAGCAAAACATTTCTTCAAATTCGAGACGTGGAAAGTGTTATGTACAGCCGCGAGTTGTTGAGGTAACTCAAGTCGGTAAGCTACTGGTCCGACACGATCAATAATCTTGAATGGTCCAATATACCTTGGATTTAATTTCCCTCGTTTACCAAATCGAACAACGCCTTTCCAAGGTGCAAATTTAAGCATGACCATCTCTCCAATTTCAAATTCTATATCTTTTCTTTTAATGTCAGTGTAGCTCTTTTGTCGACTTTGGGCGGTTTTCAATCTTTGTTGAATTTGGATGATTTTCTCGGTAGTTTCTTGTATTATCTCCGGACCCATAATCTGTCTATCCCCCACTTCACTCCAACAAATCGGAGACCTGCACTTTCTACCATAAAGTGCTTCAAACGGCGCCATCTCAATGCTTGAATGGTAGCTGTTGTTGTAGGAAAATTCTGCTAATGGTAGATGTCGATCCCAACTGTTTCTGAAATCAATAACACATGCTCGTAGCATGTCTTCAAGCGTTTGTATCGTCCTTTCGCTCTGCCCATCAGTTTGTGGATGATAGGCAGTACTCATGTCTAGACTAGTTCCTAATGCTTGCTGTAATGTCTGCCAGAATCTTGAAATAAATCTACCATCCCTATCAGAGATAATAGAGATTGGTATTCCATGTCTGGAGACGACTTCCTTCAAATACAGTCGTGCTAACTTCTCCATCTTGTCATCTTCTCTTATTGGCAGGAAGTGTGCTGATTTGGTGAGACGATCAACTATTACCCAAATAGTATCAAAACCACTTGCAGTCCTTGGCAATTTAGTGATGAAATCCATGGTAATGTTTTCCCATTTCCATTCTGGGATTTCGGGTTGTTGAAGTAGACCTGATGGTTTCTGATGCTCAACTTTGACCTTAGAACACGTCAAACATTCTCCTACATATTTAGCAACATCGGCTTTCATACCCGGCCACCAAAAATGTTTCTTGAGATCCTTGTACATCTTCCCCGTTCCAGGATGTATTGAGTATCTGGTTTTATGAGCTTCTCTAAGTACCATTTCTCTCATATCTCCAAATTTTGGTACCCAAATCCTTTCAACCCTATACCGGGTTCCGTCTTCCCGAATATTAAGATGCTTCTCCGATCCTTTGGGTATTTCATCCTTTAAATTTCCCTCTTTTAAAACTCCTTGTTGCGCCTCCTTTATTTGAGTAGTAAGGTTATTATGAATCATTATATTCATAGATTTTACTCGAATGGGTTCTCTGTCCTTCCTACTCAAGGCATCGGCTACCACATTTGCCTTCCCCAGGTGGTAACGAATCTCAAAGTCGTAATCATTCAATAATTCAATCCACCTACGCTGCCT
Organism: Rutidosis leptorrhynchoides; assembly: GCF_046630445.1. Classification (NCBI taxonomy): domain Eukaryota; kingdom Viridiplantae; phylum Streptophyta; class Magnoliopsida; order Asterales; family Asteraceae; genus Rutidosis; species Rutidosis leptorrhynchoides. The sequence continues at coordinate 423,684,642 of NC_092336.1, forward strand.
CATATTCAGTTGTTTCTGATTAAATATGTGTTGAAGACTTTTGTGGTCTGTATATATAATACTTTTGACCCCATATAAGTAGTGCCTCCAAGTCTTTAATGCAAAAACAACCGCGCCTAATTCCAAATCATGCGTCGTATAATTTTGTTCGTGAATCTTCAATTGTCTAGACGCATAAGCAATCACCTTCGTTCGTTGCATTAATACATAACCGAGACCTTGCTTTGATGCGTCACAATAAATCACAAAATCATCATTCCCTTCAGGCAATGACAATATAGGTGCCGTAGTTAGCTTTTTTTTCAATAACTGAAACGCTTTCTCTTGTTCATCATTCCATTCAAATTTCTTCCCTTTATGCGTTAATGCAGTCAAGGGTTTTGCTATTCTGGAAAAGTCTTGGATGAACCTTCTGTAGTAACCAGCTAGTCCTAAAAACTGGCGTATGTGTTTCGGAGTTTTCGGGGTTTCCCACTTTTCAACAGTTTCTATCTTTGCCGGATCCAGCTTAATACCTTCTTTGTTCACTATGTGACCGAGGAATTGAACTTCTTCCAACCAAAATGCACACTTTGAAAACTTAGCGTACAATTCTTCCTTCCTCAATACTTCTAACACCTTTCTCAAATGTTCACCGTGTTCTTGGTCATTCTTTGAGTAAATAAGTATGTCATCAATGAAAACAATGACAAACTTGTCAAGGTATGGTCCACACACTCGGTTCATAAGGTCCATGAACACAGCTGGTGCATTAGTTAAACCAAACGGCATGACCATAAACTCGTAATGACCGTAACGTGTTCTGAAAGCAGTCTTTGGAATATCATCTTCTTTCACCCGCATTTGATGATACCCGGAACGTAAGTCAATCTTTGAATAAACAGACGAGCCTTGTAGTTGATCAAATAAGTCGTCCATTCTCGGTAGTGGGTAGCGGTTCTTGATGGTAAGTTTGTTCAACTCTCGGTAGTCGATACACAACCTGAATGTACCATCTTTCTTCTTGACCAACAAAATAGGAGCTCCCCACGGTGATGTGCTTGGTCGAATGAAACCACGCTCTAAAAGTTCTTGTAATTGGCTTTGCAGTTCTTTCATCTCGCTGGGTGCGAGTCTGTAAGGAGCACGAGCTATTGGTGTAGCTCCTGGTACAAGATCTATTTGAAATTCAACGGATCGATGTGGGGGTAATCCCGGTAATTCTTTCGGAAATACATCGGGAAATTCTTTTGCGACGGGAACATCATTGATGCTCTTTTCTTCAGTTTGTACTTTCTCGACGTGTGCTAGAACAGCATAGCAACCTTTTCTTATTAGTTTTTGTGCCTTCAAATTACTAATAAGATGTAGCTTCGTGTTGCCCTTTTCTCCGTACACCATTAAGGGTTTTCCTTTTTCTCGTATAATGCGAATTGCATTTTGGTAACAAACGATCTCCGCTTTCACTTCTTTCAACCAGTCCATACCGATTATCACATCAAAACTCCCTAACTCTACTGGTATCAAATCAATCTTCAATGTTTCGCTAACCAGTTTAATTTCTCGATTCCGACATATATTATCTGCTGAAATTAATTTACCATTTGCTAATTCGAGTAAAAATTTACTATCCAAAGGCGTCAACGGACAACTTAATTTAGCACAAAAATCTCTACTCATATAGCTTCTATCCGCACCCGAATCAAATAAAACGTAAGCAGATTTATTGTCAATAAGAAACGTACCCGTAACAAGCTCCGGGTCTTCCTGTGCCTCTGCCGCATTAATATTGAAGACTCTTCCGCGGCCTTGTCCATTCGTGTTCTCCTGGTTCGGGCAATTTCTAATAATGTGGCCCGGTTTTCCACATTTATAACAAACTACATTTGCATAACTTGCTCCGACACTACTTGCTCCGCCATTACTCGTTCCAATACCATTTGTTCCTTTCGTTCTATTAACCCCTGGTCCGTAGACCTCACACTTCGCCGCGCTATGACCATTTCTTTTACACTTGTTGCAAAATTTGGTGCAGAACCCCGAGTGATACTTTTCACACCTTTGGCATAGCTGCTTCTGATTATTGTTGTTGTTGCGGTTATTATTGTTGTTGGGATGGTTGTTGTAGTTGCTGTTGTTGTTGTTGTTGTTGTTGTTGTTGTTGTTGTTGGGCCGTTTGTTGTAGTTGCGATTGATGTTGCGATTGTTGGGATAATTGTTGCGATTATTGTTGTAATTGCTGTTGTTGTTATATTGGTGATTCTTATCACCGTTTTCCTCCCACTTTCTTTTGACTTGCTTCACATTGGCCTCTTCAGCAGTCTGTTCTTTAATTCTTTCTTCAATCTGGTTCACTAGTTTGTGAGCCATTCTACATGCCTGTTGTATGGAGGCGGGCTCGTGTGAACTTATATCTTCTTGGATTCTTTCCGGTAATCCTTTCACAAACGCGTCGATCTTCTCTTCCTCATCTTCGAACGCTCCCGGACACAATAGGCACGATTCTGTGAATCGTCTTTCATACGTGGTAATATCAAATCCTTGGGTTCGTAACCCTCTAAGTTCTGTCTTGAGCTTATTGACCTCGGTTCTGGGACGGTACTTCTCGTTCATCAAGTGCTTGAATGCTGACCACGGTAGTGCGTACGCATCGTCTTGTCCCACTTGCTCTAGATAGGTATTCCACTATGTTAACGCAGAACCTGTGAAGGTATGCGTAGCGTACTTCACTTTTTCCTCTTCAGTACACTTACTTATGGCAAACACCGATTCGACCTTCTCGGTCCACCGTTTCAATCCGATCGGTCCTTCGGTTCCATCAAATTCCAAAGGTTTGCAGGCAGTGAATTCTTTGTAGGTGCATCCTACACGATTTCCTGTACTGCTAGATCCAAGGTTATTGTTGGTATGTAGCGCAGCCTGTACTGCGGCTATATTTGAAGCTAGAAAAGTACGGAATTCCTCTTCATTCATATTCACGGTGTGTCGAGTAGTCGGTGCCATTTCCTTCAAAATAGTCAAATGGAACAAGTTAATCATACAGAATATTAAGAGTAGTTAATAGTATTTCGTAGCATAATATGAACTCATTTATAAAAGCTTTTTCTTCATATTAGCGTTTTATAAGTTTAAATTCGGGTAGTACCTACCCGTTAAGTTCATACTTAGTAGCTAATATACAATTCAACTACTACAATTCTATATGAAAAACTGATTATAATAATATTTCGCGTTCAAACTTTTATACAATATTTTACAAACTTACAATACCGCTTATTTTACATAAAGCATGAAATATAGCACACAATAACTTTGATACAAGATAGTTGTGAAGATAATTCTAGCTAGTACACAAGTCGTTCAGCAAAGGCAATAAAGACAAGTAATTCATACGTCCAGAAACAAGTCATGCATTCTGGTTTTACTAGGATTACTTTCCATCCTTGGTCTTGTGGAACATAACCGTTATGGCCGTTGATAAGACAGCGTGTTGTAACGTCGTTAAAGGGACGAGGGTTACGTAATGTCCAACAGTCCCGTAACAATCTAAAAACCTCATTTCTTACCCCAATTACCGACTCCGTCACTTGTGGGAACGTTCTGTTTAATAGTTGTAGGCCGATGTTCTTGTTCTCACTTTGGTGAGAAGCGAACATTACTAATCCGTAAGCATAACATGCTTCTTTATGTTGCATGTTAGCCGCTTTTTTTAAATCACGAAGTCCAATATTCGGATATATTGAGTCAAAATAATTTCTTAACCCATTGCGTAAAATAGCATTTGGGTTCCCCGCAATATATGCGTCAAAGTAAACACATCGTAACTTATGGATTTCCCAATGTGATATCCCCCATCTTTCGAACGAAAGCCTTTTATAAACCAAGGCATTCTTGGAACGTTCTTCGAATGTCTTACAAACTGATCTCGCCTTAAATAGTTGTGCCGAAGAATTCTGACCGACTCTAGACAAGATTTCATCAATCATGTCTCCGGGTAGGTCTCTTAAAATATTGGGTTGTCTATCCATTTTGTGTTTTTATACTGTAAAATAGACAAGAGTTAGATTCATAAAAAAAAAATACTTATTAATACAAGCAATTTTTACTTATATCATAAAGCATAAGCACACTATATTACATATATTACACCACACGAATACAGCTATCTTATTCCGACTCTCTTGTTTCTTCTTCTTCGGTTTTGGTTCGTTTTGCCAAGTTTCTAGGGATATATGATGTTCCCCTAATACGAGCCGTCGTTATCCACATTGGTTTAGAAAAACCTGGTGGTTTAGAGGTTCCCGGGTCATTGTTACAACTTAAGGACTTCGGGGGTTGACGATACATATAAAGTTCATCGGGGTTGGAATTAGATTTCTCTATTTTTATGCCCTTTCCCTTATTATTTTCTTTTGCCTTTTTAAATTCAGTTGGGGTAATTTCTATAACATCATCGGAATTCTCGTCGGAATCCGATTCATCGGAGAATTGGTAATCCTCCCAATATTTTGCTTCCTTGGCGGAAACACCATTGACCATAATTAACCTTGGTCGGTTGGTTGAGGATTTTCTTTTACTTAACCATTTTGTTATTTCCCCCACTGGTTCTATTTCTTCATCCGGTTCCAATTCTTCTTCCGGTTCTGATTCTTCTTCCGGTTCCGACTCTTCTTCCGGTTCCTCTTCGGGAACTTGTGAATCAGTCCACGAATCATTCCAATTTACATTTGACTCTTCATTATTATTAGGTGAGTCAATGGGACTTGTTCTAGAGGTAGACATCTATCACATAATATCAAACGCGTTAAGAGATTAATATATCACATAATATTCACATGTTAAAAATATATAGTTTCCAACAAAATTTGTTAAGCAATCATTTTTCAAGTAGACACGGTCGAAGTCCAGACTCACTAATGCATCCTAACAAACTCGATAAGACACACTAATGCAAAATTCTGGTTCTCTAAGACCAACTCTCGGATACCAACTGAAATGTCCCGCTCTTATTGATTAAAAACGTTCCATATTAATTGATTTCGTTGCGAGGTTTTGACCTCTATATGAGACGTTTTTCAAAGACTGCATTCATTTTAAAACAAACCATAACCTTTATTTCATCAATAAAGGTTTAAAAAGCTTTACGTAGATTATCAAATAATGATAATCTAAAATATCCTGTTTACACACGACCATTACATAATGGTTTACAATACAAATATGTTACAACAAAATAAGTTTCTTGAATGCAGTTTTTATACAATATCATACAAGCATGGACTCCAAATCTCGTCCTTATTTAAGTATGCGACAGCGGAAGCTCTTAATAATCACCTGAGAATAAACATGCTTAAAACGTCAACAAAAATGTTGGTGAGTTATAGGTTTAACCTATATATATCAAATCATAATAATAGACCACAAGATTTCATATTTCAATACACACCCCATACATAGAGATAAAAATCATTCATATGGTGAACACCTGGTAACCGACATTAACAAGATGCATATATAAGAATATCCTCATCATTCCGGGACACCCTTCGGATATGATATAAATTTTGAAGTACTAAAGCATCCGGTACTTTGGATGGGGTTTGTTAGGCCCAATAGATCTATCTTTAGGATTCGCGTCAATTAGGGTGTCTGTTCCCTAATTCTTAGATTACCAGACTTAATAAAAAGGGGCATATTCGATTTCGATAATTCAACCATAGAATGTAGTTTCACGTACTTGTGTCTATTTTGTAAATCATTTATAAAACCTGCATGTATTCTCATCCCAAAAATATTAGATTTTAAAAGTGGGACTATAACTCACTTTCACAGATTTTTACTTCGTCGGGAAGTAAGACTTGGCCACTGGTTGATTCACGAACCTATAACAATATATACATATATATCAAAGTATGTTCAAAATATATTTACAACACTTTTAATATATTTTGATGTTTTAAGTTTATTAAGTCAGTTGTCCTCGTTAGTAACCTACAACTAGTTGTCCACAGTTAGATGTACAGAAATAAATCGATAAATATTATCTTGAATCAATCCACGACCCAGTGTATACGTATCTCAGTATTGATCACAACTCAAACTATATATATTTTGGAATCAACCTCAACCCTGTATAGCTAACTCCAACATTCACATATAGAGTGTCTATGGTTGTTCCGAAATATATATAGATGTGTCGACATGATAGGTCGAAACATTGTATACGTGTCTATGGTATCTCAAGATTACATAATATACAATACAAGTTGATTAAGTTATGGTTGGAATAGATTTGTTACAAATTTTCACGTAGCTAAAATGAGAAAAATTATCCAATCGTGTTTTACCCATAACTTCTTCATTTTAAATCCGTTTTGAGTTAATCAAATTGCTATGGTTTCATATTGAACTCTATTTTATGAATCTAAACAGAAAAAGTATAGGTTTATAGTCAGAAAAATAAGTTACAAGTCGTTTTTGTAAAGGTAGTCATTTCAGTCGAAAGAACGACGTCTAGATGACCATTTTAGAAAACATACTTCCACTTTGAGTTTAACCATAATTTTTAGATATAGTTTCATGTTCATAATAAAAATCATTTTCTCAGAATAACAACTTTTAAATCAAAGTTTATCATAGTTTTTAATTAACTAACCCAAAACAGCCCGCGGTGTTACTACGACGGCGTAAATCCGGTTTTACGGTGTTTTTCGTGTCTCCAGGTTTTAAATCATTAAGTTAGCATATCATATAGATATAGAACATGTGTTTAGTTGATTTTAAAAGTCAAGTTAGAAGGATTAACTTTTGTTTGCGAACAAGTTTAGAATTAACTAAACTATGTTCTAGTGATTACAAGTTTAAACCTTCGAATAAGATAGCTTTATATGTATGAATTGAATGATGTTATGAACATCATTACTACCTTAAGTTCCTTGGATAAACCTACTGGAAAAGTGAAAAATGGATCTAGCTTCAACGGATCCTTGGATGGCTCGAAGTTCTTGAAGCAGAATCATGACACGAAAACAAGTTCAAGTAAGATCATCACTTGAAATAAGATTGTTATAGTTATAGAAATTGAACCAAAGTTTGAATATGATTATTACCTTGTATTAGAATGATAACCTACTGTAAGAAACAAAGATTTCTTGAGGTTGGATGATCACCTTACAAGATTGGAAGTGAGCTAGCAAACTCGAAAGTATTCTTGATTTTATGTAACTAGAACTTGTAGAATATATGAAGAACACTTAGAACTTGAAGATAGAACTTGAGAGAGATCAATTAGATGAAGAAAATTGAAGAATGAAAGTGTTTGTAGGTGTTTTTAGTCGTTGGTGTATAGATTAGATATAAAGGATATGTAATTTTGTTTTCATGTAAATAAGTCATGAATGATTACTCATATTTTTGTAATTTTATGAGATATTTCATGCTAGTTGCCAAATGATGGTTCCCACATGTGTTAGGTGACTCACATGGGCTGCTAAGAGCTGATCATTGGAGTGTATATACCAATAGTACATACATCTAAAAGCTGTGTATTAACGAGTACGAATACGGGTGCATACGAGTAGAATTGTTGATGAAACTGAACGAGGATGTAATTGTAAGCATTTTTGTTAAGTAGAAGTATTTTGATAAGTGTATTGAAGTCTTTCAAAAGTGTATAAATACATATTAAAACACTACATGTATATACATTTTAACTGAGTCGTTAAGTCATCGTTAGTCGTTACATGTAAGTGTTGTTTTGAAACCTTTAGGTTAACGATGTTGTTAAATGTTGTTAACCCAATGTTTATAATATCAAATGAGATTTTAAATTATTATATTATCATGATATTATCATGTATGAATATCTCTTAATATGATATATATACATTAAATGTCTTTACAACGATAATCGTTACATATATGTCTCGTTTAAAATCATTAAGTTAGTAGTCTTGTTTTTACATATGTAGTTCATTGTTAATATACTTAATGATATGTTTACTTATCATAGTATCATGTTAACTATATATATATCCATATATATGTCATCATATAGTTTTTACAAGTTTTAAAGTTCGTGAATCACCGGTCAACTTGGGTGGTCAATTGTCTATATGAAACATATTTCAATTAATCAAGTCTTAACAAGTTTGATTTCTTAACATGTTGGAAACATTTAATCATGCAAATATCAATCTCAATTAATATATATAAACATGGAAAAGTTCAGGTCACTACATCCATCCATCTTTACAAACATATAGACCCTAGAGCAGTTGAGCTTCTGATTTTTCTACAGTAGAATATAATCTTTTACTGCTTTTTAACAGTTTTCACACAACACCTTACACTTTCTCGAAATACCATATAAAATACACAATACTTTGCGACTTTAATCGTATCTTAGCTAGTGATGTTTCATATCTCAGCTTAGTTTTGGGCTAATACACTTTGTATTTGGGTCAAAAAATCTGTCCACATCAGTAACAAATTTTTCTTAGTCTTGAAGCTCTGTTTTGGGCTGAAGAACTTTGTATTTGGGTCAAAATTGGTTTTGGTTGAGAAGCTGTTATGCAATTTACTTTAGAATTAGCTAATAATAATTTAGGATTACATACAATATATTTTAACATCATGTTGCGCCTTTTTATACTATTCAGGTTAGAGGCTTGGAGTATTTACATCACAAGTCTGTCATTCATCGTGACTTGAAGCCTGAAAACATTTTGATATGTGACAGGGGTATAGTTAAGGTTAGTTGACACATCTATTGTTAACGTCACTTTTGTAACACGTTATCGCTTATTATTTTTGATTAAAACAGATCTGTGATTTTCGATCTACACGAATACTATAAGAAGGTACACCCCTAATGTGAAATCAATAAAAGGTATAAAGTAACGTACTAGCAATTCTGTCTGAGTATCTTCTGACTTGACCTCTCTAAGTTTGTTTTAATTGTTGACACATATGCATATTTTATTTCAGGTTCTCCTTTGTACCTAGCTCCCGAAGTGGTACTGAAACTGCCTTACAACGATAGTGCTGATCTGTGGTCCGTGGGTATCATACCGTAAGCTATTACGTTATTCACTTGCCATTTCTTTCTTGATGAGCATTAGACATGCCACCCACTAGGTGGCTATACACGTATCACAAGTTAACACAAACAACGGAACTGATTTTCATTAGTTGGAGCTAATAAAGTGGGGTGATTGATCAAAAAGGTAATTGTTGAAGTCTATTCATTATCTATATGCAAGTGAGTTCACTCGTTTTTATTCAGGTACCTATTATATGTTGGGGTACACCCATTTACTGCTGGATCAAAAGATGAACTTTACAGATAACAAATGTACAAGTTGTGTATGCATTAATGGTGAAAACCGTTACGTGATGTACTAATTTGTCTTTATTCTACTAGCTGCCAGGATCCCGTAAAATACCCAGAATACATGAGCTCTAGTTTCAAAAGCTTACTCGAGGGTTTGCTCCATAAGGTAGGTAGATAAACCTTTTTCTTTAATACTTATATTTTTGTACATGTTAATAATTTTATTTTAAGATTAAGTAAAAACTGTTTGTCAAAATCATGGGAGCAGAATCCTTAGAAAAGGAAATGGCCCGAACTCTCAACAAATCCATTTGTTACCGAAACCAATGAGGATAATTTGGCTAGGGTAATCAGCATCTATTATGTTTATTATATTATATCCTTTTATTAAAGCAATCATTTTCAAGAAATGACAATTTAAGTATGATGTTGATCAATAGGAGCGTCGTGCCAATACTGCTGCATCTAGTGAATCTCACAATGTATATTCCAGTTGTCGTATGATATTTGATAAACTGGAAACTGGGTCTTGAACTGAGAGTGACGGGAACTTCATTGGCCAAAATAATGAAGCAGTATCATCTAAAGCGTTGTTTATGAAAATTTACAGTAAAAGATCGAAGGTAGTGTTACACCTTTACTTGGGTATATATTCTCAAATGTCTATTTTTTTTTCTTCTTTTTTTTTTTACCCTAGATAAATAAAATTTTTAGGGATAAAGATGTCACTTCAGACAAGTCACTGAGAATTCTTTTGAAGTTAGCTGGTGCAATTAATTCCACAAAGGGGGAGGGGTGCGTATTTTCTAATATATTCATTTAACTGAATCAAGTAGTAATATATTCATGAAAACTGAACTCAATTGTCTAATGGGATCATCTTCAGCTTTGCTTCAATGATGTTTAAGTCTCAACCTGTATGCTTGCTTCTTACAGTGATGGGGTTGATGTATCTACTCGTCGACATGAATGAAGAACCTTTGATAAGGTCAAGTGGGGATGAACATGAGGAAAATGGCATGAGACGGGAAATACTACATGCTATCACCAATCGGTCTAAATTTGACTATATGGTTGGACAAAGTGATGTTTATCATTCCAACTTGCGGGAAAGTGTAAGTATTCATGATTATTTGTTGCTTTCTTTATGTAAATGTCAAGCTCTTGATGAACTTGTATGATCTTGTGACACTTTTTGTGCTTAATTATATGTAGTACAAAAATTCATCATCACCTAATCAAAGATCCCAAATTGCAAAAGAGATAAGTGAGGCAGTGAAAGATATGGCCTATGCGGAACGCACAATTGTTAGTGTTAGATTATTGCTTTTTGGACCACGTAAGTATAGACCATTTCTTCGTTTAGTTAGAGATCCCGAGTTGCCTGTAGTTGATGATGGAAATTGTCTCAAATCCACGGTACACTTAAGTTAATATATGGTGTAATGTGTGTACTCTTCCACTTCATGTTATAATATCTTAAAGAATTGTTGTTCATTGAAGTTGGAGTTATTTATAAAACATTGTGGTTTGCGAACTAAACACGAGCTGAAGCACCTGCAATCCTTGGCCAACATGTGCAGTTACGTTGTTGAAAAGCAGAGGTGGAGACAAGGGGGGACATGGTGGTGCTAAGCCTCCCCCAATGTCTCTTATTTATGTAATATAATATACTACTAAGTCTAACTACACAAAAAGTTCTATTATACGTTGAGTTTTACACGAACTATATCTCAACTAAACAGACACTAATATATTCAGTAAACAAGCCTATTATACGTCAATTATATCTAATATCTCAAGCCATTATACATTGAATTTTAATTTCCTTTTACGTATTACAAATACTTTACGGAGCAATTAAACTTTTCTTCAAATATGCAATTAGTCACTTCGATTGTAAGTTTTCCTTTTATTTTTTCTTCTTTTAAAAATTTCATTCAATGTAGTAATTGTGTTTGTATCACGTATATTAAATAAGTTAAGATAGACTTAATTATAAACATTTTAGTTATTTATTTTAGATGTATATTTTCTGATGAAAATTCTTGCGATTAATGTAGTGTAACCATTTTATGATTACTGGTATTTATGTTACAATTAAAACTTATTTGATTTTTTATATTTAAAGGAAAATTAATGATATATTTTCTACAATTGCTTTTACTTTCAAGAAGCGTAAACACGTTTAACTATTAATACAAAAGATAACATTTTTCGAATGATCTTGTATTTTACTATAAGTTATATGAATAGTTAACTAATCATAACTATTTAACTACTATCAACAAACTAGCTCGTGATAAATGCCTATGTGTGTGCAGAATTAACTAATTGTTATAGATTATATTTAATATAATTTATTTATTGGTTTGACTCATATTTATATTCTATTTAAAACTTTGTTATGATTGTTAACTCATTTTCTAGATATTTTGTTACATTTTATAGATAAAATTATTAATTACTTAACTATTGGTTGATGTCACAATTCATTAAACTTATGGCTTAACCCATTCACTTTGTATCCCAATTGTGTGATATTAACCTAAAATCGAAAGATCCAAGAATTGCATAGAATGTTTTTTAGAACTCTCTTCTTAGTTTATATTTGAAATGATGTAAAAACTCTATGGATATCTCTAGAATTATGTACATATTTGAAGTTTCTAATACTTTGATCCTAGTCATTCATTTCATTTAATCTTATTCATCCATTATGTAGCAAGAGTAGTATAAATATGGGCAACCTCATTTGACAAAATACACAAAAATTTCTTCAATCCTTTATTGTAAAGTTCTTTCAATCACTATAAGTATTTTCCGTTATTCTCATTTGTTCTTTATAGGTTGCTCAAATCGTTGGAAGGTTCGAGTAAGGTTGACTTAGTAGTGGCTAAGTGTCACACGATGAGATTATCGAGATAAGTCTGTGACACTGAGCCCTCATCATCTTTAAAACCTGGCTTCACCACTGTTGAAAAGGTAACTATAAAGGAAGCATTTAAAGTTGCATGTGCCATCAACAAGGTCGAGCCATCCGGTAAATACACAACCATTTTCTTATATGTGTTTTTGTGCTATCTTTACTTACACTATCAATGCAGTTGCATAAACACTCACTTTAGCCAATATTTGTTTGTCTTTGGAAAATACAAATAACTTAACTTCGTTAGGTGTCGTAAGTGAGATTTGTGGATGACATAGCATGTTGAATGACGTGTTGTTCCTTGTCATATTATTAATCATAGTGAGAACATAAAGTGCTGTTGAAGGTTTTTCATATATGGGTGTATATTTGCTTGACCTCATACTAGCAACTTTGTATTGTTGTGCTTGCTATTTTTAGCAGGTGATGATCATTGTTTTATGCAACTAGTCAAATTGTTAATAAAGATGTCAGACTTGACTTTCTTGTTGATTTTCAAACGCATTTGTTTTATGCTCAATAATGTGTCAAGTACATGTACAAAATTTCATATCTGTTTCAGATTACTGAATAGTAAATGATTTATATGAAACACTACTTTTAACCATCCCATTTCTATTTTAAGCATTTTGGATGGCTGGTTGAATTTTGATCTTACGTGTTATTTTGCTTAATTCAATATTTACTTAACTTATTGGGCTATTTCACAATTTTTTGCTTGAATTTGAGTATAAGTGGAATACTAATTGCTTGCTTCATTTGAAACCCCAGTTGTTGTTGATGTTTGAAACCCGTCATTAGTTGTCACCCCATCTTTAATTCGTGGCTCTTCTTAGTATTGTGGACGTGCTTCTGTAAACGGCATCTCAAAAATGAAAATTCAGAGTTATACCAATGCATTGCGTGTTTCAGTGGTTCCGTCAATGTGGGTCTCTTATGAATGGCATAACCATATTTAAGTTTGGTTCCGTCAATGTGGGTCTCTTATTTTTCTTTGCATAACATTAGAATTAATATTTGCATACTTAGGGATGGCAATGGATGTTTCATCCATGGACATCCACCCGATCCGATCCATTTATAATGGATATGGATGTTGTAAATTGACGATTAACGGATATGGATATGGATGATCCAGATATTTCATGGATCGGATATGGATGCAAATTTAGCATCTACGGATATATCCATTATCACCCGAAATACATTTATACATACATATATACGTATTAAAATATATGCATAAACATTTACATATCGATATACATATACATATAACCTACAAATTCTTAAATTATTAACGAAAATAAGGATTGTGATAATCACAATTATTAAATTATTACTAGCAATATTCAAAGTTACATATTTAAATTAGCTTAAACGTATATCTACTTATATTATAACGTATTTTGCTTAATTAAATTCACAATTGGCGACAAATTACAATCAAAACATGTGTAACAAATTAAAAACATCAAGATTAAATATTTATTTTTGTTAGAATCTATATTAAATTGATAAATTCATCGCTAGATTACCATTTCATTTGATATCCAACGGATATCCATTCACCCGCTTAATCCATCGGATATGGATATGGATATGGACGGATGAACTGAAATCAAATGGATATGGATATGGATGAGGAAAAAATTAAACGGATATGAATGTGGACATGGCATCATCAGATCCATATCCGATCCATTGTCATCCCTACTTACCATCCAGTACATTAGAACTTATATTTCCATATACTTGCCATCCATTGATAACATGATCCAGCACATTTAGAACTTATATTTCCATACTTGCCATCCGAAACGTAGATTTATATATATAATCTTTTCTTGTTCTTTGTCCACTGCTAAATTTGTCCAGTTAAAGATGAGGTATGTTAAGAATCATATAGAAAATCTTCAATGGCGTTTGATTCAACATCATTCGTTCACAAGAGCTATCAACATGACGCGTTCCAGAGCTTTAGAAAAGGTAAATAACATAACTTCTTTAAATCCTCTTATACTTATTTTCATGTTGTTTTGACTTCTTTTTTTTTTTTGCTGGAATCGAAGATCGGTGTCTCTTGGATAAAAGATAGTTACTACTTGTCATAATTTAAAAAACTCACTATTCACTAAGACAAAAACTAGCAAAACAAAAAGTGGATTGACTTTAAGGGTGTTCAATATCTGTTTTGAAACCATTTAAAGCGAATAGCGAATCAAATTCAAATCGAATAAAACCAAACCGAGTTGTGATAAACGGTTTTTGGATCGATAAAAAATCGAAACTGACTTTAATATTTGTTTTCGGTTCAGTTCTCGATTTTAAATTTTTTGTATTCGGTAAATACTCAATTCGTATTCAAAACCGAATTTTGTGTGTGTGATTTTTCGAATTCAGCCAATGAAAATTGAATCTTTTAGTGTTTGAAAACTTATAATATTAACTATCTTGTAATTGTGAAATATATAAGTTTTGTTTTGGATTTTAAATTTACATACAATAACAATTTAATGTTTTTCTAACTCAAATTTTGATTCAGAAGTAACATCTATTAATGGTTATATTTATTTATGTTGTTTGTAGCATATAACCGTACATAGTATTAATGGTTATATTTATTTATGTTGTTTGTAGCATATAACCGTACATACTCTGTAGCATTGTATATTGATAGGTGTTTTAATGAAATTTTAATTTTATTTGTTTTTTCGGTTTTAACCGAAATTCAATTTGAATTCGGTTTCGATTCGATTTTGACAAATGAATTCAGTTCGGTTAAGTTTCAGTTTTGCTCCTAGAAGTTCAAAAACCAAACAAACCGAGTCGTTTAAACCGAAAAAACCGATGAACACTCCTAATTGACTCGATAGCAAAAATTAATTAGGTAACTGAAGCTTATATGTCTAATTTTAAACAGTGAAAGACCATAACCGAAGGAAGAGATTTGTAAGGCAACAGTTTGAAGTGGTCAGAAAGAGGCTTTAAAGGGTGGTTTTTCCGGTCTTGAACCGGTGAAGACCATAACCGAAGGAAGAGTTCCGTGGGGCAACAGTTTGAAAGAGGCCTTTAAAGGGTGGTTTTTTCGGTGTTGAACCAATTTCTCATGTGACAGAACACGGTGTAAAGTAAGTAATCGAACCAATGAACACTCCTAATTGGACTCGATAGCAAAAACTAATTGTGTAATTGAAATTTATATGTCAAAATTCAAACACTGAAGATCATACCGAAGGAAGAGGTCCGTGGGGCAACAGAAGCGGTCAGAAAGAGGCTTTTAAAAGGTGTGTTTTTTTGGGTCTTGAACCGATTTCTCATGTAACAGAACACGGAGCAAAGGAAATAAAGGGGAACAAGTTATATCATTACCACAGATTTGAAATCGAATGGTCCGAGAGGATGGTCCTCTTTTGTATTCCGTTCTTGATTTTGGTCTTTATTTTGTTCAAACAAATGGTCCTCTTTTGTACTCAGTTTGTACTTTTGGTCTTTATTTTGTTCAAACAAATGGTGGTCCTCTTTTGTACTCCATTTGTACTTTTGGTCTTTATTTTTGCAACATTGTTTGAGCTTTAGCGCATTGCACCAGCTTTTTGAATGGCTAGTGCTTGTTTATTTCAGTTATTTTTAGAAGTCTTTTGAATGTGAAAGTTCATGAACCCAACTTCAAGTTTGTGCTTTTAGGTGGTGTAAACATTGTATTCTCATGTTACTAGTAATTTATTATCCCCATTACAACTGTTTAATCTATTGAATCTAACTAGTGATAAGCCCTTGCGTTGCGTTGCGTCGAATTTGTGAGTTATCGATAGCTTGTGTTTTAGGTAGACGTTTTGTAGAAGTTTTAATAATTGAGTTGTTAATGGTATATTCCCATTACAAACGTTTACCTGTTATAATTATATTACATAATACTTCGTAAGTGTTTTGTGCTCATTTGTAAAATGTAAAAGGTTTATGTTTTAGTATATGTGTTCATTTGTTAAAAACAAAAACTTTTGTGCTCATTGTGAACTAACATCGATACTTGATTTTTCTGGTAAAATCCGTATCATCCTTGATACTGAGAACTAATTTCACCTTTTAAACATGGGATTGGCTAATTAATGCCCTAAGGGCACAAGAATAAAGTCATTAATTACATCACAAATTCTAATCCTAACCATTAATTGCACATTAAATAATAATCTTTTTCCCACTCTTCCACTCTTGCCCCTCCTTTAATAATACTGGTACTCAATGAGGTGAGATTTGTTTATATTGAGCTTTTTCATGAGGCCTATTTTAAGAAAATAAGAAAAAACGTTTAGCCCAAATATTATTGGCTTTTCAAAACGTAAATGATATTATACCGAAACCTAAAGTCTACAAAGGGTCCTCTTTGAGTTCTGAGATTGTAATGAACTGAGGCTGAGACGAGGCTGAGATTGTGGATGTTTTTGTTGCTATTAGGGAGCCTTCATCACACTCTGATTGCGGAAATAATGTGGAAGAATATGTTCTAGACCGTGATAATGGCGTGGGTCCAAAAATTTCCGTTGAGTTCGCTTTCGTTGCGACAAAGTTTGATAAATCCGTTGGTTGAGGAGTCGGGTGTTAAGTTGCCCAATGTCTCAGACGCTTCACTCACGGATTTTTTTAATATGATTGATAATATGGAGGGCGTTCAAGACACGACTACTCTTGTCAATTCAAACGAGCCTCTAAAAGCTATGGTTAAAGTTATAAAACAAAAGAAGAAGAAGTCGGTGTAGGGAGCTGAAATGGAAGCTTTCGGGGATTATCAAGGATGCTTGATCTCGGGTTCGCTATGTGCTTTTCGGTTCTTCGCCTTTTGATTAAGATGGTTTTTAATCTTTCGTTCTTCGTATAGATTGGATCTCCTCTACCCTTATAGGGTTAATTTGTCTGCGGTGTTTTTGATTTTGTTTGGTCATGCTATTGTGTTATTGTTGTGAGCTTTGGTTAGATTGTTGGTTTAGTTTAGCTCGATAGTTTGTATGTTATTCGTTTAAGGAGGTTTCATCTTTTTAATGAACTTCCTTTTTGGTTATAAAAGTTTTATCGTATTTTTGCCGGAAAAAATAAGACCGGTTAGTATCGTGGGGTCAAGACGTCAAGTGCTCCGTTAACGATCGTCAAGTGTTAACGAGGATAGGCACATGGTCGTTAAAGGCTTCGCCGCTCAATGGAACCAACAACAATTTTCCTGACAACAAATTCCATACATTCACAACCTTTAACACTTAAGCTTATAAACTATCTTTAGTGTGCACCCTAGATTTTAACAAAATTATGATCCAAATAGTATGAAAAATATATAGGATTCAGTAACTGTCTTTTTTAGATTCTTGAACCGTACAAATTCAATATTAAATATTCACTTAATCACTTAATTTATTACAAAAAACAAAAAAATAAAATAAAAAAATAAAATCTATACATATATACATATACATCTCTACACTTTACAAAGCGTAAAGACATATCCAATGTGTCAGTCAGTCAGACACTCTCTGACTTTTTATCCACGTGTAATATTCTAATCGGACTATTTATCTCTGGCTAAATTACAAGAAAATAACAACTGTCTAATTGCTATTGGCTACAGACCCCACAACCAGATCCCTACACATCTACTCCGTAACTACTATCACTTTTCTAAATTGAAAACCCCAAATTCCTTTTCACCTTCAATAATGCCTTCGTGCTGCTGTATTAGCCGACGCCACTACCACCATTGAATCCGTCACGTTTTCCTCCGCATAACCGTACAAATTTTATATATTATCATCGGTTTCTTCGTTCTCGCCGGAAAAATATCCGGTGACTGGAATACAACTTCAAAGGAAGAAGACGACGTCGTACATCAGTGTGGAGCACGAATTCGTTGAAGCCTGATTAGGAATTCGAAGCCGCTTCTCATTTCCAATTTATATTAAAAATAAAGGGATATTCCAGTTTAAACTGTGACTTCGAACTCGCCGGAAAAATATCCGGTGACAGGGTATCGACCTTCCGCTCTCATACTTTAGGGTTTCATATTCTTTAACCAAACAGGCTATATCTATCTCTCATAATTTTGGGGTTTTATTTCCAAATTATTTCTTCTTCAATTCATAAGACTCATTGCCTACGATTCTCATCTTACAGGGGCGATTTTTGGTGCAGGTGAAATCAGCGATTTGAGTTTTCAGTAACTGTGAACTAATGGTTAAAATTAAAGATTAATTTCAAGTATGTTTTTGTCGAGATGTACATCGAATCTGATTAGGGTTTTTTTTGTCAATCCTTCATCATTCTCTGTCAGGTATGTTGTTTACCCATTAATTTCTTGGTATAAATCAACAATCTTGAGGCATTTTATATTAATATTCAAAAATTAGGGTTTCAAAATTTTGATGTTGTGATTTTCATTGTTGTGGATATAGCAGATTAGAGTTTAATTTTTTTTTTTTTTGGTGGCACGCCATTAACACAACAGCTGCTTGAATAGCTGCCCTTTGCACCATTAGATCCCTTGGTGGTAGGCCGTTAACACCATTGTAAGCATTCAATTAGTTTATTACATACACATTAAATCTCATAAAATTCAGCTTTGTTATTGTCTGTAGTATACCCAATTTGACAGTCTTTCAATGTAAAATTGAACTTGTGTTATTAGTTATTTAATGTGCGCCACTTGAACTCTTAATTTTATCCAGTGTACTTGACTTAGTATTGAATGGTTTTAGTTTTCTTCTTTGTATTATTTGCAGTTCTATAATCATGTTGATGATATGGATAGGAGTGTGATCCTGAATAAAGTTGTTATTAGATTTACCACTGTCGTTAATGATAGTAATGCATATAGTTGAACATATAGTTGAACATCATTATGCGTTTATTAGAGATATACTATATGAATACTATATGGGCGGGATATACTATATGGGCGGGATGTTCAACATATAGTATCTTTTATAAGAGATACTACAACTTGTGTTCAACGAATAACGATGTTCAACGGGTATCCTACTGTTGCTTCTATTTGAGATGGCTATATGGGCGGGTTGTTAATGAAAGTTGATGGTTATGTTCTTACATCTGAAAACTATGCAGGTCCAGTTATGTGGTAGTTTGACAATGTGATTGCAACGTTGAAGGTTGTCAGTTTTGCTATAAACAGGTGATAAATTAAGTTCTTTACTTTAGTGTTTCATAGTGCTGGAAAATGAGCGGGTCATGTTTGAATAAAATGGGCAGGTCATGTTTGAATAAAATGAATTATTTTTGTTTCATAGGTTTCATTGTTATTTTTGTTATAGATTTGTTTGAATAAAATGGGTTATTTAGTGTTTCATAGTGGTGGAAAATGGGCGGACCATTTCTCAATTTGTTGTGTAAAACTTATTTTATATGTTTCATAGTTTCAATGCATGTTTATTCATTCTTTCTACTGATATTTCTAGAGTCACTTAATTTTACATTGAAACTATTTTTTTAACAATGGGAATTATTAAACATGATCCAGTAATACCACATTTGGATACAAGATTAGCTTTCGTTAATAAATGGTAAATCCTATATTTGTGTGATTGGGAATGATAGTAAATTATATTCATTTGGGCTGTACCAACTGATTTGTTCGTATGTTATTTGATCTTTATCTGATGTTAAATACTTGACTGTACTAATTGATTGTAAATGTGAAGCTAATGTGTATGATTTGTAAACATATTTTGGAAAGTCTCTTTTAGTATGTAAGGCTAAACGAAGATAAGTACATGTGTAGGTACATTGCAGTTGTAGATGAGCCAACTCTATGTTCACAATGCTACCTGTTTGTTAGGTACTACAACAATGTAATCGATGCAAGACTCCACCAACATATTGAAAAAGGAAAGAACGATGGTCTTAATATTAGATGTGTTGCATCTTCACTTAATTTATGGGCTATCGTTATGGATGCGGGCACCGGGTTCAGTTCACAAGTCTATGAGCTCTCACCCGTTTTCTTGCACAAGGTAAAAAAAAACAATTTTAAGTTCACTGTTTTTTATGAGAATTATACTATTGTTGCACATTTAGTCATTTATGAACTTTCTTTGCATTGAAGGAATGGATAATGGAGCAATGGGAGAAGAATTATTACATTATGTCACTCGCTGGTGGAATTATTACATTATGTCACTCGCTGGTGCAACAAATGGTAGTGCATTGGTCGACATGATACTTGCTATTTTTTACATTCTCACAGGATGGCACCCGAGGTTATGGAACAATTGCATGGCTATGACTTCAAGTCAGTATTCTTAATTTTTTTTTTCTTCAATTTTTATTTTGTCCGGTAAAATTTAGAAGTGGAATATTAATAATTGTCTGGCAAAATCTACAGGGCTGATATTTGGTCTTTTGGTATAACAGCACTGGAGCTTGCTCAGTGGAGAATAATATTTTTAGAGTTCTTCAAGAAATACAACTTTTTGGGCATCGGTTTTGTTCTATGAGATTGAGATATGGATTGGTTACTTTTAGTCCAACAAATTATCTAAATGATCTTGAATGTTTAATGGGTGTAAACTATAATGATGTAAGTTAGAAAAGTAGTTTGCCCATCTCATTGCTTGAAGCAAGTAGTGCTTTTGAAATCAGTTTTTTTTTTTTTTTTTTTTTTTTTTTTTTTTTTTTTTTGAAGTTTAGGTATTTAATATGTAATTTGATTGTAGGCAATAAGAGTGTTTGTTAATGATGAAGATGATACATTTGGATGAAAAAAATTTGTTTTCTACTTTCGTTAATTACTCCATAGTTCTTACTTGTGTTAGGTTGTTCACATCTTTACTGTGGTTGCTCCACATGTTGTAGTTTCACTCTAAAAGGCTTCCAAATATCAGTAATTTATTGATGATGCAGGTATGCTATCATTGTGACTTATAATGAATCTGGTTGTGGATATTATAATGTGCAACCAATAGTGATTTATATATTTTTATGATTGTTCAAGGCAATGTTTCAGACATGGAGGCGTTGAGGCACGATCAAATGAATTGGGTATGTGGGTTAATTTTGTACCTTTTGAACTATTGTATTCTATTAAGAGATACTTGCGGGTTGTTTCTTATATACAAGACACTTTCATAAATGCGAGTTGTTTCACTTGAAGTAGCAAAATGGGTAGGTTAGGGGTTTAAGAAACAAGTAATGTTTGTTATGGGTCAAAACAAGTTGAGTTGACTCATAACCCTTCTCCTTTCCAAATTATTTGAGGTTTTTTTTAAAGAAAATTACCATGAATATATTTACAGTAATCCACTTTTGCTATTATATTAATTTGATTTGATTTGATATTATGAATGAAAATGTGCATTGTGAGACAGTTAGTAATAACGGGCTCCCTTATGAACCTTGACGGTGCATCATGAGACAATTAGCAATAATGGACAATAACGGTCTCCCTGATTATCTTTGATTAAAACTATGTTCGTTTCACCAACAGGTTGTTTTTCGGTTGATGTCGGTGGGAAAACAGTTAAAAGTGAACGCAATTGTGTTAACTTCTCCATGTGAAGGTCGAATATGTATGTTTATGTTTTTGGCGAAATTTTAGAACCATGTATGACATTTTAGATTTATTATAAATTTGTTATTGTATCATACACTTAATCGTTTCATATATGAACGTTTTCGAATAGTAATTTATAGAGCTGCCGTGCAACGCACGGGC
Organism: Rutidosis leptorrhynchoides; assembly: GCF_046630445.1. Lineage (NCBI taxonomy): Eukaryota > Viridiplantae > Streptophyta > Magnoliopsida > Asterales > Asteraceae > Rutidosis > Rutidosis leptorrhynchoides. Next base: position 423,706,593 of record NC_092336.1, read on the forward strand.
TCTTAAAATCTAGTACATACATATACATACATACATACATACATACACATACATACATACATACATACATATACATACATACATTTAAATCTCGAACATAAATCCAACATGGCAGTCCCTAATTACTCCTTAATCATGAAATCTTACGTGTAAATTCAGTATTTAATCACCATTAACTCTAATTAATCATCAGAAATTCCACGCTGGCAATTTAAATCGTCAAGAAAAAATCACGCAGAAAAAATCCCACTACTCTCTCACTCTCATCTTTTGCGCCCCAACTCCAATCCATCTGCTACAAACCCTAATACATCACAAATTCACTCAACTATTCATCTTCGTATGATCGATTATTAATTAGGGTTTCAGATTAGGGTTAGTCATGCCAATTAGGGTTTCAAACGTATGGAATAATCATCTTCTGATCGATCGATGTGGATGAAATCGATAAACGTGGGTGATATGTTGGCAAGACAGTAGCTAATACAAGTTCCGTTAATTGAAACAAGTGCAAAAGACGCTAATACAAGTTCCGTTTATTGGTCACTGGTCTCTTAGATTTCTATTAATTTTTGGTTATGTTGTATTTGTTTAATTTCCTTTGTTTGTTTTTACCTGCTCCATTATGTTTATTTTCCTGCTCCACTATGTTCATTGGTCATGTATATTTGGTTTTCCTTTGAATGAACACAGAGTGGTTGTTTGTTTAATTATGCATAGTTTCACAGGCATTTTTTCCGATTCTGCAAACACAATAACTCCTTCAGAGAAGATTGTGCAATATGATGGCCACTAATTTGGTTGTCTTAAAGAATGATGAGCAAGACTACAACAACTAAGAGCACATATTGAAATGAGTTGGCCTTGCAAATAGAGGAATCAAGATTTTAGCAAATGCAGATAGTTTTTATTTCTTTATTAAACTCTATTGACCTTCTTCCTTCACATTATACACTAACACAGGGACTGGGGATTTTAATTAACGTTAATATACTCAAATCTGATGCTTTGAAGTTCATTATGGCTAATTGCTCAATTATGCGTCGGCTACGCATATGATGTCTTTCATTTTTTTTTACGTATCTATTATTTCTTTAATTTACACTTTGTTATTAAGCTGACATATGTGTTTTTTCATGTTTAGTGTTGTGATGATGAACACAATGATTTTAGAATTTTTGCATCGTCTTCACCAAGGGAGTTAATGTCATTTAAATTAATTAGCATTGTCATATATGGTTGTAGGACCCGGGTTCAAGTGGTGTCAGTTTAGGCGATAAAAGTGAGTTGGGGGTGAAGAATAGTTCATGGGTATATGAAAAATAGGATGTGTTTGAACGAAGGTGTAAATCAGTCTCTGCAGACGTGTTACACGATCTGTATTTTAAGGTTCTTTGTAAGTCATGTTGTTTATTGAATATCCTAATATAGGTTATATCTAAAGTTGCTTATTTAATTACTCCGTATTAAAATAGGTGTCTGCTATAGAACTAAACCGTGAGTGTAAATACTTGAACTCAAGTTATGACATTTGTAATTGTGGTGTCAACAAACTTGCCAATGAAGGTGTGTCTGTAACAAAAGAGGTTTGTTAAAATTGAACAACAACCTTACATTATTTATATTTTGAATTTTTAGGAATCAATAATATTATCTTTGGAAGAAAATTTAATAACTTTTCTATTTTATCATTTTATTAATATAGGTTGAATTAGAAGATCCTGCTGAAAACATCGGTGCTAAGCTGGTTCGACAAACGGCTTCAAAGCCTAATGATTTGGCTGGTGATGCACGTCTTTTGTTATCGTGCAAGGCATGATCATCTAAGGTGTTAAGGTATATTGATTATGTTGGGATTTAACAAGTTTGAAACTCTTAAAACCATTTAAGATTATAATCAAAACGGAAGCGTGAAATTACCAATTTAACTTGTTGATCTTTAAACCAATATAAAGTTAAATCCCAATAGGATCAAGTTGTGAAATCATGCTTACAAATTAACAAGAAAGGGAGAGTTATATACCTCCTTAAAACAAGTTTAAGGGCTGTCCAAAATGCTTATAAGATGATGAACAAATATGTAGAACTTCAAGCCTTTGATGCACCAACAACACGCTTTAAGTTAGCTAGACCTTAGAACCTTAACTACCTTGTCTAGCAAGCTTGAAACCCCTTGTAATTTGCTGAAAATTTCGACCAGGGACAGCAGCTAATGATGATGAATATGAATGAATTAAAGCTTCTAACTTGAAGCCTCAAGTGTAGCATACCCCAAGCTTTCAATCACCAACACCTTCCTTGAATTAGTTAGGATTTTAAGACACTTATTAAGCTAGAAACCAAGCTAATGAACCCTTCTTTGTTGCTTACTAATTTCAGCCAGCAGCCTCAAGAGAGAGTTCTTGTGTGTATATGAAACTATATCACTTAAAGAATGAGTCAAGCTTGGTTATTAGAGACTAGCATGCACTTGAGGGAATGTGCATATGAAAAGTAACAAAAGATTGCATTGTTTGTCTCCCTTGGAAGACCAAAACCGCCACTTCCATGTGGGGTATTGTAAAAGGAATTTGTTTAACAAATATTATGTAAACACATGCATTTATTTGTTACTTGCACATTTTTATAAAACCTTTTATAAAATGTAACACATTTTAATTATTTAAACCCTTAAATAATTAATTCCTCAATGTATAAATTATCCAAATAATTTCTCAAGTGAAAATACTTTAGAAAACCGATTTTCTAAAGTTCAAGTGTCGCGTATTTACTTAACGAACCAATCGTTAAGATTAAATACTTATAAGGTGTCGGTAAGCTTGTTATTGGGTATGACCCGACTTGGATCATAACATATTAGCCACATTAATTTAATATGTCTCTCGGGCATATGAAATACCTTCAATCTCCCACTTGCACGAGAAACATAAGAAATTAATGCAAGTGATGGGTACAGCCTAACTACCGTCCATCACCCCCAACATGCTATGACTTTGTGCCATTCAATAACATCATCCCTTTCGAGTACCCAACTCGAATATGAATATATATATATATATATATATATATATATATATATATATATATATATATATATATATATATATATATATATATATATATATATATATATATATATATATATATATATATATATATATATTGTCACGACCCGGGAATTTCCGACTAAATTTAAACTTGATCTTTATATGTTTCCGACACGATAAGCAAAGTCTGTTAGATAAGTCTCAAAAATTTTGAATTTGCTTTCATGTATACATTTACCCTTCGACTGCTCGACGATTCACGAACCACTATTTGTAAATAGATACATATATATTTAAAATATATGAACTTAAAATATAAATTGAAATAATATACGACGTAATTGTTAAAAATAATAATGTAAAATAAAATATATAATAACTATTATTTAAAAAAATAACTATATATATAAATAATGTATAATGAATGTATATATAGTTTTGAATTTATTTTGTAAGCAACAATAACACTCAATTGTCATTCGATCGATAATAAGGAAGTTAAAATCAAACTTATGTAATTTTAAAATAAACGGTGATTCAAAAATGAGTTCTACAAATTTTAGACTTACTAAAAATATATTTAGGACCTAGATATTAAATTTTAATATTTTTTATATTTTACCCAATTATGAGAGGGACAGTTAATGTAATTTTTATTTATTAAATTAATGATCAAATTTTATACCATAATGACCAAAATAAATAAATATAATTAATCTAAAAATTTGGGATTTTTTTAGAGGACTTTTTATCCGCCACTAACTATCAACGGGGTACGATATATTAGCTCATTAAAGTTGTCGGTAGGAAACAACCAAATTATCGTCTGCTAACTGTTTAATTCTTGAAAATATTGTTATTACTGTGTTATTATTATTATTATAATATTATTTATTTTATGGCTTTCAACACCCGTGAATCAATTTGACACACATTAGTTAATAAGATTACTGTGTGCATTTGTTTTCATTCCACAATATAAATTATATATATATATGCATACTTAAACATTTTCTGCAATTGGAACTAGCCACCTTCCATCTTCAAGAAAAACCAAACACATCATCACAGACCATTGTTGTCGAATACTACTGCTGCTATGTGTAATTCGTTGCAAACAAACCACGATCACCATATACTACATAATATTTTTGTTATTTTTCCTTGATCAAACACGAACCTCTCTCTCTGTATGGTATTTTTCTTCTATATGGATCGTTGTAAACCCGGGATCAAAGACACACCCACTTCATCCTCCTCCTCTTCTTTTACCTCCCATTACCGCCACCCCATCATCAACCGTATGCAACCACCACCCTACAAGTATCATGAAGACCACACCACCTACGGCCCTCACCACCATCTTGCTTCTTCATGACCACCTTACTACCGCCGTCAACATGCTTATGATTCTATTAACAAATGAAAACCGAACCTTTATTGATTTCTAGTTCAACCGAGTATTAAACCACCACCCTCAACCTCACCTCCAACACCCATCTATCTATTTTATCTGCAATAAATAAACATGAACCCATCTCCTTTCTTCATTTTTATCGATCACCCATAAACCCATACAACCTGCTATCACCTTGATCCCCACCGAGAAACTCCATCACCATTAACCCCCACCATTCATACGTTGATTTATTTCTTTTCTGTTTACTCATGATATGACCTTGTTCATTCCAACTCTTGCGAAACAGAGACAACAATCCATTACTACTATTTTCTGTCTGCATCGTGAACAATCCAAACTACCACCACCCTTATAAACTCTCTCACCATCGACACTTCCAACACCGTTTGTTCCTACTTTCCTTTTCTGATTTCTATCGAAGCTATACAGTAGCAGAAGCTGTTGTTTCTGTTATAACACGCACATACCACCGCCACCTGCAAGTTGTTAGAGTAATTACTGCTGCTGCACTGTTTTGATACTGTTTCAGTCATAATCAACCGTAAACCACCACACCATTAAAACTGCTACAGACCATTTTATTGTTCCTATTGCAGCTGCAAATCGTTTTTCTTTTTCTCTGCTACTATTCCTATTTGATGGCTTCTATTACGATTATTGCTTTTCTTCTGCTTCCAGTCGAGAATCACTTCAATCCCATCATGAATTATTGCTGTATTCCTGTTTCTGTTTGGCCCGCTGCTAGCTAATGTCTCCTGTTGAGCAAAAGTGTAAAGATGATGATGATTAAGGAAAAGATGAAAACAGTGAAAGAGTTTTTACACGTGCATTTTTTTATTTCTTTCCTTTCGTTTTCTTCATTCCAGCCGACACAAAAAGTTTAAGCAATAATTGGGTTAAACAATCTTTACTTGGGCCGTGGGGTTTTTGTTTGTTGGGCCGTGTCCCATGTTCTAGTTCTAATTGGGTCAAAATCTAGCTTATGTTCTTTGTTGGGCTGAATAGATGTATTGATGATATAAGTTAGTGATAATATCGAAAGATGACGAGGAACACACGTAAGATTATGATGAATGATGATAATGAATAAAAGATAAAGAAGATGTTATGATCATGATGTTATGATGAAGTCGATGTCATGCTGATGATGGCAATAATAAAATGAAATAACGAAAATGATGATTTTGATAATCACAGGATACATTAGATGATGATGTTATGGTTGATTTACCACTGATTGATTAATTTTAAGAAAAAGAAGAAGATAGAAATATTGGATAAAAGGAATTAAAGTATATGTTATATCACAAAAACAGAATTGGAGCCATGGTTAAGGGGTGTATGGGTAAGCGAGAGGTCGCGGGTTTAAACCCGGACTTGGGCATTTTTTAAGGACTACTTCTTTGAGGTTCGTGAATCCGAGGTCAACCTTGCATTGTTCAGTTCCGCCGTATGCATATTTTTACTAAAAAATATCGTATTGTGAGTTTCATTTGCTCCCTTTTTAATTGCTTTTGCAATATATATTTTTGGACTGAGAATACATGCGCTGCTTTTATAAATGTTTACGAAATAGACACAAGTACTTAAAAATATATTCTACGTTGAGTTGTACCACTGGCATACTTCCCTGTAGCTTGGTAACTACTATTTACATGTGGTATTGTAAACGCGAATCCTGTTGATAGATCTATCGGGCCTGACAACCCCAACCGGACTGGACGACCAGTATTCAACGGTTGCACAGTACTTCATTTTGTAGGCTACACTTGGTACAGTGTAGTGAGATTTCATAATAAAGGGAATATGCGACTTTGATTATTAGTTAAGTATGGTTACCAAGTGCTCAACAACTTAGAATATTTTTATTGAAATGTTTATGAATATGAATTCTTGTGGTCTATTAAAATATTGAAATGATTGTTATGATAAACCTATGAACTCACCAACCTTTTGGTTGACACTTTAAATCATGTTTATTCTCAGGTACGAATTAAGTCTTCCGCTGTGCATTTGCTCAATTTAAGGACATTACTTGGAGTCGATCATCGCAATGGGACCAAATGTTGATGACTTCGTCCAGATGGATAAGGACGGGTCGTCACAGGTGGTATCAGAGCGTTGGTCCTAGCGAACCAGGTCTTGCATTAGTGTGTCTAACTGATAGTTGTTAGGATGCATTAGCGAGTCTGGACTTCGACCTTAGCTGCATATTATAAGTATTGTATATCATTCCTAGTGGAAAATTTCCTGCTAATCATTCCTAAGTCTAGACACGCCTTACTGCCTTTATTGCATAGATAGTGTATAGACAAATTTATATCTTAGCGTATCTATTACGGTAAACTTTGTCTGTTATCTTCCGTAAATTTCTCCGTAATTTAAGGGATCCTGGTACTATATATATCTAGGCATATTTTGCATTGAGAATACCATTCAACTATCATTTGCTGTCACTAAGCTTTTCATACCAAAAATCTTTTCTGTGATCGCGTACGATGGCCTCTACGAATCGACCAAGTTCTTCTGACTCCGAAGATAGCGTGACGGGAGCGCACCAACCGATCAACTACCGTGATTTCTTTAGAAAGTGGGGATGGGTTCAAGAAATACTTACCCTATGGAGAAATGAAGAAGGTACTCCATATCACGAGCCGAACTTACCACCTAACGTCGGAGTGCTCGACCCGCTCACCGGCGAACCTGTTCGCAACACCGTTTATACCCTTTTTGCAAGAATTTTTCGTCTTGAGGCTACCATTAACGGAACTAGAGAAGATATCCGACCTCTACCTCACACTGATAACCAATCAGGGTTAGTAGAAGAAGTTAAAGAACTCCGAGCTCGGGTGTTAACTTTAGAGAGCACGGTACACAATTTACAAGCACTAGCAGTATCATCAACACCAGTAACATCACCAGCCTCAGCACCAACAACACTAGTACCACCAAGAACAACATCCGCGTCACCAGCTTCGACATTTCATTCTGTACCTCGAGTATAATCATCGTTCTACATGACGTTCTACATCATTTATCTTAGTTCGACATAGTGATTATGTAACCTCTAATGTATTAGAGATTATATATTCTTGTTCTAACGGTAAATCAGATGAGTTAATATCATATTAACTCATTAAATCCATGATTGCATCTGAAGAAAATATATATGTATATATGTTATCATAAAGATTGTAATTAAAAATTCTTTAGTACAAAGTGTTAATTGTGAAAATATTTTAACGGGTAGGTAATACCCGAGGAATATTCAGATTTTACATTAATAAGTTACAATGTACATTCTTCGAAGCTGATTCAACAGTCGTTTACTATACTACTTACATCCACCGATATACGTATCCGTTCACCACAGAATAACCATTTTCATTCAATTTCATATTTGGATTTTGATCTATCAGAATCCAACAAGTGGCATAATGAAGAAAACATCGGACAAAGTAAAATTTGTTAGAAACAAACGAACTAACTAATTGAAATATTGTTAAGAATCCACGCTAACTGTTCCTAGCTAACTGTTCCTAGCTAACTGGTTACATTTTATTTATCGCAATTTACATTCTCGCAATTTTACTTATCGTCATTTAATTTCTGTTATTTACTTTACGCACTTTATTTATCGTCATTTAATTTCTGTTATTTATTTTTACGCATTTTTAATATCGGGACACGTATACAAGGTTTTGACATATCATATCGACGCATCTATATATATTATTTGGAATAACAATAGACACTCTATATGCAGTAATGCGGGAGTTAGCTATACAGGGTTGAGGTTGATTCTACAATAATATATATAGTTTGAGTTGTGATCGAGTCTGAGACGTATACGGGTCACGAAACGTATTAATTAATTCGAATATTATATATTAAACTATATATGAATTATTGGATTGTTAACTGTGGACTATCGACTGTGGACTAATAATATTGGACAATTAAAATGAATTAAAATATTGATTGTAACATATGAAACTAAACATTTCTTCAAGTTTGCCACTTGATCTCATTTTAAACCTCATTTGTATCTTGACGATTACAATCTGCGTTCAAATCTTTCATGATTCTTGAAAACACCTCGATCGAGAGGATGAACCAGCCGCATTTCATCTACGGAAGAAAAGGTTGATGCATATAGTTATGCACCTGAAAAACCCTCGGAAACTGAATAAACGTTTAACACATAGCTGTGTTAATTTCTTTAGTGTTATTATTACCCAAAATAACTTTGCAATTCTTCTTCAAATTAGCCAATTTTGTCACAGCTCCAGCAAGTCAATTCCGACTTTTCATCCGAAACAACCTTATTATAACCTTGATATATATGCGTACTCTTTATTGATACTGGAGAACCTTTTATATTTCACCATATTACCATCAGCGTTTAATCATCTAAAAACACAATTCTCCTGAAACCACCTCAGTTTGATACCCGATGACCCAGATCCGTTAACTTTGAAAATGCTGATAAAGTAGCATGTTGTAGATGGTCTTAATGGCCAATAGTTGATGATAAAGAAGGAAGTGTTGGGAACGCTCGATAGAAAATTTGGTACTAAAAATCGGATTGAGCACACCGTGAAGGAAACAAAGAACAAATACAAATACCAAACCCTATATTCAAAGAATCCAGGTAATTCTGGATCCGATGAAATCTTTAGAGAATATCTTGCTCCAAAGTCGTGTTAAAATCTTGCGGAAAATCTTTCTTCATTCACCTTCGAACTTAGAAATTTCAAAATATCATCATAAATATCTTTGATATTTCTGAGGATATTTACATAAATATTCTTGTTCGAAATTATCTACCTCTTCGTGTTTCCAGTATCCCATTATATTGGAAATTTCGGTAAAATCCAAGTATAAATTATGAATGAATTGTGGAGAAATGTTGGGAACTGAAGCATAAGTTAGTATAATATAATGCGCTTGGCCAACGTGATTATATTACAGTAAATCATGCTGAGTTTCTAATGAAATGTGATGATGGTTCACAATAGATTACACCATCATCATGTGTCATGTTACATAACTCTTTCATTCTACATAACCTCCGAACTTATCAAGAAGAATATATTCTTGATAATTCTATCTTCAGTAATTTTGATAAATTTGAAAATCAAATCGTGCCATCATGTTCCTTCTTGCCTAGAACATTATAATCATTCGAACTTCTATATTTACGAATTCTGGACCATTATTCGCTTGACTTGAAGTCGGGAAGAGAAAACAAAAGCATAGAGCTTCGAAATATAAGGGAGAATATAAAGCCCGATAACAACACATAAATTACAAACCGTGTATGTCAATGTTTATCGCAACATAAAGACACGGAAGAATTAAAAACAATATAACCCCAAAGGCGAAGTAGAAGAAAGTAGATTCCTCTTGTGGAAGTTGAAAAAGGAGAATGAATGTTGCGATAGTAAGGATGAGGACAACGATCAAAACTGGATTAAGCATTTTCACAATTGTTTGAAAGTATGGATCGAGAAGAAAGAATTGAAGTGGCGAAAATAATGGAACGAAAGAAGTCTATTTATAGTGAAAATACTAGACAAAGAAATCAAGACAGATTTCCACATTTAATTGGAGAGATCCTAATTTCCTTATTCGCCGAAGAGGCAAATCTTTTAGATTTTTAAAGATTTTCTTTAATCCCTTGAATTCCGGAATTCAACCAAGACAACATCAAAAGTTAAGACGCACCTTATTTTCTAAATTCCACCATGACTACAGCAAAAAGTTAAATCTCTATCTCAATCTGTTGTGACAGCTTTACTCGTACGCTTCACCTAACCGAATCGTTTTATCTATATTACTTAATAATGATAAAACTCTATTTAGCAACTCATATTCATCATGAAAACATTTTTATTATTAGCCATGACGACCTCACTCAAATTTCGGGACGAAATTTCTTTAACGGGTAGGTACTGTCACGACCCGGGAATTTCCGACTAAATTTAAACTTGATCTTTATATGTTTCCGACACGATAAGCAAAGTCTGTTAGATAAGTCTCAAAAATTTTGAATTTGCTTTCATGTATACATTTACCCTTCGACTGCTCGACGATTCACGAACCACTATTTGTAAATAGATACATATATATTTAAAATATATGAACTTAAAATATAAATTGAAATAATATACGACGTAATTGTTAAAAATAATAATGTAAAATAAAATATATAATAACTATTATTTAAAAAAATAACTATATATATAAATAATGTATAATGAATGTATATATAGTTTTGAATTTATTTTGTAAGCAACAATAACACTCAATTGTCATTCGATCGATAATAAGGAAGTTAAAATCAAACTTATGTAATTTTAAAATAAACGGTGATTCAAAAATGAGTTCTACAAATTTTAGACTTACTAAAAATATATTTAGGACCTAGATATTAAATTTTAATATTTTTTATATTTTACCCAATTATGAGAGGGACAGTTAATATAATTTTTATTTATTAAATTAATGATCAAATTTTATACCATAATGACCAAAATAAATAAATATAATTAATCTAAAAATTTGGGATTTTTTTAGAGGACTTTTTATCCGCCACTAACTATCAACGGGGTACGATATATTAGCTCATTAAAGTTGTCGGTAGGAAACAACCAAATTATCGTCTGCTAACTGTTTAATTCTTGAAAATATTGTTATTACTGTGTTATTATTATTATTATAATATTATTTATTTTATGGCTTTCAACACCCGTGAATCAATTTGACACACATTAGTTAATAAGATTACTGTGTGCATTTGTTTTCATTCCACAATATAAATTATATATATATATGCATACTTAAACATTTTCTGCAATTGGAACTAGCCACCTTCCATCTTCAAGAAAAACCAAACACATCATCACAGACCATTGTTGTCGAATACTACTGCTGCTATGTGTAATTCGTTGCAAACAAACCACGATCACCATATACTACATAATATTTTTGTTATTTTTCCTTGATCAAACACGAACCTCTCTCTCTCTATGGTATTTTTCTTCTCTATGGATCGTTGTAAACCCGGGATCAAAGACACACCCACTTCATCCTCCTCCTCTTCTTTTACCTCCCATTACCGCCACCCCATCATCAACCGTATGCAACCACCACCCTACAAGTATCATGAAGACCACACCACCTACGGCCCTCACCACCATCTTGCTTCTTCATGACCACCTTACCACCACCGTCAACATGCTTATGATTCTATTAACAAATGAAAACCGAACCTTTATTGATTTCTAGTTCAACCGAGTATTAAACCACCACCCTCAACCTCACCTCCAACACCCATCTATCTATTTTATCTGCAATAAATAAACATGAACCCATCACCTTTCTTCATTTTTATCGATCACCCATAAACCCATACAACCTGCTATCACCTTGATCCCCACCGAGAAACTCCATCACCATTAACCCCCACCATTCATACGTTGATTTATTTCTTTTCTGTTTACTCATGATATGACCTTGTTCATTCCAACTCTTGCGAAACAGAAACAACAATCCATTACTACTATTTTCTGTCTGCATCGTGAACAATCCAAACTACCACCACCCTTATAAACTCTCTCACCATCGACACTTCCAACACCGTTTGTTCCTACTTTCCTTTTCTAATTTCTATCGAAGCTATACAGTAGCAGAAGCTGTTGTTTCTGTTATAACACGCACATACCACCGCCACCTGCAAGTTGTTAGAGTAATTACTGCTGCTGCACTGTTTTGATACTGTTTCAGTCATAATCAACCGTAAACCACCACACCATTAAAACTGCTACAGACCATTTTATTGTTCCTATTGCAGCTGCAAATCGTTTTTCTTTTTCTCTGCTACTATTCCTATTTGATGGCTTCTATTACGATTATTACTTTTCTTCTGCTTCCAGTCGAGAATCACTTCAATCCCATCATGAATTATTGCTGTATTCCTGTTTCTGTTTGGCCCGCTGCTAGCTAATGTCTCCTGTTGAGCAAAAGTGTAAAGATGATGATGATTAAGGAAAATATGAAAACATTGAAAGAGTTTTTACACGTGCATTTTTTTATTTATTTCCTTTCGTTTTCTTCATTCCAGCCGACACAAAAAGTTTAAGCAATAATTGGGTTAAACAATCTTTACTTGGGCCGTGGGGTTTTTGTTTGTTGGGCCGTGTCCCATGTTCTAGTTCTAATTGGGTCAAAATCTAGCTTATGTTCTTTGTTGGGCTGAATAGATGTATTGATGATATAAGTTAGTGATAATATCAAAAGATGACGAGGAACACACGTAAGATTATGATGAATGATGATAATGAATAAAAGATAAAGAAGATGTTATGATCATGATGTTATGATGAAGTCGATGTCATGCTGATGATGGCAATAATAAAATGAAATAACGAAAATGATGATTTTGATAATCACAGGATACATTAGATGATGATGTTATGGTTGATTTACCACTGATTGATTAATTTTAAGAAAAAGAAGAAGATAGAAATATTGGATAAAAGGAATTAAAGTATATGTTATATCACAAAAACAGAATTGGAGCCATGGTTAGGGGGGGGTATGGGTGAGCGAGAGGTCGCGGGTTTAAACCCGGACTTGGGCATTTTTTAAGGACTACTTCTTTGAGGTTCGTGAATCCGAGGCCAACCTTGCATTGTTCAGTTCCGCCGTATGCATATTTTTACTAAAAAATATCGTATTGTGAGTTTCATTTGCTTCCTTTTTAATTGCTTTTGCAATATATATTTTTGGACTAAGAATACATGCGCTGCTTTTATAAATGTTTACGAAATAGACACAAGTACTTAAAAATATATTCTACGTTGAGTTGTACCACTGGCATACTTCCCTGTAGCTTGGTAACTACTATTTACATGTGGTATTGTAAACGCGAATCCTGTTGATAGATCTATCGGGCCTGACAACCCCAACCGGACTGGACGACCAGTATTCAACGGTTGCACAGTACTTCGTTTTGTAGGCTACATTTGGTACAGTGTAGTGAGATTTCATAATAAAGGGAATATGCGACTTTGATTAATAGTTAAGTATGGTTACCAAGTGCTCAACAACTTAGAATATTTTTATTGAAATGTTTATGAATATGAATTCTTGTGGTCTATTAAAATATTGAAATGATTGTTATGATAAACCTATGAACTCACCAACCTTTTGGTTGACACTTTAAAGCATGTTTATTCTCAGGTACGAATTAAGTCTTCCGCTGTGCATTTGCTCAATTTAAGGACATTACTTGGAGTCGATCATCGCAATGGGACCAAATGTTGATGACTTCGTCCAGATGGATAAGGACGGGTCGTCACATATATATATATATATATATATATATATATATATATATATATATATATAGGTGAATCTTTCATTATATCCTTTCATCCTAGATGTCATGTCAAATCCAAGAGATACAGAGTGACCACTCTCTTATAAATTTAACTTTGTCAGGCCTTAGACATCTGACTCTCAACGAATAAGAGGGACAAATTCCATCTTGACTACATATGTCCTAGATACACACTTTGTATTATACCTGAGCTCTTCCTTATGTACTACCATATTTCAGAATAGCGAAGGAAAGAATCAAGGCATAATACTTGGTGAATATCAGGACCCAATATGTATCTCAGGTCAGAGGATACGATGATATTCGCCTTTATTCAAGATAACATGTGATCAACCACAAAGGCTCCATACAGTAAATCTTGAGAGCGGGTCTTCCAATATTTGTATCCCACAAATATCTATGAACCTTGGTAGCAACCTTGCCCCACATTCATTCCGTGAATGTTTACCAATCCAAGTTCATAATAGTCTAAACCTCACACTCATTCCCACAAATGTGATCGACTACGAAATTTAGAATAATAGCTTATTCATGGATAAAATATGCAAAATAGGAACTTAACTCAAAATAAATTAAACCATAATTATATTAATGAGTTTGAATCATTTCGTTCCGTTACAATACTTAAAACAGATCATGACCAATCACTAGAATATCGAAGCCCTAATGCACAAACATGTCCTTCATGTTTTGCTCCATGTAAGAGCTTCGTGAGTGGATCCGCTATATTAAGATCTGTGTGAACTTTGCGAATACATATCTTTCCCTTTTCAACTTCATCCCTAATGTAGTTGAATCTCCGCTCAATGTGACGGGTCTTTTGGTGAGCACGGGGTTCCTTGATTTGAGCAATCGCACCCTCGTTGTCACAAAAGATCTCAAGAGGGTCTTGAATGGTAGGGACCACTCCTAAGTTGTCGATAAATTTCTTCATCCATGCAGCTTCCTGAGCTGCCAATGAGGCGGCAATGTACTCTGACTCTGTAGTGGATAATGCAACAACATCTTGTTTTGAACTCTTCCAAGAGACCGCACCTCCATTTAATGTAAAGACATAACCGGATTATGATCGAGAATCATCTCGATCAGTTTGGAAGCTCGCGTCCACGTAACCTTTTACAGCGAGTTCCTCCTCACCAGGCCCGTATATAAGAAACATATCCTTAGTCCTCCTAAGGTATTTCAATATACTTTTAACAGCAATCCAATGACTGTTTCCTGGGTTATTCTGGTATCTACTTGTTAAGCTAAGAGCGCATGACACATCCGGTCTAGTACATATCATTGCATACATGATTGACCCAATAGCAGACGCGTATGGGACATTCTTCATTCTCTCCTGTTCATCTTTTGTGGTTCTTTTGTGGTGGGGCACTGAGATGAACTGAGAAGTGTTCCTCTTTGAATAGGTACCAAACCACTCTTAGAGTCCTCCATCTTGAACCTTTTCAAGACTTTTTCAATGTATGCACTTTGATTCAAACCTATCAATTTCTTGGATCTATCCCTGTAGATCCCAATCCCCAATATGTATTTTGCTTCTCCAATATCCTTAATGGAGAAGCAGCTACTTAGCCAAGCCTTAACTCCTTGCATTTGCGGAATATCATTTCCAAATAATAATATATCATCCACATATAGTACAAGGAACATGATAGTGCTCCCACTAGCTTTCTTGTATACACAAGCTTCGTCACCATTTTTAATGAAGCCAAATTTCTTGGCTTCCTCATTAAAATGATGATTCCACATTCTTGAAGCTTGTTTTAGTCCGTAGATTGACTTCTTTAGTTTACATACTTTGTCAGGATGCTTTGGATCAACAAAACCTTTAGGCTGAACCATATAGACATCTTCCTCAAGATATCCATTTAGGAAAGCAGTTTTGACATCCATTTGCCATATCTCATAATCATAATGTGCAGCAATGGCAAATAATATCCTGATAGACTTTAGCATTGCTACAGGTGAAAAAGTTTCATCATAATCAACCCCTTAAGTTTGAGTGAAACCTTTTGCTACAAGTCTAGCTTTGTATGTATCTAAGTTTCCATGTATGTCGGTTTTCTTCTTGAAAATCCATTTACAATCAACTAACTTGGAGCTAGTAGGTTGTATAACCAATTCCCAAACTTGGTTGTCATACATGGATTGCATTTCAGCTTTCATGGCTTCCTGCCATTTATCTTTATCAATCCGTGATAAAGCATCTTGGTAGTTTGTTGGTTCATCCAAATCAACCGTATAGCAACCATCCACGAGAAATCCATATCTCTCAGGAGGATTACTAATCCTACCAGATCTACGAACGTTTTGTATACTTTGATCACACATGTGATCATTCTCAACATTTTCATGTTGAGTGCTTGTGTCAACCAATTGTGTATCATCTACTTGATCTTGAACCTCTTCAAGATCTATCTTCCTTTCACTATTACCTTCCATAAGGAACTTAGTTTCAAGGAATTCAGCCTTCCGAGCAACAAATACATTCTGCTCGGATGGATCATAGAAATAGTATCCCATATCATCCTTGGGATATCCTATGAAGATACACTTCGTGGATCGAGCATTCAACTTATTAGGGACGTAACGCTTAGGGTAAGCTTCACATCCCCATACCTTTAAGTATGATAGATATGGAGGTTTTCCAAACCGCATCTCATGAGGAGTTCGTTCCACTTTCTTGGTTGGGGCCATATTTAGAATACGAGCCACGGAGCTTAGACAATAACCCCAAAATGATAGAGGTAACGAGCTTCTTGCCATCATAGATCGAACCATATCCATTAGGGTTCGGTTTCTCCTCTCGGACACTCCATTAAGCTGGGGTGTACCGGGTGGAGTAAGTTGTGAGATAATCCCACAATTTCTAAGATGATCCTGGAAGGCATCGCTGAGGTATTCACCTCCTCTATCGGTACGAAGTACCTTAATTGTCTTGTTGAGTTGATTTTGTACATCGTTTTGATATTCTTTGAATGCTTCAAAAGTTTCATCCTTGTGTCTTAATAAGTAGACATATCCGAAACGACTGAAGTCATCTGTAACGACCCTGGTTTTTCCTACGTTATTTATTAATAATTATTATTATTAATACGCTTGATTAAACGAATGTATGTTATTACATTTACATGTTGCTTTAATTGCCCGTACTTGAACTTTAAATGCCCGAAACGTCTTTGTGACACCCGGAACTTGCACGAATAATATTTTAAGATATTATTTACATCCATGATTAATTTTATTAATCATTTTAATTAACTAAGGTGATAGGTTAATTACTTGGGCTTTATTTGGTTTAACTTGGGATTTATTGAACTTGGGCTTTAATTAATGAAGTGGACTCTTGACTTGGGCTTCCAAGCCCACCCTACTTATATTAGCGGACCTTTAGCCCATTCTTTTAAGTGTAAGTAATACTTGAACTCAAACTAGGTAGTTAACTTGCAAATGGAATCTAGTTGCCATAATCCCCATGTAACCCCATTCTTTAACCAACTTTAAGCCTCTTTACATGCAATTATCCAACAAACCAAGACCTCCCCTTGACCCACCTGCAGGCCGTCGGTTTGGGGGGGCTTCAAAGGAGTCCACACTTCATATTTTGCATTACTAGTTCACTTGTTATCCCTCACTCAAACACACACACAAAACTTGCTTCATTCTCTCTCAAATTCTCTCTTGTTCTTGTAAGTTAACTTGAAGTTTTTCTTCTTCTTTTTCCTTGTGAAAACCGAACCCAAATGATACATAGATCATCATCATCTTTTGTTATTACTTGATTGTTTGTTGTAATTGTTACTTGTCATTGTTAAAGATCAAACTTAGTAGTTTGTATCTCATGTAATCTTGCTACTTCCATTATGTTTAAGGAAGTCATGAACAAAGGATCTAAGTTCTTTCATAACTTATGGTTCTACTCTACTTGTTTTCAAGATTTAAAGTTTATAATCTTTATAATTGTTACTTGTGTTCTTGTTTGTTGTATGTTACTAGAATACCACCTTCATGGTTGGTTTAGGCTTATCATTCATTTTCTTTATTTCTTATTGTTAGTTGCTTACTACACATTTGAACAAGGACATGAAACCAACAAGAGCTTACACTTTGGTGCAAGTATCATGGATCCAACACTTGGTTGTGATCTTTCTTAGTGTTCATGAACTTGTTCATAAACTTACATGTAACCTTGGTCATGATTACTAGTTAATCTTGATCTTATATTTCTTGGATCTAACTTGTTAGTTCAAGAACAACACTTTAAACTCTCTAACTTGTGTTGATTTGACTTAAGAACTATAGATCTAAACTTTTGAGTCTTGAATCTTCAAGATCTAACTAAGAACTATGCTCTACAAGCTAAGATCTTGCTTACTTAAGTTCAATTCAAGTTTGTAACTTATTATTGTTTTAAAGTTCATGTGTGTGTAGATCTAGGACTTGATGTAACTTGGTTCATCAAATTCATGTCTTAGACTTGCACTAAGGTTATGATGGACAAATCTTGGTTAAAATGATGTATACACATCCATGAGTTGTACACTTGAAGCTATACGCATCAAGAATGAGAACCGTGATGAACATCAAGCACCGAGACAACCGGAACTCTCCAAAACCCACTGTTCTGTCCAAAACCTACTGACCTGATGCTTCTGGAACAGACCAGTAGACCTGGGCTGTTCTAACCTTGATTTTTAGATAGAACTTTTCGAGTAGATAACTTTTCATATAGGACTCGTCTTAATCCGAGTTACGGTTTAGGATTTATGGCCCTCCGATCGTTACCATGTCCTTTAACGTTGTGCAGAAATTTCTGACCTACTCGAACTTAGACCGTCGCCACGGTCAAACCAAGACGAGTTTGCTTCTGTAAATTTTACCACACTTAAGGGACTCATAGACGGAGCCATGACCACTGGTCTCACCTTAATTCAGTAAGGGTAGAGACCGTGGCGACTGACCGAAGTCAGCCTTTGTTTTAAACGACTTTCATAAACGAGTCTTACTTGTTACCTTTTGTTTAATGATGATTGATGATGACCCTTATGACCTTAATTACGTACTTGTAAACCTTTTGAGACGACTTATTGACTTAGTGCTATTTGACTTAGGTTGAGGACGTTTGGACCGTTACTTGCACACCACTTTCCGACTACTACCTTACCGTTACTACTAATCATTGTGAGTTATAGCATTCCCTTTTTACTTTAACTTATTTTGGGAACTGAGAATGCATGCGGATTTTATGTTTTACATACTAGGCACGAGTACTTAAACTTTATATATGTGTGGGTTATATAACGGCAGAAACATTCCCTTTAGCTCGGTAACGCTTAATCATTGGTTTTTGAACCGTGAACGCGAATCTTAGATATGGATCCATAGGGTTTGACATCCCCACTCGGGCTAGTAGCGCTAGCATTTAACGAGTGTTTAATACTTCGAGGTTATACGCACTTGCCAAGTGCACTTTAAGGGGGTACATTAAACGTTAAGTTAGTTACCGGGTGCCCACGGTTAAGCATATACTTTTACATACTTTTGAAACGCTCGTTGTAGCACTGAAATCTCGTGGCCTACTTACATTACTGTTATACTTAAACTATAGCTCACCAACCTTTGTGTTGACCTTTTTAAGCATGTATTTTCTCAGGTGCTTGAAGTCGCTTCCGCTATCTTACTAGTCGTGCTGTAGAACCCGCTGCCCAGTGTTGTTATCGCATGACTACTTATGTTGCATTCAAACTTTTTACTTATGAACTTATGTTATGTAACGACCATTATGGTCACGTACACTTATTTAATGCTTCTACTCAGTGAAGCATACTTTGATTTGTAAAACAATTGACGTATGTTATGACGTCACTTTTATTAATGAATGCAAACTCTGTTTTGAAAACGCATATAGTACTTAACCTTGTAATGATCCTGTTGATGATGGTCCGTACATGATGATTTAGTACGGGGCGTCACATTTGGTATCAGAGCATTGGTTGTAGGGAATTAGGATGCATTAGTGAGTCTAAGACCAACCCGAGTAGGATTCACTAATAGGGCTAATCTACAACTTGTTAGTTTACTTGTTTCCGCTGAACTTACTGCATGCTGCTGCTTACTGTTACTGCTATATGCCGTATGCTACTACGTGGTATCACTACTGCATGCTATTACTTGCTTTCGATTTCATGCTAGTTTCGTATGATTACTGATATTGCCATGCTACTTATTGTTATACATGATTTAAACTGTTGGCCTATTATTTGCTTGCTTTATGACATACTGACATGGAAAATTTATTTTTCCTTGATCAGATGTCGGACGTTCCACCTACTGACATCCCGAGCGGCTCAGGCCCCGTTGTTCCACCCACTGCTGCACCTGTTGCTGCTGCTGCTGCTGTCGACATTCCGGCCCCGACACCCACTGGCGACCCCGGCGCCTCTAGTTCTGGAGCTAGCTCTAGTGTGCCTATCCCGGCGTCTTCTTCCAGACCCCCGAGGCAACTGGCTCGCATTGGTGGCATGGAGATCCCCGCGGAGTTCGGGGAAGGTCCCTTCCGTAATCACTGGCGCACACCTTGCCGACGCACTGCCGACGGCCACTTAGCCGTGATTACGCCAGGCCGACACCGACAGATGTTGGCCGCTTTCGGATATGTTGAGCCACCCGCGCCACCACCGCATGATTCAGACGACGGTTCTTCCACCGATGCTTCTTCAGACGACACCTCATCTGACGACTCCAGTGATGAGGAGGATCACGCTGACCGACCGATTCAGGCACCTTCTACCCCGCCGAAGAAGCGGTATCGCTTCGCTGGCATAATTCCTGGTCGTACTGTCACTGACGCTTATGGTCGGCGTCGTAGGATCACTGCTCGTAAACGGCTGGTGCCGTACCCCGCCGACCCACAGATATTACCATCTCCACCCAGAGCCGGACCATCCACTTCAGCACCACCGGCTCTACCTGCACCGCCAGCACCACCTGCCCCACCATCTTCCTCTAATGAGGAAATGAGGCGGGAGATTGAGATTCTCCAGACTCGAGTTACTGAGCTCGAGGAGCAGTTGGCTCATGTTTTGGACATCTTGTACCCACCATCGCCGTAGGACTTTGTACTAGATTCTGTATTGTAATCTCTTTTGTAATTTCATATTTCACTTATGTAATGTACGAACTTATTGTAATGTATGAACTGATTATCATTAATGAATGGAATTTGTGTTGCTTACTTCTTGCGTAAGTGTTCTATTTACGTTATCATCTCATGGTTTTGTGGTACTTACATCTGCTTGCGTTATTTAATCAACATGTGTTGTGCTGTTTTCATGTTGGTTGTTATATAATGTACTATTATTATTTGCATAATGGATTTTGACTTAAGTCAAAATGTTTGTATAGAACATCATGGCCAACGGGAGGTCTACCCCTACCGCGGCACAAATTGAGGAAATGATTAACGAGCGAGTCGCTGCTGCACTAGCTGAAAGACAACCCCAAGCTCCACCACCACCGCCTGTCAATCCACCTGTCGTCCGAGATGGGTGTACTTACAAGGAATTTCAAAGCTGCAAGCCACACTACTTCAGTGGCACTGAGGGACCCGTCGGTCTCACCAGATGGTTCGAAAAGTTGGAATCGGTATTCAGGGTTAGCAATTGTTCTGAGGCTAACAAAACGAAATTTGCATCTTGCACACTTTCTGATGGCGCGCTTACATGGTGGAATACCATGGCCCAAGCGCAAGGAATTGATGAGGCGTATGCTACGCCTTGGGAAGAATTTAAATGTGCTATGATCGAGGAATACTGTCCGAGAACCGAGATTCAAAAGATGGAAATCGAATTTATGCAATTGAAAACCGTAGGGAACGACCTTAACAGCTACAACCGTAGGTTTTTGGAATTGGCTCTTATGTGTCCAACCATGGTCACCCCCGAATTTAAGCGTTTGGAGAAATACTTCTCGGGACTTCCTAAGTCCATCAAGGGTAATGTTACCTCATCCAAGCCACCAAGTGTTCCCGAAGCAATGCGCATGGCGCATACTCTCTTGAATCAAATCATCCTTGACGAGCCGGAGAAGGCTAAGTTTGAAACTGTTAGCGGTGAAAAGAGGAAATGGGACAACAACCACAACAACAACAGGGGTAGGAACTATGATCAAAACCCGGCAAAGCGACATGAAGGGTTTAGGCAAAACAACAACATGCACAACAACAACACCAACCCCAACAACAACAACCGCACCAATCCGAACTACAAAGGAACCTTACCACAATGCAATAGGTGCTACAAGCACCACACTGGGTATTGCAATGTTATCTGTGAGAAGTGCCAACGATCTGGACATGTTGGCAAGGATTGCAAGGTTACCACTTTGAACGTGAAGCCAAACCACAACAACAATGGGCCTAAGAAGTGTTATGAATGTGGAAAGACGGGCCATTTCAGAAACGAGTGTCCTAACAAGCGTAAGGATGGCGGACCACCACGTGCTAGAGCCTTCAATGTTAATGCAAGAGATGCACGCGACAACCCCGACTTGGTAACAGGTATATTCAAAATCAACAAACTTTTAGCTTCTGTCCTATTCGATACTGGTGCCGATAGGAGCTATGTGTGTAGACATTTTTGTGATAAGTTAGATTGGTCGTTAGTTCCTTTGAAGGAAAGTATGCTTGTCGAGGTTGCCAATGGAAAACTTGAAAAGGTTGACCATATTAGTCGTGGAGCTATTATCAACATAGCTGGTGCAGATTTCGAAATTGATTTGATACCTATCAAACTGGGAAGTTTTGACGTGATCGTCGGTATGGATTGGTTGAGCAAGATAAAGGCCGATGTTATCTGTGGAGATAAAGCACTTCGCATACCACAAGGAGATGGCGAACCACTGGTTATCTATGGAGAGAGATGTACCTCGAAGTTGAACCTCATTAGTTGCGTGAAAGCGCAAAAGATTATGAAGAAGGGACGCTTTGCTGTCCTAGCACATGTGAAAGCGGTAGAAACTGAGATGAAGAACGTGAACGACGTTCGAATTGTGAACGAATTTTCTGATGTCTTCCCAGAGGAATTGCCTGGATTACCGCCGCAGAGAGCAGTAGAGTTTCAGATTGACTTAGTGCCAGGAGCTGCACCTGTAGCTCGCGCACCTTATAGACTCGCACCTTCCGAGATGCAAGAATTACAGAGTCAACTACAAGAACTATTAGATCGAGGGTTTATCCAACCAAGCTTCTCGCCTTGGGGCGCACCTGTGTTGTTTGTAAAGAAGAAGGATGGATCCTTCCGTATGTGTATCGACTACCGTGAACTCAACAAATTGACTATCAAGAATCAATATCCTCTTCCACGAATTGATGATCTTTTTGATCAACTACAAGGATCGAGCGTTTATTCAAAGATCGATTTGCGATCCGGATATCACCAGCTGAGGGTGAAGGAAAGTGACGTGATGAAAACTGCATTCAGGACCCGTTATGGTCATTATGAGTTCCTCGTGATGCCATTCGGTTTGACAAATGCACCTGCCGTGTTCATGGATCTCATGAATCGTGTCTGCAAGCCTTACTTGGATAAGTTTGTTATCGTCTTCATAGATGATATCCTCATCTACTCTAAGAGCGAAGAAGAACATGAGCAACACCTTCGGCTAGTGCTTGAACTCTTAAGACAAGAGCAACTTTATGCCAAATTCTCCAAGTGCGAATTTTGGTTGAAGGAAGTACAGTTTTTGGGTCATGTTGTGAGCGACCAGGGTATCAAAGTTGATCCCGCCAAGATTGAAGCCATCAGCAAGTGGGAGACCCCCACTACTCCAACGCATATTCGCCAATTTCTAGGTCTCGCCGGTTATTATCGAAGGTTTATCGAAGGATTTTCTCTGATTGCGCGTCCTTTGACCGCACTGACTCACAAGGGCAAGAAGTTCATTTGGGAACCCACACACGAATCAGCATTCCAAATTTTGAAGAAGAAGTTAACCTCCGCACCTATCCTATCACTTCCTGAAGGCAGTGACGACTTTGTTGTTTATTGCGATGCATCGAAGAGTGGTTTTGGTTGTGTATTGATGCAACGATCAAAGGTTATTGCCTATGCCTCCCGCCAATTGAAGATTCACGAACGGAACTACACTACACATGATCTTGAACTTGGAGCCGTTGTCTTTGCACTCAAATTGTGGAGACATTATTTGTATGGAACTAAGAGCACTATCTTCACCGATCACAAGAGTCTCCAACACATCTTCGATCAGAAGCAATTGAATATGAGACAGCGTCGATGGATCGAGACGCTCAACGACTACGATTGTGAACTCCGTTATCACCCTGGCAAGGCCAATGTTGTAGCTGACGCTTTAAGCCGAAAGGAGAGGACGGCACCTCTCCGTGTTAGGGCTCTGAACATCACCATCCATTCGAACCTCAACAACCAGATCAGAGTAGCCCAAGTTGAGGCTCTCAAGGAGGAGAACATATCTCACGAGCATTTGAACATACTTGTCTCTCGATTCGAGGTTAGAGAGTCTGGACTCCGATGTTATGCCGGAAGAATTTGGGTACCTTACTATGGAGATCTACGAAGCCTGATACTTGATGAAGCACACAAATCGAGATATTCGATTCACCCCGGTGCAGGTAAGATGTACCACGACCTTAAAGAACAGTATTGGTGGCCGAATCTTAAGAAGGACGTTGCGACTTATGTTGGTAAGTGTTTGACTTGCTCGAAGGTTAAAGCCGAGCATCAGAGACCTTCTGGGTTACTTCAACAGCCGGAAATCCCACAATGGAAGTGGGAAAGGATCACAATGGATTTCATTACTAAGCTGCCGAAGACGGTGGGCGGATGCGATACTATTTGGGTTATTGTTGACCGCCTCACCAAATCTGCACACTTCCTAGCGATGAAGGAAACTGATACAATGGAAAGACTTGCTCAGCTGTACATCAAAGAGGTTGTATCTCGTCATGGTGTACCTTTATCAATCATCTCCGATCGCGATCCCCGTTTTGCTTCCAGATTTTGGCGTTCTTTGCAAGAAGCCATGGGAACTCGTCTTGACATGAGTACTGCTTATCATCCTCAGACTGACGGGCAAAGTGAACGAACGATTCAGACCTTGGAGGACATGCTGCGTGCATGTGTCATCGATTTTGGAAAGGCCTGGGAAAGGCATTTGCCACTCGCCGAATTCTCGTACAACAACAGTTATCACTCAAGCATTAATGCTGCACCTTTTGAAGCATTGTATGGTCGTAAGTGCCGATCTCCTCTTTGTTGGGCCGAGCTAGGTGAAGTGCAACTCACCGGGCCCGAGATAGTCCATGAAACCTCGGAAAAGATTGCTCAGATTCAAAACAGACTTAAGACTGCCCGTGATCGCCAAAAGAGCTATGCCGATCTTAAACGGAAAGACTTTGAATTTAATGTTGGTGATCGTGTAATGTTGAAGGTTGCACCTTGGAAGGGTGTGATCCGTTTTGGAAAACGTGGAAAGTTGAACCCACGATACATTGGTCCTTTCGAGATCTTGGAACGTGTTGCACCAGTTGCATACCGTTTGGATCTACCAGCACAATTGAGCTCAGTTCATCCTACCTTCCATGTGTCAAACTTGAAGAAGTGTCTTGCTGCACCCGAACTCATCATACCATTGGAAGAACTTACTATCGATGACAAACTCCACTTCGTGGAGGAACCTGTTGAGATTATGGATCGTGAGATCAAAACTTTGAAACGCAACAAGATTCCGATTGTACGAGTACGATGGAATGCCAAACGAGGACCTGAGTTTACTTGGGAACGAGAGGATCAAATGATGCGGAAATATCCTCATCTTTTCCCGACTCCTCCATCTACTTCAGCTTAAATTTCGGGACGAAATTTTCTTTAACAGGTGGGTAATGTAACGACCCTGGTTTTTCCTACGTTATTTATTAATAATTATTATTATTAATACGCTTGATTAAACGAATGTATGTTATTACATTTACATGTTGCTTTAATTGCCCGTACTTGAACTTTAAATGCCCGAAACGTCTTTGTGACACCCGGAACTTGCACGAATAATATTTTAAGATATTATTTACATCCATGATTAATTTTATTAATCATTTTAATTAACTAAGGTGATAGGTTAATTACTTGGGCTTTATTTGGTTTAACTTGGGATTTATTGAACTTGGGCTTTAATTAATGAAGTGGACTCTTGACTTGGGCTTCCAAGCCCACCCTACTTATATTAGCGGACCTTTAGCCCATTCTTTTAAGTGTAAGTAATACTTGAACTCAAACTAGGTAGTTAACTTGCAAATGGAATCTAGTTGCCATAATCCCCATGTAACCCCATTCTTTAACCAACTTTAAGCCTCTTTACATGCAATTATCCAACAAACCAAGACCTCCCCTTGACCCACCTGCAGGCCGTCGGTTTGGGGGGGCTTCAAAGGAGTCCACACTTCATATTTTGCATTACTAGTTCACTTGTTATCCCTCACTCAAACACACACACAAAACTTGCTTCATTCTCTCTCAAATTCTCTCTTGTTCTTGTAAGTTAACTTGAAGTTTTTCTTCTTCTTTTTCCTTGTGAAAACCGAACCCAAATGATACATAGATCATCATCATCTTTTGTTATTACTTGATTGTTTGTTGTAATTGTTACTTGTCATTGTTAAAGATCAAACTTAGTAGTTTGTATCTCATGTAATCTTGCTACTTCCATTATGTTTAAGGAAGTCATGAACAAAGGATCTAAGTTCTTTCATAACTTATGGTTCTACTCTACTTGTTTTCAAGATTTAAAGTTTATAATCTTTATAATTGTTACTTGTGTTCTTGTTTGTTGTATGTTACTAGAATACCACCTTCATGGTTGGTTTAGGCTTATCATTCATTTTCTTTATTTCTTATTGTTAGTTGCTTACTACACATTTGAACAAGGACATGAAACCAACAAGAGCTTACACTTTGGTGCAAGTATCATGGATCCAACACTTGGTTGTGATCTTTCTTAGTGTTCATGAACTTGTTCATAAACTTACATGTAACCTTGGTCATGATTACTAGTTAATCTTGATCTTATATTTCTTGGATCTAACTTGTTAGTTCAAGAACAACACTTTAAACTCTCTAACTTGTGTTGATTTGACTTAAGAACTATAGATCTAAACTTTTGAGTCTTGAATCTTCAAGATCTAACTAAGAACTATGCTCTACAAGCTAAGATCTTGCTTACTTAAGTTCAATTCAAGTTTGTAACTTATTATTGTTTTAAAGTTCATGTGTGTGTAGATCTAGGACTTGATGTAACTTGGTTCATCAAATTCATGTCTTAGACTTGCACTAAGGTTATGATGGACAAATCTTGGTTAAAATGATGTATACACATCCATGAGTTGTACACTTGAAGCTATACGCATCAAGAATGAGAACCGTGATGAACATCAAGCACCGAGACAACCGGAACTCTCCAAAACCCACTGTTCTGTCCAAAACCTACTGACCTGATGCTTCTGGAACAGACCAGTAGACCTGGGATGTTCTAACCTTGATTTTTAGATAGAACTTTTCGAGTAGATAACTTTTCATATAGGACTCGTCTTAATCCGAGTTACGGTTTAGGATTTATGGCCCTCCGATCGTTACCATGTCCTTTAACGTTGTGCAGAAATTTCTGACCTACTCGCACTTAGACCGTCGCCACGGTCAAACCAAGACGAGTTTGCTTCTGTAAATTTTACCACACTTAAGGGACTCATATACGGAGCCATGACCACTGGTCTCACCTTAATTCAGTAAGGGTAGAGACCGTGGCGACTGACCGAAGTCAGCCTTTGTTTTAAACGACTTTCATAAACGAGTCTTACTTGTTACCTTTTGTTTAATGATGATTGATGATGACCCTTATGACCTTAATTACGTACTTGTAAACCTTTTGAGACGACTTATTGACTTAGTGCTATTTGACTTAGGTTGAGGACGTTTGGACCGTTACTTGCACACCACTTTCCGACTACTACCTTACCGTTACTACTAATCATTGTGAGTTATAGCATTCCCTTTTTACTTTAACTTATTTTGGGAACTGAGAATGCATGCGGATTTTATGTTTTACATACTAGGCACGAGTACTTAAACTTTATATATGTGTGGGTTATATAACGGCAGAAACATTCCCTTTAGCTCGGTAACGTTTAATCATTGGTTTTTGAACCGTGAACGCGAATCTTAGATATGGATCCATAGGGTTTGACATCCCCACTCGGGCTAGTAGCGCTAGCATTTAACGAGTGTTTAATACTTCGAGGTTATACGCACTTGCCAAGTGCACTTTAAGGGGGTACATTAAACGTTAAGTTAGTTACCGGGTGCCCACGGTTAAGCATATACTTTTACATACTTTTGAAACGCTCGTTGTAGCACTGAAATCTCGTGGCCTACTTACATTACTGTTATACTTAAACTATAGCTCACCAACCTTTGTGTTGACCTTTTTAAGCATGTATTTTCTCAGGTGCTTGAAGTCGCTTCCGCTATCTTACTAGTCGTGCTGTAGAACCCGCTGCCCAGTGTTGTTATCGCATGACTACTTATGTTGCATTCAAACTTTTTACTTATGAACTTATGTTATGTAACGACCATTATGGTCACGTACACTTATTTAATGCTTCTACTCAGTGAAGCATACTTTGATTTGTAAAACAATTGACGTATGTTATGACGTCACTTTTATTAATGAATGCAAACTCTGTTTTGAAAACGCATATAGTACTTAACCTTGTAATGATCCTGTTGATGATGGTCCGTACATGATGATTTAGTACGGGGCGTCACATTTGGTATCAGAGCATTGGTTGTAGGGAATTAGGATGCATTAGTGAGTCTAAGACCAACCCGAGTAGGATTCACTAATAGGGCTAATCTACAACTTGTTAGTTTACTTGTTTCCGCTGAACTTACTGCATGCTGCTGCTTACTGTTACTGCTATATGCCGTATGCTACTACGTGGTATCACTACTGCATGCTATTACTTGCTTTCGATTTCATGCTAGTTTCGTACGATTACTGATATTGCCATGCTACTTATTGTTATACATGATTTAAAC
This sequence comes from Rutidosis leptorrhynchoides, assembly GCF_046630445.1. Classification (NCBI taxonomy): domain Eukaryota; kingdom Viridiplantae; phylum Streptophyta; class Magnoliopsida; order Asterales; family Asteraceae; genus Rutidosis; species Rutidosis leptorrhynchoides. The sequence goes on from NC_092336.1 coordinate 423,735,594, forward strand.
TGTTGGCCTATTATTTGCTTGCTTTATGACATACTGACATGGAAAATTTATTTTTCCTTGATCAGATGTCGGACGTTCCACCTACTGACATCCCGAGCGGCTCAGGCCCCGTTGTTCCACCCACTGCTGCACCTGTTGCTGCTGCTGCTGCTGTCGACATTCCGGCCCCGACACCCACTGGCGACCCCGGCGCCTCTAGTTCTGGAGCTAGCTCTAGTGTGCCTATCCCGGCGTCTTCTTCCAGACCCCCGAGGCAACTGGCTCGCATTGGTGGCATGGAGATCCCCGCGGAGTTCGGGGAAGGTCCCTTCCGTAATCACTGGCGCACACCTTGCCGACGCACTGCCGACGGCCGCTTAGCCGTGATTACGCCAGGCCGACACCGACAGATGTTGGCCGCTTTCGGATATGTTGAGCCACCCGCGCCACCACCGCATGATTCAGACGACGGTTCTTCCACCGATGCTTCTTCAGACGACACCTCATCTGACGACTCCAGTGATGAGGAGGATCACGCTGACCGACCGATTCAGGCACCTTCTACCCCGCCGAAGAAGCGGTATCGCTTCGCTGGCATAATTCCTGGTCGTACTGTCACTGACGCTTATGGTCGGCGTCGTAGGATCACTGCTCGTAAACGGCTGGTGCCGTACCCCGCCGACCCACAGATATTACCATCTCCACCCAGAGCCGGACCATCCACTTCAGCACCACCGGCTCCACCTGCACCGCCAGCACCACCTGCCCCACCATCTTCCTCTAATGAGGAAATGAGGCGGGAGATTGAGATTCTCCAGACTCGAGTTACTGAGCTCGAGGAGCAGTTGGCTCATGTTTTGGACATCTTGTACCCACCATCGCCGTAGGACTTTGTACTAGATTCTGTATTGTAATCTCTTTTGTAATTTCATATTTCACTTATGTAATGTACGAACTTATTGTAATGTATGAACTGATTATCATTAATGAATGGAATTTGTGTTGCTTACTTCTTGCGTAAGTGTTCTATTTACGTTATCATCTCATGGTTTTGTGGTACTTACATCTGCTTGCGTTATTTAATCAACATGTGTTGTGCTGTTTTCATGTTGGTTGTTATATAATGTACTATTATTATTTGCATAATGGATTTTGACTTAAGTCAAAATGTTTGTATAGAACATCATGGCCAACGGGAGGTCTACCCCTACCGCGGCACAAATTGAGGAAATGATTAACGAGCGAGTCGCTGCTGCACTAGCTGAAAGACAACCCCAAGCTCCACCACCACCGCCTGTCAATCCACCTGTCGTCCGAGATGGGTGTACTTACAAGGAATTTCAAAGCTGCAAGCCACACTACTTCAGTGGCACTGAGGGACCCGTCGGTCTCACCAGATGGTTCGAAAAGTTGGAATCGGTATTCAGGGTTAGCAATTGTTCTGAGGCTAACAAAACGAAATTTGCATCTTGCACACTTTCTGATGGCGCGCTTACATGGTGGAATACCATGGCCCAAGCGCAAGGAATTGATGAGGCGTATGCTACGCCTTGGGAAGAATTTAAATGTGCTATGATCGAGGAATACTGTCCGAGAACCGAGATTCAAAAGATGGAAATCGAATTTATGCAATTGAAAACCGTAGGGAACGACCTTAACAGCTACAACCGTAGGTTTTTGGAATTGGCTCTTATGTGTCCAACCATGGTCACCCCCGAATTTAAGCGTTTGGAGAAATACTTCTCGGGACTTCCTAAGTCCATCAAGGGTAATGTTACCTCATCCAAGCCACCAAGTGTTCCCGAAGCAATGCGCATGGCGCATACTCTCTTGAATCAAATCATCCTTGACGAGCCGGAGAAGGCTAAGTTTGAAACTGTTAGCGGTGAAAAGAGGAAATGGGACAACAACCACAACAACAACAGGGGTAGGAACTATGATCAAAACCCGGCAAAGCGACATGAAGGGTTTAGGCAAAACAACAACATGCACAACAACAACACCAACCCCAACAACAACAACCGCACCAATCCGAACTACAAAGGAACCTTACCACAATGCAATAGGTGCTACAAGCACCACACTGGGTATTGCAATGTTATCTGTGAGAAGTGCCAACGATCTGGACATGTTGGCAAGGATTGCAAGGTTACCACTTTGAACGTGAAGCCAAACCACAACAACAATGGGCCTAAGAAGTGTTATGAATGTGGAAAGACGGGCCATTTCAGAAACGAGTGTCCTAACAAGTGTAAGGATGGCGGACCACCACGTGCTAGAGCCTTCAATGTTAATGCAAGAGATGCACGCGACAACCCCGACTTGGTAACAGGTATATTCAAAATCAACAAACTTTTAGCTTCTGTCCTATTCGATACTGGTGCCGATAGGAGCTATGTGTGTAGACATTTTTGTGATAAGTTAGATTGGTCGTTAGTTCCTTTGAAGGAAAGTATGCTTGTCGAGGTTGCCAATGGAAAACTTGAAAAGGTTGACCATATTAGTCGTGGAGCTATTATCAACATAGCTGGTGCAGATTTCGAAATTGATTTGATACCTATCAAACTGGGAAGTTTTGACGTGATCGTCGGTATGGATTGGTTGAGCAAGATAAAGGCCGATGTTATCTGTGGAGATAAAGCACTTCGCATACCACAAGGAGATGGCGAACCACTGGTTATCTATGGAGAGAGATGTACCTCGAAGTTGAACCTCATTAGTTGCGTGAAAGCGCAAAAGATTATGAAGAAGGGACGCTTTGCTGTCCTAGCACATGTGAAAGCGGTAGAAACTGAGATGAAGAACGTGAACGACGTTCGAATTGTGAACGAATTTTCTGATGTCTTCCCAGAGGAATTGCCTGGATTACCGCCGCAGAGAGCAGTAGAGTTTCAGATTGACTTAGTGCCAGGAGCTGCACCTGTAGCTCGCGCACCTTATAGACTCGCACCTTCCGAGATGCAAGAATTACAGAGTCAACTACAAGAACTATTAGATCGAGGGTTTATCCAACCAAGCTTCTCGCCTTGGGGCGCACCTGTGTTGTTTGTAAAGAAGAAGGATGGATCCTTCCGTATGTGTATCGACTACCGTGAACTCAACAAATTGACTATCAAGAATCAATATCCTCTTCCACGAATTGATGATCTTTTTGATCAACTACAAGGATCGAGCGTTTATTCAAAGATCGATTTGCGATCCGGATATCACCAGCTGAGGGTGAAGGAAAGTGACGTGATGAAAACTGCATTCAGGACCCGTTATGGTCATTATGAGTTCCTCGTGATGCCATTCGGTTTGACAAATGCACCTGCCGTGTTCATGGATCTCATGAATCGTGTCTGCAAGCCTTACTTGGATAAGTTTGTTATCGTCTTCATAGATGATATCCTCATCTACTCTAAGAGCGAAGAAGAACATGAGCAACACCTTCGGCTAGTGCTTGAACTCTTAAGACAAGAGCAACTTTATGCCAAATTCTCCAAGTGCGAATTTTGGTTGAAGGAAGTACAGTTTTTGGGTCATGTTGTGAGCGACCAGGGTATCAAAGTTGATCCCGCCAAGATTGAAGCCATCAGCAAGTGGGAGACCCCCACTACTCCAACGCATATTCGCCAATTTCTAGGTCTCGCCGGTTATTATCGAAGGTTTATCGAAGGATTTTCTCTGATTGCGCGTCCTTTGACCGCACTGACTCACAAGGGCAAGAAGTTCATTTGGGAACCCACACACGAATCAGCATTCCAAATTTTGAAGAAGAAGTTAACCTCCGCACCTATCCTATCACTTCCTGAAGGCAGTGACGACTTTGTTGTTTATTGCGATGCATCGAAGAGTGGTTTTGGTTGTGTATTGATGCAACGATCAAAGGTTATTGCCTATGCCTCCCGCCAATTGAAGATTCACGAACGGAACTACACTACACATGATCTTGAACTTGGAGCCGTTGTCTTTGCACTCAAATTGTGGAGACATTATTTGTATGGAACTAAGAGCACTATCTTCACCGATCACAAGAGTCTCCAGCACATCTTCGATCAGAAGCAATTGAATATGAGACAGCGTCGATGGATCGAGACGCTCAACGACTACGATTGTGAACTCCGTTATCACCCTGGCAAGGCCAATGTTGTAGCTGACGCTTTAAGCCGAAAGGAGAGGACGGCACCTCTCCGTGTTAGGGCTCTGAACATCACCATCCATTCGAACCTCAACAACCAGATCAGAGTAGCCCAAGTTGAGGCTCTCAAGGAGGAGAACATATCTCACGAGCATTTGAACATACTTGTCTCTCGATTCGAGGTTAGAGAGTCTGGACTCCGATGTTATGCCGGAAGAATTTGGGTACCTTACTATGGAGATCTACGAAGCCTGATACTTGATGAAGCACACAAATCGAGATATTCGATTCACCCCGGTGCAGGTAAGATGTACCACGACCTTAAAGAACAGTATTGGTGGCCGAATCTTAAGAAGGACGTTGCGACTTATGTTGGTAAGTGTTTGACTTGCTCGAAGGTTAAAGCCGAGCATCAGAGACCTTCTGGGTTACTTCAACAGCCGGAAATCCCACAATGGAAGTGGGAAAGGATCACAATGGATTTCATTACTAAGCTGCCGAAGACGGTGGGCGGATGCGATACTATTTGGGTTATTGTTGACCGCCTCACCAAATCTGCACACTTCCTAGCGATGAAGGAAACTGATACAATGGAAAGACTTGCTCAGCTGTACATCAAAGAGGTTGTATCTCGTCATGGTGTACCTTTATCAATCATCTCCGATCGCGATCCCCGTTTTGCTTCCAGATTTTGGCGTTCTTTGCAAGAAGCCATGGGAACTCGTCTTGACATGAGTACTGCTTATCATCCTCAGACTGACGGGCAAAGTGAACGAACGATTCAGACCTTGGAGGACATGCTGCGTGCATGTGTCATCGATTTTGGAAAGGCCTGGGAAAGGCATTTGCCACTCGCCGAATTCTCGTACAACAACAGTTATCACTCAAGCATTAATGCTGCACCTTTTGAAGCATTGTATGGTCGTAAGTGCCGATCTCCTCTTTGTTGGGCCGAGCTAGGTGAAGTGCAACTCACCGGGCCCGAGATAGTCCATGAAACCTCGGAAAAGATTGCTCAGATTCAAAACAGACTTAAGACTGCCCGTGATCGCCAAAAGAGCTATGCCGATCTTAAACGGAAAGACTTTGAATTTAATGTTGGTGATCGTGTAATGTTGAAGGTTGCACCTTGGAAGGGTGTGATCCGTTTTGGAAAACGTGGAAAGTTGAACCCACGATACATTGGTCCTTTCGAGATCTTGGAACGTGTTGCACCAGTTGCATACCGTTTGGATCTACCAGCACAATTGAGCTCAGTTCATCCTACCTTCCATGTGTCAAACTTGAAGAAGTGTCTTGCTGCACCCGAACTCATCATACCATTGGAAGAACTTACTATCGATGACAAACTCCACTTCGTGGAGGAACCTGTTGAGATTATGGATCGTGAGATCAAAACTTTGAAACGCAACAAGATTCCGATTGTACGAGTACGATGGAATGCCAAATGAGGACCTGAGTTTACTTGGGAACGAGAGGATCAAATGATGCGGAAATATCCTCATCTTTTCCCGACTCCTCCATCTACTTCAGCTTAAATTTCGGGACGAAATTTTCTTTAACAGGTGGGTAATGTAACGACCCTGGTTTTTCCTACGTTATTTATTAATAATTATTATTATTAATACGCTTGATTAAACGAATGTATGTTATTACATTTACATGTTGCTTTAATTGCCCGTACTTGAACTTTAAATGCCCGAAACGTCTTTGTGACACCCGGAACTTGCACGAATAATATTTTAAGATATTATTTACATCCATGATTAATTTTATTAATCATTTTAATTAACTAAGGTGATAGGTTAATTACTTGGGCTTTATTTGGTTTAACTTGGGATTTATTGAACTTGGGCTTTAATTAATGAAGTGGACTCTTGACTTGGGCTTCCAAGCCCACCCTACTTATATTAGCGGACCTTTAGCCCATTCTTTTAAGTGTAAGTAATACTTGAACTCAAACTAGGTAGTTAACTTGCAAATGGAATCTAGTTGCCATAATCCCCATGTAACCCCATTCTTTAACCAACTTTAAGCCTCTTTACATGCAATTATCCAACAAACCAAGACCTCCCCTTGACCCACCTGCAGGCCGTCGGTTTGGGGGGGCTTCAAAGGAGTCCACACTTCATATTTTGCATTACTAGTTCACTTGTTATCCCTCACTCAAACACACACACAAAACTTGCTTCATTCTCTCTCAAATTCTCTCTTGTTCTTGTAAGTTAACTTGAAGTTTTTCTTCTTCTTTTTCCTTGTGAAAACCGAACCCAAATGATACATAGATCATCATCATCTTTTGTTATTACTTGATTGTTTGTTGTAATTGTTACTTGTCATTGTTAAAGATCAAACTTAGTAGTTTGTATCTCATGTAATCTTGCTACTTCCATTATGTTTAAGGAAGTCATGAACAAAGGATCTAAGTTCTTTCATAACTTATGGTTCTACTCTACTTGTTTTCAAGATTTAAAGTTTATAATCTTTATAATTGTTACTTGTGTTCTTGTTTGTTGTATGTTACTAGAATACCACCTTCATGGTTGGTTTAGGCTTATCATTCATTTTCTTTATTTCTTATTGTTAGTTGCTTACTACACATTTGAACAAGGACATGAAACCAACAAGAGCTTACACTTTGGTGCAAGTATCATGGATCCAACACTTGGTTGTGATCTTTCTTAGTGTTCATGAACTTGTTCATAAACTTACATGTAACCTTGGTCATGATTACTAGTTAATCTTGATCTTATATTTCTTGGATCTAACTTGTTAGTTCAAGAACAACACTTTAAACTCTCTAACTTGTGTTGATTTGACTTAAGAACTATAGATCTAAACTTTTGAGTCTTGAATCTTCAAGATCTAACTAAGAACTATGCTCTACAAGCTAAGATCTTGCTTACTTAAGTTCAATTCAAGTTTGTAACTTATTATTGTTTTAAAGTTCATGTGTGTGTAGATCTAGGACTTGATGTAACTTGGTTCATCAAATTCATGTCTTAGACTTGCACTAAGGTTATGATGGACAAATCTTGGTTAAAATGATGTATACACATCCATGAGTTGTACACTTGAAGCTATACGCATCAAGAATGAGAACCGTGATGAACATCAAGCACCGAGACAACCGGAACTCTCCAAAACCCACTGTTCTGTCCAAAACCTACTGACCTGATGCTTCTGGAACAGACCAGTAGACCTGGGCTGTTCTAACCTTGATTTTTAGATAGAACTTTTCGAGTAGATAACTTTTCATATAGGACTCGTCTTAATCCGAGTTACGGTTTAGGATTTATGGCCCTCCGATCGTTACCATGTCCTTTAACGTTGTGCAGAAATTTCTGACCTACTCGCACTTAGACCGTCGCCACGGTCAAACCAAGACGAGTTTGCTTCTGTAAATTTTACCACACTTAAGGGACTCATAGACGGAGCCATGACCACTGGTCTCACCTTAATTCAGTAAGGGTAGAGACCGTGGCGACTGACCGAAGTCAGCCTTTGTTTTAAACGACTTTCATAAACGAGTCTTACTTGTTACCTTTTGTTTAATGATGATTGATGATGACCCTTATGACCTTAATTACGTACTTGTAAACCTTTTGAGACGACTTATTGACTTAGTGCTATTTGACTTAGGTTGAGGACGTTTGGACCGTTACTTGCACACCACTTTCCGACTACTACCTTACCGTTACTACTAATCATTGTGAGTTATAGCATTCCCTTTTTACTTTAACTTATTTTGGGAACTGAGAATGCATGCGGATTTTATGTTTTACATACTAGGCACGAGTACTTAAACTTTATATATGTGTGGGTTATATAACGGCAGAAACATTCCCTTTAGCTCGGTAACGTTTAATCATTGGTTTTTGAACCGTGAACGCGAATCTTAGATATGGATCCATAGGGTTTGACATCCCCACTCGGGCTAGTAGCGCTAGCATTTAACGAGTGTTTAATACTTCGAGGTTATACGCACTTGCCAAGTGCACTTTAAGGGGGTACATTAAACGTTAAGTTAGTTACCGGGTGCCCACGGTTAAGCATATACTTTTACATACTTTTGAAACGCTCGTTGTAGCACTGAAATCTCGTGGCCTACTTACATTACTGTTATACTTAAACTATAGCTCACCAACCTTTGTGTTGACCTTTTTAAGCATGTATTTTCTCAGGTGCTTGAAGTCGCTTCCGCTATCTTACTAGTCGTGCTGTAGAACCCGCTGCCCAGTGTTGTTATCGCATGACTACTTATGTTGCATTCAAACTTTTTACTTATGAACTTATGTTATGTAACGACCATTATGGTCACGTACACTTATTTAATGCTTCTACTCAGTGAAGCATACTTTGATTTGTAAAACAATTGACGTATGTTATGACGTCACTTTTATTAATGAATGCAAACTCTGTTTTGAAAACGCATATAGTACTTAACCTTGTAATGATCCTGTTGATGATGGTCCGTACATGATGATTTAGTACGGGGCGTCACATCATCAATGAACCAAATAATTTCTCAAGTTAAAATACTTTAGAAAACCGATTTTCTAAAGTTCAAGTGTCGCATATTTACTTAACGAACCAATCGTTAAGATTAAATACTTATAAGGTGTCGGTAAGCTTGTTATTGGGTATGACCCGACTTGGATCATAACATATTAGCCACATTAATTTAATATGTCTCCGGGCATATGAAATACCTTCAGATTAGTGCTTTAAGCCTTTATTAATAGAAAAAAAAGTGTTGTTTATGTATCAATGTTAACTATGTGTTTTCTGAATTTTTAAGTGTTTCCTAAAGGAGAGTAGTTTTACTGTGTGAATTGCGTAAAGTTGAAATCAAATTCAATTAGCTTAGAGTTAAGTGCAAGATAAGATCTAGAAGTTGTTCAGATTGCAGCTGCTAGACAGGTCATTGAGGTTCTTGTGATCCTGTTAGTACTCCAACTAAATTTGTTTCGTATCTATATTGGATAAGCTGTGTTCTTATTTCACTTTGCTACATCGAGTTAGAATCTTGAAAGTTATGCATATATGTACTTCATATTAACTATAATAACTATGAACCTATATTTTAAAAGGTATGTAGGACAGTTATGAAAAGGGTGTTGAAATTTTTACTTTTGATTTTTATAAATCCACTTTTTATTATGCTTTAGTGTATGTACAGTACAATTACATATGCTTTAAAGTAAATGGATTTATCAAAATAATATGTGAAAATATCACTACCCCTATATTGTGTGTATTGATAGGATGATAATTTTTTTATAATATCTCAGTGTATAAACTGAATGCAAGTTGTACGCCAAATCCAACATACTAAAGGAAAGTCAAATATGCACCAAAGTTTTGATCATTTAGGTTGTACCATGTGAATTAAGAAAATGATATTGGTCATTGTAGTTCAAAAGGATAGTTCAGTTTTGCAGTGTGTTGTTGTGTTGGTGGTTCGCTCAAATTTGTATCCTTTGTACTTTAAGAGTTCAGCAACTGAATGTTAAATGTGATACTAAACCTAAGGTATTGTATGTTCTCAATTCATTTATCATGCTTTTGAATAATAACATTGATCTGCTTAAACAATTCATATTGATTTTCAGGGCATGGTTCCAAATCCAAGCTTATGTAATTAAAGGTATGAATGATTTGTTAACTTACAGATGATTTATGTTTGTATATGTATACCGTTGTTATTGTTTTAATATGTAAATATGCAATGACAAGGCTATTGAGGAAGAACTTAAGCTAGATGCATGATGCATATGCTATTTAACACGCCTACTATTTGATTGATTTATTACTAAGTTTTATTGTTTTTAAATGCTAAATTGAGATATTATGTTGATGGTTCAAAGTGTTTCTTCATATATTAATGTTGGCAGTGCTAAATTTGTTTATTGTTGTAGTTCTTTATATGTATTTATGTGGCTATGGTTATGGTTTTGGGTATTTCTGATGAAAATGATTTTGGTTAGAATTACTCAATTGTATAAATGGGACTACCCCATCAAATAATGCTTGAAGTTGGTTTTTAACCATTTGATTGCATGGTTTAATTTTGTTATATGCTCGAGGTTCATTTGTTGATCGTTTTTAACTATTAGGGTTGCATGAAAGTAATTGTTAATAAACTCTTTATTTGCAGGGATTGAAAGTTGGAACATTGAAGCCATTGGTGTAGCTGCTTCTTTATTTTCGTGAGCTAACGATCAAACAAATTGTGGATTTATGATAGAAATTTCATGATATGTACGGAGTATTTCTTTTACATGTACAAACTTATTCAATAATGCATTGTTTCGTCATTGTTAAGTGTATAATGCTATTTTTCTGAGCTACCATACAACGCACGGGCTCTTAAATCTAGTAAATAAATAAATAACAAAACAAAAGATCAAATACAAATTCTCCATAGAGTGAAAAATTTAAATAATAAAAAGAAATCAAACTCATAAGTAACATCTGTGGCTGAGATATTTGCATACCCTTATCGGAAATACAAGTAGCACATGAATAGTAAAATATAGATTGCTAACAACGTTGTGGTAGAGTTTTTTTAACATATGAGAAACTATATTAGTTCGAAGCATAACGTTATAATCACATGACAAACTAATGCTATGGTATAAAGAAAATAACAAGCCAAGATCTAACGGTAATAGAAAAAAGGCAGTCCTAGTAATTCAAAAATCAAAACCATAAGAAGAAACAAACATATTTTTTAGGTACTTGCCTCATTTTACAGCAGTTTCCCATCACCAGTAACCTCTCTTGGGCTTTCGAGTACTAAGAAAACGATCCAACGTCACCAACGCATCTTCAAACTTGCGAATCTTAAGAAAACCCATGATCATTTTCACTTCACTTTCCGAAAATTTAGCCGTTTTCATAATCTGATCCAATAACTTAAACAAAGTATCATCCATTTTCAGGGCACAAAGACCTTCAGCAAGCATATAAATAGCAGAAAACTCGGGTATATAACCTTTTGAAGTCATCTCAAACACAAAGTCAACTGCTTGACCAATTGGCCCTCCACCCGAACACAACCCTTTCGAAACAATCTTATACGACACCTCATCAGGCGTACACCCCTTTTGTTCCATTTCTCTAAAAAGCTCAATTGCAGCATCAGCACCCCGTTTTTTAAACAACGTTTGAATAACGGGATTATACGCGTGTGGTCCCACAACCATATTGTCTTTTAACTGAATACTTCTTAACAACCTACAAGCAACATCGATCCGTCCTGCTTTACACAACCCTTGAATTAACGTCCCGTAAGTGACTATATCGGGCTCACATTCATTTGTAACCATAACTTGAACGATATCCGTTGCTTTTTTAATATCACCCGTTTTACAAAAATGAGAAAGAAGGGAATTATAAGTGAACTTATCGGGCTTAACTCCTTCAATGATCATCTGGTCCATAAGCATAGCTGCCTCTTCGGCCCGTCTGTTTTTGCAAAGACCGTCTATAAGCGTGTTATAAGTCACCACGTTTCTTGAAATCCCTAAAAGCTCCATTCGATCGAAAATCTCACCCGCTTCTTCGACTTTCTTGTTTTTACAAAACCCGTCAATAAGAGTATTGTATGTTATCACACTACGCGGGCAATCACTTGATTCCATTTCTTTAAGTAATTTCAAAGCGGAATCAAGTTTACCTTTGGTACAGTACCAGTCGATTAACATATTGTAAGTAAACTCGTCTGGTTGACAACCTTTGCTTTTCATTTCATTGAATACTTGAAGCGCGTTTTCAAATTTGCCAGATAAGCAAAGACCTTGAATAAGAGAATTAAACGTACAAACATCGGGCGAAATTCCTTTACTAGTCAAAACAAGAGCGAGTTGAGAGGCTGCTTCAACTTGGTTTTCTTTACACAAACCACTAATTATAGTGTTGTATGTGACCGTATTAGGCGAAACGTCCCGTTCAATCATTTGATCAAGGATTTCATTCGCCCCATCAACGTTACCAATTTTACACAATCCAGATATCACTGTGTTGTACGTATACACATCCGGATCAAAACCCTCTTGAAGCATTACATCCAAAATCTCTAAAGCTTGTTTTACATGCCCTGCTTTACATAAACCATTAACCAAAGTATTAAACGTATATCGATCAGGACAAAATCCCTCTTTTGACATCTCTTGAACAAAACTTAAAGCTTCTGAAACTTGACCAATTTTGCAAAATCCATGAATCAAAGTGTTAACCGTCACATTCGTTACTTGACAGTTAGCCGATACCATTTGTTCCCTCATTCTTATGGAACCATCTAAATTCCCTTCCTCAATGTAACCGTGCATCAGGGTCGTATATGTCTTTTCATCAGGTACTAATCCATGGCTAGGCATTTCTTCCATAAACAATATTGCAAGCCTCATTTGGTGAGCTTTACAAAGAGCCTTTATCAAGATGTTAAACGTTGCAACGTCTCGTTTAATTCCTTTACTAGTCATTAACGAGTGTACATCTTCGACTAACTTCAACTTACTCCCTTCAACAAGAAGGTTTAACAAGAAATTAAAAGTATATGTCCCGGGCTTCACTCCAAACTCTTCTTCCATTATAAATAAAACACAAATCGCCTCGTCATATAAACCAACCTTGGCGAAACTTTCAATCAAAATAAAGAAAGTATCTTCAACAACCTTACACGAAGTACGCTTCATGTCATCTAATACTCCTCTAATCGAATCAACTGAACCTACTTGACCAAGCTTTATAAGCATCTCCTCATAAACAGGCAAAGAGGGTTCGAAACTTGGTTGCTTTAAAGCCCATTTAAAAACATCAAGCACCGAATGCTCATCGTTTTCACGACGTAAGATATCAATAACTTCTTTTTCAGAAGTTAAAGTAGTGTGTTGCTCATAGTGTTTAGTTGATGCCAAAGTAACAAGTTGGGAGACTTTTGTAGTAGTGAAAAATAAAGAAGGGTGGTTTATATTTTGTGGTAAAATCCATGGTTCACAACTTAAACAAGAAGAAAAAGCCATTTCAAGCAACCAATCTCAACAACACAATTTACAAAGTATACTATCAACTCATTCAGGCATTTCAACAAACACCTGGTGGACAGTTACCAAAATTTATACTTTTACACAGATATGTAAAATTCCACTCTAGAAATATCAACAGGCAGTTAACTTACGTTATCCATAGCATGAGCTTGTGTACATCTGCTTGAAATGAATGTAAAAGTAATAGTAAAAGATATGAAGAAACTTAACCTGGGTATATAATAAGTTACTGATAATTGCAAGAAGATAGAATCTTTAAGTTAATTCAGTGAAGGGGAGAAGAAGATTTCAGACAAAGAAAATTGTTGAGAAAATGAAATTGAGCTCTGGCGGTTAACGGATAAAGTATCGAATGAGGGATGCAATAGAAGGCTATATTTGGTAACCTGCAACTAATTACTGCCTATTTTAGGCTTTTATTAAATAGTCAAAACAATTGAAATATACAATTTTTTTTTTTTTTTTTTTTTTTCAAGACAAGGCCTCAAAAGTGAGGTTGATAGAGATTAAACATGGATCCCCTCGAGATTTGCGAGCATCAAAACCACTCAACCACCGTTTTAAGATTTTTATTATCTTTTTCTAATAAAAAATTATATTAAAATACATTCAAAGATAAATGATCTACTGATGAGGGTCGTTGAAATAAATGATCCACTAATATTAAAAAATTATCGTTAAAAAAAATACATTCAAAGATAAAGATAAAAATAAATGATTTTGCTAAAATGTGGCCCAATGGTACATTATAATGAGCACTTAGAGAGTGAATATGTCCATATTCATATCCATAAATATTAAAATTCATTAAATAAATTTGAAAGTTTTTTAAATAAAAAAAGATATTAATGTAAGTTTTTCTATGTAGAAAAGTTTATAATAATTTAATACTTCTTGAGGTGAATGGTGTTTCTGATATTCATCCGGTTTGCAATCTGGTTGCGGAGGATGATGGTTGTCCTCAGGTCGATTTGGGTCAAAAAGACAGGAACTGGAGATGGGTCAGGAGGCAGGTGTGGGTTTTGGGAGTCTTGATGGGACTGGGTCGAGACGAAAAAAAAGAAAGAATAGCAACTGATTTGATGGGCCTAGATGAAGGTAAGACATCGGGTAATGCTACTAGTTTTTTTGAGAAGGTGGCGAAAGATCTTGAATGATGTATTAGGGTGGAAGGTAAACTGCTTAATTCGAATGCGCTTCCGAAACATATAGTGAGGAAGGGGTTTAAGGTTAAGAAAAGAGGTACTATGAAAGGTTAACGTTGAAGGTTTATGAAGTATCTTTTTCGGTTCTTTGATGTTATCATGTAAGTTTTTTTTTTTTTTTTTTTTTTTTTTTTTTTTTTTTACCCGAAAAACAAATTTTATTAATAATTCAAATCATATACACGGGGTAGGATATACCCTTCAACCCCAAAATACAAAAACAAGAACAGAATCTTTACACTATGCAGATTCCTCAATAGAATCGAAGCCATTGTCGACCCAGATGCATCTTCAACAATACTATCTCCTTACCTATCACAAATCGAGCTCAATTTCATCATTCTGGACGCCCAATTTACATCAGGTACTCCCATCATGTAAGTAGAAATTCCTCCATTTCAGATTTCAAATACTAGCAACCCTAATTACAGCTGCATTATTCTTAACTTTAATGCTCCTCAATTTCCATCTAACATTTTCTTTAATCACCTTAATGACATCTTCTACTGTTCTTCTCTTTTGTTGAAACAACCTTTTGTTTCTTTCTTGCCAGATGCAATATACAGCAGAAGCTAGGATTAACCTGTCAAGCACATTCATTATACTTTTTGAACTAGAATATTTCACCATCTCCTCTATAATACTAGTAATATCATTTTTCAACCCTTTGTTTGCCATAACTTTCTTAACTTCCAGCCAAATCTTGTTAGAATAGTTGCACTGGAAAAAGAGATGCTCATGTGAGTCCTCCCCTTTATTGCACAATGGGCAACTATATCTATTATATGGATACCATTTCTGAAGCCTATCATGTAAGATTTCTTGTAGTGGTTGTTTAGCCTTGTGCGGGCCTCGTTGACTCAGTTTGTATCTTTGTTGCGGGTTTTCATTTTTTTTGATGAAGCTCGAGTTTTATAAAGTTACAGTTTTTTGCCAAAAAAAAAAAAAAAAAGACAACCAAATATAAAATAGACTAGAATTGAATGAAATTACAATTGAGACCGATTCGATTTATCTATTTAAGTAGAACCAACAATCTACTTAAAAAAATTTATTTTTGCCGGGTGTTGGGCCCTTTATCAAGAAAAAACAATCTACTTGAATAACAAACATTACATATCTTATACTACAAACCTCCGTGTATAATCGGCGTACTATAATTACCAATATACAAACCAATACATTAATAAAAAAGCAAAAGCTAATGCACAAACAAACAAGCCTATTAAACATCCTAACACTCGGGACTTCAAATATACCGAATTAAAAATAGAAAACAATGATATTATGAACAAGTGAACCTCTCAACATTCCGATCATAAGGGAAGAAGTGTTATAACTCTCACTCACTAAAAGCAAACCACCCACTAAAAGCAAGCGAACCTAAATAAAAGTCTTATAGCCCGAACTAAACCGCAACAAAGTAAATCAACTCACCTACCCACCCTGTAGAGATATGTATAGTTATGTAGTCGTTTTTGTCTATATCTAAAGTATAAGGTTTATGTTATAACTTTATTTTCTGTATTTGTATTTATGCCAACGATTGGCTCCAGTGATTAACGATTGGCAAATGCTGATGCTGAGCTTACATGGTTGGTTCACCTATTTGAAGAGCTCGGAGTAACCAACTTAAAACCAGTCACTCTACATTGTGATAATCAGTCCGCTTTACACATAACCAAAAACCCAGTTTTTCATGAACGTATTAAGCATATCGATCTTGATTGCCATTTTACACGCGAAAAGGTCATGGAAGGACTTATTCAACTAAGTTACCTTCCCACGTAAAATCAACTAGCTGATGTTCTTACGAAGATCTTACCATCTCAGCAGCTTCAATCGTTGTTAACCAAGTTGGGAACGTCTTCTTCCCTTCCTCCAACTTGGGGGGGGGGGGGGGGGGGGGGGGGGGGGGGGGGGGGGGGGGTGTTAGAGATATGTATAGTTATGTAGTCGTTTCTGTCTACATCTAAAGTATAAGGTTTATATTGTAACTTTATTTTCTGTATTTGTATTTATGCCACCGATTGGCTCCAGTGATTAATGAGAGAGAAAGATTTCATTTTTCCTTTTTTCTCTCTTAGTTTGTTACACCCCTCTATACGAATTCCCAACTCCGTGGATCCGTCGTTATGCCGCATGAAATTAGTCACCGGAAAACTCAACCACACTCGAAAGCGGGTACATATACATACAATTCACCTGTCATTTTCACATTATAATAGTATAATGCACATGAATTTGAAACAACTTCACACATATTATTTACATACAATAACACTTACATTTCTAAGCACTTTTATTGTACTTTTGATAGAAAAAAGGCATAAGAAAACACAACAAATCTCCATCGTCACAATCAAACGATATGTGAAACAATATAGTCGACAATTTTATTGTTAGTTATTCATCAATAAATTAGTCTTCCAACCATAAATCAAGCAATTGTTCTCCAATATGTTTTTCTCATACATGTCTCGTTAGTTCATTTTCAATTCCACCCGACGATGCACATTCTGAAATGCATCTAACAATGTACCATCAAGCTCAACAACAACAAAAGCATCATCAACAATTCGGCTACGTTCGTCTTATTCAAATTACCAAGGCTATGACTAATACCCCCAAACAGCACCAGCTCAAAATTAAATCCAGAACATTCAAAACTAACACGCGGCCAACCCGAATACGGAGAAGAATCAATAATTCAATACCCGAATTTTAACCACAAAAATATACTACACAGAATATAAGAATTTTGTGAAAAGACGTTGTAAAACATTGTAAGAAGTTACAATCGAACGACTCTTTGTGAAAAAATATAATGTGAAACAACATAATAGTGCCAAAGAAACAAAACCTACAACTCCTCACTGAAAAATGGAATAAAATATATTAAAAAAAGTCAAACTAGGTTATTTTCATTTACAAAAAATATTTTTTGTTCCGTTGGTCTATATATTAAACCTCGTATTGTTAACAGCGTCCCTCAGAGTTTTTTTTACTTTTAGAATCCTTTGTTTTTCAAAAAAATTGCAATAAGCATCTATCCGTCAGTTTCCTGTTAAAAAGCCCGTTAACCCTTGACATATCATTACATGTGAGAGTATATTCATCCTTTTACTCTTCATTTTTTTTGTTCACTAAAAAAAGAAGGACCACTGGCACAAAAAATCGTATAATTTACATATTTTTAATCTAATTTATAAATTTATTAAAAAAAAAAATCTTTAATGCTTTGAATAAAAATCTTTAACAGGAGTAACAGGCAACACTTTCATTACTTCTCCTCAAATCATGTTTGTAGTAAAGCCCCATCTCATAATCATAAACCCAAATCATCTTCGTGGTAAAGTCCCATATATCTGTGCTCATTTTCGTCTTTACCGGTAAATGCCCGTGGTGTTTAAAGGCCGAAAATCAAGATCTCAAATTCGAGTAGAGACAGATCTGAAGGCGGTGTTTGTCGAACCTGACGACGGTGGAGAGCTGGATCTGACGACGGTGGTGGTTGGTGTGGATCTTGTCGGAATCCAACTTGTTCATCGCGATGACATGATTTGAGTGAGAAAGACGGTCGTATATCAGAAGCGACTAAGAGATTGTTGAAAGATTAACACAAGAAAGTTGAATTTTTATTCAGTTAGGAATGATGAAGACAGAAATGAATCTGATCCGACTCGGATATATTTGAGCTTCAGAATTTAACCACGATAGGAATGAATAATTATCGAGAAGAGTTGCAATATACGAGACAACCCGTCTCGATACTACGACATAACTAGAAACCACATAAGTCATTGCCTTGTTTTTTTTAACCATTGTAAATAGAGGTATTATTTTTAACGACAAACTATTATGAATTTTGACTTGTTTTAATCATCTGATGATGACTACCAGTAGTCACCTTACACTGCATCCCCTTTTTTTTTATTTGAAAGAAAATAAGCATTGTGGATATATCAAGTAAGATGTGATTACGAATTTTGTCTCAGAGATTTGGTATTACGAAAGATAAATATGATCGAGCACTTGAGATTTTACATTGAGATTTTACACTCGTTATAGACGATGGTGGCATGGATTTTGTTAGTAAATCTCTGTAAAGGATGGATACATAGTTCAAATTCAAATATATATTATTATATATACTATTTATTTATTAAAATTGGAAATTTTGATGTGCCTTGGTACTCAAAGTAGATTTGAGGATATAAATAAGTGTTGTTGTGTTTTATATAAATTTGTTTATTTGCTTATGATGAAGAAATGTGATGATCTGAGAATCTAATAGTTGAATGTTGATGATGAATATGAAGATGAAATGATTATGATAAGATCTGTTGATAATTGATTGTAAAAAGAATGGACCACAGTATTGGAGTAGAGGAATTCGGCACCAATCTTGGTCTAAAATGGACCAAGAAAGATATGTAAGTGTCTTTTTTCTCTGTTCGTATCTTCTGTTTATTAATGAAGATTATCTCCTTAAACATTCGTGGGTTCGGGTCCGGGAAAGAAAGTAAATTTGGTGATGTTAAAAGCTTATGTTTCGTAGAAAGGCCCTCTATTCTAGCGTTGCAAGAAACGAAATGTCATAAACTAGTCGACAATTGGTTATTCGGGCTTTGGGGTTCTATTGATTGTGGGTATGTTCAAAAAGAAATGGTTGGTAAGTCGGGCGGACAATTATTAATTTGGGATAAAAACATCTTCGAGGTTTCTAGTGAGTTAATTGGTGACTTTTTTATTGCTATACGGGGAAAATGGAAAAAGTCGGGTAATGAATCGATTATTGTCAATGTGTACGGTCCGCATGATGACGCTAACAAATGTAAATTTTGGGATTCGCTTGACAAGATTTTGTGTATTGATGGTGTGTCGTGGGTCATTTGTGGGGACTTTAACGAGGTTAGAGATAAGTCGGAAAGATTGAATTGTGAATTTTATGATAATCGGGCTAAGAGGTTTAACGAGTTCATTGACAGAAATAGTTTAGTGGACATTCCTTTGGGTGGGAGGAAATTTACTAGGGTTAGTGATGATGGGATGAAAATGAGTAAGCTAGATAGATTCTTGGTTTCAGACGACTTTCTTATACTTTGGACCGATCTAAAAGTGGTGACTTTAGATAGAAGTGTATCGGACCATTGTCCTATTTCGTTGTCGGATGGTGAGGTGGATTTTGGGCCTAAACCGTTCAAAATCTTTGATGATTGGTTCGTGGTTGAGGGTATTGACAAGGTTATTGCCGATTCTTGGTCTGGTCCAATGGGGGGTAACCGAAAAGATTGCGTTTTCCGTAAAAGTTAAAAAGATTAAAAGGTAACCTTAAAGAATGGAGTAAAGTTCACTTTGGTAAGCTTGATAGTGAGATTGAGTCGGTTAAAAAGGTAGTAACGGATCTTGAAATGAAAGCTGAAGTAGGTTGTTTGAATGATGAAGAGCGAGCTAAATGGCTAACCTCGAGAAAAACATGGATGGAAAAGGAAAAAATTAAGACAGGGATGCTAAAGCAGAAAGCTCGTGTTCGATGGATGACTGATGGAGACGAAAACTCAAAATATTTCCATAATTCCTTAAAGAGAAAATATAAAAAAAACAACATCCGGGGGATTAATGTTAACGGGTCTTGGTGTGAAAATCCTAATACAATCAAAGAAGTTGCTTTCAACCATTTTAAGAGCATTTTCGAGGTGCATAATTCGGATGGACCAAGCCTTGAAGGGCTGTTTTCTGAATCGATTTCATCAGCGGATAATGAGCTCTTAGAAGCTCACTTCACGGAAGAGGAAATTTGGGAATCGGTCAAATGTTGTGGTAGTTCGAAGGCCCCGGGACCGGATGGGTTCAACTTTGGTTTTTTCAAAAAGTTTTGGTCCATAATCAAAGATGATTTGATAGGTGCAATCAACTGGTTTTGGGTTTTTGGTGAGTTTTCAAAGGGTTGCAATGCTTCTTTTGTTTCCCTTATTCCGAAGAAATCGGATCCGCTGAGTTTTAGTGATTATCGTCCGATTAGTCTTATATGCAGTTATTATAAAATTATCGCGAAAATGTTGTCCTTGAGAATTCGTAAAGTGGTACCTCGTCTTGTAGGGATGGAACAAAGTGCGTTTCTTGGGGGTAGATATATTCTTGATGGTGCGTTAGTTGCTAATGAAGTGGTCGAAGATCTTAAAAGAAACAAAAAGCACGGCCTAATTTTTAAGGTAGACTTCGAGAAAGCCTTTGATTCGCTTAATTGGGATTATCTTCTTGAAGTGATGAAATGTATGGGGTTCGGTACCAAATGGTGCAAGTGGATTTCCTCGTGTCTTAAATCGGCTACAATCTCCATTCTCATAAACGGGTCTCCGACAAGTGAGTTTAATCTTAAAAGGGGCGTTCGCCAAGGTGATCCTTTATCGCCTTTTCTTTTTATTATTGCAGCGGAGGGACTTAATATCCTAACGAAAGTGGCGGTTGAGAGAGGGATGTATAAAGGGCTGGAGGTGGGTAAAGATAAAGTCGTCATCTCCCATTTGCAATATGCGGATGATACGATTTTTTTTGGCGAATGGAGTAGACGTAATGCGCGAAATTTAATGTACTTGTTGGAATGTTTTGAACGGGCTTCGGGGGTTGAAGGTTAATTATAATAAAAGTCAATTATTTGCGATAGGGATTAGTAATGATAATGTGGAAGCTCTTGCGTCTTGGTGTTCGTGTCTCGGCGGTCGATTGCCTTTCATGTATTTGGGTATTCCCGTGGGTAATAGGATGAAGAAATTGAATGATTGGTCCCCGGTGATCGAGAAATTTAACAAGAGGTTAGCGGATTGGAGAGCAAAAATGATTTCTTTCGGTGGACGGTTAACTTTAGTTAAGTCGGTTCTCTCTAGCCTACCTCTCTATTACTTCTCGCCCTTTCGTGCTCCTACTTGTGTGCTTAATTCTCTCGAGAGTGTGAGACGGAATTTTTTTTGGGGCGGGACGGGTTCTAATTCTAAAATTTCATGGGTTAAGTGGGAAAAAATCCTTCTTCCTCACGAAGAAGGAGGTTTAAATATCATGTCCTTAAAAAGTAAAAATTTGGCTCTTCTTTGTAAGTGGTGGTGGAGGTTTAAGACCGAAACTAACACTTTGTGGGTCACCGTTATTCGTAGCATTTATGGTTCTAATGGAGGTCTTGTACTTGGTAACGGACTTGCCCGGAATCCAAACGCTAGCCTTTGGAATTCTATTTGTGATGCAGGAAAACATGTGGACGGGTTAGGGATTTCTTTCTCTAATTCTTTCATACGCTCAATCGGGGATGAGAAAAGCACTTCTTTTTGGGATGACATTTGGGCGGGGAACGCAAGCTTTAAGGACAGATTCAAAAGACTACACAGGCTAGAGATCGACAAAGATATCAACATCAGTAGCAAAATCGAAGAATTTAAGGGTGATGGGCTCGACAATTGGGCCTATCCACCGATGGGCCGAACGAATAGTGAACTAAATGAGTTACGTGATACTGTTCGGAACTTGCAGGTGACCGAAGGTAAAAAAGACTGTTGGAGCTGGAATCTTAATTCGAAGGGCATTTATACGGTCAAGGAATGTTCGGTTATTGTTGACAAAATCATTCTACCACGTGCGGTTAATTCTATTGAGTCGTTGCGAAATGGTTTGGTTCCAAAAAAAGTGGAGGTGTTTATTTGGCGGGCGAGATTAGGACGTATACCGGTAAGATTCGAGTTAGATAAACGGGGCATCGACTTGAATAGTGTGAGATGCCCGATTTGTGATGGTGACATTGAGACGGTGGAGCATATACTTTTTTCTTGTCAAGTGGCAAAAGACATTTGGGCTAAAGTTCTTAAATGGTGGGGGTATAATTCGGCTATATTCGGGTTTGAGGATATTTTTAATGGCACTTTCGGTTGTGTAGCACAGGATCATAAAAAGAATCAATGGCAAGCGGTATGTTGGGTGGTTTGTTACATTCTATGGAAGAATAGAAATGCAAAGGTGTTCAAGAATAAGCTCGAGACGGTCCCATCTTTATTTAGCGAGGTTCAAGTTCTTTCATATGATTGGATTTCACGACGTTGCAAGGGTCATATTATGGATTGGCTACAATGGTTCTCACACCCTTAGTTTTAACCCCTTTTGTTAGTTGCAATCTTTGCAATTAGCTTAAGGCGATGTAATTTGTTTTCCTTATTTCTTTCGTGATGTATCGTGCTGTTAAGGTTGTCCAGTCAACCATGTACTATTCGTGTTTGTTTAATATAAGTCCTTCTTGCTTTTCAAAAAAAAAAAAAAAAAAAAAAAGAATGGACCACTGTAACTAAATAATACAAAACGAGGGACCAACAGAAACAAATATCGAAAATGAAGTAATAAGACGAAAGTACCCATCACGTGTTACTCACGTGGTAGTACTTAACGGAAGATTTGGATGACAGGCTGACGATGGGATTCTAATTGCAAATTTTTGAAAAACAAAGGATTATAAAGGCAATATGGGGTGTAATACAAGGATCAACGAAACAAAAAAAGTCTTTACAAAAACGTTGTATAACTATGACAAAGTGGTAACAGAGATTTGGACATTAACACATAATGTTGAATGTTCATATGATGTTCAAGTAACAATAAGAAGGAAGTTTAATTACAAATATTAGGGTGTAAACGAGCCGAGCCGAGCCCGAGCTTGATACTGTTCGAGCTCGGCTCGTTTATTTTTCAGAAAGCTCGAGCTCGAGCTTGGTTCGAGCCTTCAACTTTTAGATCGAGCTCGGCTCGTGTCATATGTTAAAAGCTAGAACTCGGCTCGTAAAAAAGCTCGATTAAGTGAGTGATATTTACGAATTTCGATGATCTAATAAGTGATTTCTTGTACCGTGTACATGTGGTTTCAATAGCCATAATAGTGATTTCTTATACGATGATTTTGACAAGTAGGAAAAGATATTGAAGTTTGTTAAAAAAACTAATTGTTTGAAAAGGAAGAAGTGGTAGATATAAATTAGAACTAAATCGATTGTATCTCTGTTAATCTTGAAACATGTTGAACTGAGATCTGGGTGAAACTTTCAAAGACGTATATTTGAAATATGCGAAAAGGAAGATGAATGTATCTATTGAAGAAATAAATCGTCTATTTTATTTCAGGATTTAATATTAGCTATTGATTGATAAAAAAAAAAAAAAGACAAAGAAAACTCGATTGGTCAATATGTGCGGTGACAGAGATTTTGAGAAGAGAATAATAATTACTGAACGAAAAGCGAATCGGCTATATGGGAAAAGGAATGGTCTTATTTTCTATTGGTCTTCGTTTAACATGGCCATACATTGAATTGAACTTTCTACACGTCTCATTTTTTAGTTATTAAAATAAAAATATTATAATTAATCTATAGTTTCTATTAAAAACTTAAAATGATGGCATTATAAAAAAAGCTTTTTCTTTTATTAAAAAAAATTAAAAATAAAAAGAAAAAAATCTAAACCATCTTAATGATGTCATTAATATTAATTAAATAAAATTAAAAAAAAATACTAAAACACACGAGATTTTTAGTCCTTTCACAATTTAAAATTTGTCGTTCACTTCAAAACGTCGTAGTCCAATTTTTTGGTTTAAACAACATTTATGGTCAACTATGTCATGCGATAGTTGAAAGATATGGGATAAGTTGTTTTCACTAATAACAATATAACAATACTAATATAATAATAATTTTCATTTAATATAATCTATCTATAGCTTCTATTAAAAATATTAAAATTGTGACATCATAAATAAGTTTTTTCCTTCACTAAAAAAAATTAAAAATAAAAAAAATCTAAGCCATCTTGATGATGTCATTAACATTAATTATATAAAATTAAAAAAAATAATACAATGAAAAATAGTTCTCTTTCTCTTAACCCGTATTTATATTGTCTAAAATGTAACCCTAATTTAAAATGACTGCCGAGTTCTCTTCATTTCTCTTGAACTCTAACCAAAATCAATCAACCCTAAATTTGATGACAAAACCCTCACAACAAACCATAGTTTTCATAGTTTCTATTAAAATCCTAAAATGATGACATCATAAATAAGTTTTTTTCTTCATTAAAAAAATAAAAATAAAAAAATCTAAACCACCTTGATGATGTCATTAATATTAATTAAATAAAATTAAAAAAATACTAAAACACGCAAGATTTTTAATCCTTTCACACTTTAAAATTTGTCGTTCACTTCAAAACGTCGTAGTCCAACTTTTTGGTTTGCAACATTTATGGTCAACTATGTCATACGATAGTTGAAAGATATGGGATAAGTTGTTTTCACTAATAACAATATAACAATACTAATATAATAATAATTTTCATTGAATATAATCTATCTATAGCTTCTATTAAAATACTAAAATGGTGACATTATAAATAAGTTTTTTCCTTTATTAAAAAAATTTAAAAAAAATCTAAGCCATTTTGATGATGTCATTAACATTAATTAAATAAAATTTTAAAAAATTAATACAATGAAAAACAGTTCTCTTTCTCTTAACCCGTATTTATATTGTCAAAAATGTAATCCTAATTTAAAATGACTGTCGAGTTCTCTTCATTTCTCTTGAACTCTAACCAAAATCAATCAACCCTAAATATGATTTCAAAACCCTCACAACAAACCACAGTTTTCATTTATAGCCGCCACCATCTCCACCATCATCTACATGCACCACCACCGTGGCTGCCATCTACAATTGCTGTCAATTTCATAACCCTAACAACAACATTTAAAATTTTAGGTTTCAAATTTAGGGATGATAACTATCTTGATGGTGTAAATTTTTGTTTGTTCTTACTTTTTTTCTACATATTTTTCAATTTTATCTGAATGATTTGTCTCTAGATTTGTAATCTTCTTTATAGGGTTTTACACGCTTAGGTATATGTAACTCAAATTGCTGCATCTTTTTTATCACCATCCGATTTCTTCTTTTCCTACATCTTTATGCTACTTTTTAAGTATTAGAAATGTTATAATGTTGTTCGCCAATGCAAACGATATGTATCTTTTTGGATGCACACCAAGTGTTCGTTAAAATGACAAAGTTGAATTTTGGTATTTAAGTAGAATATGAGACTTGGATAAGGAAATCAAAGAAGCTTACATTTTCTGGTACTTTTTAACTGTTGAATTTGAATGTTTAATTTTAGTGATGATGAAAAGTTTGCTACATATATCTTAATGTGAAACTGTCCAACCTAATAATGACTATAACTCCAAGCAGTTGATGTACTCAAGCATATGACATGGAATCTTCAAAGGCGTTGTGGTTAGTCATGGTTGTGTTTCATAATAGTGTACCTTTTAAATTACAGCAGTTACGTTTTTTATTTACATAAATGCATTATATTCATGCTTCTATTTTCTTTCAAAAGTAGTTTGTATTTCACAATTTTGCTAATTGATTCTTGACTCTTCTATTAAATAAGTTTAAATCTGTATAATGAGTAAGGTTGAAAGAGAGGTTTTTTACTTTTATTTACATGATGCACTTTAGGTGTTTGATAAAATGTTCAGCTAACGAGTTTTTTAGTCAGAATTTGGGTTCCACGGGTCATTAAACTAAATGATTTTAGCATTTACGTTCACTTAATACCTAAAACATATCATTAAACTGTTTCGTTTAAACAAACATGTGGTTCCACGGGTCATTTCACTAGTATATCAATTAAAATTCTATAATGATGATGTCATTATTAGGTTAATTCATTTATTAAAAAATCAAAAAATAAAAGAAAAAAATTTAAGCATGGTGGGTGATGTCATTAATCTAAATAATTTTGAATTAAAATTAAATCTTATTAATTAATTATTATTATTAAATCTTGTTAATAATTATTTTAATTATTAAAATTAAATAAGTTTGGATTATTTTAATTAATTATATTAAATAATTCATTAGTTGATGTTAGTTGACGTTAGTCGACGTTAGTGGACGTTACTTGACGTAAGTTGACGTTACTTGACGTTAGTTGACATTAGTGGACGTTAGTTGATGTTAGAAGACGTTACGTGACGTTAGTTGACGTTAAGTGACGTTACTTGACGTTAGTTGACGTTACTTGACGTTAGTTGATGTTACTTGACGTTAGTTTACGTTACTTGACGTTAGTGGACGTTACATTACGTTACTTGACGTTACTTGACTTAAGTTGACGTTAGTAGACGTTACTTGACGTTAGTTGACGTTAGTGGACGTTACTTGACGTTAGTTGACGTTACTTGACGTTAGTTGACGTTACTTGACGTTAGTTGACGTTATTTGACGTTACTTGACGTTAGTTGACTTCAGTTGACGTTAGTGGACGTTAGTGGACGTTACTTGACGTTAGTTGACGTTACTTGACGTTAGTGGGCGTTACTTGATGTTAGTTGACGTTACTTGACGTTAGTTAACGTTACTTGACGTTACTTGACGTTAGTGGACGTTAGTGGTCGTTAGTGGAGGTTAGTGGACGTTAGTTGACGTTACTTGACAGTACTTGACGTTAATTGACATTACTTGACGTTAAGTGACGTTACTTGACGTTAGTTGACATTACTTAATGATACGCGTACCTCTGCGCCTAGCGCATCGTGCGTATTACGTGCTGGTTGCACGTATGTCATGTCCCGCATTATGTCTATTGCGCGCAATCGATAAACTCTTGCTTAGCGAATAAGTAAGATGGCTAACAAAGCATATTTTATCCTTAAATAACTGAAATCTTATTCCTAACTATAATGCCTATATTTATGGGATTGATACGGAAGGATCTAGAATCATTTAAGGATACATCTAGGGTTAGGGTTTAGCTATAAATATAACCCTAAACCTAGCTCATGGATCATTAAATAACAATCAACGTTTTCTGTATTACTCGATTAACAATTGCATCCAGAAAATACTTTACGGTAACATGTATGTTCACCATGAACTGTAACCCTACGAAACCATCCAAGTGGCCATTATTGAGCCTAAGCCATTAATGGTGAACTAAGTCGTTAATCACCATTTCGTAGATCTTCATCTCAATAAGGGTTATCCATGGTAACCTGATATCGGCTAAAAAGTCACGTTTTCACCCCGGTATTAAGGCCCAAAAACAAGAAAGATTCGAAATTTGTCGGCAAAATTCCCACTTCGTCAGTTAGAATTGAAGAACAAGTAATTACGAAGACGGTGCAAAAAGAATCAAGAGAGTCGGAGCTAAAACGAAGATTCTAGAGCGAAAACGGTGAAAGACAAGAAATCAAGTTACGATCCAGGAATTGCAGCTGACCAGGCAATCCAAACGGCCTGCCAAACGGCTTTCCTGGCTCAAAAATGGCCTGCCAAACGGGTTAGATAAATGGCCCTTGCAAACGGCTTGGCTTGGCAAACGACCCTGCAAACGGCCTGCCAAACGGCCTGCAAGCCGTTTGCAGGGAAAATTTTGGCTTATTTAAAAGGTCTTTGTCATTCATTCCAACACACACTTCAATTCACTTCTTTCTCTCTCTTGTACAATATTAGTCCCACTTTCAAGGTCTTCGAATCCCTGCGGGAAACCTAGTACCCGGAGAAGAACGCCGAAGATTGTATTAGGAGCGGTCTGGAGTCTTGAAGTTGTCACTTTTGTATTCAGAACTCGTTTAATCTACTGGTACTTCTATCTTTTATCTTTATATAATGTCTTCTATCATTATGTTCTGTAATATTGTTGCCATGATTAGCGAGTAGTTATCTTTAGTGTATACTATGATGTAAGCAGTTATAATGCCGAAATAATATTATAGTTTGCGTATGTTATTGAAATGCTTTCCGATTATGCTTTAAACTCAATCGCTTTTCCAACTAATAGAACGTAGTTATTGGCTCTGTTATTGGGAAGTCGCGAACCCCGATTCAGAGTACACTATCGGTGTCACCCCTTGGTAAGAGAAGTCTATCGGATATAACGTAAGATCGACTGAGGTACACCAGTTGTATTAAGTCTATCAAGCTTTGGATTCCGACTGAGGGCTCTTTCGTAGTGAAACATCTGACTAGACCCTTAGTACATTGTCGGTCCCAGACCATGCTAGTGTAGTCACCAAGCATATAAACTTCGTACGTGCATGCTGAAGCACATCGGTTGTTGTAAGATGTACCTCTGCTAAGTAAGGCCATGGAACCCTGTCAGTGTTGATTAGTACACTGCACCATAACGCGGTCTCAAGCATTGCACCCCGCTTGAGGGATTCTTAGTTAATTAAGGAACTGTTTATTTAGACACATAAAGGATTGGACCGTTAGGATAACTAAACGTGTTCATGGAAGTCAACTTAACTTGGCCATGGTGTTCTTTATGGTTAAACTCTTTTTAAGGGTCTAACTATCTTTTAAAACCAATGAATAACGAAAGCATTGAAACACATCACGTCTCTCGGATATGGTAAACCATGTATTCTATTATGCTTAAGAAAGTTTAGACCATTTCAGAATATTAATACGTCACCCAACCGAGTCGCTCAATTGGATGAGCCGTCTGAACGTGTATGCATGTAGTCAGACTGCACGGGCGTCGGGGGTAAGGGACGTTGCTGTCTATTCAGAATCTTCAAGCCTATCGCATTACCCAGTGACATGTCTTACGACAGGGGCGTTTAGGACCAGTGTAATGAATACAAGGCCTCTGCCTATTCATGAACCAGCATTCCATAATCTCGGCAGAATAACTGATGAAATCATAGTATGCACTTACTTTAACCTTATCTGAATTACGAATTTTATCGTATTTACTTTATCTGTCTTATAAATTAGAAAATCCCAAAATTAAGTAACCACTACTCCTTTATAACTATCTTAGGCTTAAATATAGGTTCGATTCTACTGATATCTCAAAAATACGACTCTAGTTCATACTTACCTTACTCAATCTAAGGAGTAGTACGATTTAGGCCCCGCTAAATATAAATTTAAAACAATACCCCCTCTTGGTGGTTGATTCCGACGTGCTACGGCCTAACGACACCGCACAAATAAAACCATCCGTTTCGGCCATATCATAACCATTGACCGTAGATTAACACTATAATGTTCTTAAACACTCCCACATGGCACTCAACATACGATCAGTCCTCTGTGACATATTTATGTTCGATCAAATGGCACCATCCGTGGGACCATAAATAGAACTGCATAAGAAGTTTGTTTATTACGAACGATTAACTTTCAAGCTTCAGATCTTTTTATGGTTGATAACTCCTAAATTATACAGTTTTTTGATAACATTTTAAGGAGTTATCTTAGTATTTTAAAGACATTTTAATCTAAAAACACACTAAAATGGGTAAAATGGGAAAAAAGGTAATTCTAATGATTTTATCAAAGTTATGTATCAAACAGGATCAAAAACAGGAAAAATTGCAGAAAAGGCTATGAAGTCGTCGGCATAGGTTCAAGGAAGCCGCCGGCTTGGGGTTGAATACGCCAGAATGTTCTAGAATTGTCGCAGAATTGGCTGAACTTATTGATTAAGTAAAAAACAGATGAAGCCGCCAGCTTCACCCTGAAGCCGCCGGCCTAATGGACACGGTTTCTCGACTTAACGACCAAGTTCAAGTAAAAATGGAAAAAAATCAGAAAGATTTTCCAGATCACTGAAGCAGCCGGCTTGCCATCAAAGTCGCCGGCTTAATTATGACGGTTACGCATTTTGAGTTTGCGGATCAAGGTTTACTTGTAAAAGGAGTCACCGACTCAAGGAAGCCACCGGCTTCCCCTGAAGCCGCCGGCTTGGCCACCGATTTTAAACAGTATAAATAGAAGGCTCCTATTACAGTTTTCAATGTACAACTCAATACAATTTAGTTTGGTTCCATTTTTCTGTTAGGGTTTTCTCTAAAACCCTTAGATTAGGTTTACTTTTTATTGTAATAAAAAATCATTCAAGTTAATTATTCAAGTTCTTTTCATCTACCTTTTTAAGGTATGATTCTATCTTTACTTTATTGTTTAGTATATTTTATTTACTTTAATTATTTATGTTCGTCTTCTGCTATGAACTAAACGTTCATTGTGGTTACGTGGACGAAAACTGAACTTCATCTGGGAATTAGATGAAGCCGCCGGATTTACCAGTCCAAGCCGCCGGCTTGACTGGAACAAAGTCGCCGACTTCGTGTGCTTTATCCGTACAGTTTTTGGTTCTTTTCCAGATCTGTATGGTCGATAATGTTTGAACTGTTTTGAATCTATTTTGCTTAAATATACTTGTTTGCCATGCTTAATGGTTAAATAACATGATTTTAGAGTTGATTAGTACTTGATTCGATGATCTATTTTTCGATTCATGCTACTTGTTTAGATCTAGTCCATCAAACTTGTCAAATTGAATTGCATGCAACTAAGTTAAACAACATAATAGTGATAAATTTGTTTAATTGGAATCACGCTTATATAATAGAATTTGATATTGTTAGGCTTAATCGAAGAACCTTTGTTTGTATTTGTTTAATTAATGATTGCATGAGAACTTAGTAGTAATTGACTTTCAACTAGTAACTTGAGTTGATCTACTTGGTGTTTAGTAGCTTATATAATTTGACAGTCTATTTGCATGTTGATCCTCATCACAAGATTGATATGTATCATGTAATTGAATTAAACATGAAGAATTGAGATGTTAGTTATGCACATCACATATCTAGCATATGCTTTAAGTCCTACTTGTTGAATGATGTGCAACACTTAGCTTAACCTATTAAGGGATAATAGTTGATCTATGATTATTATTTTGCTTTGTGTTAATATAAGTTATGAAACTTGCCTAATATGATTCCCGTATGAGTTAGTTGTTCATGTAACTGCTTTTATTTGTATCTGTTTATTTTGAATCTTCAATTCCTTGTTTTATTTTATTATTTTGTTTATCTTTAAATCATCTCTTTCCTAAGAGATAAGAATCTATCCTATAAAAGACATAAAAATCTATCTTTAATTCTTTAATAAGAATTAAATTATTTAAATAAAACAACTCTTATCCGCATCTACGCTCTCTTGGGACGATAACCTAAAATACTACATCTGATCGGGTTTTGTTGCTCGTTAGGGTGTTAAAGTGTAATAATAAAGGATTTATAAATATAAAAGTTGAAAGATAAGTTTAGCACTACTGCACATACTTTTGACATATCATTGGTTTGTTCCTGTAACAGGTACTAAGCTATGGGAGGTGGAAACAAGTCTGGTAAAGATCAGTCCCGTCATCAAGCATTAAACCTGACCGGACCAATAAACCAAGAGAAAACACCTACTTCACAAAATAAACCTGATGCAGGGGCAGACGTTCTGAGAAAGAAAAAAGTCGTCAGCCACCATCCCACCAGTATTCGAAGAGGTTCCGCCTAAGAAACCTACGTATTGGATGTCGGGTGACGAGGACGATGAAGAAGACGAAAAAGCTGGATATAAGAAGGAAACCCCAATCAACGGTAGGGTCCATCCTGATATATTCAACGCCAAGGTCAACAGTTAACACTAGGCGTATCATGACACCTGTAAGTGCATGCGAGTGGTTGTACAAGGAAAATATCGAGCTCAGTGAGCCGACGAATGTTAAAACTCCACTTGATAACATGCGCTTCCCGCGCGATACCTCGCCGATTCCAATGCTTTCTACTTTCTTTACCCTAGGTGGCTCATCCGAGTGTGCCCACAATTCTGCGGGTGAGGATAGAAAGCAAAGTCAGGAAAGTCTGCTTAACATCTTGGGTGGAGCTGTGCCAGATGAGTACGCCCAGGCATTCAACGTGCCTAACCGGGGCGAAGAAATCTTAAAAATTTTTTATGCCGGGATGATGAGTTATAAAGTTAAACCTTTTATGGAGGTCGCACCTGTTAATGAAAAGTTTGCATCTCATATCACTAATTATGTGCCCACGTCCCTGTCGATTATCCCGTTAACTATAGGATGGTATGATGGCACGTCAGATCCCGATGACTTTTTACAAAGATACAAAGGGACTGCCCGTGCGCAAGCATGGAATGATGAAATCAAGTGTCTTGAATTTTAAACTTTGCTTCAAGCTATTGCGAGGGAATGGTTCAACAATTTGTCATCCCCCCTCGTCAGCTCATACAGTGATCTTCGCTCGTGTAACGACCCGGAAATTTTCGACCAAATTTAAACCTTAATCTCTATATGTTTCCGACACGATAAGCAAAAACCTGTAATATTGAGTCTAGAAAGTTTGAAATCTGTATTCGGATAATTAGTTACTCTTTGACCATGCCTGACGATTCACGAACATTTATGTGTATAATGATATGTATATATATAATATATATTTAGTAATTAAAAATATGCATGTATATATATTTCGAAACTATATATATATATATATATACATATATATATATATATAATTATATAATATTATAATGTAGTTAAAATAAATATTTACATCGGTACTATTATAAATAGTAATAAAATTCTGATTTTAGTTATTATTAAGATTATCATTATCATTATTTTTATAATCACCATTCTAATTAAAGTAATAATTAATATTATAATTACTATTATAAAGATAATACCAAATATTACTATTATCATTAATATTATTTTATTTAAAAGTATTATTAATAATTTTTTTTATTATCAGTATTGTTAGGAATATTATTAACTATTATTATTATTATAATCATTATATTTAATAATAATATTGTTATTATTATTATTAAGTTATGGTTATTTTTATTATTATATTTTTATTATTATATTTTTATCATTATATAATATTAAAAGTATTAATTATTAAGATTAATTGAAGTACATTAGATCAGATGCAAATATATAAACAAGAATACAAATGCTCCGTATATAAAAACAGATATAAAATGGCAAATATTACGCGTGTTATTTACTTACTTATATCATTACCAGATATTTTTATTTTTTTTCTCTGTGCATCGTTCCTATTAAATCCGTGATACCATTTTGTCAAGTAGAAAATGAGCTGGAAAGTTTACTTTTTATATATTTCATTCTATTATACATGTGATATATATATCCGAGTGCATATATGTGATATGAAAGAAAAGACCCATTGTCACTACTTTTATCTCCCTTCTTTCTCTACCCTAATCCGATAACCAAACCAACAACACAATAGTACAACCGTTTAACTACTGCTGCTTTGATCAAGTGGTTGCTGCCATTGACCGCCATCCTATCCTCACCACTACTCACCACCGAGACTACTCTCAAAACCACCTCACTTCCGTTTTCTCTTCAGCTATTTCGAACAAACCACCAACCCAGCATCACCTCCAACAACCTGTTATTTGTTGCTGCAGCTTGTAAAACCCTTATCACAGTCGTCACCTTAAACACCATCACCGTAGCTACTGCACCTACAATTATTTTCTGTGATCAACGTGAAAGGCTACTACTTCTGTTTTAATGATCAAACCGAAACACATTAAGAAGAAGGTGAAATCGTGACTGGTATTGTTGCTGTATAGTTTATCTTCTGCTGCAGTACACTCGATTAAATCTATTACTATTAAACGAAAATTTATGATGAAGGGAATAGAATATTGAAGATGATTGATGGTAAACTAGCGATTATTAGATTAAGAATATCAAGTGGATTGTTGAGCTGTAAAGGGACGCGTATAATCCCTCTTATAAAACTGTCGGTGTGAATCCCCTTTTAAGAACCGAAAACCTTAATAGGTTTAATCAAGAAAACATTAAAGCCGATTTTTTTTTAGATTGGGCCTGATATGGAATGTATAAATTCGGGTTTTAAATGGACATATAAACAAGTTGGGCCAAGATCTAACCTATTTTGTTTATTGGACTTAATATGGGCCGAGGGTTATTGGATACATGAGGAAGATGAAGTTAAACCGAAAATATGTTAAATAAATTTGAATCATGAATTAAAATAGAAAAGCGGAAGTAGAGGGACGGTCAAGGGTGTTTGTGGGTATTCGTGAGTTCGAGCCTGAGCTATGGCATTTTTTTTAAGAGCTCATTAAAACATTTGAAAGGTAGTTTTATTTATTGTTATTATTGTTATCATTATTATGATTAATAGTTATTATTAATATCATTATTATCATTAATATTAAAAGTATCATTATTATTAAAATTATCATTTTCACAAAAACTATCATTTTATTATCGGTAAAATTATCATTAATATTATTAGTAGAGTCATCATTATTTACTATTATTCTTATCATTATTATTATTTTAGGTTATTGTTTTTTTTTAACATTATTATTACTATCATTAATTGTATTACTAATATTACTACTAGCATCATTACTATTATTACAACAAATATTATTTATATATAACATAGCAAAAGTAATACTTTTATTTATTTAAAATATATAAATCGAATATAGGAAATATATATGTTGTTAAAATAAAATGATATAACTAATAAACTTATATATATTTGTTTGATTTAAATTGTGTGTGTTAATAAATATATGAATAATATAGGTTCGTGAATCTGAGGCCAACCGTATACTTGTTCAACGATGTTATATGTATTTTTACTACAAAATACATTAGGTGAGTATATAGTCCCTTTTAAACTATAAATATATTTTGGGCTGAGAATACATGCGCTGTTTTTATAAATGATTTACGTTATGGACACGAGTGACTAAAATTACGTTCTACATGGGTTTGAATCAAAAATCCCCTAGCTTGGTAACTTTAACTATTGGTTTATGAACTGGTAGGCGCGAATCCTAAAGATAGATCTATCGGGTTTTACACCCCCACCCAGATGTTGTTCTAGTAAACTAGAAGAACGGGTGTTTAGTACTTCGAGGTTAACGGAACGCACTTGATTCGGTGCACATATTATATAACTCAGGGGTACACACTCTTGTTAAGGCTAGTTACCGGGTGCCCACTGCTTGGAATGCTTTTCATACACTTGCGAGTGTATTATGTTTATGAATATGAAATCTTGTGGTCCATAGTTATAACGCTGCTAGCATCAAACCTATATATCTCACCAACTTTATGTTGACATTTTAAAGCATGTTATTCTCAGGTACGAATTAAGTCTTCCGCTGTGCATTAACTCATATTAAAGATATCATTTGGAGTCGATCATCGCAATGGGACCAACTGTAGATGACGTCGTCCGGAAGGATTAGTTGCGGGTTACTACAGTTGGTATCAGAGCGTTGGTCTTAGCGAACCAGGTCTTGCATTAGTGTGTCTGACTAGTAGTTGTTAGGATACATTAATGAGTCTGGACTTTGACCGTGTCTACATGTCAAAAGTTTTGCTTATCATTTCTAGTCGGAAATCATCTACTTATCATCCTTAGGGAATTGCCTGCTTCCCATTCTTAAGTCTAGACATGCCTTACTGCCTTTATTGCATAGATAGTGTATAGACAAATTTATATCTTAGCGTATCTATTACGATAGACTTTGCTTAATATCTTCCGTAAATTTCTCCGTAATTTAAGGGATCCTGGTACTATATATATATCTATGCATATTATGCATTGAGAATACCATCCAACTATTATTTGCTG
Organism: Rutidosis leptorrhynchoides; assembly: GCF_046630445.1. Taxonomy (NCBI): domain Eukaryota; kingdom Viridiplantae; phylum Streptophyta; class Magnoliopsida; order Asterales; family Asteraceae; genus Rutidosis; species Rutidosis leptorrhynchoides. The sequence continues at coordinate 423,771,528 of NC_092336.1, forward strand.
TCACTAAGCTTTTCATACCAAAAATCTTTTCTGTGATTGCGTACGATGGCCTCTACGAATCGACCAAGTTCTTCTGACTCCGAAGATAGCGTGACGGGAGCGCACCAACCGATCAACTATCGTGATTTCTTTAGAAAATGGGGATGGGTTCGCGAAATACTTACCCTATGGAGAAATGAAGAAGGTACTCCATATCACGAGCCGAACTTACCACCTAACGTCGGAGTGCTCGACCCGCTCACCGGCGAACCTGTTCGCAACACCGTTTATACCCTTTTTGCAAGAATTTTTCGTCTTGAGGCTACCATTAACGGAACTAGAGAAGATATCCGACCTTTACCTCACACTGATAACCAACCAGGGTTAGTAGAAGAAGTTAAAGAACTCCGAGCTCGAGTGTTAACTTTAGAGAGCACGGTACACAATTTGCAAGCACCAGCAGTATCACCAACACCAGTAACATCACCAGCTTCAGCACCAACGGTACCAGTACCACCAATAACCCAAGTTTCAACAATCCATGCCTCACCATCTCATTCTGCACCTCGAGTATAATCATCGTTCTACGAATCGTTCTACATCGATTATCTTCGCTCGACATGGCGATTATGTAATTTCTAAAGTTTTAGAGATTATGTAATCTAGTATTAATGGTAAATAAAATGTGTTTAATATCTTATTGACTCATTAAATCCATGGTTACATCTGAAGAAAATATATATGCAAATATATATTTTCATAAAGATTGTAATTAAAATTCTTTTGTACAAACTGTTAATGGTGAAAATATTTTAACGGGTAGGTAATACCCGAGGAATATTTAGATTTCACATTAATCAGCTACACGGTACATTCTTCGACTCTGATTCAACAGTCAGTCACTATCCTACTTGTACCCATAGATATACGTATCCGTTCACAACAGAATCCATTTTCGTTCAATTTCATATTTGGATTTTGACCTATCAGAATCCAACAAGTGGCATAATGAAGAAAACATTGGACAAAATAAAATTTGTTAGAAACAAACGAATTAACTAATTGAAATTTTGTTAAGAATCTACGCTAACTGTTCCAGCTAACTGTTCCTAGCTAACTGATTACATTTTATTTATCGCAATTTAATTATCGCAATTTTATTTATCGTCATTTAATTTCTGTTATTTATTTTACGCCCTTTAAATATCGGGACACGTATACAAGGTTTTGACATATCATATCGACGCATCTGTATATATTATTTGGAATAACCATAGACACTCTATATGCAGTAATGCGGGAGTTAGCTATACAGGGTTGAGGTTGATTCTCAAATAATATATATACTTTGAGTTGTGATCGACACTGAGACCGGTACACGGGTCACGATACGTATTATTTAATTCGAATATTATATATTAAATTATATATGAATTATTAAACCATCGGACTATTGGACTGCTAACTTTGGACAATTAAAATGAATTAAATTAAAATATTGATTATAACATATGAAACTAAGTAATTCTTCAAGCTTGCCACTTGATTTCATCTTAAACCTCATTTGTATCTCGACAATTACAATGCGTGTTCAGATCTTTCATGATTCTTGAAAACCCCTCAATCGAGAGGATGAACCAACCGCGTTTCATTTACGGAAGAAAAGACTTATGCTCCTGTAAGACTCTCGGAGACTGAGTCAACGTTTAACACGCAGCAGTGTTAATTTCTTTAGTGTTATTATTACCCAAAATAACTTTGCAATCCCTTTTCAAATTAGCCAATTTTGTCACAGCTCCAGCAAGTTGACCTCGATTTCTCAACAAGACTAGTCTTATTATAACCTCGACATATATGCGTTGTCCTTTCGCCATTATTACCGGGGAACCTTTTATATTCCACGACATCATCAGCAAATGTACCAGCAGTTCGTTATCCCTTTTGGTGGAGTCCGCAATCAGTATTTTGAAAATCTCGCAAAACTTCTCCCGTCATACCTATAACGTTTACCCCTAAGAATTTTATATTCCGAATGTGAAGTTTCTGAAAAACACCCAGAATTACGAACTTGCTCTTGGAATGCTGATGAAGCAGCAAAAACTGCAAACTACTTTAACAGTCAAAAGTTTGATGATAAAGTACAGTGTGTTCGGTAAAGTTCAGAAAAAGAGAAGGGTTGGAACTGAAAAATGGATTGAGCAAAGTATGAAGGAGACTGTGGACAAATTATGAAAACTAAACCTGACTTCAAAGGATCCAAATGATTCAGTGTCCGCTAAGATCGTCGGCAAACACCTTAATTCTCATTCTAAACCTTCACAGACAAATCTTCCTCATCATCCATCAATGATAGAAAATCTAAGATATCATTGTGCCTTTCATTATAAATATCCTCAATATTTCTGAAGATATTTTCATAAGCATTCTTATCTGAGATCATTTATCCTTCTGTAACATCTGCGTTACAACATAAAAGAAACTGTGTTAGTTTCTAAATTCTGAAACCTTCAAGTTTATAATATGAATGTTTTGAAGTAGTGTTGGGAACTGATGCATGAATTAATATAATATAATGACACTTGATCAACGTCATTATATTACAGTAAGTCATGTTAAGTTTCTAATGGAATGTGATAATTCACAGTACCATCATCATGTGCCATGTTACACGGCTCTTACATTCTATTCAATTCCGAAACGTATTAAGAACAAATCATCTTGATAGATCTATTTTCCTGGATATTCTGGTAATTTGACGAATCAAAATCATGTCATTATCATTCCTTCTAAGAACATTAGCCATGTTCATTTCAAATCTTATACCTACGAATTCCGAACCATTGCTCGCTTGGCTTAAGGATGGGAAGAGGAAATGAAAGAATGAAGCTCTAAAATAGAAACTAGAGTATAAATCGCAGCAAATAGGAGAAAGAGTAGAAGATGTGAGTGATGGAAAATAAGGAAAATAAGGAGCGGATTTATAGTGAAGTATCTGACAGGGAAATCAAAACAGATTGCCACATTAAATCAAAGAAGATCCTGATCGCCAAAAACCAAATCTCATTACATAAGATTATCTTTAAATCCCTTAAATCCCGGAAGTCAATAGCAACTCCGTCATCGGTTGAAACGAATATATTTATTTAATCATTTCACTCTTTTGTGATAGCTTCACTCGTGCGCTTCATATGATCGAATCGTTTTATCTGTATCTCTTAATAATGATAAAACTCCATTATTATCTCGTATTCGTCATAAAAACATTCCTATTGTTATCCATGACGACCTCTATCAAATTTCGGGGACGAAATTTCTTTAACGGGTGGGTACTGTAACGACCCGGAAATTTTCGACCAAATTTAAACCTTAATCTCTATATGTTTCCGACACGATAAGCAAAAACCTGTAATATTGAGTCTAGAAAGTTTGAAATCTGTATTCGGATAATTAGTTACTCTTTGACCATGCCTGACGATTCACGAACATTTATGTGTATAATGATATGTATATATATAATATATATTTAGTAATTAAAAATATGCATGTATATATATTTCGAAACTATATATATATATATATATATACATATATATATATATATAATTATATAATATTATAATGTAGTTAAAATAAATATTTACATCGGTACTATTATAAATAGTAATAAAATTCTGATTTTAGTTATTATTAAGATTATCATTATCATTATTTTTATAATCACCATTCTAATTAAAGTAATAATTAATATTATAATTACTATTATAAAGATAATACCAAATATTACTATTATCATTAATATTATTTTATTTAAAAGTATTATTAATAATTTTTTTTATTATCAGTATTGTTAGGAATATTATTAACTATTATTATTATTATAATCATTATATTTAATAATAATATTGTTATTATTATTATTAAGTTATGGTTATTTTTATTATTATATTTTTATTATTATATTTTTATCATTATATAATATTAAAAGTATTAATTATTAAGATTAATTGAAGTACATTAGATCAGATGCAAATATATAAACAAGAATACAAATGCTCCGTATATAAAAACAGATATAAAATGGCAAATATTACGCGTGTTATTTACTTACTTATATCATTACCAGATATTTTTATTTTTTTTCTCTGTGCATCGTTCCTATTAAATCCGTGATACCATTTTGTCAAGTAGAAAATGAGCTGGAAAGTTTACTTTTTATATATTTCATTCTATTATACATGTGATATATATATCCGAGTGCATATATGTGATATGAAAGAAAAGACCCATTGTCACTACTTTTATCTCCCTTCTTTCTCTACCCTAATCCGATAACCAAACCAACAACACAATAGTACAACCGTTTAACTACTGCTGCTTTGATCAAGTGGTTGCTGCCATTGACCGCCATCCTATCCTCACCACTACTCACCACCGAGACTACTCTCAAAACCACCTCACTTCCGTTTTCTCTTCAGCTATTTCGAACAAACCACCAACCCAGCATCACCTCCAACAACCTGTTATTTGTTGCTGCAGCTTGTAAAACCCTTATCACAGTCGTCACCTTAAACACCATCACCGTAGCTACTGCACCTACAATTATTTTCTGTGATCAACGTGAAAGGCTACTACTTCTGTTTTAATGATCAAACCGAAACACATTAAGAAGAAGGTGAAATCGTGACTGGTATTGTTGCTGTATAGTTTATCTTCTGCTGCAGTACACTCGATTAAATCTATTACTATTAAACGAAAATTTATGATGAAGGGAATAGAATATTGAAGATGATTGATGGTAAACTAGCGATTATTAGATTAAGAATATCAAGTGGATTGTTGAGCTGTAAAGGGACGCGTATAATCCCTCTTATAAAACTGTCGGTGTGAATCCCCTTTTAAGAACCGAAAACCTTAATAGGTTTAATCAAGAAAACATTAAAGCCGATTTTTTTTTTAGATTGGGCCTGATATGGAATGTATAAATTCGGGTTTTAAATGGACATATAAACAAGTTGGGCCAAGATCTAACCTATTTTGTTTATTGGACTTAATATGGGCCGAGGGTTATTGGATACATGAGGAAGATGAAGTTAAACCGAAAATATGTTAAATAAATTTGAATCATGAATTAAAATAGAAAAGCGGAAGTAGAGGGACGGTCAAGGGTGTTTGTGGGTATTCGTGAGTTCGAGCCTGAGCTATGGCATTTTTTTTAAGAGCTCATTAAAACATTTGAAAGGTAGTTTTATTTATTGTTATTATTGTTATCATTATTATGATTAATAGTTATTATTAATATCATTATTATCATTAATATTAAAAGTATCATTATTATTAAAATTATCATTTTCACAAAAACTATCATTTTATTATCGGTAAAATTATCATTAATATTATTAGTAGAGTCATCATTATTTACTATTATTCTTATCATTATTATTATTTTAGGTTATTGTTTTTTTTTAACATTATTATTACTATCATTAATTGTATTACTAATATTACTACTAGCATCATTACTATTATTACAACAAATATTATTTATATATAACATAGCAAAAGTAATACTTTTATTTATTTAAAATATATAAATCGAATATAGGAAATATATATGTTGTTAAAATAAAATGATATAACTAATAAACTTATATATATTTGTTTGATTTAAATTGTGTGTGTTAATAAATATATGAATAATATAGGTTCGTGAATCTGAGGCCAACCGTATACTTGTTCAACGATGTTATATGTATTTTTACTACAAAATACATTAGGTGAGTATATAGTCCCTTTTAAACTATAAATATATTTTGGGCTGAGAATACATGCGCTGTTTTTATAAATGATTTACGTTATGGACACAAGTGACTAAAATTACGTTCTACATGGGTTTGAATCAAAAATCCCCTAGCTTGGTAACTTTAACTATTGGTTTATGAACTGGTAGGCGCGAATCCTAAAGATAGATCTATCGGGTTTTACACCCCCACCCAGATGTTGTTCTAGTAAACTAGAAGAACGGGTGTTTAGTACTTCGAGGTTAACGGAACGCACTTGATTCGGTGCACATATTATATAACTCAGGGGTACACACTCTTGTTAAGGCTAGTTACCGGGTGCCCACTGCTTGGAATGCTTTTCATACACTTGCGAGTGTATTATGTTTATGAATATGAAATCTTGTGGTCCATAGTTATAACGCTGCTAGCATCAAACCTATATATCTCACCAACTTTATGTTGACATTTTAAAGCATGTTATTCTCAGGTACGAATTAAGTCTTCCGCTGTGCATTAACTCATATTAAAGATATCATTTGGAGTCGATCATCGCAATGGGACCAACTGTAGATGACGTCGTCCGGAAGGATTAGTTGCGGGTTACTACAGCTCGCGTTTCCTGTTAAATTTCCATAACATGCGCGCTCAGAAGAGGACGCATGTAGAATGTCACGATATTAGGCAGGGGTCAAGAGAATCTCTTGGCCAGTTTATTGATCGCTATACAAAGGAAGTGTCTAAGATGGCATGTTTGTCAGAAAGCCAAAAAGTGTCCGGGTTTGTTCATGGGATCTGCAGGGAAAGGCATCTTACCCTGTGGCAGCGCCTACGCATGAAGGTCCCCGACAGTTTAGCAGAAGTAATTAAAAGAAGCGCACGAGCATATGCGTGCAAGGAAAGACACCAATTGGCACGGTACCAAGTATCATGATGGGTGTGATGACCCGAGAATTTCCGACCAAATTTAAACTTGAATCTTATATGGTTTCGACACGATAAGCAAAGTCTGTGATGTTGAGTCTCGAAAGTTTTGAAATCTATATACATGTAATCAATTACCATTTGACTGTACCAGACGATTCACGAACAATGGTGTGTAAATAAATATGTAAATATATATATATATATATATATATATATATATATATATATGTGTGTGTGTGTGTGTGTGTGTGTGTGTATGCATATATATTAAATTGTATTAATATAATACCATTTAATCATTTGATTTAAACATGTAAAGTAAATTAAAAATAAATAAGATCTTATTAAAATGAATATATATATATATATATATATATATATATATATATATATATATATATATATATATATATATATATATATATATATATATATATATGCTGTACACAATTAATATTATATGTACGTTGTAATATATCTAATATGTATAAATATTAACTATTCAAATATGTAATTATAGGTATTACATAATTAATAAAATATAATTATATTAATTTATAAGTTAAAATATAGTTATTATATTACTTTCATTATCAATATTGATATCTGTATTATTAATAGATTAGTTTAATATATAGAATACATACATACATATATATATATATATATATATATATATATATATATATATATATATATATATATATATATATATATATATATATATATATATATATATGAAATTCGATATGTATAAATTGTTATATCAATATTATTATATTTACTTTCATTATTAATATTAATGTAATATCAGTATACAATTATGTAATATAATGTATAAAGTTAATACATTTAATTTATCATTAGAATTAGTAGTAAAATTATAATTTCAAGTTATTATGATTATTTGATATTATTTTCTTTATAAACAGTATTATTATTATTAGTACTAATATAATTATATTTATTAGAAAATAATATAATCTATTATTATTATCTTTAGTAATATAATTATTAACATTTTTATGATTTTAGTATCATTATTATTTATTATTATTGATATAAATAATTATTAATATTATAAATAATATATTTATTAATTAGTAATATTAATTAAATTATATAAATTATAAAAGTCAAGGAATTGGTACGTTTCTGTTTGATGTTACCATCGAAGTCTTCTTTTTAAATTCGTCCTGTCCTCTAATTGATACGAATCAATCTCAAAACACTGATACAAAACAAATTCAGTTACAGATGAATCCAAATTTTTGTTACAAATCGCTTTCTTCTTTTTTATTTTTTTATTTTTTCTTCTTAATTTGATTCCTTCTGTCGTCTGGAGTTTAACTATAAGATGATTAGTAGCTCAATAATAGGAATTAACTCATTCGTTCTTTCATTATCAGTATCAATCACAACCAATACAGATTCTAATTTTCGAGATTTAAAAACAGAAAAATTAAGAAACCATGTATTATATCTCTGTTATTACTTTGATATTCAAATCAAACAATTTCTTAATCAATTTCAAAAGTTATAAATGCTGTGTTGTTAGTAATCGTATAATTAAACTATCTGGAAAGTTTCCAACTTCAATTCATTGTATTGAATCTCAATTTTGGAAGTCAAAAGATTTGGAACAAAAGTCAAACGAATCAATTTTCTTAAAATTCTAATCTGTTTTAATATTTGAGATTCAATTGATAACTTCGAAAGTTTCTATAGGTAATTTAAGGTGTAATTCATGTTGAAATCTTCCTCTATAATCAGAATCGATTTTGAATTCATCGAATTCATAATGGGTGCTGTAGCTGCAATATTTTTGTGTTCTTTTTCTTTTCTGCTAATTTAAAATCATATCATGATTCGTTTTCATTTTATTTATACGAATTAAAAACAATAACTTAGTTAATAAGATCAAGAAACTGGTTTTGATCGAATTACAAATGAAGAAGATAAAGGAGAATAGAACTAGAAAAGTAACGGGTTATAAATAAATCGAGTGGAGTTAATTCAGAAAAACAGATGGCAGTGATATGGTTAAGAGTGTTGCGGGTGTGCGAGAGGTCCTGGGTTCGAGCCCGGCTGTGGTTGTTTTTTTTTTTAAGAAACCTTTGAAGGTAGTTCATCCCACTTATTATTATTATAATTATTATTGTTATTATTATTATTTATTGTTATTATGATAGTTATTATTACTCCTAATATTTAGAAGTATGATTAGTATTATCCTTAATTAATTAATAGTATTATTATTATTATGTTTATTATTATTAGTATTATTATTAGTAAAACAAGTATTATTATTATTATTATTATTATTATTATTATTATTATTATTATTATTATTATTATTATTATTATTATCATTATGATTATTAATATGATATTTAGTATTTTTATTATTAGACTTATTATCATTTTTATCATCATTAGTAGAAAATTTGTATATCCATAGTTATTATTATCATTATTGTTACTATCATTAAAAGTATCATTATTTTAAATCTATTATTTTTACTAAAAATTAGTTTTAATATTACAAAAGTATCATTAATAAAATTATCATTTAAACATTAATATTAGTACTTACCTAAATATTAGTATTATTATCATAAGTATATTATTAAGGTTATTATCATTATTTTTACCTTTACTAATATTAACTTAGTATAATTAGAACTACTGTTTTAAGAAACAAACGAAATATATATACATAAATACATTTAACATATACAACATAACAAAGTATTTTTTTTACATATATAAAACGAATATATGAAACCTAAATATATTATTAATATAAATATGATATAACTAATAAGTTATGTATACATATATATAAATTTATTCGATTACGATTATGAGTATTGATAAATATACACAAATGATATAGGTTCGTGAATCTGAGGCCAACCTTACACTTGTTAAATGATGTTATATGTATTTTTACTACAAAATACAGTATGGTGAGTTTCATTTGCCTTTTTACCCTTTATATTTTTGGGCTGAGAATACATGCGCAATTTTTATAACTGTTTTACGAAATAGACACAAGTAATTGAAATTACATTATATGGTTGAATGATCGAAATCGAATATGCCCCTTTTAGTCTGGTAATCTAAGAATTAGGGAACAGACACCCTAATTGACGCGAATTCTAAAGATAGATCTATCGGGCCCAACAAGCCCCATCCAAAGTACCAGATGCTTTAGTACTTAGAAATTTATATCATGTCCGAAGGAGGATCCCGGAATGATGGGGATATTCTTATATGTATATTGTGAATGTCAGTTACCAGGTGTTCAATCCATATGAATGATATTTTTGTCTCTATGCATGGGACGTATGTTTATGAGAAATGGAAATATGAAATCTTGTGGTCTATTAAAAATTATGAAATGATTATTTATGTTAAACTAATGAACTCACCAACCTTTTGGTTGACACTTGAAAGCATGTTTATTCTCAGGTACGAAAGAAATATTCCGCTGTGCATTTGCTCATTTTAGAAATATTACTTGAAGTCATTCATGGCATATTTCAAAAGACGTTGCATTCGAGTCGTTGCGTTCATCAAGATTATTATTAAGTCAATTGTAGTTAGATATATTATGAAATGGTATGCCTGCCGTCAACTTTCAATGTAAATGAAAGATTGTCTTTTCAAAAATGAATGCGATGTTTGTAAAATGTATCATATAGAGGTCAAGTACCTCGCGATGTAATCAACTGTTGTGAATCGTTTATAATCATATGGACTTCATCCGGATGGATTAGGATGGGTCTCTACAGTTGGTATCAGAGCGGTGGTCTTAGCGAACCAGGTCTGCATTAGTGTGTCTAACTAATAAGTCGTTAGGATGCTTTAGTGAGTCTGGACTTCGATCGTGTCTACGTGTCAAAAGTTTTGCTTATCATTTCGTGTCGAAAATTACCTACTTATCATCCTTAGGAAATTACCTGCTTATCATTCCTAATCTAGACACATCTTGCTGCATTGATTGCATGAATAGTGTATAGACAAATTCATATCTTAGCATATCTGCTAATTCATATCTTAGCATATATTTTACTGTAAACTTTGCTTAACATATTCCGTAGATTCCTCCGTAACTTATGGGATTTTAGTATTTTATATGTATATGTAAATTATGTATTACAGGGTACTAATCTACATCCTATAATCTATTTCTTATTGAAAACCCTTCACCTGATCGTACGAGATGAATCCCTCGACCAGTTCGAGTCCCTCAGATTCCGATAGCTATTCCGATAGTTATTCCGACAGCTATTCCGACATGGATGTTCACCTAAGCTCCGGAAACAGCATCACCGGAATGAATCAACCAATTAGCCATCATCAATTCTAGATGAAATGGGGCTGAGTTCATAGTCGACTTAATCAATGGAGACAAGAAGAATGTGATCCCTTCCATCAACCGAAATCACCTCTTGGCAAAAGAACCTGAAGCACTTACAGGCGAACCTATCTGAAACACCATTTTCACCATCATTTCCTGAATATCTCGCTATTATTATGTACTATCTAAAATTCTAAACCTTTTTCATCCGCTCGTTCCGACCGACAATCATCCCGGAATAATAGAAGAAGTTAGCGAACTTCGTGCTCGAGTAATCAATTTGGAGAATATGGTGCAAAATCTACCAGCTTCAGCAACATCACCGACACCAACAGTACCATCAGTAACAGAACCAGTACTATCAACAATCCATGCCTGAACATCTCATTCTGTACCTCGAGTATAATTATCGTTCCATGAATTGTTCTACATCACTTATCTTCGTTCGACATGGCAATTATATAATCTCTAATGTTTTAGAGATTATATATTCTTATTCTAACGGTAAATCAAATGAGTCTAATATCATATTGACTCATTAAATCCATGATTACATCTGAAGAAAATATATATGTATATATATTTTCATAAATATTATAATTAAAAATTCTTTTGTACAAACTGTTAATGATGAAAATATTTTAACGGGTAGGTAATACCCGAGGAATATTTAAGATTCACATTAATAAGTTACATTGTACATACTTCGAATCTGATTCAACAGTCATTTACTATCCTATTTACAAACACCAATATACGTATCCGTTCACTACAAAATAACCATTTTCATTCAACTTCATATTTGGATTTTGACTTATCAGAATCCAACAAGTGGCATAATGAAGAAAACATTTGACAAAATAAAATTTGTTAGAAACAAACAAATTAACTATGAGAAATTTTGTTAAGAATCCACGCTAACTGTTCCTAGCTAATTGTTCCCAGCTCACTGATTACACTTTATTTATCGCAATTTAATTATCGCAATTTACATTCTCGCAATTTTATTTATCATCATTTAATTTTTGTTATTTACTTTACGCATTTAATTTATCGTCATTTAATTTCTGTATTTATTTTACGCACTTTAAATATCGGGACACGTATACAAGGTTTTGACATATCATATCGACGCATCTATATATATTATTTGGAATAACCATCGACACTCTATATGCAGTAATGCGGGAGTTAGCTATACAGGGTTGAGGTTGATTCTACAATAATATATATAGTTTGAGTTGTGATCGAGTCTGAGACATGTACACGGGTCACGATACGTATTAATTAATTCGAATATTATATATTAAACTTTATATGAATTATTGGACTGTCAACTGTGGACTATCAACTGTGGACTAATAACATTGGACAATTAAAATGAATTAAAATATTGATTATAACATATGAAACTAAACAATTCTTCAAGTTTGCCACTTGATTTCATCTTAAACCTCATTTGTATCTTGACGATTACAATATGCGATCAAATCTTTCATGAATTCTTGAAAACACCCCAATCGATAGGATGAATCAACCGCACTTCATCTACGGAAGGAAAGATTTATGTATATAGTTATACACCTGAAAATACTCGAAATCTGAATAAACGTTTAACACATACCTGTGCTAGCTCCTTTGGCATTGTTATTACCGAAAATAACATTGCAACTCTTTTTCAAATTAGCCAATTTTGTCACAGCTTCAACAAATCAACTCTGACTTCCATTCGAATTAGCCTTATTATAACCTCGATATATAAGTTTGCTTGTCATCATTGTTACCGGGGAACCGTTTATATTTCACCACATTAGCAGTAAAACTTACCAGCAACTTCAATGAATTTGGACTTTTCAAAAAATCATTATATTCATTGAAACCCTATTCATATACTCATCCACATCTTGTAACGAGAATTGCCATACCAATTACCGAGAATTAGCAATCAGTATTTCGAATCCAGTAGCATTTCTACATTAATAGTTATATGTATACATATAACAATTATATCCTAGAATTACGATCTTCAATTCTGAAATTTTGAAAAGCACCCAGCCTATGAATTAATACATTGAACTTTGAAAAAGCTGAATGAAGCATCAGAAACTGTAGGCAACCGTAAACAACCTTAATCGCTGGAAGTTTGATGATAAAGAATAGTATGTTGGAAAAACTCAGAAAAGTTGGAACTGGAAAACGGATTGAGCTAACCACGAAGGAGACTAAGGAAAAATACAAGGACCATACCCTATATTCAAAGAATTCAGGTAATTCTGGATCCGATGAAACCTTCAACGAATATCTTGCTCCGTACTCATGTTAAAAATCTTGCGGAAAATATTTCTTCATCAACCATCGAACTTAGAAATTCCAAAATATCATCATAAATATCCTCGATATTTCTGAAGATATTTTCTTAAATATTCTCGTCCGATATTAATTATCTCTTCGTGCTATCAGTGTTACATCATATAGAAACTGTTAGATTCTATATTCTGTAAACTTTCGAGCTTAAAATATGAATGTTATTGAAGTAATGTTGGGAACTGATACATGAATTAGTATAATATAATGACACTTGATCAACGTGATTATATTACAGTAAGTCATGCTGAGTTTCTAATGGAATGTGATGATTCACAGATCATAACGTCATCATGTGCCATGTTACATAACCCTTTCATTATGCTTAACTTCTGAACATATCAAGAAAGTATATTCTTGATAGTTCTATTCTCAGTGATTCTGGTAATCTGACAAATTAAATCGTGCTAATACATTTTTTTTTTCTTATTTAGAACATGATGTTTATCCGAAATTCCATACTTACGAATTCTGGACCGTTACTCGCTTTAATAGAGGTCGGAAGGATAATAAAAAGGTAAAGAGCTACAAAATATAAGAGAAAATATGAAGCCCAATAACAACACGGAGGTTACAAACCGTGAATATTAATACGAATAGCAATATAAAGACACTGTATAATTAAGAATAATATCAGCCAAGGTAATAGTAGAAGTAAACAGATTTTTATGGTAGAAGATTGAAAAGAAGGATGACAGAAATGATAATTAGGAAAATATCAAGGATTAGAACGGGATTAAGCATTTTCACAATCTTGTGGATGTATGAACTAAGAAAGAAAGTATAGGAATTGTGAGAATAATAGAACAGAAGAGCTTAATTTATAATGGAAATATCAGACAGAGTAATCGAGGTAGATCATCGTATTTAATTATAGAGATCTTAATTCGCCGAAGAATCAAATCTCACAGATCTCGAAGATTTTCTTTAAATCCCTTGAATTCTGGAATTCAATCGCGACTACGTCAAAAATTATGGGAAATCTCCATTTCTTCATCTCGATCTTTTGCGATAGCTTCATTCATACGCTTCGATTAATCGAATCATTTTATCCATATTACTCAATGATGATAAAACTCTATTTATCAACTCATATACGTCATGAAAACATTTTTATAGTTAACCATGACCACCTCACTCAAATTTCGGGATGAAATTTCTTTAACGGGTAGTTACTGTGATGACCCGGGAATTTCCGACCAAATTTAAACTTGAATCTTATATGGTTTCGACACGATAAGCAAAGTCTGTGATGTTGAGTCTCGAAAGTTTTGAAATCTATATACATGAAATCAATTACCCTTTGACTGTACCCGACGATTCACGAACAATGGTGTGTAAATAAATATGTAAATATATATATATATATATATATATATATATATATATATATATATATATATATATATATATATATATATATATATATATATATATATATCTATGTGTGTGTGTGTGTGTGTGTGTGTATGTATATATATATATATGTGTGTGTGTGTATGTATATATATATATATGTGTGTGTGTGTATGTATATATATATATATATATATATATATATATATATATATATATATATATGTGTGTGTGTATGTATATATATTAAATTGTATTAATATAATACCATTTAATCATTTGATTTAAACATGCAAAGTAAATTAAAAATAAATAAGATCTTATTAAAATGAATATATAAATATATATATATATATATATATATATATGAATTCTGTACACAATTAATATTATATGTACGTTGTAATATATCTAATATGTATAAATATTAACTATTCAAATATGTAATTATAGGTATTACATAATTAATAAAATATAATTATATTAATTTATAAGTTGAAATATAGTTATTATATTATTTTCATTATCAATATTGATATCTGTATTATTAATAGATTAGTTTAATATATAGAATATATACATATATATATATATATATATATATATATATATATATGTATATATATATATATATATATATATATATATATATGAAATTCGATATGTATAAATTGTTATATCAATATTATTATATTTACTTTCATTATTAATATTAATGTAATATCAGTATACAATTATGTAATATAATGTATAAAGTTAATACATTTAATTTATCATTAGAATTAGTAGTAAAATTATAATTTCAAGTTATTATGATTATTTGATATTATTTTCTTTATAAACAGTATTATTATTATTAGTACTAATATAATTATATTTATTAGAAAATAATATAAGCTATTATTATTATCTTTAGTAATATAATTATTAACATTTTTATGATTTTAGTATCATTATTATTTATTATTATTGATATAAATAATTATTAATATTATTAATAATATATTTATTAATTAGTAATATTAATTAAATTATATAAATTATAAAAGTCAAGGAATTGGTACGTTTCTGTTTGATGTTACCATCGAAGTCTTCTTTTTAAATTCGTCCTGTCCTCTAATTGATACGAATCAATCTCAAAACACTGATACAAAACAAATTCAGTTACAGATGAATCTAAATTTTTGTTACAAATCGCTTTCTTCTTTTTTATTTTTTTTTATTTTTTCTTCTTAATTTGATTCCTTCTGTCGTCTGGAGTTTAACTATAAGATGATTAGTAGCTCAATAATAGGAATTAACTCATTCGTTCTTTCGTTATCAGTATCAATCACAACCAATACAGATTCTAATTTTCGAGATTTAAAAAGAGAAAAATTAAGAAACCATGTATTATATCTCTGTTATTACTTTGATATTCAAATCAAACAATTTCTCAATCAATTTCAAAAGTTATAAATGCTGTGTTGTTAGTAATCGTATACTTAAACTATCTGGAAAGTTTCCAACTTCAATTCATTGTATTGAATCTCAATTTTGGAAGTCAAAAGATTTGGAACAAAAGTCAAACGAATCAATTTTCTTAAAATTCTAATCTGTTTTAATATTTGAGATTCAATTGATAACTTCGAAAGTTTCTATAGGTAATTTAATGTGTAATTCATGTTGAAATCTTCCTCTGAAACAGCCTCTATAATCAGAATCGATTTTGAATTCATCGAATTCATAATGGGTGCTGTAGCTGCAATATTTTTGTGTTCTTTTTCTTTTCTGTTAATTTAAAGTCATATCATGAGTCGTTTTCATTTTATTTATACGAATTAAAAACAATAACTTAGTTAATAAGATCAAGAAACTGGTTTTGATCGAATTACAAATGAAGAAGATAAAAGAGAATAGAACTAGAAAAGTAACGGGTTATAAATAAATCGAGTGGAGTTAATTCAGAAAAACAGATGGCAGTGATATGGTTAAGAGTGTTGCGGGTGTGCGAGAGGTCCTGGGTTCGAGCCCGGCTGTGGTCGTTTTTTTTAAAGAAACCTTTGAAGGTAGTTCTTCCCACTTATTATTATTATAATTATTATTGTTATTATTATTATTTATTGTTATTATGATAGTTATTATTACTCCTAATATTTAGAAGTATGATTAATATTATCCTTAATTAATTAATAGTATTATTATTATTATTATTATTATTATTATTATTATTATTATTATTATTATTATTATTATTATTATTATTATTATTATTATTATTATTATTATTATTATTATTATTATTATTATTATTATCATTATTATTGTTAGTAAAACAAGTATTATTATTATTATTATTATTATCATTATGATTATTAATATGATATTTAGTATTGTTATTATTAGACTTATTATCATTTTTATCATCATTAGTAGAAAATTTGTATATCCATAGTTATTATTATCATTATTATTACTATCATTAAAAGTATCATTATTTTAAATCTATTATTTTTACTAAAAATTAGTTTTAATATTACAAAAGTATCATTAATAAAATTATCATTTAAACATTAATATTAGTACTTACCTAAATATTAGTATTATTATCATAAGTATATTATTAAGGTTATTATCATTATTTTTACCTTTACTAATATTAACTTAGTATAATTAGAACTACTGTTTTAAGAAACAAACGAAATATATATACATAAATACATTTAACACATACAACATAAAAAAGTATTTTTTTTTACATATATAAAACGAATATATGAAACCTAAATATATTATTAATATAAATATGATATAACTAATAAGTTATGTATACATATATATAAACTTATTCTATTACTATTATGAGTATTGATAAATATACACAAATGATATAGGTTCGTGAATCTGAGGCCAACCCTACACTTGTTAAATAATGTTATATGTATTTTTACTACAAAATACAGTATGGTGAGTTTCATTTGCCTTTTTACCCTTTATATTTTTGGGCTGAGAATACATGCGCAATTTTTATAACTGTTTTACGAAATAGACACAAGTAATTGAAATTACATTATATGGTTGAATGATCGAAATTGAATATGCCCCTTTTAGTCTGGTAATCTAAGAATTAGGGAACAGACACCCTAATTAACGCGAATTCTAAAGATAGATCTATTGGGCCCAACAAGCCCCATCCAAAGTATCGGATGCTTTAGTACTTCGAAATTTATATCATGTCCGAAGGAGGATCCCGGAATGATGGGGATATTCTTATATGTATATTGTAAATGTCGGTTACCAGGTGTTCAATCCATATGAATGATATTTTTGTCTCTATGCATGGGACGTATGTTTATGAGAAATGGAAATATGAAATCTTGTGGTCTATTAAAAATTATGAAATGATTATTTATGTTAAACTAATGAACTCACCAACCTTTTGGTTGACACTTGAAAGCATGTTTATTCTCAGGTACGAAAGAAATCTTCCGCTGTGCATTTGCTCATTTTAGAAATATTACTTGAAGTCATTCATGGCATATTTCAAAAGACGTTGCATTCGAGTCGTTGCGTTCATCAAGATTATTATTAAGTCAATTGTAGTTAGATATATTATGAAATGGTATGCCTGTCGTCAACTTTCAATGTAAATGAAAGATTGTCTTTTCAAAAACGAATGCGATGTTTGTAAAATGTATCATATAGAGGTCAAGTACCTCGCGATGTAATCAACTGTTGTGAATCGTTTATAATCAATATGTACTTCATCCGGATGGATTAGGACGGGTCTCTACAATGGGAAAAGTGGTAGAGATGATGATTCTCATCAGGGGTCCACCGGTGGGTCGAAGCGCAAAAGTGACAATTATGGCCAGGTTCTGGCTCGTCAAATTATAACAATAAGTTCCGAAAATCAAACGTTGGATCCGATCAAGGAAAGGGGTACTTCCCAAACCAGAACTTCACAATTATGCACGAGTTGAATAAAACACCAAAAGAAATCTTGGCTACTGAACCTATTTGGTTAACGTTTTCTGAGCTTGGTAAGATGCCAGATTACGCCAAGTGTGATAAGTCAAAGTTCTGTGAGTTCCATAATGACTATGGTCATGAAATCGATCGGTGTAAATCTTTCATTGAAAAGGTTATAGAGTGCCTCAGGAGAGGAGAGCTCAACCATTTGAAACCTACAAAGAAGCAGGGGTCTTCTTCGTAGAATCGAGTACTTGATATAGGCGCGCCAAGTCCAAAAAAGAATACTGACAAGAGCGCCGATAAAATGATCAACAAGGTGCATTCTTGGTACACGGGACAAAGGTGAAAAGCCTAACAATTAGAGGAGTGGGAGATAGAACCAATATCTTTCCCGCCCATGCAGACTGTAAATCCATCACATGCACCGATTATTATCAAGGGGCGCGTTATTGACTGTGGATATAATGTTAAGAGATTAAATGTTGATACGGGGATCAGTGTTGATGTTATGTACGAGCATTGCTTCAGGCAGCTACCTGAGGAGATCAAATCAAAATTACGCGCGCCAACGACTGTGCTCTCTGGGTTTTCTGGTAAGTCGGCATGGCCGTTGGGGTGCATTGAACTCGAATTGGAATTAGCAGATGATAATGATCCCTCTCGCTCTCGAACTATGCCCATTGAATTTTGCGTGGTATGCTCTTATTCTTGTTACAATGCGCTTCTGGGAAGAGTTACTTTGCAAAAGTTTGGCGTGGTGCCTTCAACAGTTCATGGTATGATAAAATTCCCTACAAGGCAAGGAATAGCGACCATCCGGATGGAGTCTAGAAGGGCGCTTTGTGCATCCATCACACCACCAGAATTGCTTCCTACCATTGATCAACAAATACGAAGCTGCTCTATTGTCGTCAATCCAAAGCACCCAGACAAGCAAATTCAGATTGGGGCAGCTTATCCAACGACGTTAAAGTCAATTTGTAGAACATGCTGATAACTAACATGGATGTTTTCGCATGGAGTGAAGAGGACATGACGGGAGTACCTCGTAAATAATCAGAGCTCAAGTTAAATGCTAGCCCGAGTTTAACTCCAGTGCGACAGAAGAAAAGGCCTATGGCCCCGGAAAGAAGCGAGTGGCAACGAATAGATGTAGAAAAGCTAGTGAATGCAAACATACTTAGGGAGGTACACTATCAAACTTGGGTAGCAAATCCTATTTTAGTCAATAAAGTCGATGGTTCATGGCGCATGTGTGTTGATTTCAAGGATATTAACAAAGCATGCCCCAAAGACAACTATCCTCTTTCAGAGATAGATTGGAAAGTCGAATCATTATCTGGGTTCAAATTTAAATGTTTCTTGAATGCGTACAAGGGGTATCATCAGATTCAGATGGCAAAGGCTGATGAAGATAAGACTGCGTTCCATACAGAACAAGGGATCTATTGTTACACAAAGATTCTCTTTGGACTGAAAAACGCGGGCGCGACCTATCAGCGGGTGGTCGATGATGCGTTCAAAGATAAAATTGGTGGGAAACTTGAAGCTTATGTTGATGATATGGTTATCAAAAGCAATACGGAAGTGCAACTGTTGGATGACATCCTTGAAACGTTCAACTCCCTGCCCAAAATCAACATGAAACTTAACCCCGCAAAGTGCATCTTTGGGGAAGAAGAGGGAAAATTGTTGGGGCACATAGTAACCCCAAGAGGAATCCGTGTGAATCCCAAGAAAATTGAAGCGGTGGAACAAACGCAGTCACCAAAATCCAGAAAAGAAGTTCAAAGTTTGATAGGAAAATTAGCGGCGCTAACACGCTTCCTGTCTAAGGCAGCAGAGAGGTCTTTGCCATTTTTCCAGACTTTAAAGAACTCATTGAAAAAGTCAGACTTCAAGTGGACAGAGGAGGCTGAGAAAGCTTTTCTAGAGATGAAGGCGGTTTTGAAAGAACTGCTTACTTTAACCGCGCATGTGGCAGGAGAGACATTGATGTTATATCTTACGACTTCGAAGGAAGCCATAAGCTCTGTTCTTGTCGTAGATAGGGGCAGGTATGTATCATGCTTTGTTTATTTTTTATATATACGCATAGAAAGTTATATGTTTATGTGTATGTGCAAACCATTCTTTAAAATGCAGGTACAGATGCATGTATACTTTGTCGGTAAGGCGCTTAGTGGTAGTGAGGTCAATTACACTCTAATAGAAAAGTTGGTATACGCGCTTGTGCACACAGCTCGTAGGTTGCGTCGATATTTCTAAGCGCATCCTATAGTGGTATTGACTGATCAACCAATAAGACAGGTACAAGTTGTAACATCCCGCGTTTTTCCGTTAAATTTATTTTTAACACCGTCTTTTTTTTTAATAATAATCTTTCGTGTTTAAATTCGTAGTCTCCGTTGACTAACGTTCATAATAATTCCGTCATTTAATTATAACATCTCTCGTTAACTTGCGTTTTAAAAATATTCGTTTGGTTAATTCCCGCACCCGCTCTGAAACTTGAGGGACTAGTTCCGCCACTTGACCAAAGAGGTGGCTAGTAGTTGACTAGTCAACCACTCACCACCTCCACCCCTCATTCATCCATTTCTTCTTCTTTCTTTCTTTCTTTTTTTTCTCTCAAGAACACAAACATAAATCATCATCTAAATTCGGATCGGGAAGCAAACTTCAAAACAAATTACATATTTGGAATCCTCTCTTCATCCTCTACAATTTGATACCAACCTCATCTCGTTTGGGTAACATTTCTAAAACTCTAGATTTCTCTAAATTCGTGTTTTTGATTTGAAATGGTGTTAGTTAGTGTCTATGGCTCAAGTCTAACATGAATATATGTTTGGTTTGCTCGATTTGTTGTTTTTGGAGTAACTAGCATGAACTTGAAATGGGTTTGCTTAATCCTTGATTTTGGATGAGCTAATGTTGTTAGATTGTTAAAGTGCATGTTTTAATTGTGTTACTAGTATCACTAGCTTCGTTTTGATGCGTAGGTTGATTAAGAAAACTTCAAAAACCCGATTAATGATTTTGTGATGTTTGACTAGGGTTTGATAGTTCTTGACATGAACTTTTGGATGCTTAAATGCCATGGAATGTTAATTGTTAGTGTTTAGTAGTAATGTATACTTCATTACCTTCAAAACGGCATATCATATGTGTGAATTGGATTCCCGAAACTTAAAATGCAATTGATGAACTTGAAACTTTGAAAATGGACTTTTAAATGATCACTTGACGAGAAATCGGTTATGGAAAATGTTGTTTTTGTTTGATGATAAGTGCTTAGTTGTGTTCCTTGTCAAAAGAGCTTTCCAACGGTATAAGATACGTCTTCTAGTTGTTTACGGTTTGCGTTTTATGGTTGTTTGAAGTTTTGATCAAGACTTGAACTTTTGAAACTGACCAGGCACCAGACCACGTTATTTGTCGCGCCGCGGAGCAATTTGTCGCGCCGTGGCCCAAAGGGTGATTTTAGAACATGTTTTTCAGGCTTTCTGACCTTCAAAATAGGCATTTGTCGCGCCGCGGAGCAATTTGTCGCGCCGCGACAATTGCCTGTTTCATCCGAACTTCAGCAAACTTGTTTTGGCCATAACTTTTTGACCGTAACTCCGTTTTCGATGAATCAAATATCGTTGGAAACGTAATAAGATTTCCTTTCTAATGGTAAGGTTTTGAAATGTCAACTCAAACTTTATTACAATCGTTCTAACATGTTTTTATACTTGATTCTTGCATGAAACTTGACAACGTGATTCACATGCTATACTATTCGAGTCGTAACGAGCCATAGGACTAATTGAACACATTTCACCCGACCTTGTGTCGTAACCGGTTAATTGATACAATTTACTTGTTTAGGTCAAGGCTAAGCAACATTCATGCACACGTTTACTTTGTGAAGTACATTTATTACTCGTGCACTCGAGGTGAGATCATAGTCCCACCTTTTCAACAACTTTTATTCTTTTAAATCGTGGGCTGAGAAACATATACATTACATACTTATATACATTTCACATGTATATATACTTTTCATACTTTTATACTTTGAACACAAATGCGAATACAAAGATACCGACGAGTTAGAACAAAAGTCCTCAATCCAATTATCATTAGTTCCACTTGCAGGGTGTAAGTGTAAGCGAGTGATTATGTTGTATGGCCATACGGGTTTAACAAACCCTCATTCAGACGGTTCGCTACCGTTAGTGGATGAAATATAATTTCAACGTGCATAGTGTATGTTCTAACACTATATTCAAAATTCAGAGGGAAGATTCAGTTAAGCTTTGGTAATTGGGTGCTCGCAATACAAACTACATTCTTCGGAATAAATACGATTTGGATAATCATCTATACAAACTATTGTGGTTCAAAGTATACGTTTACAAATACATTTATGATCTCACCAACGTTTTTCGTTGACAGTTTTCTATATGTTTCTCAGGTTCATACTTGGCTATTTGATACATGCTTCCGCGTACACTCATACTTGCTTGGGGTCAAGCATACATGCATACACTCTGATTATTTGCTTGGAGTCAAGATACATACATACATACGCTAGTGATAGCACCTTTGGATTCAAACATATTGTTTACATACTTACGCTATTTATAGCAACTGTGTTTTTCAACTTATATTATGTCGCAAGTTATTTCATTTATACTTTATGACTTTTGTAAACTTAGACTTGTTGTCGAACGGTTTTGTAAACTAAACTTGCAAGTCTTGTACCTTTCAAATGAATGCGACATAATTTTGGTCAAACGAGTCTCATATAGGGACTACGACCACGTAACGGGACCTAAGTAGTCGGCGCCGTCAATGACGATTTGGTCGGGTCGCTACAGATGGTATCAGAGCGTTGGTTGTAGGGAACTAGGACGTGCATTAGTGTGTCTAACAGAGTCGATAGGACGCATTAGTGAGTCTAGACTACAACCGGATAGTTAGCATTTGCATTCTGACATACATTTGCTATAGATAGCACTTACTTGACTACTTGTGCATTATACTTGAATCATTCTTAGGCAAACTTTTTAATGGTACCCAACCTTCATCCTACGAACTCGTATTCCGCCACTTTTTGGTAACACACGTGAATTCAAGATTCATACGCGTACGGATGACCGCGACTTCGTTAGCTACTCTAGCTCGGGAACTCAAATTCTTTGGTTGTTATCCACCCCGTCTTAGCTTACTATCCATGAGTATTGTAAAGTCACTGTCACTACTCTAGGTGAGTATCGTCATCACTATTTATCGCTACGGTTGCGTACTACTCGCTATCATGACTCGTTACTCTTTTCATACCTAACTACTTTATTGTCTGATTCGAACCGCTTTGACGTGAACAATCACTTATACACTTCCCTCGGGGAACGCATCTTTAGAGTTGCACTAATTCTTTCGATTCAATACGAATCATGTTTGAGACGTCGTTACATTTTGTTCATTTTAGATTTTCACGATGACACGAACTTGAACTCATGGAGTGATGTGGGAATGGAAGTATGATTTGGCGTAATATAACGACACTCGATCAACGTGGTTATATTACGGTAAGACATACCAAAGTTCTAGTGACGCGTGATGGTGGTTAGACTCGATCAACCTAAACACCACCATGTGCCATGTACATGACTTCATCCTTTCATGTTTGGACATCCGAAAACTCCGAGAATATTGATAACAACCATACCGGGGACACCCCTTCGACTTTTGTCGAACTATAATTATGCTTCCGAATGAATTACCGATTCCTCTCGACTTCAACCGTATGTTACACGTGTATACTATCTCGTCCTCGCACAGTCTTATTGACTAATTACGATTTACTCGTTATGCTCGCACCGAGGCGGAAACTTCTTTTGCATCACCCTCGTACTTCCGGTTCAGGAGGTCCTTATTCTAAATTCCCAATGGAGAGAGACTCTCCACGTTATACTAGTATTCACCTCGAGGGTGAATAGTTCCGACGAACGTTTTTCTTTCAGAAACCGATGAGGACTTGCCCCGACGAACGTTTTTGGAAACTGATAAATCTTTCGCGACGCGAATTTTCTTGAGAAACTTGTCCTAACAAACTTGTCTAAATATACCTTACGGAATGTACTCCGTTTTGGACTGAGATCCTCATTTCATTTCTAGACTTCGGAGTGCCTCACAAAAAGCCTCGGGACCACGTTTAGACATGAGTACCGCGCACCATCCGCAACCCGACGGACCGAACAAACATACGATTTAAACCTTAGAATCAATAATACGAGTTGTATTACTAACTTCAAATTTACTTGAGAAAAGTATTTTCCTTTAACCGAATCCTCATACTACAATGATTTTCATTCGAGTTTTAACGTCACTCCTTTTGAGACCACATGTGACCGGAAACGTCATTCTCCTTTTGTCGAACCAAGTAAACGATGACCAATTCACCGGGACCGGGATTATGCATGAGCGACCGAGAAAACTTATCCATATCCAAGAAAGACCCAACACGACTCGTTGTCGCCAAATGAGCTACGCCGATTTAGACGTAAACATTTCAAATTCCACGTGGAAAACCGCGTCACGTTAAGAGTCGCACCTTGGAAAGGTGCAATCCGTTTCGGGAAACATAGAAAACAAAATTCGTGATATTTTAATCCTTTTGAAATCTTGGGGAGTTTTGGACCCGTTGCTAGCCGTTTAGATTTTCCGACCCATTTTGAGTCTCCGTTTATCCTACATTCGATGTATCAACTCAAAGACGTGTTTTGCGAAACGAGAACTTGTTATCTCCTTTGATGAACTCACTATCGACGATAAACCTCACTTCCTAGGAGGACCGATTGAAACTATGAATCATGGAAGCCAAACCTTAAAACAACATATGATCCCGACCGTCAAAATTCGTGGAAATACTCAAGGACGTACCTTCACTTATTCGTAGAATTTACAACGCAAGATCTCGAGTAAGATTCAACAACTACTACTTCCAACTAAATTTCGGGACGAAATTTCTTTTGAGGTGTGGATAATGTAACATCCCGCGTTTTTCCGTTAAATTTATTTTTAACACCGTCTTTTTTTTTAATAATAATCTTTCGTGTTTAAATTCGTAGTCTCCGTTGACTAACGTTCATAATAATTCCGTCATTTAATTATAACATCTCTCGTTAACTTGCGTTTTAAAAATATTCGTTTGGTTAATTCCCGCACCCGCTCTGAAACTTGAGGGACTAGTTCCGCCACTTGACCAAAGAGGTGGCTAGTAGTTGACTAGTCAACCACTCACCACCTCCACCCCTCATTCATCCATTTCTTCTTCTTTCTTTCTTTCTTTTTTTTCTCTCAAGAACACAAACATAAATCATCATCTAAATTCGGATCGGGAAGCAAACTTCAAAACAAATTACATATTTGGAATCCTCTCTTCATCCTCTACAATTTGATACCAACCTCATCTCGTTTGGGTAACATTTCTAAAACTCTAGATTTCTCTAAATTCGTGTTTTTGATTTGAAATGGTGTTAGTTAGTGTCTATGGCTCAAGTCTAACATGAATATATGTTTGGTTTGCTCGATTTGTTGTTTTTGGAGTAACTAGCATGAACTTGAAATGGGTTTGCTTAATCCTTGATTTTGGATGAGCTAATGTTGTTAGATTGTTAAAGTGCATGTTTTAATTGTGTTACTAGTATCACTAGCTTCGTTTTGATGCGTAGGTTGATTAAGAAAACTTCAAAAACCCGATTAATGATTTTGTGATGTTTGACTAGGGTTTGATAGTTCTTGACATGAACTTTTGGATGCTTAAATGCCATGGAATGTTAATTGTTAGTGTTTAGTAGTAATGTATACTTCATTACCTTCAAAACGGCATATCATATGTGTGAATTGGATTCCCGAAACTTAAAATGCAATTGATGAACTTGAAACTTTGAAAATGGACTTTTAAATGATCACTTGACGAGAAATCGGTTATGGAAAATGTTGTTTTTGTTTGATGATAAGTGCTTAGTTGTGTTCCTTGTCAAAAGAGCTTTCCAACGGTATAAGATACGTCTTCTAGTTGTTTACGGTTTGCGTTTTATGGTTGTTTGAAGTTTTGATCAAGACTTGAACTTTTGAAACTGACCAGGCACCAGACCACGTTATTTGTCGCGCCGCGGAGCAATTTGTCGCGCCGTGGCCCAAAGGGTGATTTTAGAACATGTTTTTCAGGCTTTCTGACCTTCAAAATAGGCATTTGTCGCGCCGCGGAGCAATTTGTCGCGCCGCGACAATTGCCTGTTTCATCCGAACTTCAGCAAACTTGTTTTGGCCATAACTTTTTGACCGTAACTCCGTTTTCGATGAATCAAATATCGTTGGAAACGTAATAAGATTTCCTTTCTAATGGTAAGGTTTTGAAATGTCAACTCAAACTTTATTACAATCGTTCTAACATGTTTTTATACTTGATTCTTGCATGAAACTTGACAACGTGATTCACATGCTATACTATTCGAGTCGTAACGAGCCATAGGACTAATTGAACACATTTCACCCGACCTTGTGTCGTAACCGGTTAATTGATACAATTTACTTGTTTAGGTCAAGGCTAAGCAACATTCATGCACACGTTTACTTTGTGAAGTACATTTATTACTCGTGCACTCGAGGTGAGATCATAGTCCCACCTTTTCAACAACTTTTATTCTTTTAAATCGTGGGCTGAGAAACATATACATTACATACTTATATACATTTCACATGTATATATACTTTTCATACTTTTATACTTTGAACACAAATGCGAATACAAAGATACCGACGAGTTAGAACAAAAGTCCTCAATCCAATTATCATTAGTTCCACTTGCAGGGTGTAAGTGTAAGCGAGTGATTATGTTGTATGGCCATACGGGTTTAACAAACCCTCATTCAGACGGTTCGCTACCGTTAGTGGATGAAATATAATTTCAACGTGCATAGTGTATGTTCTAACACTATATTCAAAATTCAGAGGGAAGATTCAGTTAAGCTTTGGTAATTGGGTGCTCGCAATACAAACTACATTCTTCGGAATAAATACGATTTGGATAATCATCTATACAAACTATTGTGGTTCAAAGTATACGTTTACAAATACATTTATGATCTCACCAACGTTTTTCGTTGACAGTTTTCTATATGTTTCTCAGGTTCATACTTGGCTATTTGATACATGCTTCCGCGTACACTCATACTTGCTTGGGGTCAAGCATACATGCATACACTCTGATTATTTGCTTGGAGTCAAGATACATACATACATACGCTAGTGATAGCACCTTTGGATTCAAACATATTGTTTACATACTTACGCTATTTATAGCAACTGTGTTTTTCAACTTATATTATGTCGCAAGTTATTTCATTTATACTTTATGACTTTTGTAAACTTAGACTTGTTGTCGAACGGTTTTGTAAACTAAACTTGCAAGTCTTGTACCTTTCAAATGAATGCGACATAATTTTGGTCAAACGAGTCTCATATAGGGACTACGACCACGTAACGGGACCTAAGTAGTCGGCGCCGTCAATGACGATTTGGTCGGGTCGCTACACAAGTCGCGGGACGCGCTGCCTACGTATAACGCAATCTTATAAGTCACTTTTAGCGTGCATGGATTAAATACGACATACTACCAATGATTGTATTATCACAGGTGCTGTACAAACCTGAGGTTTCGAGGCGATTGGCTAAATGGGCCGTAGAATTGGGGGAGCACGAAATAAACTTGTCTTCGCAAAAAGCGGTCAAAGGACAGATATTGGCAGATTACTTGGCTGAAACTACGGTTGAGATAGAAGTGTCAAAGGAAAGTATCGCAACCAAACCTTTGGAAAGTCAACCTTGGGAGTTGTATACTGATGGAGCTTGTGGCCCAGAGGGTTCAGGCGCAGGATTAGTTTTAATAAGTCCAGAGGGGGAAGAGCACACTTATGCACTTCGATTCGCATTCACAGCCACGAACAATGAATTAGAGTATGAAGCACTGCTGTCAGGTATGCGTATAGCGCAACAATTGGGTATTAAGTGTTTGGATGCATACGTTGACTCACAACTCGTGGCAAATCAAGTTAATGGGTTATTTGAGGCGCATGATGCCTCTATGCAAAGCTACCTAGAACTTGTACAAAAGATGATAGAAGAGTTCGATGTGTTCAGACTAATGCAGGTACCTAGGGGTAAGAATAAGAAAGTAGATGCGCTTAGCAAGTTGGCTGCTTTAGCCTTTGATCACTTGCGCAAAAATGTATGGGTAGAAGAATTGACGAAGAAATCTATTGATGAGGAGTCTACTGTCGTACCTATCGAGGAGGAAAGCCCAAACTGGATGGCATATACTTAAATTTTTAGTAGTGGGAATGCTCCCTACAGACGAAAAGGAAGCAAGAAAGGTACGCATGAAGGTGCCCATGTACACTTTGGTGGATGGAGCTCTTTACAGAAAGTCGTTCCTTAGACCGAGCCTGCTATGTATTGGTCCAAATCAAGCGAAAAAAGTAGAAGTCCATGAAGGGTATTGCACTTTGCACTCTGGCTATCGGACTATAGCAGCAAAGGTTATGCGCATTGGGTATTACTGGCCCACCATTCACAAAGATGCAGCTGAGGTCATGAGAACATGTCAATCATGTCAACAACACGCGCCCATCAATAGAGCACCGCGACATCCTATGATACCAATAACGGCAGCTTGGCCATTCTGCAAGTGGGCCATCGACATTGTCAGCCCAATTATCGCGTGATCAGGTACGAGTGGAATAATTTATCTGAATAATACTTTGCTAATTACGCGCTTTCATAGTATTAATGCAATCATTGTTTACTCAGGGGGAATCAAATTCTTGATGGTAGCAATTGATTACTTCACTAAATGGGTGGAGACGAAGCCATTGGTAACAATTTGAAAAGATGCTATATATAATTGTCAGGCTGCAGCACATGGGATTGATCACCCAGCACTATGAGCACTTACATTTTTTAGTTTACTTAAAATGTTGCTTTATTTCCGAAGACAATTAGTATTTCTTTTTGGTTGTAATGGTTTGTCATTTGGTTATGACTTTTGGATTTCATTTATTTTGTCATGAATAAAGTTAATTTCTCCATGGAAACGTTTGGTTATGTTTCAACGCACATTTTAATAGCAGTTACGTGCATCCTACCTTTTAAGGGATGATCTCTAGCTCCCTCGTGGCAGAAGCCTGTTTGGTTACAAGGTTAGATTTTAGGGTGGGTAACAGACATCGGTTTGTCTAGACCAACACACTCTCGCAGACTAGAAGACTGCAAGTCATGACTATAAACGACAAGCATTGAGGTTGCTTGCCCACTAACCTAAGTGTTGGTTCACTTAGAAGACTCTAAGTACTTTACTTAGTAATGCAATGAAAAGCGCAGGCTATGTGCACAATAGTTTAGCGTCGGTTAACATTATTAAATTTTGAGTATAAACAAAGTATACATTGGTTTATATGCATCACAATTACGATATTTGTTAAGAGTAATAAAGACTTGAAACAATAAAGTTAGCAAAAGAAATTTCATTAATGTTGCACTAAGTTACAATAGTACCAAAAGAAAACATTAAACGTAAGAGTACTATGGGCACGCAGGCCCAATAAGCAAAATATGGTACGCAGGCCTAAGCTTTAACGATTGGCACGCAGGCCTAGTAATATAAAAAAGAGAAGAAAGAAAGGAAAACCTAAACTACGCAGCATAATTTGGAACGCTGCTCTACACTAATGGAAGTAATCCTTCGAACCCTCGCCCGCAGCGATCAGGTGGATCACCCCATGTGAAAATAAAACTAAAGGTTGACTTATATGTGGTCCTGTACAGTAGGGTGGGGAGCACATCCATGTTGCAGGTAGCACCTATAACCGAGCATGCTTCCTGCGAATGTACCTCCCAAAGTGTGGGCGCACAGGGCCAAAGACATTACATGTCCACGGCTCACCTGTACGCCCGCCACTCCAAAAAAATACTATGCATCTCACAAAGCGCGCCATAGCAGTACCCGAGCCTTATGGCTCATCTCCTCACATCGCGAGCTCCAACAAATCCTGCACTGAAGTCGCAGGGTCAACACTTGCTTGAGTTAAGGATTTAATTTGGATGTTCTCCATCGTATGACTAGATTCGAGTGCCTTGGCTAAAGCATCGCTCTCAAGTTGATCGGTAATAACTTTGGGCAAATCTGTCAGAACCTCTATATTGTCAGAAATGAGCTTCCAAAAGTTTACCCGCTCCAACGCTTTGGCGGCCCTCACTGCATTTGAGTAAAGTTTGCCCATGGTAGAAGAACTAAGAACGTTCGATGCAATCTACAAAAGAGCAACTTTGAGTGCGACAAAATTGTTTAACACTGAATCATGATCAGTGGCCACCCAGTCAAGGTGCGCGGAGATGTCCTATTTCTCAAAGTATAACAAATCAAGGTTGGAATTTGCAGTAGTAAGTTCATCCTTGAGCGAGTTGTTTTTCTCTACCAGATCAACTTGTGCGGAAAGAAGCTCAGCATATTCCTTCTTTAAAATATCAACAGTGGCCTCCACTGTCTTCAATGCTTCATCGGCCACTTTAAGGTTCGACTCTAAGGTCGCCAACCTCCTATGTAACTACCTAGAAAGATGCACCTCTGCCTTATGGTAACGCTCACTGTTTAAAAGATCACAATCCCTTGCCCATGTTAGAAACGATAGCTGCATGTCAAAGCATGCCTTTTGGTCCGACGTCATCTTCTCTAACTCATGCCTTATGTCAGAAGGAGCACACCCTTGCATATACATGTGATGTTCTGATGT
The DNA here is from genome assembly GCF_046630445.1 of Rutidosis leptorrhynchoides. Lineage (NCBI taxonomy): Eukaryota > Viridiplantae > Streptophyta > Magnoliopsida > Asterales > Asteraceae > Rutidosis > Rutidosis leptorrhynchoides. Next base: position 423,803,099 of record NC_092336.1, read on the forward strand.
AGCACACTTCGAAACATTTAGAATTGCTTCCAAGTTATCAATGAGGATGGGTGCATAAGGGTTGATGTTCAATTTAGGACCTGAGACATAAGTAATTGAGGGACCAGTAGTAGCAGGAGTTGTAGGATTGGTTGGCAAGGGAGCAATAATAGCAAGTGGAGCTGGATTAGAACAGATCACGGGCATCCAGCCAGATGATTCGAGGGGCGCAGACATTGCTGGGGGCGCAGATGTGGGCATGGGCACATTGATGGCAGGCGGAGCAAGAGTCACTGTTGGGGGCGCATCTTCATCAAGGTTCACAACTGGCAATGCAAAAACATACATGTTAGTTTTGAAACAAGTAATGAAGGTATAATATAATGAAAATTGTATGCAATACAATGTTATACCTTCAGAGGATGAGGCGTCAGACTTTTTCTTCTTCATTGGAGGGTTTAAATGCACAGAGCTTCTGCGCTTAAGTGGTGGTTCATCTTCCTCAGTCGGAGCATTCAAATCCTCTGCAACGTTAACTGGCACGTCTTCATCAGCAACTTCCTTTTTCACAGAGTAACCTTTCAAACTTTCTGCAACCATAACCTGGTAAAGATTCATCTCTACAAGTAATGATATACAATGGTTAGCATACTCTGTATTTAAATGTAAAAAATGCATAATTATTTCAAGATGAAATTATACGCCGTCCGTTAAGTAATATGACTGGACGGAATCCACTGTATTGCCAGTAGGAAGAGATTCCGGCCAAGTAAAGAACTTCATTTTGGTAAACCCGAATGCTTAGTTTTTTACCGGAACAGAGGTTAAACTGTTCCTGTTCCAGCGGTGTCATTGGGGGGTGGGGGGCGATTAAAAGCAGGGTTAGCACCAGAATGCCATTGGAGAATGTTAGCGAATTGTTGAGGAACGAACTTATTATCGACATAATAAAAAGAATCTTTCCAGGAGGTATTTAAGCCTTTCTTCATACCAGACGCAAAAGATGCCTGATCGGTGAAACTGTACCAATCGTGCTCATTAACTTGGTAACAGAAAATGTTTTTAAAGGGTTGTTTGCCCTACACCACATTTCAAACAATGATAGACGAGCAACACCATAGGGATGTAATTGCCCTAGGCCAATGTTATATGATGACAGAACCGCCATGAAGAAGTTAGTTGGAGGGATGCGAGTGTTTCCGACTTCTAGGGTTACGTCGTAGACTGCAACCATGTTGGTTAGGGGTTTATGGGCTCATTGGTTTGTGAGTGGAAGGGTAGGGGTGTATTGAGCAATTGGTGGATACCAATCAATAATAGCTTTAACGGATTCATCGTCTAGGGTGGAAGAGATGGAATGAACTTGAAAAGTGGTTGAAGATGAAGATGACGTATTTACAATTTAAAAAAGGGGATAGAAGATTGCACTAACCTGGGTTAAGAAACGGGAAACTAGCCGAAACTTGATCGGAGTTGCAAATAAGAAAAGAAGTGAATTTTTTGAATTTTTTTACCGAATTTTCTAAAATCGTCGCCTAATTTATAGCATAAAGGGTTAGGGTTTAAAAAAGAAAAAAATGCGTGAGGCGCTGATAATGCTAAAAACGAACATATATTTCATAGCATTATCTCTCAAGAAAGACAAGCTTTTAGTTGCAATTGTTCTATTTACAAGTGATATTCGTTTAAATAATAAAAGGTGAAGACAAAAGACAGATTCGACGATTTGAAGACGCAAACGACCAAAAAGCTAAAAAGTACAAAGTACAATCCAAGTGGTTCAATTTATTGATAAGAAACATCTCAAAATTATAAGAGTACAAGCTGCAAAACGCAAAGTACAAGATATTAAATAGTACGCAAGGAGTTCGAAAATTCGGAACCGGGACATGAACCAACTTTCAACGCGCGACGCAACGGAGCGAAAATTACAAGTCAACTATGCACATAAATATAATATAATATATAAATAATTCTTAAAATTATATATATATATATTATATATATTTAATAAAATCGTCGGCAAACTAACAAACAAATCATCATGAGCTGGAAAAGCAGGCCATGCGATCGCATGGCCTGGAGGAGTAAAAGTCATGCGATCGCATGAGCTCCTGTAGCATCTGACATCCTATAAATTGCACGAGTTTCAGCGAACAAAAACACACATAATTCAATCTCTCTTACTTTCAATATATATATATATATATATATATATATATATATATATATATATATATATATATATATATATATATATATATATATATATTTATTTATATTTATAATTTTAATTTTAAATTAATAATAATAAGGTTATGTTAGCGAATGTTGTAAGGGTGTAAGTCGAAATTCTGTCCGTGTAACGCTACGCTATTATTAATCATTGTAAGTTATGTTCAACCTTTTTAAATTAATGTCTCGTAGCTAAGATATTATTATGCTTATTTAAATTGAAGTAATCATGATATTGGGCTAAAAATTAAAGACGGGTTAATTGGGCTTTGGACCATAATTGGGGTTTGGATAAAAGAACGACACTTGTGGAAATTGGACTATGGGCTATTAATGGACTTTATATTTGTTTAACTGAATGATAGTTCGTTAATTTAATATAGAGATTTATAATTTGACGTATTCATAAATAACCATATACACTCGATCGGACACGATGGGCGAGATATTTATAAGTACTAATAATCGTTCATTTGACCGGGCACGGGAATGGATTAATAGTCAATGGACTCATTAAAACAGGGGTGGATTACATGCAAGGACACTTGGTGTAATTGATAATAAAGTATTAAAACCTTATTACAGTTTAAGTCCCCAATTAGTTGGAATATTTGACTTCGGATATAAGAATAATTTGACGAGGACACTCGCACTTTATATTTATGACTGATGGACTGTTATGGACAAAAACCAGATGGACATATCAAATAATCCAGGACAAAGGACAATTAACCCATGGTAATAAATTAAAATCAACACATCAAACATCATGATTATGGAAGTTTAAATAAGCATAATTCCTTTATTTCATATTTCATCGCACTTTTATTTATTGTCATTTTATTTATTGCATTTTTATTTATCTCACTTTTTAATTATCGTACTTTTTAATTATCGCAATGTTATTTACCGTCATTTTATTTACCACACTTTAATTTATCGCATTTTAATTATCGTCATTTACTTTACGCTTTAAATTAAGTTATATTTATTTTTAATATTTTACATTAGTTTTTAATTACGACTTAAGACATAAAATCGACAAACCGGTCATTAAATGGTAAAAACCCCTTTTATAATAATAATACTACTTATATATATATATATATATATATATATATATATATATATATATATATATATATATATATATATATATATATATATATATATATATATATATATATATATATATATATATATTTATAGTTTTTTACAATTATAGGTTAAAATAATTATAGCGTTAAACTTGTTTACTGTATCCCTGTGGAACGAACCGGACTTACTAAAAACTACACTACTGTACGATTAGGTACACTGCCTATAAGTGTTGTAGCAAGGTTTAGGTATATCCACTTTATAAATAAATAAATAACTTGTGTAAAATTGTAACGTATTTAATAGTATTTCGTAGTAAATATATAACTATTTCGTATACACCTCTGCACACATCAAGTATTTTTGGCGCCGCTGCCGGGGACCCGAAATCGAAACGCTATAAGAAAAAAAAAGATTTTTATTAAGCTTTAATTCATTTTTATAAAAATACGTTTTATATAATACAATCAAGATTGGATATTTTTTGATTTTTGTAGCTACGGGAAATATTAACAATTCTATACAAATCATATCCTAGCTAATTTATATTGTATTATACATGTATTCTAATATATTATGTAATCTTGGGATACCATAGACACGTATGCAAATGTTTTGACATATCATATCGACCCATGTATATATATTATTTGGAACAACCATAGACACTCTATATGCAGTAATGTTGGGGTTAGCTATACAGGGTTGAGGTTGATTCCAAAAATATATATACTTTGAGTTGTGATCTAGCCTGAGACATGTATACACTGGGTCGTGGATTGATTCAAGATAATATATATATCGATTTATTTATGTACATCTAACCGTGGACAACTAGTTGTAGGTTACTAACGAGGACAGCTGACTTAATAAACTTAAAACATCAAAATGTATTAAAAGTGTTGTAAATATATTTTGAACATACTTTGATATATATGTACATATTTGTTATAGGTTCGTGAATTGACCAGTCGCCAAGTCTTACTTCCCGACGAAGTAAAAAAATATGTGAAAGTGAGTTATAGTCCCACTTTTAAAATCTAATATTTTGGGATGAGAATACATGCAGCTTTATAAATGTTTTACGAAATAGACACAAGTAATTGAAACTACATTATATGGGTGAATGATTGAAGCCGAATATGCCCCTTTTGCTTGGTAGCCTAAGAGTTAGTAAACCGATCTACTAATTGACGCGAATCCTAAAGATAGATCTATTGGGCCTAACGAACCCCATCCAAAGTACCGGATGCTTTAGTACTTCGAATTCGTTTTTATCATGTCCGAAGGATTTTCTGGAATGATAGGGGATATTCTTATATGCATCTTGTTAATGTCGGTTACCAGGTGTTCACCATATGAATGAATTTTATCTCTATGTGTGGGATGTATATTGAAATATGAAATCTTGTTGTCTATTATTATGATTTGATAATATATAGGTTAAACCTATAACTCACCAACATTTTTGTTGACGTTTTAAGCATGTTTATTCTCAGGTGATTATTAAGAGCTTTCGCTGTTGCATACTAAAATAAGGACAAGATTTGGAGTCCATGCTTGTATGATATTATGTAAAAACTGCATTCAAGAAACTTATTTTTGATGTAATATATTCTTATTGTAAACCATTATGTAATGGTCGTGTGTAAACGGTATATTTTAGATTATCATTATTTGATAATCTAAGTAATGCTTTTTAAACCTTTATCGATAAAATAAAGGTTATGGTTGTTTTAAAAATGAATGCAGTCTTTGAAAAACGTCTCATATAGAGGTCAAAACCTCGCGACAAAATCAATTAATATGGAACGTTTATAATCAATATGAACGGGACATTTGAGTTGGCATCAGAGCTGGTATAACGCCATCCATGTGTGGCGGGTTAGTCATAAAGGAGGTTCTCACAGTGTTACCTGTGACGAAGCATTGGTTCTTACTCCTTGCGATCCCTTACGAGGGTTGGCAGTAGCCGAGAGGCAGGCCCTAAAATTAGTATCTGAGGTACACTCAGTGGTCACCAGGCGATTAGCTGGGAAGGCACTGGGTGGGACGGTGGTTGTCCCCACTGTAATTTCAGTTGGTATCCGAGCGTTGGTCTTAGAGAAACAGAAACTTTGCATTAGTGTGTCTTATCGAGTTTGTTAGGATGCATTAGTGAGTCTGGACTTCGACCGTATTTTCTTTAAAAATGATTGCTTAACATTTTTGTTGGAAACTATATATTATTAACATGTAAATATTATGTGATATATTAATCTCTTAACATATTTGATATTATGTGATAGATGTCTACCTCTAGCACAAATCCCATTGACTCACCTAATAATAACGAAGAGTCGAATATATATTGGCAAGATTCACAAGTTCCCGAAGAACCGGAAGAAGAGGAAACGGAACCGGAAGAAGAGGAACTGGAAGAACAGGAACCAGAAGAAGAGGTTCCGGAGGGGGGAATAGTAGGAACCACAGAAAACCGGTCAAATAAAAGAAAATCCTCAACCAATGGACCAAAGTTAATAATGGTCAATGGTGTTTACGCTAAGGAAGCAAAATATTGGGAAAATTACCAATTTTCAGATGAATCGGATCTTGATGAGCATTCTGATGATGTTATAGAAATTACCCCGACCCAATTTAATGAGGCAAAAGAAAATAATAAGGGAAAAGGCATCAAAATAGAGAAATCTGATTCCGACCCCGATGAACTTTATATGTACCGTCAACACCCGTATTTTCAATATCGTGACAATAACCCGGGAACCTCTAAACCACCAGGTTTTTCTAAACCAATGTGGAAAACGACGACTCGTATTAGAGGAACATCATATATCCCTAGAAGATTAGGAAAAAGAACCAAGTCCGAAGAAGAAGAAACCAGTGACGATAAATCTGCTTATGTTTTCAATACTAATGGGCAGGGCCGTGGAAGAGTTTTCAATATTAATGCGGCAGAAGCACAGGAAGACCCGGAGCTTGTTACGGGTACGTTTCTTATTGACGATAAATCTGCTTATGTTTTATTTGATTCGGGTGCGGATATAAGCTATATGAGTAGAGAATTTTGTGCTAAATTAAGTTGCCCATTGACGCCTTTGGATAGTAAATTTTTACTCGAATTAGCAAATGGTAAATTAATTTCAGCAGATAATATATGTCAGAATCGAGAAATTAAACTGGTTAGCGAAACATTTAAGATTGACTTGATACCAGTGGAGTTAGGGAGTTTTGATGTGATAATCGGTATGGACTGGTTGAAAGAAGTGAAAGCAGATATCGTTTGTTACAAAAATGCAATTCGCATTATACGAGAAAAAGGAAAACCCTTAATGGTGTACGGAGAAAAGAGCAACGCAAAGTTAAATCTTATTAGTAACCTGAAGGCACAAAAACTAATAAGAAAAGGTTGCTATGCTGTGCTAGCACACGTCGAGAAAGTCAATTCCAAAGAAAAGAACATCAATGATATTCCCGTCGCAAAAGAATTTCCCGATGTATTTCCGAAAGAATTACTGGGACTACCTCCACACCGATCCGTTGAATTTCAAATAGACCTTGTACCGGGAGCTGCACCAATAGCTCGTGCTCCATACAAACTCGCACCTAGCGAAATGAAGGAACTTCAGAGCCAATTACAAGAACTTTTAGAGCGTGGTTTCATTCGACCAAGCACATCACTGTGGGGAGCTCCTGTTTTGTTTGTCAAGAATAAAGATGGTACATTCAGGTTGTGTATCAACTACTGAGAGTTGAACAAACTTACCATCAAGAACCGCTACCCACTACCGAGAATCGACGACTTATTTGATCAACTACAAGGCTCGTATGTTTATTCGAAGATCGATTTACGTTCTGGATATCATCAAATGCGGGTGAAGGAGGGTGATATTCCAAAGACTGCTTTTAGGACGCGTTACGGTCATTACGAGTTTATGGTTATGCCGTTTGGATTGACTAATGCACCAGTTGTGTTCATGGACCTCATGAATAGAGTGTGTGGGCCATATCTTGACAAATTTGTCATTGTTTTCATCGATGACATACTTATTTACTCGAAGAATGATCAAGAGCACGAAGAACATTTGAGAAAAGTGCTAGAGTTGCTGAGAAAAGAAAAACTGTACGCTAAGTTTTCAAAGTGTTCATTTTGGTTGGAAGAAGTTCAATTCCTCCGTCACATAGTGAACAAAGAAGGTATTACATAGTGAACAAAGAAGGTATTCAGGTGGATCCAGCAAAGATTGAAACCGTTGAAAAGTGGGAAACCCCGAAAACTCCGAAACACATAAGCCAGTTTTTAGGACTAGCTGGTTACTACAGAAGGTTCATCCAAGAATTTTCCAGAATAGCAAAACCCTTGACTGCATTAACGCATAAAGGGAAGAAATTTTAATGGAAGGATGAACAAGAGAAAGCGTTTCAGTTATTGAAGAAAAAGTTAACTACGGCACCTATATTGTCATTACCTGAAGGGAATAATGATTTTGTGATATATTGTGACGCCTTAAAGCAAGGTCTCGGTTATGTACTAATACAACGAATGAAAGTAATTGCTTATGCGTCTAGACAATTGAAGATTTACGAACAAAATTATACAACGCATGATTTGGAATTAGGCGCGGTTGTTTTTGCATTAAAGACTTGGAGGCACTACTTATATGGGGTCAAAAGTATTATATATACCGACCATAAAAGTCTTCAACACATATTTAATCAGAAACAACTGAATATGAGGCAGCGTAGGTGGATTGAATTGTTGAATGATTATGACTTTGAGATTCGTTACCACCCAGAGAAGGCAAATGTGGTAGCCGACTCCTTGAGCAGGAAGGACAGAGAACTCATTCGAGTAAAATCTATGAATATAATGATTCACAATAACCTTACTACTCAAATAAAGGAGGCGTAACAAGGAGTTTTAAAAGAGGAAAATTTAAAGGATGAAATACCCAAACGATCGGAGAAGCATCTTAATATTCGGGAAGAAGGAACCCGGTATAGGGCTGAAAGGATTTTGGTACCAAAATTTGGAGATATGAGAGAAATGGTACTTAGAGAAGCTCATAAAACCAGATACTCAATACATCCTGGAATGGGGAAGATGTACAAGGATCTCAAGAAACATTTTTGGTGGCCGGGTATGAAAGTCGATGTTGCTAAATACGTAGGAGAATGTTTGACGTGTTCTAAGGTCAAAGCTGAGCATCAGAAACCATCAGGTCTACTTCAACAATCCGAAATCCCAGAATAGAAATGGGAAAACATTACCATAGGTTTCATCACTAAATTGCCAAGGACTGCAAGTGGTTTTGATACTATTTGGGTAATAGTTGATCGTCTCACCAAATCAGCACACTTCCTGCCAATAAGAGAAGATGACAAGATGGAGAAGTTAGCACGACTGTATTTGAAGGAAGTCGTCTCCAGACATGGAATACCAATCTCTATTATCTCTGATAGGGATGGCAGATTTATTTCAAGATTCTGGCAGACATTACAACAAGCATTAGGAACTCGTCTAGACATGAGTACTGCCTATCATCCACAAACTGATGGGCAGAGCGAAAGGACGATACAAATGCTTGAAGACATGCTACGAGCATGTGTTATTGATTTCGGAAAAAGTTGGGATCGACATCTACCATTAGCAGAATTTTCCTACAACAACAGCTACCATTCAAACATTGAGATGGCGCTGTTTGAAGCACTTTATGGTAGAAAGTGCAGGTCTCCGATTTGTTGGAGTGAAGTGGGGGATAGACAGATTACGGGTCCGGAGATAATACAAGAAACTACCGAGAAGATCATCCAAATTCAACAACGGTTGAAAATCGCCCAAAGTCGACAAAAGAGCTACGCTGACATTAAAAGAAAAGATATAGAATTTGAAATTGGAGAGATGGTCATGCTTAAAGTTGCACCTTGGAAAGGCGTTGTTTGATTTGGTTAATGAGGGAAATTAAATCCTAGGTATATTGGACCATTCAAGATTATTGATCGTGTCGGACCAGTAGCTTACCGACTTGAGTTACCTCAACAACTCGCGACTGTACATAACACTTTCCACGTCTTGAATTTGAAAAAATGTTTTGCTAAAGAAGATCTCACTATTTCGGTAGATGAAATCCAAATCAACGAAAAACTTCAATTCATCGAAGAACCCGTCGAAATAATGGATCGTGAGGTTAAAAGACTTAAGCAAAACAAGATACCAATTATTAAGGTTCGATGGAATGCTCGTAGAGGACCCGAGTTCACCTGGGAATGAGAAGATCAGATGAAGAAGAAATACCCGCATTTATTCCCAGAAGATACGTCAACACCTCCAACTGCTTAAAATTTCAGGACGAAATTTATTTAACGGGTAGGTACTGTAGTGACCCGAACTTTTCCATGTTTATATATATATTAAATGAAATTGTTATTTACATGATTAAGTGTTTCCAACATGTTAAGCAATCAAACTTGTTAAGACTTGATTAATTGAAATAGGTTTCATATAGACAATTGACCACCCAAGTTGACCGGTGATTCACGAACGTTAAAACTTGTAAAAACTATATGATGACATATATATGGATATATATATAGTTAACATGATATTATGATAAGTAAACATATCATTAAGTATATTAACAATGAACTACATATGTAAAAACAAGACTACTAACTTAATGATTTTGAAACGAGACATATATGTAACGATTATCGTTGTAACGACATTTAATGTATATATATCATATTAAGAGATATTCATACATCATAATATCATGATAATAAAATAATTTAAAATCTCATTTGATATTATAAACATTGGGTTAACAACATTTAACAAGATCGTTAACCTAAAGGTTTCAAAACAACACTTACATGTAACGACTAACGATGACTTAACGACTCAGTTAAAATGTATATACATGTAGTATTTTAATATGTATTCATACACTTTTGAAAGAATTCAAGACACTTATCAAAATACTTCTACTTAACAAAAATGCTTACAATTACATCCTCGTTCAGTTTCATCAACAATTTTACTCGTATGCACCCGTATTCGTACTCGTACAATACACAGCTTTTAGATGTATGTACTATTGGTATATACACTCCAATGATCAGCTCTTAGCAGCCCATGTTAGTCACCTAACACATGTGGGAACCATCATTTGGCAACTAGCATGAAATATCTCATAAAATTACAAAAATATGAGTAATCATTCATGACTTATTTACATGAAAACAAAATTACATATCCTTTATATCTAATCCATACACCAACGACCAAAAACACCTACAAACACTTTCATTATTAAATTTTCTTCATCTAATTGATCTCTCTCAAGTTCTATCTTCAAGTTCTAAGTGTTCTTCATAAATTCTACAAGTTCTAGTTTCATAAAATCAATTCCAAGTTTGCTAGCTTACTTCCAATCTTGTAGAGTGATTATCCAACCTCAAGGAATATTTCTTATTTACAGTAAGATATATTTCTAATACAAGGTAATACTCATATTCAAACTTTGATTCAATTTCTATAACTATAACAATCTTATTTCGAGTGAAAATCTTACTTGAACTTGTTTTCGTGTCATGATTCTACTTCAAGAACTTTCAAGCCATCCAAGATCCTTTGAAGCTAGATCTATTTGTCTCTTTTCTAGTATGTTTTTCCACAAAACTTGAGGTAGTAATGATGTTCATAACATCATTCGATTCATACATATAAAGCTATCTTATTCCAAGGTTTAAACTTGAAATCACTAGAACATAGTTTCGTTAATTCTAAACTTGTTCGCAAACTAAAGGTAATCCTTCTAACTTGACTTTTAAAATAAATTAAATACATGTTCTATATCTATATGATATGCTAACTTAATAATTTAAAACCTGAAAACACGAAAAACACCGTAAAACTGAACATACGCCGTCGTAGTAACACCGTGGGCTGTTTTGGGTTTGATAATTAAAAACTATGATAAACTTTGATTTAAAAGTTGTTTTTCTGCTAAAATGATTTTTCTTATGAACATGAAACTATATCCAAAAATCATGGTTAAACTCAAAGTGGAAGTATGTTTTTCAAAATGGTCATCTAGACGTCGTTCTTTCGACTGAAATGACTACCTCTTACAAAAACAACTTGTAACTTATATTTTGGACTATAAACCTATACTTTTTATGTTTAGATTCATAAAATAGAGTTCAACATGAAACCATAACAATTTGATTCACTCAAAACGGATTTAAAATGAAGAAGTTATGGGTAAAACAAGATTGGATATTTTTTGATTTTTGTAGCTACGGGAAATATTAACAATTCTATACAAATCATATCCTAGCTAACTTATATTGTATTATACATGTATTCTAATATATTATGTAATCTTGGGATACCATAGACACGTATGCAAATGTTTTGACATATCATATCGACCCATGTATATATATTATTTGGAACAACTATAGACACTCTATATGCAGTAATGTTGGAGTTAGCTATACAGGGTTGAGGTTGATTCCAAAAATATATATACTTTGAGTTGTGATCTAGCCTGAGACGTGTATATACTGGGTCGTGGATTGATTCAAGATAATATATATCGATTTATTTATGTACATCTAACTGTGGACAACTAGTTGTAGGTTACTAACGAGGACAGCTGACTTAATAAACTTAAAACATCAAAATGTATTAAAAGTGTTGTAAATATATTTTGAACATACTTTGATATATATGTACATATTTGTTATAGGTTCGTGAATCGACCAGTGGCCAAGTCGTACTTTCTGACGAAGTAAAAATCTGTGAAAGTGAGTTATAGTCCCACTTTTAAAATCTAATATTTTGGGATGAGAATACATGCAGCTTTATAAATGTTTTACGAAATAGACACAAGTAATTGAAACTACATTATATGGGTGAATGATCGAAGCCGAATATGCCCCTTTTGCTTGGTAGCCTAAGAGTTAGTAAACCGATCTACTAATTGACGCGAATCCTAAAGATAGATCTATTGGGCCTAACGAACCCCATCCAAAGTACCGGATGCTTTAGTACTTCGAATTCGTTTTTATCATGTCCGAAATGATAGGGGATATTCTTATATGCATCTTGTTAATGTCGGTTACCAGGTGTTCACCATATGAATGAATTTTATCTCTATGTATGGGATGTATATTGAAATATGAAATCTTGTTGTCTATTATTATGATTTGATAATATATAGGTTAAACCTATAACTCACCAACATTTTTGTTGACGTTTTAAGCATGTTTATTCTCAGGTGATTATTAAGAGCTTCCGCTGTTGCATACTAAAATAAGGACAAGATTTGGAGTCCATGCTTGTATGATATTATGTAAAAACTGCATTCAAGAAACTTATTTTTGATGTAATATATTCTTATTGTAAACCATTATGTAATGGTCGTGTGTAAACGGTATATTTTAGATTATCATTATTTGATAATCTACGTAATGCTTTTTAAACCTTTATCGATAAAATAAAGGTTATGGTTGTTTTAAAAATGAACGCAGTCTTTGAAAAATGTCTCATATAGAGGTCAAAACCTCGCGACGAAATCAATTAATATGGAACGTTTATAATCAATATGGACGGGACATTTCAGTCACCTCACGTCAAGTAACGTCGACTTACATTAAGTAACGTCAAGTAACGTCAAGTAACGTCAAGTAACGTCAAGTAACGTCAAGTAACGTCCACTAACGTCAAGTAACGTCAACTAACATCCACTAACGTCAAGTAACGTCCATTAACGTCCACTAACGTCAACCTACGTCAAGTACCGTCAAGTAACATCAAGTACCGTCAAGTAACGTCTTCTAACATCAACTAACGCCCACTAACGTCCACTAACGTCAACTAACGTCAAGTAACGTAAAATAACATCAAGTAACGTCAACTAACGTCATGTGACGTCGAGTAACGTCAAGTAACATCCACTAACGTCAAGTAACTTCAAGTAACGTCCACTAACGTCCACTAACGTCAACTAATGTCCACTAACGTCAAGTAACGTCCACTAACGTCCACTAACATCGATTAATGTCCACTAATGACAACTAACGTCAAGTAACGTCCACTAATGTCCACTAACGTCCACTAACGTCCACTAACGTCCACTAACGTCCACAAGCGTCAACTAAAGTCAACTAACGTCCAGTAACGTCAACTAGCGTCAAGTAACGTCAACTAACATCAAGTAACGTCAACTAACGTCTACTAACATTAAGTAACATCAACCAACGTCAATTAACGTCAAGTAACGTCAACTAACGTCAACTAACGTCAAGTAACGTCCCCTAACGTCAACTAATGTCAAGTAATGTCAAGTAACGTCAAGTAACTTCAACTAACAACCACTAACGTCAACTAACATCAACTAACATCATGTAAGGTCAACTAACGTCAAGTAACGTCAACTAACGTCCACTAACGTCCACTAACGTCAACTAACGTCAACTAACGTCAAGCAACGTCTGCTAACGTCAACTAAGGTCAAGTAACGTCAAGTAACGTAAAGTAACGTCCACTAACGTCAAGTAACGTAAAATAACGTCCACTAACGTCAAGTAACGTCAAGTAACGTCCCCTAACGTCAACTAACGTCAACTAATGTCCACTAACATCCACTAACGACAACTAACGTCAAGTAACGTCACGTGACGTCAACTAACGTCAACTAACGTCAAGTAACGTCAACTAACGTCTACTAACGACAACTAACGTCAAGTAACATCTACTAATGTCAAGTAACGTCAACTAATGTCAAGTAACGTCAACTAACGTCAAGTAAAGTCAACTAACGTCAAGTAACGTCAACTAGCGTCAAGTAACGTCAAGTAACGTCAACTAGCGTCAAGTAACGTCAACTAACATCTACTAACGTCAAGTAGCGTCAACTAACGTCAAGTAACGTCAAGTAACATCAACTTGCGTTAAGTAACGTCAACTAACGTCAAGTAACGTCAACTAGCATCAAGTAACGTCAAGTAACGTCAACTAACGTCGACTAACGTCAAGTAGCGTCCACTAACATCCACTAACGTCCACTAACGTCAACTAACGTCAACTAATTTCAACTAACGTCAAGTAACGTCAACTAACTTCAACTAACGTCAACTAACGTCCACTAACGTCAAGTAACGTCAAGTGACGTCAACTAACATCAACTAACGTCAAGTAACATCGACTAACGTCCACTAACGTCAACTAACGTCAAGTAACGTCAACTAACTTCAAGTAACGTCAACTAACATCAGGTAACGTCGACTAGCGTCAACTAACGTCGACTAACGTCAAGTAACGTCAACTAACGTCGACTAACGTCAAGTAACGTCAACTAACGTCAAGTAATGTCAACTAACGTCAAGTAACGTCAACTAACGTCAAGTAACGTCAACTAACGTCAAGTAACGTCAACTAACGTCAAGTAACGTCAACTAACGTTAAGTTACGTCAATTAACTTCAAGTTACGTCAACTAACTTCAAGTACTGTCAACTAACATCAAGTAACGTCAACTAACGTCAAGTAACGTCAAGTAACATCAAGTAACGTCAAGTAACGTTAACTAACGTCAACTAACGTCAACTAACATCAAGTAACGTTCACTAACGTAAGTAACGTCCACTAACGTCAACTAACGTCAACTAACGTCAACTAACGTCAAGTAACGTCAACTAACGTCAAGTAACGTCCACTAAAGTCAAGTAACGTCAACTAAAATCAACTCACATCAACTGACGTCAAGTAACGTCGACTAACGTCGACTAACGTCAACTAACGTCAACTAAAGTCCACTAACGTCCAATAACGTCAACTAACGTCCACTAACGTCAAGTAACGTTAAGTAACGTCAAGTACCGTCAAGTACCGTCAAGTAACATCAAGTAACGTCAAGTACCGTCAAGTAACGTCTACTAACATCAACTAACGTCCACTAACGTCAACTAACGTCCACTAACGTCCACTAATGTCCGCTAACGTTAACTAACGTCAAGTAACGTCAAATAACATCAACTAACATCTATTAACGTCAAGTAACCTCAAGTAATGTCAAGTAACGTTAACTAACGTCGAGTAACGTCCACTAACGTCAAGTAACGTCCACTAACGTGAAGTAATGTAAACTAAAATCAACTCACGTCAACTGACGTCAAGTAACTTCAAGTAACATCAAGTAACGTCAAGTAACGTCCACTAACATCCACTAACGTCCACTAACGTCAGGTAACATCAAGTAACGTCACCTCACGTCAAGTAACGTCGACTAACATCAAGTAACGTCAAGTAACGTCAAGTAACTTCCACTAACGTCAAGTAACGTCAACGTCACATGAACAGCATATGGCTACCATGATTCCTGCTTCTGCTTATGTTACTTTGGTGGAGACAATGCAACGCATGACTGCTCTTCAAGCTAATGTTAGAGCCAGTGTAAATCAAATGGCCATGGGTGTTGCTAGGAATGAAGTCATAACTTCAAAGCTGTGTCTCAGGCAATATGGTGTAGACCCTGGTGCACATCTATCTCCTGTTGATGCTGACTGGAACAACTTTGCTTTTTCTGTTCTAGAGTCAGATAGTGATCTTGATGCACGTGATTCCCCAGACCATGCTTCTGCCCCTGCTGATGAAAAAAAGAGGGAGAAGAAAGCTAAGAAACATAAGAAGAGAAAACAAACTGAGGGGGAGCATGAGCATGAGAAAGCTCTCAAGCAGCAAAGAAGTGATGGTGATGATGGTGGTGATGGTACTAGTCAAGGCACTAGCCCTAAGCCCAGCAACGCTCATACTGAAGCAGGTGTTAAGGTTGCTGGTGAATCCCAACCCAGTATGCCTGCCACATCTGTGGATCATATTGGTTCTAGCAGCAAGCTCATTAATGTTTCTGAACTGGCTGTAGCTAAATCTTTTGTTGTCTTTCAAACTATTAAAAGAAAGATGAAAAGAAAAATGGAGAGGCATCAGAAGAGACAACAGGATTTAAATGATGCCTTCAATGCTAAATTTGAGGCCTTTGCTGCTCGAAAAAGACGTAGAATTGAGCATAGAAGAAGCCTCGATCATAAAAAGCGTGACATTCATGATGAACTACTAAGCATAAGCAAATACAAGAGGGATGCTTTAAAAAGAAATGCTAAGTTCATGGTGAAGTATGATAAAAAGAAGGCAAAGTTTTATGCTGAGCGAGCAGATAGAATTAAGAAGATGGCACCTGAAGAGATGCAAAGATATTTGGATTCGACTGGGTCAGAAGGAGTGAGAGCTGATGTATTTATGAAATGGCTGGATGATATGTTAGAAACTCTGTTGCAAAACACCCCGTCTCGAGCCGTTGCGACGCCCGTTTCGACGATTTGGTGACTAGCCCGTCCCGTCTCGAAGAAAACCGTCTAATATGACAGTCAATGGTCAAAATTCGGGTCAAAGTTAAAAAAATCGGGTCAAAGTCCGTCAAAATTCAGAAAAGTCAGAAAATCGGTAAAATCGGTGAAATATATCGTATTTTAGTTTTAATTTTTTGTATTAAATTAACGATGATAAAAATCATCGGTACAAATTAATCAATTAAAGTTTTTTGCTTTAAAATATGTGTACATATATGTATTTTTATACTTATATATTTAAAAGTCAACTTTGGTCAACGCCCATCTCGACCCCCGTCTCGACCCCGTCTCGAACGTCTCGACCTTTTTAGAACCCAACTGTCTCGACCCCGTCTCACGTCTTTTGCAACCTTGGTTAGAAACCAGCCAATCCTCTCGACCTGCATCTTCTGCTCCGCTAGCTGCACCACAACAGCCAGTAGAATTCATCAACCTTGATGATGATGACGAGAAACCAGTAGAGACAGATATGTCTGCTGTTGAGGGGGAGTATCTTGCAATCACTCCCCTACTGCCTCCACAAGAACCAATATCAACACAAGAACCACAGCTAAACCCAAGCCATTTGATAAACAGAGGGTAAAATCTGCCCCTAGGGACAACCAGGCCCTAAGGAAAGAGCTCTTATTCGAGGCAGCTGGTGAAGGTACTGTGGCAGTTGTACCAGCTGATACTAATTAGTCAGCTGGTACAGAAGATACCGCAAGGAGTGCTATGATAGAAGACCCAGCCAGAAGTGTGTTGCTGGGTGTAACAAGTGTTGAAGACCCAGCTAAGGTGGATGAGCTGGGAGCTAATGATGATGCTGATTCTGTTGCTGCCAATTTTACAGTCCGGGGCAGGGGAACTCAACTTTTGTATTATCACCAATACCTGCACATGCTCGTGCTTACTTTGACAGAACACTGGATGAACTTATTGACTTTGAACCAGTGAGTTCTTCTGGCACAGCAGAATTACATCCTGTTTATCGTCCATCTTCCCCCAAGAAAAATGACAAACATACCTCTTGGGAAGATGACCCAGCTGCAAATAGAAAGCCTGATTTAAGAAAGATGAATCCAGATGAAAGAGAGGCTTACCAGCTTGAGATCACTGTTCCTGAGCTGCTAGAACAAAGAGCTGCAGCAATACCCGAAAGAGTACGCCAAATTAGGTTGCTGTATCATCCACTTGATCAGCAATTCTACATTGATGCGATGAAATTTGGCATTGATATTGGTGTATACTTATATAACAATGGTCAAAGACTCCTCAATGATGAGGAGAAAGCCCTCTTTTATGAGGCTTTGCAGCTGGACATGGACTTAAAGCAATATTGTGATGCATAGACTACCGATGAGGGCAGACAATTGATTGCAATAGCAAAATCCCTGAACATCACTGTGAATGATTACCTCACAGGTGTACAGATTGAAAAGTAAAGAAGGGAGGATGCTGTTGCCGAATATGCTGAGAGGCTGAGGCTTAGGGAAGAAGAAGCTAAATTGGCGGCTGACAGAAAACGAGAAGCTGCATCTCTCAAGTTAGTGAAAGCCATAGTTAAAGCTTAGGATAAGGCATTTGATAAACTGGAATCTGCTGAGAAGGTACCTGCCAAAACTCCTATAGAAACTGAAAGAACAAAAGAGTTATCTGATCATTTCTTTAGGAGTAAGTATGTTGATGTGATGACGAGAAGATCTAATCTTGGTAAGATCATCAAAGTGCATAATGGAACAAAATGGTCCTTCAGTGTCAGCAGGGACAATCATGTCTATTAGAGGGTAGATTACACTGAACTAAGAACCTTTGGGTTAAGTAAATGGATGGAGATACTGCAGTACTTCATCGATAAGGGTGATAGTGCTCTCAAGAGGACACTAAAACCTGAACTTCAAGAACTCTTCAACAAAGCAGTCAAGTATGGGAATGCACCATAAGTGAATGTAGAAGAAGTTCTTTCACGAGAAACCTAAAAGAAAGAAATCTGTTAGTGCTGGCCCACATGGAAGAGATCTCATCATTCTACCTCCTCAAATTCAAGTGTTTAATCCTGCTGACTTGCCTGAACTTTTCCCTGAAGCCTGGGCAGCCGTAAAAGTCAAAGAAGAAGAGCTATCTGATGAAAAAAAGGAAAAAGATAAAGATAGATAGATAGCCTTTGATAACTCCTAAATTATACATGTTTTTGAACACATTTTGAGGAGTTATTTTGGCATTTTAAAGACATTTTAAGTATTTAACATACAAAAATGGATAAAATGAAGAAAAGGTATTTTTAATGTTTTATTTGAGAAATGTGTTAAAACAGGATTAAAAATAGGAAAAAGGAACACAGTGTTGAAGAAGTGCTGAAAATCTGCGTGCTGTCACCGTTTTGGCCATATCTTGAGCATCCGGACTCCGTTTCTGACGAGCCACCTGTCAAAATGACCGCAAGACAAAAATATACAACATAGTGGAGGAAGCCGCGGGCTTAGTTAAAGGGAAGCCGCCGGATTGGGACAAGGAATCCGTCGGCTTCAGTAAAAAAGTCAACATTTTTGCCGGACACGTTTTTCTTGGCCTCCGAGCTCAAATCTGAAGTGACGCTGCCTGCTTCACATATGAAGCCGCCGGCTTGGACCTACAATGCATTTTCTTAGGACGTAACGATCAAGTTTTGAGTGGGGAAAAAGCCACCGCCTAAGGAAGCCGGGGGGCTTCGTACGAAGCCGCCGGCTTGGCACGGTTTTCGAGGTCTATAAATACTGGCCGAATCCTACAGTTTTCAATGTACCTTTTCAATATTTCTCTCTCTAGTTACGAATTTCATTAGTTTAGGATTTAGTTAGGGTTTATTTTCAATGTAAAGTTGCTATTTTGCAATGAAATCAAGTTTTATGCAAGTTAATTCAAGTTTTCTTCTTCTCTAATCACTTTATTAAGGTACTTGTCCTTTTAATTTATTGCATCTTTTCAATTATATCTTTATTTACTGTTAATTATTTATGTTCGTCTCCAACTATGAACTAAACGGTCATAGTAGTTACTTAGACGAAACTGTGGAAATGTGGGAAAACAGATGAAGCCGCCGGCTTCCTCAGTCCAAACCACCGGCTTGGCTGAGCCAAGCCGCCAGCTTCGTGCTTCAGTTCGTACGGTTTCTGGTTCGTTTCCAGATCTGTATGTTCATGTTTCTTTGATGATTATTTAAACTGTTTATGTCTGTCATGATTCAATAGCTTGTTTGCCATGCTTAATGATTAAATATTATGAATCTAAAATTAACTAGTCATTGATTCTATGATCTTATATTCGACTCACATCACTTATTTAGATCTAGTCCATCAAATATAGTGTTTGGATGGCATGCAAATTAGGTAAAAATCATTGATAGTTATACAATTAGTTGAACTTGAATTACACTTATATAATAGAATTTATTATTGTTAGGCTTAATCGAAGAACCTTTGCTTATGAGTGTTTTATTATCAATTGCATGAGAACTTGATTAAGATTAATTTTCAGCTAGTAACTTGAGTTGATCTGATTAAGTTTATTAGATTACATAATTTGTCAGTCTAATTTAATGTTGCAATGGATCCACCTCAGGTTTAGGTAATATTTATCATGTGATTATTTGAATGCCATGAATGAAGACATTAGCTATGAACATCACTTAGTTAATGTATGCTTTAGGTCCTACCTTATGAATGATATGCGACATTTAGCTTAACCTTTTAGAGATAATGATTGGTCTATGATTGTTATCTTGTTATTTGTTAATATAAGTTATGAAATAATTAATACAATTCTCTTATGATTCACACGTCCTTGTAATCACTTCTATTTTATAATCGTTTATTTTAAATCTTTATTTCTTGCTTTATATTTTGTTATTTTGTTTATATTAAATCATTTCTTTCCTAAGAGATAAGAATCAACAATCTTAAAAATATATAAAAATCTATCTTTAGTTCTTTAATAAGAGCTAAGCTATATAATAAACAACTTTTATCTGCTTCCACGCTCTTTTGAGACGATAACCTAAAATCCTACATCTGACCGGGTTTTGTTGCTCGTTAGGGTGTTAAAAGTAAAATAAAGGTTTTATAAATTTAAAAGTTGAAATAAAAGATAAAGCACTACTGCACAAACTTTTGACACATCAACTTTTTTGAGCCGCTGCCGGGGAGCGCGGTAAATACGAAGATTGAATATATTTTGGTTATTAATATTTCTTGAAAACGGGTGATGACTGTCTTCCTTTAGGGGAGGGTTGCTGGGGTTCCGATTTAAAGGCTCCCGCTCGAACCTAGACGCTGACGGGTCACTTAATTATTGAAAGATTCAATAGGCTGTGTATGTTTGATTATTCGTTGTTAAGCGATAAAAGTTGTTAATTAATTTATTTATAAGTTATTTATATTTTATTACTTAAAGTTTAAAATATTTAGTTATTACTTAATTACTTAAATTATTTTCTCATTCAAATCTTAATTACTCCTATAATTAAAATCTCTATTTTAAAATCTAAATCTCAAATCTTAAAATATGGAACAACTAATAAAGAGAAAAGAAGAGAGAACTTTTATGGAAATGTTCAGTAAAGAAAATGAGGATGAATATAAGGATGATCCATATACACCAAAACAAATACAATCGATATTAGAATGGAATGAATACATGAGACAAGTAAAGGAAAAGGAAAAAAATGTTCAAACTCAACATACGATAACTATCGAACAATATCTTTCTAATGCGTATTATTGGACTAATGATGAGGAAGAGTTGGTTAATGAGGAGTTCGAACCAGTCAAAGAAGAGGTAGAGGAGATTGGGGTTAGTGTTAGAAACATGTCGATAGAAGAGATAATGATAGCCGAGGGATTTTGTCCGTGTTTTTCTGGACCTTTTCAATGTTGCACAAATCCGGACGTAAAACATTCGAGTACCCTACCTACTGCAAAACTACCTACCAATTCATACCTAGAACAATTAAGTGTGACAAAGTCTATACCAATTCCACAACCCATAACTCCACAATCTACCACTCCACCACCTATGCTAGTAGCCTCACCCTTTAAGGATGAAATTATAGATGAGGAACCAACAGGTATAGATTGGGACATTTCAGATATAGAGGATGATGATGAGTTTCATCTGATAAAATGAGATTCTTCGGATGATGAAGATGAGGATATGTATTTCAAAGTCGAGGTGGAAAAATTGCTAGAAAACACTAGGTTAGTGGAAACTGCTCCAATTATAAGATTAGATGATATTGATTCTTCTCTTGAGGAAGATTTTCGAGAATTAATGAATGTAGACACGGGGGATTTCACACCTATAAGTATTAAGGATGAAGATCTAGATGCCGAGTTTATGAAGGTCAACATCAATGATGAATTCGAGGATGAACTGTTTGAAAATTTTACTAAGAAAGAATTTATACCGGAAACACCACTTGAAATATGAATAACTCCGATCGACTTCGTGTATCCTAAAAAAATTATAGGATGTGAAATGGTATTTGAAGACCCGTTTTGGCAAGAACCCGCAACGAAAACAAACTTATTGCCGCAAGACTTACACAATGGGAAACTATTTATTGACACACGGGTTAATTTCAAAATTTTGAATAAACAACAAATTAAATATATCTTTACAACCCGAGGTGTTAATGACTGGTTAACGTTACTAATTCGTGGAACGTTTTCCACCAATTTTATATGTCGCCCGATAAGTGTGAGGGAAGTTAAACCTCACTAAGGAAAAATTTAAATGGGGTCGAGTCAGGCTTATGACTCGTTAATAAAGAAGAACGTATTTATTTTCCTTTTTATTAGTGTTTTTTTGAATAAATGGGGTGATTGGGCGCGTGTTCTTCAAATTCAACTGCTGCAACTATCCTGTAACTACAATCTAATTCTAAGTAACATCATTCTTCTACCTATTTACATTTTTATCTTCCTTTATTTTATCGTTGTAGTATAAATTCATGCAAGTGAGGACATTGCATGATTTTAAGTGTGGGGGAAAGACGTGAATTCTTCACTTAATTAAAAACCTAAGATATTTTTTTTGAAAATTGTTAAGGAGATACTAAATAAAATGAGGTTTTTAAATCACATTGTCCTACATATAAAAAATTATTGCTTTGTGATTAATAATTCATACCCTTAAAAGTAACTAGTTTTTGACTCCCTATATGGTGTAATTTTTAAATTTTGAGATGGAATAAAGAAATATAAAACACCTAGATTGAAGGTAATGTATTAAAGAAATATCTAGGATTTTATTTATGTTAGCCTTTTTTAATTTTACACCTTTTTAAGCCAGTTACCCAGGTCGTGAGTACTCGGTATAGAGTATGAACACTCCAATTAGTTACTATTAGAAACCTTAACCTTTTTAGAAATAACCCAATTAAACCAAATTTCCATTCCTAACCCTATATTTTTGGAAGTATAAATTCTTAGTCAAACTTATGTCTTTTCATTAATATAATCTTAAAGCTAATAGAACTACTCTCAACTTTGAGATCGGATTACTTGTTTAAGATAGGAAGTAAACGCCAAAAATTGTGAAACGATTGCAAACTTATTGCCACTACCATATGGCATAATAAGCATGGACCACTGAGGCAGCAAAAGAGTCTCAATGAGGGCTAACTTAGAAAAAATGGCAAGTGTAAAGCTAAAAAACTAAGCATTAAAACAAAAGAAATGAAAAAGTTTAAAGAGCCCAATGAAAGCCAATAAGAGTGATGAAAGCGAGAGAAAAGAGTTCCAGTGAGAACCACACACTTTTAAAAGCTCTAGTTAGAAAATAAAAGCGTCCAATAATGACCAACTGTTGTATAAATCTGGATTAATGAACATTATAACCACTTGTACTCCTTGGTCTCATAATATTAACTAAACTTTAATGATTAGACATCTATTTGACTTTGCATTTTGCTTCCCATTTTAAATCAATTTTATCCGTGTCATGATCAACCCCATAAACCAAAAATTTCAATATAAATTACCCATTTAAATATTTCTTTTGATACGTTACCTAGGTGAAGTTTATAAATAAGTGTTAATCTTCGATAAAAGTTGAAGATAATTTTTAGTTGAAAACATAAAATTAACCAAAGTATTGTCAAAACATCTCATTAAATACTATGTTTGATAAAAATACCTAAGGGAGTATACTTTTAAATGTTTAAATATTTATTTGCTTGAGGACAAGTAAAAGCTTAAGTGTGGGGGATTTGATAACTCCTAAATAATACATGTTTTTAATACATTTTGAGGAGTTATTTTGGCATTTTAAAGACATTTTAAGTCTTTAACATACAAAAATGGATAAAATGAAGAAAAGGTATTTTTAATATTTTGTTTGAGAAATGTGTTAAAACAGGATTAAAAATAGGAAAAAGGAACACAATGTTGAATAAGTGCTGAAAATCTATGTGCTGTCACCGTTTTAGCCATATCTTGAGCATCCGGACTCCGTTTTCAACGAGCCACCTGTCAAAACGACCGCAAGACAAAAATCTACAATATAGTGGAGGAAGCTACAGGCTTAGTTAAAGGGAAGCCGCCGTATTGGGGTAAGGAAGCCGCCAGCTTAAGTTAAAAAGTCAACATTTTTGCCAGACACGTTTTTCTTGGCCTCCAAGCTCAAATCTGAAGTGAAGCCTCCGGCTTGACATCTAAAGCTGCCGGTTTGTACCTAAAACGCGTTTTCTTGGGCGTAACGATCAAGTTTTGAGTGGGGAAAAAGTCACCGCCTAAGGAAGCCGGGGGGCTTCGTACGAAGCCGCCGGCTTGGCACGATTTTTGAGGTCTATAAATAATGGTTGAATCCTACAGTTTTCAATGTACCTTTTCAATATATCTCTCTCTAGTTACGAATTTCATTAGTTTAGGGTTTAGTTAGGGTTTATTTTCAATGTAAAGTTGCTATTTTGCAATGGATTCAAGTTTTATGCAAGTTAATTCAAGTTTTCTTCTTCTTTAATCACTTTATTAAGGTACTTGTCCTTTTAATTTTTTTCATATTTTCAATTATGTCTTTATTTACTGTTAATTATTTCTGTTCGTCTCCAACTATGAACTAAATGTTCATAGTGGTTACTTGGACGAAACTGTGGAAATCTGGGAAAATAGATGAAGTCGCCGGCTTCCTCAGTCCAAACTGCCGGCTTGGCTGAGCCAAGCCACCGGCTTCGTGCTTCAGTCCGTATGGTTTCTAGTTCATTTCCAGATCTGTATGTTCATGTTTCTGTGATGATTATTTAAACTATTTATGTCTGCCATGATTCAATAGCTTGTTTGCCATGCTTAATGATTAAATATTATGAATCTAGAATTAACTAGTCATTGATTCTATGATCTTATATTCGATTCATATCACTTATTTAGATCTAGTCCATCGAATATAGTGTTTAATTTGCATGCAAATTAGGTAAAAATCATTGGTAGTTATACAATTAGTTGAACTTGAATCACACTTATATAATAGAATTCATTATTGTTAGGCTTAATCGAAGAACCTTTGTTTATGAGTGTTTAATTGTCAATTGCATGAGAACTTGTGATGTGGTGCGAGGTGTACGTGAAATACTATATATTTTTGATACGAAAAGCGATACAGATTACACAAATTTTAATTATTTATTTACAAATGGGATATACCTAAACCTTGCTACAACACTATAGGCAGTGTACCTAATCGTAGAGTAGTATAGTTTTTAGTAAGTCCTGTTCGTTCCACAGGGAGACGACTTATTTTACACTATATTTTTAAACAATTATATTTGTACAAAATATATTATATATAGTAATAATATATAAAAGGGGGTTTACCATTTAATGAATGGTTTGTCGATTTTATATTTTAAGCGAAGCGTAAAGTAAATGACGATATTTAACCAACGATAAAATAAATAACAATAATTAAAATGACAAAATAAATAAAAGTACGAGAAAATAAAAAATAAAATATATTATGCTTATTCAAATTTCCGTACTCATGATGTTTGATGTTTTGATTTTAATTTATTACCCTGGGTTAATTGTCCTTTGTCCTGGATTATTCGATAAGTCCATCTGGTTTTGCCATAATAGTCCATCGGTCATAATTATAAAGTGCGAGGGTCTTCGCCAAATTAACCTTATACCCGAAGTCAAATATTCCAACTAATTGAGGATTCGAACTGTAACAAGGTCTTAATACTTTCTTTAATGAATACACCAGGTTATCGACTGTGTGTAATCCAAGGTTTTAATACTTTGTTAACAATTACACCAATTATCCTTGAATGTAATCCACCCCTATTTTAACGAGTCCAGTAACTATTAATCCATCCCCGTGTCCGGTCAAATGAACAATAATTCGTACTTATAAATATCCCGCCCATCGTGTCCGATTAAGCGTATGTGTTTATATATAGATACGTCAAATCATAACCTTTATATTAAATTAACGAGGTATCGTTAATTAAATATAAAGCCCATTAATAGCCCATAGTCTAATTTCCACAAGTGTCGATCTTTTGTCCAAATCCCAATTATGGTCCAAAACCCAATAACCCCGTCTTTTAATATTTAGCCCAACATCAAGATTACTTCGACTTAAATAAGCATAATAATAACTTACTTACGAGACATTAATTTAAAAAGGAGAACATAACTTACATTGATTATTTATCGCGTAATGTTACACGGACATAATTTCGACTTTAGAACCCGTAAATTAACCGTTACATAACCCAAACTAACTAATATAAAACTAACCTATACTATATATATATATATATATATGTGTGTGTGTGTGTATATATATATATATATATATATATATATATATATATATATATATATATATATATATATTATTACAGAGGGAGTATTATTATTTTTGGTGTCTAAAACTCGGCAGACTTCGTTGCCTTTTATAGGCATTTTGGGATTTGAATGCTCCGAGATCGCGAAGCAAATGTGCCTTCCAGCTCAGAGATCGCGAAGCGACGCACTCCAGCTCACCAACTTTTGGCCATTTGCTTGTCGACGTTATATTATATAATATAATATATATATAATTTTATATAATTATTTATATATTATATTATATTCTTGTGCATAGTTGACTTGTAATTTTTGGTCCGTTGCGTCAGGCGTTGATAGTTGGTTCATGTCTCGGTTCCGGATTTTCGAACACCTTTTCGTACAATTTAATATCTTGTACTTTGCGTTTCACAACTTGTACTCTTGTCATTTTTAGACGTTTCTTATCAATAAATTGAACCATTTGAATTGTATCTTGTACATTTGAGCTTTTTGGATGTTTGCGTCTTCAAATCTTCGTTTTCGCCTTTTGTCTTCGCACTTATTTATTTAAACGAATATTACTTGAAAATAGAATAATTGCAACTGAAAACTTTACATATTGGAAGGATATTGCGCCTAAATATATGTTCATTTGGAGCACTATCAAATATCCCCACACTTGAACGTTGCTTGTCCTCAAGCAATACATAACTTGAAATTAAATCACACTAATCACTTCTTTATTCTTCACACTTTATACATCAGTGATTTTGATACGGCGGTATAAACAATGATAGTAACATTTGTGGTTTACAGTCCCACATGACTATAAAAATTTAGATCCTTTAGAAAATTGGATCTTTATGAAAACATTTGTTCTTTTGAAAATTCAATTTAGCTTTTACCCTAGATAAGTTTTCCGGAATAACCCTTCACCGGTGTTTGCAAAATATTTTTGTGGGTTTTGTGGGTTTCAGATTTGAAAATTTTAGCTCAAAACTTATGGTTTTGTGTCACCCACTTGCTATCCTTGTATTGGGAAAGCAACACGTCCAGTATACTTGCTCCGTATATTACCTTTCGGTAAACTACCGTCCGGTTGTAAAGGAAAGCGTTGAACAAGCAACTGTTAAGGCAATGTCTAATGACATGCATTTGATTATGGTCCAAAAACGTGTCGGATGCTAGTACTATCCTTTGTAGGAGCAATAGTAAAGATCATGCTATAATTTTTCGGTCTGGCACAAGATCCTGTCTCCGACCATGCTATGCAACCACCGTTCTTACGGTTGACACCCGATTTGGTTCAGGTGACCTAATGAATTCTTGTGAATTCTCAGGATTTTACGTTCAATGGTAATGAACGCATTGAAAATGGGTTTTCAGGAAACAAATCAGTTTTATTTTTGATCAAAATATTTTCTCGTTCAAGCTCGAGTTTAGATATCATTGAATTCCATGAGTTTGTAATTCTCAATCTTTAAGGTCAATCTCAAGGATTGAGTAATATCAGGCTTAAAGCTGATTTTTAATCTTTAAGGAGATTATCCTTTCTGGGGGTCTGATTCATTAGTCTTATCAAGCTAATTTGCACGGCACCCTCCCCATTTTACGAGACAGATTCTCTCATGGTTTGGATAAGTCTGACCACATAGCGACCCTGTTTGATGCTGAGGTCCGTGGATTTCCTGCTGATTTTAGAGATGACTTTTCTAGATTTTTTGTCAACCTACAGCTGGTCTGGACGACAATTTCTTGACCTAAATCAAGAAGCGCGTGTCTTTTTTGGAAGACTTTACTTCCTTTTAATGATGGAATTGATTCATCGTGTAGATCCATCTTTCTTTCAAATATATTACAATAAATCGGGTAAAACAGTTAATTTAGTCCAAAATAAAAGCACCTGCAATAACTTTACAGAAACATGTGATAGATAGTTTTTAATCGAATAACTTGGTACATTCTCCCTACATTTGGCTTTTTTCATGCGTCTTTTTATATCTTAATAAATAAATTCAAGCGATTTAGTTGTTTCTCAATTTATGTCCTTTTCGAGGTAACGATAATTTCGGTATTAACACCTAGTTTTATCGTTCATAAATATGTATAAACATGATTTTGAATTCATTTAGTTGAAAATTTTTCAAATTTTCACAAAATTTGACAAATAAAGCAAATGCAAACCCGAGAGAATTTATAACCCTTCCCCACACTTGAGATCGTGCAATGCCCTCATTTGCATGAAATCAGACTATAATTATAAATTCATGAGGGTGATTAGTGTAGAAAAGTAATTAAAAATACCCAGTTTGTAATTGCTAAGCTCATCGAATGATAGATGGCGCGCCTCATCGTTCATTCCTTCTTGTTTAATCACGCATGTTTTTTCTTCAAAAATGGTTGCTTTTCTGAACTGTTTGCTAATATTTGAAAAGGCGTCTTTTACCCTTACTTATTATGCATGTTTATTAACGAGTTATGCACTAACCTGAACCCCGAATTTAACTTTAAGTGGGGTTAGACTTCCCCACACTTAGCTGACGACATGTGAAGTCTGTAGAATAAGTTTCACGAATTGGAATAGTGAGCCAGTTATTTACATCTCGGGTGGTGTATAATATATCAATGGGTTTAAAGTTTAGACCCACCCGATCGTCACTACTTAATTCATTTTTAAGTGTAGCTTTTAGTAAATGTATATGTCTCTTTTCTGGTTCTTGGTCAAATGGATCGATATACACCGACATACATACTATAGGGTGGAAAATTCCTAACATTTCCTTTCGTTTATTCTCGAGATCAAAGTTTTCACCTCTATTACCCAATTGGGTGAAATCCGAGGTGTCATTATCTATTACAGCTCGTAGTTCATCTTCGGTAGATGACTCGTCTATTGAGAATATTGGGTTGAAAGGTTATGGAATGGTGAATTTCGGGATCGAAGCAAATTCTTCTTCACTAACGGTACTTATCGATTGAAATGTCCCATTCTTATTGATTAAAAATGTTCCATATTAATTGATTTCGTTGCGAGGTTTTGACCTCTATATGAGACGTTTTTCAAAGACTGCATTCATTTTAAAACAAACCATAACCTTTATTTCATCAATAAAGGTTTAAAAAGCTTTACGTAGATTATCAAATAATGATAATCTAAAATATCCTGTTTACACACGACTATTACATAATGGTTTACAATACAAATATGTTACAACGAAATAAGTTTCTTGAATGCAGTTTTTACACAATATCATACAAGCATGGACTCCAAATCTTGTCCTTATTTAAGTATGCGACAGCGGAAGCTCTTAATAATCACCTGAGAATAAACATGCTTAAAACGTCAACAAAAATTGTTGGTGAGTTATAGGTTTAACCTATATATATCAAATCGTAACAATAGACCACAAGATTTTATATTTCAATATACATCCCATACATAGAGATAAAAAATCATTCATATGGTGAACACCTGGTAACCGATATTAACAAGATGCATATATAAGAATATCCCCATCATTCCGGGACACCCTTCGGATATGATATAAATTTTGAAGTACTAAAGCATCCGGTACTTTGGATGGGGTTTGTTAGGCCCAATAGATCTATCTTTAGGATTCGCGTCAATTAGGGTGTCTGTTCCCTAATTCTTAGATTACCAGACTTAATAAAAAGGGGCATATTCGATTTCGATAATTCAACCATAGAATGTAGTTTCACGTACTTGTGTCTATTTTGTAAATTATTTATAAAACCTGCAGGTATTCTCATCCCAAAAATATTAGATTTTAAAAGTGGGACTATAACTCCCTTTCACAGATTTTTACTTCGTCGGGAAGTAAGACTTGGCCACTGGTCGATTCACGAACCTATAACAAATATGTACATATATATCAAAGTATGTTCAAAATATATTTACAACACTTTTAATACATTTTGATGTTTTAAGTTCATTAAGTCAGCTGTCCTCGTTAGTAACCTACAACTAGTTGTCCACAGTTAGATGTACAGAAATAAATCGATATATATTATCTTGAATCAATCCACGACCCAGTGTATACATATCTCAGTATTGATCACAATTCAAACTATATATATTTTGGAATCAACCTCAACCCTGTATAGCTAACTCCAACATTCACATATAGAGTGTCTATGGTTGTTCCGAAATATATATAGATGTGTCGACATGATAAGTCGAAACATTGTATACGTGTCTATAGTATCTCAAGATTACATAATATACAATACAAGTTGATTAAGTTATGGTTGGAATAGATTTGTTACCAATTTTCACGTAGCTAAAATGAGTAGTTTTTAACAATTTTGTTTTGCTCGCCATTTCTTCGTTTCTAATCCGTTTTGAGTGATTTAAGTGGCCACGGTTTCGTATTGAACTTGAATTTATGAAACTAAACAGAAAAGGTGTAGGTTTATAGTCAGAATTACAAGTTACAAGTCATTTTTGAAAGAGGTAGTCATTTCCGTCGAAAGAACGACATCTTGATGACTGTTTTGAAAAACATACTTTCACTTTGAGTTTAACCATGATTTTTGAATATGGTTTCATGTTCATAAGAAAAATCATTTTCCCAGAATTATAGCTTTTAAATCAAAGTTTTTCATAGTTTTTAATTATCCAAACCAAAACAGCCCCCGGTTGTAACTACGACGGCGTAAATTCGGTTTTATGGTGTTTATCGTGTTTTCGGGTTTTAAATCATTAAGTTAGCATATAGTATAGATATAGATCATGTGTATAGTTTATTTTAAAAGTGTAGTTAGAAGGATTAACTTTATTTGCGAACAAGTTTAGAATTAACTAAACTATGTTCTAGTGATTACTAGTTTACCACTTCGAATATGATAGCTTTTTATGTATGAATTGAATGATGTTATGAACATCATTACTACCTTAAGTTCCTTGGATAAACCTACTGGAAAAGAGAAAAATGGATCTAGCTTCAACGGATCCTTGGATGGCTCGAAGTTCTTGAAGCAGAATCATGACACGAAAACAAGTTCAAGTAAGATCATCACTTGAAATAAGATCGTTATAGTTATAGAAATTGAACCAAAGTTTGAATATGATTATTACCTTGTATTAGAATGATAACCTACTGTAAGAAACAAAGATTTATTAAGTTTGGATGATCACCTTACAAGATTGGAAGTGAGCTAGCAAACTTGAAAGTATTCTTGATTTTATGTAACTAGAACTTGTATAATTTATGAAGAACACTTAGAACTTGAAGATAGAACTTGAGAGAGATCAATTAGATAAAGAAAATTGAAGAATAAAAGTGTTTGTAGGTGTTTTTGGTCGTTAGTGTATGGATTAGATATAAAGGATATGTAATTTTGTTTTCATGTAAATAAGTCATGAATGATTACTCATATTTTTGTAATTTTATGAGATATTTCATGCTAGTTGCCAAATGATGGTTCCCACATATGTTAGGTGACTCACATGGGCTGGTAAGAGCTAATCATTGGAGTGTATATACTAATAGTACATACATCTAAAAGCTGTGTATTGTACGAGTACGAATACGGGTGCATACGAGTAGAATTGTTGATGAAACTGAACGAGGATGTAATTGTAAGCATTTTTGTTAAGTAGAAGTATTTTGATAAGTGTCTTGAAGTCTTTCAAAAGTGTATGAATACATATTAAAACACTACATGTATACACATTTTAACTGAGTCGTTAAGTCATCGTTAGTCGTTACATGTAAGTGTTGTTTTGGAACCTTTAGGTTAACGATCTTGTTAAATGTTGTTAACCCAATGTTTATAATATCAAATGAGATTTTAAATTATTATAATATTATGATAATATGATGTATGAATATCTCTTAATATGATATATATACATTAAATGTCGTTACAACGATAATCGTTACATATATGTCTCGTTTCAAAATCATTAAGTTAGTAGTCTTGCTTTTACATATGTAGTCCATTGTTAATATACTTAATGATATGTTTACTTATCATAATATCATGTTACCTATATATATATATATATATATATATATATATATATATATATATATATATATATATATATATATATATATATATATATATATATATATATATATATATATATATATATATATATATATATATATATATATATATATATATCCATATATATGTCATCATATAGTTTTTACAAGTTTTAACGTTCGTGAATCACCGGTCAACTTGGGTGGTCAATTGTCTATATGAAACCTATTTCAATTAATCAAGTCTTAACAAGTTTGATTGCTTAACATGTTGGAAATACTTAATCATGTAAATAACTATTTTATTTAATATATATATACATGGAAAAGTTCAGGTCACTACATCGGTCCCACTACTTTGGTCTCGGGGGTAAAGTTTTCAATGTTATTGTTTTCCCAAGAGTACCAATTTGTCACCCTTATTTCTTCTTCATCCATTGATGGATTGATGATTTCGTCGGTAGAGGTTAATGTGTCGATATGTTGTGAAATTGGTAAGACTGAATAAAAAGTATCATCGAGATAATTGGTGATTTCGGAGCTCTCGAATTCATCAAAATTCGATGATATGAGATTTTCTTGCACACGACTCCTCAGATAAACAGGTGTGTAATCTAATAGAGTTTCAGCTTGCCGATTTACAAACTCTCTCATTTGTTTATTTTGAGCATCAAGTTCTTCGAGTTTGATTTTCATATAATCTAAAGAATTTTCAGACACATAATTTTCCTCGTCATCTGGTTGTTGAGTTTGGATATATTCTTGGGAATAATCCCAATTTGAATTGTATTCTTCATAATCATTCCATTCAGGTTCTGTGGGTGCGTAATTTTCCATAGGAACGTAATAATAACATTCCCATGTTGAGTGATAATCTCCACAGATTTCGCAACCAGTTATTGTTTCGGCATTCGTGATCCAAGATTGACCGAACGAATTGTCATCAACACCCGTTTGAGAGTATTGATTTCGTATGTCATAAAGAGTTTCCAGAATATATTCGAGATTTTCCATAATGCGCTTATTACCAAATTTTAGCTACAATGTGGTGCATTTACTGATTATCTTATTAGTTAAAAAATTATATAAGTTATCAAATTAATAGACTTTTCTGATTTTGCCCACGTTTCGAATAGCCAATAGATGCAGCAGGTAGCCAGGACCCTTTAAATCGAAAGCCCACAACTCGCCACTAACAAATCCAACTATTACTACGAATCAGAAAATTTGGATGTCTATCAATTTAACCGCTTAAAGTAATTTTTCGTTTGGAATTTTAGAGAAGAAATAGAAAATCTATGTCCTAAAAACTAGCGCGTCGAGAAATAAGAAAGAAAAAGATTACGCGTCGAAAAATATCGAAAAATAAAAATAAGAAAATAGCGCGTCGTAACTTAAAAGGTACTAAAATTTATAAACTGCGTCGCAAAATTCTAGAGCACCTAAATCTTAGTCTAAAGAAAAAGCACTTAAGGGATTTTACGGCAAAGCCTAAAAATATCTAGAAATAAAAAATAAGCTACGGTAAAATATTAGAACTTAAAACTAGATACGAACGATAAAAATACAAATATTACGATTACACGAAATAAAAGGATACAAAATATAAAAAGAAAACTTAAAGTTATAAAAATACAAATTTTTTAAAAATATTATTTTTATATTATTATTATAAAAATATTAATCTATATAATTAATAAAAATAATAATATAAAAAAATAAAACTTGATATTACAAATTAATAATAAAACTATATATTAATTATATTAAATAATAAAACCCTAAAAATTAAATATTATAATAATAATAATAAATAAAACCCTACTTCGTAATTAATGTGTATTAGGTCAGGCCTGTCAGACCAGACTCCGCGATCGCTATGTGGTTTGCCTATTTTTATCCGAGATCGCGGAGATATGTAGGGAGCCAAAACAGGTTCGTTTTTTTTTTAATTTTATATTTTTTTTCTAAAAATTATATAAAAATATTTATACAAATATATATTAAAAATTATAGCGTTTCGCCGATTCCCCGGCAGCGGCGCCAAAAACTTGATGTCGTGCGAGGTGTACGTGAAATACTATATAATTTTGATACGAAAAGCAATACAGATTACACAAATTTTAATTATTTATTTACAAATGGGATATACCTAAACCTTGCTACAACACTATAGGCAGTGTACCTAATCGTAGAGTAGTATAGTTTTTAGTAAGTCCGGTTCGTTCCACAGGGAGACGATTTATTTTACACTATATTTTTAAACAATTATATTTGTACAAAATATATTATATATAGTAATAATATATAAAAGGGGGTTTACCGTTTAATGACCGGTTTGTCGATTTTATATTTTAAGCGAAGCGTAAAGTAAATGACGATATTTAACCAACGATAAAATAAATAACAATAATTAAAATGACAAAATAAATAAAAGTACGAGAAAATATAAAATAAAATATATTATGCTTATTCAAATTTTCGTACTCATGATGTTTGATGTTTTGATTTTAATTTATTACCCCGGGTTAATTGTCCTTTGTCCTGGATTATTCGATAAGTCCATCTGGTTTTGCCATAATAGTCCATCGGTCATAATTATAAAGTGCGAGGGTCTTCGCCAAATTAACCTTATACCCGAAGTCAAATATTCCAACTAATTGGGGATTCGAACTGTAACAAGGTCTTAATACTTTGTTTAATGAATACACCAGGTTATCGACTGTGTGTAATCCAAGGTTTTAATACTTTGTTAACAATTACACCAATTATCTTTGAATGTAATCCACCCCTGTTTTAATGAGTCCAGTAACTATTAATCGATCCCCGTGTCCGGTCAAATGAACAATAATTCGTACTTATAAATATTCCGCCCATCATGTCCGATTAAGCGTATGTGGTTATATATAGATACGTCAAATCATAACCTTTATATTAAATTAACGAGGTATCGTTAATTTAATATAAAGCCCATTAATAGCCCATAGTCTAATTTCCACAAGTGTCAATCTTTTGTCCAAACCTCAATTATGGTCCAAAACCCAATAACCCCGTCTTTTAATATTTAGCCCAACATCAAGATTACTTCGACTTAAATAAGCATAATAATAACTTAGTTACGAGGCATTAATTTAAAAAGGAGAACATAACTTACATTGATTATTTATCGCGTAGTGTTACACGGACAGAATTTCGACTTTAGAACCCGTAAATTAACCGTTACATAACCCAAACTAACTAATATAAAACTAACCTATACTATTTATATATATATATATATTATATATTATATATATTATTATTACAGAGGGAGTATTATTATTTTTGGTGTCTAAAACTCGGCAGACTTCGTTGCCTTTTATAGGCATTTTGGGATTTGACTGCTCCGAGATCGCGAATCAAATGTGCCTTCCAGCTCCGAGATCGCGAAGCGACGCACTCCAGCTCACCAACTTTTGGCCATTTGCTTGTCGACGTTATATTATATAATATAATATATATATAATTTTATATAATTATTTATATATTATATTATATTCTTGTGCATAGTTGACTTGTAATTTTTGGTCCGTTGCGTCGGGCGTTGATAGTTGGTTCATGTCTCGGTTTCGGATTTTCGAACGCCTTTTCGTACAATTTAATATCATGTACTTTGCGTTTCACAACTTGTACTCTTGTCATTTTTAGACGTTTCTTATCAATAAATTGAACCATTTGAATTGTATCTTGTACATTTGAGCTTTTTGGACGTTTGCGTCTTCAAATCTTCGTTTTCGCCTTTTGTCTTCGCACTTATTTATTTAAACGAATATTACTTGAAAATAGAACAATTGCAACTGAAAACTTTACATATTGGAAGGATATTGCGCCTAAATATATGTTCATTTGGAGCACTATCAACTTGATTAAGATTAATTTTCAGCTAGTAACTTGACTTGATCTGATTAAGTTTATTAGCCTATATAATTTGTCAGTCTAATTAAATGTTGCCTTGGATCCACATCAGGTTTAGGTAATATTAATCATGTGATTATTTGAATGCCATGAATGGTGACATTAGCTATGAACATCACTTAGTTAATGTATGCTTTAGGTCCTACCTTATGAATGATATGCGACATTTAGCTTAACCTTTTAGGGATAATGATTGTTCTGTGATTGTTATCCTGCTATTTGTTAATATAAGTTATGAAATAATTAATACAATTCTCTTATGATTCACATGTCCTTGTAATCACTTCTCTTTTATAATCGTTTATTTTAAATCTTTATTTCTTGCTTTATATTTTGTTATTTTGTTTATATTAAATCATCCCTTTCCTAAGAGATAAGAATAAACAATCTTAAAAACACATAAAAATCTATCTTTAGTTCTTTAATAAGAGCTAAGCTATATAATAAATAACTCTTATCTGCTTCCACGCTCTCTTGGGACGATAACCTAAAATACTACATCTGACCGGGTTTTATTGCTTGTTAGGGTGTTAAAAGTAAAATAAAGGTTTTATAAATTTAAAAGTTGAAATAAAAGATAAAGCACTACTGCACACACACTTTTGACACATCAGCCTTCTTGTGCTAAAATTGTATCTTTTGTTATTTCATATTTCATTATATTATCTTGTAATTACTGTATATATTCTGTTGTAATGAATATGAAAATGAGTTTATCTTCAAAATCATATCAAATTATAAGATATAGATAACTCAGCAAAAGATCCCAAAAACATACTTAGAAGGGACAAATTTACTGCATGTTTTTCATTAGGTCCCTTAGTGCTGGATTTAGTGTTTTCTCTATACGTCTTAGGTTTTGTCATCATCAAATAGGGGGAGATTGTTGAGTCCCCAGAATAATTAAGGATTTAATTATGACAAAACAGAAATTTATTTGCACTAAAATGTAATGTGCAGCCAGCACAAGTTTGTTTGTATATAGACAGAAAATATTGCTATGTCGAGTGTCTAGTATGCTGCCTAGTCTACCAGCACAAGGTAGACAGTATTCTTCGATTAGCACAGGATGTGTACCCAGCAATTCAAGAATATCAAGTGACTCAGCATAGAAGAACCAGTATAGCTGGTGAGCAGCATACAACACTAGACAACTATGCTCCATTACAAGCATAGTGGTTTCCTAAGTGGTCTACATCAAATGTACTATTCAACAGAAGTCGAAGACAAAGTTGAACAGAAAAGGACATGTGTCAGAGACTGACAAGTCACCTTACAAGACCACTTAGGAATGCAGAAGTTTAACGCATGTGCAGACATGTGTTATTCTTTGTCAACACCTAGGAAACACAACATTCTATTTGTTTAATCAAATAGTGGTGACTAACCGAATTGAGGTGTTCCTGCAAATAGCTACCAAAGAGGAAAGAAGAGAGCACGCTCTCTGATGCAGTTGTCCCCACAAGTACAGACATCCTATGTACCAATGGACAATAGATCAATTACACAGTTAATAGGACTACTGTAAATAGAAGTATTCACTATTGTAACAAGTAGTGGTGTGGGTTTATTTATTTACAGTCCAAACTTGTAATAGCTTTAGAATATCATCGATAGCTATAACTTAGGTAAATTTGTATCAATCAACTATCATTCCACCAAGAATAATTGTAATTCTTTGTGATTCAATCAATAAAGAATAAACCATTGAAAATTACCTTTGACTCTATTTAATTTACTTGCTTGAATACTAAACTGTTTTAACTGTTAAGTTAATTAAAAAGAATTGTATTCATCCCTCCCCCCCCTACAATACTCATGTTGTTTATCAAGGGACCAACCGTTTCCAAAAAGCATTCGCATTAAATTTTAAAAAGCAAAGTCATTAAATGTAAATTAATTCCGAAAATAGTTTGACATCCATGACCAAC
The DNA here is from genome assembly GCF_046630445.1 of Rutidosis leptorrhynchoides. Classification (NCBI taxonomy): domain Eukaryota; kingdom Viridiplantae; phylum Streptophyta; class Magnoliopsida; order Asterales; family Asteraceae; genus Rutidosis; species Rutidosis leptorrhynchoides. Next base: position 423,841,510 of record NC_092336.1, read on the forward strand.
ATAAATAATCTCAAAACATTATTCTAAGTAAATGGTTTTCAATGCGAATTTAAGTTCTTGAAATAAGAAATGATAAATCATGCTGGACTTCACTCCAGTCTATGCATCAAGCCAGCATATAAACATCAGAAAGCGAAAGCAATACCTCTAAGGACCTGAGATAAAAACATGAAAAGGTCAAAAAAAATTGTTGAGTGAATCTACATTTTTAATAAAACATTTATCGTAAGTTAGGCCACGAGATTTCTTGGAAACATCGTAAAAATTATACATTATCATGAGCACTTGATTATAAGACTTTAACCTACGAATAGCTAATTCGCTATGCGTCTTCCTTTTACCCTTTCTAAGCATACACCGATCAAGTGTACAAGTTACAATAGAATAAGCACCCCGTACGTTGGGGCGAGGTTTGTCAAAGCTAACGGTATCGTCCCTATAAGTCGAGCTTACTTAAAATAATTAATATAATCAAGCTAAGGGATTTTTTATCTGAACTCATATGTATATCGTTTAGTTACTCGTGCCTAATATGTAAAACATGTGAAATAGCATGTTATCCCAATGTAAAAGTAGTAGGGACTGTAGACTCACCTTAGCAAAGCATAGTAAAACTTCTTAGTAAAATGGTACGGTAGTCGGACGATCATGACCGTAAAACACAACCTAATCAAATAAGTTACCTTAAGTAAATAAGTAGGTCACACTATGTTAACCCATAGTGTATGCATAGTCTTAGTGCTCATATTGACTCAATCATGTAAGCAAAAGTCAACTAGTCCAAACAAGTCAACAAAAGTCAACCAAAGTCAAACCAAAAGTCAACTCGGTCAAAGTGGTCAACTAAAGTCAATCATCTCAGTAGGTCATGCAATCTTGGTCAACATGTCAATCCTATTTCAACTAACATGTTTTAGCTCACAGTTTGTCAAGTACGCGTTCACAGTTTATCGTTTAGCATAAAATTCATGCACATGTTGCAAACAATGCACATAATTCATAGCATATAAATCATGGTAATATGAAAAACAACATATCATAACTAGACTAATAAAAGTTTCCAAAAATTCTAGTCATGCCCTCATACGATGTCTACAAGTCGGGTTTCAGAAAAAGGTTCAGTTAAGGTTTACCAAATCAATTTCAGCACGCGCAGTAGTTTTAGAAAAATTATCATTTAATATTGAAAATAGCTTTTAACAAACGGCCAATTTGAGATGAATCTAGACACTCCAAATTTTCAGTTATAAAATAATAAAAGCAATCCATGTAGCCAATTTGTACCGTTTTTCATATCTCTACAGACCATTCTGATTTTGACAACATTTAAATATGTCATTTGGTGATGCATATAACACATAGCAAATCACGTTTTCAGAAGCTATCATACAAATGTAATATTCTTAAGAACATCTAAATAACCATATTCTAGAAGATCAAAGTCTAAAACAATTCATAGTTCATGTGAGGTCATTTCGTGCGCATATGAAAACAGTTTCAGCTCAACACAAATCACCATTTTTCATTTAATCATACCGAGAGCTATACATAACCAATTTACATGATTCTTAAGTCTAAATTGAGTGATTTTTAACAAGGAATTCAATGGATTTCATTTCAATGACTAATTCATAAAGCATAAATACCAGAAAATTCGTATAGCATGCAAAACCCTAGCACAAACTTTAATTGATCATAACTAATGCATCCGGTAACGAAATCATGCAAATCCAAAGTCCAAATTTATTAATTTTTCAAGATCTATCCATTTGGATACATTATAAGATCAGTAAATAAACTCATTTAATCATATTCATAACAATTCAAATTGTGATTACATCAAAACACGTCAATTGCGCCAAATAACGACTAACAACGAGTAATAACACAATCAATTGAGCATTAGACTCTTGTACACTATGTAATTGCATAAAATCAGATCTATAAAGATTAGGGTTAGTGATTTATACCTCAATTGATCAATTAAATGACAATACTAGACGTAGAATGATGCGTAGAACAACTTTGATCTTCAAGTTTTCTTCTAATTTTGAGTTGTGAGTGTGTGTATGTGTGTGTGGGAGTCGACAGCCAACAAGGGGGAAGGAGAAGAAGAATGTAGACCAAGAAAAGGGTTATGGGAAAGTCTGGATCAAAATTTACTATTTAAGGCTAGCAATTAGGGCCTAATTAATCCACTACTAGCAAGCCTTAGACCACAACAAGAAAATAAGGGGTCCAATAGGGGTGAGTAGGGTGGAGTCGGCCGAATGTCCCACTAGGGTGGTTCCTGGGATCGTTTTGACTAAAAGCTTGTACGCGTGTGGTCCATTTCGAGTGCCGTTAACTGTATGTAACACCCTAATATTTATTGTACAGAAGTGTAAATAAGTTATATGAAGTGTGAGGAGCAGTGTGTAATTAAAATGTGATCAGAATCTGTTCAGACCATCGTGCGCGCCGCACACACATAAGGGAGCGCGCCGCGCACCCTTTCCAGCTGGCAGTTTATGTTTCTTTTAAATTAGATATTTTGAAGGGTTTTTTTTTGGGAAATTCACTTATGGGACGAGATAAGGTCACCAGATCAGTGGATGGAGTATCATAACTCCATTTTCAACCACCTTCATCTTTCTAATTCAATTCTAGTGAGAGAAACCCAATTTGAGAGTGAGAAAGCTCAAATAAAGGAAGAAGGAGCTAGTTTCGGGTCTTAGCTCGGGTTATAAAGTTGTTCATCTCCTCAATAGCTACATTTTGGTTGTGGTGGTAAGTTTTAATCTTGATTTCCTTAATTTAATTTGTTTAAGGGTCAGAACTTGGGTTAGTGATGAACATAAGACCCATTGTTGGTGATTTTGGGGGTTTTGGGTAAGATTGAGTCATGAGGACTCAAGAATGACTAACCTAGGGTTTCAAAGTAATAAATGGTGTTAATGAGTCTAAAATGGTTAGTTAATCACTAGCTCACTTGTGTTGCTAGTAAAAAGTGTTTCTAGGGTTCATGGTTGACTTGAAATGGGTCAAATGTGTAGGTTTGACCTAGCGGGATAAATTGTGAACACCCTAGTTATGTGTTGAAGGAAGTCTTAGAACCTTAATCACTAGCTTTTAGTGATTAGTTGGGAGTCTTGACCTTTAATGAGTGATTGTAGTGCAAATGGGTCATAAATGCACTAGTGAGGCTAGTTGGTGGAAAGTCCAACTTATTATGTGAATTAATTGAGAATTAATTGTGTTAGGTGACTCGCTTTGAAGTTACAAGTTGTTATTGGAAATCTCGCCAAGTCGACAAGGTGAGTAGAATGATTATACATGTGTGTATATAATGTATCTATTTGTAGGGCGGGGGAGGGGCCGGGTGTGTGTTGTCTATACCACCCAATAGTTAGTGATATATTTCGTTGTACACTAATGATTTCTATGAATGGATATTTCGTTGTCCAAACCGCCAAGAGTTAGTGATATATTTCGTTGTACACTAACGATTGCCTTGAATGGATATTTCGTTGTCCAAACCGCCAAGAGTTAGTGATATATTTCGTTGTACACTAACGATTGCTTTGAACATATATTTCATTGTCCGTGTCGCCTAGGGGGTTAGTGATATATTTCGTTGTACACTAACGGTTGTTATGAACACCGATGAGAAATTCGAAGTACCATTCCCATGTATTATTGGTTAACCATGGTTACGCGTTGTAGTGCAGCATATTATATTATTCGGGTTATATATATGCTATTGTTGTGCTAGCTTGTGATCTTGAAGGGTTTAGAGCTAAACTTACAATGGTATGCTATGTAAATTGCTAGCGTGTATGAGGTATTTTTGTAAGTGTATGCAAGTAGGTATATTATATATGTATATGTATAATTACTGCATTCACTAAGCGTTAGCTTACCCTCTCGTTGTTTACCTTTTTAGGATCTGGCTTGGATAAGGGCAAAGATATTCGCACGGATTAGTGGCTTTCGGGGGTTATAGCTTTTTGGAAGTTTGACCAAGATTTGGGTAGTTTAACCCCAAACACCATGCTCTAGTGACGATTGGCAATTAAACTTTTTGTGGTCGAAACTTTTATTTTGTACTTAAGGGTATTTTGGGCATATGTGGGCCCCGCGATGTAAAACTCGTTTTATCATTGATTCGTGCTAGTTTTACTTATACTAATATGATGTGAAAAGCATTTCGTCTAAAAATGATGGGAAGTAATAGATCTTTTTACGAAAATGGAAAAAGTTGGACAGCGGGCTGCCTGGGCAGGCCTGATTCGAATTTTTTTTTTATTTTGCAGTTTTGGTTGGTTAACGGGTTGGGATGTTACAAGTGGTATCGGAGCATGGTGAAATGCCCCGTCCTAATCCATCTGGACGAAGTCTTCAACAGTTGGTCCCATTGCGAGGTTCTGACCTCTATATTCCATGAACGACTCCATGTAATATGAGCAAATGCACAGCGGAAGATTTCTTTCATACCTGAGAATAAACATGCTTTAAAATGTCAACCAAAATGTTGGTGAGTTCATAGGTTTATCATAAAACAATAAAATTCATCATTTTGATAGACCACAAGATTTAAATCCTGCATGGTACAAATGGGCCCGATTCCTATACCCACCTGTAATGTACATGCGATATCTTTTAAATACAATACACCTTTCTCGTGTACATAACCATTTTTCATAAATCTTAGTAACTGTACACATATCTCGTGTACAAAAATAACTTACACATAACCTGTGTATAAAATCATTCTCTCGATACATAACATTCATATCAATTGGTGGCAATTATCATGTCCACATAATTCATTGGTTACAATTATCATGTCCACATAATTCAATGGTGGCAATTATTATGTCCACATAATTCAATAATAATCCGCAGAATTTATGTCTACATAATAATTCATTCGAGGAATGTTTTGCTTGTGTCTATCTCGTCAAACATTTATAAAAGCATTTCATGTATTCGCAGTTCAAAATATATTTCAAAAGCATTTAATAAATCAGTTGTAAAAACAGCACATGTATTCTCAGTCTCAAAAATGTAAAGAGTAAAAGGGAATCAAATGAACTCACGCATATAAATATTGTAAAACAGTTAATAAAGCATTTGCATGTATTCTCAGCCCAAAAACGTAAAGAGTAAAAGGGAGCAAATTAACTCACCATATTGTATTTTGTAGTAAAAATACATATGACGGTATTGAACAATTGAACAAAGCAGTGTTGAACTAGGATTCACGAACCTATAACATTCGTATATATATTAAAACATATACTTGTAATCGTACAAATTTTTATATATCTTATTATTAGTTGTTATTTTATTAATATATATATATTAATAATTTATTTAGATATTTATTTTTGTATGCTTTAAATGAATAATTAATATCATTACAAAAATATTATTATAGTTATGTGTTATGTCATAAATATATTTTTATATAGAAAAATATTTATTTAATATATTACTAATACTAATAATAAAATGATAAAATTTATACTAATTATGATATTACAAGTAATTATGACATTACTAAAATGAGAAATAATAACGATACTATATATATTGTGATAAAACTGATAATAATAAAGTTAATAGAAATAATAATGATTTTAAATACTATGTTATATTGAAGCATTAATTTTAATATTTTCCTTAATCATAATCTAATTAAAGTTTTAACTTAATCATTTTCATAATAATATTTATTTTCAAGATTTCTATGATTACAATCTTAACAATATCATTAAAACTTTTATATTTATAGTTATAATCATCGAAATCTTCGTGTTTAATTTCTAAACAAAGACTAAAGTTCCTATAACATCAAGTCGTAATCCTAATCCTAATAATAACAATAGTATTACTTATTTTAAAAATTATTTGATAAAATTAATAATAATATTATAACAATATTTAGTAATAATACTAGTAATGATAATGATAATAATGTTAGTAATAATAACAATTATAACAATAATAGTTAATACTTGCAATAACAATAACAATCATTAATAATAATAATAATAATAATAATAATAATAATAATAATAATAATAATAATAATAATAATAATAATAATAATAATAATAATAATAATAATATTATTATTATTATAATTATAATAAAGGAAATGATAATTATAATAAAAAATATTGAGCTACCTTTCATAAAAAGGCTGTTTGAAAAAAAAAAAGAAATGCTCCATTTGGGAATTGAACCCGTGACCACCTGTTAACAAATAACATCCCTAACCACCCAACTGTATCGTGTTTTTCTTATTTAAAAATACACCTAAATTCATTTAACCCCTACACACCGTTTTCTTCCTCCATCTTCTTACATCGGCCAACACAGCAACCCTATGATGATCTCGGCCCAACTAGAATAACAAGTCTTCGGCCCAATATGCCTCGGCCCAGCAGTGAATTTCACAAGTCCAATCTTAAAAACCGAAGCCCAAAATCATGAATAAAAATAAAAAGGATAATCGGTTGTCTTCTTCTTCTTTCTTTTTAAGACGCAAAAAGTAGCAGGTTATAATATCATCATAATCATAACTTTCATGATCATGTCTTCCACCATCATAACATAATCATCATCACTATGTCTCTATCATCTTCTCATCATTGTTCTTCACCACTGTATTATCACCATGATGATTTTATCATCATCTTCTTCTTCTTTCTCGTTTTATCATTGACGGTTCAAACCAAAACAATTATCATCTCGTTCATCTAACATCTATTCTATAATATACAAGAACATCCTATCATCATCGCTGTAGATTTCTCACTATCATAAAATCACGTCATCATCATATCAATTATGATAATCATCATCGAATCACAGTATCTTCACTATTTAATATCGTTTAGTTCAATTACATAACTAACCATACAGCCCTACAAGCAAGAGTGACATCTTATTACTATAAACAAATCAGAAACTTATCTTGCAAGTGGGGTTTGTTTGAAAAAGAAAATAGTAAACACCTAAATTCTTTACAGCTCAACATCCCCACCATGTAATATTTATTAAATCATATGTCTTCCACTCGAGTTATGTTAAATTTTGTGGAGTAGGTCAGTCGACAGAAAGAGACGTGGTGGGGTTTTTATCCATTAATTTAGTATTTACTAATCACTATCTCTTTTATATGTATACCCACTTTTAATCACCTCGTCACTTTTATATTTGCATGATTCTAGGAAGGTAAGAACGTGCGCGTATAGTAGTAGCAGCCATCGATCACTCACATTAGTTGTAGCAGTAACAGTTCGTGATTTTATATGGTTTGGGGTAACCTCGTTCGAATCAGAATTCGTACAGTAGCAAGACAGTGTAGGGGGTGGTGTTTTTAATTGGTGGTGTTTGATTGAAGATGACAATGGTTCGTTATGTTGTTCACGAAGGGAAAGAAAAAAATGAAGAGGTGGCGGTTTAGTGGCGATTAATCACAGAAGAAGATAAATGTGGTGATGGTCTCAAGATGAAGGTATTTGGTGATTGAAGAAAAAGATTTATAATGGTAATTAAAAATCGAAGATAGATTTCCAGTTTTTTCTTTCTTTATGATATATGTATATGTGATTATATAATTAGATTGAAAGTGAGTGAGAATCTCTTTAGGTGATGTGCGGTGTCGACAAGATATTCGAGCTAGGAAGGAACAAACCAAAATAGATAAAGTAGAAAATGAAGTGTAACGGATTCGTACGATTGTTATTGATATTTAACAACTTGATTTGATTGAGTTTGTATTGTTGTGATAATCCAGTTTTCAAGACAGAAAAACAAATTCAATGAAACTTGATAGTTACGTGAAACTGAATCCATTCCTATTTTCTGATTAATTTGTACATTCTTCTGTTACTGATTTCTATCAAATTTTGTTTTGTTGTGGTGATTGAATTTTGATTGGTACTATTTAACAGCCAGAAAAGTGAATTACATAGTGTAAGATTTTATCGTGAAACTAATTTTTGATGATGTGTTGGTACATTTATGTATTTAATTAATCTAAATTAATAATTATATCATTAATACAATAATACTGATTCATATAATGTATCTGTATATATATCAATATATATATATATATATATATATATATATATATATATATATATATATATATATATATATATATATATATATATGTATATATATATATATACATATATACATATATATCTGTATTTATCTATCTGTATGTATATATCTGTGTTTACATATTATGTTTAATCTTTAATTAATAAATATTACCATAATAATAATAATACTCTTAATATTACATATTTATAATAATATCCTAGTAATAATAATAATATTATTATTAATGGTAATGATAATAATAACTATAAAATTTATAATAATAATATTATTAATAATAATATTAATTATACTAATATTACTAATGATAATAATTTGTAATAATAATACTATAACAATTTATATATATATATCAATTTCATATCTATATGTTGTATATTGAAAATATTAATAATAACGATTTTAATATTACATTTATATATACATATTCATTAACAATCAATTGTTCGTGAAGCGTCGGCAATAGTCGAAGGGTCAAATGAATATAAGAAATAGTTCAAAATTTTTTAGACTCAACATTACAGACTTTGCTTATTGTGTCGAAATCATATAAAGATTAAGTTTAAATTTGGTCGGAAATTTTCGGGTCGTCACAGTACCTACCCGTTAAAGAAATTTCGTCCCGAAATTTGAGTGAGGCCGTCATGGCTAACAATAAAAATGTTTTCATGACGAATATGAGTTGATAAATAGAGTTTTATCATTGTTGACTAATATAGATAAAATGATGCGATTATGTGAAGCGTACGAGTGAAGCTATCACAAAATAGTGAAATGAAAAAGACATGTTCCATCATAACTTTTGAATAGTCATGGTTGAATTTAGAAAAATATGGTGCGTCTTAACTTTTGACGTTGTCTTGGTTGAATTTCGGAATTCAAGGGATTTAAAGAAAATTTTGGAAATCTATAAGATCTGATTCTTCAGGATTTATGGAAATTAAGAACTCTTTTATTAAATGCGATCATCTGTCTCGATTGCTTTGTCTGGTATCTCCACTATAAATGAACTTCTTTCGTTCCATTATTTTCACCATTCTTATACTTTCTTTCTTAATTCATACATCCAAAAGATTGTGAAAATGCTTAATCCAACTCTGGTTCTTAACCTCATTCTGACTATCGCAATAATCATTCTTCTATTCCAACTCCCACCCGAGGATTCTATTCACTTCTACTATTACTTTGGGGTTATAGTATTTCTAATTCTCCCGTGTCTTTATCTTGCTATACGTATTGATATACCCGGTTTGTAATTTCTGTGTTTGTGATCGGCTTTATATTTCTTGTTATGTTTCGGAGCTCCATGCTCTTGTATTTCTCTTCCCGACTTCAAGTCAAGCGAGTAATGGTCCAGAATTCATAAGCATGGAGTTTCGAATGAACTTAATGTTCTAAACAAGAAAGAACGTAATAGCACGATTTGATTTGTCAATTTACCAAAATCACTAAGAATAGAACTATCAAGAATATATTTTCTTGATATGTTTAGAAGTTGAGCAGAATGAAAGAGTTATGTAACATGATTCATGATAAAGGTATGATCTGTGATCCTTTATCACGTTCCATTAGAAACTCAGCATGGCTTACTATAATATAATCACATTGGCCGGGCGTCATTATATTATACTAACCCATGCTTCAATTCCCAACACTTCTCCACAATTCATTCGTAATTTATACTCAGATTTTACAGGAGTTTTCAATATAATAGAATACAGAAAACACAAAGAGGTAGATAATTTCGGACGAGAACATTTATAAAAACATTTTCAGAAATATCGAAGATATTTATGATGATATTTTGGAATTTCTAAGTTCAAAGGTTGATGAAGAAATATTTTCCACAAGATTTAACATGAATACGGAGCAAGATATTCTCTAAAGATTTCATCGGGTACAGGATTATCTGGATTCTTTGAATATAGGGTTTAGTCCTTGTATTTGTACTTGGTCTCTTTCATGGTTAGCTCAATCCATTTTTCAGTACCAAATTTTCTATCGAGCATTCCCAACACTCCATTCTTTATCATCAAACTTTTGGCCATTTAGACCATCTACAATTTTGCTGTTTCCTCTGCATTTAATGCTACCATAACTGAATCATCGGTTATCAATCCGAGGTGGTTTCAAGAGAATTGTGTTTTTAGATGATTAAACACTGATGGTAATCGTCAAGATACGAATGATTGTTTAGGATGAGATCAAGTGGCAAACTTATATATCAAAGTTATAATAAGGCTAATCCGAATGAAAGTCGAAGTTGATTTGCTGGAGCTGTGACAAAATTGGAAAATTTTGGAAAGGTTTTGTAAAATTATTTTCGGTAATATCACGCCAATGGATCTGGCACAGTTTTGAATTCAAAGTATGGCTTTGAAAGATGTAGGAATCTTAAAGTGATGTCTTATGTTAAATCTTGACTTGGATTTTGATCGGTCAAAATCCGAATATGAAATTAAATTTGAATAAAAATGGTTATTCTTTGGTGAACGGATACGTATATCTGTGGTTGTAAGTAGGATAGTAAATGATTATTGAATCGGATTTGAAGAATGTATAGTGTAACTTATTAATGTGAAACCTAAATATTCATCGGGTATTACCTACCCGTTAAAATATTTTCACCATTAACAGTTTGTACAAAAGAACTTTGAATTACAATCTTTATGAAAATATATATATACATATATATTTTCTTCAGATTTAATCATGGATTTAATGAGTTAATATGATATTAAGCTCATTTGATTTACCGTTAGAACTAGAATACATAATCCCTAAAACATCAGAGATCACATAATCGCCAGAAAGGATGAAGATAATGATGTAGAACGATACGTAGAACGAAGATATTCGATGTAGAACGAATATGTAGAACGAAGATTATGTTCGAGGTATAGATTGTGATGTTGAGGCGTGTGATGTTGGGACTTGGGTTGTTGATGGTACTGGTGTTGATGTTGGTGGTACTGGTGCCGGTGATATTGCTGAAGCTGGTAAGTTTTGCACCATATTCTCCAAATTGATTACTCAGGCGCGAAGCGTGTTGCCTTCTTCTATTTACTCCTGGATGATTGTTGGTTGGAACGAGCATATAACTAAGGTTTAGAATTATAGATAGCACATATTCGTGACGAGCTATCCTGGAAATGAGGCTATAAATGGTGTTTCGGATAGGTTCGCCGGTAAGTGCTTCAGGTTCTTCACTAAGAGGTGAATTCGGTTGGTGGAAAGGATCACCTTCTTCTATTCTTCATTGATTAAGTCGATTTCGAACCTATCCCCAATTCATCCAGAATAGATGATGACTGATTGGTTGATTCGTTCTGGTGACGCTGCTTCGGAGCTTAGGTGAACAACCATGTCGAAATAACTGTCGGATTTCGAAGAACTTGAACTAGTGACGAGTTCTATTTCGTACGATTGAGTAAAAGGTTTATCGATATGAAATGATTTCCGGCTATCGGGTGGTATCCTAATTATATAGAATATATATATATATATATATATATATATATATATATATATATATATATATATATATATATATATATATATATATATATATATATATATATATATATATATATATATATAGAACAAAAGATTTCATAGATTACGGAGGAATTTACGGAATATGCCAGGCAAAGTTTACAGTAACAGATACGCTAAGATATGAATTAGCAGATATGTTAAGATATGAATTTTGTCTATACACTTTTCATGCAATCAATGCAGTAAGATGTGTATAGACTAAGAATGATAAGCAAGTGATTCCCTAAGAATGATAAGCAGATAATTTTTGACACGAAATGATAAACAAAACTTTTGACATGCAGACACGATCGAAGTCAAGACTCACTAATGCATCTAAACAACTATCAGTTAGACACACTAATTCAAGGCCTGGTTCGCTAAGACCACCGCTCTGATACCAACTGAAATGCCCCGTCCTAATCCATCTGGATGAAGTCTTCAACAGTTGGTCCCATTGCGAGGTTCTGACCTCTATATGCCATGAACGACTCCATGTAATATGAGCAAATGCACAGTGGAAGATTTCTTTCATACCTGAGAATAAACATGCTTTAAAATGTCAACCAAAATGTTGGTGAGTTCATAGGTTTATCATAAAACAATAAAATTCATCATTTTGATAGACCACAAGATTTAAATCCTGCATGGTACAAATGGGCCCGAATTCTATACCCACCTGTAATGTACATGCGATATCTTTTAAATACAGTACACCTTTCTCGTGTACACAACCATTTTTCATAAATCTTAGTAACCGTACACATATCTCGTGTACAAAAATAACATACACATAACCTGTGTAAAAAATCATTCTCTCGATACATAACATTCATTTCAATTGGTGGCAATTATCATGTCCACATAATTCATTGGTGGCAATTATCATGTCCACATAATTCAATGGTGGCAATTATTATGTCCACATAATTCAATAATAATCCACAGAATTTCTGTCTGCATAATAATTCATTCGAGGAATGTTTTGCTTGTGTCTATCTCGTCAAACATTTATAAAAGCATTTCATGTATTCGCAGTTCAAAATATATTTCAAAAGCATTTAATAAATCAGTTGTAAAAACAGCGCATGTATTCTCAGTCCCAAAAATGTAAAGAGTAAAAGGGAATCAAATGAACTCACACATATAAATATTGTAAAACAGTTAATAAAGCATTTACATGTATTCTCAGCCCAAAAACGTAAAGAGTAAAAGGGAGCAAATGAACTCACCATATTGTATTTTGTAGTAAAAATACATATGACGGTATTGAACAATTGAACAAAGCAGGGTTGACCTCGGATTCACGAACCTATAACATTCATATATATATTAAAACATATACTTGTAATCGTACAAATTTTTATATATCTTATTATTAGTTGTTATTTTATTAATATATATATTAATAATTTATTTAGATATTTATTTTTGTATGCTTTAAATGAATAATTAATATCATTACAAAAATATTATTATAGTTATGTGTTATGTCATAAATATATTTTTATATAGAAAAATCTTTATTTAATATATTACTAATACTAATAATAAAATGATAAAATTTATACTAATTATGATATTACAAGTAATTATGACGTTACTAAAATGAGAAATAATAATGATACTATATATATTGTGATAAAACTGATAATAATAAAGTTAATAGAAATAACAATGATTTTAAATACTATGTTATATTGAAGCATTGATTTTAATATTTTCCTTAATCATAATCTAATTAAAGTTTTAACTTAATCATTTTCATAATAATATTTATTTTCAAGATTTCTATGATTACAATCTTAACAATATCATTAAAACTTTTATATTTATAGTTATAATTATCGAAATCTTCGTGTTTAATTTCTAAACTAAAGACTAAAGTTCCTATAACATCAAGTCGTAATCCTAATCCTAATAATAACAATAGTATTACTTATTTTAATAATTATTTGATAAAATTAATAATAATATTATAACAATATTTATTAATAATACTAGTAATGATAATGATAATAATGTTAGTAATAATAACAATTATAACAATAATAGTTAATACTTGCAATAACAATAACAATCATTTATAATAATAATAATAATAATAATAATAATAATAATAATAATAATAATAATAATAATAATAATAATAATAATAATAATAATAATAATAATAATAATAATAATATTATTATTATTATTATTATTATTATTATTATTATTATAATAAAGGAAATGATAATTATAATAAAAAATATTGAGCTACCTTTCATAAAAAGGCTGTTTGAAAAAAAAAAGAAATGCTCCATTTGGGAATTGAACCCGTGACCACCCGTTAACAAATAACATCCCTAACCACCCAACTGTATCGTGTTTTTCTTATTTAAAAATACACATAAATCCATTTAACCCCTACACACCGTTTTTTTCCTCCATCTTCTTACATCGGCCAACACAGCAACCCCATGATGATCTCGGCCCAACTAGAATAACAAGTCTTCGGCCCAATATGCCTCGGCCCAGCAGCGAATTTCACAAGTCCAATCTTAAAAACCGAAGCCCAAAATCATAAATAAAAATAAAAAGGATAATCGGTTGTCTTCTTCTTCTTTCTTTTTAAAACGCAAAAAGTAGCAGGTTATAATATCATCATAATCATAACTTTCATGATCATGTCTTCCACCATCATAACATAATCATCATCACTATGTCTCTATCATCTTCTCATCATTGTTCTTCACCACTGTATTATCACCATGATGATTTTATCATCATCTTCTTCTTCTTTCTCATTTTATCATTGACGGTTCAAACCAAAACAATTATCATCTCGTTCATCTAACATCTATTCTATAATATACAAGAACATCCTATCATCATCGCTGTAGATTTCTCACCATCATAAAATCACGTCATCATCATATCAATTATGATAATCATCATCGAATCACAGTATCTTCACTATTTAATATCGTTTAGTTCAATTACATAACTAACCATACAGCCCTACAAGCAAGAGTGACATCTTATTACTATAAATAAATCAGAAACTTATCTTGCAAGTGGGGTTTGTTTGAAAAAGAAAATAGTAGACACCTAAATTCTTTACAGCTCAACATCCCCACCATGTAATATTTATTAAATCATATGTCTTCCACTCGAGTTATGTTAAATTTTGTGGAGTAGGGCAGTCGACAGAAAGAGATGTGGTGGGGTTTTTGTCCATTAATTAATTATTTACTAATCACTATCTCTTTTATATATAAACCCACTTTTAATCACCTCATCAGTTTTATATTTGCATGATTCTAGGAATGTAAGAACGTACGTGTATAGTAGTAGCAACCATCGATCACTCACATTAGTTGTAGCAGTAACAGTTCGTGATTTTATGTGGTTTGGGGTGACCTCGTTCGAATCAGAATTCGTACAGTAGCAAGACAGTGTAGGGGGTGGTGTTTTTAATTGGTGGTGTTTGATTGAAGATGACAATGGTTCGTTGTGTTGTTCACGAAGGGAAAGAAAAAAATGAAGAGGTGGCGGTTTAGTGGCGATTAATCACAGAAGAAGGTAAATGTGGTGATGGTCTCAAGATGAAGGTATTTGGTGATTGAAGAAAAAGATTTATAATGGTAATTAAAAACCGAAGATAGATTTCCAGTTTTTTCTTTCTTTATGATATATGTATATGTGATTATATAATTAGATTGAAAGTGAGTAAGAATCTCTTTAGGTGATGTGCGGTGTCGACAAGATATTCGAGCTAGGAAGGAACAAACCAAAATAGATAAAGTAGAAAATGAAGTGTAATGGATTCGTACGATTGTTATTGATATTTAACAACTTGATTTGATTGAGTTTGTATTGTTGTGATAATCCAGTTTTCAAGACAGAAAAACAAATTCAATGAAACTTGATAGTTACGTGAAACTGAATTCATTCCTATTTTCTGATTAATTTGTACATTCTTCTGTTACTGATTTCTATCAAATTTTGTTTTGTTGTGGTGATTGAATTTTGATTGGTACTATTTAACAGCCAGAAAAGTGAATTACATAGTGTAAGATTTTATCGTGAAACTAATTTTTGATGATGTGTTGGTACATTTATGTATTTAATTAATCTAAATTAATAATTATATCATTAATACAATAATACTGATTCATATAATGTATCTGTATATATATCAATATATATATATATATACATATATATATATATATATATATATATATATATATATATATATATATATATATATATATATATATATATATATATATATATATATATATATATATATATATATATATATATATATATATATATATACATATATACATATATATCTGTATTTATCTATCTGTATGTATATATCTGTGTTTACATATTATGTTTAATCTTTAATTAATAAATATTACCATAATAATAATAATACTCTTAATATTACATATTTATAATAATATCCTAGTAATAATAATAATATTATTATTAATGGTAATGATAATAATAACTATAAAATTTATAACAATAATATTATTAATAATAATATTAATTATACTAATATTACTAATGATAATAATTTGTAATAATAATACTATAACAATTTATATATATCAATTTCATATCTATATGTTGTATATTGAAAATATTAATAATACCGATTTTAATATTACATTTATATATACATATTCATTTACAATCAATTGTTCGTGAAGCGTCGGCAATAGTCGAAGGGTCAAATGAATATAAGAAACAGTTCAAAATTTTTTAGACTCAACATTACAGACTTTGCTTATTGTGTCAAAATCATATAAAGATTAAGTTTAAATTTGGTCGGAAATTTCCGGGTCGTCACACATGGTCTAAGGGATTTAGGTGACTTGAGATAGGCGCCTAGACTTAGACTTTTGTGTTGCTGAATTATATGCGGGACTTTTAGGACTACGGGTCGGTGCGGGGTTTGATTAGTTCTTTAATGCATAGGTGGACTAACTATGCTATATTATGATGTTACTAATCATGTGTTATTGTTTTGAACATCGAGTAAGATGGTTGTGATACGTTTGAGCATGGCACGGCATGTGAGCGTAATAGTGAGTCGCGACCGCTGTTACTGTTGCAAGTCAAGTCAAGCAAGGACGTGCGACAAGTATTGAGCTAGGTGTGGTGTGTGTGTGCAGTCATATGCATAGGCATATATGTGTATTAATTTGTGGATGATGTCTAATCCATTTTTAATCTTTAGAATGAAGATGAGAAACGGAACGAATACGAATGGCGATGGTGGTCCCTCTCATGTGGAGGAAGATGAGATGACTACCAAGATAGAGGCCGCTCTAGAAAACTATGTTTCGGTTTTCTCACGAAAGGTTAAACAAATACTCGAAGAGTCGGTTTCGGAACAAATTGTCGATATGATTCAAGAACGAATGGCCAATGCCGTCAAAGAAGAAGTTGAAAGGAGATTTCCTAGACCTCAAAATGGGGGCGACTAAGCCTCCTCACTTTCACGGGGATCCCGACCCCATGAAAAGTGCGGCTTGGATTTCCGATGTTGAAGGTTGTTTTCGCACTACCGAGTGCCCACCCGAGAAGAAGACAAGGCTTGCTACTAGTTTGTTGAGGGGCTATGCTAAAGATTGGCTCGATGGTAAAATTGATATGGTGGGTGATGCGGCATTTCTAGGGTTATCTTGGGCGGAGTTCAAGAAGGAGTTTTTCCTTGAATATCGTACGCAAGCGGATCTTTTCAAATTGTGCAACGAGTTAAGGAACATGCGTCAAGGGTCTTTGGACCTAAACACTCTCAAAACCAACTTTCTCGCCAAAGCACGTTTTTGCCCCGAGTATGTGGGGAACGATCAATTGTTAATGGAAGACTTTCATGCGACCCTTAGAGATAATTTGAAGGGTAAAATTAGTATTGGTCATGTTGAGACTTTTGCTAAGCTTTTGGCGATGGCGAAGGGGTTTGAAGCGCAAGCTCCGAGTCCGGTTAGTTATGCGCCAAGTAAAATAAAGTTTGAAGCTTCTAGTTTTTCGAACAAGAAGAGTAGGGGAGCATCCGAAAGTGTTGGTAGTGTGAAGAAAGGTGCTTCTAATGTCCACGTGACCACATGCTACAATTGTGGGCAAAAAGGTCACTACTCTCTTGATTGCTCAAAACCGCGTACTAATGTGATCACATGTTTTAATTGTCAACAAGAAGGGCACCAAAAGTCGGAGTGCCCCGATCTCCGAAATGATCAAGTTAAGAGAATAGAGAAGGAGGCGGGGTCGGCAAGGGGGCGTAATTATTTGATGAGCAATGATGAAGCCAAGCAATCCAATGAAGTCGTCTCAGGTACTTTCATGGTTAACTCTAATCCGGCAAGGATTCTATTTGATAGCGGTGCAAATTTATCGTTTGTGTCTCCAAAATTTGTGCCTAAACTTAATAAACCGTTAGCTAAGTTAAGTCGTCCGGTAGAAGTCGAAATAGCGGATGGCAAGATGGTGCTAGTGGTTGATGTGTGTAAAAATTGTAATATTGTGTTTGGTGTCGAAAACTTTAAAATTGATCTCATCCCGATGACTTTGGGTGATTTTGATATCGTGGTTGGTATGGATTGGCTCGATCATAATAGAGCCGATATTGCATGCCATGAAAAATCTATTCGTGTAAAGATCCCAAGTGGGGGAGAGTTAATTATTCATGGCGATAAGCGGAGAAGACTTGTGCCGATATGCACTTTTGCACGGGCAAGTCGTTTCCTTGTTAGTGGTGGCATGGCTTTTCTTGCCCATGTTGTTGATACTCGTGATGATCCACCACCCATTCGTGAGATTCCGGTAGTTAATGAATTCGAAGACGTTTTTCCGGATGAGTTACCGGGTGTTCCGGCGGAAAGACAAGTTGAATTTCGCATTGAGTTGGTTTCGGGAGCTACTCCCATTGCTAAAACTCCTTATCGTTTAGCACATACGGAAATGCAAGAATTATTGAATCTAACCCAAGAGTTACTTAAGAAGGGTTTTATTCGACCGAGTGCTTCTCCATGGGGTGCTCCGGTCTTGTTCGTGAAGAAGAAAGATGGTAATATGCGTATGTGCATTGATTATTGGGAGTTGAATAAAGTGACGATCAAGAATCGTTATCCATTGCCTAGGATTGACGATTTGTTTGACCAGCTCCAAGGTGCGACGTATTTCTCTAAAATTGACCTACGGTCCGGCTATCACCAAATGCGGGTCCGTGAGGAAGATATTGAGAAAATGGCTTTTCGAACGCGTTACGGGCATTTTGAGTTTGTATTTATGCCTTTTGGTCTTACGAATGCACCGGCGGCATTCATGGATCTTATGAACCGAGTGTGCCAACCTATGTTGGACAAGTCGGTAATTGTGTTCATTGACGACATACTTGTTTATTCGAAGAGTATGAAGGAACATGAACATCATTTGCGTAGTGTGTTGAAGATGTTGCGGAAGGAGAAGTTGTATGCTAAGTTCTCGAAATGTGAATTTTGGCTAAGGGAAGTTCAATTCCTTGGCCATATTGTGAACAAGGAGGGTATACAAGTAGATCCGGGGAAGATAGAGACGGTGAAGAGTTGGGGACAACCGACTACACCTACGGAAATCCGAAGTTTTCTCGGATTGGCCAGTTATTATCATCGATTTATCCAAGACTTTTCTAAGATTGCTTCTCAATTGACGAAATTGTCGAGGAAGAACGCGAGATTTAATTGGGAAAATGAGCAAGAAATTGCTTTTCAATTGTTAAAAGAGAAGTTGTGTCAAGCTCCGGTCTTAGTGTTGCCGGAAGGTGTAGATGATATAATGGTTTATTGTGATGCTTCCTTAAATGGGCTCGGGTGTGTTCTAATGAAATGAGGTAAAGTCATCGCTTACGCCTCTCTCCAATTAAAGGAACATGAAAAGAGATACCCAACTCATGATCTCGAATTAGCGGCGGTGGTCCATGCTTTGAAAATTTGGCGCCACTATTTGTATGGTGTCAAGTATACGATTTATTCGGATCACAAGAGTTTGAAACATCTTTTTGATCAACGAGATTTGAATTATCGTCAACGTAGATGGATGGATGTGGTGAAGGATTATGATTGTGAGATACTTTACCATCCGGGCAAGGCGAATGTAGTCGCGGATGTGTTAAGTCGAAAGAGTCAACATCCGGCGATACGTTTAGGATTGTTGCGCATGACAATTACTAACGACTTTCTCGAAAAGCTCGGTGAGATTCAAATTGAAGCTTTTGTTCATAACAAACGTGAAGAACGGATCGTGGGGTAAACGAAGTTTATTACGTTAGGTCCTCAAAGTTTGTTATCCTTTCAAGGAAGGGTGTGGGTACCAAGGATGGGGGATTTTCGAAAGGTGCTTCCTGATGAAGCGCAAAAGTCTAAGTATTCCATACATCCGGGTGCGACGAAGATGTACCTTGATTTGAGGAAAGATTATTGGTGGCCGGGCATGAAACGCGACGTTGTTAAGTATGTTGAGCAATGCGTCACGTGTTTGCAAGTTAAAGCCGAACAACAAAAGCCGTATGGTAAGTTGCAACCGCTAGAAATTCCGATGTGGAAGTGGGAACATATTACCATGGATTTTATTACCAAGTTTCTGAAAACGGCAAGAACCCAATTTGATACTATTTGGGTGATTATTGATTATTGACGAAAAGTGCATTGTTTCTTCCTATTAAAGAAGCAATTACGTCGGAGGCATTTGCAAAAATGTTCATTAAAGAGGTGATATCGAGACACGGCGTTCCCGCGTCTATCGTTTCGGATCGGGACACGCATTTTACTTCTCAGTTTTGGAAAAAGTTTCATGAGGATATGGGAACGAGGGTGAATATGAGTACGGCGTATCATCCTCAAACGGACAGTCAAACCGAACGTACGAATCAAAAATTGGAGGATATGTTACGTGCGTGTATTATTGATTTCGGTGGTAGTTGGGATGAACACTTGCCTTTGGTGGAATTCTCGTACAATAATAGTTTTAACACTAGTATTGGAATGCCACCATATGAGATGTTATGCGGTAGAAGGTGTCGAACCCCGATTTGTTGGGGAGAAGTGGGTCAAAGGGAAGTCGGGAGTACTGTAACATCCCGCCTTTTTCCGTTTACTTTTCCGTTTAACTATTTAAATCCCGTTATATGTTTATAACATCTCTGGTTAATACGTGTTTTAAAAATATCTCGTCTAGGTATTTCACGCACCCGCAAACGAACTTGAGGGACTAGTTTCGCCAAAATGCCAAAGAGGTGACTAGCCTTTGACTAGTCAACCCCCACCCCCATCTTTTCCTTTTCATTTCCCTTTTCTTCTTCTACTTCCATATTTTCTCTCAATTCTCCAATTTTAAGAATCATCATCTAAATCAAATCGAGCAAGCATCCATCTAAACAAATTACATATTCGGAATCCTCTCATCTTCCTCTTCGATTCCATGCCGATTTCATCAAGTTTGGGTAACTTTCTAAAATCACTAGATTTTGTGTTCTTGATGTTTTTAACTTATAAAGTTGTTAATTAGTGTCTATGGCTCAAGTCTAACATGATTATATGATTTATATGCTCGATTTCATTATTTGAAGTAACTAGCTTGAATATGAACTTTGGTGTGTTTGATTTGGTAATTTGGTTGCTTAAATGTTGTTGTTATGGTAAAGTGCAAGTATTAAATGTGTTACTAGTAGCACTAGCTTCAATTTGATGTGTAGGTTGTTTTAGAAAACTTCATAAACTTGATTATTGGTTTTGGTGGATTTGGGTTAGGGTTTGATGAACTTGAAATGAACTTTTGATGCTTTGAATGACATGAAATGTTATTTGTATGTGTTAGGTTGTATTGTATGCTTGATCACCTTCGAAACGGCATATCATTCATGTAAATTGGTTGCCGAATCATCGAATTTCATTTATGAACTTGAGTGCATTTAATGAGGAGCTTTGAATGTGATTTTGGTTGTTGTAAAAGTAAATGTGATGGATGAAATGTGTTTAGTTGTTTTCCTTGGCAAAATACCTTTCCGATGATATAAGATACATGCTTTGGTTGTTTGCGGGTCATAAATGGTGATTAGTTGAAGTTAGGTTCGTGCATAAAACATAAAAACTGCCAGAATTCTCTACACAGGTAATGGCGCGGCGCGCCAAAGTGGTCTGTCCAACTTTGTCGATTTTCGAATAATGTTTGCTATGCTACGCACCTCCGATTCACATGTAACTTGTTCTAACATGCTCATATATGATTAAAAACCTCAGAAAAATAGTTCGGGACCCGACCCAAACGTGTTGACTTTTTCGTTGACTTTGACCGACCAAAGTTTGACTTTTTGTCAAACTTAACCAAATGATTATGCAACCTTCCTAACTTGTTTCTATACTTGTATCTTGCATGAAACTTGACAATTTGATTTCACATGCTACATAATCGAGTCGTAACGAGCCATAGGACTAATTGAACATCTTTGACCTATCGTGTTTACCGTTATTGATACGACCTATTTGTTTAGGTCAAGACTAGCACTATCCTTCGCACACGTTAATTTGTGAAGTACTTTTCATACGTGCACTCAAGGTGAGATCATAGTCCCATCTTTCAACAACTTTTATACTTTAAATCATGGGATGAGAAACATATACGGTTTTATACTACATACTTTTACACTTTGAACACAAGCACGGAAACGAACATTCCACGTACGGGTTTGAACAAAAAGCCTCAATTCAATTATCATTAGTTACACTTGCAGGGTGTAAACGTGAACTTATATTATGTGATCACATGGGCTTGACGAGCCTCATTCGGACGGTTCGCTACCGTTAGCGGATGAAATATATTTTCGGGTCTAGTGTATGTTCTAACACTACGCAAAGGGTGCAAAACAGTTAAGTTTGATAATTGGGTGCTCGCGAAACAAATAACAACTTTGGAATGTAAATGATTTTGATAATCATATTATATTAAATCTTGTGGTTCAAATGCAACGTTTACTAAAACACCTATGATTTCACCAACGTTTTCGTTGACAGTTTTCTATATGTTTTCTCAGGTCCTTGATGTAGTGACCCGAACTTTTCCATGTTTATATATATTAATTGAGATTGATATTTACATGATTAAATATTTCCAACATGTTAAGCAATCAAGCTTATTAAGACTTGATTAATTGAAATATGTTTCATATAGACAATTGACCACCCAAGTTGACCGGTTATTCACGAACGTTAAAACTTGTAAAAACTATATGATGACATATATATGGATATATATATATAGTTAACATGATACTATGATAAGTAAACATATCATTAAGTATATTAACAATGAACTACATATGTAAAAACAAGACTACTAACTTAATGATTTTTAAACGAGACATATATGTAACGATTATCGTTGTAAAGACATTTAATGTATATATATATATCATATTAAGAGATATTCATACATGATAATATCATGATAATATAATAATTTAAAATATCATTTGATATTATAAACATTGGGTTAACAACATTTAACAAAATCGTTAACCTAAAGGTTTCAAAACAACACTTACATGTAACGACTAACGATGACTTAACGACCCAGTTAAAATGTATATACAAGTAGTGTTTTAATATGTATTTATACAATTTTGAAAGACTTTAATACACTTATCAAAATACTTCTACTTAACAAAAATGCTTACAATTACATCCTCGTTCAGTTTCATCAACAATTCTACTCGTATGCACCCGTATTCGTACTCATACAATACACAGCTTTTAGATGTATGTACTATTGGTATATACACTCCAATGATCAGCTCTTAGCAGCCTATGTGAGCCACCTAACACATGTGGGAACCATCATTTGGCAACTAGCATGAAATATCTCATAAAATTACAAAAATATGAGTAATCATTCATGACTTATTTACATGAAAACAAAATTACATATCCTTTATATCTAATCCATACACCAATGACCAAAAACACCTAAAAACACTTTCATTCTTCAATTTTATTCATCTAATTGATCTCTCTCAAGTTCTATCTTCAAGTTCTAAGTGTTCTTCATATATTTTACAAGTTCTAGTTACATAAAATCAAGAATACTTTCAAGTTTGCTAGCTCACTTCCAATCTTGTAAGGTGATCATCCAACCTCAAGAAATCTTTGTTTCTTACAGTAGGTTATCATTCTAATACAAGGTAATAATCATATTCAAACTTTGTTTCAATTTCTATAACTATAACAATCTTATTTCAAGTGATGATCTTACTTGAACTTGTTTTCGTGTCATGATTCTGCTTCAAGAACTTCGAGCCATCCAAGGATCCGTTGAAGCTAGATACATTTTTCTCTTTTCCAGTAGGTTTATCCAAGGAACTTAAGGTAGTAATGATGTTCATAACATCATTCGATTCATACATATAAAGCTATCTTATTCGAAGGTTTAAACTTGTAATCACTAGAACAAAGTTTAGTTAATTCTAAACTTGTTCGCAAACAAAAGTTAATCCTTCTAACTTGACTTTTAAAATCAACTAAACACATGTTATATATCTATATGATATGCTAACTTAATGATTTAAAACCTGGAAACACGAAAAACACCGTAAAACCGGATTTAAGCCGTCGTAGTAACACCGCGGGCTGTTTTGGGTTAGTTAATTAAAAACTATGATAAACTTTGATTTAAAAGTTGTTATTCTGAGAAAATGATTTTTATTATGAACATGAAACTATATCCAAAAATTATGGTTAAACTCAAAGTGGAAGTATGTTTTCTAAAATGGTCATCTAGACGTCGTTCTTTCGACTGAAATGACTACCTTTACAAAAACGACTTGTAACTTATTTTTCTGACTATAAACCTATACTTTTTCTGTTTATATTCATAAAATAGAGTTCAATATGAAACCATAGCAATTTGATTCACTCAAAACGGATTTAAAATGAAGAAGTTATGGGTAAAACAAGATTGGATAATTTTTCTCATTTTAGCTACGTGAAAATTGGTAACAAATCTATTCCAACCATAACTTAATCAACTTGTATTGTATATTATGTAATCTTGAGATACCATAGACACGTATACAATGTTTCGACCTATCATGTCGACACATCTATATATATTTCGGAACAACCATAGACACTCTATATGTGAATGTTGGAGTTAGCTATACAGGGTTGAGGTTGATTCCAAAATATATATAGTTTGAGTCGTGATCAATACTGAGATACGTATACACTGGGTCGTGGATTGATTCAAGATAATATTTATCGATTTATTTCTGTACATCTAACTGTGGACAACTAGTTGTAGGTTACTAACGAGGACAGCTGACTTAATAAACTTAAAACATCAAAATATATTAAAAGTGTTGTAAATATATTTTGAACATACTTTGATATATATGTATATATTGTTATAGGTTCGTGAATCAACCAGTGGCCAAGTCTTACTTCCCGACGAAGTAAAAAATCTGTGAAAGTGAGTTATAGTCCCACTTTTAAAATCTAATATTTTTGGGATGAGAATACATGCAGGTTTTATAAATGATTTACAAAATAGACACAAGTACGTGAAACTACATTCTATGGTTGAATTATCGAAATCGAATATGCCCCTTTTTATTAAGTCTGGTAATCTAAGAATTAGGGAACAACCACCCTAATTGACGCGAATCCTAAAGATAGATCTATTGGGCTTAACAAACCCCATCCAAAGTACCGGATGCTTTAGTACTTCGAAATTTATATCATATCCGAAGGGTGTCCCGAAATGATGGGGATATTCTTATATATGCATCTTGTTAATGTCGGTTACCAGGTGTTCACCATATGAATGATTTTTATCTCTATGTATAGGATGTGTATTGAAATATGAAATCTTGTGGTCTATTATTATGATTTGATATATATAGGTTAAACCTATAACTCACCAACATTTTTGTTGACGTTTTAAGCATGTTTATTCTCAGGTGATTATTAAGAGCTTCCGCTGTCGCATACTTAAATAAGGACGAGATTTGGAGTCCATGCTTGTATGATATTGTGTAAAAACTGCATTCAAGAAACTTATTTTGTTGTAACATATTTGTATTGTAAACCATTATGTAATGGTCGTGTGTAAACAGGATATTTTAGATTATCATTATTTGATAATCTACGTAAAGCTTTTTAAACCTTTATTGATGAAATAAAGGTTATGGTTTGTTTTAAAATGAATGCAGTCTTTGAAAAACGTCTCATATAGAGGTCAAAACCTCGCAACGAAATCAATTAATATGGAACGTTTTTAATCAATAAGAACGGGACATTTCACTTGAAAGCTACTTGATACATGCTTCCGCACTCTTTTTGATACTTGCTTGGATGTCGAGTATACATGCATAGTTGGAGCGTCTTTTGACTACTTTAAATTATGTCGCATAGGTTTCATTCGTACGTTAAACATTGTAATGTAACTAGTCTTTTGAACTACATTTGTAAACTTGAAACATCCTTTTACTTATGAAATAAATGCGACATATTTTGGTCAAACGTCATGATAAAGACTTATGACCACGTAACGGGACCTTAGTAGTCGGCGCCGTCAAACATGATTTGGTCGGGTCGCTACGGATGGTATCAGAGCGTTGGTTGTAGGGATTTAGAGTTCATTGGTGTCGACCCCGAGTCACAGGGTACATTGGTGAGTCTAGACTACAACCGGCATATAGACTCGAAGTAGGAATTACTTGACTACTTGTGCATTATACTTGAACTCGTCTATCATATCTAATTCTTATTCAATCTTAATCTCACGTTACTTGATTCAATTGACGCGCCACCTTGACTATATGAATTAGTGTCGAATGCACATATGAATTAGGGTAATATAATTTCCGAGATTATATTACGGTGACTCATATGAACATTCCGACATTATGACATAAAGAATTTAAGGCGAGTCAAGGAAAATTTTTCTCTATCCTTATTCCATATCATGGTTAGTATTATTAAGAATACTAATCAACGGTATTCTTGTGTTTTGAAGGAACAATGCCTCCTCGTCATGTGCCACGCCATGAGACTCCCGAACAAGCTCTACAACGAATGATAGCCACCGCCGTGGAAGCGGCCATGGCCGATCACTCCTCCAACAATAACAACAACCACAACAACAATAACAATGGAGCCGGTAACTCAAACGAAGGGTGCTCCTACAAATCCTTCATGGGGTGCAAACCTCACACTTTTGATGGAACCGGGGGACCGGTCGTGCTCACCCGATGGTTTGAACAAACGGAAGCCGTCTTTAGCATAAGCAGTTGTCGGGACCAAGACACGGTCAAATACTCCACTCACACCTTCGTCGGTGTCGCTCTTACATGGTGGAATACTTATGTACAATCGGTGGGTACCGATGAAGCTCACGCCCTCTCTTGGGCCGATTTAAGGGAAAAGATGGTCATCGAATATTTCCCTCGCGAAGAAACCCGAAAGCTCGAACAAGAGCTAAGAACCTTAGAGGCGGTCGGAAACGATCTCAAGGCCTATAATCAACGATTCGCCGAACTATCCTTGATGTGTCCAAACCTCGTGAACCCCGAATCTCAAAGGGTCGAACTTTATATGTATGGTCTTCCAAAGAGCATCAAACAAGGGGTGATGTCATCCAAACCCGCTAACCTACAACAAGCATTGAACATGGCCCGCCAATTGATCGAAACGGTTGACGAAATCATAGTTCCGGCACCTAAGGCCGAGGATAAATTGGGCGGCAACAAAAGAAAGTGGGAACCCTCCCAATCAAGCAACAACAACTTTGCTAAGAAGCCTTACACCTCCGACGCCAAGAAAAGTTATGGCGGAAATAAACCCTTTTGCAACAAATGCCACAAGCACCACTATGGTGAATGTAGCAATCTATTTTGCCACCGGTGCCAAAGGGGTGGTCATGTGGCCAACGATTGTAGAAGTGCCGCCCCCGTCGCTCAAAAGGTGCCCAATGCACCAAAACCGGGTACTTGTTATGAATGCGGCCAAACGAGACATTTTAGAAATGCATGTCCGAAGAAGAAAGCCAACCCCAACACACGCGGCCGAGATTTCAACATCAACACCGAGGAAGCCCGAGATGACAATGAATTAGTCACGGGTACGTTTCTCCTCAACAACACTTATGTTACTTGTTTATTCGATTCAGGTGCCGATAAGAGTTTTGTATCCAAGACTTTGACTCATTCTTTTAATACTCCACCACTCCCACTAGATACCACTTATACCATTGAAGTGGCCAACGGAAAACTATTGAGTGCTGACACATATTACCGGGGATGTACGTTAAACATTTTGGGTAATGAGTTTGAAATTGACTTGATACCCATGGAACTAGGAAGCTTCGATGTATTAATCGGTATGAATTGGCTAGCCAAAATGAAATCTCACATCCTTTGTGATCTTAATGCAATCCGAATCCCTATCGAGAATGGTGAACCTTTGATCGTCTATGGCGATAAGAGTTGCACCGGACTCAACCTCGTTTTGTGTATTAAAGTTAGAAAACTACTCCGTAAGGGTTGTTTTGCGATCCTTGCTCACGTTAAGAAAGTCGAGTCCGATGAGAAGCACATCGATGATGTGCCAATTGTTAGTGACTATTCCGATGTATTTCCCGACGAATTGCCGGGTCTTCCACCTCATCGACCGGTTGAATTCCAAATCGATCTTATTCTGGGAGCCGCACCCGTAGCACGTGCACCTTATAGACTCGCTCCATCTGAAATGCAAGAATTGCAAAGTCAAATCCAAGAACTACTTGATCGTGGTTTTATCCAACCTAGCCATTCACCTTGGGGCGCTCCGATTTTGTTTGTTAAAAAGAAAGACGGATCCCTATGAATGTGCATTGATTATCGTGAACTAAACAAATTGACGGTTAAAAACCGATATCCTCTTCCTCGCATCGATGACCTCTTTGATCAACTACAAGGGTCTTGTGTATATTCAAAAATCGATCTCCGCTCGGGTTATCACCAATTAAGGGTTAAGGGGGAAGATATCTCCAAAACCGCTTTTCGAACTCGTTATGGTAGTTATGAATTTCTTGTAATGCCATTTGGTCTCACTAACGCACCGGCGGTGTTCATGGATCTTATGAACCGCGTGTGCAAACCGTATCTTGACAAATTCGTTATCGTGTTCATCGATGATATTTTGGTTTATTCTAAAAGCAAAGAAGAACACGAGGAACACCTCCGACTTGTGCTTGAACTTTTAAGACAAGAACAACTCTATGCCAAATTCTCCAAGTGTGAATTTTGGTTAAAGGAAGTTCAATTTCTTGGTCATGTTGTAAGTGACCAAGGTATTAAAGTCGATCCAACAAAAATCGAAGCCATTAATAAATGGGAGACTCCCACTACTCCTACTCACATTCGTCAATTCTTGGGTCTCGCCGGATACTACTGTAGATTCATCAAGGATTTTTCTTTGGTTGCTCGTCCTCTAACCGCTTTAACTCACAAGGGAAAGAAATTCAATTGGGCGACCGAACAAGAATCCGCATTTCAAATCTTGAAAATAAAGCTAACCACCGCTCCTATCTTGTCACTTCCTGAAGGCAATGACGATTTGGTTGTGTATTGCGACGCCTCGAAACATGGTTTTGGGTGTGTGTTGATGCAACGAACGAAAGTCATTTTTTATGCTTCTCGACAACTCAAAATTCATGAACGAAACTACACGACACATGATCTTGAACTCGGAGCCGTTGTCTTTGCACTTAAAATGTGGAGACACTATCTTTATGGAACCAAGAGTACTATCTTTACCGATCACAAAAGTCTCCAACACATCTTCGACCAAAAGCAACTAAACATGAGACAACGAAGGTGGATTGAAACCTTAAACGATTACGATTGCGAGCGTCGTTACCATCCCGGGAAGGCAAATGTAGTAGCCGATGCCTTAAGTCGAAAAGAAAGAGCGGTGCCTCTTCGTGTCCGAGCCTTAAACATCACCATCCACACCAACCTTAATAGCCAAATTCGGGTAGCCCAAGATGAGGCTCTCAAGGATGAAAACGTTTCACACGAGCTCTTGAACATTCTCGTCTCTCGATTCGAAATTAGAGAGACCGGACTCCGATATTTCGCCGGAAGGATTTGGGTGCCTAGTTATGGGGACCTACGAAGCCTTATTTTAGATGAAGCCCATAAGTCGCGATACTCGATTCACCCCGGTGCCAATAAGATGTACCACGACCTTAAACAACTATATTGGTGGCTGAACATCAAAAGGGATGTAGCTACTTATGTTTCCAAGTGTTTGACATGTTCCAAAGTCAAAGCCGAACACCAAAGACCATCCGGATTACTTCAACAACCCGAAATCCCGCAATGGAAGTGGGAAAGAATAACAATGGATTTTATCACCAAACTACCAAAAACGACGGGCGGTTATGATACCATTTGGGTTATTGTTGACCGTCTCACCAAATCCGCACACTTTCTCGCCATGAAAGAAACCGACAAAATGGAGAAACTTGCACAACTTTACATAAAGGAGATCGTAGCTCGACACGGTGTACCTTTATCGATTATCTCCGACCGAGATGGCCGTTTTGTTTCTAGATTTGGGCGTAGCTTGCAAGAAGCGTTGGGAACGTGTTTAGACATGAGCACCGCATATCATCCTCAAACCGATGGACAAAGCGAACGTACAATTCAAACCTTAGAGGACATGTTACGAGCTTGCGTGGTTGATTTTGGAAAAGCTTGGGACAAGCACTTACCACTCACCGAGTTCTCTTACAATAATAGTTATCACACGAGTATAAAAGCAGCCCCATTCGAAGCATTATATGGCCGAAAATGTCGTTCTCCTCTTTGTTGGGCCGAAGTAGGCGACGTACAAATCACCGGACCCGAACTCATTCACGAAACCACCGAGAAGATCGTTCAAATCCGAGATAGGCTTCGGACGGCCCGGAGTCGTCAAAAGTGCTATACCGACAAAAGACGCAACGACCTTGAATTTCAAGTCAGTGGCCGCGTCATGTTAAAAGTCGCACCATGGAAGGGTGTAATCCATTTTGGGAAATGCGGGAAGCTAAATCCGCGGTATATTGGTCCTTTCAAAATCTTGGAGCGTATTGGAACCGTTGCTTATCGTTTAGATCTTCCGCCTCAATTGAACTCCGTTCATCCTACCTTCCATGTATCTAACTTGAAAAAGTGTCTTGCCGAACCCGATATCGTCATCCCTCTCAAAGAACTTACTATTGATGACAAACTTCATTTTGTGGAGGAACCGGTTGAAATTGTGGACACCTCCGTCAAGACATTGAAACAAAGCCGAATTCCGATTGTTAAAGTCCGTTGGAATGCCAAAAGGGGACCCGAGTTTACTTGGGAAAGGCAAGATCAAATGCAAAAGAAATACCCTCATTTATTCCCGGCTCCGGAAACGCAAGATCCCGAGGAAGAAACAACGACTACTACGCCTACTTAAAATTTCGGGACGAAATTTCTTTTAAGGAGTAGGTAATGTAACATCCCGCCTTTTTCCGTTTACTTTTCCGTTTAACTATTTAAATCCCGTTATATGTTTATAACATCTCCGGTTAATACGTGTTTTAAAAATATCTCGTCTAGGTATTTCACGCACCCGCAAACGAACTTGAGGGACTAGTTTCGCCAAAATGCCAAAGAGGTGACTAGCCTTTGACTAGTCAACCCCCACCCCCATCTTTTACTTTTCATTTCCATTTTCTTCTTCTACTTCCATATTTTCTCTCAATTCTCCAATTTCAAGAATCATCATCTAAATCAAATCGAGCAAGCATCCATCTAAACAAATTGCATATTCGGAATCCTCTCATCTTCCTCTTCGATTCCATACCGATTTCATCAAGTTTGGGTAACTTTCTAAAATCACTAGATTTTGTGTTATTGATGTTTTTAACTTATAAAGTTGTTAATTAGTGTCTATGGCTCAAGTCTAACATGATTATATGATTTATATGCTCGATTTCGTTATTTGAAGTAACTAGCTTGAATATGAACTTTGGTGTGTTTGATTTGGTAATTTGGTTGCTTAAATGTTGTTGTTATGGTAAAGTGCAAGTATTAAATGTGTTACTAGTAGCACTAGCTTCAATTCAATGTGTAGGTTGTTTTAGAAAACTTCATAAACTTGATTATTGGTTTTGGTGGATTTGGGTTAGGGTTTGATGAACTTGAAATGAACTTTTGATGCTTTGAATGACATGAAATGTTATTTGTAAGTGTTAGGTTGTATTGTATGCTTGATCACCTTCGAAACGGCATATCATTCATGTAAATTGGTTGCCGAATCATCGAATTTTATTTATGAACTTGAGTGCATTTAATGAGGAGCTTTGAATGTGATTTTGGTTGTTGTAAAAGTAAATGTGATGGATGAAATGTGTTTAGTTGTTTTCCTTGTCAAAATACCTTTCCGATGATATAAGATACATGCTTTGGTTGTTTGCGGGTCATAAATGGTGATTGGTTGAAGTTAGGTTCGTGCATAAAACATAAAAACTGCCAGAATTCTCTGCACAGGTAATGGCGCGGCGCGCCATATACCCGCGCTGCGCGCCAAAGTGGTCTGTCCAACTTTGTCAATTTTCGAATAATGTTTGCTATGCTACGCACCTCCGATTCACATGTAACTTGTTCTAACATACTCATATATGATTAAAAACCTCAGAAAAATAGTTCGGGACCCGACCCAAACGTGTTGACTTTTTCGTTGACTTTGACCGACCAAAGTTTGACTTTTTGTCAAACTTAACCAAATGATTATGCAACCTTCCTAACTTGTTTCTATACTTGTATCTTGCATGAAACTTGACAATTTGATTTCACATGCTACATAATCGAGTCGTAACGAGCCATAGGACTAATTGAACATCTTTGACCTATCGTGTTTACCGTTATTGATACGACCTATTTGTTTAGGTCAAGACTAGCACTATCCTTCGCACACGTTACTTTGTGAAGTACTTTTCATACGTGCACTCAAGGTGAGATCATAGTCCTATCTTTCAACAACTTTTATACTTTAAATCATGGGATGAGAAACATATACGGTTTTATACTACATACTTTTACACTTTGAACACAAGCACGGAAATGAACATTCCACGTACGGGTTTGAACAAAAAGCCTCAATTCAATTATCATTAGTTTTGCAGGGTGTAAACGTGAACTTATATTATGTGATCACATGGGCTTGACGAGCCTCATTCGGACGGTTCGCTACCGTTAGCGGATGAAATATATTTTCGGGTCTAGTGTATGTTCTAACACTACGCAAAGGGTGCAAAATAGTTAAGTTTGATAATTGGGTGCCCGCGAAACAAATAACAACTTTGGAATGCAAATGATTTTGATAATCATATTATATTAAATCTTGTGGTTCAAATGCAACGTTTACTAAAACACCTATGATTTCACCAACGTTTTCGTTGACAGTTTTCTATATGTTTTCTCAGGTCCTTGAAAGATACTTGATACATGCTTCCGCACTCTTTTTGATACTTGCTTGGATGTCGAGTATACATGCATAGTTGGAGCGTCTTTTGACTACTTTAAATTGTATCGTATAGGTTTCATTCGTACGTTAAACATTGTAATGTAACTAGTCTTTTGAACTACATTTGTAAACTTGAAACATCCTTTTACTTATGAAATAAATGCGACATATTTTGGTCAAACGTCATGATAAAGACTTATGACCACGTAACGGGACCTAAGTAGTCGGCGCCGTCAAACATGATTTGGTCGGGTCGCTACAAGTACCGACTTGGTATTGGAGACAAATAGTAAAATCGATATGATTCAGG
Source organism: Rutidosis leptorrhynchoides (assembly GCF_046630445.1). Classification (NCBI taxonomy): domain Eukaryota; kingdom Viridiplantae; phylum Streptophyta; class Magnoliopsida; order Asterales; family Asteraceae; genus Rutidosis; species Rutidosis leptorrhynchoides. Next base: position 423,875,050 of record NC_092336.1, read on the forward strand.
CTCGTTTAAAATCGGTGCAAGATAGACAAAAGTCTTATGTTGATAAACGTAGGCGACCGATCGAGTTTCAAGAAGGTGACATGGTGATGCTTAAGGTTTCGCTGTGGAAGGGTATTATTCGGTTTCGAAAATGGGGAAAGTTAGCTCCTCGGTTTATTGGACCATTTAAGATTTTGGCTCGTGTTGGTGAAGTTGCGTATCGTTTGGAATTACCCGAAGAGCTTGTGGGGATCCATAATACATTTCATGTTTCCCATCTCCGTAAGTGTCTAGCGGATGATTCGTCATGGGTGCCATTAGATGAGATTGAGCTAAACAACAAGCTAGAGTATGTTGAAGAGCCGATTGCTATACTTGATGAAAAGGTGAAAATCTTGCGTAACAAAGAGGTGAGGACCTTTAAGGTCCAATGGCGTCGTAGTAAAGGTTCCGAGTTTACATGGGAACCCGAAGAATTTGTGTTGGTATATCTTCCTGCTTGTCATGCGGCTTGGATCGCGGGGACGCGCTCCGATTCAAGTGGGGGAGAGTTGTAACACCCTAATATTTATTGTACAGAAGTGTAAATAAGTTATATGAAGTGTGGGGAGTAGTGTGTAATTAAACTGTGATCAAAATCTGTCCAGACCATCGTGCGCGCCGCGCACACATAAGGGAGCGCGCCGCGCACCCTTTCCAGCTGGCAGTTTCTGTTTCTTTTAAATTAGATATTTTGAAGGGTTTTTTTGGGCATATGTGGGTCCCACGATGTAAAACTCGTTTTATCATTGATTCGTGCTAGTTTTACTTATACTAATATGATGTGAAAAGCATTTCGTCTAAAAATGATGGGAAGTGATCGATCTTTTTACGAAAATGGAAAAAGTTGGACAGCAGACTGCCAGGCCCTGTGCGTGCCGCGCACAGGTAGGGCTGCGGGCCGCGCACCCTGCCTGGGCAGGCCTCCTTCAAAAATGTTTTTTATTTTGCAGTTTTGGTTGGTTAACGGGTTGGGATGTTACACCGTACCGGGTCTCCGGAACGTTAACCGGTCGTTGAAATGCAATCCACCGTGTTTAGCTTATTAAGAAAATAATAAATTAAATAAGTTTTTCATAAAGTCAATATTAATTAAAAATAATTATTTTATCATTTTTCAGAGTTCCGTAAACTGAAAGACTTTCTATGCGATTATAGTAATCGTGTCGTTTTCTAAGTATTTCGTTATCCGAAACAAGTTCATCAATTAATATAACCATATTAATTCAAGTAATCCACTAGGATAATGTATGCATTGAAATCAATTAAACACATAAAGTTCTATGTAATCACCGTTAAATATTTAACGCACAAGTAACGATAGTAACGGAAAAAGTAGGGTTGTTACATTACCCACCTGTTATTGAAAATTTCGTCCCAAAATTTTAGTGCATGTCCGCCGTAGTCATCTCCTCAGAAAACAATTGCGAATACTTTAGCCTCATCTGATCTTCACGCTCCCACATAAATTTGGGTCCTCTGCGGGCGTTCCATCAAACTTTAACTATCGGGATTCTGCTTTGCTTTAACCGTTTGACCTCACGGTCCATGATCTCAACAGGTTCTTCTACAAAATGAAGCTTGGGGTCAACTTGTATCTTTTCTAAAGGAATCACTAGGCTTTCGTCCGATAAACATTTTTTCAAGATAGAAATGTGAAAAGTGTCATGAATTTCGATGAGTTCTTGGGGTAGTTTCAGTCTGTACGCCACCGGTCCGATTCTTTCGGTAATCTCAAATGGTCAAATATATCTTGGACTTAACTTGCCTCATTTACCAAAATGCACTACACCCTTCCAGGGTGATACTTTAAGCATGACTTTGTCTCCCACCTGAAATTCCAAATCTCGCCTTCTAACATTGGCATAACTCTTTTGACGACTTCGAGCAGTCTTCAGTCTCTCTTGTATCTGTATGATCTTCTCAGTTTTTTCATGTATGATCTCAGGACCAGTCTGAAATGTCCCGTTCATATCGATTATAAACGTTCCATATTAATTGATTTCGTTGCGAGGTTTTGACCTCTATATGAGACGTTTTTCAAAGACTGCATTCGTTTTTAAAACAAACCATAACCTTTATTTTATCGACAAGGTTAAAAAGACACCACCTAGATTATCCAGAAATGATAATCTAAAAATATCACACTTACACACTACCAATACATATTGGTTTACAATATTAATATGTTACAACAACAAAAATCTCGAATGCAGTTTTAAACAATATTATACAAGCATGCTGACACCAAATCTTGTCCACATATTAGCATGCAACAGCGGAAGCTCTTAATAATCACCTGAGAATAAACATGCTTTAAACGTCAACAAAAATGTTGGTGAGTTATAGGTTTAACCTATATATTTATCAAATTGTAATAATAGACCACAAGATTTCATATTTCAATATACATCCCATACATAGAGATAAAAATCATTCATATGGTGAACACCTGGTAACCGACATTAACAAGATGCATATAAGAATATCCCCTATCATTTCGGGAAATCCATCGGACATGATAAAACAACATCGAAGTACTAAAGCATCCGCAACCATGGATGGGGTTCGTTAGGCCCAATAGATCTATCTTTAGGATTCGCGTCAATTAGTAGATTAGTTTACTAATTCTTAGGTTACTAATCAAAAAGGGGCATATTCGGCTTCGATCATTCACCCATATAATGTAGTTTCATTTACTTGTGTCTATTTCGTAAAACATTTATAAAACTGCATGTATTCTCATCCCAAAATATTAGATTTTAAAAGTGGGACTATAACTCACTTTCACAGATTTTTTTACTTCGTCGGGAAGTAAGACTTGGCGACTGGTCGATTCACGAACCTATAACAAATATGTACATATATATCAAAGTATGTTCAAAATATATTTACAACATTTTTAATACGTTTATGTTTTAAGTTTATTAAGTCAGTTGTCCTCGTTAGTAACCTACAACTAGTTGTCCACAATTAGATGTACTGAAATAAATCGATATATATTATCTTGAATCAATCCACGACCCAGTGTATACACGTCTCAGGCTAGATCACAACTCAAAGTATATATATTTTTGGAATCAACCTCAACCCTGTATAGCTAACTCAAACATTACTGCATATAGAGTGTCTATGGTTGTTCCAAATAATATATATACATGGGCCGATATGATATGTCAAAACATTTGCATACGTGTCTATGGTATCCCAAGATTACATAATATATTAGAATACATGTATAATACAATATAAGTTAGCTAGGATATGATTTGTATAGAATTGTTACAATATTTTCCGTAGCTAAAACAATCAAAAAATATTCAATCTTGTTTTACCCATAACTTCTTTGTTTTAAATCCGTTTTGAGTGAATCAAATTGCTATGATTTCATATTGAAATATATTTTATGAATCTAAATATAAAAAGTATAGGTTTATAGTTAAAAATATAATTTACAAGTCATTTTTGTAAGAGGTAGTCATTTCAGTCGAAAGAACGACGTCTTGATGACCATTTTGAAAAACATACTTCCACTCTGAGTTTAACCATGATTTTTGGATATAATTTCATGTTCATAAGAAAAATTATTTTCCCAGAAGAACAAATTTTAAATCAAAGTTTATCATAGTTTTTAATTATCAAACCCAAAACAGCCCGCGGTGTTACTACGACGGCGTATATCCGGTTTTACGGTGTTTTTTTCGTGTTTTCAGGTTTTAAATCATTAAGTTAGCATATCATATAGATATAGAACATGTGTTTAGTTGATTTTAAAAGTCAAGTTAGAAGGATTAACTTTTGTTTGTGAACAATTTTAGAATTAACTAAACTATGTTCTAGTGATTACAAGTTTAAACCTTCGAATAAGGTAGTTTTATATATATGAATCAAATGATGTTATGAACATCATTACTACCTCAGGTTTTGTGGATAAACCTACTAGAAATGAGAAAAATAGATCTAGCTTCAAAGGATCCTTGGATGGCTTGAAATTTCTTGAAGCAGAATCATGACACGAAAACAAGTTCAAGTAAGATATCCACTCGAAATAAGATTGTTATAGTTATAGAAATTGAATCAAAGTTTGAATATGAGTATTACCTTATATTAGAAAGATATCTTACTATAAATAAGAAAGATTTCTTGAGGTTGGATGATCACTTTACAAGATTGGAAGTAAGCTAGTAAACTTGGAAGTATTCTTGATTTTATGAAACTAGAACTTATAGAATTTATGAAGAACACTTAGAACTTGAAGACAGAACTTGAGAGAGATCAATTTGATGAAGAAAATTGAAGAATGAAAGTATTTGTAGGTGTTTTTGGTCGTTGGTATATGGATTAGATATAAAGAATGTGTAATTTTGTTTACATGTAAATAAGTCATGAATGATTACTAATTTTTTTGTAATTTTATGAGATATTTCATGCTAGTTGCCAAATGATGATTCCCACATGTGTTAGGTGACTCACATGGGCTGCTAAGAACTAATCATTGGAGTGTATAATCCAATAGTACATACATCTAAAAGCTGTGTATTGTACGAGTACGAATACGGGTGCATACGAGTAGAATTATTGATGAAACTGAACGAGGATGTAAGAATTTTTGTTAAGTAGAAGTATTTTTATAAGTGTCTTGAAGTCTTTCAAAAGTGTATGAATACATATTAAAACACTACATGTATATACATTTTAACTGAGTCGTTAAGTCATCGTTAGTCGTTACATGTAAGTGTTGTTTTGAAACCTTTAGGTTAACGATCTTGTTAAGTGTTGTTAACCCATTGTTTATTATATCAAATGAGATGTTAAATTATTACATTATCATGATATTATGATGTATTAATATATCTTAATATGATATATATACAATTAAATGTCGTTACAACGATAATCGTTACATATATGCCTCGTTTCGAAATCATTAAGTTAGTAGTCTTGTTTTTACATATGTAGTTCATTGTTAATATACTTAATGATATGTTTACTTATCATAATATCATGTTAACTATATATATATATATATATATATATATATATATATATATATATATATATATATATATATATATATATATATATATATATATATATATATATCCATATATATGACATCATATAGTTTTTACAAGTTTTAACGTTCGTGAATCACCGGTCAACTTGGGTGGTCAATTGTCTATATAAAACCTATTTCAATTAATCATGTCTTAACAAGTTTGATTGCTTAACATGTTGGAAACACTTAATCATATAAATATCAATTTCATTTAATATATATAAACATGGAAAAGTTCGGGTTACTACAGTACCTACCCGTTAAATAAATTTCGTCCCGAAATTTTAAGCAGTTGGAGGTGTTGACGTATCTTCTGGAAATAAGTGCGGGTATTTCTTCTTCATCCGATCTTCTCATTCCCAGGTGAACTCAAGTCCTCTACGAGCATTCTATCGAACTTTAACAATTGGTATCTTGTTTTGCTTAAGTCTTTTAACCTCACGATCCATTATTTCGACGGGTTCTTCGATGAATTGAAGTTTTTCGTTGATTTGGATTTCGTCTAACGGAATAGTGAGATCTTTTTTAGCAAAACATTTCTTCAAATTTGAGATGTGAAAAGTGTTATGTACAGCCGCGAGTTGTTGTGGTAATTCAAGTCGGTAAGCAACTGGTCTGACACGATCAATAATCTTGAATGGTCCAATATACCTTGGATTTAATTTTCCCCGTTTACCAAATCGAACAACGCCTTTCCAAGGTGCAACTTTAAGCATGACCATCTCTCTAATTTCAAATTCTATATCTTTTCTTTTAATGTCAGCGTAGCTCTTTTGTCGACTTTGGGCGGTTTTCAATCGTTGTTGAATTTGGATGATCTTCTCGGTAGTTTCTTGTATTATCTCCGGACCCGTAATCTGTCTATCCCCCACTTCACTCCAATAAATCGAAGATCTGCACTTTCTACCATAAAGTACTTCAAACGGCGCCATCTCAATGCTTGAATGGTAGCTGTTGTTGTAGGAAAATTCTGCTAACGGTAGGTGTCGATCCCAACTGTTTCTGAAATTAATAACACATGCTCGTAGCATGTCTTCAAACGTTTGTATCGTCCTTTCACTCTGCCCATCAGTTTGTGGATGATAGGCAGTACTCATGTCTAGACGAGTTCCTAATGCTTGCTGTAATGTCTGTCAGAATCTTGAAATAAATCTGCCATCCCTATCAGAGATAATAGAGATTGGTATTCTATGTCTGGAGACGACTTCCTTCAAATACAGTCGTGCTAACTTCTCCATCTTGTCATCTTCTCTTATTGGCAGGAAGTGTGCTGATTTGGTGAGACGATCAACTATTACCCAAATAGTATCAAAACCACTTGCAGTCCTCGGCAATTTAGTGATTAAATCCATGGTAATCTTTTCCCATTTCCATTTCGGGATTTCGAGTTGTTGAAGTAGACCTGATGGTTTCTGATGCTCAGCTTTGACCTTAGAACACGTCAAACATTCTCCTACGTATTTAGCAACATCGGCTTTCATACCCGGCCACCAAAAATGTTTCTTGAGATCTTTGTACATCTTCCCCGTTCCAGGATGTATTGAGTATCTGGTTTTATGAGCTTCTCTAAGTACCATTTCTCTCATATCTCCAAATTTTGGTACCCAAATTCTTTCAGCCCTATACCGGGTTCCGTCTTCCCGAATATTAAGATGCTTCTCCGATCCTTTGGGTATTTCATCCCTTAAGTTTCCCTCTTTTAAAACTCCTTGTTGCGTCTCCTTTATTTGAGTAGTAAGGTTAGTGTGAATCATTATATTCATAGCTTTTACTCGAATAGGTTCTCTGTCCTTTCTGCTCAAGGCTTCGGCTACCACATTTGCCTTCCCCGGGTGGTAACGAATCTCAAAGTTGTAATCATTCAACAATTCAATCCACCTACGCTGCCTCATGTTCAGTTGTTTCTGATTAAATATGTGTTGAAGACTTTTGTGGTCGGTATATATAATACTTTTGACGCCATATAAGTAGTGCCTCCAAGTCTTTAATGCAAAAACAACTGTGCCTAATTCCAAATCATGCGTCGTATAATTCTGCTCGTGAATCTTCAATTGCCTAGACGCATAAGCAATTACCTTCGTTCGTTGAATTAATACACAACCGAGACCTTGCTTTGAGGCGTCACAATATATCACAAAATCATCATTCCCTTCAGGTAATGACAATATAGGTGTCGTAGTTAAATTTTTCTTCAATAATTGAAACGCTTTTTCTTGTTCATCCTTCCATTCAAATTTCCTCCCTTTATGCGTTAATGCAGTCAAGGGTGTTGCTATTTTGGAAAAATCTTGGATGAATCTCCTGTAATAACCAGTCAGTCCTAAAAATTGGCGTATATGCTTCAGAGTTTTCGGGGTTTCCCACTTTTCAACGGCTTCAATCTTTGCCGGATCCACTTGAATACCTTCTTTGTTCACTATGTGACCGAGGAATTGAACTTCTTCCAACCAAAATGCACACTTTGAAAACTTAGTGTACAGTTTTTCTTTCCTCAACAACTCTAGCACTTTTCTCAAATGTTCTTCGTGCTCTTGATCATTCTTTGAGTAAATAAGTATGTCATCGATGAAAACAATGACAAACTTGTCAAGGTATGGTCCACACACTCGGTTCATGAGGTCCATGAACACAGCTGGTGCATTAGTCTACCCAAACAGCATAACCATAAACTCGTAATGACCGTAACGCGTCCTGAAAGCAGTCTTCGGAATATCATCCTCCTTCACCCGCATTTGATGATACCCGGAACGTAAATCGATCTTCGAATAAACCGACGAGCCTTGTAGTTGATCAAATAAGTCGTCGATTCTCGGTAGTGGGTAACGATTCTTGATGGTAAGTTTGTTCAACTCTCGGTAGTCGATACACAACCTGAATGTACCATCCTTCTTTTTGATAAACAAAATAGGAGCTCCCCATGGTGATGTACTTGGTCATATAAAACCACGCTCTAAAAGTTCTTGTAATCGGCTTTGGAGTTCCTTCATTTTGCTGGGTGCAAGTCTGTATGGAGCACGAGCTATTGGTGCAGCTCCTGGTACGAGATCTATTTAAAATTCAACAGATCGGTGTGGAGGCAGTCCCGGTAATTCTTTCGGAAATACATCGGGAAATTCTTTTACGACGGGAACATCATTGATGTTCTTTTCTTCGGTTTGTACTTTCTCGACATGTGCTAGAACAGCATAGCAACCTTTTCTTATTAGTTTTTGGGCCTTTAAATTACTAATAAGATTTAGCTTCGCATTGCTCTTTTCTCCGTACACCATTAAGGGATTTCCTTTTTCTCGTACAATGCGAATTGCATTTTTGTAACATACGATTTCTGCTCTCTCCTTTTTCAACCAATCCATACCGATTATCATATCAAAACTCCCTAACTCTACTGGTATCAAATCAATCTTAAATGTTTCGCTAACCAAATTAATTTCTCGATTCCGACATATATTATCTGCTGTAATTAATTTACCGTTTGCTAATTCGAGTAAAAAATTTTTATCCAAAGGCGTCAGTGGACAACTTAGTTTAGCACAAAAATCTCTACTCATATAGCTTCTATCCGCAACCGAATCAAATAAAACGTAAGCAGATTTATTGTCAATAAGAAACGTATCCGTAACAAGCTCCGGGTCTTCCTGCGCTTCTGCCGTATTAATATTGAAAACTCTTCTGCAGCCCTGCCCATTAGTATTCCCCTGATTCGGGCAATTACTTCTAATGAGACCCGGTTTTCCACATCCATAACAAACAAAGGCGGCATTACTTGTTTCGCCTCCATTTGTCCCTTTAGTTCTATTAAACTTTGGTCCGTAGACCTCACACTTTTTCGCACCATGGCCAGTTCTTTTACACTTGGTGCAAAATGTCGTGCAGAACCCATTCTGGTGGTACTCTTCACACCTTTGGCATTTTTGGTCTTTGTTGCCGTTGTTGTTATTGAGGTTGTTGTTGGGATTGTTATTGTTGTTGGAATGGTTGTTGTAGTTGTTGTTGTTGTTGTTGGGATGTTTGTTGTAGTTATTGTTAGGATTGCAATTATTGTTGCGATTGTTGTTGCGGTTGTGGTTGTAATTATTGTTGTTGTTGTATTGGTGACCCTTGTCACTGGTTTCTTCCCACTTTCTCTTGAGTTGTTTCGTGTTGGCTTCTTCGGCTGCCTGCTCTTTAATTCTTCCCTCAATCTGATTTATGAGTTTCTGAGCCATTCTACTTGCCTTTTGTATGGAAGCGGGCTCGTGTGAACTCACATCTTCTTGAATCCTTACTAGTAACCCTTTTACAAACGCGTCGATCTTCTCTTCTTCATCTTCGAACGCTCCCGGACACAACAGGCACAACTCTGTGAATCGTCGTTCATATGTGGTAATGTCGAACCCTTGTGTTCGTAACTCCCTAAGTTCTACCTTGAGTTTATTGACTTCGTTTCTAGGACGATACTGCTCGTTCATTAATTGCTTGAATGCCGACCACGGTTGTGCATAAGCAGCATTTTGTCCTACCTGTTCAAGATAGGTGTTCCACCACGTTAACGCAGTACCTGTGAAGGTATGCGTAGCGTACTTAACTTTGTCCTTTTCAGTACACTTACTTATGGCAAACACCGATTCGACTTTCTCGGTCCAACGTTTCAATCCAATTGGTCCTTCGGTTCCATCAAATTCTAAAGGTTTGCAGGCAGTGAATTCTTTGTAGGAGCATCCTACATGATTTCTTGTGGAATTAGTTCCACTACTAGATCCAGAGTTATTGTTATTTTGAATCGCAGCCTGTACTGCGGCTATGTTTGCTGCAAGGAAAACACGGACGTCTTCCTCGCTCATGCTCAAATTCTGACGAGTCGCCGGTGCCATTTCCTTCAAAAATAGGTAAAAGAATTGAGTTAATCATATAGAATTTAAGAGTAGTCAATAGTATCTCGTAGTATTATATGAACTTATTTATAAAAGCTTTTTCTTCATATTAGCATTTTATAATTTTAATTCGGGTAGTACCTACCCATTAAGTTCATACTTGCTAGCTACTATACAACTCAACTACTACGTTTTTATATGAAAAACTTATTACAATAATATTTCGCGTTCAAACTTTATACAAAATATTACAAACTTACAATACCGCTATTATACATATAGGATGAAATGTAGCACATAATAACTTTGCTACTCGGCAGCTATGAAGGCAATTCTAGTTAATACACAAGTTGTTCAACAAAAGAAATAAAGACACGTAATTCATAAGTCCAGAAATAAGTCATGCATTCTGGTTTTACTAAGATGACTTCCCATCCTTGATCTTGTGGAAAGTAACCGTTATGACCATTGGCTAGGCAGCATGTTGTCGTGTCGTCAAAAGGACGAGGGTTTCATAATGCCCAACAGCCTCGTAGCAATCTAAAAACCTTATTTCTTACCCAACTACTAAGTCCGTCACTTGTGAAAATGTTTTATTTAAAAGTTTCAACCCAATGTTCTTTTTCTCAATTTGATGAGAAGTGAACATTATTAAACCGTAAGCATAACATGCTTATTTATGTTGCATGTTAGAAGCTCTTTCTAAAGAACGGAGTCCTATGTTGGGATATGTTGAGTCAAAATAGGTTCGTAACCTGTAGCAAAAAATTGCATCTGGGTTTCCCGCACTAAATGCCTTAAAGAAAACTTGGCGTAACTTAAAGTCTCCCCAATGTGATATACCCAATCTTTCAAAGGAAAGCCTTTTATATACTAAGGCATGCCTGGAATGTCTTTCAAATGTTTGACAAACTAATTTTGCTGTAGCTAATTGTGCTGATGAATTCTGCCCGACTCTAGACAAGATTTCATCAATCATATCTCCTGGTAGGTCTTCTAAAATTTTTGGTTATTTATCCTTAACGTCCATTTTGTTTTTATACTATAAAATAGACAAGGATTAGATTCGTAAAAGATAATTAACAAACAATACAAGCAATTTTTTTACATAGAACATAAAAGTACAAGCACACTACAATACATATAATACACAACATGATTACAACCCTCTAATCTGAATCACTGGTTTCTTCTTCTTCGGACTTGGTTCATTTTCCTAATTTTCTAGGGATATATGGTGCTCCTCTAATACGAGCCGTCATTTTCCACAATGGTTTAGAAAAATCTGGTGGTTTAGAGGTTCCTGGGTTATTGTTACAATTTAGGAAATACGGACGTTGCCGATACATATAAAGTTCATCGGGGTTGGAATCAAGTTTCTCTATTTTTATACCTTTACCTTTATTATTTTCTTTTGCCATATTAAATTGGGTCGAGGTAATTTCTATAACATCATCGGAATCCTCATCGGGATCCGATTCATCAGAAAATTGGTAGTCTTCCCAATATTTTGCTTCCTCGGCGGAAACACCATTGATCATTTTTAACTTTGGTCTGTTGGTTGATGATTTTCTTTTATTTAATCGATTTACTGTAGGTATCAATATTTCTTCCTCCGGAACCTCTTCTTCTTCTGGTTCCTCTTCTTCCGGTTCCTCCTCTTCTAATTCCTCTTCTTCCAGTTCCTCTTCTTCCGGTTCCTCTTCTTCCGGTTCCTCTTCTTCCGGTTCCTCTTCTTCCGGTTCCTCTTCGGGAATTTGTGAATCTTCCCAAATTATATTCGACTCTTCATTATTATTAGGTGAGTCAATGGGATTTGTACTAGTGGTAGACATCTATCACACAATATCAAACACATTAAGAGGTTAATATATCACATAATATTTACATGTTAATAATATATAGTTTCCAACAAAAGTGTTAAGCAATCGTTTTTAAAGAAAACACGGTCGAAGTCCAGACTTACTAATGTATCCTAACAAACTCGATAAGACACACTAATGCACATTTCTGGTTCTCTAAGACCAACGCTCGGATACCAACTGAAATGTCCCGTTCATATCGATTATAAACGTTCCATATTAATTGATTTTGTTGCGAGGTTTTGACCTCTATATGAGACATTTTTCAAAGACTGCATTCGTTTTTAAAACAAACCATAACCTTTATTTTATTGACAAGGTTAAAAAGACACCACCTAGATTATCCAGAAATGATAATCTAAAAATATCACACTTACACACTACCAATACATATTGGTTTACAATATTAATATGTTACAACAAAATAAATCTCGAATGCAGTTTTAAACAATATTATACAAGCATGCTGACACAAATCTTGTCCATATATTAGCATGCAACAGCGAAAGCTCTTAATAATCACCTGAGAATAAACATGCTTTAAACGTCAACAAAAATGTTGGTGAGTTATAGGTTTAACCTATATATTTATCAAATTGTAATAATAGACCACAAGATTTCATATTTCAATATACATCCCATACATAGAGATAAAAATCATTCATATGGTGAACACCTGGTAACCGACATTAACAAGATGCATATAAGAATATCCCCTATCATTCCGGGAAATCCATCGGACATGATAAAACAACATCGAAGTACTAAAGCATCCGCAACCATGGATGGGGTTCGTTAGGCCCAATATATCTATCTTTAGGATTCGCGTCAATTAGTAGATCGGTTTACTAATTCTTAGGTTACCAAGCAAAAAGGGGCATATTCGGCTTCGATCATTCACCCATATAATGTAGTTTCATTTACTTGTGTCTATTTCATAAAACATTTATAAACTGCATGTATTCTCATCCCAAAATATTAGATTTTAGAAGTGGGACTATAACTCACTTTCAAATATTTTTTTTACTTCGTCGGGAAGTAAGACTTGGCCACTGGTCGATTCACGAACCTATAACAAATATGTACATATATATCAAAGTATGTTCAAAATATATTTACAATATTTTTAATACATTTATGTTTTAAGTTTATTAAGTCAGCTGTCCTCGTTAGTAACCTACAACTAGTTGTCCACAATTAGATGTACAGAAATAAATTGATATATATTATCTTAAATCAATCCACGACCCAGTGTATACACGTCTCAGGCTAGATCACAACTCAAAGTATATATATTTTTGAAATCAACCTCAACCCTGTATAGCTAACTCAAACATTACTGCATGATAGTTATGCGAGGTGTATATAAAATACTATTAATTTTAGCAGAAAATACTATTAAATACGATACAATTTTACAAAAGATATTTATTTATTTAGAGAATGGATATACTTAAACCTTGCTACAACACTTATAGGCAGTGTACCTAATCGTACAGTAGTGTAGTTTTTAGTAAGTCCGGTTCGTTCCACAGGGAAAATCTTTAAACAAAGCTTAACGCTATATTAGTTTACTTTTATAAAAATACAAATATATATATAAGTAATATTATTATTATAAAGGGGGGTTTTTACCGTTTAATGACCGGTTTGTCGATTTTAAAACTTTAGTCGCAGTTAAAACCAAATGTAAAATAATAAATAAATACAAGACTTAATTTAAAGCGTAAAGTAAATAACGATAATGAAATTGCGAATAATAAAAGTGCGATAAAATAAACTTGCGATAATTAAAAAGTACGATAATTAAAAGTGCAATTAAATACAATAACAATAAATAAAATGCGATAATTAGAAGTGCAATTAAATATAAAATAAAGGAAATTAAATATGAAATAAAAGAATTATGCTTATTTAAACTTCCGTAATCATGATGTTTGACGTGTTGATTTTAGTTTTATGCCCATGGGTTAATTGTCCTTTGTCCTGGATTATTTAATATGTCCGTTTGGTTTTTATCCATAACAGTCCATCAGTCATAAATATAAAGTGCGAGTGTCCTCGTCAAATTATCCTTATACCCGAAGTTAAATATTCCAACTAATTGGGGACTTAAACTGTAACAAGATTTTAATACTTGTTTAATAATTACACCACGATGTCGACTGAGTGTAACCCAAGGTTTTAATATTTTGTTATCAATTATGCCAAGTGTCCTTGTACATAATTTCACCCCTGTTTTAATTATTCTAGTGGCTATTAATCCATTCCCGTGTCCGGTTAAATGAACAATTATTTGTACATATAAATACCCCGCCCATCGTGTCCGATCGAGTGTAAACTGTTATTTATAGGGACGCCCAATTGTAAATCTTTATATTAACATTAACAAACTATCATTTAGTTAAACAAATATAAAGCCCATTAATAGCCTATAGTCTAATTTCCACAAGTGTCGTTCTTTTGTCCAAACCCCAATTATGGTACAAAGCCCAATTACCTTATTTTAGTAATTAGCCCAACATCATGATTACTTCGGATTAAATAAGCATAATAATAACTTAGCTACAAGACATTAAATTAAAAAGGTTGAACATAACTTACAATGATTAAAAATAGCGTAGCGTTACACGGACAGAATTTTGACTTACACTCTTACAACATTTGCTAACATACCCTTATTATTAGGATTTAAAATTAAAATTAAAATATAAATTATATATATATATATATATATATATATATATATATATATATATATATATATATATATATATATATATATATATATATATATATATATATATATATATATATATATATATATATATATATATATATATATATATATATATATATATATATTTACGTATATATTGAGAGAGAGATAGATTATGGATATGAAAATGATCAGAATTCGGTTGGCTTTATAGGGAATTGAGTTCAGGGGTACTCCGCGACTCGCGGCAACTTTTGCCTTCAAACTCCGCGAGTTGCGGAGTTTGAAAATACAGCTCACCCTCCTTTGGCTTCTTTCTTACCGACGATTTATAAATATATTATAATATATATATATGTTAATTTTAAGAATTAATTATATATTATATTATATTTATGTGCATAGTTGACTCGTAATTTTTAGTCCATTGCGTCGAGCGTTGAGAGTTGACTCATGTCCCGGTTCCGGATTTTCGAACGTCCTTGCGTACAATTTAATATCTTGTACTTTGCGTTTTGAATCTTGTACTCTTGTAATTTCGAGACGTTTCTTATTAATAATTGGAACCTCTTTGATTGTATTTTGTACTTTTGAGTTTTTTGGTCATTTGCGTCTTCAATTCGTCGAATCTGTCTTTTGTCTTCACCTTTTATTATTTAAACGAATATCACTTTTAAATAGAACAATTGCAACTAAAAGCTTGTCTTTCTTAGGGAATAATGCTATGAAATATATGTTCATTTTTAGCATTATCAAATATTCCCACACTTGCGTGTTGCTTGTCCTCAAGCAATATCGTTTTAAAATACTAGAATCACTTCTTTATTCTTCACACTTTGTACATCAGTGATTTCTTTACGGCGGTATAAACAATGGTAGTAACGATATGGTTTACAGTCTCACATGACTATAAAATTTAGATCCATTAAGGAAATTGGATCTTTATGAAAACATTTGATCTTTTGAAAATTAAAT
Source organism: Rutidosis leptorrhynchoides (assembly GCF_046630445.1). NCBI lineage: Eukaryota > Viridiplantae > Streptophyta > Magnoliopsida > Asterales > Asteraceae > Rutidosis > Rutidosis leptorrhynchoides. The sequence goes on from NC_092336.1 coordinate 423,890,533, forward strand.
CTAGTTTTTTACCCTAGATAAGTTTTTCGGAATAACCCTTCACCGGTGTTTGCAAAATATTTTAGTGGGCTTGGTGGGTTTCAGATTTGAAAATTTTAGCTCAAAACTTGCGGTTTTGTGTCACCCACTTACTAACCTTGTATTAGGAAAGCAACACGTCCAGTTTACTTGTCCCGTATATTACCTTTCGGTAAACTACTGTCCGGTTGTAAAGGAAAGCGTTGAACAAGCAACTGTTAAGGCAATGTCCCCTGACATGCTTTTAATTATGGTCTATAACGTGTCGGACGCAATTACTATCCTTTGTAGGAGCAATAGTAAAGCTCACCCTTATAATTTGTTGGTCTGGCACAAGGTCCTGTCTTTGACCATGCTATGCAACCACCGTTCTTACGGTTGACACCCGATTTGGTTCAGATGACCTAATGAATTCCCGGTGAATTCCTAGGATTTTACGTTCAATGGTAATGAACGCATTGAAAATGGGTTTTCAGAAAACAAATTGGTTTATAATTTGATCAAAATATTTTCTCGTTAAAGCTCGAGTTTAGATATCATTGAATTCCATGAGTTTGAATTCTCAATCTTTAAGGTCAATCTCTAGGATTGAGTAATATCAGGCTTAAAAGCTGATTTTTAATCTTTAAGGAGATTATCCTTTCTGGGGATCTGATTCATTAGTCTTATCCAACTAATTTGCAGGGTGCCCCCCATTATACGAGATAAATCCTTCTCATGGTTAGGATAAATCTGACCACTTGGCGACCCTGTTTGATGCTGAGGTCCGTGGATTTTCTGCTGATTTTAGTGATGACTTTTCTAGGTTTTTCGTCAACCTACAGCTGGTCTGGACGACAACTTCATGACCTAAATCAAGAAGCGCGTTTCTTTTTCGGAAGACTTTACTTCCTTTTAATGATGGAATTAATTAATCTTGTAGATCCATCTCTTCTTTTCTTTCATCGGGTAAAACAGTTTAGTTTGGTCCAAAGCAAAAGTATTTTCAGTTATTTGTTACAGAAATATGTGACATATGTTTAAGATAACTTGGTAATTTTTCCCACACTTGGCTTTTATTTTCCTTTTTATTGTCCTCTATTCCATTTTAAATGAATTTTAACATTTTGGTTTGTTTCTCAATTTATGTCCTTTCCGAGGTAACAATAATTTCGGTGTTAACACCTAGTTTTATCGTTCATAAATATGTATAAACATAATTTTGAGTTCATTTAATTGAAAATTTTGAAAAATTTTACTAGAATTGGGTAGTCAGTATATAAGACTAGGGCTGTTCTTTATCATCAGAGAGCATTAGATTCTAATACAACTACTACGTTACTAGTATTTTTAATGGTAACCAAGTGTTTAAGATAAAAATTTTAAAATCCGAAAGAATTTAACCCCTTCTCACACTTAAGATCTAGCAATGCCCTCATTTGCAAGAAATCAGTAACAATTTAAATTATTGAGGGTGATTTGTGTGAAAATGATTAAATTTTACCAAAGTTTCCAAACATATTTGTGTTTGTTTGCTGAATGATAAATGGTGCACATCATTTGTTCATTCCGTCTTGTTGTTATTTCACATATATTTTGCATCTTGTCGTCAAAATTAGTTGATTTTGCTGAACTTGATGCTAGTCTTTGAAAATGCGTTGTTTTACCCTGTTGTGTACATAAGATAAACTGCAAACATATATACATATTTTTGAAGTTTGGTATATTACCCCACATTCAAAAATTATTAAAATCTAAGAATAAAAGTTAGAAAATTATAAAAACTATTACAATATTAAATAAGTATTAAACGTATCAACATTACAAATTACAAAATAAATAAAACTAAGTAGACTAGGGATGATACTGATACCAGTAGGGGTTCCGTGCATAACCATAGGTGCTATAAAATGCTTCGGCTGGGTTATACGTAGGATACGGTGGTTGAATCTCTATAGACCAGGGAGGGAATATGGGCTTTTGAGTAGGAATATAGTTTCTACCTATATGTTGGCAATAAGCTATGATTTGGTTTTGATGAACTTGCCAATCTTCAAATGCTCTATGTCTAGCATTTTCGTACTCCTGTGAAGCTATAAACCTTTGCATTTCTTGCATTTCATTTCCCCCTCCTACATTACCTTGCTGTTGGTTTCTCTCAACCTGTGGATGTCTACCATGGTATTGTACTGCAGCGTTATTTCGCCTCTTCAAAAATTTCGCACCATGGTATACATTTAAACCTATTGTATCGCGGGGTTCTGGTTCTTCGACTAATAATCCCCCCGACTTATATCCACACCGAGATATTCAGCAATCAAAGTAATATATATACCACCTCCTATTATGCTATGCGGTCTCATCCCCCTAACCATAGCTGATAAATAATAACCCACACAATAAGGTATACTTACAGCGCTTTGTGGGTCTCGAATACACATATGGTAAAACAAATCCTGTTCATTTACCTTTTCCTTGTTCTTACCTCTTTGTGTAATCGAATTAGCTAAAAACCTATGAATTACTCTTAATTCAGCTCTATCTATATCCAAATAAGAGTAATTTCCCCCTTTGAATCGGTGATGGCTTGTCATTTGACTCCATACACCATGTGTATCAAAATTTTCATCTATCTTTCTACCATTTAGTATCAACCCTCTACAATCGGCAGATGCTAACTCCTCAGGCGTATATATACGTAAAGCCTGAGCCATGTCTAGTAAAGACATGTGGCGCATCGAACCTCCTAACAAAAATCTAATAAAAGATCGATCGGTTAAACTAGCTACCCGATCATTTAATTCTATACTACACAACAATTCTTCACACCATACTTTATATACAGGTCTACGCATGGTGAATAAACGTACCCAGTCATTAAAAGTAGAATTACCATACCTCTGTGCAAGTAATTCTCTAATTGGCCCGGCCAATTCTACAGCTTCTAATGGTCCCCATTCTATGACCCTAGGTACCTCAACAACTTTAGAATGAAGAGTATGCAAACCCCTTTGGTATTTTGGATAATCTATCCAAAGTCTGTCAAATCTCAGGTTCGGGTGCAAATCTTCCAAGTGCATATCAGAAAATGTCATGACTGGATGAGGTATATCTTGTTTGTAGTAGTTATTCACCTCCTGTTGTTCCGCATTCTCAGCAGGAGCATTGCGAGCTTGGGATGAAGATTCACCCCTTTCAGTCTGCAAAACACATCAAACACAATTTTTGTGCATCCAAATATGCATTAGTGTCAGCAAAATTATCAATCAAAATAATTACAATGACATGATCAATTTATATCAAACTTAAGCTCATTTTCATATTTTTATCAAATCTACACTTTTTCAAATAAGCATATACGAAAATGTTCACCAAGTTCATAAGCATTCAACTCAAATAATATGTCAAAATAATCATCACTATCAATTAAACAAGTTTCAAATGGCATTATCTCTCAAAAATCAAGTTCATGAATTTAGACTTGAAAAAGTCCACTTTAATTCTCAAAATCGTGTTTAGGCTCAAAGTTTGGATCATTTAACTACCTAAACATGTTACACTACTTAATTTAGCAACAATTCATGACAAAAATCGGCCATAACCTGTTTATATCAAAAAGTCCCAAATTGCTCAAGAACACAAACCCTAGATTACTCAAAATTTGAAGTTTAAGGCTTCTAATCATGTTAAATAGCATCAATCTAGATTATACAAGCATAATACATAAACAATTTAAGCATAATTACACTAAAAAGCATCAAAATCAAATTGGGGAAAAAATTGCTCAAGAACACTAATTTTCGGATTAAATGGTGTTTAGGTGTAGAAATTTACCGTTTTTCTTGAGTAATTCCTTGATAGCATCCTTCTCAACATGATTTTAGTAAAAGATTTGATGATTAACGGTGAAAAATTGTGATTTTGGGAGGTCTTTTTCGGGTTTTTTCGGGTTATTTTCGCAGTATTTTCGTTTTTGTGGTGTGCAACTGAGCTGTTCTTGCGTTTTATTTTTTTTCTGTAATTCGGTCCCTCCGCGAGTCGCGGTGTTTTAACCTTCAAACTCCGCGAGTCGCGGAGTTTGTAATTATTTTTTTTTTATATCTTATACTAATTAAAACAATTAAGTAATTAATTTTAAAATTTTGTTTCCCTTGTTATTTAGAACGAGGTCGTTTCGGATCGATGTCCTAGTCCGTCCCTCGACAAAATTTTAAAATTTGTCTTTTTGTAGCGATTGTTTTAAAAGCTAAGATTTTTGGGTTTTTTTAATGTTTTTGGCATACTTTAATTCAATAAGATTAAAAATAATGATAATAAAAGTTCTCGTCCCTCTCTCGGGTAAAGCAATTTCGGTTCAACGACCTAGTCTTCAACTTACGACGAATTTTAAAAATCATATTTTTAACTTAATGAGATAAAGTAAATTTTTGTTTTTAAATTCACACAATTCAAATATAAAATTCAAAATTAATATTAAAAATTCACACCAAACTTACAATTTAAAATGCATAAAAATAAAATTCACACCAAACTTATATTAATTTTTCAAATATTTACAATTTTAAATATATTGTTTTTACAAAGTTTACAATATTAATTTAAGATTTATATATTAATTTTAAAAACATGGTAAAAATAAAATTAAAAATCTTTTTGGCTTTTTATCCCACTTTAATCAATCAAATATTATCAAAAATATGCGCCCCTCTTTTCGGTAAAGTAATTTCGGTTCCAAGACCTAATTTAACTCATGACGAATTTTTAAAATATTTTGGGTTGATTGATTAAAGATATTTATACCTTAAGAATAAACGTTAAATTTCGCAGTGATGTAATAAATTTTTGAATGATATCAATAATTTCGGTCGCCAAACCTAATTTTATTCAATACCAATTTAATACTTTATAGCGAACAAATTAGCGTTTATTATCAAAAGGTTAAAAATAAAAATAAAAATAAAAACTGTACAGACTCCTGTGAGATAGTATTCTTAGTTATACGATCTATCCCATTCATAAGATAGTCGGTTTAATTGGTTTTCCATGGCTACATAGGCGTAACCTCGAGCATTCAGTGTTTTTTCTTCTAAACATATGAACGGTCCATCTCTGCATAAAGTAACAAATTCGGTATTTGAATAGGTTTGATTATTTGGACATTTACCTCCATGTAACCATTTTCCGCATTTGTGACATCTTTCAAGGTGTCGTGCTCTTCTTTTCGCTGCGGATTTTGATTTTCCTTTACCAAATTGTAACTTATTATCTTCGCATCTGGATTCTTTTCTAACTCCGTCCAATCTTTCTCTGATTACTGATACTATTTCACTCGGAAGTGTGTCATTATTACGTTTAGTGATCAAAGCGTGTAGCATTAGACCATGGTTTAGTTCACAGGGAGTCTTCATTTCCTAAAAAAAAAAAAAAAATCAGAATGGGGGGAGAAGACTAGTTCTTTAGGGTCTGCTAGGGAAAGACCGTTCGGGTTCCATTTTCGAGAACTACACGAAAACAGACAATCTAACTCTAACAGAAATACATAAACCCCTTATACTTAGTTAGCTGTGGTATCAAAATTGTGATTAACTTCATTGTCTTCTTCCATCGGACCATGTATGTAATGTTTAACTCTGTGACAATTAACTTTAAATTCAATCCCATTTGAATTTATTAATTCTATCGTTCCGTATGGAAAAACTCTTTTGACTATGAATGGTCCAGACCATCTTGATTTCAATTTTCCAGGAAATAGCTTGAATCGTGAATTGAAAAGAAGAACTCTGTCTCCTTCTTTAAATTCTTTTGAACTTCTGATTCTTTTATCATGCCATTTCTTCGTTCTTTCTTTATAGATTAACGAATTTTCGTATGCTTCATGTCTTAATTCTTCTAATTCGTTTAGTTGACTTAATCGTAGACGTCCGGCTTCATGTAAATCAAGATTACATGTCTTCAAAGCCCAAAATGCTTTGTGTTCAATTTCTACTGGAAGATGACATGCTTTTCCATAAACAAGTCTAAAAGGTGTGGTTCCAATTGGAGTTTTGTAGGCTGTTCTAAAAGCCCAGAGTGCATCCTCCAATTTAATGGACCATTCCTTCGGATTTGATCCTACGGTTTTCTCTAGAATACGTTTTAAAGCTCGGTTGGTATTTTCAACTTGTCCACTTGTTTGTGGATGATATGCGGTGGAGATTTTATGAGTTACTCCATATCTTTTATGAACTTTCTCAAGTTGATTATTACAGAAATGAGTACCCCGATCACTTATTAAAGCTTTCGGTGTTCCAAACCTTGCAAAAAGACGTTTTAAAAAGTTGACTACAACTCGTGCATCGTTAGTTGGGAGAGCTTGTGCTTCCGCCCATTTAGATACATAATCAATGGCAACGAGAATGTATAGATTATTATGAGATTTTGGAAATGGACCCATAAAGTCAATATCCCAAATGTCATATACTTCACATACTTGAATGACATTTTGTGGCATTTCATCACGTTGACTTATTTTTTCGGCCCTTTGACAAGCATCATAGAATTTTCAAAGAAGGTGTGCGTCTTTGAAAATTGTAGGCCAATAGAATCCAGCAATGTAAACTTTTCTTGCTGTTAGTTGAGGCCCATAATGCCCTCCTGTTGGTCCTGTGTGACAATGGTTTAAAATTTTACTATCTTCATCTCCAAATACACATCGGCGTATTATTCCATCGGGACAACTTTTTAACAGATGTGGATCTTCCCAAAAATAGTGTTTTATATCACTGAAGAATTTCTTTCATTTTTGGTACGATAATCCTTTTTCAAGGAATCCACAAACTAAGTAGTTTGCATAGTCTGCAAACCATGGAATTTCTTTATAATCTATCTTCAATAGATATTCATCAGGAAAGTTGTCTTGTATGGCCGATTCATTTAGAACTTCTAACTCAGGATTTTCAAGACGAGAAAGATGATCAGCGGCGAGATTTTCTGCTCCTCTTTTATCTCGGATTTCAATATCAAACTCTTGTAAGAGTAAGATCCAACGAATTAATCTTGGTTTAGCATCTTGTTTCGAAAATAGGTATCTAAGAGCAGAATGGTCAGTATAGACCACCGTTTTTGCTAGAACGACATATGATCGAAATTTTTCAAAAGCAAAGACAATAGCAAGGAGTTCTTTTTCAGTAGTTGTATAGTTCGTTTATGCTCCTTGTAACGTCTTACTAGCATAATATATAGGTTGAAATCGTTTTTCAATCCTTTGTCCTAAAACGGCTCCCATTGTAAAATCACTTGCATCGCACATTAGTTCAAATGGTATATTCCAATTTGGTGTTATCATGATCGGCGCATTAGTGAGTTTTTCTTTAAGAATATTAAAAGATTTGATACACTCATTTGAAAAGATGAATGGAGCATCCTTTTCTAGGAGTTTATTCATAGGAGTGGCAATTTTAGAAAAATCTTTTATGAAACGTCGGTAAAAACCGGCATGCCCTAGAAAACTCCTAAATCCTCTAACATTAGTGGGATGTGGAAGTTTAGTAATTACATCTACTTTAGCTCTATCCACTTCAATTCCTTCTTTTGAAATTTTATGTCCAAGAACGATGCCTTCTTTAACCATGAAATGGCATTTCTCCCAATTAAGAACTAGATTTGATTATTCACAAATAATAAGCATTCGTTCAAGATTAGCTAGACATGATTCAAATGTATCACCGAAGACTGAAAAGTCATCCATGAAAACTTCCTTGCATTCTTCTATCATGTCGTGAAAAATCGCCATCATACACCTTTGAAAGGTTGCAGGGGCGTTGTCCAAATGGCATGCGTTTGTAAGCAAAAGTACCATAAGGGCACGTGAATGTGGTTTTCTCTTGATCTTCGGGTGCTATTGGAATTTGAAAATATCCGGAAAATCCATCTAGAAAACAATAGTAACTATTTCCGGCTAATCTTTCCAACATTTGATCTATGAAAGGTAAGGGAAAGTGATCTTTTCTGGTGGCGCCATTTAATTTTCTATAATCAATACATACACGCCATCCTGTTACAGTCCTAGTAGGAATAAGCTCATTTTTCTCATTTGTAATGACAGTCATGCCACCCTTCTTAGGCACGCATTGAACTGGGCTTACCCATGGACTATCAGAGATTGGATAAATTAGACCTGCATCTAGCAGTTTAATAATCCCTTTCTTAACTACATCTTGCATATTAGGATTTAGTCTTCGTTGGCGTTGCACATACGTTTTATGACCTTCTTCCATAAGGATTTTATGTGTGCAATACGAAGGACTTATTCTTTTAATATCATGAATCTTCCATGCAATGGCTGGTTTATGAGCTTTCAACACAGAAATGAGTTGTGATTTCTCATTTTCAGTAAGAGAAGACGATATTATTACAGGTAATTCAGATTCACCATGTAAATAAGCGTATTCCAAATGGTTTGGAAGTGGCTTTAATTCTAATTTCGGAGGTTCTTCTATCGATGATTTATATCGATATCTGTCTTCTTCTTTTAGCATTTGAATTTCTTCTGTTGTTGGTTCATATCCATTAGTTATAAGTGTAGCTAACATTTCAGCTTCATCAATTTGTTCTGTTCCTTCTCCTAAAGAACATTCTCCTGTTCCTTGTAATTCTGGAAATTCTTCTAATAATTCTGCATGTGCATCTATAGTTTGAATATAATAACATGTATCATCTGCAGATTGTGGTTGTTGCATTGCTCTATCAACTGAAAAGGTAACACTCTCATCCTCTATACTTAGGGTCAATTTCTTACCGAACACGTCTATCATTGCTTTAGCCGTATTTAAGAATGGTCTTCCTAATATGAGAGGAACTTGAGAATCTTCTTCCATGTCCAGAACAACAAAATCTACTGGAAATACTAAAGTACCAACTTTAACTAGCATGTTCTCCATTATCCCTCTAGGATATTTTATTGATCTATCGGCTAGTTGTATGCTTATTCTGGTTGGTTTCAATTCTCCAAGGTCTAGTTTAGCGTATAGTGAATATGGCATTAGATTTATACTAGCACCTAAGTCTGCCAATGCTTCTATTGAACTAAGACTACCCAGAAAACATGGAATTGTGAAACTTCCTGGATCAGATAGTTTTTCTGGTATCTTATTCAACAGTACTGCTGAACAATTAGCATTCATGGTAACAGCCGAGAGTTCTTCCATTTTCTTTCTATTTGAGATTAGATCTTTCAAGAATTTAGCATATCTAGGCATTCCTGAAATCACATCAATGAAAGGAAGATTTACATTTATCTGTTTAAACATATCCAAGAATTTGGATTGCTCGGCTTCAAGTTTCTCTTTCTTCATTTTACTCGGGTAAGGAAGTGGTGGTTGGTATGGTTTAACATAAGGTTTAGCCTTAACTGTGTTATCTTCATTAACCTTTTCAACTACCGGTTCTTTTTCCTTATCTTGATTAGGTTGTGGTTCTTGTGGAGTAGGAATAGTTTCATCAGAAGTTACAGGTATTTCAGGTGGTTTAAGTGTTGTACCACTTCTTGTGGTAATGGCTTTAGCTGTTTCATTCCGGGGGTTAGCATTTGTATCACTAGGTAAACTTCCCGGTTTTCTTTCACCTATTAACCTTGCTAGGTTACTTACTTCTTGTTCCAAGTTTTGAATAGAAGCTTGTTGATTTCTAAATGCTTGAGCATTTTGTTCATTAGTTTGTTTTTGAGATGTGAAAAACTGCGTTTGAGTTTCAACTAGCTTCGTCATCATATCTTCTAAATTCGGCTTTTTATCATCGGTTTGTTGTGGTGGTTTGTTTTGAAAATTAGGTCTTTGCTGGTTGTAATTATTATTGGATACTTGTTGATTGCTAGGACCTTGTTGGTTGTTGTATGGAATATTTTGGTTATAATTCTGGTTTTGATTGTAAATCGGTCTTGGCGGTTGATAATTATTCTGATAATTATTTCCAGGCCTTTGGTTTATGTATGAAATATTCTCTCTTTGTTCCATTGTTAATTCAATACTGAGACAATCTTTTGTCAAATGTGGTCCTCCACACTGCTCACAACTAATTCGTATTGAGTGAATATCTTTAGTCATCTTTTCCATTCGTCTCTCAACAGCATCTATCTTTGCGGAAATGGAATCTAAGTCATGGCTAGAATCGGCTCTAGCTGCTTTAGATGATCTAACGATATCTTTTTCTTGGTGCCACTCATGTGAGTGGGAAGCAGTGTTATCAATAATTTTGTAAGCAACAGTTTCGGTTTTCTTCATAATAGAACCACCAGCTGCTATATCTATGTCTTTCCTTGTAGTGATGTCGCATCCTTGGTAGAATATTTGTACTATTTGACAGATATCTAAACCATGTTGCGGACATCCTCTTAACAACTTTCCAAATCTAGTCCACGCCTCATATAGAGTTTCATTCGGCTTCTGTGTAAATGTAACAATTTCTGCTTGAAGTCTTACGGCTTTAGATGCAGGAAAGAATTGTTTAAGAAATTTTTCAACTAAAACGTCCTATGTATCAATCGCCCCTTCAGGTAACGATTCCAACCAATCTTTGGCTTCTCCCTTTAAAGTCCAGGGAAATAACATGAGATATATCTGTTCATCCTCCACTTCTCGGATTTTAAATAGAGTGCAGATCCTATTAAAGGTATGAAGATGTTCATTTGGATCTTCCTTTGGCGCACCACTAAATTGGCATTGATTAGTCACCATGTGTAGAATTTGTCCTTTGATTTCATAATCTGGCGCATTAATGTCTGGATGAGTAATTGCGTGACCTTGGCCAGTGCGTTTAGCTCTCATTCGGTCTTCCATACTTAAAGGTTCTGTTACTTCCATAATTGAATTTGTTGAATCGGAATCACTAGAGGATTCTGATTTAATGGTTCGTTCCTCAACAATCTCTGTTTGAATGATTGGTGGTTCCGGAGAAAAATTTAATGGTTCAGGATCTACGAATCGTCCCTGAATATTCTCCGGATTCTCAATTGTGAGGTCGGGTTCAAAAAATGGATTATCAACGGTGACAATATTAGTTAGATGCCTTGATCTAGTTACAGGTGGTGAACGTACAAAAGGTGATGAACGTCTTGCTCGGTGCATTCACTGAATATCCTATTAGTTTTTAAAAGGAAAGAAAAATTATAATAAGTTATCCAATCAATAGACTTTTCTGATTTTGCCCACGTTTCGAATAGCCAAAAGATGCAGCAGAGGGGCAGGATTCGTTTGGTCTCAATATAATTGAGGACTGTTTGGCTCCAATAACCCGGTCCACGTACTAATCCAACTATTACTACGAACCAGAAAATTTTGATGTCTATCAATTTAACCACTTAAAATAAATTTTCGTAATTTTAAGAAATTTAGATAAGAAGTAGAATAAAAATCTATGTCCTAAAAACTAGAGTAGCGAGAAATAAGAAAGAAAAAGAGTTCGTTGAAAAAGGTCGAAAAAGAAAAATGGTTGAAAAATAAAAGGTGACGGAAAAATAAAAGAAACTTATAACACTTAAAAACACTTGACTAACCTAACCTTATTACTACAACTAACTTAAAATTATAATCGCAAATTGAGATTACTAATTGGAATGATAATTGATACATAGGTAAAAGTCGTCTAAAAATTTTAAAGCTTACAAGAAAAACTAAATCCCAAATGGAAATAACTTAAAAAGAAACTAAAACTTAAAAAGGCGTCGCAAAATTCTAAAGTACCTAAATCTTAGTCTAAAGAAAAAGCACTTAAGGGATTTTACGGCAAAGCCTAAAAATCTAGAAGTAAAAATAACTATGGCAAAATTAAGTTTAAAACTAAATATGAGCTATAAATACAAATATTACGCTAAAATGATTAAAAAGGGACAAAATATAAAAATATACAAAAAGTTGTAAAAAGTTACAAATTTTTATAAAAATATTATTTTTATATACTTTATTTATTAAAACTATTAATTTTATATTTTATTTAAACTAATTTAACTAAATAAAATAAATAAATAAAAACTAAACTAAACAATATAATATAAATAAACTAATTAAGGTTTAAAATTAATTAAAATTAATAAAACCCGTAATTAATGCGAATTAGGGTTCCTGTGTACCCGTGTCAGGTCTGCTCCACGAGTCGCGGTATTCGATGCTTCAAACTCCGCGAGTCGCGGTATTCAATGCTTCAAATTCCGCGAGTCGTGGGGTTTCAAAATTCAACGCGGGTACAGTTTTGAAATTCGACGCATTTTTTCTTTTTTCTTTTTTTATTTTATATTTTCTGTTTTATATTTTCTGTTTTAAAATCTAAAATATTTATATAATAAAAACTTATATTTTAAAAACTAGAATAAAAATAGAACTACTTTATAATTTTATAAATAAAAAATCTTAAAACTAGATTTATATATATAATTTTTTTTTCGGTTTTTTTTTATTGTTTTAAATAAAAACAAAATACTTAAATAAAACTTATATAAAAATAAAGAAACTTTATAAAACTTAAATATTTAACAAAATCTTAAAAATACTTATATTTTTATTTTTCTTTTTATATTTTCGAATATTTAAAACGTATTTTTATAAAAACGAATTTTAATAAAAGTAAACTAAAAATCTTTTTTTTTGTGGATAAATTAGCGTTGCGCTTCCGGCTTTTAAGCGAATTCCCCGGCAGCGGCGCCAAAAATACTTGATAGTTATGCGAGTTGTATATAAAATACTATTAATTTTTAGCAGAAAATAATATTAAATACGATACAATTTTACACAAGATATTTATTTATTTAGAGAATAGATATACTTAAACCTTGCTACAACACTTATAGGCAGTGTACCTAATCGTACAGTAGTGTAGTTTTTAGTAAGTCCGGTTCGTTCCACAGGAAAAATCTTTAAACAAAGCTTAACGCTATATTAGTTTACTTTTATAAAAATAAAAATATATATATAAGTAATATTATTATTATAAAGGGGGCTTTTTACCGTTTAATGACCGGTTTGTCGATTTTAAAACTTTAGTCGCAGTTAAAACCAAATGTAAAATAATAAATAAATACAAGACTTAATTTATAGCGTAAAGTAAATAACGATAATGTAATTGCGAATAATAAAAGTGCGATAAAATAAAATTGCGATAATTAAAAAGTACGATAATTAAAAGTGCAATTAAATACAATAACAATAAATAAAATGCGATAATTAGAAGTGAAATTAAATATAAAATAAAGGAAATTAAATATGAAATAAAAGAATTATGCTTATTTAAACTTCCGTAATCATGATGTTTGACGTGTTGATTTTAGTTTTATGCCCATGGGTTAATTGTCCTTTGTCCTGGATTATTTAATATGTCCGTCTGGTTTTTGTCCATAACAGTCCATCAGTCATAAATATAAAGTGCGAGTGTCCTCGTCAAATTATCCTAATACCCGAAGTTAAATATTCCAACTAATTGGGGACTTAAACTGTAACAAGATTTTAATACTTTGTTTAATAATTACACCAGGATGTCGACTGAGTGTAACCCAAGGTTTTAATATTTTGTTATCAATTATGCCAAGTGTCCTTGTACATAATTTCACCCCTGTTTTAATTATTCTAGTAGCTATTAATCCATTCCCGTGTCCGGTTAAATGAACGATTATTTGTACATATAAATACCCCGCCCATCGTGTCCGATCGAGTGTAAATGGTTATTTATAGGGACGCCCAATTGTAAATCTTTATATTAACATTAACAAACTATCATTTAGTTAAACAAATATAAAGCCCATTAATAGCCCATAGTCTAATTTTCACAAGTGTCGTTCTTTTGTCCAAACCCCAATTATGGTACAAAGCCCAATTACCCAATTTTAGTAATTAGCCCAACATCATGATTACTTCGGATTAAATAAGTATAATAATAACTTAGCTACGAGACATTAAATTAAAAAGGTTGAACATAAATTACAATGATTAAAAATAGCGTAGCGTTACACGGACAGAATTTCGACTTACACCCTTACAACATTTGTTAACATACCCTTATTATTAGGATTTAAAATTAAAATTAAAATTAAAATATAAATTATATATATATTTACGTATATATTGAGAGAGAGATAGATTATGGATATGAAAATGATCAGAATTCGGTTGGCTTTATAGGGAATTGAGTTCAGGGGTACTCCGCGACTCGCGGCAACTTTTGCCTTCAAACTCCGCGAGTCGCGGAGTTTGAAAATACAGCTCACCCTCCTTTGGCTTCTTTCTTACCGACGATTTATAAATATATTATAATATATATATTAATTTTAAGAATTAATTATATATTATATTATATTTATGTGCATAGTTGACTCGTAATTTTTAGTCCATTGCGTCGAGCGTTGAGAGTTGACTCATATCCCGGTTCCGGATTTTCGAACGTCCTTGCGTACAATTTAATATCTTGTACTTTGCGTTTTGAATCTTGTACTCTTGTAATTTCGAGACGTTTCTTATCAATAATTGGAACCTCTTTGATTGTATTTTGTACTTTTGAGTTTTTTGGTCGTTTGCGTCTTCAATTCGTCGAATCTGTCTTTTGTCTTCACCTTTTATTATTTAAACGAATATCACTTTTAAATAGAACAATTGCAACTAATAGCTTGTCTTTCTTGGGGAATAATGCTATGAAATATATGTTCGTTTTTAGCATTATCACTGCATATAGAGTGTCTATGGTTGTGCCAAATAATATATATAATGGGCCGATATGATATGTCAAAACATTTGCATACGTGTCTATGGTATCCCAAGATTACATAATATATTAGAATACATGTATAATACAATATAAGTTAGCTAGGATATGATTTGTATAGAATTGTTACAATATTTCCCGTAGCTAAAACAATCTAAAAATATCCAATCTTATTTTACCCATAACTTCTTCGTTTTAAATCCGTTTTGAGTGAATCAAATTGCTATGGTTTCATATTGAACTCTATTTTATGAATCTCAATAGAAAAAGTATAGGTTTATAGTCAGAAATATTATCACACCCCCAGTAAGGGCCTGGGCGAAATGTGACTTAATATCAAAATATACCAACATATTATAATAACGAGAACAATACTAAATGAGAAAATTAACTTTAATGAGTACGCAGTGGAAAATGAAATGTCGTTACAACGAAATAAAGTAAATGTTTAAATGCAATAGTAAAATATGCGATAATCTCTTGATCCTATGTCCAAGTAGCATCACATAAGCAGTAGATAAGTAAGCTTGAATCAAACAGCACCTAAGACAAAACATGCTAAAGTGTCAACCAAAACGGTTGAGTGAAGTTCATAGGTTTAACAAAAGTTTGACCGTTGTTTTAGACCATAAGATTTAGTTTGTAAAGTTGATCTCCCGCAGGATCTAAAGTTATGCCAAAGCATGATATTTAGACTAAACGTTTAAGTTTGCCCCTTGACAAGTTGTGTCTGTCCTTGTCAGTTTTAATTTTATTATCAAGTAATATAAAGACTTAGTCAAATGTATCGGGGATGTTACTCCCGATAGGCCTACCCCCAATAATTAAGCATGCCACAGCAATTAAAAATATCACTGTAGGGACTTAGTCGGACATAGCCGGGTATAGCATAGTTTAACAGTTTGGTACTTGTGTCTAAAGTGTAAAAAGTAAAAAAAGATGTGTCTCACCCCAAGTAAAGTAAGTAAGTTTGCTAGTAGTAAAGAGGGGCTATGAATTCACCTTAGTAAGTAGAGAGAGAGTTATTCCTCGGAATAGAGAGTTGAACGAGTGAGCAGGAAAGTCAACCTATGACATTTAAGAGTAGTTAAGTGTTTTGCCCATGTTTGAGTTTAAGTACGTGTTTATGTATAGTTTATTTCACTAATTTCCTATTCCTAGTAAGTTTCTATACTTAGAAAGTTTCTACCTAAAGAGTGTTTTCCATTTTAGGATACTTGTCGTATTAGTTCAGCTTCCAATCACCCCTTTCCCTTCGAATGGCCATTTGAGATCTAGGGGCTTGAGCCATAGGACTCTTTAAATCAGAAGTCCAAACCTTCTGCCTAGAGTCTCATATAACCATTCGTCAAGAAAGTTCGAAGATCTATACATCTCTAATAGATATCCCAAAACGTTCTTAAGTGTTATAATATAAGTAGTAGGTTATAGGTACTAGTAATAGTAATAGTGTATACATGTTAATTAATAGTATAAGTAGTATTAGGGTTTCATTAATTAGAGTTAGTTATTTAAAGTAGTAATTAATTAACTAGGGTTTAGTAACACATTCCAACATACGGGTGATCTGCATTTTCTGCAATAAAGTGCTTCAAAAGGTGAGGCCTATATGCTTGCGTGATAACTGTTGTTATATGAGAATTCTGCCAGTGGTAGATGTTTATCCCATCCATTTCCAAAATCAATAACACATTCCCTCAGCATGTCTTCGAATGTTTGGATGGTTCTCTCGCTCTGGCCATCAGTTTGTGGGTGATACGATGTACTCATGTCTAAACGGGTTCCCATTGCACTCTGCAATGTTTGAAAGAATCTAGATGTGAATCTGCTGTCTCTATCGGAAATATAGATATCAGCACTCCATGTCGAGAAACCACTTCTTTTATGTAAATCTGTGCCAACTTCTCCATCTTGTCCGTTTCCTTAATCGGTAGAAAATGAGCTGACTTTGTGAGATGATCAACAATAACCCAAATCGTATTGTAACCTCCCACAGTCTTAGGTAACTTAGTAATGAAGTCCATAGCAATACATTCCCATTTCCACTGGGAATCTCTGGTTGTGTCAGCAGTTCTGACGGTTTCTGATGTTCTACCTTGACTTTAGCACATTCGAGCACTTACCAACATAGGTAACAATATCGGCTTTTATATTAGGCCATCAGTACAGTGCCTTAAGATCTTGATACATCTTGTTAGATCCTGGGTGAATAGAATATCTTGTCTTGTGTGCCTCATCTAGCACTAGCTCCCTTAATCTGCCAAATTTCGGTAACCAGATCCTGTCTATGAAGTATCGGGTTCCATCTTCTCGGATAGCAAATTTCTTATCCAGTCCTCTAAGTGACTCAACAGCAATGTTCTCTTCTTTCAATGCTTTAATATAACATGCCAAGAGTCACAACATCAGAAATAAAAATATGATAATGATAATAGATGTCATAAAAATAACCATCCATACATAATGAAAAATATCCCATAACAAAAACCTTAATAAAATCCTCGGCAAAACGCCGTACATAACCCAAAAATGTATGTATAAAAGGAAATTAAGTCTTATGAAATAAGTAATCAATCATGAATCATCATATCACATCTGCTTAGAGCGGTTGTGATAAGCTGGGCCGGCATGAGTCTCGGTAGGAGTCTCATACTTCCGCAACTTTCCTTTCATCTCCTCCAACTCTGCCTTCAAACCACGAACTGTGCTCTTGAGAGCCTCGAACTTAGCGTCCACCTCACGGTTACGCTTCCTGTTCTCGAACCCAACATTATGCTTGAAACTGGTAAACGAATCCATACTAGCTCTAATCTCGTCCATCACCTCGTTATGCGGCAAGACACGCATACAGTCATTGAGAGCATTAATACGCCTCTCATTCGAGTATGCTCTAGTCATGTGAGTGATGGTAGCCATGTAGTTATTAACAGGATCATCGATCAAAGGTTGATGAGCACGGCGTCTAGTAGCAGTCGAAGGAGCAGGAGCAAGAACGGAATTGTTGCTCGAAGTCGACTTCTGCAAACAGTAAAACCGCAAACCACATACAACATAGAAATAAATGCTTATGATATAACTCATACGAAATGAAATGCATAATAATGCTATAGCAAAAGGGTCAGGCTGTAGACTAGACTCTAATGCACCCTAAAAACTACGGGTTGACCACATTAAGACCGCCTAGTTCCCTACAACCAGAGCTCTGATACCAACTGTGATGGCCCCGTCAAAATAACTTAACGGCTCCGTCACTTGGTCCCACAGCTTTATCGAACTTAAATGAATTTAATAAAAAACATTGCATTCTTTTATTTCAAAAGTTTCCCAAAAAGGAAACATACCAAAATATGTAGTTTTAATAACCCAACATATCAATAATCAAAGTTGACATAAAACATTGTCAACAAAACCCACAAGTTTAAATTATTCAAAAATAGAATGCAAGTTCAATGTTTCATAAATGTTTCATAAAATCTGCCAAAATGCAATGCAGACTCTTCTAACACAGCGGAAGCATCAAATAAACTCAAGTACCTGTGAAAACATGCGAGTAAACTGTCAACAAAAATGTTGAGTGAATTATAGGTTTAAATAATTGAATAAACTTTAGACCACAAGATTTAAAATGTTAGAAAACATAAATCATTATTTCATTATCAATGAGTCACCTGGTAACCACTTAACCCTTTATTTACCCTTGCCAAACACAATAAATAATACACACCGAACAGTGTATCTACAACAAAATACGAAGTACTAAACATTCCGATTATAAATTGCTAGCGTGACTAGCTCGAAATGGGGTTGTCAAACCCGATAGATCTATCCGTAGGATTTGCGTTCACCAGTAGAAACCAGTGATTACAGTTACCAGACTAGGGAATATTTTTGTTCAACTCATAACGAATAATTTAAATTTAATTGTCACTTGTGTCTAAATGTAAAAATAAAATGCATGTAATCAAATCCCAAAAAGATACTTTGAAAAGTATGTAAAAACGGGACTATAACTCACCTTAATAGCAAACGAAGTAACCACACAAATAAGCAAACAGCAAACGAAGTATAGTGATCAGGAATGATCACAACGCCGACCTATAAATAGAGCAGGTCGATATAAATAACTAACTTAGGTCAAGTCTTAGTATGATAGCTATTGTATATGTTGCAAGTAGATATAGAACAATACTCAACATGCATCGGTTTGATCGAAACAGCGTACGGACACACACTTTCTATTTTTAGAAAGTTTCTATTTTTAGAAAGTTTTTAAGTTAGGAAAGTTTCCTTAATTAGAAAGTCAACAAAAGTCAACTAAAAGTCAAAGTCAATCGAAAGTCAACTCAAAAGTCAACCTTGGTCAAACATAGTCAACATTGATTTTAAAAGTGTAAGTTATAATAATAATATAAGTTATAATGTTATTTAAAGTTAAATATGTATAATTATATTATAACATAAGTTTAATTAAATCAAAATGAATTATTAAAGTTAACATAAGTTTAAATGATATAATTAATATAACATAAGTATTTAATTAATTAATTAAATATTAGTCATAATATAAGTATTATTAATTAATAATAAATTTTAATCATATCATAAGTATTATTAATTAATAATGAATTATTAATCATATCATAAGTTTCTAATTATAATTATTAAATCATAAGTATTTAATAATTAAATTATAATTAAATAATAACTAAGTCTTATAATAATTAAGTAATTAAATAATCCTTATTATAAGTCTTATTATAATAATTTCATAATATAAGTTTAATACTTATCATAAGTATTTTCCATTAATAATAAAAGTATTATTAATCATAGGTTTAATTAAAAGTTTAATTAAATCATAAGTAATTAAATAATGATATAATAAATATATATCATAAGTCTTAAATTATAATAATTGCTTTTTATATCATAATTAATTTAATAATAATGAAAATCACTATTTATATCATAAGTTTTAATAATTAACCATAAGTTTTAAATCAAAAGTTCACTGGGTCGTATCTTGAGCCTCGGGTGTCGGTATTCGGCGAGCCTTATATATATCTTCGCTTAATCAAACCACCCGACACATTGGTGCACTCAAGAACACTCCAAGAACAGTAACCAACTCGTGATGATCAGCCATTAGACAACTTGGAACCTTAATCCATTGAAAATCATGTTTTAGTCATAACGGGTGATCCGTGGCTCGGATTTAGATGACCCAAACATGAAAGTTCATCCCATAATCAATCCTAACACACTAGTACACCCTAAAGACTCTAAAAGTAGTCACAAAGTCGGACCAAACCTGGTTCATTTCGTTTTCATATTTCAATCTTGACAAAACACCATTTTAATCATAACTATAGCTCCGGGAATTGAAATGACATGAATCCGGAGTCTAAAATTAATGTCTTGATGAGAGGAACTCATCTGAACACTTTAATTTCACTTTTATAACAGTTACATAATCAGAAATGAACAAAAATACTGCTGTCCCAAATTAATCAAAACGAAAACATATGTAATCGAGCATTTCTACGCATACAATCAACATTACAATAACATATAAGCATCATACTATCAATATAACATCAAAATATAGAAAATATAAGAAAAATTAAAAATCTAGGGTTAGGGTTTATTCCCTAATCAAGAATCAAACGATGTATATTAATTGATGATCCAAGCAAGCTTTTTGATTGATGATGATGATGTTGGGGTGTGGTTAGGGCGACGGCCAAACAAGGGAGAAGAGGGAAAATGAGAGCAATTTAGGTTAGTGAATATTTTGTGAAATGAATTATAAGAGCAACAAAATGAAAAGCAAGGGAGTATACTCCCCCTAGCTTCGGCCGAATGGGATGGGGTGGGCCCCACATGTGGTAAAATCCTTGTGGCCCGAACGCCCGATCGAAACCCGAAACGCGAAAACACGACTACGCGATTGAAAATTTGGAGAGATAACAAATACGCGACGAAAAATATATATAAATACTATATATAATCATATGACATTAAAATATCATATTTAAAATATTTAGGACTTAAAAATCCCAAAAGCTCGACTGTTGGTTTGAAAACCAAAAAGATTCGCCGGATAGAAATCCGTGACACGTAGAAACGTATAACTAAATACATGTGTAACATCCTCAATCGGGCCTAGATGTAAGATTACTAAAGTGCCCTTAAGTTAGTATTGTGTTATTATATGCTTTTATTTTTTATTTAATATTTACTATTAAATAATAATGTGGTTAGGACCAATTTGTGACAAAGGTCACAGAACAGGTTTGTTTATTTATTTTGGACTTCATTTGGGTTGCCAAATGATGTACGAAAGATATCAGATAACTGATAAATACCCGTGTGTTGAACAGTGTGGGATTTTAACCCACTTTAGATTGCTAGTGGTGTCCACTTTCTTACATTTTCCAGACTCTTTCCAAACCACACCCGTTCTTCATCTTCTCCACCTATCAAACCCTAATTTCTAATCCTTGTTTTAGAGCTCAAATTATTTACATCTTTGTGTTCCTTGTGATTTACTGATTCTAACAAGGTAAGATTCATAGCTTTTCATGCTTTAATCTTCAAGAAAATGGAGTTTTTGTGTTAGTTTTTATAAAGTGTGTATTTTGGGTCAAAGTGGTTAGATTTGATGTTGTTTGAGTCCAAATCTTGTGGGTTTATGTTTCTACATGTTTAGTGTCTTTGATTTGGTCAGTTTTGAGGTCATAATCGAGCTTTAGAGCAAGAATTGGATGAATTTGGGTGAAACCCGTCACTTTGTCTTCAGCTTCTGCAGATGAACACAGTCGGCCGAGTGTCTCGAGACACTCGACCGACTGACTAGACCATCGACCGAGTGTGTAAGACCCACGGCTTTGTATGTCTGTGAAAGACCATCGACCGAGTGACTAGACACTCGGCAGAGTGAGTGAAGACAGTCGGCCGACTATCTTTGGTAGTGAAATATTTTACCAAGTGTTGATTTCTAGCTGTTATGCTGCCCGTTTGTATTTTGATGTTCATAAGTGTTAAGGAAAAAAATTTAGCGAAAACTTTTTCTGACAAAAATTTCTGTATTGTGTTATTTGGGGTTAACGGACAGAAACTAACTTGTGTATATGTTTTTCTCAGTAGAAAAGGAGAAAGCGAAGGTTCAGTGATTAGATAGCTGAATACCTTCTCGTTTGCTGGTAATCGGTGAGTGGGACTAACTGGAGAATATAGTATATAGTAGCATGTTATATTATGATTGCCATGCTTGTTAAATATACTTATTGTTGTGATTAGTTAGTTCCTTGTGATGACTGCATGTTGGTTGATGCTTGTCTGTTGGAACCCAGTGCATCCCTATCTTATGGTAGCCTAATTCGATAGGAAAGATCAACCTGCGGGTTGGGTTCCTCATGTGGTAGCCTATTTGCATCCGTGTAGTATATGTTTGAATGACGCGTTCGTCACGTGTGGATGATTTATGCAGCACGGTATGTAGGAGGAATTTCCGGTAAACCCCAGCCCGATCAACTGGAGGTTAATGGTTTGGCCGAACCACCGGAGTCTCTGTAGACTGCACTACTGGGTGATGTTTGTGTGTTAGACTATGTGACATGATTAGTATAACACTTCTGTATGCTATGGCCTGTAGTTAGTCGTACTCACTTAGCTTCGTGCTAATTCCCCTCCACCTCCTCCCTGTAGGTTGTAGCTTGTAGATATTGCTTTTGGGAGAAGACGGGCATGGTGATGTTATGTTTGACATGAGTCAACTCTGATGTTGTCTTGCTTTATGAAAACAATAATCTTTTGTAAACTTATTGTAGATATGTCTTCTCCGTATAAACAAGTATTTTGTAATGACACGTGATATAGGTTGTATTAACAATAGTTAATGTGGATATCGTATTTAATTAATATTATGCTTCCGCCACTTATTTAAAAAAAATAGCGATGTCACAAATTGGTATCTGAGCTTAGTTTAGCAGCATGTGCATTGTGATCTAAATGTTATGTTCCCAAACTTAGTAGAGTCATGTCAAACATAACATGCTGGGGATGGGTTAAGTGAGTATTAAGACAGGTTATGTGTTAGTTGTTAGTACTAACAGAGTTTATACTAAGCCTTGGTGTGAGGGTTGTGGTAGTGCAGTAATGGCAGATAACGAAGCTAACGCTACTGGCCCTGCCGCCCCTGGAACTGGTACCTTTCGAGCCCCTGATGAAGATGGGCATGTGTCATCGGAAGAGGAAACCTCACAAGAAGTTATTAACCTTCAAAGTCGATTATTAGAAGCTCAGGAGAAAATCAAAGAATTAGAACAAGAACGGGCGCAATGGAACCCTAATACCACTGCGTTAAACACAACCTTTCCTCCTAACTTTTATAATCAAGCCGGTGGCAGTTCTCAATCACAGTTTCCTCAAACCACCTATCAAAATCTCGCAATGCCATTCCCGTTTAACCAGACATTTCCAAATCAAATGATATACCCTTTTCGAATTCCCGAGACGAGAAAGAAGTGTACCTATAAACAGTTTCTAGACTGCAAACCTCCTGAGTACATCGGTCACACGAACCCTACAGTGACACTCAATTGGTTAAGAGAAGTAGAGCGAGCATTGGAAGCATGTTTCTATGAGCCTGAATCTATGGTACTGTTTGCAAGTAGACTTCTCAAGGGTGAAGCAATGGAATGGTGGGATTCTATTACTGCATATTTACTCATGGAACAGATCAGCCAGATTACCTGGGAACAATTTGCTGCTAAGGTTCGTAAGCAGTATTGTTCTGAGTATGAAATGGAGAGATTGAAAACTGAGTTTTTGAGTATGAAGATGACAGAAAGTATGACGATTGGTGAAGTTTTCAGAAATTTCACATCGAAATTAAGGTTTGTTCAACAATGGGTACCGACTGAAAAGGATAAAATTCAGCATTTCATGTGGGTGATTAAGCCAGAGTACAGAACCGTTATGAGATTTGCAACAACCTTAGCACAGGCTCATGAGATGGCTAAATTTACTGAAGGTGATATAATGGTAGCGAAAAGAGAAAGTTCAAAAGGTGGATCTTTTGGGGGAAAATCAGAAAGTCAAACAGGTGGTCAGTCTGGTCAGCAATCAAGTAAGCAATCAGGATTTCGTGGTAAGAAGTCAGGTGGGTTTAAACAGAAGAGTAAGTCTGGTATAAGCGGATCGGGTTCAAGTCAGCCTGATTGGTGTAATGTTTGTAAGTTGACTCATGCCGGTCCGTGTTCTCCAATGACCCGAAGATGTTTGAAATGTGGAGTGAAAGGTCATGAAGCAACAGTTTGTTCGTTTAAGTCAAATGATTGTTGGAGTTGCCATAAGGAAGGTCATAGATCGGCAGATTGTCCATCTGCGTCAAGAGCCGGTTTTAGGGCAGGGTCAGGGGCGAGGTCAGTAACTTCTGGGGATCTTCTGCTTCTACTGTCGGGCAGAAGAGAAAGAATCCTCCAATAGCAGAGGCAAGGGCATTTTAGATGACGGTAGACGCTGCAACCGCTACCGATGATGTCATTACTGGTATGTTCTTGGTTAATTCCTTGCCAGCTCGTGTGTTATTTGATTCTGGAGAAAATCGTTCTTTTATGTCCTTAGGCTTTTGTGATAAGTTGAAGTTACCTGTTAGGATATTAGATGAGCCTTTGGGAATAGAAGTAGCTGATGGTAAAATGGTTCCATGCACATCATCTGTGTCTGGAATTACCATCGAAATCGACGGCCATTCTTTCCCTTTAACCTGTTTGCTGATGCCTATACCTAGCTTTGATGTAGTCATAGGCATGAATTGGTTAAGAGCTAATAGGGCTAATACTAAGTGTGATAAGAATATGATTTCTTTCCATTTGACCGATGGATCCCGAGTGATAGCTAGGGGAGAGCGCAGTGGATTTAACTTTCCTATGTTTTCCCTAATGATAGCTCAGAAGGCGATATCGAAAGGGTGTGATTCGTTCTTAGCCTACGTGATCGATGTTAAGAAAGAAAAGAAGCAGGTGAACGATATTCCCGTTGTGTCAGAATTTCCCGAAGTGTTTCCGGATGATTTACCAGGGTTACCTCCAATACGTGAAGTAGAGTATAAAATTGATTTGGTTCCAGGTGCTACACCAGTTGCAAAAGCTCCTTACAGATTAGCTCCATCAGAAATCCGAGAAATGATGTCTCAGATTCAGGAATTATTAGATAAGGGGTTTATTCGACCAAGTTCTTCACCATGGGGTGCTCCTGTGTTGTTTGTGAAAAAAGAAAGAAGGGTCACTTCGTATGTGTATAGATTACCGTGATTTGAATAAGAGAACAATAAAGAATAAGTATCCCTTACCGAGAATAGATGATTTATTCGATCAGTTACAGGGTGCTTCTTACTTTTCAAAGATTGATTTACGTTCAGGGTATCATCAGGTACGTGTTGCAGAGAAC
The DNA here is from genome assembly GCF_046630445.1 of Rutidosis leptorrhynchoides. Lineage (NCBI taxonomy): Eukaryota > Viridiplantae > Streptophyta > Magnoliopsida > Asterales > Asteraceae > Rutidosis > Rutidosis leptorrhynchoides. The sequence continues at coordinate 423,915,700 of NC_092336.1, forward strand.
GATATACCGAAAACAACGTTCAGAACTAGATATGGTCATTATGAATTTTTAGTTATGCCATTCGGGTTAACAAACGTGCCAACAGTGTTTATGGATTTAATGAACAGAGTGTGTCGTCAGTATCTTGAAAAGTTTGTGATTATCTTTATAGATGATATCTTGATATATTCGAAAACCGAAAAAGATCATGCTAAGCATCTGAGGTTGGTGTTAGAGCTTCTAAAATAGAAACAGTTGTACGCTAAGTTCTCCAAATGTGAATTTTGGATGCGGGAGGTAGAGTTTCTGGGTCATGTGATTTGTGAACAGGGTATTAAAGTAGATCAGTCTAAGATAGAAGCTGTAATGAATTGGAACTCACCGAAAATGCCGACATAAATTAAGAGTTTTCTGGGTTTAGCAGCTTATTACCGCAGATTTATCAAAGACTTTTCCAAAATAGCAGGCTCATTAAATAAGTTAACGAGAAAAGATGTAGCCTTTCGATGGACTGATGAACAAGAAAAGGCTTTTCAGACTCTCAAACAGTTGTTATGTCAAGCGCCGGTTTTATCTTTACCAGAGGGAATAGAAGATTTTGTGGTTTACTATGATGCGTCACGAGCAGGTCTTGGTTGTGTTTTGATGCAGAGAAATAAAGTCATAGTGTATGCTTCACGACAGTTGAAGAATCATGAACGAAATTACCCAACTCATGACTTAGAGTTAACTGCAGTTGTGTTTGCTTTGAAGCTTTGGAGACACTATTTGTATGGTACTCATTGTGAAATCTATACAGATCATAAGAGCCTTCAGTATATATTTTCGCAGAAAGAATTAAATATGCGTCAACGTCGATGTTTAGAATTGATTAAAGACTATGATTGTGAGATTAAGTACCATCCGGGTAAAGCAAATGTGGTAGCAGATGCTCTGAGTCGCAAGAAAACAGTCGAAAATGTTAGATTTATGAGAATTGAGATAGTTTCTGACTTGATTGATCGATTGAAAATTGTTCAGTTAGTAGCTTTGAATGATGAGAACCTAAAGACTGAACAAATGACCAAAAGAAAATTTGACCTATGCAATGATTCTAGAGGATTAAAGACCTATAATGACCGTATTTGGGTGCCTATGCTTGGAGATTTGAGGGATTTAATCCTTACATAAGTGCATAAATCTAGATTGTCAGTGCATCCGGGTAGTACAAAGATGTATAGAGACTTGAAAACACTGTATTGGTGGCTCACAATGAAAACTGATGTTGCAAGTTTCGTCGAAAAGTGTCATATATGTGCGCAAGTTAAGGCAGAACATCAAAAACCATATGGATCTCTATGACAGTTAGAAATTCCTCAGTGGAAATGGGATCATATAATGATGGATTTTGTAATCAAGTTACCCCGAACCCAGAAAGGTCACGACATGATCTGGGTGATAGTAGATCGTCTGACAAGGAGTGCTCACTTTTTAGCTACTCGTGAAACAGCTTCGTTGAGTGATTTGGAAGAGTTGTACTTGAAATAAATCGTTAGTCGACATGGTGTACCATTGTCTATAGTTTTCGACAGAGATACTAGGTTTGTATCGAACTTCTGGAATAGTTTACAACAGAATCTGGGTACACATGTGAATCTAAGTATAGCATATCATCCACAGACAGACGGTCAGAGTGAATGGACGATTCAGACGTTAGAAGACATGTTGAGAGCGTGTGTCTTAGAATACGGTGGTTCTTGGGATACACATCTTCCATTAATAGAGTTTGCTTACAACAATTCATATCATTCAAGTATCGAGATGCCGCCGTATGAAATATTGTATGGTCGAAAATGCAGAACTCCTACATGTTGGTTAGAAGCAGGTGAGAAACAATTTGCAGGTCCCGAAATTGTTCAGATAACCGCAGAAAAGGTCAAAATTGCACGTGAGAAGTTAAAAGCAGCTAGAGACCGACAAAAGATGTATGTTGATCTACGCAGATGTCCGGTGATATTTAATGTAGGTGATCGTGTTTATCTGAAAGTTTCGCCGTGGAAAGGGGTGATCAGATTTGGTAAACGGGGTAAACTAGCACTGAGATTTATTGGACCATTTCCGATCAAAGAAATTTTGAATGATCAGACTGTGGTCTTAGATCTTCCTTCAGAGTTAGCAGGAATTCACAACACGTTCAATGTGTGTTATTTAAGAAAGTGTAAAGTAGACGATGAAAGTCAGATTCTTCCATTGAAGGATTTAAAAGTTGATTTGACTAAGAAACTAGTAGAAGAGCCAATTAGAATAGTGGACAAGAAAGTCACAAAGCTAAGAAAGAAACAGATTCCTATGGTATTAGTGAAGTGGCGACACAGTTTAGGTTCTAACTTGACGTGGGAAATCGAGGAGTTAATGAGGGCGCGATATGCCCAGTTGTTTGACCTTGACTAGATTCCTAGGACGGAATCTTCTTAAGGGGGTAGATTTGTAACATCCTCAATCGGGCCTAGATGTAAGATTACTAAAGGGCCTTTAAGTTAGTATTGTGTTATTATATGCTTTTATTTTTTATTTAATATTTACTATTAAATAATAATGTGGTTAGGACCAGTTTGTGACAAGGGTCACAGAACAGGTTTCTTTATTTATTTTGGACTTCATTTGGGTTGCCAAATGATGTACGAAAGATATCAGATAACTGATAAATACCCGTGTGTTGAACAGTGTGGGATTTTAACCCACTTTAGATTGCTAGTTCTGCCACTTTCTTATATTTTCTAGACTCTTCCCAAACCACACCCGTTCTTCATCTTCTCCACCTATCAAACCCTAATTTCTAATCCTTGTTTTAGAGCTCGAATCATTTACATCTTTGTGTTCCTTGTGATTTACTGATTCTAACAAGGTAAGATTCATAGCTTTTCATGCTTTAATCTTCAAGAAAATGGAGTTTTTGTGTTAGTTTTTTTAAAGTGTGTATTTTGGGTCAAAGTGGTTAGATTTGATGTTGTTTGAGTCCAAATCTTGTGGGTTTATGTTTCTACATATTTAGTGTCTTTGATTTGGTCAGTTTTGAGGTCATAATCGAGCTTTAGAGCAAGAATTGGATGAATTTGGGTGAAACCCGTCACTTTGTCTTCAGCTTCTGCAGATGAACACAGTCGGCCGAGTGTCTCGAGACACTCGACTGACCGACTAGACCATCAACAGAGTGTGTAAGACCCACGGCCGAGTGTGTCTGTGAAAGACCATCGACCGAGTGACTAGACACTCGGCCGAGTGAGTGAAGACAGTCGGCCGACTGTCTATGACAGTCGACCGAGTGTCTTTGGCAGTGAAATATTTTACCAAGTGTTGATTTCTAGCCGTTATGCTACCCGTTTGTATTTTGATGTTCAGGATGTAAATTTTGTAAATTTTGAAAGTGCACAAGTGTTAAGCAAAAATTTTTAGCGGACACCTTTTCTGACAAAAATTTATATATTGTGTCATTTGGGGTTAACGGACAGAAACTAACTTGTGTATATGTTTTTCTCAGGAGAAAAGGAGAAAGAGAAGGTTCAGTGATTAGATAGCTGAATACCTTCTCGTTTGCTGGTAATCGGTGAGTGGGACTAACTGGAGAATATAGTATATAGTAGCATGTTATATTATGATTGCCATGCTTGTTAAATATACTTATTATTGTGATTAGTTAGTTCCTTGTGATGACTGCATGTTGGTTGATGCTTATCTGTTGGAACCCAGTGCATCCCTATCTTGTGGTAGCCTAATTCGATAGGAGAGATCAACCTACGGGTTGGGTTCCTCATGTGGTAGCCTATTTGCATCCGTGTAGTATATGTTTGAATGACGCGTTCGTCACGTGTGGATGATTTATGCAGCACGGTATATAGGAGGAACTTCCGGTAAACCCCAGCCCGATCAACTGGAGGTTAATGGTTTGGCCGAACCGCCGGAGTCTCTGTAGACTGCACTACTGGGTGATGTTTGTGTGTTAGACTATGTGACATGATCGTATTTAATTAATATTATGCTTCCGCCACGTATTTAAAAAAAATAAAGAATAGCGGTGTCACAACATGAATACAAATATTCACATAACACATAATAATTAATATTAATATATATATTATTACAAAAATAATAATATAGGTCATAGAAATGACGTGGCACAAATAACAGTTAATGGTCATTAAATAATTAACGGTAAAAGATAACGAAAAAAGTAGGGTCGTGACACAATCCTTTCTAAAATGATCAGTTTTACCGCATCCATAGCAAACATTTATTACAGCTTTACACTCCGCGGCCAAGTGTCCATTCTTCTTACACTTATCACACACCTTCATGCAATTTCCCGGGTGATGCCTATTGCATTTAGCACATAACGGAAATCTTCCCTTATAGCCAGAGTTGGTATTTGGGGCAGTAGTGTTGCCCTTGGCTGTATCCTGTTTCTTGTAAGGCTACTGGTTATGGTTCTTTCCAGAGTTGTTGTTATTATTATTCCACTTTCTCTTATTGTCAACAGTCTTAGTCTCAGTTGATGTAGGAGACTTTCCTTGCTCTTCAATTTGATCCATCAACTCATGCGCCATCTCAACAGCCTCTTGAACAGTCCTTGGCTTTGAAGTAGTCACACCACCCTGGATATTCTCAGTTAACCCTTTCACATACAAAGTGATCTTTCGGCGCTCAGGAGTAACCATGTTCAGACACATAAGATCAAGCTCAAAGAATCTCTTATTATAGCTGTCTAAATCAGTACCAACCAGTTTCAAGTTCTGGAGTTCTCGCTCCATCTTAACAATCTCATTATAAGGACAATACTCTTCCATCCTCCTCTATTTCAAGTCTTCCCAAGTAGTTTCAAAATCCTGATCCATACCTACAGACTTCACATACGTATTCCACCATGTTAAAGTGCCATCTAACAGCTTACAGGATGCAAACTTCATCCTATCAGCATCTCTATAGCCGTTGATACGAAAAACAGACTCAAGCTTCCCGAACCAACGGGTCAGGCTGATCGGGCCTTCAGTACCAGTAAACGAATGTGGTTCGCATCTCAAGAAGGTATTATACGTGCATCCTCCTTGGTTAGTGTTGGTGTTGATAGTGTTGGTTTGCTGGTTGCCGGTGTCGTTGGTAGTGTTGGTGGTATCCTGGTTGTTGTTGTTCTAAGTGTTGGTGGTGTTCTGATTATTCTGGTTCTGCTGGTTACCAGTGTTGTTAGTGTTGTTGTTATTGGTTCCATTCCGGAGTTTAACCACAACTTCAGTTAGGCCTTCGGTGATCCACCGACGGACATCAGCTTGGGTAATCTTCTTCGGCGGCATTATCTTTCTGGTCAAGATAACACACCCGATTAGCGTCAATGAAATCGGTACGTAAGATTATACTAGCAACGGGTAGTGATGCATAGTATATAATATTAAATCGTAAAGATTCTAGTAGTGATAGTAATAAGTAGCAGCAGTGGTACATACTGCTTAGTAGTGACAGTAGTGAGTATCAACACTAAGTAGAAATAAGAAGTGATAACATTAGTGATACTTAAGCATTCCACATCAGTTATTAATAACTTATCATACATCATAGAATAATAGTAAACCAATCACTTTAAGTAGCAAAACTATTCATTTATTATTCATGCATTAAAAAATAAATAGAATATCCCAAATGTCATACGTAAAAACCATGAAAAATAGAAAAACCACATCAAAAAATGTATGTGCGAACACCAAGTAATAAAAAATAATATGAAATAGTATCTAGAAAAGTGGAACAAGTTCAACAGAGCATTTCTATTTTGGTTTCTGAAGCTCCTTCAACAGGTACTCAGCGATCTTTTCCAAATTCTCAACTCTCAGCTTAAGGTCATCGGTATCATTATTATTGGTAGCAGCATTGGAGGTGTTAGGTTGGGAAGTAGAAGCATCATAGGGGTGGAAACGATGACACATCTTAAGTGATCGGTTGTCATATGAAAAGCTTTGCCAAAATGGGTTCCTGTTTTGGGCGGGTCCCTTAGGTATCTTACGGTGGCCTTTAGGTCAGTAAGGGTTATCATAATCTGGGTCTGAAAGGTGATTTGGTGTCAGTAGGTGAATCGGGTATCTCGGGTTCGGATTCAGATTCGGGTTCCGGGTCGTCCCCGGGATCCTCCTCCGGTTCCTCCTCCGGATCCTCCTCTGGTTCCTCCTCTGGATCCTCTTCAGGTTCCTCCTCTAGATCCTCTACAGGTTCCTCTTTCGGTTCTGATTCCATCTCAAGTTCAGACATAACATCATCCTCGATCTTAGGTGCAGGGTTCCCCTGTGCCTGCACCGTCTCTTCGGATTTCGTGTCGGAGTCGGTAAGAATTATGGGATTGGAAGAAGTCATCTAGCACTCAAGAAAAACACAAATTAGTACAATAGCAATTTATATCATTTAAGTTAAATATGAAATCAAGTAAAGCAGCAAGTAGTGTAACTATAGTCTATATAGCTCAAACTAGTCTACGGTTATAGTTTAGACTCATAAGGTGCCCTAAGGTCCGACACTCTAATGCAACCTAATCCTAGGTAATTGTTACGCTATGATATCATATGTAATACCCCGTCAGAATCGACTAATGGCGTATTAACTCTGGTCCCACAGTTAATGGACACGCCCTCTATATGAGACGTTTCCGAAAAGCATTCGCATTAAATTTAAAAAAAGCAAAGTCATTAAATGTAAATTAATTCTGAAAATAGTTTGACATCCATGACCAACATAAATAATCTCAAAACATTTTTCTAAGTAAATGGTTTTCAATGCGAATGTAAGTTCTTGAAATAAGAAATGATAAATCATGCTGGACTTCACTCCAGTGTATGCATCAAGCTAGCATATAAACATCAGATAGCGGAAGCAATACCTCTAAGGACCTGAGATAAAAACATGCAAAAGGTCAATAAAAATTGTTGAGTGGATCTACAAGTTTAGTAAAACATTTATCGTAAGTTAGGCCACGAGATTTTTTTGGAAACGTCGTAAAAATTATACATTATCATGAGCACTTGATTATAAGACTTCAACCTGCGGATAGCTCTTTTGCTACGCGTCTTCCTTTTACCCTTTCTAAGCATACACCGATCAAACGGTCCAACAAAGCGAGGATTCAACTTTCCCCTTTTACCAAAACGTACCACACCTTTCCAAGGTTATACTTTCAACATAACACGATCACCGACCTGAAATTCAATATCGTTCCTTCTTTTATCAGCATAACTCTTTTGCCGACTTCTGGCGGTTCTCAATATTTCCTTAATCTGTACGATCTTCTCGGTAGTCTCATGAATAATTTCTGGACCTGTGAGTTGAGCATCCCTAACCTCATTTCAACAGACAGGAGACCTACACTTCCTACCATACAGCGCTTCAAACGGTGCGGCTTTAATACTTGCATGATAACTGTTGTTATAAGAAAATTCAGCTAGCGGCAAATATTTATCCCACCCATTACCAAAATCGATAACACACGCTCGTAACATATCTTCTAACGTTTAGATGGTCCTCTCACTCTGATCATCCGTCTGAGGATGATAAGCGGTGCTCATATCTAGCTTAGTTTCCAAAGTTTCCTGTAAGGATCGCCAAAACCTCGATATAAATCGACTGTCTCGGTCTGAAATAATGGATACAGGAACACCATGTCTAGAAACAATCTCCTTCAAATACAAACGAGTAAGCTATATGTTTCCTTAATCGGCAAAAAGTGAGCTGACTTAGTGAGTCGATCTACAATCACCCAAATGGTATCATAGCCACCCGCAACTCTCGGTAACTTCGTAATAAAATCCATCGTAATACCTTCCCACTTCCACTCGGGAATCTCAGGTTGCACCAAAAGTCCAGACGGTTTCTGATGTTCAGCTTTAACCTTAGCACAGGTCAAACACTTAGCCACATACGTAGCCACATCAGCTTTCAAATTAGGCCACCAATACAGCTCCTTAAGATCATGATACATCTTTCCTGAACCAGGATGAATAGAGTACCTAGACTTATGAGCCTCATCTAAACCAAGTTATCGGAGATCACCAAACTTCGGAACCCAAAGATGAAATGTCCCGTTCATATTGATTATAAACGTTCCATATTAATTGATTTCGTCGCGAGGTTTTGACCTCTATATGAGACGTTTTTCAAAGACTGCATTCATTTTTAAAACAACCATAACCTTTATTTTATCTATAAAGGTTTAAAAAGCATTACGTATATTATCAAATAATGATAATCTAAAATATACCGTTTACACACGACCATTACATAATGGTTTACAATAAGAATATATTACATCAAAAATAAGTTTCTTGAATGCAGTTTTTACATAATATCATACAAGCATGGACTCTAAATCTTGTCCTTATTTTAGTATGCAACAGCGGAAACTCTTAATAATCACCTGAGAATAAACAAACTTAAAACGTCAACAAAAATGTTGGTGAGTTATAGATTGAAAGGACCCGTCCTAATCCACCTGGACGAAGTCATCAACATTTGGTCCCATTGCGATGATCGGCTCCAAGTAATGTCCTTATATTGAGCAAATGCACAGCGGAAGACTTAATTCGTGCCTGAAAATAAACATGCTTTAAAGTGTCAACCAAAAGGTTGGTGAGTTCATAGGTTTATCATAACAATCATTTCAATATGTTAATAGACCACAAGATTTCATAATCATAAACATAATACACTCGCAAGTGTATGTAAAGCATTCTAAGTGGTTGAGCACTTGGTAACCATACTTAACATTTAATCAACGTCGCATATTCCCTTTATTATGAAATCTCACTACACCGTACCAAGTGTAGTCACCAAAACGAAGTACTGTGCAACCGTTGAATACTGGTCGTCCAGTCCGGTTGGGGATGTCAGGCCCGATAGATCTATCAACAGGATTCGCGTTTACAATACCCATGTAAATAGTAGTTACCAAGCTACAGGGAAATATGCCAGTGGTACAACTCAACGTAGAATATATTTTTAAGTACTTGTGTCTATTTTGTAAACATTTATAAAAGCAGCGCATATATTCTCAGCCCAAAAATATATATTGCAAAAGCAATTAAAAAGGGAGAAAATGAAACTCACTTTTGCCTTGAAGGTATTTAATTCGACTTGGTCTCCGATAGATATCACGAACCTAACCATATATATAATATATCAACATATTTTCTTTTTAAGTAATCGTTACATATATATATACTTTTAATACTTTTAATATTTTCTTAGTCCGTAGTTAGCAGTTCGATGTTAGTGGTCCACAATTAGTTGCTTAAATAAAATAAATAAAGACCCCATCATATTCGTATTGATCAGAATTAATCTCGACCCATGGTACCATGTTGTCAAATGACGTGTTGCGTACATAAAGTACCGTGTTGTCAAATGACGTGTTGCGTACAATCATGAGGTCTTATGATTAATCTTCTCGTGTTGTTTACGGGTGGTCCTGAAATATATAAAATCAAATCATAAGTAATTATATATAAAATATCATATTAATTAGAAAAGATATGATTAATTTACTTTTTCTCCAAATATTTTCGTAGCTAAACTAGCTTCGGATACCCAATCTTGTTTTAGTCGTAGTTTCTTCATTACAACTCCGTTTTTGTTGGTTCAACTTGCCACTTCCTTGGATCGAGTCAAATTTTAAGAATATGAACTGAAAATACCTTAGTTTGTATTCAAAATCATAGATTATAGGTCAAACTTTGGTGAAACTTATGAAAGTGATCATTTCCGTTGTAAAAACAACATCTAGATGATCATTTTTACAAAAATACTTACACTTTGAGTTACACCATGAGATTTTTATATATTAACATATTCATAAGAAATATCATTTTTCCAGAATATAAACTTCCAATTCAAAGTTCAAGATGGTTTTTAATTATCCAACCCAAAACAGCCCCCGGTTGCACTCCGACGACGTAGATTCAGTTTTTAAGGTGTTCTTTGTAAAACCAAGTTATATCTTGTTAAGTTAGCATATCATTATCATATATTACAGGTCTTGAAGTGTTTTAAAAGTTAAGTTAGAAGGATCTATTTAGTTTGCAAACAAGTTTGAAATCATCCAAACTATGTTCTTGTTGTTAAAATTTTACAACATAAAATAAGATAGCTATATAATTATGAATCGAACAAGATTATGAACAAGGTTACTACCTCAAGTTACTTGGACAAAGTTACTGTAAGAGATAAGAAAAAATCTTGGAATCAAAGAGTGGTGGAGTTAGATCAAAAGGTTAGAAGTATACTTCTTCAAATGGGTGGTTATTTTGATATGTTCTTGAAAGAGTTTTCTTATGGTGTTTAAGGCTTGTAATTGAAGCTAAATGATGGGGAAAATGCTTGGAGATGATCAAGTATGAAGTTAGGAGTATTTTGAGAGAGAAATGAGGGTGTAGGTATGAGAAAATGGAGTGAAGAAATGGTGTTCATTTATAAAAACGTTTTTAGTTTATAAAGAAAGAAAATGATTCCTAATTTTGTTTTCTTACTAATAATTCATACTACTTGACAAATCCTAGTTACCTCATATCTAGGGCAGTAATAATGTTGATTAGGATGTTGATTTGATGTGTATATACCAATAGTAAATACGTATAGAAGCTGGGTATGATACGGGTACATATACCCTAGATATAAGTATAGAAATCTTGAGGAAACGGAATGAGAATTCAAATATAGCTATCTTTTGTGAATATACTTATATTGTTTTATGTATTTAAGTCCTTAAAAAGTGATTAAATACATTATATATACGATACATGTATAAGCATTATAGATTATAAGTATATATATCAAAGAATGTTACGTATAGTTATCGTTTTGAAAACTTAAGTTAGTAATTTCAAAATATACTTATAACTCATTGTCATTAGTACACAGTGAGATGTTAAACCATCCTTAGATCATGTTAAATATATATAAATACATATATATACACAAACGTATAATTATCGTATGTTATATAGTTCGTGATATCATCGGTCATATTGGACGGTCAAACGTTGTGTAAAACTCTTTTCAAAAACACAAGTCTCAACAATTTGGATTGCTTATCATGTTGGTATGGTTTAATTTATGTAAATATTAATCTCATAAGTATAATTTGGTCGGAAAATTCCGGGTCATTACAGTACCTACCCGTTAAAGAAATTTCGTCCCCGAAATTTGATAGAGGTTGTTATGGATAACAATAAGAAGGTTTTCATGACAAATATAAGGTGATAATGGAGTTTTATCATCATTGAGTAATGTAGATAAAACGATTCGATTATGCGAAGAATATAAATGAGACTATCGTAAAAGAGTGAGATGAGTAAAATATATTCGTCTTAACCGATGACGTAGTTATGATTGATTTCCGGGATTTAAAGAGAATCTTACGTAATAAGATTTGGTTCTTTGGTGATTAAGGAAATCATGATCTTCTTTGATTATATGCAATAATCTATTTCGATTGCTCTGTCAGATATTTCACTATAAATTCACCCCTTCATTTCCATATTTTCCACGACTCACACCTTCTATTCTTTCTCCCTTGATTCTTACTTTAAAGCATTCATCAATATGCTTCATCCAGTCCTGATTCTTGATATACTCCTAACTTTTATATCTGTCATTCTTCTTTTTCATCTACCACCAGAAGAATCTATTTACTTCTACTATACTCTTATGTTTATAGTGTTTCTAATTCTCCCGTGTCTCTATATTGCTATATGCATCGATATACACGGTTTGTAATTTCGGGGTTATTATCGAAGTTTATATTCTTCATTATTTTTCGGAGCTTCATGCTTTCGTTTTCTCTTCCCGACTTCGAGTCAAGCGAGTAATGGTCCAGAATTCGTAGATATGAAATTCAGAATGAACATAGCTAATGCTCTAAGAAGAAAATGGTAATAGAACGATTTTGATTTGTTAAATTACCAGAATACCCTGGAGAAGACCGAGTCATCCAGAAAAATATTCTCTTGATATGTTTAGAGATTAGATAAAATGTAAGAGTCGTGTAAATGGCACATAATGACGGTACTGTGAATCATCATGCTTCATTAGAAACTCAGCATGACATACTGTAATATAATGATGTTGATCAAGTGTCATTATATTATACTAATCCATGCTTCAGTTCCCAACACTACTTCAAAACATTCATACTTTAAACTCGAAGGTTTCAGAATTTAGAAACTAACACAGTTTCTTTTATGTTGCAGATATTACGGAGAGATAAATGATCTCAGATAAGAATAGTTGTGAAAATATCGCCAGAAATCTGGAGGATATTTATAATAGCACATACGAGAATATCTTAGAATTTCTAATATCAATGGATGATGAAGAAGATTTGTCTGTGAAGGTTTAGAATGAGAAAAAAGATGTTTGCTAACGATTTCAGCAGGCACAGAATCATTTGGATTCTTTGAAGGCAAACTTATTCTTTGTGATTTGTCCACGACTTTCTTCATAGTTTCGCATAATCCGCTTTTCGGTACTAAATTTTCTATCGAGCGTTCCTAACACTCCTTTCTTTATCATCAAACTTTTGGCCATTAAGATCATCTACAACATGCTGCTTCGTCAGCATTTTCAAAGTTAACTGATCTGGGTCATCGGTTATCAAACCGAGGTAGTTTCAGGAGATTTGTGTTTTTAGAATGATTAATAGCTGATGGTAATATTGTGGAATATAAAAGGTTCCCCAGTAACAATAAAGAGTACGCATATATATCGCGGTTATAATAAAGTTGTTTCGGATGAAAAGTCGGAGTTGACTTGCTGGAGCTGTGACAAAATTAGCTACTTTGGAAAGGGATTGCAAAACGATCTTCGATAATAACAATGTCAAAGGAACTAGAACAGATACGTGTCAAACGTTTACTCAGTTTCCGAGGGTTTTTCAGGTGCATAACTATATGCATCAATCTTTTCTTTCGTAGATGAAGTGCGGTTGGTTTATCCTCTCGATTGAGGTGTTTTTAAGAATCATGTTAGATTTGAACGCTGATTGTAATCGTCGAGATACAATGAGGTTTAAGATGAAATCAAGTGGCAATCTTGAAGAAATGTTTAGTTTCATATGTTATAATTAATATTTTAATTCATTTTAATTGTCCAATGTTATTAGTCCACAGTTTATAGTCCACAGTAACAGTCCAATAATTCATATATAGTTTAATATATAATATACGAATTAATTAATACGTGTCGTGACCCGTATACGTCTCAGACTCGATCACAACTCAAACTATATATATTATTGTAGAATCAACCTCAACCCTGTATAGAGAACTCGATCATTACTGCATATAGAGTGTCTATGGTGATTCCAAATAATATATATAGATGCGTCGATATGATATGTCAAAACATTGTATACGTGTCCCGATATTTAAAGTGCGTAAATTAATTACAGAAATTAAATGACGATAAATAAAAGTGCGATAATTAAATTGCGATAAATAAACTGCGATAAATAAAATGTAACCAGTTAGCTAGGAACAGTTAGCTGGAACAGTTAGCGTGGATTCTTAACAAAATTTTTCATAGTTAATTTGCTTGTTTCTAACAGATTTTATTTTGTCATATGTTTTCTTCATATGCCACTTGTTGGATTCTGGGAAGTCAAAATCCAAATATGAAATTGAATGAAAATGGTTATTCTGCGGTGAACGGATACGTATATCGGTGGTTGTAAGTAGGTTACTAAATGACTGTTGAATCAGCTTCGACGAATGTACAATGTAACTTATTAAGATGAAATCTAATTATTCCTCGGGTATTACCTACCCGTTAAAAAAAAAATTTCACCATTAATATTTTGTACAAAAGAACTTTTAATTACAATCTTAATGAAAACTTATATACATGTATATTTTCTTCAGATGAAATCATGAATTTAATGAGTTAATATGATATTAATCTCATTTGCTTTTTGGTTTGAGCTAGAATAAGAAATCTCTAAAACTTTTTGAAACCACATATTCTTCGCAGAATATCAATGAAGTTATGGATCAATACTTCATCATTCATTATTGTTGGTACTCCTTGGTATCTATGGTGCGTATGATGTTGATGTTTGTGGGACAGATTATGATGTCGAGACATGTGATGCGGATGTTGTTTGTTAGTGGTGATGATGGTATTGTTGATGTTATTGATGGTGGTGCTGATTATGCTGCTGGTGCTGCTGCTGGTGTTTGCAACCTTCGCACCATGTTCTCCAAAGCCGTCACACGAGCGCGAAGTTCGTTAACTTCTGCTAGTACACCGGGATGATTGGCGGTTGTAGCGAGCGAATGAACTATAATCGTGACGAGATACTCTAGAAATGAGAGAGAAAATGGTGTTTCGAATAGGTTCGCCGGTAAGTGCTTCAGGTTCATCGCCAAGAGGGTAATTTGGTGGATGGAATGGATCACTTTCTTCTTATCTCCAGTGATTTTGTATATTACGAACCCATCCCCAATTCATCCAGAATAGATGATGGGAATTTGTTTGATCCATTCTGGTGACGCTGCTTTCGGAGCCCGAATGGAAATCCATATCGGCATAACTTTCGGAATCTAAAGAATTCGAACTAGATGCGGAATTCATCTTGTATAATGGGGAAAATGAATTTTTGGTATGGAATAGATTATAGGAGTTAGATCTGGTACTCTTCAATACATAATTTACATATGTATATATAATACCAAAATCCCAAAAATTACGGAAAATCTTTGAAAAGATATCAGTCAAAGTTCGCAATAATAGATATGCTAAGATAAGAATTCATCTATACACTATCAATGCAGTAAATGCAGTAAAACGTGTCTAGACTTATGAATGATAAGCAGGTAATTTCCTAAGGATGATAAGCAGATGATTTTCGACTAGAAATGATAAGCAAAACTTTTGACATGTAGACACGGTCGAAGTCCAGACTCATTAATGCATCCTAACAACTACTAGTTAGACACACTAATGCAAGACCTGGTTCGCTACGACCACCGCTCTAATACCAACTGAAAGGACCCGTCCTAATCCACCTGGACGAAGTCATCAACATTTGGTCCCATTGCGATGATCGGCTCCAAGTAATGTCCTTATATTGAGCAAATGCACAGCGGAAGACTTAATTCGTGCCTGAAAATAAACATGCTTTAAAGTGTCAACCAAAAGGTTGGTGAGTTCATAGGTTTATCATAACAATCATTTCAATATGTTAATAGACCACAAGATTTCATAATCATAAACATAATACACTCGCAAGTGTATGTAAAGCATTCTAAGTGGTTGAGCACTTGGTAACCATACTTAACATTTAATCAACGTCGCATATTCCCTTTATTATGAAATCTCACTACACCGTACCAAGTGTAGTCACCAAAACGAAGTACTGTGCAACCGTTGAATACTGGTCGTCCAGTCCGGTTGGGGATGTCAGGCCCGATAGATCTATCAACAGGATTCGCGTTTACAATACCCATGTAAATAGTAGTTACCAAGCTACAGGGAAATATGCCAGTGGTACAACTCAACGTAGAATATATTTTTAAGTACTTGTGTCTATTTTGTAAACATTTATAAAAGCAGCGCATATATTCTCAGCCCAAAAATATATATTGCAAAAGCAATTAAAAAGGGAGCAAATGAAACTCACTTTTGCCTTGAAGGTATTTAATTCGACTTGGTCTCCGATAGATATCACGAACCTAACCATATATATAATATATCAACATATTTTCTTTTTAAGTAATCGTTACATATATATATACTTTTAATACTTTTAATATTTTCTTAGTCTGTAGTTAGCAGTTCGATGTTAGTGGTCCACAATTAGTTGCTTAAATAAAATAAATAAAGACCCCATCATATTCGTATTGATCAGAATTAATCTCGACCCATGGTACCATGTTGTCAAATGACGTGTTGCGTACATAAAGTACCGTGTTGTCAAATGACGTGTTGCGTACAATCATGAGGTCTTATGATTAATCTTCTCGTGTTGTTTACGGGTGGTCCTGAAATATATAAAATCAAATCATAAGTAATTATATATAAAATATCATATTAATTAGAAAAGATATGATTAATTTACTTTTTCTCCAAATATTTTCGTAGCTAAACTAGCTTCGGATACCCAATCTTGTTTTAGTCGTAGTTTCTTCATTACAACTCCGTTTTTGTTGGTTCAACTTGCCACTTCCTTGGATCGAGTCAAATTTTAAGAATATGAACTGAAAATACCTTAGTTTGTATTCAAAATCATAGATTATAGGTCAAACTTTGGTGAAACTTATGAAAGTGATCATTTCCGTTGTAAAAACAACATCTAGATGATCATTTTTACAAAAATACTTACACTTTGAGTTACACCATGAGATTTTTATATATTAACATATTCATAAGAAATATCATTTTTCCAGAATATAAACTTCCAATTCAAAGTTCAAGATGGTTTTTAATTATCCAACCCAAAACAGCCCCCGGTTGCACTCCGACGACGTAGATTCAGTTTTTAAGGTGTTCTTTGTAAAACCAAGTTATATCTTGTTAAGTTAGCATATCATTATGATATATTACAGGTCTTGAAGTGTTTTAAAAGTTAAGTTAGAAGGATCTATTTAGTTTGCAAACAAGTTTGAAATCATCCAAACTATGTTCTTGTTGTTAAAATTTTACAACATAAAATAAGATAGCTATATAATTATGAATCGAACAAGATTATGAACAAGGTTACTACCTCAAGTTACTTGGACAAAGTTACTGTAAGAGATAAGAAAAAATCTTGGAATCAAAGAGTGGTGGAGTTAGATCAAAAGGTTGGAAGTATACTTCTTCAAATGGGTGGTTATTTTGATATGTTCTTGAAAGAGTTTTCTTATGGTGTTTAAGGCTTGTAATTGAAGCTAAATGATGGGGAAAATGCTTGGAGATGATCAAGTATGAAGTTAGGAGTATTTTGAGAGAGAAATGAGGGTGTAGGTATGAGAAAATGGTGTGAAGAAATGGTGTTCATTTATAAAAACGTTTTTAGTTTATAAAGAAAGAAAATGATTCCTAATTTTGTTTTCTTACTAATAATTCATACTACTTGACAAATCCTAGTTACCTCATATCTAGGGCAGTAATAATGTTGATTAGGATGTTGATTTGATGTGTATATACCAATAGTAAATACGTATAGAAGCTGGGTATGATACGGGTACATATACCCTAGATATAAGTATAGAAATCTTGAGGAAACGGAATGAGAATTCAAATATAGCTATCTTTTGTGAATATACTTATATTGTTTTATGTATTTAAGTCCTTAAAAAGTGATTAAATACATTATATATACGATACATGTATAAGCATTATAAATTATAAGTATATATATCAAAGAATGTTACGTATAGTTATCGTTTTGAAAACTTAAGTTAGTAATTTCAAAATATACTTATAACTCATTGTCATTAGTACACAGTGAGATGTTAAACCATCCTTAGATCATGTTAAATATATATAAATACATATATATACACAAACGTATAATTATCGTATGTTATATAGTTCGTGATATCATCGGTCATATTGGACGGTCAAACGTTGTGTAAAACTCTTTTCAAAAACACAAGTCTCAACAATTTGGATTGCTTATCATGTTGGTATGGTTTAATTTATGTAAATATTAATCTCATAAGTATAATTTGGTCGGAAAATTCCGGGTCATTACATAGGTTTAACCTATATATTATCAAATCATAATAATAGACCACAAGATTTCATATTTCAATATACATCCCATACATAGAGATAAAAATCATTCATATGGTGAACACCTGGTAACCGACATTAGAAAGATGCATATAAGAATATTCCCTATCATTCCGGGAAATCCTTCGGATATGATAAAAATGAATTCGAAGTACTAAAGCATCCAGTACTTTGGATGGGGTTCGTTAGGCCCAATAGATCTATCTTTAGGATTCGCGTCAATTAGTAGATCGGTTTACTAATTCTTAGGCTACCAAGCAAAAGGGGCATATTCGGCTTCGATCACTCACCCATATAATGTAGTTTCATTTACTTGTGTCTATTTCGTAAAACATTTATAAAACTGCATGTATTCTCATCCCAAAATATTAGATTTTAGAAGTGGGACTATAACTCACTTTCACAGATTTTTACTTCGTCGGGAAGTAAGACTTGGCCACTGGTCGATTCACGAACCTGTACCAAATATGTACATATATATCAAAGTATGTTCAAAATATATTTACAACATTTTTAATACGTTTTACTGTTTTAAGTTTATTAAGTCAGCTGTCCTCGTTAGTAACCTACAACTAGTTGTCCACAGTTAGATGTACATAAATAAATCGATATATATTATCTTGAATCAATCCACGACCCAATGTATACACGTCTCAGGCTAGATCACAACTCAA
The DNA here is from genome assembly GCF_046630445.1 of Rutidosis leptorrhynchoides. Classification (NCBI taxonomy): domain Eukaryota; kingdom Viridiplantae; phylum Streptophyta; class Magnoliopsida; order Asterales; family Asteraceae; genus Rutidosis; species Rutidosis leptorrhynchoides. The sequence goes on from NC_092336.1 coordinate 423,934,128, forward strand.
AGTATATATATTTTTGGAATCAACCTCAACCCTGTATAGCTAACTCCAACATTACTGCATATAGAGTGTCTATGGTTGTTCCAAATAATATATATACATGGGTCGATATGATATGTCAAAACATTTGCATACGTGTCTATGGTATCTCAAGATTACATAATATATTAGAATACATGTATAATACAATATAAGTTAGCTAGGATATGATTTGTATAGAATTGTTACAATATTTCCCGTAGCTACAACAATCAAAAAATATCCAATCTTGTTTTACCCATAACTTCTTCGTTTTAAATCCATTTTGAGTGAATCAAATTGCTATGGTTTTATATTGAACTCTATTTTATGAATCTAAATAGAAAAAGTATAGGTTTATAGTTGGAAATATAAGTTACAAGTCGTATTTGTAAAGGTAGTCATTTCAGTCGAAAAAACGACGTCTAGATGACCATTTTAGAAAACATACTTCCACTTTGAGTTTAACCATGATTTTTGGATATAGTTTCATGTTCATAAGAAAAATAATTTTTCCAGAAGAACAACTTTTAAATCAAAGTTTAACATAATTTTTAATTAACTAACCCAAAACAGCCCGGGTGTTACTACGACGGCGTATATCCGGTTTTACGGTGTTTTCCGTGTTTTCAGGTTTTAAATCATTAAGTTAGCATATCATATAGATATAGAACATGTGTTTAGTTGATTTTAAAGGTCAAGTTAGAAGGATTAACTTTTGTTTGCAAACAGGTTTAAAATTAACTAAACTATGTTCTAGTGATTTCAAGTTTAAACCTTCGAATAAGGTAGTTTTATATAAATGAATCGAATGATGTTATGAACATCATTACTACCTCAGGTTTTTTGGATAAACCTACTGGAAATGAGAAAAATAGATCAATAGATCTATCTTCAAAGGATCCTTGGATGGCTTGAAAGTTCTTGAAGCAGAATCATGACACGAAAACAAGTTCAAGTAAGATTTCCACTCGAAATAAGATTGTTATAGTTATAGAAATTGAATCAAAGTTTAAATATGAGTATTACCTTATATTAGAAAGATATATTACTATAAATAAGAAAGATTTCTTGAGGTTGGATGATCACTTTACAAGATTGGAAGTAAGCTAGCAAACTTGAAAGTATTCTTGATTTTATGAAACTAGAACTTATAGAATTTATGAAGAACACTTAGAACTTGAAGATAGAACTTGAGAGAGATCAATTAAATGAAGAAAAATGAAGAATGAAAGTGTTTTTAGGTGTTTTTGGTCGTTGGTATATGGATTAGATATAAAGGATGTGTAATTTTGTTTACATGTAAATAAGTCATGAATGATTACTCATATTTTTGTAATTTTATGAGATATTTCATGCTAGTTGCCAAATGATGGTTCCCACATGTGTTAGGTGACTCACATGGGCTACTAAGAGCTGATCATTGGAGTGTATATACCAATATTACATACATCTAAAAGCTGTGTATTGTACGAGTACGAATACGGGTGCATACGAGTAGAATTGTTGATGAAACTGAACGAGGATGTAATTGAAAGAATTTTTGTTAAGTAGAAGTATTTTTATAAGTGTCTTGAAGTCTTTCAAAAGTGTATGAATACATATTAAAACACTACATGTAAATACATTTTAACTGAGTTGTTAAGTCATCGTTAGTCGTTACATGTATATGTTGTTTTGAAACCTTTAGGTTAACGGTCTTGTTAAATGTTATTAACCCATTGTTTATTATATCTAAAGATATGTTAAATTGTTACATTATCATGATATTATGATATATAATATATCTTAGTATGATATATATACAGTTAAATGTCGTTACAACGATAATCGTTACATATATATCTCGTTTCGAAATCATTAAGTTAGTAGTCTTATTTTTACATATGAAGTTCATTGTTAATACACTTAATGATATATTTACTTATCATTTAACATAATTAACCAAGTGTATCAATATCTTAATATGATTCATGTGTACTTAGTAAGACGTTTTTATAACGATAATCGTTATATATATCGTTTTCGAGTTTCTTAATTTAATAGTCTCATTTTTATGTATATAACTCATTGTTAAAATACCTAACGAGATACTTACTTATCATAAAATCATGTTAACTATATATATAACCATATATATGTCATCATATAGTTTTTACAAGTTTTAACGTTCGTGAATCACCGGTCAACTTGGGTGGTCAAATGTCTATATGAAACCTATTTCAATTAATCAAGTCTTAACAAGTTTGATTGCTTAACATGTTGGAAACACTTAATCATGTAAATAACAATTTCATTTAATATATATATAAATATGGAAAAGTTCGGGTCACTACAGTACCTACCCGTTAAATAAATTTCGTCCTGAAATTTTAAGCAGTTGGAGGTGTTGACGTATCTTCTGGAAATAAGTGAGGGTATTTCTTCTTCGTCTGATCTTCTCGTTCCCAGGTGAACTCGGGTCCTCTACGAGCATTCCATCGAACCTTAACAATTGGTATCTTGTTTTGCTTAAGTCTTTTAACCTCACGATCTATTATTTCGACGGGTTCTTCGATGAATTGAAGTTTTTCGTTGATTTGGATATCATCTAACAGAATAGTGAGATCTTCTTTAGCAAAACATTTCTTCAAATTCGAGACGTGGAAAGTGTTATGTACAGCTGTGAGTTGTTGAGGTAACTCAAGTTGGTAAGCTACTGGTCTGACACGATCAATAATCTTGAATGGTCCAATATACCTTGGATTTAATTTCCCTCGTTTACCAAATCGAACAACACCTTTCCAAGGTGCAACTTTAAGCATGACCATCTCTCCAATTTCAAATTCTATATCTTTTCTTTTAATGTCAGCGTAGCTCTTTTGTCGACTTTGGGCTGTTTTCAACCGTTGTTGAATTTGGATGATCTTCTCGGTAGTTTCTTGTATTATCTCCGGACCCGTAATCTGTCTATCCCCCACTTCACTCCAACAAATTGGAGACCTGCACTTTCTACCATAAAGTGCTTCAAACGGTGCCATCTCAATGCTTGAATGGTAACTATTGTTGTAGAAAAATTCTGCTAACGGTAGATGTCGATCCCAACTGTTTTCAAAATTAATAACACATGCTCGTAGCATGTCTTCAAGCGTTTGTATCGTCCTTTCGCTCTGCCCATCAGTTTGTGGATGATAGGCAGTACTCATGTCTAGACGAGTTCCTAATGCTTGCTGTAATGTCTGCCAGAATCTTGAAATAAATCTGCCATCCCTATCAGAGATAATAGAGATTGGTATTCCATGTCTAGAGACGACTTCCTTCAAATACAGTCGTGCTAACTTCTCCATCTTGTCATCTTCTCTTATTGGCAGGAAGTGTGCTGATTTGGTGAGACGATTAACTATTACCCAAATAGTATTAAAACCACTTGCAGTCCTTGGCAATTTAGTGATGAAATCCATGGTAATGTTTTCCCATTTCCATTCCAGGATTTTGGGTTGTTGAAGTAGACCTGATGGTTTCTGATGCTCCGCTTTGACCTTAGAACACGTCAAACATTCCCCTACGTATTTAGCAACATCGGCTTTCATACCTGGCCACCAAAAATGTTTCTTGAGATCCTTGTACATCTTCCCCGTTCCAGGATGTATTAAGTATCTGGTTTTATGAGCTTCTCTAAGTACCATTTCTCTCATATCTCCAAATTTTGGTACCCAAATTGAAATGTCCCGTTCTTATTGATTAAAAACGTTCCATATTAATTGATTTCGTTGCGAGGTTTTGACCTCTATATGAGACGTTTTTCAAAGGCTGCATTCATTTTTAAAACAAACCATAACCTTTATTTCATAAATAAAGGTTTAAAAAGCTTTACGTAGATTATCAAATAATGATAATCTAAAATATCTTGTTTACACACGACCATTACATAATGGTTTACAATACAAATATGTTACATTGAAATCAGTTTCTTGAATGCAGTTTTTACACAATATCATACAAACATGGACTCCAAATCTTGTCCTTATTTTAGTATGCAACAGCGGAAGCTCTTAGTATTCACCTGAGAATAAACATGCTTTAAACGTCAACAAAAATGTTGGTGAGTTATAGGTTTAACCTATATATATCAAATCGTAACAATAGACCACAAGATTTCATATTTCAATACACATCCCATACATAGAGATAAAAAAATCATTCATATGGTGAACACCTGGTAACCGACATTAACAAGATGCATATATAAGAATATCCCCATCATTCCGGGACACCCTTCAGATATGATATAAATTTCGAAGTACTAAAGCATCCGGTACTTTGGATGGGGTTTGTTAGGCCCAATAGATCTATCTTTAGGATTCGCGTCAATTAGGGTGTCTGTTCCCTAATTCTTAGATTACCAGACTTAATAAAAAGGGGCATATTCGATTTCGATAATTCAACCATAGAATGTAGTTTCACGTACTTGTGTCTATTTTGTAAATCATTTATAAAACCTGCATGTATTCTCATCCCAAAAATATTAGATTTTAAAAGTGGGACTATAACTCACTTTTACAAATTTTTACTTCGTCGGGAAGTAAGACTTGACCACTGGTTGATTTACGAACCTATAACAATATATACATATATATCAAAGTATGTTCAAAATATATTTACAATACTTTTAATACATTTTGATGTTTTAAGTTTATTAAGTCAGCTGTCCTCGTTAGTATCCTACAACTAGTTGTCCACAGTTAGATGTACAGAAATAAATCGATAAATATTATCTTGAATCAATCCATGACCCAGTGTATACGTATCTCAGTATTGATCACAACTCAAACTATATATATATTTTGGAATCAACCTCAACCCTGTATAGCTAACTCCAACATTCACATATAGAGTGTCTATGGTTGTTCCGCAATATATATATAGATGGGTCGACATGATAGGTCGAAACATTGTATACGTGTCTATGGTATCTCAAGATTACATAATATACAATATAAGTTGATTAGGTTATAGTTGGAATAGATTTATTACTAACTTTCACGTAGGTAAAATGAGTAGTTTTTATCAATCTTGTTTTACTCGCCATTTCTTCGTTTCTAATCCGTTTTGAGTGATTCTAGTGGCCACAGTTTCGTATTGAACTTAAATTTATGAATCTAAACAGAAAAAGTATAAGTTTATAGTCGGAAATACAAGTTACAAGTCGTTTTTGAAAGAGGTAGTCATTTCCATCGAAAGAACGACATCTTGATGACCATTTTGAAAAACATACTTTCACTTTGAGTTTAACCATGATTTTTGGATATAGTTTCATGTTCATAAGAAAAATCATTGTTCCAGAAGTATAGCTTTTAAATCAAAGTTCTTCTTAGCTTTTAATTATCCCAACCAAAACAGCCCCCGGTTTTACTACGACGGCGTATATCCAGTTTTATGGTGTTTATCGTGTTTCTGGGTTTTAAATCATTAAGTTAGCATATCATATAGATATAGAACATGTGTTTAGTTGATTTTAAAAGTCTAGTTAGAAGGATTAACTTTATTTGCGAACAAGTTTAGAATTAACTAAACTATGTTCTAGTGATTACAAGTTTATAACGTTGAATAAGACAGCTTTTTATGTATGAATCGAATGATGTTATGAACATCATTACTACCTCAAGTTCCTTGGATAAACCTACTGGAAATGAGAAAAATGGATCTAGCTTCAAAGGATCATTGGATGGCTTGAAAGTTCTTGAAGCAGAATCATGACACGAAAACAATTTCAAGTAAGATTTCCACTCGAAATAAGATTGTTATAGTTATAGAAATTAAATTAAAGTTTGAATATGATTATTACCTTGTATTAGAAAGATAACCTACTGTAAGTAACAAAGGTTTCTTGATCTTGGATGATTACATGGAATGGATTTAGAAAACTTGGAAGTAAACTTGCAATCTTGGAAGTATTCTTGATTTTATGAAACTAGAACTTTTGGAATTTATGAAGAACACTTAGAACTTGAAGATAGAACTTGAGAGAGATCAATTAGATGAAGAAAATTGAAGAATGAAAGTGTTTGTAGGTGTTTTTGGTCGTTGGTGTATGGATTAGATATAAAGGATATGTAATTTTGTTTTCATGTAAATAAGTCATGAATGATTACTCATATTTTTGTAATTTTATGAGATATTTCATGCTAGTTTCCAAATGATGGTTCCCACATATGTTAGGTGACTCACATGGGCTGCTAAGAGCTGATCATTGGAGTGTATATACCAATAGTACATACATCTAAAAGTTGTGTATTGTACGAGTACAAATACGGGTGCATACGAGTAGAATTGTTGATGAAACTGAATGAGGATGTAATTGTAAGCATTTTTGTTAAGTAGAAGTATTTTGATAAGTGTCTTGAAGTCTTTCAAAAGTGTATGAATACATATTAAAACACTACATGTATATACATTTTAACTGAGTCGTTAAGACATCGTTAGTCGTTACATGTAAGTGTTGTTTTGAAACCTTTAGGTTAACGATCTTGTTAAATGTTGTTAACCCAATGTTTATAATATCAAAAGAGATTTTAAATTATTATATTATCAAGATATTATGATGTACGAATATCTCTTAATATGATATATATACATTAAATGTCGTTACAACGATAATCGTTACATATATGTCTCGTTTCAAAATCAATAAGTTAGTAGTCTTGTTTTTACATATGTAGTTCATTGTTAATATACTTAATGATATGTTTACTTATCATAATATCATGTTAACTATATATATAACCATATATATGTCATCATATAGTTTTACAAGTTTTAACGTTCGTGAATCACCGGTCAACTTGGGTGGTCAATTGTCTATATGAAACCTATTTCAATTAATCAAGTCTTAACAAGTTTGATTGCTTAACATGTTGGAAACACTTAATCATGTAAATAACAATTTCATTTAATATATATATAAACATGGAAAATTTCGGGTCACTACAGTACCTACCCGTTAAATAAATTTCGTCCCGAAATTTTAAGTAGTTGGAGGTGTTGACGTATCTTCTGGAAATAAGTGCGGGTATTTCTTCTTCATCTGATCTTCTCGTTCCCAGGTGAACTCGGGTCCTCTACAAGCATTCCATCTATCCTTAACAATTGGTATCTTGATTTGCTTAAGTCTTTTAACCTCACGATCCATTATTTCGACGGGTTCTTCGATATATTGAAGTTTTTCGTTGATTTGGATTTCATCTAACGGAATAGTGAGATCTTCTTTAGCAAAACATTTCTTCAAATTCGAGACGTGGAAAATGTTATGTACAGCCGCGAGTTGTTGAGGTAACTCAAGTCGGTAAGCTACTGGTCCGACACGATCAATAATCTTGAATGGTCCAATATACCTTGGATTTAATTTCCCTCGTTTACCAAATCGAACAACGCCTTTCCAAGGTGCAACTTTAAGCATGACCATCTCTCCAATTTCAAATTCTATATATTTTCTTTTAATGTCAGCGTAGCTCTTTTGTCGACTTTGGGCGGTTTTCAACCGTTGTTGAATTTGGATGATCTTCTCTGTAGTTTCTTGTATTATCTCCGAACCCGTAATCTGTCTATCCCCCACTTCACTCCAACAAATCAGAGACCTGCACTTTCTACCATAAAGTGCTTCAAACGGCGCCATCTCAATGCTTGAATGGTAGTTGTTGTTGTAGGAAAATTCTGTTAACGGTAGATGTCGATCCCAACTGTTTCCGAAATCAATAACACATGCTCGTAGCATGTCTTCAAGCGTTTGTATCGTCCTTTCGCTCTGCCCATCAATTTGTGGATGATAGGCAGTACTCATGTCTAGACGAGTTCCTAATGCTTGCTGTAATGTCTGCCAGAATCTTGAAATAAATCTGCCATCCCTATCAGAGATAATAGAGATTGGTATTCCATGTCTAGAGATGACTTCCTTCAAATACAGTCGTGCTAACTTCTCCATCTTGTCATCTTCTCTTATTGGCAGGAAGTGTGCTGATTTGGTGAGACGATCAACTATTACCCAAATAGCATCAAAACCACTTGCAGTCCTTGGCAATTTAGTGATGAAATCCATGGTAATGTTTTCCCATTTCCATTCCGGGATTTCGAGTTGTTGAAGTAGACCTGATGGTTTCTGACGCTCAGCTTTGACCTTAGAACACGTCAAACATTCTCCTACGTATTTAGCAACATCGGCTTTCATACCCGGCCACCAAAAATGTTTCTTGAGATCCTTGTACATCTTCCCCGTTCCAGGATGTATTGAGTATCTGGTTTTATGAGCTTCTCTAAGTACCATTTCTCTCATATCTCCAAATTTTGGTACCCAATTCCTTTCAGCCCTATACCGGGTTCCGTCTTCCCGAATATTAAGATGCTTCTCCGATCCTTTGGGTATTTCATCCTTTAAATTTCCCTCTTTTAAAACTCCTTGTTGCGCCTCCTTTATTTGAGTAGTAAGGTTATTGTGAATCATTATATTCATAGATTTTACTCGAATGGGTTCTCTGTCCTTCCTGCTCAAGGCTTCGGCTACCACATTTGCCTTCCCCAGGTGGTAATGAATCTCAAAGTCGTAATCATTCAACAATTCAATCCACCTACGCTGCCTCATATTCAATTGTTTCTGATTAAATATGTGTTGAAGACTTTTGTGGTCGGTATATATAATACTTTTGACCCCATATAAGTAGTGCCTCCAAGTCTTTAATGCAAAAACAACCGCGCCTAATTCCAAATCATGCGTCGTATAATTTTGTTCGTGAATCTTCAATTGTCTAGAGGCATAAGCAATCACCTTCGTTCGTTGCATTAATACACAACCGAGACCTTGCTTTGATGCGTCACAATAAATCACAAAATCATCATTTCCTTCAGGCAATGACAATATAGGTGCCGTAGTTAGCTTTTTCTTCAATAACTGAAACACTTTCTCTTGTTCATCCTTCCATTCAAATTTCTACCCTTTATGCGTTAATGCAGTCAAGGGTTTTGCTATTCTGGAAAAGTCTTGGATGAACCTTCTGTAGTAACCAGCTAGTCCTAAAAACTGACGTATGTGTTTTGGAGTTTTTGGGATTTCCCACTTTTCAACAGTTTCTATCTTTGTCGGATCCACCTTAATACCTTCTTTGTTCACTATGTGACCAAGGAATTGAACTTCTTCCAACCAAAATGCACATTTTGAAAACTTAGCGTACAATTCTTCCTTCCTCAATACTTCTAACACCTTTCTCAAATGTTCACCGTGTTCTTGGTCATTCTTTGAGTAAATAAGTATGTCATCAATGAAAACAATGACAAACTTGTCAAGGTATGGTCCACACACTCGGTTCATAAGGTCCATGAACACAGCTGGTGCATTAGTTAAACCAAACGGCATGACCATAAACTCGTAATGACCGTAACGTGTTCTGAAAGCAGTCTTTGGAATATCATCTTCTTTCACCCGCATTTGATGATACCCGGAACGTAAGTCAATCTTTGAATAAACAGACGAACCTTGTAGTTAATCAAATAAGTCGTCGATTCTCGGTAGTGGGTAGCGGTTCTTGATGGTAAGTTTGTTCAACTCTCGGTAGTCGATACACAACCTGAATGTACCATCTTTCTTCTTGACAAACAAAACAGGAGCTCCCCACGGTGATGTGCTTGGTCTAATGAAACCACGCTCTAAAAGTTCTTGTAATTGGCTTTGCTGTTCTTTCATCTCGCTGGGTGCGAGTCTGTAAGGAGCACGAGTTATTGGTGCAGCTCCTGGTACAAGATCTATTTGAAATTCAACGGATCGATGTGGGGGTAATCCCGGTAATTCTTTCAGAAATACATCGGGAAATTCTTTTGCGACGGGAACATCATTGATGCTCTTTTCTTCAGTTTGTACTTTCTCGACGTGTGCTAGAACAGCATAGCAACCTTTTCTTATTAGTTTTTGTGCCTTCAAATTACTAATAAGATGTAGCTTCGTGTTGCCCTTTTCTCCGTACACCATTAAGGGTTTTCCTTTTTCTCGTATAATGCGAATTGCATTTTTGTAACAAACGATCTCTGCTTTCACTTCTTTCAACCAGTCCATACTGATTATCACATCAAAACTCCCTAACTCTACTGGTATCAAGTCAATCTTAAATGTTTCGCTAACCAGTTTAATTTCTCGATTCCGACATATATTATCTGCTGAAATTAATTTACCATTTGCTAATTCGAGTAAAAATTTACTATCCAAAGGCATCAATGGACAACTTAATTTAGCACAAAAATCTCTACTCATATAGCTTCTATCCGCACCCGAATCAAATAAAACGTAAGCAGAATTATTGTCAATAAGAAACGTACCCGTAACAAGCTCCGAGTCTTCCTGTGCCCCTGTCGCATTAATATTGAAAACTCTTCCGCGAACTTGTCCATTCGTGTTCTCCTGGTTCGGGAAATTTCTAATAATGTGGCCCGGTTTTCCACATTTATAACAAACTACATTGGCATAACTTGCTCCGACACTACTTGCTCCACCATTACTCGTTCCGACACCATTTGTTCCTTTCGTTCTGTTAACCCCTGGTCCGTAGACCTCATACTTCACCGCGCTATGACCATTTCTTTTACACTTGTTGCAAAATTTGGTGCAGAACCCCGAGTGATACTTTTCACACCTTTGGCATAGCTGCTTCTGATTGTTGTTGTTGTTGCGGTTATTATTGTTGTTGGGATGATTGTTGTAGTTGCTGTTGTTGTTGTTGTTGTTGTTGTTGTTGTTGTTGTTGTTGTTGTTGTTGTTGTTGTTGTGGTTGGGCCGTTTGTTGTAGTTGCGATTGATGTTGCGATTGTTGGGATAGTTGTTGCGATTATTGTTGTAATTGATGTTGTTGTTGTATTGGTGATTCTTATCACCGTTTTCCTCCCACTTTCTTTTGACTTGCTTCACATTGGCCTCTTCAGCAGTCTGTTCTTTAATTCTTTCTTCAATCTGGTTCACTAGTTTGTGAGCCATTCTACATGCCTGTTGTATGGAGGCGGGCTCGTGTGAACTTATATCTTCTTGGATTCTTTCCGGTAATCCTTTCACAAACGCGTCGATCTTCTCTTCCTCATCTTCAAACGCTCCCGGACACAATAAGCACAATTCTGTGAATCGTCTTTCGTACGTGGTAATATCAAATCCTTGGGTTCGTAACCCTCTAAGTTCTGTCTTGAACTTATTGACCTCGGTTCTGGGACGGTACTTCTCGTTCATCAAGTGCTTGAATACTGACCACGGTAGTGCGTAAGCATCATCTTGTCCCACTTGCTCTAGATAGGTATTCCACCATGTTAACGCAGAACCTGTGAAGGTATGCGTAGCGTACTTCACTTTGTCCTCTTCAGTACACTTACTTATGGCAAACACCGATTCGACCTTCTCGGTCCACCGTTTCAATCCGATCAGTCCTTTGGTTCCATCAAATTCCAAAGGTTTGCAGGCAGTGAATTCTTTGTAGGTGCATCCTACACGATTTCCTGTACTGCTAGATCCAAGGTTATTGTTGGTATGTAGCGCAGCCTGTACTGCGGCTATGTTTGAAGCAAGAAAGGCATGAAATTCCTCTTCACTCATATTCAAGGTGTGTCGAGTAGTCGGTGCCATTTCCTTTAAAATAGTCAAATGAAACGAGTTAATCATATAGAATATCAAGAGTAGTCAATAGTATTTCGTAGCGTAATATAAACTTATTTATAAAAGCTCTTTCTTCATATTAGCATTTTATACTCTTTAATTCGGGTAGTACCTACCCGTTAAGTTCATACTTAGTAGCTAACATACCATTTCAACTACTACAATTCTATATGAAAAACTAATCATAACAAAAAAAAATATATCATATTCAAACCTTTATACAATAATTTGCAAACTTACAATACCGCTATTTTACATATAGCATGAAATATAGCACATAAAACTTTGATACAAAGTAGTTGCGAAGATAATTCTAGTTAATAAATAAGGCGTTCAGCAAAGGCAACAAAGACACGTAATTCATACGTCCAGAAACAAGTCATGCATTCTGGTTTTACTAATACCACTTCCCATCCTTGGTCTTGCGGAACGTAACCGTTGTGACCGATAGTATGACAACGTGTTGTAACGTCGTCAAAAGGGCGAAGGTTACGTAATGACCAACAGTCTCGTAATAACCTAAAAACCTCATTTCTTACCCCCAATTACCGACTCCGTCACTTGAAGGAACGTTTTGTTTAATAGTTGTAGTCCGATGTTCTTTTTCTCACTTTGGTGAGAAGCGAACATTACTAACCCATAAGCATAACATGCTTCTTTATGTTGCATGTTAGCCGCTTTTTCTAAATCATGAAGTCCTATATTCGGATACATTGAGTCAAAATAATTTCTTAACCCGTTGTGTAAAATAGCATTTGGGTTCCCCGCAATATATGCGTCAAAGTAAACACATCGTAACTTATGGGTTTCCCAATGTGATATCCCCCATCTTTCAAACGAAAGCCTTTTATAAACCAAGGCATTCTTGGAACGTTCTTCGAATGTCTTACAAACTGATTTTGCCATAAATAGTTGTGCCGAGGAATTCTGACCGACTCTAGACAAGATTTCATCAATCATGTCTCCGAGTAAGTCTTCTAAAATATTGGGTTGTCTATCCATTTTGTGTTTTTATACTGTAAAATAGATAAGAGTTAGATTCATAAAAGATACTTATTAATACAAGCAATTTTTACATATATCGTAAAGCATAAGCACACTATATTACATATATTACACCGCACAAATACAACTATCTTATTCCGACTCACTCGTTTCTTCTTTTTCGAACTTGGTTCTTTTTGCTAAGTTTTTAGGGATATATGATGTTCCCCTAATACGAGCCGTCGTTTTCCACATTGGTCTAGAAAAACCTGGTGGTTTAGAGGTTCCCGGGTTATTGTTACAACTTAAGAAATACGGGTGTTGACGATACATATAAAGTTCATCGGGGTTAGAATCAGATTTCTCTATTTTTATGCCCTTTCCCTTATTGTTCTCTTTTGCCTTTTTAAATTTAGTTGGGATAATTTCTATAACATCATCGGAATCCTCGTCGGGATCCGATTCATCGGAGAATTGGTAATCCTCCCAATATTTTGCTTCCTTGGCGTTGACCATAATTAACTTTGGTCGGTTGGTTGAGGATTTTCTTCTACTTAACCGTTTTCTTCTTCCGGTTCCTACTCTTCTTCCGGTTCCTCTTCGGGAACTTGTGAATCAGTCCACGAATCATTCCAATTTACATTTGACTCTTCATTATTATTAGGTGAGTCAACAAAAATGTTGGTGAGTTATAGGTTTAACCTATATATATATCAAATTGTAACAATAGACCACAAGATTTCATATTTCAATACACATCCCATACATAGAGATAAAAAAATCATTCATATGGTGAACACCTGGTAACCGACATTAACAAGATGCATATATAAGAATATCCCCATCATTCCAGGACACCCTTCGGATATGATATAAATTTCGAAGTACTAAAGCATCCGGTACTTTGGATGGGGTTTGTTAGGCCCAATAGATCTATCTTTAGGATTCGCGTCAATTAGGGTGTCTGTTCCCTAATTCTTAGATTACCAGACTTAATAAAAAGGGGCATATTCGATTTTAATAATTCAATCATAGAATGTAGTTTCACGTACTTGTGTCTATTTTGTAAATCATTTATAAAACCTGCATGTATTCTCATCCCAAAAATATTAGATTTTAAAAGTGAGACTATAACTCACTTTCACAGATTTTTACTTCGTCGGGAAGTAAGACTTGGCCACTGGTTGATTTACGAACCTATAACAATATATACATATATATCAAAGTATGTTCAAAATATATTTACAATACTTTTAATACATTTTGATGTTTTAAGTTTATTAAGTCAGCTGTCCTCGTTAGTATCCTACAACTAGTTGTCCACAGTTAGATGTACAGAAATAAATCGATAAATATTATCTTGAATCAATCCACGACCCAGTGTATACGTATCTCAGTATTGATCACAACTCAAACTATATATATATATTTTGGAATCAACCTCAACCCTGTATAGCTAACTCCAACATTCACATATAGAGTGTCTATGGTTGTTTCGCAATATATATATATATAGATGGGTCGACATGATAGGTCGAAACATTGTATACGTGTCTATGGTATCTCAAGATTACATAATATACAATATAAGTTGATTAGGTTATAGTTGGAATAGATTTATTACTAACTTTCATGTAGGTAAAATGAGTAGTTTTTATCAATCTTGTTTTACTCGCCATTTCTTCGTTTCTGATATGTTTTGAGTGATTCTAGTGGCCACGGTTTCGTATTGAACTTAAATTTATGAATCTAAACAGAAAAAGTATAAGTTTATAGTCGGAAATACAAGTTACAAGTCGTTTTTGAAAGAGGTAGTCATTTCCGTCGAAAGAACGACATCTTGATGACCATTTTGAAAAACATACTTTCACTTTGAGTTTAACCATGATTTTTGGATATAGTTTCATGTTCATAAGAAAAATCATTTTTCCAGAAGTATAGCTTTTAAATCAAAGTTCTTCTTAGCTTTTAATTATCCCAACCAAAACAGCCCCCGGTTTTACTACGACGGCGTATATCCAGTTTTATGGTGTTTATCGTGTTTCTGGGTTTTAAATCATTAAGTTAGCATATCATATAGATATAGAATATGTGTTTAGTTGATTTTAAAATTCTAGTTAGAAGGATTAACTTTATTTGCGAACAAGTTTAGAATTAACTAAACTATGTTCTAGTGATTACAAGTTTATAACGTTGAATAAGACAGCTTTTTATGTATGAATCGAATGATGTTATGAACATCATTACTACCTCAAGTTCCTTGGATAAACCTAGTGGAAATGAAAAAAATGGATCTAGCTTCAAAGGATCCTTGGATGGCTTGAAAGTTCTTGAAGCAGAATCATGACACGAAAACAATTTCAAGTAAGATTTCCACTCGAAATAAGATTGTTATAGTTATAGAAATTGAATTAAAGTTTGAATATGATTATTACCTTGTATTAGAAAGATAACCTACTGTAAGTAACAAAGGTTTCTTGATCTTGGATGATTACTTGGAATGGATTTAGAAAACTTGGAAGTAAACTTGCAATCTTGGAAGTATTCTTGATTTTATGAAACTAGAACTTTTGGAATTTATGAAGAACACTTAGAACTTGAAGAAAGAACTTGAGAGAGATCAATTAGATGAAGAAAATTGAAGAATGAAAGTGTTTGTAGGTGTTTTTGTTCGTTGGTGTATGGATTAGATATAAAGGATATGTAATTTTGTTTTCATGTAAATAAGTCATGAATGATTACTCATATTTTTGTAATTTTATGAGATATTTCATGCTAGTTGCCAAATGATGGTTCCCACATGTGTTAGGTGACTCACATGGGCTGCTAAGAGCTGATCATTGGAGTGTATATACCAATAGTACATACATCTAAAAGCTGTGTATTGTACGAGTACTAATACGGGTGCATACGAGTAGAATTGTTGATGAAACTGAACGAGGATGTAATTGTAAGCATTTTTGTTAAGTAGAAGTATTTTGATAAGTGTCTTGAAATCTTTCAAAAGTGTATGAATACATATTAAAACACTACATGTATATACATTTTAACTGAGTCGTTAAGTCATCGTTAGTCGTTACATGTAAGTGTTGTTTTGAAACCTTTAGGTTAACGATCTTGTTAAATGTTGTTAACCCAATGTTTATAATATCAAAAGAGATTTTAAATTATTATATTATCATGATATTATGATGTACGAATATCTCTTAATATGATATATATACATTAAATGTCGTTACAACGATAATCGTTACATATATGTCTCGTTTCAAAATCATTAAGTTAGTAGTCTTGTTTTTACATATGTAGTTCATTGTTAATATACTTAATGATATGTTTACTTATCATAATATCATGTTAACTATATATATAACCATATATATGTCATCATATAGTTTTTACAAGTTTTAACGTTCGTGAATCACCGGTCAACTTGGGTGGTCAATTGTCTATATGAAACCTATTTCAATTAATCAAGTCTTAACAAGTTTGATTGCTTAACATGTTGGAAACACTTAATCATGTAAATAACAATTTCATTTAATATATATATAAACATGGAAAAGTTCGGGTCACTACACAAATCCTTTCAGCCCTATACCGGGTTCCGTCTTCCCAAATATTAAGATGCTTCTCCGATCCTTTGGGTATTTCATCCTTTAAATTTCCCTCTTTTAAAACTCCTTGTTGCACCTCCTTTATTTGAGTAGTAAGGTTATTGTGAATCATTATATTCATAGATTTTACTCGAATGGGTTCTCTGTCTTTTCTGCTCAACTCTTCGGCTACCACATTTGCCTTCCCCGGGTGGTAACGAATCTCAAGGTTGTAATCATTCAACAATTCAATCCACCTACGCTGCCTCATGTTCAGTTGTTTCTGATTAAATATGTGTTGAAGACTTTTGTGGTCGGTATATATAATACTTTTGACCCCATATAAGTAGTGCCTCCAAGTCTTTAATGCAAAAACAACCACGCCTAATTCCAAATCATGTGTCGTATAATTTTGCTCGTGAATCTTCAATTATCTAGACGCATAAGCAATTACCTTCATTCGTTGCATTAATACACAACCGAGACCTTACTTTGAGGCGTCACAATATATCACAAAATCATCATTCCCTTCAGGTAATGACAATATAGGTGCCGTAGTTAACTTTTTCTTCAACAATTGAAACGCTTTTTCTTGTTCATCCTTCCATTCAAATTTCCTCCCTTTATGCGTTAATGCAGTCAAGGGTTTTGCCATTTTGAAAAAATCTTGGATGAATCTCCTGTAATAACCTGCTAGCCCTAAAAATTGGCGTATGTGTTTCGGAGTTTTCGGGGTTTCCCACTTTTCAACGGTTTCAATCTTTGTTGGATCCACCTGAATACCTTCTTTGTTCACTATGTGACCGAGGAATTGAACTTCTTCCAACCAAAATGCACATTTTGAAAACTTAGCGTACAGTTTTTCTTTCCTTAGCAACTCTAGCACTTTTCTCAAGTGTTCTTCATGCTCTTGGTCATTCTTTGAGTAAATAAGTATGTCATCGATGAAAACAATGACAAACTTGTCAAGGTATGGTCCACACACTCGGTTCATGAGGGCTATGAACACAGCTGGTGCGTTAGTCAACCCAAACGGCATAACCATAAACTCGTAATGACCGTAACGCGTCCTAAAAGCAGTCTTTAGAATATCATCCTCCTTCACCCGCATTTGATGATACCCAGAACGTAAATCAATCTTCGAATAAACCGACGAGCCTTGTAGTTGATCAAATAAGTCGTCGATTCTTGGTAGTGGGTAGCGGTTCTTGATGGTAAGTTTGTTCAACTCTCGATAGTCGATACACAACCTAAATCTACCATCCTTCTTCTTAACAAAAAAAATAGGAGCTCCCCATGGTGATGTGCTTGGTCGAATGAAACCACGCTCTAAAAGTTCTTGTAATTGGCTCTGAAGTTCCTTCATTTCGCTAGATGTGAGTCTGTATGGAGCACGAGCTAATGGTGCAGCTCCCGGTACAAGGTCTATTTGAAATTCAACGGATCGGTGTGGAGGTAGTCCCGGTAATTCTTTGGGAAATACATCGGGAAATTCTTTTACGATGGGAACATCATTGATGTTCTTTTCTTCGGAATTGACTTTCTCGACGTGTGCTAGCACAGTATAGCAACATTTTCTTATTAGTTTTTGTGCCTTCAAGTTACTAATAAGATTTAACTTCGCGTTGCTCTTTTCTCCGTACACCATTAAGGGTTTTCCTTTTTCTCGTATAATGCGAATTGCATTTTTGTAACAAACGATCTCTGCTTTCACTTCTTTCAACCAGTCCATACCGATTATCACATCAAAACTCCCTAACTCTACTGGTATCAAGTCAATCATAAATGTTTTGCTAACCAGTTTAATTTCTCTATTCCGACATATATTATCTGCTGAAATTAATTTACCATTTGCTAATTCGAGTAAAAATTTACTATCCAAAGGCGTCAATGGGCAACTTAATTTAGCACAAAATTCTCTACTCATATAGCTTCTATCCGCACCCGAATCAAATAAAACATAAGCAGATTTATCGTCAATAAGAAAAGTACCTGTAACAAGCTCCGGGTCTTCCTGTGCTTCTGCCACATTAATATTGAAAACTCTTCCACGGCCCTGCCCATTAGTATTCCCCTAATTCGGGCAATTTCTAATAATGTGGCCCAGTTTTCCACATTTATAACAAACAGCGTTGGTATTACTTGCTCCGACACTATTCGTTTCGACATTACTTATTTCGACATTATTTGTTCCTTTAGTTCTGTTAAACTTTGGTCCGTAGACCTCACACTTTGTCGCGCTATGACCATTTCTATTACACCTGTTACAAAATGTCGTGCAAAACCCCTGACGATTTTCTTCACACCTATGACATGCCTATTTTTGGTTTTTGTTGCCGTTGTTGTTATTGAGGTTGTTGTTGGGATTGTTATTGTTGTTGAAACGGTTGTTGTAGTTGTTGTTGTTGGGATGTTTGTTGTAGTTATTGTTAGAATTGCGGTTATTGTTGCGATTGTTGTTGCGGTTGTTGGGATAGTTGTTGCGATTGTGGTTGTAATTGTTGTGGTTGTTGTTGTACTGGTGACTCTTGTCACCGTTTTCCTTCCACTTCCTCTTGAGTTGTTTCGTGTTGGCTTCTTCGGCCGCCTGCTCTTTAATTCTTCCCTCAATCTGATTTATGAGTTTATGAGCCATTCAACTTGCCTTCTGTATAGAAGCGGGTTCGTGTGAACTCACATCTTCTTGAATCCTTACTGGTAACCCTTTTACAAACGGGAGCATGTTAGAAGCTCTTTCTAAAACACGAAATCCTATGTTGGGATATGTTGAGTCAAAATAGATTCTTAACCCGTAGCGTAAAATTGCATTTGGGTTCCCCACATTTAACGCTTTAAAGAAAACACGGCGTAACTTACGGTCTCCCCAATGTGATATACCCCACCTATCAAAGGAAAGCCTTTTATAAACTAAGGCATTTCTGGAAAGTCTTTCAAATGTTTGACAAGTTAATTTCGCCATAACTAAATGTGCTGATGAATTCTGACCGACTCTAGATAAGATTTCCTCAATCATATCCTCTGGTAGGTCTTCTAAAATATTCGGTTGTCTACCCTTAACGTCCATTTTGTTTTTATACTGTAAAATAGACAAGGATTAGATTCGTAAAAGATAATTAACAAACAATACAAGCAATTTTTACATAGAACATAAAAGTACAAGCACACTACAATACATATAATACACAACATGATTACAACCTTCTAATCTGAATCACTGGTTTCTTCTTCTTCGGACTTGGTTCGTTTTTCTAATTTTCTAGGAATATATGGTGTTCCTCTAATACGAGCCGTCGTTTTCCATAATGGTTTAGAAAAACCTGGTGGTTTAGAGGTTCCCGGGTCATTGTTACATTTTAGGAAATACGGATGTTGTCGATACATATAAAGTTCATCGGGGTTGGAATCGGGTTTCACTATTTTTATACCTTTTCCCTTATTATTTTCTTTCGCTTTATTAAATTGGGTCGAGGTGATTTCTATAACATCATCGGAATCCTCATCGGGATTCGATTCATTGGAAAATTGGTAATCTTCCCAATATTTTGCTTCCTCGGCGGAAACACCATTGACCAATATTAACTTTGGTCCGTTGGTTGAGGATTTTCTTTTATTTAATCGATTTACTATAGGTATCAATATTTCTTCCTCCGGAACCTCTTCTTCTTCTGGTTCCTCCTCTTCCGATTCATCCTCTTCTGGTTCCTCTTCTTACGGTTCCTCCTCTTCCGGTTCCTCTTCGGGAATTTGTGAATCTTCCCAAAATATATTCGACTCTTCATTATTATTAGGTGAATCAATGGGATTTGTACTAGAGGTAGACATCTATCACACAATATCAAACACGTTAAGAGATTAATATATCACATAATATTTACATGTTAATAATATATAGTTTCCAACAACAAAAAATATTAAGCAATCGTTTTTTAAGAAAAACACGATCGAAGTCCAGACTCACTAATGCATCCTAACAACCTCGGTAAGACACACTAATGCAATTTTCTGGTTCTCTAAGACCAACGCTCGGATACCAACTGAATTGTCCCGTTCATATTGATTATAAACGTTCCATATTAATTGATTTCGTCGCGAGATTTTGACCTCTATATGAGACGTTTTTCAAAGACTGCATTCATTTTTAAAACAACCATAACCTTTATTTTATCTATAAAGGTTTAAAAAGCATTACGTAGATTATCAAATAATGATAATCTAAAATATACTGTTTACACACGACCATTACATAATGGTTTACAATAAGAATATATTACATCAAAAATAAGTTTCTTGAATGCAGTTTTTACATAATATCATACAAGCATGGACTCCAAATCTTGTCCTTATTTTAGTATGCAACAGCGAAAGCTCTTAATAATCACCTGAGAATAAACATGCTTATAACGTCAACAAAAATGTTGGTGAGTTATAGGTTTAACCTATATATTATCAAATCATAATAATAGACCACAAGATTTCATATTTCAATATACATCCCATACATAGAGATAAAAATCATTCATATGGTGAACACCTGGTAACCGACATTAACAAGATGCATATAAGAATATCCCCTATCATTTCGGGAAATCCTTCGGACATGATAAAAATGAATTCGAAGTACTAAAGCATCCGGTACTTCGGATGGGGTTCGTTAGGCCCAATAGATCTATCTTTAGGATTCGCGTCAATTAGTAGATCGGTTTACTAATTCTTAGGCTACAAAGCAAAAGGGGCATATTCAACTTCGATCATTCACCCATATAATGTAGTTTCATTTACTTGTGTCTATTTCGTAAAACATTTATAAAACTGCATGTATTCTCATCCCAAAATATTAGATTTTAAAAGTGGGACTATAACTCACTTTCACAGATTTTTACTTCGTCGGGAAGTAAGACTTGGCCACTGGTCGATTCACGAACCTGTAACAAATATGTACATATATATCAAAGTATGTTCAAAATATATTTACAACATTTTTAATACGTTTTACTGTTTTAAGTTTATTAAGTTAGCTGTCCTCGTTAGTAACCTACAACTAGTTGTCCACAGTTAGATGTACAGAAATAAATCGATATATATTATCTTGAATCAATCCACGACCCAGTGTATACACGTCTCAGGCTAGATCACAACACAAAGTATATATATTTTTGAAATCAACCTCAACCCTGTATAGCTAACTCCAACATTACTGCATATAGAGTGTCTATGGTTGTTCCAAATAATATATATACATGGGTCGATATGATATGTCAAAACATTTGCATACGTGTCTATGGTATCCCAAGATTACATAATATATTAGAATACATGTATAATACAATATAAGTTAGCTAGGATATGATTTGTATAGAATTGTTACAATATTTCCCGTAGCTACAACAATCAAAAAATATCCAATCTTGTTTTACCCATAACTTCTTCGTTTTAAATCCGTTTTGAGTGAATCAAATTGCTATGGTTTCACATTGAACTCTATTTTATGAATCTAAATAGAAAAATTATAGGTTTATAGTCGGAAATATAATTTACAAGTTATTTTTGTAAAGGTAGTCATTTCAGTCGAAAAAATGACGTCTAGATGACCATTTTAGAAAACATATTTCCACTTTGAGTTTAACCATGATTTTTGGATATAGTTTCATGTTCATAAGAAAAATAATTTTCTCAGAAGAACAACTTTTAAATCAAAGTTTAACATAGTTTTTAATTAACTAACCCAAAACAGCCCGCGGTGTTACTACAACGGCGTATATCCGATTTTACGATGTTTTTCGTGTTTTCAGGTTTTAAATCATTAAGTTAGCATATCATATAGATATAGAACATGTGTTTAGATGATTTTAAAGGTCAAGTTAGAAGGATTAACTTTTTTTATGAACAAGTTTAGAATTAACTAAACTATGTTCTAGTGATTTCAAGTTTAAACCTTCGAATAAGGTAGTTTTATATATATGAATCGAATGATGTTATGAACATCATTACTACCTCAGGTTTTGTGGATAAAACTACTAAAAATGAGAAAAATAGATCTAGCTTCAAAGGATTCTTGGATGGCTTGAAAGTTCTTGAAGCAGAATCATGACACGAAAACAAGTTCAAGTAAGATTTCCACTCGAAATAAGATTGTTATAGTTATAGAAATTGAATCAAAGTTTAAATATGAGTATTACCTTATATTAGAAAGATATATTACTATAAATAAGAAAGATTTCTTGAGGTTGGATGATCACTTTACAAGATTGGAAGTAAGCTAGCAAACTTGAAAGTATTCTTGATTTTATGAAACTAGAACTTATAGAATTTATGAAGAACACTTAGAACTTGAAGATAGAACTTGAGAGAGATCAATTAAATGAATAAAAATGAAGAATGAAAGTGTTTTTAGGTGTTTTTGGTCGTTGGTATATGGATTAGATATAAAGGATGTGTAATTTTGTTTACATGTAAATAAGTCATGAATGATTACTCATATTTTTATAATTTTATGAGATATTTCATGCTAGTTTCCAAATGATGGTTCCCACATGTGTTAGGTGACTCACATGGGCTGCTAAGAGCTGATCATTAGAGTGTATATACAAATAGTACATACATCTAAAAGCTGTGTATTGTACGAGTACGAATACGGGTGCATACGAGTAGAATTGTTGATGAAACTGAACGAGGATGTAATTGTAAGAATTTTTGTTAAGTAGAAGTTTTTTGATAAGTGTCTTGAAGTCTTTTAAAAGTGTATGAATACATATTAAAACACTACATGTAAATACATTTTAACTGAGTCGTTAAGTCATCGTTAGTCGTTACATGTATATGTTGTTTTGAAACCTTTAGGTTAACGGTCTTGTTAAATGTTATTAACCCATTGTTTATTATATCTAAAGATATGTTAAATTGTTACATTATCATGATATTATTATATATAATATATCTTAGTATGATATATATACAGTTAAATGTCGTTACAACGATAATCGTTACATATATATTTCGTTTCGAAATCATTAAGTTAGTAGTCTTATTTTTACATATGAAGTTCATTGTTAATACACTTAATGATATATTTACTTATCATTTAACATAATTAACCAAGTGTATCAATATCTTAATATGATTCATATGTACTTAGTAAGACGTTGTTATAACGATAATCGTTATATATATATCATTTTCGAGTTTCTTAATTTAATAGTCTCATTTTTATGTATATAACTCATTGTTAAAATAGCTAATGGGATACTTACTTATCATAAAATCATGTTAACTATATATATAACCATATATATGTCATCATATAGTTTTTACAAGTTTTAACGTTCGTGAATCACCGGTCAACTTGGGTGGTCAAATGTCTATATGAAACCTATTTCAATTAATCAAGTCTTAACAAGTTTGATTGCTTAACATGTTGGAAACACTTAATCATGTAAATAACAATTTCATTTAATATATATATAAACATGGAAAATTTAGGTCACTACAAAAGACGTCCCGCAAAGTATCTAGTACCATCTGCTCGTACCTCAAACTTCTTAGCCATGCCTCTTACGTTCTCATTCACAAAATTCTCCCCATTTAAGGCTTCTTGTTGTGCCCCAAGAATCTGCCTAGCGTGGTTT
The DNA here is from genome assembly GCF_046630445.1 of Rutidosis leptorrhynchoides. NCBI lineage: Eukaryota > Viridiplantae > Streptophyta > Magnoliopsida > Asterales > Asteraceae > Rutidosis > Rutidosis leptorrhynchoides. The sequence continues at coordinate 423,957,992 of NC_092336.1, forward strand.
GTTCTAATTGTCATATTCAAGGCTCTAAACCTGCGAGGTTCAGCCCTTTCTTTACGACTTAACGCATCGGCCACAACATTGGCCTTACCCGGATGATATAAAAGTTCACAATCATAATCATTCAACGTCTCAATCCATCTTCGTTGCCTCATATTCAAATGTTTCTGATCGAGGATGTGTTGAAGAATTTTGTGATCGGTGTACACAGTACTCTTGACCCCATACAAATAATGCCTCCAAATCTTAAGCGCAAATACAACAGCTCCCAATTCTAAATCATGGGTCGTATAATTTTGCTCATGAATCTTCAACTGGCGTGACGCGTACGCAATAACTTTCTTTCGTTGCATCAAAACACAACCAAAGCCTTGACGCGAAGCATCACAATAAACATCAAAGTCATCATTACCCTCAGGTAGTGACAATATCGGAGCGGTAGTCAACTTCTTCTTCAAAATTTGAAAAGCAGTCTCTTGTTCATCCTTCCACTCATACTTCCTCCCCGTGTACGTTAAAGCAGTCAGAGGTTTCGCTATACGGGAGAAATCTTGAATGAACCTTCTATAGTAACCTGCCAACCCTAGAAACTGACGAATCTGAGTAGGAGTTTTCGGAGTTTCCCACTTTTCAATCGCCTCAATCTTAGCAGGATCAACTTGTATTCCCTGTTTACTAACAATATGTTCAAGGAATTGAACTTCTTTTAACCAGAAAGCACACTTAGAGAACTTAGCGTACAATTCTTCCTTCCTCAATAAATCAAGCACCAACTTCAAATGTTCTTCGTGCTCTTCATCGCTCTTGGAATAAATAAGGATGTCGTCGATGAAAACAATAACGAATTTGTCCAGATAGGGTCTACACACACGGTTTATGAGGTCTATGAACACAGCAGGTGCATTTGTCAATCCGAACGGCATAACAAGGAATTCGAAGTGACCATAACGGGAGCGAAAAGCAGTGTTTGAAACATCCGATTCTTTAACACGCAACTGATGATAGCCAGAATGAAGATCGATTTTAGAATAAAAAGATGAACCTTGAAGCTGATCAAACAGATCATCAATTCTCGGAAGAGGGTAACGGTTTTTAACAGTAAGCTTGTTCAATTCACGATAATCAATACATAAACGAAAAGAACCATCTTTATTCTTAACAAACAGAACAGGAGCTCCCCAAAGGGACGAGCTAGGACGAATAAAACCTTTGTCTAACAACTCACAGAGTTGACTCGACAATTCTTGAAGTTCGGAAGGCGCAAGTCGGTAAGGAGCACGTGCTACAAGAGCAGCACCGGGAACAAGATCAATTTGGAATTCTACCGTGCGTTGCGAAGGAAGGCCAGGTAAATCTTCGGAAAATACTTCGGGAAAATCTCTAATGATATGAACATCATCAATGCTCTTCTCTTCTCTACCAGAATCAACAACATGGGCTAGAATAGCATGACAGCCTTTGCGAAGATGTTTATGAACTTTCAAACAGCTAATAAGATTTAACTGTCTGCATTTCTTATCCCCAAAAACCACCAGCGGCTCTCCAACTACATTAGTAATACGAATAGCTTTATCATAACACACAATCTCAGCACGATTCGCAGACAACCAATCCATACCAATAACAATGTCAAAACTGCCTAAGTCAATTGGTATCAAATCTACCTCAAAATCTCTACCAGCCAAATTAATGTTACATTTACGATACACAGTCTTAGCAGTAAGCACTTTACCATTAGCTATCTCAACAACATAAGTATTGTCTAAAGGTGTTAACGGTGTTTTGATTTTTGGACTTAATTTACTCGACACAAAACTCAAATCAGCCCCAGAATTAAATAGTACATAAACTGATAAATCGTTGAACGAGAACGTACCCGTAACAAGTTTAGGATCTTCCTCAGCATCCCTGGCGTTAATTTTGAACGCTCTTCCACGAGCATTATCAGTAGTCTTCTTGTTAGGGCAGGCATCACGAAAATGCCCCGGCTTACCGCATTCATAACAAACTCTTTGATTACCACCAGTTCTCTGCTTCCCATTACCATTACCATTCCCACCATTGTTACCAGCATTATTATTACCACCTGCAGCAGGAGTAGCAGCACCCAGCAGAAGCACTGTACAATCTTTAGCAATGTGTTCCTGCTTGGAACTCCCCTTGCAAGTAACCGTACAATAACCCTCATGAGCCTTATAACATCAAGGACAAACACGCTGACTATGGTTATTAGCGCCAGAAGTATCATGTTTCTTCTGCTGACCTTGGTTCTGATTGCAGTTGTTATCCCACTTTCTTTTCCCATTATCAGCCTTTTTAACAACTTCTTCACTGGCCTTGGTCACAGCAGCCTTACTTCTCCTCAAAACCTTATCATTAAGTTTATGGGCCATAGACATAGCAGCTTCAATAGTCTTGGGTTCACTAGACTCAACCCCATGCTCAATTTTCTCAGATAACCCATCAATATAAGCTTCAATCTTGCGGTCCTCATCCGGATAAGCATTAGGACATAACAAAGTCTACTCAAAGAACCTTTGCTCATAAGCATCTAATTCGGTGCCCTTCATTTTCAAGTTCTTAAGTTCAACCTCTAATTACTTAAGCTCACCCCGGGGACGATAACGGGTGATCAGTCTTTCCTTGAAATTATTCCAGGTCAAACCATAGGCCACATCATTACCCAAACTACTAACCAAGTTGTTCCACCATGTCAATGCACTATCTTTAAGAGTGCAGCTAGCAAAACTAACCTTGCCCTCCTCTTGGACTCAGCTAACCCTGAAAATAGACTCAATCTTCTCGAACCAAAAGAGTAAGTCCAATGGGTCCCTCAGTACCACTAAATTCTTGTGGACGACTTTCCATAAACGTTTTGTGGGAGCATCCCACCTGATTGTTGTTATTAGCATTAGCATTAACATTTGCTGCCATAACAACAGCAATCCCTTCGAAGATAAGACGTTGCATACAGGCTTCGTTGGACTCGCGAGGATGCATGATCTTCAAAACAGAATAACACAATGCGTTTTAGGACCACAGGCAACGCGTTTAGTACTAATAGTTGTGTTATAAAGGAATAGATCGAACACGAAAAGATTAACCATTAAAATAATAGTCAACGAACACTATGAGTAGTAACATGATAGTTATAGAAATAACCATCACATGCATACATACTTTATGATAAAATCATACACCATACATAGCACCTAGCATACATGAACTTATATTACGCATAATATAATATGCCAAGAGTCACAACATCAGAAATAAAAATATGATAATGATAATAGATGTCATAAAAATAATCATCCATACATAATGAAAAATATCCCATAACAAAAACCTTAATAAAATCCTCGGTAAAACGTCGTACATAACCCAAAAATGTATGTATAAAAGGACATTAAGTCTTATGAAATAAGTAATCAATCATGAATCATCATATCACATCTGCTTAGAGCGGGTGTGATAAGCTGGGCCGGCATGAGTCTCAGTAGGAGTCTCATACTTCCGCAACTTTCCTTTCACCTCCTCCAACTCTACCTTCAAACCACGAACTGTGCTCTCGAGAGCCTCGAACTTAGCGTCCACCTCACGGTTACGCTTCCTGTTCTCAAACCTAACATTATGCTTGAAACTGATAAATGAATCCATACTAGCTCTAATCTCGTCCATCACCTCGTTATGCAGCAAGACACGCATACAGTCGCTGAGAGCATTAATACGCGTCTCATTCGAGTATGCTCTAGTCTTGTGATTGATGGTAGCCATGTAGTTGTCAACAGCATCATCGATCAAAGGTTGATGAGCACGGCGTCTAGCAGCAGACGAAGGAGCAGGAGCAAGAACGGAATTGTTGCTCGAAGTCAACATCTGCAAACAGTAAAACCGCAAACCACATACAACATAGAAATAAATGCTTATGATATAACTCATACGAAATGAAATGCATAATAATGCTATAGCAAAAGGGTCGGGTTGTAGACTAGACTCTAACGCACCCTAAAAACCACGCGTTGACCACATTAAGACCACCTAGTTCCCTACAACCAGAGCTCTGATACCAAATGTGATGGCCCCGTCAAAACAACTTAACGGCTCCGTCACTTGGTCCCACAGCTTGATCGAACTTAAATGAATTTAATAAATAACATTGCATTCTTTTATTTCAAAAGTTTCCCAAAAAGAAAACATACCAAAATATGTAGTTTTAATAACCCAACATATCAATAATCAAAGTTGACATAAAACATTGTCAACAAAACCCACAAGTTTAAATTATTCAAAAACAGAATGCAAGTTCAATGTTTTATAAATGTTTCATAAAATCTGCCCAAATGCAATGTAGACTCTTCTAACACAGCGGAAGCATCAAATAAACTCAAGTACCTGTGAAAACATGCGAGTAAACAGTCAACAAAAATGTTGAGTGAATTATAGGTTTAAATAATTGAATAAACTTTAGACCACAAGATTTAAAATGTTAGAAAACATAAATCATTATTTCATTATCAATGAGTCACCTGGTAACCACTTAACCATTTATTTACCCTTGCCAAACACAATAAATAATATACACCGAACAGTGTATCTACAACAAAATACGAAGTACTAAACATTCCGATTATAAATTGCTAGCGCGACTAGCTCGAAATGGGGTTGTCAAACCCGATAGATCTATCCGTAGGATTCGCGTTCAGCAGTAGAAACCAGTGATTACAGTTACCAGACTAGGGAATATTTTGTTCAACTCATAACGAATAATTTAAATTTAATTGTCACTTGTGTCTAAACGTAAAAATAAAATGCATGTAATCACATCCCAAAAAGATACTTTGAAAAGTATATAAAAACGGGACTATAACTCACCTTAATAGCAAACGAAGTAACCACATAAATAAGTGAACAGCAAACGAAGTATAGTGATCAGGAATGATCACAACGCCGACCTATAAATAGAGCAGGTCGATATAAATAACTAACTTAGGTCAGGTCTTAGTATGATAGCTATTGTACATGTTGCAAGTAGACATAGAACAATACTCAACATGCATCGGTTTGATCAGAACAGCGTACGGACACACACTTTCTATTTTTAGAAAGTTTTTAAGTTAGAAAAGTTTCCTTAATTAGAAAGTCAACAAAGTCAACTGAAAGTCAAAGTCAACCGAAAGTCAACTCAAAAGTCAACCTTGGTCAAACATAGTCAACATTAATTTTAAAAGTGTAAGTTATAATAATAATATAAGTTATAATGTTATTTAAAGTTAAATATGTATAATTATGTTATAACATAAGTTTAATTAAATCAAAATGAATTATTAAAGTTAACATAAGTTTAAATGATATAATTAATTTAACATAAGTATTTAATTAATTAATTAAATATTAGTCATAATATAAGTATTATTAATTAATAATAAATTTTAATCATATCATAAGTATTATTAATTAATAATGAATTATTAATCATATCATAAGTTTCTAATTATAATTATTAAATCATAAGTATTTAATAATTAAATTATAATTAAATAATAACTAAGTCTTATAATAATTAAGTAATTAATTAATCCTTATTATAAGTCTTATTATAATAATTTCATAATATAAGTTTAATACTTACCATAGTATTTTTCATTAATAATAAAAGTATTATTAATCATAAGTTTAATTAAAAGTTTAATTAAATCATAAGTAATTAAATAATGATATAATAAATATATATCATAAGTCTTAAATTATAATAATTGCTTTTTATATCATAAGTAATTTAATAATAATGAAAATCACTATTTATATCATAAGTTTTAATAATTAACCATAAGTTTTAAATCAAAATTTCATCGGGTCATATCTTGAGCCCCGGGTGTCGGTTTTCGGCGCGCCTTATATATATCTCCGCCTAATCAAACCACCCGACATATTGCCTATAAAGGAAATGGATAAAATGGAGAAACTATTATGATTATACATAAAGGAAATTGTTTCAAGGCATGGAATACCTATTTCCATTATATCCGATCGTGATAGTAGATTTACATCAAAGTTTTGGCAATCACTACAGGAGGTCCTGGGAACTCGTTTGGATATGAGCACCGCATATCATTCACAAACTGACGGGCAGAGTGAAAGAACAATTCAGACTCTTGAAGACATGCTTAGGGAATGTGTGATCGATTTTGGAAACGGATGGGATAAATATATACCATTAGCAGAATTCTCATATAATAATAGTTATCATGCGAGTATTAAAGTTGCACCATTCGAAGCACTGTATGGAAGGAAGTGTAGATCCCCTATCTGTTGGAATGAAGTAGGAGATCGACAATTAACTGGTCCCGAGATCATACACGAAACGACTGAGAAGATAGTACAAATCAAGGAGAGATTGAAAACAGCCCGTAGTCACCAAAAGAGCTACGCCGATGTCCGAAGGAAACCATTAGAGTTTCAGATCGGTGACATGGTTATGCTAAAGGTGTCACCTTGAAACGGTGTAATACGTTTTGGAAAAAGGGGTAAACTGAACCCAAGGTATGTAGGCCCATTCAAGATCATCGAACGCATTGGACCGGTAGCTTATCGACTCGAGTTACCGCAACAACTCGCCGGAGTACATGATACATTTCACGTCTCAAACCTTAAGAAATGTCTTGCAAATGAAGATCTCACCATTCCTCTTGAAGAAATCCAAGTCGACGAGAAACTACAATTCATAGAAGAACCAGTCGAAATCAAGGACCGTGAAGTTAAACGGCTCCAGCAGAGCAACATACCAATCGTTAAGGTTCGTTGGAATGCTCGAAGGGGTCCCGAGTTTACTTGGGAATGAGAGGATCAGATGAAACAAAAGTACCCACATTTGTTTCCCGAGAACGCAAAATAGGTACAACTTTAAAATTTCGAGACGAAATTTATTTAACGGGTAGGTACTGTAACGACCCGGATTTTTCCGATCGTTTTATACTTATGAGATTAATATTTACATAAATTAAACCTTACCAACATGATAAGAAATCTAAATTGTTGAGACTTATTTTTTTTTGAAAAGAGTTTTACACAACGTTTGACCATCCAATTTGACCGATGATATCACGAATTATATAACATACGATAATTATACGTTTGTGTATATATATATATATATATATATTTATATATATTTAACATGATCTAAGGATGGTTTAACATCTCATTGTGTACTAATAACAATGAGTTATAAGTATATTTTGAAACTACTAACTTAAGTTTTCAAAACGATAACTATACGTAACGTTCTTTGACATAAATACTTAAAACTTATAATGCTTATACATGTATTGTATAGATATGTATTTAATCACTTTTAAAGGGCTTTTATACATAAAATAATATAAGTATATTTACAAAAGATAGTTATATTTGAATTCTAGTTCCGTTTTCTCAAGATTTCTACAAGTATATCTAGAGTATATGTACCCGTATCATACCCAGCTTCTATACGTATTTACTATTAGTATATACATATCAAATCAACATCCTAATCACCTTTAATACTGCCTAGATAAGAGGTAATTAGAATTTGGAAGTTAGTTGACTAATTACACAAGATTACAACACAAAATTTTGTTCTTGTTCCCCATTAAATCACGCCATCACCACCATATATACACCATCCATCTTCAATTTTTACTACCTATTTCTCTAACCAAAAATACACTCTTAGGAACCTTAAGTGTTCTTCACAATCTCAGCAAATAACCATGAAGATCTAGCTTCAAAAATAAGCCTTAATCATCATAATAAATTCCTTACAAGAACACTTCAATAATCCTTCCAAGAATACAAGTTTACTTCCAATCTTTCAATCCCACTCCACCACTCTTTTGGTTCCAGGATTTTTCTTATATTTTTCAGTAACTTTGTCCAAGTAACTTGAGATAGTAACCTTGTTCATAATCTTATTCGATTCATATTTATATAGCTATCTTATTTTGTGTTGTAAAATTTTAACAACAAGAACATAGTTTGAATGATTTCAAACTTGTTCGCAAACTAAATAGATCCTTCTAACTTAAATTTTAAAACACTTCAAGACCTGTAATATATCATAATGATATGCTAACTTAACAAGATACAACTTGTTTTTACAAAGAACACCTTAAAACTGAATCTACGTCGTTGGAGCGCAACCGGGGGCTGTTTTGGGTTGGATAATTAAAAACTATTTTAAACATTAAATTGGAAGTTCATATCTTGGAAAAATGATATTTCTTATGAATATGTTAACACATAAAAATTTCATGGTTTAACTCAAAGTGTAAATATTTTTATCTAAATATTGTTTTTATGACAAAAAATGATTACTTTCATAAGATTCACCTAAAGTTTGAACTATAACCTGTGATTCTGAATGTAAACCAAGGTATTTACAGTTCATATTCTTAAAATTTTACTCGATCCAAGGAAGTGGCAAGTTGAACCAACAAAAACGGAGTTGTAATGAAGAAACTACGACTAAAACAAGATTGGGTATCCGAAGCTAGTTTAGCTACGAAAATATTTGGAGAAAAAGTAAATTAATCATATCTTTTCTAATTAATATGATATTTTATATATAATTACTTATGATTTGATTTTATATATTTCAGGACCACCGGTAAACAACACGAGAAGATTAATCATAAGACCTCATGATTGTACGCAACACGTCATTTGACAACACGGTACTTTATGTACGCAACACGTCATTTGACAACATGGTACCATGGGTCGAGATTAATTCTGATCAATACGAATACGATGGGGTCTTTATTTATTTTATTGAGCAACTAATTGTGGACCACTAACATCAGACTGCTAACTACGGACTAAGAAAATATAAAAAGTATTATAAGTATATATATATATATATATATATATATATATATATATATATATATATATATATATATATATATATATATATATATATATATATATATGTAACGATTACTTGAAAAGAAAATATGTTGATATATTATATATATGGTTAGGTTCGTGATATCTATCGGAGACCAAGTCGAGTTAAATACCTTCAAGGCAAAAGTGAGTATATAGTCCCACTTTTAAACTCTAAATATTTCGGGATGAGAATACATGCATTTTATGATTTACGTTATGGACACAAGTGATTAAAAATATATATTCTACGTTGAGTTGTACCACTGGCATATCTCCCTGTAACTTGGTAACTACTACTTACATGCGGTATTGTAAACGCGAATCCTGTTGATAGATCTATCGGGCCTGACAACCCCAACCGGACTGGACGACCAGTATTCAACGGTTGCACAGTACTTCATTTTGGTGACTACACTTGGTACGGTGTAGTAAGATTTCATAATAAAGGGAATATGCGACGTTGATTAAATGTTAAGTATGGTTATCAAGTGCTCAACAACTTAGAATATTTTTATTAAAACATTTATATATAAAATCTTGTGGTCTATATTTATAACGCTGTCGGCATTAAACCTATATCTCACCAACTTTATGTTGACGTTTTAAGCATATTTATTCTCAGGTGATAACTAAAAGCTTCTGCTGTATCATGTTGAATTTAAGCAAGATCTGGAGTATGCATATTTGTGTCAAAAATAAAACTGCATATCGGAGGATTTGTAATGTAAAATATGTTGGAAATCGTATTGTTATCATCACATGTAAAGTTTGTAAGGCTAAGATTATCGCTAAACGATAATCATTATTGTGTTGTTTAAACCTTGTATTCTAAATAAAAGTTGTGGTTTGTATTGTAAAAACGAATCAGTTTTCTTTGAAAAATGTCGCATATAGAGGTCAATACCTCGAGATGAAATCATATGTTATTATATTTGTCCTTATGGTTTAGGACGGGTTATGACATGTGGTATCAGAGCGTTGGTCTTAGAGAACCAGAAAATTTGCATTAGTGTGTCTTATCGAGTTTGTTAGGATGCATTAGTGAGTCTGGACTTTGACCGTGTTTGATTTCAAAAACTATTGCTTATCCTTGTTGGTTAAAAATTAATATGTAAATATTATGTGGTACTAACGTGCTAGTTGTTATGTGATAGATGTCTGGCTTAGAACTTGTTATCACATTCAGCGACTCTGAACCAGAATCTTCAGATGGTGTTCCAGTCATTAACCTATCCGATGATGAAAACGACACCTTTGGGGAAGACTCAGAATTTTCGGATGAATCAATTGAAGAGGAACCGGAAAGTGATCCTGAGGAGGAAGAAATACAGGAAATTACGAAAGACAAGTTCGAAAGAGGAAAGAAACGAAAGGCTACTGAAAGGACTAAAAATCTCGCGTGTTTTAGTATTTTTTAATTTTATTTAATTAATATTAATGACATCATCAAGATGGTTTAGATTTTTTTCTTTTTGTTTTTAATGTTTTTAATGAAGGAAAAAGCTTATTTATGATGTCATCATTTTATGATTTTAATAGAAACTATGAAAACTGTGGTTTGTTGTGAGGGTTTTGAAATCATATTTAGGGTTGATTGATTTTGGTTAGAGTTCAAGAGAAATGAAGAGAACTCGACAGTCATTTTAAATTAGGGTTACATTTTAGACAATATAAATACGGGTTAAGAGAAAAATAACAGTTTTTCATTGTATTAATTTTTTTTACAATTTTATTTAATTAATGTTAATGACATCATCAAGATGGCTTAGATTTTTTTATTTTTAATTTTTTTTAATGAAGGAAAAAATTTATTTATGATGTCACCATTTTAGTATTTTAATAGAAGCTATAGATATATTATATTAAATGAAAATTATTATTATATTAGTATTGTTATATTGTTATTAGTGAAAACAACTTATCCCATATCTTTCAACTATCGCATGACATAGTTGACCATAAATGTTGTTTAAACCAAAAAATTGGACTACGACGTTTTGAAGTGAACGACAAATTTTAAAGTGTGAAAGAACAAAAAATCTCGAGTGTTTTAGTATTTTTTTTAATTTAATTTTATTTAATTAATATTAATGACATCATTAAGATGGTTTGGATTTTTTTCTTTTTATTTTTAATTTTTTTAATGAACGAAAAAACTTATTTATGATGTCATTATTTTAGGATTTTATTAGAAACTATAGATATAGATTAATTATAATTTTTTTATTTTAATAACTAAAAAATGAGACGTGTAGAAAGTTCAATTCAATGTATGGCCATGTTAAACGAAGACCAATAGAAAATAAGTCCATTCCTTATCACATATAGCCGATTCGCTTTTCGTTAAGTAATTACGGAGTATTATTCTCTTCTCAAAATCTCTGTCACCGCACATATTGACCAATCGAGTTTTCTTTATCTTTTTTTTTTTTTATCAATAGTCAATAGCAAATATTAAATCATGAAATAAAATAGACGATTTATTTCTTCAATAGATACATTCATCTTCCTTTTAGCATATTTCAAATATACGTCTTTGAAAGTTTCAAAATTAATTAATTAAAATTATTTAAAATTATTTAATTATAATAATTAAAATAATTATTAATAAGATTTAATAATAATAATTAATTAATAAGATTTAATTTTAGTTCAAAATTATTTATATTAATGACATCATCCAGCATGCTTAAATTTTTTTCTTTTATTTTTTGGTTTTTTTTAATAAAAGAATTAACTCAATAATGACATTATCATTATAGGATTTTAATAGATATACTAGTGAAATGACCCGTGGAACCATGAGTTTGTTTAAATGAAACAGTTTAATGATATGTTTTAGGTATTAACTGAACGTAATTACTAAAATCATTTAGTTTAATGACCCGTAGAACCATAAATTCCGACTAAAAAACTCGTCAGCTGAACATTTCATCTGACGAGCTTAAACGTTTAGACTCGCGAGCTTAAACGAGCTCGATATCTGAAGCTCGAGCTCGTTTATCAAACGAGCCCTAACCTAGGCTCGAACTCGGACTCGAGCTCGTTTAGGTTCGACTCGAATCGAGTATTTAACGAGCCGTGCTCGAATAGCATACGAGTAGCTTGGCTCGTTTACAGCCTAATTACAGTAAGACATGACACAATTCAATTAATATATACATCCAAAGTTCATTTTTCCTTATAGTGTAATGAGCAATATATGGCCATTAGACGAGACGATGACCATAAAACAATTGCATAACGAAGTATGCTCCGTATAATAATTTATTATATATAAGTTGTTACACAGTCACAAATAATTTTTTTTGTTCAATATAAGCTGTCAAACACAGCAAGAAACTAACATAAAACATAAAAAAAAAAAAAAAAAAAAAAAAACTTGCGGGGCATAGCCCAATGGTTCTCCTCATGTACTTTGTGTCATGAGAGAGAGAGGTCATGCGTTCGATCCTTAGGGATGACATGATTTTTTTTAAACAATTGAACACCAATAATCAGGGGCGTAACTTAGTGTATCACAAAAGGGGTATCCACCCCTCTTGGATTTAACGGGAAAAATTTTTTTACACTAAAAAATATTTTTTTACCAAAAGTAAGGTTTTTTTTATTGTTTACCTTGCTGACAATAAAAAATTTATTAAATTTTTACAATCGCTCCATCTATATCCGGGTTTAAGTTTTGCCACTGTCAATAATTGTGGTATATATTGACCATATAGGAAGGTTTTACCGGATTCGCTCACGGATATCTACCCGGACCACTGTCCGAATAAATATGTTCCCAGGTACCGTTTATCGGGTTCAGATTTTCGTTCGAATGTATGTGTTACGTGAAAATAATGAGAGTCGTTGAAATATATATTGTGAAAAAAATCGCCTTAAGCATGGAAATAAGTTGTCACACACTCACACACATACTCCGTATGATGTTTTTGTCCAATTATCAAAGAAGAGTGGTCAAAGTCAAGGTACCACCCAACCGGTTTTCTTGTCCAAACAAACGTTGACCTGAACCCGGTTCATCACTATCACCCCCAATATCAATTCACCTAAAAACCTCATTCACTATTTCTCGATCCTCAATTGATTAATCACATCGTTCAATCCAACCGACAACCAAACAGCTCAAGTTTTTCTTTAATTCAGATCTAATCATTTTTATTTACAAAATCATAATTTTGTGGTTGTTTTCGAAGAATTAGGGTTTGAAGTGCATCATTGTTTAATGATGCCTTCACTCAGATTCTTCTTCACACTCATATTTAATTCATCGTGTTCTCATCGTTTGAAACCTCGTGTTGAAAAAGGTGATCGTCGTGGTAATCTTAGTTAACACTCACTCTATCATTATTCGTCCTTTTTTCTTATTTTTTCAGTCTAATTAGCATCTTTTGATTCTCTGAGTGTAATATCAGTTTTCTCTACACCGTTTTTTTATTTCGTTTTTATCGTTCGTATAAGTCGGAGCTGATTGCATCATCGAGTGGTGAAAACAAGCTGGTCTATTCAACGAATCAGGTATATATACCTTTTTATATATTATTACAGTGTGTATAACTATATACACACACAGATTAATCTATGTTATCCATTGAATGAGTGTATGATAAGCGGATAATAGTATATATATTGAATTTGTGATAGAGTTATGCTTCATGTGTGTATAATGTGGATTTATAGTTTATGTGGCAGAAATAGTTCTTGTTCAGTTTTATTATGCATAAGTGTGTTTTAATAAGATTATGTTATGCGCACCTCATCTATTAACAAGTTCGTCGCAGAGTTTGTTGTTGTTCGATACAGCGGTGGTGTTTTTTGAGATCTGTAACATTAACAAATTCTATCATAATGTGACGTTTATTCTGTTGCTGTTATGTTATGTGTTCCTTGTTTGTCAACAAAATTTCGTGATATGCAGGCTTTGTGGTTGTGCATAAATGTGTTTTTGGGCAATAATTTATTTGTGAGTTTTTACATTTAGTCGTAAAATGTTTATCTACAATAGAATTGGCTTATCTTAAAAGTAAGCAGATAACGATGTTTGCAATATGCAGGGGAGTTAAGTTTGTTTTGTTTTGTTTTTCTCCTTTTTGTTTATTTGTTAATGTGATGTTTACATGTAGTTTTGAAGCTTTGATTTTTTAATGCCTAATTTGGGTATCCTATAATATCGTTCCTTATTATTTGCTTTATCTTATTATTTATGATAACGCGCTTGCTGCTCGCTCGCTGTCTACTAAATGAGCCAACTGCATTAACATAATTTATTCATTCTCACCATTTTATATAATCGTGGATCCACCTTTTTTTCACTTTCTCTTGCAGCAGCCAATTGACAAAAATGGACGTTGATGTGTTGGCCTCTATTGATGCAAACAAATGTCATGGATTGTGTACGTACACACTCAAATCTACCAATTCAGGCATTGGAGATCTTTCTACCAATGAGCTCTGTAATGATGAAACTGAGTATCCGAATATCGAAGAGGACAATGATAGTGCTATAAGCTTCGTACCACCCTGCAGGAATAACGATTTTCAGAAGAAAAACAAAGCTATTGATACTTGTTTTAACAGCTGTCAGACATCATCATCCTCTACTATACAATGTACTGAAATTGCAGTTGATGCTGATGCTACAGAAAACAAAGATTTCACACCTCATGACAACATTAAACCTCTGCCTGTAAGCATTGTCTGTTAAACACCTCGTCTGAGTTTATGGCATACATATAATATTTGTTCTATTGTTGTCCCGTCATACTTTGTTTCCCACAGCTTGTATCGGCCATGAAAGGTAGCCGAGAGAAACGAGGAATAACTCCACCTCAAAAGCTGACTGTGAAGTGGGACCCAGATGTCTATGATCCGATTCCAAGCTCCGTTTCTCATGTGGTAACAAAAAACAAACCTCAAAAGCAGAGTAAGAAGAATTCGAGGTCCAAGCAGAAGACTGGAAGCAAGTCATCACATAGAAATCGATCCAAAAACAAGTTTTCCGGAAAAGGAGGAGGTGGTTAAGTTACAAAATTCAACCAACTTTCATGAAAGGTGCACCTCTTAAGCTTTTGTTAGTAGAAAAGGTAACTCATCTTGCTATTAATATTGTAAATAAATAAAACGAATGAACTTATTTTTGATTCGTGTGGAAGCTTGGTTTCGGGGTTGCATGAGGTTTCTATATGGGATTTTTAGCATAAGTATAGGTTTAGAGGTGTTTTTGAAGAAACCAGTATTAAGATGCTTGTTGTTAGATGTTTGGGTCTTAACGGGGCAAGATAAGTTTGATGGCTTCATTGTATAAGCTTCAAACTTCCCCAGTTGCAGTTTCTAGTGTGAATTTTCATCGATTTGGGCAACATGGATGTGTAACAAAAAGTATTAATGAGTTTTGGTGAAGAGCTCAAGAAAGTATGGATGTTCTAGTACAAATCCTTTGTTCCCATGTGGTTACTGCAAATTACGTACTAGGTATGTATAGAGATAATTGCTTTGCAAATTCTCTGGAGCTTTGATAATTGTTATTTTGCGTTAAACCAGAATGACCTTGATATTTTTACTGTCAATATTTTGAGTTATACTAGAAAAATCGTATTAAACTCTGATAAAATTTAGTAAAATTTTTTATTCTGTCAATTATCGAGATTAATTAAACAAGATAACCGGACGTGTACAAATAACCCCTCAAAAATTGGCTCTGAATTAAGAAGATTCTTTTTCTTTTCTACACTTCATTCTGGATCTTAGACATTAAACAAACCCATTAAAATCTCAGATACATTGCAAACTCATCTACATTTTTAACCTGCGATTTTAGTAGACTTTATAACATCAGACATCTTCAAATCATCTATATGGAACCGTTCAAAGCGAAAAAATAAGGAATTTCTCGGAATTCGCTAAAGCTATTTGAGTATGTTCTCTTTTGTGCTACCTTGAGCGGTTGCCGTGTTGTTGGAATCAAATGGTTCTTAATCTTTCGTCTTCGCATTCACTTAGCACCCTCTTAGTTTTGATCTCTTGTTCGAATTTTATTTTGTGTGTACGGTTGTTTATTATCTATGTAATGTTCTAGTTCTAAGTTGTGAGCTTTCGTTAGTTTTTGGGAGTGTTCATTGAGCTTGGATGTACGTCGTCTTTGTTGTATTTGGGGCTTAATCTTTTGGATGAATTTTTCCGGATTTTTTTTTATAAATTTTCAAGTTTTTTTTCAAAAAAAAAAAGGGAACTATATAACACTCCAATGTTCATATCAGCTTTCACTTATCCATTTTGACGTGTTCTCTAGCAACCTAAACGTACTTGTAAATATCCCACTACTATGTTCAACCTCTCACACCACTTATTTGTAACAACCTCTTGAGTCTTGTCTTCAACTTCCACTTTGATCTATTCTTCTCTTAATCCTGGAAAGATAGGCCTTAAACTCGTGAACCTCGGCCGTTTCTTTCCAACACACATGTATGTTTACCGGTGCCAATGTTTTGTATAGACTACAAGTTTTTAAGAGACATTATTTTTGGAAGGGAGGGAGAAACTATAAACAATAAAATTTATGATAAATAATTCATATTATGTTGATTAAAATATTACATTAAAATGTAAAAAATTCATGATTTAGACGATCTTCTCCCCAACCCAACTAACATACTAGAAATCATAAAAATGGACATGGCACACAACATCTCTTGAGATTGAGACCCAAAATTATTTCAAAGTTTAATGATACCGCAACCCGCATGCGCATCCCATATGTATGCGGGCACTCACTAGTGTGCGTATGCGTGTGCTTATGCGTGTTATGCGGTATGCGGATTCGTATCTAATGTCTTTGTTCCCGGTACAGCGATTACTTGGCTATCAAGTAAATACCTTTTCCATAATTACATCCGTGATTCGGGGGAGTTTGTTATGGAAATGATTGCCATTATCCTGGATGGTTCTAGAATTAGGGTTTGCCTATATATACAAACCCTAACTATCATTCTAAGGATCATCACAACATTACGTAGCCATCATCTAATACACGTCTTACGTAACCAGCATTGCCTAGCATCTTCTAAAGATTAACAGGTTAGTTTCTTGATTAACTAGAACCTACGACCTTATTTGGGGCCTTCTAATCGACGATCGTCATTAAAGGTGGACTTAATCACTTAGCCACCCCGCCGACATCATCATGTCGGCCAGGGTTATTCACGGTTGCCGAACCGGAGAGCCTCGTTCTAAGATCCTTAAACCCCACCCTTCTAACGTGTTGAGCAGGCATATTAAACCCTGTGGTAAAATATGCATGATCAAGTGGTGCTTTCATTGAGAGCTGAACTAATTCAAGACATGTTTATTTGTTTTTTCTTTTAAAGTTTTGAATTATAAGGCTTATTGTTCACAAAATTTTTTGAATTTTTTCTTTAACAGTATCATGACTTCCGGGGAATCATCGGAACGTACTCAAACAGATAATCAAAACACGCCGTCTGGTAATCAGCAGACGCAAGCTATGACTACGGGGGCGGGATACACGCCATATCTTCCACCTGTATCCGGCGAGCCTTTTCAGATGTATAAGCCGATATATCCAGATGGGATTACACCGCCAAGGGAAAACTCGCCAGTTACTACCACGCGGTTGGATTTTTCCGCGGTGGATCCAAGGGTCATCTTGGTAGGCACTAGCGGTGAAATAGTAGGCCCGCACGTGGTATGCTGCGGCCAGGTACCTATTTATAGTACCACGGTTTCAATCCCTCTGCATGCGCAGAGTGTTCAGCAGAATTCATCGTTTACACCGTTGCAACCTTGGCAACCACCGCGTCCAGTTTCGCAATTTTTGACTCCTGCTGGTGCGCAGGCATTACTTAATAGTTGGGGGTTTGGTGTCATTCCAGACGCAAACTCTCATTGGGCGCCAATAACTGCACAACAGCAAAGCACTGCGCATACAGTTGGGCTCTTAAATGCATATCCTCAAGTTTCGCAGACATCTGCGCCACAGGTTTCGGTCCCTTTGCAACCACCTGTATACTCTGCACCATCAGGTCTTCCCTCTTTTACGATGCAGCAAACTTGGTTGTATCCGCAAATGCAGGCTCAACCTGGGCAAAATATTCAGGGGCAGGCAAATCTTGCAGGTCAATTTATGCAAGCCGCACCTCCTGATATGGTTCACTTATTTTCACAGCCTGATTTTGTTCAGGACATGATGAAGCGTTTCTTTGCGGGATTGAAAGGGGACCCTGTCAAACCACCCTTTGAGCTACCAACCACCTTTGATAATTTTCCTCCGCATATAACTGCATATCCGTTTCCATTTGCGCCAAAGATACCTCATACGTTGGGTACTTACAATGGCTTAACTAATCCAGATGACTTCTTACAGCGTTTTGAAGGCGCAATGCGCACTCAAGGTTGGGTGGATCCAGTTGCGTGTCAGATATTTCCAATGACACTGCAGGGTATTACTCGTGAATGGTTTAATAAACTTCCGGCGGGTAGTATAGCCGGGTTTATGGATCTGCGGACGAAATTCTTGCTGCAATATCATAATCAGAGGCCGCGCAAACGCACTTATATCGAATGTCATGATATTGTGCAGAAATCCAAGGAATCTTTGGGTGAATTTCTCACATGATATACTAATGAGTATCTGCGCATACCAGATCTCAAGCCAGAGCAACAGATTTCCGGACTTATACATGGTATAAACTCAGAACGTCATCCAACGCTGGTAAGGCGTCTGCGCCATACAGTCCCAACAAATTATGCTGAAGCGCTTAATGAATGCTATGACTATATGCGGAGTGGCAAAGATAATGATATTCCAACAGCTAGTTCACGCAACGAGAGGAAAGACGATGATGATCGTTCGCGTGATCAAAATTGTGGCAACAACTCTCGCGGAAGGTATCCTAGCGGTGGTCCTATCAGGAATGATAAAGGGAAATCAAGTGGCAATTATCGAAACAATAATCAGTGCGGCATCAATAATCAGAACTATGCGCTGCTTAAAAGTTTGTCTAAAACGCCAAAAGAAATTTTGGCAACCGAACCAGTGTGCGCGACCTTTGCGGTTCCAACTCCGCTTACAGAATTTGATAAGCGGGATAAAACAAAGTATTGCGAATTCCATGACGATTACGGGCATGACACTAATCGATGCAAAAACTTGATGGAAAGAGTACTTGAAGCGCTGCGCGCAGGTAAATTGGATCACCTGAAGCCACCTAAGAAGGACAAGGGAAAATCCGCAGAGGAAGGGTCGAAGGTTAAAACTTTCGCATGGCAAATGGTCGATAAAACAAAAGACGCCAACTTAACCATTAATATGGTCGTCGCAGAGAAAGTTAGCTAGAGGAGAAAGTACAATGATCACCATGACTGGGAACTTCTCCCGATCGCATTTCCTCCTATAATGTCCATTGACGCAGTTAACGAGCCAATTATCATCAAGTGTCGCATCCCTACTTGCGGTGTACAAATTAAACGCATGCATGTTGACACCGGGAGTGGTGTCGACATTATGTACGAGCATTGCTATCGTTTTCTCCCTGCAGAAGTCAAAACGCAGCTACGGCAATATGATATTACGTTATCTGGGTTCTCTGGAGAAAGCTCATGGCCGCTAGGCCGGATAGAGCTAATGATAGAACTCGCAGATGATAATAATCCGCAGTTGGTCAGACATGAGTTAGTTGACTTTTATGTGGTTCGTTCAACTTCACGGTACAACGCGCTGCTTGGGAGAAATTTCATACGGCGTTTTAACATTATACCATCGGTGGTGCATGGTTTGATTAAGTTTCCTACGAAGGGAGGGGTTGCCACAATTGCGTCGCATCAAACAACCGAGTTGTGTGGTTCTGTTGTGCCTGTAAACATTCCCAGCATGGGAGAACAACTCGCAAGCAGTACGGTCATAGCAAACCGTTTACATCCGGATAAGCGGATTAAAATCGGCGCAGGCTTGTCAGCCGAAACAAAGGCCAAATTGCACGGAATATTGACCGCTAACGCAGATGTTTTCGCGTGGCGTGAATCTGACATGACGGGGGTACCGCGAGACATTGCGTAACATAAATTGAATGTTAACCCATCACTCACGCCCGTTAGACAAAAGAAGCGGCATATGGCTCTTGAGCGCAGTGATTGGTTATACGCAGAAGTAGATAATCTTGTTAAAGCAAACATTCTGCGGGAGGTGCGGTATCAGACATGGGTTGCTAATCCTGTGTTAGTCAAAAAGGCTGATGGTAATTGGAGGATGTGCGTTGATTTTAAAGACATTAATAAAGCGTGTCCTAAGGACAACTACCCTCTCCCGGAAATAGACTGGAAGGTGGAATCACTGTCAGGGTTCCGGTACAAGTGTTTTCTAGATGCGTACAAGGGTTATCACCAAATCTTAATGGCTGCGGAAGATGAGGACAAGACTGCTTTCCATACGCCGCAAGGTATTTATTGCTATACGAAGATGTGATATTGCTCTAAACATACATATTATTCGACGCAATATCAGTTATATTTCATCAGCTTTTATCATTTACAAAGACATTCAACGTATAATATTCAAGAAAAACGACAAAAGTAGACAAGAGCTTGCTATTTGAAGAAACAACGAAAAAAGATGAGTTTAAATCAAATATATATCGAGAAAACGTTTATCCGAGTTCAAGAATAAAAGTACAAGATAAAAGAAGAAAAGAGTTCAAATGGGAAGTGCCAAATCAGTACACGTCAACACGGGATCAACAAAGAACAAACGAAAAAGAAAAATAAGAAAACTGCTGTTTACTCTTACACGAATCGTGTAGGTCTACACGAAACGCGTAGCAATTAAGCCTTACGCGAATCGTGTAGCCATACACGAAACGCGTAAAATTAGGCCACAAAACTTTCCAGAACGTGATATTGGACGGCTGCTTTATGTATTAAAAATAAATTCTTTTTCTCTAAGTGGTACATAGCAGCAAGCATTCAACATTTTTTAAAAAATCCTCACCTACTACAACAACCAATGTTAAATAGAGAGTACGAGTCAGTGTGCAAAAGAGGAAGGAGAATACAACACAAGTTTATACATATCAATTACTATACATAAATACTACTGTCATTTTATTACTCTGTAAAATTAGTTTCAAATATTTAGGGGGTATTGTTCGTGATTAAGGGTGTATTTGTACGCGTGAAAGGGGTGTTATTATTGTAATTTTCCTACCGTTTGAAGTTAATGAAAGTGAAGATATTTTAGTAAGTTTACTCTGTTAAAATTAGCGTTGTTATTATGTTTGCATATCTATATTTTTATGTTTACCCTAGTGTAATGAATAGCTAAATTTCCCTAGTGTTTGCTTAAATGTAGAGCCCCTAGTGAAATGGATTGTTACCATTTGTAAAAGTTAAAAATGTAACTTTAGTATTTTTAATATTGAGCCTAGTTAAAAGAACCATTTTTATGTAATTAGGTATTTAACCCTTGCCACTTAATTTATTAAATTTAAATAACGAAAGTTGTTTTTATTTACATAAATTAAGCTTCAACATTAAAAAATGATCTAGACGAATTTATGGATAAGTTATTAACACCAATTTAGAAATAAACTTCGGTGGTTTGGGTAATATCAATAATTATATGACAGTGAAATTGTAAAAAGGGAAACCGTTACGATTTGGGTATTGGCGAAAGTCAAAACTAGGCTAGGTCTCAATTTAAATACTTAAGGAATAGTAGCTTTCTAAAAAGAATCCGATGAAAATTAGATTTGATTTAGTTAGTCTTATTTAGTTAGTCTTATTTAGTTAGATTTGATTCGTAGTAGTAGTTGGATTTGTACGTAGACCGGGTTGTTGGATCACCAATTTTATTGGTCAATAGAAGGATCCTGCCCCTCTGCTGCATCTTTTGGCTATTCGAAACGTGGGCAAAATCAGAAGGAAAATCTGTTTGTTTAAGGGTTTTTATCATTGTTTTTATGTTATTCGATACTCTCGAGGAAATTCATTTCCAAGAAAGTTCAAAGTTTTTGAATAAATCCTTTAATTCTTTGTACAATTTCCCAAATTGTATGATCCGTTCAATCCTAAACTCGTTAAACTTAATCCGGAACCTCAAAAAAAAAAAAAAGAAATAGGAAGTACTTGTAATTTTAAAACACCGAAAAAACACTAAAAAAGAGAAACAAATAGGTAACCCTAGATAAACCTTTAGTGAAGTGATCTCATAATAGAAATTAATGTATGAACTTACGTTCCTCCAACGCTGAATTAACTCCTTCACATCCTGAGCCCGAAAGAAAATTCCACGAACGCTTAAGAGCTCAAGAAGTAGAATCTCTTGCTAAAAATTTAGAGTCACTTTTCTTAGAATCCGACTCTGAACCAATAATTCAACCAATCATAGAGCCGATTATTAAAGAAGAAGAAGAAATGGCTGATACAAATCAAACGATGGAAGCATTAATGAAGGCCACAAGAAAAGGTCAAGGCCACGCAATCATCCAACCCACGATGAGTGATGGCTTTGAAATAAAAGGTCAATTTTTACACATGGTAACTAATACTTGTCAATTCGGTGGAGCCCCAAATGAGGATGCTAACGAGCATCTTCGTAAGTTTGTAAGCATTTGCAAGCTTTTCAAAATCAAAGATGTCACCGATGAAGTTGCATGTTTAAAAATCTTTCCATGGTCCTTAAAAGATGATGCAAGAGATTGGCTAGACTCATTACCAGAAGGTTATATTGAAAACTGGAATGATATGATGGATAAATTTTTATCAGAATTCTTTCCTGCTTCAAAAGCAGCAAAATTACAAAGTGAAATAAATCACTTTAAACAAAAGCCTAATGAAACTCTTTATGAAGCTTGGACCCGATTCAATAAAATGCTTCGAATATGTCCTCAACACGGGTTGAATACATTCCAAAAGGTCCAGATATTCTATAAAGGAGTCAATGTGGCAACTAGAAAAGATATAGATGTTGCAGCCGGAGGTTCGATCATGAAGAAAACACCTGAAGACGCTCACACAATCATTGCTGATTTAGCTTCCCATTCCCATAATTGGCATCAAGAAATAGAATTCTCTAGATCATCAAATGTTGCTAGTATTGAAAGCAATGATGAAATTGCTTCTTTAAAAGTTCAAATAGCAAATCAAGCAAGGCAAATCGAGAAAGTAACCAAGGAAATGCATGCTATCAGAGTAGGATGTGAACTATGCCAAGGTCCCCATCTTACTAGAGATTGTGATCAAAGTACAATGGAAGAGCAAGCAAATTTCTTAGGTTACTTACGAAAAGGTGAAATGAACTTCAGTGATTTTCCAGCTATAGAAGCAAACAACCGAAAATATCCTCCTATAAACAGCTATCAAGTAGGAGGACCTTCAGGATCAAATAATAATAACTATCAAAATAATAATAACTATCAAGGAGGAAATCCAGGTTACCAAAATAACCGGAATTTCCCAAATCAAAATCAAAGAAATCCGCCACCAAGTTATAATAACCGAAATCAACCTCAACGAAATTATCAAAATAATTTCCAACACAATCAACCACAACCATTAGCAATTATGCAACCTCAACCTGAGAGGAAATCTGGTTTAGAAGATCTCTTAAGAGATTTTATGGTTAAGCACGAGCAAAATGCAGAGCTCCAAACTCAGCAAATCCGAAATCAACAAGCCACAATACAAAACTTAGAAAGGGATGTTGGAAGGATATCACAGTTACTATCAGAGAGACCACCAGGTACTCTCCCCTCAAATACTCAAGTGAATCCCAACAACCCCCAAACAAGGAACGAGCATGTAAATGCTATAACTACTAGAAGTGGTTTAACTACTAAACCGGAGACTCTTAAGTCCCCGGAAGTTCCTTTATGTCCTTCTGTTTTACAAATTCCGATTGATGAAAATGAGCAAGTTGACAAAGAACAAGAGAAAGATGATCCACCTGAGGTCATACCAAAGAAAAGTGAAGAACCAACAGTAAAGGTGCATAAGGAACCTATTCCATACCCAAAAGCATTAAAAAAGGACAGACTCGCGAGGCGATATGAGAAATTTGCGGACATGATTAAGCAAATTAGCATTAACATGCCACTCGCGGAGGTTCTTAGGGATATGCCCAATTACGGGAAGTTTTTAAAGGATCTCATATCCTCGAAGGGTAAATACCACGACGTTTCTGCCACATTCCTCCATGAGGAATGTTCGGCCATCTTAAAGAAACAAAATGTACCTCCAAAATTAGGAAACCCTGGTAGTTTTATCATACCATGTATGATGGGTGATTCGGTAGTGTACGATGCACTAGCCGACCTAGGTGCAAGTGTTAACTTAATGCCTTACTCGTTATATTTAAAACTTGACTTAGGAGACTTAAAACCAACCCGGATGGGTATTCGATTAGCAAACCAATCATTTGATACTCCCATAGGTATAGCCGAGGATATACTTGTAAAAGTTGGCTCACTTATCTTTTCCGTCGACTTTGTTATTCTAGAAATGCAAGAGGACACAAAAGTTTCTATCATTTTAGGACGTCCTTTCCTAAACACTGCAGATGCTATCATTAATGTCCAAAAAGAACAATTGAGTCTAGGTGTGGGAAACGAGAGAATAATTTGTCACATTGACAAAGCCATGAAAAGACCCACTTCTACCGATGACTCTTGTTTTCAAATTGATGTTATAGATCTTTGTGTCGAGAATGAATTGAAGGAGCTACTTGAAATTGATATCCCGGGGTTAGCCCCGGTAAGTGAGAATGAATACTTCAATATTGATAAAGATTTTGATGAGTTGATGAAGGTGGTCACGGATGACGAGACCATAATAGAAGAAATTCCCATGGAAGAGGAATCGTTTGAGGAAATCAAAAATGAAGATAGATTTCGTATAAAAAATTCCTTAGAAGAACCACCCGTACTAGAGCTTAAAGAGCTACCCAAACACTTGGAGTATGCTTATCTCGAAGGTACATCTAAATTACCAGTAATTATTGCTTCACATCTTTCAGATAATGAGAAGGATAAGCTAATTTCTGTATTAAAAACCCATAAAAAGGCTATAGCCTGGAAAACAACCGACATTCCGGGAATAAACCCGTCTTATTGTACACATAAAATTCTTCTTGAGAATGACTACAAACCCGTAGTACAAAGACAACGCAGGCTAAATCCCAACATGAAAGAGGTTGTTAAAAAGGAGGTCGTCAAGCTTCTTGACGCCGGGTTAATCTACCCCATCTCCGATAGTCCATGGGTTAGTCCAGTACAAGTAGTACCCAAAAAGGGGGGTACAACCGTTATATTAAATGAAAAGGACGAACTCGTCCCAACTAGAACAATTACCGACTGGAGAGTCTGTATTGATTACAGACGTCTAAATGATGCCACTAGAAAGGATCATTTCCCGTTACCTTTTATTGATCAAATGCTTGAACGATTAGCGGGAAAAGAATATTATTGCTTTTTAGACGGTTTCTCCGGTTACTTCCAAATTCCAATTGATCCCAACGACCAAGAAAAGACCACATTCACTTGTCCTTTCGGTACCTTTGCCTATCGCCGCATGCCGTTTGGTTTATGCAATGCACCCGGAACCTTTCAAAGGTGTATGATGGCAATCTTTGATGACATGGTAGAGGATTGTATGGAAGTCTTCATGGATGACTTTTCCGTATTTGGAGACTCCTTTGAATCGTGTCTTTTCAACCTTGAACGTATGCTTATCCGATGTGAGAAAGCAAACTTGGTCCTAAATTGGGAAAAATGCCACTTCATGGTGAAAGAGGGCATTGTACTTGGTCACAAAATATCTCGTGCGGGAATAGAGGTAGATAAAGCTAAAATTGAAGTTATCTCTAAGCTACCTAAACCATCAAATGTTAAAGCAATTAGAAGCTTTCTTGGTCACGCAGGATTCTATAGGCGATTTATCAAAGATTTTTCTAAAATCGCCCGCCCATTGACCAAGCTTCTTGAAAAGGATGCTCCATTTGACTTTGACACTAATTGCGAGAATGCATTCTCGATTCTTAAGTCAAAACTCACACAAGCTCCCATTATGGTATCTCCAGATTGGAGTATGCCATTTGAGCTAATGTGTGACGCAAGCGACTATGCTTTAGGTGCTGTTTTAGGACAACGTCCCGATAATCATTTTCTTCCGATTTATTATGCAAGTAAAACTCTAACGGGAGCCCAAATTAATTATACCACCACAGAAAAAGAACTCCTAGCGGTTGTTTATGCATTTGATAAATTTCGGTCATATTTGGTGTTGTCCAAAACCATTGTTTACACGGACCATTCGGCACTTAGGTATTTATTCTCGAAACTAGATGCAAAACATCGTCTCATACGTTGGGTTCTTTTACTTCAAGAATTTGACATTGAGATACGTGATAAGAAAGGAGCCGAGAATCTAGCTGCCGATCATTTATCCCGACTTGAAAACCCCGAATTAGATAAACTTGATGATACAATCATCAAAGATACATTTCCTGACGAATCTCTAATGAGGGTTGAAAAAGAATCTGAAATCCCATGGTTTGCCCATTTTGCAAACTATCTTGCTTCAGGCATTCTACAAAAAGGACTTACTTATCAGCAAAAGAAGAAATTCTTTGCGGATTTAAAGTCTTATTTCTGGGAATACCCAGACCTATTTCGTGTTGGTGCGGATCAAATAATTGGCCGTTGTGTGTACGGACAAGAAGCTCAACAAATTCTTGAGCATTGCCATCAAGGGCCAACCGGCGGTCATTTCGGACCAAACCACACTGCAAGAAAAATCCTTGAATCGGGCTTTTATTGGCCCACGATCTTTAAAGATGCCCATGATTTCGTTCGGACTTGTAACGCATTCCAACGAACGGGTAACATCACGAAAAAGGATGAGATGCCTCAAACCGGCATCCAAGTTTGTGAAATCTTTGACATTTGGGGAATCGATTTCATGGGACCCTTTCCAAGTTCACATAAGTGCAAGTACATACTAGTAGCCGTTGACTATGTATCCAAGTGGGCTGAAGCAAAAGCTTTGCCTACAAATGATGCTAGGGTGGTGGTAAACTTCTTGAAAAATCTCTTCTCACGCTTTGGAATCCCAAAAGCACTCATATCCGACCGAGGAACACATTTTACCAACAACCTTCTTGAAAAGGTGTTGAAGAAGTATGGCGTAACTCATCGTTTCTCTACTTCGTACCACCCGCAAACAAGTGGTTAAGTGGAGAACACGAATCGTGCTTTAAAACGCATACTTGAGAAGACGGTTAATAACAACCCTAAAATCTGGCAACGCAAGTTAGATGACGCGTTGTGGGCTTTTAGGACTGCGTATAAAACACCAATAGGTACCACACCATTTAGACTTGTATACGGTAAAGCGTGTCATCTACCTGTTGAAGTTGAACACAAGGCATACTGGGCTATGAGAGAATGTAATACTGACCTTGTACAAGCCGGAGAAAATAGGTTATCACAACTTAACGAACTAGATGAATTAAGATTACAAGCCTACGAAAATTCTAAAACATATAAAGAAAAAACCAAAGTATGGCACGATGCACGATTAAAAAAGAAAGAATTTGAACAAGGGGATAAAGTATTGGTATTCCAATCACGTTTCAAGTTTTCACCTGGTAAACTTAGATCCCGATGGAATGGGCCATATATAATAAAACAGGTTTTTCCATCTGGATATGCAGAGTTGTATGGTAAAGACGGTGGAACTTTCAAAGTGAACGGACACAGACTCAAGTTATACTTTGAAGAAATCAATACTACGGAAAGAGACGAAACCACCTTCTACCCTAAGGACAAATAAATTCAGGGTAACTCTAAGGTTTTAAACTCCATTCTCGATTTTTATTCTTATCTTTAAGAGTGGGGTTAGATTGGTCTTTCCCTAGCAGACCCTAAAGAACTAGTCTTCTCCCTCCATTCTACCTTTTTAATTTCTTTTTGTTTTTATTGTGTAATTTCAAGATGCGCAGTCAGTATATCTACAACCATTTCATTTTAAAGTGCGATAAGATTTTACCGAGGGATGTGGTGTTAGATATTAAGAAAAGATGCGATAAGGCGAGGAAAGAAGAAAGACAGAAACTAAATGAGACAAACTATGCAAGAGGAAAATCTAAATCAGCTAAAAGGCGTAGAGCACGTCATTTGGGTAAATGTGTGAAATGTGGAAAACCGACTCACTCCGGAGATTGCCCAAAGAACCAAACGGACTCTAATTACGAGTACGTAACCTTATGCCGAGAAGGGCCTTTAAAATGTGCAGAAGAAAACCTCTTAAACCAGCGAGGTTACGCCTACGAAGCAATGGGGAGCGAAATAATGCGACTCCACTACGAGGCGAGCCAACGAGGCTTCACTCTTTAAATCTTTTTCTCGCCAATTGTGTGTTTGTGCATTTTTGTGTGTAATGTTTTGGTGTGTTTGGTTTGTTTTTGTTTGTTGTATGTTCTTTTAAAACGGTCTACCATTTAAAAGTGATGAACCTTGAGTTCAATATGTTTTCATTAAAAACGATAAATGTTAAGAGTTGCAACTGAATTATCGTTTTTCAAATTGCACGAAATTTCTTATTGGATTCATAAGATATCTGTTAAATAGTAAACCACGAAAACAAAATAAAAATTGAAAAAAAAAATTCCTTTCTACTAAATTGAAGGTGAAACGCCTTGAGTTTAACTTGTTTCTTTGAAAATGAAAATGTTTAGGTGTCACAACTGAATTTTCATTCTTCAAATTGCACAAAATTTTTTGTTGTTGTTAAATTCTAAAAGTCTACAGTAGATTGCAAAATATACCTTTTTATCAATAACCGTAAAAATATATAACTTGTAAATCTTTGTCGTGGATAATGATAGGTTTGACGACCGAATTTATCTCTACCTAATCGATAGGAAACAAAGTTTTAAGTTTGAAAATTAGTTGATTTAGGGGTATACAAAAAAAATAGAGTGTATTTTAATTTGTGTAATTTTTATTTTTCATGTACTTAAAATTAAAAATGTTAATAATTTTAACACAAAAATAGTGTTTTTATTTTATTTTAAATTTGTTTTCGAAAAACATTAAAAACTTTAACTTTTAATGGATTGAATTTTATAAATTGAAATTAAAAATTTATAAACGGATTAAGATCAGGTGTAACAACCGAATTTCCGTTACAAATATAAATCTATAAAAGATATTTTAAAATCAATTGTTTATAAGTTGAAAAAAAAAAAAAAATACAGACAAAGCATACGCGAATCATGTAGACCTACACGAAACGCGTGGAATACAAAGCTTACGCGAATCGCGTAGACCTACGCGAAACGCGTAAGGTCAAAAAATAGCTGAACATAACAGATCGGGCAGCAGACCTGTTTTCACACTCTAAATTTTATTTTTTCTGCTGTGGACGAGAAAAAAACACAAAAACCCGAAAATCACACCCAAAAACTTAAATTAACAATTCCAATCTTCCCCAATTCTTCAATCTTTCAACATGCCTAGATTGGTAAGGGTCCTAAACCCATTTTGCTTAGTGTTCTTCAAGTTTTTCATTATTTTTCTTTATAGCTTTAATCCGATTTATATGCATGTTTTTGTTGAATTTTGCTTGATTAATGCTATATCTATGTTGTTAGTAGGATAATAAACCCGATTAGAATAAAAAAATGATGTTTAATTTTTTATTGAAAATTAGGGTTTATACAAAATTGGGGAAAATTAGGAAATTGATACTGAGGTGTGTTATTTTGGTTGTAATTAGTTGTTTTTGAGTGTTTGGTTAGTAGTTAGAACTTTTGAACATGATTTTGATTGTTTGACTTTGTGATTTTTAATTTTAGCCTAAATTTGTTAATTTTTTTGCAAGTTCATTTTAATGAATCAAGTATGAACTTTAATGCTATTAAGGATTGTTTAGAAGTTGAAATACACGCAATGTGATTGAGTTGAATTAGATACACTTAGATAAATTGCGTGTTTTCACTTGTGAATTAAACTTTGCATATGAAACTTGATTTTTGATTTATGATTTTTGGTTTGTTTCTGCTTTGTTTTGAATTATAGAACTAAATCTTCCAAAGTTGTTGAAATAAATTGATTCATGTGGTGATGAAACAAGTTTGTAAGTTGAATTTAGACTCTTTGCTAACATTAACACATCCTATTGGGATGATTTCCTTGTTTTTAAAATGTTATGCAGGGACCATTTAGAATGAGGGCATTTAACCAACAACAAGCACAAGATCAAGTTACCCCCGAAATGGAACAACAACTCTTGAACCTACACCCGATCCTGCAATTTCCTAACGAATTACATCAAAGGGTGCAAAAAGTTAAGGATTTACTCATTCTGGTAAATCAAACCATCTCTCCAGTTTACGTTGTTGATTGGGATCCCCTAGGAGACCCAGTCAATTTAGATACACCGATAAGGGAAATTTTAACCCAAAGTTTCACGAATGAATTTGGGGAAATTAGGTATTATAATGACTTTGAGAGATTGTTTAGGTTAAATTCTCCTGTATATAGAGAATGGTGTTTAGAATTTTATTCTACTGTTAGGATGAATATACACCCGGAAAATATCGAAGATACTAGTTTCCTACAATTTAGATTGGGTGGTGTAGATAGAGTAATGTCCCTAGGCGACATGACTATGGCTTTAGGGATTTACGACGGTAATGAGATGAATGCTCCAGGTTTTTGGGAATATATTTTTACAGGAGCTAGGTATACAGGAGATTATGATTCTTTGAGTGTCTGGCTCTCTTTTTCCCAAAAGAATACTTATGTAGCAGGCCAAGAATCATACCTTAAGATCACTGATGTTCGCTATCGAATAATTCATAAATTTATAGCGAACACAATTAACCAAAGGGAATTCCTTAATACAGATAAGATTAATTATGTTGACCTTTGGTATTTGGATGCAATTAGAGATAGGGATACATTTATTAGTATACCCTATGGAGTGGCCTACTTTTTAGCCCATTTTGGTAAGGGTGCTCGAGGATCTAGTGACATGTCGGGGGGTCACTATGTCACGTGTTTGGCAGCCTGGTTCGGTCTCGACCCGAACGAATTTGACCCTCCAATCCAACCAATAGATCAACCGGTTCGTAATTTGGGATTGGAGGTGTATAGGACAGCTAAGGCTATACGTGTAAGGGGTGGGGTACGTAGTTTAAGGCAACAGGAAGTTGCTGCTCACGCACCTATGGAGGAGGATGACGAACCCGCGAGGGAAGCTAGGAGGAGACGCAGAGAGACAGATCAGGCTAGCTCGTCTCATACAGGTACTTCTGATTTCGATATGCTCCAAAACTCGTTTAACGCATTGAGTTTAGATGTACGTAATTCATATCAAAACTGGGGAGCGAGATCAGAAGATCAGTACACTGCTTTATCTCGGCAATTAGGGGACATTAGGCATACCCAGCTAGATCAATATAATATGCTGTCCAACATCCGATATGATCAGAGGGGAATGGGAAATCAATTAGAGTGGGCGCACCAACAGGCATATCTATACGCGTCTAACCCGCAAGCTTACGCACCCTCAGCCTTTCCATCATATCCCCCATGGCAATCACCCGATGACCCTCTACCTCCACCCTATGACCATAACGCCGCCATAGCCGCGAGTCAGGATGCATATAGGCGTTTCTACGAGGAACAACGCCTAAATGAGCAACGGCAGCGACAGCAACAGGAGGAGGGCGAACGGGGAGGACCATTTTGGAGCCCATTTGACTAGTTCTATTGTTTTATACATTTTTATTTTTATGGTGTGTAATAACGTTATTGTATGGTGTGTTTTAATACTTTTATGTTTCTTATGTTTTATTATATATTAGTAAGAAATTAGTGTGGGGTAATATTGTTTTGTACGATTGAAGTACAACCCCATGTTTTGTGTGCTTTTACATAGTTTTGACAGGTACAGAAGAAAATGCAATTAGACGAAACGAAACATCGAATTACATTGTGATACAAACGTTGGATAAAATCATAGGTGAAACAATTTGAAAATCCAAATCGGTTAACAAAGGAAGTTCCAAATATTCTACACTTTTTGTCCTCTCAAATTTATACATTATTATCTGCTTTTATGTAATGAGGGCATTACATAATCTTAAGTGTGGGGTGGGAATATATAAATTCTCGAGAACTTATAAGTTATTGGTTTTTATGAAAATTTGAAAATCTTTAAACAAATATAACAAATAAATTTTTAAGGTAACTACGAGCAATTAAAGATCAGGTGTCAAAAACCGAAATTATCGTCTCAATACATTAAAAACGCATAAGTTTATTTGTTTAAAACCTATAAAAGGAAACCAAGTATAACAAGAATTTATAAAACCTTATGTTGAGAACCATATATCACATGTTTCTATGAAGTTATTGCAGATATCATTGCTTTGGAACGTATAAACCTGAATATTCCACTATTACGAGTAATAGAGGATGAATCAAGTCCATCCCGTAAGGAAGTAAAGTCTTCCAAATTGACACACTTGCTAACTTATGTTAGAAGATGTAGTCCAGAACAGCTGTAGGTTGACGAAAAATCTTGAAAAATCATCTCTAAAATCGGCTGGAAATCCACCTAACCTCAGCATCAAACAGGGTTTTTGGTGGTCAGACTTATCCTAACCATGAGAAGGATATGTCTCGTACAATGGGGGGGCACAATGCAAATTAGCTTTTAAGACTAATGAATCTAATCCCCAGATGGATGATCTCCGTAAAGATTAACCGCATCTATGTTTGACCGCGGTCAACATACATATGCCATAACAAATTGAGGTGTGCAAACTCATGGTTCACCGATGATATTTGGACACGATATAATTTTGTTCTAAAACTTATGCTATTTTATGAATTATATTTGTGTAAAACCATTTTTTGGACATTCGGCTTCAAGTTCCATGATACTACAATCATGGGGGCGAATAGCTTGCTAATCGCCGACTGAGACTTCGGTTTTCAGTTACCCTCAACCGGAATTTGAGGTTAAAACCGGAAAACGTGTCTAGTGTAAAAACTAGCATGACATTTTATAAAATCATAAAACGTTTCCACAAGGTCCAATTTTCCCTAAGGATCCAAATTTTTAAACCCTAATCACGAGTTTCATGTTTGTTTCTATTGTCAGAATTTCGTTTCGTGTGGTGTGCGTGTGATCCAATAAATACTATGTTGTGTAATATATTTCATATAGCGTGTGTTTCATTTCGTGTAGTGTGTGTTGTGTGATCTAATGTCCGATAATAAAGATATATATAATGTTCTAATTCTGTTCAAAGATGTAATTGCTTGAGGACAAGCAACGTTCAAGTGTGGGGTATTTTGATATTGCTCTAAACATACATATTATTCGACGCAATATCAGTTATATTTCATCAGCTTTTATCATTTACAAAGACATTCAACGTATAATATTCAAGAAAAACGACAAAAGTAGACAAGAGCTTGCTATTTGAAGAAACAACGAAAAACTATGAGTTTAAATCAAATATATATCGAGAAAACGTTTATCCGAGTTCAAGAATAAAAGTACAAGATAAAAGAAGAAAAGAGTTCAAATGGGAAGTGCCAAATCAGTACACGTCAACACGGGATCAACAAAGAACAAACGAAAAAGAAAAAATAAGAAAACTGCTGTTTACTCTTACACGAATCGTGTAGGTCTACACGAAACGCGTAGTAATTAAGCCTTACGCGAATCGTGTAGCCATACACGAAACGCGTAAAATTAGGCCACAAAACTTTCCAGAACGTGATATTGGACGGCTGCTTTATGTATTAAAAATAAATTCTTTTTCTCTAAGTGGTACATAGCAGCAAGCATTCAACATTTTTTAAAAAATCCTCACCTACTACAACAACCAATGTTAAATAGAGAGTACGAGTCAGTGTGCAAAAGAGGAAGGAAAAGACAACAACACATAACACAACAATTATTATACACACATACAAATTATTGTCATTTATTTTTAAGTACTCTGTATCATTTTCATTTTAATCTCAAGGTTCAATATTTAGGATAGTTTCAAATATTAAGGGTGTATTATTCGTGATTAAGGGTGTTATTGTACGCATGAAAAGGGTGTTATTATTGTAATTTTCTACCATTTGAAGTTAATGAAAGTGAAGATATTTTAGTAAGTTTATTCTGTTAAAATTATCATTGTTATTATGTTTGCATATCCATATTTTTATGTTTACCCTAGCGTAATGAATAGCTAAATTTTCATAGTGTTTGCTTAGATGTAGAGCCCCTAGTGAAATGGATTGTTACCATTTGTAAAAGTTAAAAATGTAACTTTAGTATTTTAATATTGAGCCTAGTTAAAAGAACCATTATTGTGTAATTAGGTATTTAATCCTTGCCACTTAATTTATTAAATTTAAATAACGAAAGTTGTTTTTATTTACATAAATTAAGCTTCAACATTAAAAATGATCTAGACGAATTTATGGATAAGTTATTAACACCAATTTAGAAATAAACTTCGGTGGTTTGGGTAATATCAATAATTATATGATAGTGAAATTATAAAAAGGGAAACCGTTATGATTTGGGTTTTGGCGAAAGTCAAAACTAGGCTAGGTCTCAATTTAAATACTTGGGGAATAGTAGCTTTCTAAATAAAATCCGATGAAAATTAGATTTGATTTAGTTAGTCGTAACCTTATATTTTTTCGAAAGAAAAATGTAAAGTTTATTACTAAAACATTTTAATAGGGCTTAAATTCAAAACAATCCATGGACCTAGAGGTGACACATTTAAGTAAACACTCCTTTTTATCCCATTATTATTTCTTGTAAACATATTATTATCATTATTTATGAATTATTATTTTAAAATATAAAAATAATACATAAAAACATTTAAATCCGTAACAGACTGTTTGTCACATCGTATAAGTCATACGCGAATCGTGTATGGTATACGCGAAACGCGTATGCCTGTATATCAAACTGTACGATCAGAATCACACAATTCGCGTAGGTTTTAAATTATACGCGATACGCGTATAAATACGCGAAACGCTTAAGGTAATAACGCGGCTACAGTACCAGTTGGGGTAAAATTAGGGTTTTAATTATTTAATTATTTATATTTAGGTTATTACTATATAATTAATATTAGTTATTATAAAATACCTTAATACATGTTTTAACCTTATAATTAGTGTTAATTAAAAGTTTATAACTTATAATTAGTTTGTAATTAGTTAAATTACTATTCCTAATAATTTATATTAATATAATTAAAACTTGTCATTTAGTTAATTTAAATAAGTTTATATTATAATTACTCAAAACAAAATTCTAAACATATAGTTTTATTAAAAATTACTATTTTACTAATTACCATCTAGTAATATAATTAATGCATCATAATTAGCATAATTTCATTTAGTTCCTTTTTTAAGTTATTTATTGTAATCTTGTAATTTTATTTATGAAGTAAATTAGTTAAGTTATTTTCTGTTACTATTATATTATAAATTCCTAATCCAAAATCCCCTTTAACTAAGTTTGACATCAAAGACTATTAAAAACCATTAAACACTCCATCTCCCTGTGGAACGAATCGGATTTACCAACAAACTAAACTACACGGATAGGACTAGTTGCCTATATATGTGTGAAATCAACCTGAATTCAATAAAATACCACATATACAATAAATCAATTCGTGTAACAAAACTACTCAAATCCGTTCATAAATAAAGGTTACGATCCAGCACATCAAGATGCCTTTCGGATTAAAAAACGCAGGCGCTACATATCAGCGCGTAATTGATGCGGCGTTCAAACACCAAATTGGTAGGAATATTGAAGCGTACGTTGACGATTTGGTAATTAAGAGCAACACTGAAGAAGAAATGCTCACGGACATCCTAGAAACGTTTGCGTCTCTACGCAGGATAAACATGAAGCTGAACCCGCTCAAATGTAGTTTTGAGGAAGAGGAAGGCAAGTTTCTGGGTCATGTGGTGACAGCGCGGGGAATCAAGGCAAATCCCAACCATTGATAGTTTGCCATCTTCGAAGACAAAGAAAGACGTGCAGAGTCTAACCGGGAAGCTTGCGGCGATCACGCGGTTCTTGTCGAAAGCCGCAGAGAGACAATTGCCATTCTTCAATACTTTGAAGAATTGTTTAAAGAAGAAAGACTTCGTGTGGACTCAGGAAGCAGAATCAGCCTTTCAGGAGATGAAGAAGGTGCTCGCTGAATTACCAACACTCACCGCTCCAGTAACAGGAGAAACGCTTACGCTATATCTTGCGGCATCGAAAGAGGCTATCAGTTCAGTCCTCATCGCAGATCGCGGAAAGGTAATCTACTTTTATTTACATTGTCTATTTCGCAGAAATTTAACGCTGAGGTTTTCTCAGACGCAAATGCCGGTCTACTTCGTAAGCAAGACGCTGACATCAAGCGAAGTAAACTATTCACCAATAGAAAAGCTAGTATATGCGCTAGTCCACACGACGCGGCGTTTGCGCCGGTACTTTCAAGCACATCCAATCGTGGTTCTAACTGATCAACCGATCAAACAGGTTGGTACATGCCTAATTTGCGGCAATGTCCGGGGTTACCGCATTGACTAACGCAATCATTTTTCTTTTAGGTGTTATACAAGCCTGAGATTTCTGGCCGAATGGCTAAATGGGCAGTTGAGTTAGGAGAACACGAGATAAATTTTTCCTCGCGAAGCGCGGTTAAGGGTCAAATACTTGCGGATTACCTTGCAGAGTTACCTGCGGATGTTGAAGCATCTGCAGAACGTCAAGACACTCCGGCTGCACCTTTGACCCCGTGGGAGTTATACACCGATGGTGCCTGCAGTGCAGCCGGCGCAGGTGCAGGTGTTATTTTAACTGGCCCAGATGGCGAAGAGCACACATATGCGCTGCGGTTTAATTTTGCTGTTACGAACAACGAAGCAGAATACGAGGCTTTATTAGCGGGTATGCGTATTGCGCATAAGTTAAATGTTAAAATCCTACACGCTTACATGGATTCAAAGTTGGTATGCAGTCAAGTCAGCGGGGACTTTGAAGCACATGACATGGCCATGCAGCAGTATTTATCGCTTGTTCATAACCTCGCTGACCAGTTTGAGGCTTTTCAAATCTCCCACGTCATGCGGGGGCAAAATAGGATGGCGGACGCGCTTAGCAAATTGGCTGCTTTGGCTTTTGATCATCTGGGGAAGAAAGTTCTTATAGAAGAATTGCATACAAAATCCATTATTATGATGCCTTTAGTGGCACCGGTTGAGGAGTCCAGCTCAACGTGGATGACGCCCATTATTGCTTTTCTGCGGGACGGC
Organism: Rutidosis leptorrhynchoides; assembly: GCF_046630445.1. Taxonomy (NCBI): domain Eukaryota; kingdom Viridiplantae; phylum Streptophyta; class Magnoliopsida; order Asterales; family Asteraceae; genus Rutidosis; species Rutidosis leptorrhynchoides. The sequence continues at coordinate 423,995,305 of NC_092336.1, forward strand.
ACCTCGCCTGAAGACTCCGCGGATGCAAAGAAAGTCCGCATTAAGGCACCACTTTATGCCCTTGAGGGTGACGTCCTATATCGAAAGAATTATTTAGGGCCGCATTTAAGGTGTATTGGTCCGAAGGAAGCAGAGGAAGTTATACGCGAGGTGCATGAGGGTGCATGCGCTCTTCATTCGGGGCACATGTCTATTGTATCAAAAATTATGCGGCTAGGTTATTATTGGCCCACTATGTACGCAGATACAGCGTGCATAGTTAAACAATGCGAATCTTGCCAAATACATGCACCTATCAGCAGAGCACATGCGCATCCAATGATACCAGTCTCCTCACCATGGCCATTCTGCAAATGGGCGATTGACATAGTCGGACCATTTCCTAAGGGCCGAGGTAATATTATCATTTATTTTCTAACATATGCTGCTAACATCAGTATCTTACGCATACTCTGCACACGCAGGAAACATCAAATTCTTGATTGTTGCAATCGACTATTTCACGAAATGGGTTGAAGCACGACCGCTGGAGACAATATCAGAAAAAAGGGTGCGTAATTTTGTATGGGAAGACATAGTTTGTCGATTCGGTATACCAAACGAAATTGTTAGTGATAACGGTACGCAGTTTGCGGAAGATCCTTTCCGCAGCTGGTGCGCGGAGCTTAATATTAAGCAAACTTTTACATCCGTCGCGTATCCGCAGGCGAACGGCCAGTGCGAAGTCACCAACCGGGATATAGTGGCTAGAATCAAAGCTAGGTTGGGCCATGGTAGAGTTGGTTGGGTGGACGAACTGCCAAAGGTTTTATGGGCGCATAGAACAACACCAAAAGCAAGCACTGGTGAAACTCCGTTCAGTTTGGTCTACGGGTCAGAGGCTGTTGTGCCCGCAGAAATTGGGGTACCAACGTTCCACATACAGAATTTTGACGAACAAAATAACTCAGAAGCTTTGCGGGAAAATCTTAATCTGCTTGAAGAACGCTAACTCTCTGCGGCGACAAACGAAGCCAATAACAAGCAGAAAATTGCAAAGTACTACAATCAGCGTGTGCGTTCGCGCTCTTATAAGTGTGGGGACTTAGTTTGGCGTCAGAATGACGCAAGTCATGCGGAGGATACTGGGAAATTGGGCTCCCGTTGGGAAGGTCCATACAGGGTAGCAAAAGCAAGCAACACCGGGGCATACCATCTCGAGACGTTGGATGGCAAACCTGTGAAACGCACTTGGCACACGACATTGTTGAAAAAATGTTATATGTAGCTGGATGGACCTGATCACTCCTATTTATTTTAGCACATTTTCTATGTATTTTTCGTCCGTTTGGATGTGTCGCGGTTGTAATCATGATTAATGCCAATTGAATATTTACTCGCGCATACTTTTATTGTCTATTTCTTTTTGTATGCGGTTCCTGCCTACTTAAGGGGTGTCCTCTAGCCCCCGTGCGGCCGAAGCCTGTTTGGTTACAAGGCTAGACATTAACGGCAGGCGAAGGGAATTGGTTTTCCCCTAGCCTAGCGCCACGCAGACTAGATGGCTGCCAAGTCGACTTAAAAATACAAGCATTGGTTTGCTTGTGCGTAATTACTCTCGCATTGGTTTGCGTGAGGAACTCTTAAGCATAAAAGCATTGGTTTGTTTTTAGTTGCGTTGCTTACCATACAGGCTAAAGTGCACCCCTAGTACATGACAAAGCAATAACGCAGTAGCTTTTGAGTCTAAGTTGTTCAAGGTAAAATCGCTAAAGTATTGGTTTATTTTACGCAGTACCTGAGCATACGCATAAGTTTTGGTTAACTATGCGCATGGGCATGCGGTTAATTCTTTGTTTTGATTCGCGATATATAAACAAATTAATACACTACGCATGCATAACACGATAATATATACATAAAGTTATTACAAATGATAATTGTTTCAAACGCCTGCCCATCACGGGACTTAAGGCCCAAAAATTGTATTTACAATTGCCTGCCTAAGCATAGGACTTACGGCGCAAACTATTACAACAACCTAATAATCCTCCTTGAGGAACCCCTCAATCGACATGTTAGGGTCCGCCGCAAACGCATTAATTAGGGGGATCGGGATGGCAGTGATGGCTTCTTCCGCTTCCATAAGCACCGCAGCCGTACCCTTGATAACGCCATTTTCATATATATATTTTGGGCGTTATCTTGTTCCATTTCTTGGTATTTAGAAGACTTTGAATAAGATATTGGTTTATTTGAGTTTAAAATGAAGAAAGTGTCAAGATATGGTTTGTTGGCTCATTATTGTTGATTTCATTGAAGATATAGCCAAAACGAAGTTAGAGTTGAAGAAAAAATGCCTCGGGTGAAAAAAATCAGTTCCCATCGCTTCAGGACGAGGTTTATCGCGTTTTGGTCATCATGATACGTGATGAAGTGCATCAGAACACGACATGGAAAAAGGGCCAAACTGATCAATCTGTCGCGTTTCAAGCAGTTATACCGCGTTCTGGTTCATCGTGTTTCGCGATGGGATTGTCGCGGATCGCGACTTGGGTCGGTTCCAGCTATTTTTTCCAGCTCCTATAAATAGACGATTTTTACCCCAATTTAGGGTTATGCAGGTTTTATTCCGAATTTTAGCCTACAGCAACATTAATTACGAATTTTATAGCTTTTCTACATTATTTTGCAAGGGTTTAATTTATTACATCAAGATTAGTTAGTTTAATCTTTATTTTAACTTCTATTACTTTTATTACTTTGTTCTTTATTAAATTCAATGTTTATGTTTAATTGTTCTTCTTATTTATTTGTTATTTGCTTTACCATGAGTAGTTAAATATTTAGTATTCACTTAGATGCATGAACTTAGGTGATGGATTGTGATCTTTTGGTTAAAAACAATTAATTCTAATTACACAATTTTATGTCTAGCTAAGATCCACCGTTATTAAAGCTTATTGATTGTTAGATCACGGAAGTTATTGATTAACTGACGATAGTTAAATTGATTAATAGCTTTTACTAGATTATTGAACGTGAATAATTTAGGAATACGTGAGATTTTATGAGGGACACCGATAATAAAATTAATCGTATAGTGGTTGAGCTTGAAATTAGCTGCAATAATTGTGAGGTTGTAAGGGACACCAAACCAACCTAAGTTAGATTATAATCTTGAGTAATATCATTGTGAATTGGTTAGTAACTCTAGGTTAACGACAGTTATACTTAGGTTGCTAGTCTTAAACTGTAGGAATCGACAGATAAATACAGTGTCACATCATTGTAATTGTTTAATTAACTGGTTTAACCGAGCAATCCTAGCCTAGGGAATTGTACTAAGTGGATACCTTTGCTTCTTATTGAGTTAAGTTTAATTTACTTTCGCGTTTAATCAGTTTTACAACAAAACTCCCCTTTTAAATCTTAGAACAATTAATAGTTCAAGTTTTCAATTACCTGCTCTCTGTGGAACGAATTGGTCAAATACTTGTTTAATTACTACACGAACTGGTTATAGTTGCCTGTATTGTGTGATAATCGATAGGTATTTAGCTAATAATTTAGAGTACAAAATTACACATCAACTTTTTGGCGCCGCTGCCGGGGAGTGGTGTAATTATTGGAAATTTGGTTAAGCTTTTAATTATTTGATCCTTTTGTGAGAAGCAATTCTTGCAAAAGTTCCTTTTCTGTTATTTTTGTTTGATTTTACGTGCGGTTTTGTTGTGGTGTGATCGCAGGTTAGGTACCAATAACTCTGGAACCATCTAGAGTTTACTACACACGCAGCAAAGCTAAAGAAGAACAGGAAATCGCCGAGGATTTCGCTGAGTTACCTTTTTATATTCCGGATTTTGAGTATATTAAGGAAGAAGTTAACATGGCTGAAGGAGCAGCAGGACAGACTATGGAAGCATTGATGAAAGCCACAAGGGCTGGTAACGGACATGCTATTAGGCAACCACCAGTCACCACAGATTTTGAGGTCAAAGGACAGATTCTTAATATGATAACTCACCAATGCCAATTCAGAGGTACACCGAAAGAGGATGCATTCGAACATCTCCGTTCCTTCAAAAGCATTTGCAACTTGTTCAAGATTGCAAATATCGCGGACACAGTTATCTATTTGAGGGTTTTTCCTTGGTCTTTGAAAGATGACGCCAAGGATTGGTTAGACTCTTTGCCTGAAGGTGAAATTGATAGTTGGGCTACCATGGAAGATAAATTTTTGCATCGGTTTTTTCCAGCTGCGAAGGCCGCTCAACTGCAGAGCGACATTAATCACTTTGTTCAGAAGCCACATGAGACACTTTATGATGCTTGGACACGGTTTGGAAAAATGTTACGTAATTGTCCTCAACACGGGTTGAACAACTTCAATAAGGTCCAAATTTTCTACAAGGGTGTTAATGTGCCGACAAGGAAAGAACTTGATATTGCTGCAGGTGGTTCTTTGATGAAAAAGACTCCGGATGACGCTTATGAAATCATCTCCGATACAGCTACACATTCATATGATTGGCATCAAGAAATGGGTGTCTCTCGCTCTTCTCACGTCGCTAGTACCGAAACTAGTGATGAACTTGCTGCAGTTAAGGCTCAATTTGCGACTTTCAAGAGACAGATGGAGTCAATGACTAAAGAGATGCACGCTATGAAGGTGGGTTGTGAATTTTGTCAAGGACCGCATCTGACCAAAGATTGTGATCAAGCATCAATGGAGGAACAGGCTAATTATCTGGGTTATGTTAAGAAGGGTGATTTTTCTCTTAGTGAATTTCCGGGTGGGAGACAGTTTTTCAATCAGGCGAATAATATGGATGGTAACAATTATCATAGTGGTAATCAGGTTTATCAGGGCAATCAGAAGGTATATCCGTACAGGCCGCCTGGGTTTAATAACAGAAATCAGCAAGCACCACCTAGGAATTTCCAGCAGCCTATGCCACCAGTTCAGCAACCAGAGAATAAGATGCCTCCTTTGGAAGAATTACTACGGGTTTTATTATGAAAACGGACGAAAGTATCACTGCTTTGAGGCAAGATGGGGAATCTACAAAACAGCAAGTTAGAAATCAGCAGGCTTCGATTCAGAACTTGGAACGGGATGTGGGGCGTATTGCTCAATCTTTATCGAAGAGACCACCGGGTGCTCTCCCAGCTAATACGCAATCCAATCCAAACAACAAAGTGCCTGCTAGGAATGAGCACGTGAATGCTATAACCACTCAAAGTGGTTTGGTTATTAACAAGGACACTCCGAAGTCTTCTCCTATTGTTTCTTCTAATGTTTTGCATGTACCTATTAATGAGGAGCAAAAGGAGGAAGAGCTCGAGTTAGAAAAGTTGCCTGACGAAGAGAAAAAGGAAGATGATCCGCCGGAGATCATAACTAAATCACCGCCGTTGAAGGAATACAAAGCACCAATTCCTTACCCGAAAGCATTAAAGAAGGATAAGCTCGCTAGTCAATATCAGAAATTTGCAAACATGATTAAACAGATTAGCGTGAACATGCCACTCGCGGAAGTACTCCAGGGGATGCCTAACTATGGGAAGTTTCTCAAAGATCTAATCTCCAAGAAAGGTAAGTACCATGAGGTATCCGGCGCATTCCTCCATAAGGAATGTTCGGTCATCTTGAAAAAGAGCAAGATGCCTCCAAAATTGGGAGACCCGGGTAGTTTTCTTATCCCTTGTGTTATGGGTAATTCGGAAGTGTACGATGCACTTGCCGACTTAGGTGCTAGTGTTAACCTTATGCCATATTCGTTATATCTTAAACTTGGCCTAGGAGACTTGAAACCTACAAGAATGGGGATTCGCTTAGCGAACCACTCTTTTGATACCCCCATTGGAATAGCCGAGGACATATTGGTAAAGGTTGAGTCACTTGTATTCCCAGTTGATTTCGTGATCTTAGAGATGAGAGAGGACACTAAGGTGCCCATTATTTTAGGTCGACCATTCCTCAACACCGCGGATGCTATCATCCACGTTCAAAAAGAACAACTTAGCTTAGGTGTTGGGAATGAGAGGGTGATTTGTCACATTAATAAAGCCATGAGACACCCTATTTCAACCGATGATGAATGTTTTGCTATTGATGTTATTGACGATTGTGTTGAGCATGATTTGCAGGAATTGTTAAGTGTAGACACGTCGGATGTAATCATGATGGGTGAAGTCAACGGTGACTTCGACCCGGAAGTTGAGTTGGAGGAATTGCTTAAAGAGGATGAGCTTAAAGAATCGGAATCATTTGAAACTATCCGGTTGAAAAATGAATTCCGTATCAAAACATCTCTCGAAGAACCGCCCACCTTGGAGCTTAAGGAGCTTCCACCTCACATGGAATATGCTTATCTTCAAGGTACGTCCCAATTGCCGGTTATTATTTCTTCGACACTTAACGGCGACCAAAAGGGTCGGTTGGTTTCCGTTCTTAAATCCCACAAAAGGGCAATAGCTTGGAAAACCTCGGACATACCGGGCATCAATCCGGCCTTTTGTACTCATCGAATCCTAATGGAAGATGATTTTAAACCCGTGGTACAAAGGCAACGTTGTCTAAACCCGAATATGAAAGAGGTTGTTAAAAAAGAGGTGGTTAAATTACTCGATGCCGGGTTAATTTATCCCATCTCGGACAGCCCGTGGGTAAGCCCTGTTCAAGTTGTGCCCAAAAAGGGAGGCACGACTGTTGTTCTAAACGAGAGGGACGAACTTGTTCCTACTCGAACCGTCACGGGGTGGAGAGTTTGTATAGACTATCGTCGTTTGAACGACGCCACTAGGAAGGACCACTTCCCGCTTCCATTTATCGATCAAATGCTTGAGCGTTTAGTGGGGAGGGAGTTCTATTGTTTCCTAGATGGATTTTCAGGCTACTTCCAAATCCCCATTGATCCGAAGGACCAAGATAAAACCACATTTACTTGTCCTTTCGGTACCTTTGCTTATCGGCGAATGCCATTCGGTCTATGCAATGCCCCGAGCACCTTCCAAAGGTGTATGGTCGCCATTTTTCATGACATGATCGAGGACTTCATGGAAGTTTTCATGGACGATTTTTCTGTCTTTGGAGACTCTTTCGATTCGTGTCTTCCTAATCTTGAAAAAGTGCTCAAAAGGTGCGAGGAATCAAACCTTGTTCTTAATTGGGAAAAATGCCACTTCATGGTGAAGGAAGGCATTGTCTTGGGGCACAAAATCTCTCGTGCAGGTATTGAGGTTAATAAGGCCAAAATTGATGTTATTTCAGGCCTTCCTAAACCTACAAACGTTAAAGCCATTCGTAGTTTTCTTGGTCATGCGGGATTCTATAGGAGGTTCATCAAGGACTTTTCTAAGATTGCCCGACCACTGACCAAACTCCTTGAGAAGGACGTTTCCTTCGACTTTAATATCGAATGCGAGAACGCCTTCAACTTGTTGAAAGAAAAGCTCACACACGCTCCTATCATGGTGTCGCCCGATTGGTCTCAACATTTTGAGCTTATGTGTGATGCTAGTGATTTCGCGCTAGGCGCGGTTTTAGGTCAACGCCATGATAATCACTTTAAACCTATTTACTACGCGAGTAAGACACTTACGGGGGCTCAATTAAATTATACCACCACGGAAAAGGAGCTCCTTGCGGTCGTCTTTGCGTTTGATAAATTTAGGTCATATTTGGTGTTGTCTAAAACGGTCGTTTACACCGATAATTCGGCCCTTAAGTACTTGTTCTCCAAACAAGATGCTAAACCTAGACTCATTCGTTGGATTCTTCTTCTCCCAGAATTTGACATTGAGATCAAGGATAAAAAGGGTGCCGAAAATTTAGCCGCGGATCATTTATCTCGTCTTGAAAATCCAAACCTAGAGGAACTTGATGAATCGGACATTCAGGATACATTCCCCGATGAGTCCCTCATGGGTATTGAAATTGAATCCGAAAATCCTTGGTTCGCCGATATTGCTAATTATCTAGCCGCGGGCATTCTTTCCAAAGGTTTAACTTACCAACAAAAGAAGAAATTCTTTGCGGATATTAAGTTTTACTTTTGGGATGCCCCACATCTTTTTCGAATTGGGGCGGATTAAGTGATTCGTCGTTGTGTTTATGGGAAGGAAGCTCAACAAATTCTAGAGCATTGTCACCAAGGACCCACGGGTGGGCATCTTGGAGCTAATTATACGGCTAAGAAAATCTTCGATTCGGGATTCTATTGGCCTACCATTTTTAAAGATGCTAGTGCCTTTATCAAAACTTGTGATGCTTGCCAAAGGGCGGGAAACATCTCCAAAAGAGATGAGATGCCCCAAACTAGTATTCAAGTTTGTGAGATATTTGACATTTGGGGGATTGATTTCATGGGACCCTTTCCCGCATCCAACAAATGCAAATACATCCTTGTGGCGGTTGACTACGTGTCAAAGTGGGCGGAGGCCAAAGCTTTGCCTACTAATGACGCAAGAGTCGTCGTTGACTTCCTTAAAAATCTCTTTTCGCGTTTCGGGCTTCCAAAGGCCTTGATTAGTGATCGCGGTACGCACTTTGCAAATCAACTACTCGAGAAGGTGCTTAAAAAGTATGGGGTAACCCACCGTTTCTCCACGTCTTATCACCCTCAAACGAGTGGCCAAGTTGAGAATACTAACCGCGCACTAAAACGCATTCTTGAAAGAACGGTGAAAAACAATCCTAAGATTTGGAACCGGAAGTTGAATGACGCGCTATGGGCATTTCGAACTGCATATAAAACGCCCATCGGTACTACTCCATTCCATCTTATTTATGGAAAAGCGTGTCATTTGCCGGTTGAAGTGGAGCATAAGGCGTATTGGGCACTTAAACAGTGTAATACTGACCTTAATGAAGCGGGAGAACATCGGTTTTTGCAAATTCATGAACTTGAGGAATTGCGAAACCATGCTTATGAGAATTCGCGTATTTATAAGGAGAAAACGAAGTTATGGCATGATGCGCGTTTAAAGATGAGAAAAGAATTTGAACCGGGCGATAAAGTTTTGTTATTTCAATCTAAGTTTAAATTCTCCGCCGGGAAGCTTAGGTCACGATGGTCCGGTCCATTCGTGGTGAAGAAAGCTTTTCCGGCCGGGCACGTGGAATTGTTAGATAACGAGGGTAGAAGCTTTAAGGTGAATGGTCATAGGTTAAAATTGTATCACGAGGCATTCGATAACACCGAGAGGGAGGACCTCACCCTCTACCCGAAAGACACATGAACATGGGGATGAGTCGAGAAAACGACTCGTTAAAAAAATCAATTCATGTAGAGTTTTGTATTTTTATTTGTTTTTATAGGTGTTTGTGTGAATTTTTATTTTATATATAAAAAAAAATCTAAAAACAATTTAAAATCTGAAAAAAAAAATAAAAAAAAAACCTGTCACGGATCGCGACATACACCCTCAAAACGCGATGAGTTGATCAGTCTGGGACCCCATATGTTGTCGCGTTTGAAGCTTCTTTGTCGCGTTGGAATCCAGCTTGTCGCGAAACGCGACGCGTACAGCAGGATGGGATTAAATACGTTGTTTCCAGCTTTTTCATCACCACCACTCTTATTTTTTTATCTATCTCGGTTTTTCTGCTCTCAATACACCATAACCCATCAATTAAATCTTCGATTTACTCACGAATCTTCATCTAATCAATACTAACAACATGGCTAGGGTATGATTTAACATCTTATTGCTTGTTTTTCTTTATTTCTCATGCTTAATTTCAATTTTCATTAGGGTTTATGAGAAAAACAAGTGTGGGGGTGTATTTATGTGTTATTGTTCGATTTTTATTGAAGATTAAGTATGCTTAACATGTTATTGCTTCGATTTTCATGCCTATTGTTCTATAAATTCATTCTTTGATTTCTAGGGTTCTTAGGTATGATTAATTGGGGGTTTTGAATTTGTGAGTTAAATTGATATGTTTTGAATGTTGTATGATTATTAGCTGAGTATGATTACCATGAATGCATGCTTAAATTATCTAGATTTTGATTTTGATTTCTAGGGTTCATGTGTAATTGAGGATTTTGACTTGATTGACTATGTTTGACTCAGTTGACTTTTGGGATTATGTTTATCATTTGTTGATGATATGTATGCTATGACTACATGTTTTGTTGTTGATTTATTTGGTTATAGTTACATATCTTGTTGAGGAGATGAAGTTGTTGAATTAATTTATGTTGTCTTGATTTGACGTCCATGTTTTGAAATTGCTTATAAACTATGAGGATTGTCATGATGATTAATGATGTTACATGGTTTTGTACTTATGAAAGTTGGGAAATTGGTTCTGAGTGCATGCTAATTGTTTGATTTTTATATGATTTATGTTCTTGGAATATTTTTACGTGACCATTAACATTGTGTGCCTTAAGTGTACTTTTGAAAGAATGCAGGTTATAGCTAACGTTAACATGTCCTTTGGGATATCTCCTTTTGTTGTCATTGTGTTTGTTTTTCAGACAGGAGGACGTGGTAATGCTAGGGGTGCTTCTAGTTCCGGTACTGCAGCCGGTGCATCTCAGGAGGTTCAACCGCAACCTCCAATTCCTCAAACAGAATTACATGTGAATTTAAGGTTTAATGGTCGATCAGAGGTTATTAAGCAAAGAAAGGCGGATGTTCAAGAATTGATTCGGAAAGAATTTGAACCACATCGGGTGATCGATTGGAATGTTTTACAACGAGGAGGTTTATATGCTACAGTTATCGGGTATTTGCAGTTGGAATGGCGAAGTGCTGTGTATACTGATTGGGTTGCTTTCTTTGGTATTCATGAAGTAGTTTACCGGGAGTTGGTTATTGAATTTTACGCTACATATGCGATGAACCTTCACCCTGAAAACGTTGATGATCCAACATTTATGACTTTTCGACTGGGTGGGGTTAACCGCTCTATGTCATTATTTCAGCTGGCTACTTGTTTGGGAATTTATACCGATGAAGAACGCACACGAGTTAGTTTTCGAGATTATCTTTGGGGTGCTGAAAGGGTGATTGATATGATTGATCCTCATGAATTTGATGCAGCAAGAGTTTGGGGGGAGATTGCTTCCGATTCTGAATGGAGCCCGAGTAACTGTCCTTGCGTTAACATCATGGATCTAGCTCTTCGTGCAATTCAACAAATGGTTTCGCATACTATGACACATCGAAGAAGTGGGAACGAGAAGGTATCTTTACCGGACCTTTGGTATGTGAACCAATTCCGAACCAAGACACCTACTTCGGTTGCTTATGGAGTGGCTTATTTTTTAAAACATCAGGGTAGTGGACTTCGTTCTGCGGGAAGCCCGATTAGAGGTGGTCACTTTGTCACGAGGATTGCGTCGGTTTTTGAAATTGATAGATCGGATATGGAACGAATTCTTACTGAAGCGGTTGTGTTAGGGGAAAATGTTTTTCAAGGGGCAAGAGTAATATCTATTGAACACGGCCAGGTTATTCCATTCTGAGTTCGTCGTCGTCGTCCCCGAGATGCGCAGGGGGCACAAGAGGAAGATGAAGAGATGGCAGAGGGTGGTCAAGATACGGGTCAAGGTGTCGGGGGTCAACGTTTTACAAACCGAGATTTAATGGAACAGATGCGGACCATGCAGCTTTATAATGAGGAGACCCGAGCACGCTCGGAAAGTCAGATTGGGTATGGCATCAGTGAGGTTTTGTATCATAATGATTGGCATCGACACAACATGGAGATCAATTCTCCTAATACCATCTTTACTCCTTATGGCACTCGTCTTCCATGGAACCCGGAGTCGACAGGTCCTTATAGGGTATATGATCGCACAGCAGCTCAGGCAGTTTGGGAGGATATGGTCCGACAAAGAGGAGCATGTTCTAGTTCTCAGCATGATGAAGGTAACCAGGGAGGTCAGTCAGGTGGTGGAGGTCCCTATGGTGGGCAGTATGATGGATCTTATGGAGGGTATAACCCTTGGTGATTGGATGAGGTGGTGATCGTGTGGTGATGTGTGCAGCGGGGTGTACGAAATAGTATTATATTTTTTTATACGAAAAGCGATACAGATTACACAAGTTTTAATTATTTATTTACAAATGGGATATACCAAAACCTTGCTACAACACAATAGGCAGTGTACCTAGTCGCGAAGTAGTATAGTTTTTAGTAAGTCCGGTTCGTTCCACAGGGAGACGGGCTTATGAAACACTTTATTTTTATATAACAATATATAAATATAAATATAAAAAGGGGGGTTTTACCGTTTAATGACCGGTTTGTCGATTTTAAAACTTTAGTCGCAGTTAAAACCTAATGTAAAATATAAAATAAATACAAGACTTAAATTAAAGCGTAAAGTAAATAACGATAATGAAATTGCGAATAATAAAAGTGCGATAAAATAAACTTGCGATAATTAAAAAGTACGATAATTAAAAGTGCGATTAAATAACAATAAATAAAAGTGCGATAATTAGAAGTGCAATTAAATATAAAATAAAGAAAATTAAATATGAAATAAAAGAATTATGCTTATTTAAACTTCCGTAATCATGATGTTTGACGTGTTGATTTTAGTTTTATGCCCATGGGTTAATTGTCCTTTGTCCTGGATTACTTAATATGTCCGTCTGGTTTTTGTCCATAACAGTCCATCAGTCATAAATATAAAGTGCGAGTGTCCTCGTCAAATTATTCTTATACCCGAAGTTAAATATTCCAACTAATTGGGGATTCGAATTGTAACAAGGTTTTAATACTTTGTTTAATGAATACACCAGGTTATCGACTGCGTGTAAACCAAGGTTTTACTACTTTGTTAACAATTACACCAATTACCCTTGAATGTAATTTCACCCCTGTTTTAATTATTCTAGTGGCTATTAATCCATTCCCGTGTCCGGTTAAATGAACGATTATTCGTACATATAAATACCCCGCCCATCGTGTCCGATCGAGTGTATATGGTAATTTATAGGGACGCCCAATTGTAAATCTTTATATTAACATTAACAAACTATCATTTAGTTAAACAAATATAAAGCCCATTAATAGCCCATAGTCTAATTTCCACAAGTGTCGTTCTTTTGTCCAAACCCCAATTATGGTACAAAGCCCAATTACCCAATTTTAGTATTTTAGCCCAACATCATGATTACTTCGGTTCAAATAAGCATAATAACAACTTAGTTACGAGACATTAATTTAAAAAGGAGAACATAGCTTACATTGATTATTTATCGCGTAGTGGTACACGGACAGAATTTCGACTTCAAAACCCGTAAAAATAACTTTTACATAACCCAAACTAATCTAATATAACACTAATCTATACTATATTTATTTATATATTATAAATTTATTATTATTATTATTCTTACGGAGTATTATTATGTATATGTGTGTGGTTAAAACTCGTCCAAAACACTGGCTTTTATAGAGACCTGACCACCTTTTTCTCTCCATGCAAGTTGCATGAGTTTTAGTGCATTTGCCATGCAACTTGCATGGCCTTGGATTCCAGCTCAAATTTTGGAAGTTTACATGTCGACATAGATATATAATATAAATATAAAATATAAAATATAAATAATTAATATAATTATTTATATATTATATTATATTCTTGTGCATAGCAGACTCGTAATTTTTGGTCCATTGCGTCGGGCGTTTCTTCTTGGCTCAGGTCCCGGTTCCGGATTTTCGATCGTCTTTTCGTACAATTTAATATCGTGTACTTTGCGTTCCGCAACTTGTACTCTTGTCATTTTTAGACGTTCTTCATCAATAAATTGAACCTTTTTAATTGTATCTTGTACATTTGAGCATTTTGGACCTTTTTGTCTTCAATTCTTCGTTTTCGCCTTTTGTCTTCGCACTTATTTATTTAAACAATTACAATAAAAATATAATACAATTACATATGAAAACCTATTATTTAGGAGGGATATTGCTATGAAATATATGTTCCTTTTTAGCCTTATCAAATATCCCCACACTTGAGCGTTGCTTGTCCTCAAGCAATACAGAACTTGAAATAAAAACATACATGAATCACTTTTTTATTCATCACACTTTGTACATCAGTGATTTTGATAGAGCGGTATAAACAATGATAGTAATGATAGAACCATGGTTAAAGGTGGGTGTGTCATCCACAGTTGCCTTGGGTTTAGGTCAACGACACTTACAATCAAATAGCCGATTTACTTTCGGTTTCCAAAGCAAAGTGCACATTTGAAAGGCGGTTTACAGTCCCACATGACTATAAAAATGTAGATCCTTAAGGAAATTGGATCTTTATGAAAACATTTGATCTTTTGAAAATTCATTCTAGCTTTTACCCTAGACAAGTTTTCTGATTTGACCCACCATCGGTGTTGCAAAATATATTTGTGGATCAATATTTTGGCTAAAAACTTTTAGGTTCGTGTAATCCACTGCTATCCCGGTATCGGAAAGCACACATCCAGTTTACTTGTTCCGTATATTACCTTTCGGTAAACTACCGTCCGGTTGTAAAGGAAAGCGATGAACAAGAAACTGTTAAGGCAATGTCTAATGACATGCATTTGTTCATGGTCTAAAAACGTGTCGGATGCTAGAACTATCCTTGGTAGGAGCAATAGTAAAGATCATCCTATGATTTTTCGGTCTGGCACAAGGTCCTGTCTCTGACCATGCTATGCAACCACCGTTCTTACGGTTGACACCCGATTTGGTTCAGGTGACCTAATGAATTCCAGGTGAATTCCTAGGATTTTACGTTCAATGGTAATGAACGCATTGAAAATGGGTTTTTCAGAAAACAAATCGGTTTATAATTTTGATCAAAATATTTTCTCGTTCAAGCTCGAGTTTAGATATCATTGAATTCCATGAGTTTGAATTCTCAATCTTTAAGGTCAATCTCAAGGATTGAGTAATATCAGTCTTAAAAGCTGATTTTTAATCTTTAAGGAGATTATCCTTTCTGGGGATCTGATTCATTAGTCTTATCAAGCTAATTTGCACGGTGCCCCCCCATTGTACGAGATAAATCCTTCTCATGGTTAGGATAAATCTGACCACTTGGCGACCCTGTTTGATGCTGAGGTCCGTGGATTTCATGCTGATTTTAGTGATGACTTTTCTAGATTTTTCGTCAACCTACAGCTGGTCTGGACGACAACTTCTTGACCTAAATCAAGAAGCGCGTGTCTTTTTCGGAAGACTTTACTTCCTTTTAATGATGGAATTGATTCATCGTGTAGATCCATCTTTCTTTAATAAATCGGGTAAAACAGTTAATTTAGTCCAAAACAAAAACACCTGCAATAACTTTACAGAAACATATGATAGATAGTTTTTAATAACTTGGTATATTCTCCCCACACTTAGTTTCTTTCTTTGCCTTGTTATTTTCCTTTATTCCATTTTAAATGAATTCAAGCGTTTTGGGTTGTTTCTCAATTTATGTCCTTTTCTAGGTAACGATAATTTCGGTATTAACACCTAGTTTTCATCGTTCATAAATATGTATAAACATGATTTTAAATTTATTTAGTTGAAAATTTTTCAAATTTTCACAAAATTTGGCAAATAAACCAAGTGTAAACCCGAGAGAATTTATAACCCTTCCCCACACTTGAGATCATGCAATGCCCTCATTTGCATGAAATTAGACTCTAATTATAAATTCATGAGGGTGATTAGTGTAGAAAAGTGATTAAGAATACCTAGTTTGTACTTACAAAGCTCGATGAATGATAGATGGCGCGCCTCATCGTTCATTCCTTCTTGTATTATCACACATGTTTTTCTTCAAAAATGGTTGCTTTTCTGAACTGTTTGCTAATTTTTTTTTTTGAAAATACATATTTTACCCTAACTTATCATGCATGGTTATTAACGAGTTATGCACTAACCCGAACCCCTATTTTAACGTTAAGTGGGGTTAGACTTCCCCACACTTAGCTGACGACATGTGAAATCGGTGGAATAAGTTCCACGAATTAAAATAGTGAGCCAGTTATTTACATCTCGAGTGGTATATAATATATCAACGGTTTTAAAGTTTAGAACCACCCAATCGCCACTACTTAATTCTTTTTTAATTGTAGCTTTTAGTAAATGGATATGTCTCTTTTCTGGTTCTTGGTCAAATGGATCGATATACACCGTCATACTTATATCTATAGGGTGGTCAATTCCAAAAGTGTCCTTCCGTTTATTCTCGGGATTAAAGTTTTCACCTCTATTACCCAATTGGGTGAAATCCGAGGTGTCATTATCTATTACAGCTCGTAGTTCATCTTCAGTAGATGACTCGTCTATTGAGAATATTGGGTTGGAAAGTTGTGGGATGGTAAAGTTCGGTTTGGCCTCGGGGGTAAAATTTTCAACGTTATCGTTTTCCCAAGAGTACCAATTTGTCACCCTTTCTTCTTCTTCATCCTCCATTGATGGATTGATTATTTCGTCGATAGAGGCTAATGTGTCGATATGTTGTGAATTTGGTAAGACTGAATAAAAAGTATCATCGGGATAGTTGGTGATTTCGGAGCTCCCGAATTCATCAAAATTCGATGATTTGAGATTTTCTTGCACACGACTCCTCAGATCAACAGGTGTGTAATCTGATAGAGTTTCAGCTTGCCGGTTTACAAACTCTCTCATTTGTTCCTTTTGAGCATCAAGTTCTTCGAGTTTGATTTTCATATTGTCTAAAGAATTTTCGGACACGTAATTTTCCTCGTCTTCTAGTTGTTGAGTTTGGATATATTCTTGGGAATAATCCCAGTTTGAATTGCGTTCTTCATAATCGTTCCATTCAGGTTCCGTGGGTGCGTAATTTTCCATAGGAACGTAATAGTAACATTCCCATGTTGAGTGATAATCTCCACAGATTTTACAACCAGTTATTGTTTCGTCGTTCTCGATCCAAGATTGACCGAATGAATTGTTATCAACACTCGTTTGAGGGTATTGATTTAATTGATTTTGGAGTTCAAAAAGAGTTTCCAAGGCCCTGTTTTCAAAATTTTCCATTTTATTGCGATGGCCAAATTTTAGCTACAATGTGGTGCATTCACGAATTATCCTATTAGTTATAAAAAAATAGAAAAACTTATCTAAGTTGTCCAATTAATAGACTTTTCTGATTTTTGCCCACGTTTCGAATAGCCAAAAGATGCAGCAGGTAGCCAGGACCCTTTAAATCGGAAGCCCACAACTAGCCACTAACAAATCCAACTATTACTACGAACCAGAAAAATGTCAACGTCCATTAATTTAACCACTTAAATAATTTTTCTTTCCGTTTGAGAATTAGATAAGAAGTAGAGAAAATTTCTAAGTCCTAGAAAACTAAAGCGTCGAGAAATAAGAAAGAAATAGATTGCGCGTCGAAAAGTGTCGAAAAAATAAAAAGGTAGAAAAATAGGCGTCGAAAAATAAAAATAAGAAAATAGCACGAAAAATGGCGTCGCAAAATTCTAAAGCACCTAATACTTAGTCTAAGGAATAAGCACTTAAGGGATTTTACGGCAAAGCCTAAAAATCTAAAAATAAAAATAACTACGGCAAAAATAAACTTAATACTAAAAGTTGCGACTATAGTCTAAAAAAAACTAAAGGTAATAAAACTTAAAATAATTTTTTTATAGACAAAATCTTAAAAATAAATAATTTTTTTTTTTTTTTTTTTTTTTTTTTTTTTAAAAACGAATTTTTTTTCTTAAAAAAACGTTTTTTTTTTTTACAGAATTTTTTTTTTTTTTTTTTTTTTTTACGTTTTTTTTTTTTTTTTTTTTTTTTACAGATTTTTTTTTTTTTTTTTTTTTTTTTTTTTTTTTTTTTTTTTAAAATATAAATTAAAAATATAGTGTTTCGCCGAGTCCCCGGCAGCGGCGCCAAAAACTTGATGTGTGCAGCGGGGTGTACGAAATAGTATTATATTTTTTTATACGAAAAGCGATACAGATTACACAAGTTTTAATTATTTATTTACAAATGGGATATACCAAAACCTTGCTACAACACAATAGGCAGTGTACCTAGTCGCGAAGTAGTATAGTTTTTAGTAAGTCCGGTTCGTTCCACAGGGAGACGGGCTTATGAAACACTTTATTTTTATATAACAATATATAAATATAAATATAAAAAGGGGGGTTTTACCGTTTAATGACCGGTTTGTCGATTTTAAAACTTTAGTCGCAGTTAAAACCTAATGTAAAATATAAAATAAATACAAGACTTAAATTAAAGCGTAAAGTAAATAACGATAATGAAATTGCGAATAATAAAAGTGCGATAAAATAAACTTGCGATAATTAAAAAGTACGATAATTAAAAGTGCGATTAAATAACAATAAATAAAAGTGCGATAATTAGAAGTGCAATTAAATATAAAATAAAGAAAATTAAATATGAAATAAAAGAATTATGCTTATTTAAACTTCCGTAATCATGATGTTTGACGTGTTGATTTTAGTTTTATGCCCATGGGTTAATTGTCCTTTGTCCTGGATTACTTAATATGTCCGTCTGGTTTTTGTCCATAACAGTCCATCAGTCATAAATATAAAGTGCGAGTGTCCTCGTCAAATTATTCTTATACCCGAAGTTAAATATTCCAACTAATTGGGGATTCGAATTGTAACAAGGTTTTAATACTTTGTTTAATGAATACACCAGGTTATCGACTGCGTGTAAACCAAGGTTTTACTACTTTGTTAACAATTACACCAATTACCCTTGAATGTAATTTCACCCCTGTTTTAATTATTCTAGTGGCTATTAATCCATTCCCGTGTCCGGTTAAATGAACGATTATTCGTACATATAAATACCCCGCCCATCGTGTCCGATCGAGTGTATATGGTAATTTATAGGGACGCCCAATTGTAAATCTTTATATTAACATTAACAAACTATCATTTAGTTAAACAAATATAAAGCCCATTAATAGCCCATAGTCTAATTTCCACAAGTGTCGTTCTTTTGTCCAAACCCCAATTATGGTACAAAGCCCAATTACCCAATTTTAGTATTTTAGCCCAACATCATGATTACTTCGGTTCAAATAAGCATAATAACAACTTAGTTACGAGACATTAATTTAAAAAGGAGAACATAGCTTACATTGATTATTTATCGCGTAGTGGTACACGGACAGAATTTCGACTTCAAAACCCGTAAAAATAACTTTTACATAACCCAAACTAATCTAATATAACACTAATCTATACTATATTTATTTATATATTATAAATTTATTATTATTATTATTCTTACGGAGTATTATTATGTATATGTGTGTGGTTAAAACTCGTCCAAAACACTGGCTTTTATAGAGACCTGACCACCTTTTTCTCTCCATGCAAGTTGCATGAGTTTTAGTGCATTTGCCATGCAACTTGCATGGCCTTGGATTCCAGCTCAAATTTTGGAAGTTTACATGTCGACATAGATATATAATATAAATATAAAATATAAAATATAAATAATTAATATAATTATTTATATATTATATTATATTCTTGTGCATAGCAGACTCGTAATTTTTGGTCCATTGCGTCGGGCGTTTCTTCTTGGCTCAGGTCCCGGTTCCGGATTTTCGATCGTCTTTTCGTACAATTTAATATCGTGTACTTTGCGTTCCGCAACTTGTACTCTTGTCATTTTTAGACGTTCTTCATCAATAAATTGAACCTTTTTAATTGTATCTTGTACATTTGAGCATTTTGGACCTTTTTGTCTTCAATTCTTCGTTTTCGCCTTTTGTCTTCGCACTTATTTATTTAAACAATTACAATAAAAATATAATACAATTACATATGAAAACCTATTATTTAGGAGGGATATTGCTATGAAATATATGTTCCTTTTTAGCCTTATCATGTGGTGACAAGAAAAACAAAACTTTTTAATTTCGTTTATTTGTTTTTATTTTGGATGACTGTAAACTTAATTAGGATGATTGTAATTGTTAGTCTTAAACTTAATACTTTGGATTTTAAATGGGGCGTTTCGGTACCATGGTGGTACCACCCCATTCGTTATGGTTTGTGGTATGTATGTTTTCGTTTCAGGTTCCACGGTGGTTGTGCTTTAATTTTTCAAAGTCTGGCATTAAGTTCAGCACCTTACTTGATTATGATGTTTTGGTGATCGAGTGGATGCCGATGTTCTTATGCTGGCAGTAAGTTCAGCGCCATCGTGCACTGTGTTTCCGCGATCTACGGATCTAAAAATTCGGGTTTTTCTTTTCTTTTCTTTTCCCTTTTTCACTATTTTGTCCTCTCGAATTTATTTTTGATTATCTGATTTCATGTAAATGAGGGCATTACATGATCTTGAGTGTGGGGGGGAGAGATAAATTCTCGCGGATTTTGAAATGTTTGCATGTTTTAATTGCCTAGTGGTCAAAATTTTTAAAATTTTTAAACTTTTTAAGGTAATAATTGAGATGTTTACCCATGAGAGCACCAGTAGTGATTAGGGGTTGACTTGGAATTTTTGGTTTTGGCCGGTGAGGTTTATTAGTTTTAAGCAAGTTGTTAGTGGTTTGTTAATTATGAATGAACTTTTTGACCATGACTTAGGAATTTTGAGTATATAAGTGCTCGAGGAAAGACAATTGATGAAAGGTGAAAGTTGAAAAGGGATAAATGTTGGATGAATTTGGTTCAAAATGTTAAAAATTTTAATCTTATTTTATCTAGTTTAGTATTTGTTTCAAAGATGACAATGCAACTTATTTGTGTCAAGAAATGAAGAATAACGGTATTTAGGGCTTTAGGGTAAAATGCGAGAAAAATGCTTTAATTAGAGATTAGAATATAAATGGCTTCATATTTTGTGTTTATGGCTTTTTGACTCTCTTAAAGAAGTGTTATACTCATAAGTGCTAGGTATGTAAGCTTGAAGAGGAAAAATCACAAATCTCTGACTCCGATGGACCCTTTAAGGGGTGGCTATTGCTGACTATGGTGTGAATGGTATTGCTTTATGTCATGAGTTAAAGACTTCCTACAACAAATCATTCATCATCATCGATCACATCATTATCCATCCACTACATCATACATTGCGGGTCTACGAAGTCACAAATTGAAGACGAGGGAGACCTTTCAAAGAAGGGTATTACTTTAAAAAAAAAATGCTTATGAGATCCGAGCTTAAGTAGTAGTTTCTAAGACTCGAGCCGATAGATCCTTTGGGGTGCTAGATCACCTAACCACCTAAGACCTTTTTCCGGTTTGGGATCGGTTGGTTGAAGGTTCGCTACACGGGTCAAGGACGTTACTATCTCAAGGCAAGGTGATCATCTTTAGGTAGTTTTAGTTGTAAGTACTCGTCTCATACTTATGCAGCAGTGATCACCTTTGGCTCATGATGTGGGAAATACCTAGTAAGGCTAGACCTTGGGGAGAGTTACCTTTGCGGGGTACGTTGGATAAGAGAGATGTGACCAGTATGTGGATAGCTTGCATATTTAGAAATTATCAGCATGAAATGGAATCAAGAGAGTTAAAAAGTTAAACAGATTTCCCTACATAAACACATGTATGAATCTATTTATAACTGGATCTTTGATTAAATTGTGAAGTATTGGTATTTGCAATAGCGCCTTAAATATTGTTAGAGAGCTATCTTGATGCGAATAAGAGTCATGTTACAAATACTAAACCTTGTAACGTAATATTGTTTTTATCATTTGTAATCATTTTACACCAATTATTATCCAAGTTATACCTACCTCATTAAATAAACACAGTTGTGGAAACAACCCGAAAATGTGTGTTTCTTTTGACATGATGTGTAGGAATTTGAATGTTTATTGGTGATTAGTTATTGAGGTTGGAAAGTTAAGTGTTAAGGGTTGATTGATACAAAGAAAAGAAGGATATTGAAAACCTAGTAATGTGATTTTTAAGGGAAGCTAAGTGAAAAGAATTTAGGCTTTGAGATGAAAGGTTTGTAGTAAGAAATGAAAGTGTGGAAACTTTTGAAGTTTGAGTTCTCAACCCAAATTGTATTTACATCTCAGTTCATGACCTAAAAAAAAAAATGTTTTATGAAAATTTGTTTGCGATAATGGCCACTTAGGATATTGTTTTTGAAATGTGTTTGAATGAAAATGGGGAGAAGAAGGGGGGTGCGTTTGATGGTTTGTAGGTTGTTTTATAAGTGACAAGAATGTGAGAAATTGTTTTGTGAGAGAATAAGCTTAATCGTGAAAAGATGAAGAGTACGAGATCTTGTGGATGATTGACTTGAAGGTTTGCATCTTGAGAAATTTTGTTGGAGATTATATATACAGTTATTGGTTCGAGATTGACTTGCTTGAGGACAAGCAAGGTTCAAGTGTGGGGGATTTTGATAACGCCATTTTCATATATATATTTTGGGCGTTATCTTGTTCCATTTCTTGGTATTTAGAAGACCTTGAATAAGATATTGGTTTATTTGAGTTTAAAATGAAGAAAGTGTCAAGATATGGTTCGTTGGCTCATTATTGTTGATTTCATTGAAGATATAGCCAAAACGAAGTTAGAGTTGAAGATAAAAGTGCCTCGGGTGAAAAAAATCAGTTTCCATCGCTTCAGGATGAGGTTTATCGCGTTTTGGTCATCATGATACGTGATGAAGTGCATCAGAACACGACATGGAAAAAGGGTCAAACTGATCAATCTGTCGCGTTTCAAGCAGTTATACCGCGTTCTGGTTCATCGCGTTTCGCGATGGGATTGTCGCGGATCGCGACTTGGGTCGGTTCCAACTATTTTTTCCAGCTCCTATAAATAGACGATTTTTACCCCAATTTAGGGTTATGCAGGTTTTATTTCGAATTTTAGCCTACAGCAACATTAATTACGAATTTTATAGCTTTTCTACATTATTTTGCAAGGGTTTAATTTATTACATCAAGATTGGTTAGTTTAATCTTTATTTTAACTTCTATTACTTTTATTACTTTGTTCTTTATTAAATTCAATGTCTATGTTTAATTGTTCTTCTTATTTATTTGTTATTTGCTTTACCATGAGTAGTTAAATATTTAGTATTCACTTAGATGCATGAACTTAGGTGATGGATTGTGATCTTTTGGTTAAAAACAATTAATTCTAATTACACAATTTTATGTCTAGCTAAGATCCACCGTTATTAAAGATTATTGATTGTTAGATCACTGAAGTTATTGATTAACTGACGATAGTTAAATTGATTAATAGCTTTTACTAGATTATTGAACGTGAATAATTTAGGAATATGTGAGATTTTATGAGGGAAACCGATAATAAAATTAATCGTATAGTGGTTGAGCTTGAAATTAGTTGCAATAATTGTGAGGTTGTAAGGGACACCAAACCAACCTAAGTTAGATTATAATCTTGAGTAATATCATTGTGAATTGGTTAGTAACTCTAGGTTAACGACAGTTATACTTAGGTTGCTAGTCTTAAACTGTAGGAATCGACAGATAAATACAGTGTCACATCATTGTAATTGTTTAATTAACGGGTTTAACCGAGCAATCCTAGCCTAGGGAATTGTACTAAGTGGATACCTTTGCTTCTTATTGAGTTAAGTTTAATTTACTTTCGCGTTTAATCAGTTTTACAACAAAACTCCCCTTTTAAATCTTAGAATAATTAATAGTTCAAGTTTTCAATTACCTGCTCTCTGTGGAACGAATTGGTCAAATACTTGTTTAATTACTACACGAACTGGTTATAGTTGCATGTATTGTGTGATAATCGATAGGTATTTAGCTAATAATTTAGAGTACGAAATTACACATCAACCCTCCTTCAATTTTTTCTGCACGACGTCGGGGTACGGCGGTGTGAGCCCGCAGGCTTGGATCACCTCTAGAACTGCCTTGTTGATTTCGTGGTCTTTAACCGCGTCAACATAGGCGTTGAACTTGTCGGACACGGGCCCGGAATCCATCACCTTCTGCGCAATGGTAGGAAGGGCGGTGCGAAGCTTTGTCAAGTCCGCCTCTGCTAGCTCGCGGCCGGTCACCGCGTCATCCTTCTCCCTAGTAACCTTTTCCAGCTTCTCCCACAGACGCTCAGTCTCCCCCTTGGACTGGTCAACCGCCCCAACCAGCTCGCGGTTTTTCTTTCTCTCTTCAATTAATGCAGTTTTGGTTTCCGCCGCAGCTAACTCTGCCGGATTGCGCGCTTCTTCCGCGGCGTCCCTGTCTTTCTTAACCTGATCAACCCCCGTATCGCAGTAGCCCTAGTTCTGTTTCTTTCCGCACGGCCACTTGATACAAGTTAGTGGAACGACGGGCTTGATCCGCAACCATGCCAAAAAAGACAAGGCCGTTTTGGATGAAGGCGTTGAGCGCCTGATTAAAGGGCAGTGCGGCTAGTTGGTTGCGGAACTAAGCCGGGAAGATTTGTTGGAGGAAGGCGGATTGCTCTGCGGCGTTTTCCGCTGATGACTGGTTGAGTTGCGGCAGGTTCGCCAATCGAAAGCTACCGTGTGGTGGGGTTGGTGTAGACTCGGAGTCCAGGTGTATCGTCTTGTCCTTTGACTCGGCGGTACCTTCAAGGTCCGGATTGATCCGCGGTGGGGTGTGATGCGTCTCCTCAACATGCTCTGTGTATTAGTGACTGGTTACATAAATGCAAACTTAAGTATGCTGTATACGCGAAGGGGGAAAGCTTACCAGAAGATGGGGGAGGTAGATCCGCAGAACGGGGTTCGATGGGAACGAAGTTGTCGTTCCGCTTGTCCTCCCTCTGTTTGGGAGTGAGTTTCTTCTTCTTCTGTTGTGGTTGGGAGGCTTCGGCGGCCTTGCGCTTATTACTTGGAGGTGGCAGGTGCATTCTCGCCACTTTTCTCCTGCTCCAACTGCTGGTTCACAATCTGCTTGCGGAAGGAGATGCCCGCGATCTCCTCCGCAGTTAGTACTTTTTTCATCTTCATCTCTGCAAACATGCACGCATGCGTTAGCACATATAAATAGTAAACTGTTATGTTAGTACGTGATTATACTATTCCTACCCTTTCCATCCGGTCCGACTATGGCTGGACGTACATCTTCCCATGGCCAGTGTGCGGATATCTTCCCTAACCGCAACATCACGTTCCCGTATAACCGGTGCACCAGCTGTGCGTTAGCGCACTCCGCCAATAGTTTTGTTTCCTCGTCATCAAGGACCGGGGTTTTGTTCACATCCTTCTCCACCTTCTCGCACCATATAAGCGTTTACGGAAAATTGGTACCAACTACAGTTTGGTCAATGTAAAAGAAAGTTTCTTTTCAGTTACCCGCATTCGACTTTGGGGTCTTGGTGAAATTTTGTCGGGCGAAGAAGGTGAACCAGGATTTGTGGTGATTGGCTAAGCGGTATAGATGACAGAAAACTTTAACCAACGGTACCTTGTTGAGTGCGACGCACCACATCTCAAACAGAACTATTTTGCCTATGGCATAAGGGTGCAGTTGCCCTAATCCCACTCTGAAGTGATCTAATACGCCTAGGAAGAAGTCGGAGGGGGGAACCCTAAAGTTGCCATGCTTGAACGCATGTTCGTAGATGGCCACCTTCTTCTCCGGTGGCTCGTGAGCACGTTGATTGGGCAGGGGTGGCACCGGATTGTACTTTGCTAACGGTGGGTATTGTTTAACTAAGTGATCAATGTGTTTCTGCTCTATAATCGATCTAACACTATCTACATAGGTCTCGTTAGCCTTAGTCATTTTCTATAGGGTGATTGGAGAATTACTAACCTTTAGACGGTGGCCGGAGTATTTCGGATTTGATCGGAATTGAGTATAGCAGCGTATTGGGGAAGCTTGAAGCAGAAAAATGGAAATGTGTGTGAATTGGGGCTATTTATAGTGAAGATTTGGAGTCATGGGGTGGAATGGTGTGATCGTGGCTGCACACGTGTTACGCGATCAACGGGTGGCATTTTAAGTGCGCGCGTGGATGCCAGTTGGGTATGGTTTCCTATGAGCGCATGGCTGACACGCGCCTGCCAACTGCCACTTTACGTCTTGTCAGCCGAATGGGCTTCTGCGACAGTGACAGGCATTAAATGACCTCGAAACGCACGCGGAAAATTAAATGCTAGCCTTTTTTTTTTTTTTTCGCTTAATAGTTTGATATCCTATGTCTTGCGCCATATAACATCAAACTGGGGGGACATAATGATACCGCAACCCGCATGCGCATCCCATATGTATGCGGGCACTCACTAGTGTGCGTATGCGTGTGCTTATGCGCGTTATGCGGTATGCAAATTCGTATCTAATGCCTTTGTTCCCGGTACAGCGATTACTTGGCTATCAAGTAAATACCTTTTCCATAATTACATCCGTGATTCGGGAGAGTTTGTTATGGAAAGGATTGCCATTATCCTGGATGGTTCTAGAATTAGGGTTTGTCTATATATACAAACCCTAACTATCATTCTAAGGATCATCACAACATTACGTAGCCATCATCTAATACACGTCTTACGTAACC
Source organism: Rutidosis leptorrhynchoides (assembly GCF_046630445.1). Lineage (NCBI taxonomy): Eukaryota > Viridiplantae > Streptophyta > Magnoliopsida > Asterales > Asteraceae > Rutidosis > Rutidosis leptorrhynchoides. The sequence continues at coordinate 424,021,762 of NC_092336.1, forward strand.
AGCATTGCCTAGCATCTTCTAAAGGTTAACAGGTTAGTTTCTTGATTAACTAGAACCTACGACCTTATTTGGGGCCTTCTAATCGACGATCGTCATTAAAGGTGGACTTAATCACTTGGCCACCCCGCCGACATCATCATGTCGGCCAGGGTTATTCACGGTAGCCGGACCGGAGAGCCTCGTTCTAAGATCCTTAAACCCCAACCGTCTAACGTGTTGAGCAGGCATATTAAACCCTGTGGTAAAATATGCATGATCAAAGTTCAACAAGAAAGAATAACGAAAACAGACTTGATATACTACAATCAACTTGGTTCTATCATCCTTTGTAATTTTTCTTGTAAACTTCTTGTTTGTCTAGCCCCTAGCTATTTTTTTTTTATTTTTTTATTTCTTTGGCTGTTAAAAAAAAAAAAAACAATCAACTTGGCCCCAATCTTGCTTAATTTTTAAGCGTTTTACATTATTTCTTAGTCTCCTAGAATAATAAATAATTGCAGTATTTAGTATTAAACTATATATTGGATAACTTATAACTTATGTGAAGAATGAATAAAGAGTGAAATATTCATTTTAATCCTTGATTTTACTTGAGATCTTACAGTCACATGTAGTTGGATCTTACAATCACGTGTGATTGTACAAGCACATGTGATTGTCACGCGTTTTTAATTATAGCCAATCACATGTGATTGTCCCGCATTTTTAATTCTAGCCATTGATTATATTGATTCAAAGGCTGAGATTTATCCCCTGTTTTTCAAGCAAAATTAAGGATGAAAATGAATATTTCCGTGAATAAAGGAAAATAAAGAATAATGATACCCTTGCAAAAAAATTTTATAAGGAGGTTAACAAATTAACGTGACAAATGAGTTCTACTTCTTAAACTATTTTTTTGTTCTCTTTCATATATCTCTCATTTCGTATTATGTATTATTGGTATGGTATATAAGTCATGTTGTTGGCATATTTTTTTTGTAAAATTTTCGTGATTTTATCATTAAATAACCTTTAATTGTTTTCTATAAGCTTGATTCGGATAAAAATATTTATGTTAATAAATTGAACACGAGTAGAGGAATCTGAATGCATGAACGAAATTTTTCTTGAAACAATTATCTTATAATCGTATAAAAATAGAAAAAACGGGTCTTCCTCGCTATTTTCACACGAGCAAGAAAATAGTACGAAGTAGTAACAATCTAGTCACGTGTAACGTGTTAATGTGTTATATTGCGAGGTCAACAATCCATGTGAAACCCTCTCCACAAATCATAATCAACTCACATTTCTTATAAATAACTAACCCTCACTCTTCACATTTTCACATTTCATTCATCACATAAAATGGCACCAACGAAAGCAGAGAAAAAACCAGCCGGAAAAAAACCTTCATCGTCCTCATTGGCTGATAAAAAACCATCAAAAGCTGAAAGAAAGCTCCCAAAAGAAACCGTTCCGGCTGTTTCGGCAGAAAAAAAGAAGAAAAAGATCAAGAAAAGTAGTGAAACGTATAAGATATATTTATTCAAGGTTTTAAAACAAGTGCATCCTGATATTGGTATATCAGGTAAGGCAATGGGAATTATGAATAGTTTTATCAATGACATTTTTGAAAAACTGGCTCAAGAATCGTCGCGTTTAGCTAGATACAATAAGAAACCGACGATCACTTCTCGTGAGATACAAACCGCAGTTAGACTTGTGTTGCCTGGTGAACTTGCTAAACATGCTGTTTCTGAAGGCACGAAAGCGGTTACTAAGTTTACGAGTTCTTAGAGATTGAATTATGAAATTTTATTGGTTTGTTTTGGTTATAATTTTGATTGTTGAATTTATGTTTTTGAGATCTCTATTGATCTGGCATTGAAATTGAAATTGAATGATAAAAAATCAACGTTTCTGTTTATTGTTCTTTATTGTGCTTTTAATATTTTTACTTTTGATTGGAATTGGTTGTAATTTGTATTAATATCGCCTTAATGTGATCCAATATTTATCGTTACAATTTGTTGGTGTTAATTAAATGGATTATAACAGGACCATAAGTACATTGAAAAAAAGTTGTCTTAATTTTAGATTGTAGATAATTACAAAAAGATTTTGTTACAAGTTTGGAATGTGGGTTGTTCTTAATTTTATTTCTTTTGAGAACCGGATCTTCATATGTCAAAGATTTAAACATTGAAACCTTCTAATTCCGTTTATTAGACCTGGTAAATAGGAGAAATTTGGGGTTTGTACAGTTTAATCTCTTGATCAAACAAGGAATTAATTGATTTGATTAATATTTGCTATTAATATTAATAATTGATAATTGATTATATACTCATATTAATTAACTAGCAGGGGCGGAGCTAGAATTTAAGAATGAGGATGGCTTAGTCGATAATTATTTAATTACCATAAAATTTATTTGAAAATGATATGTAACATAAAGGTCGATAATCATCATAATAATTAATAGCGAGAATACTAATACACGATACAATATTCTATCATCTCTTATTCTCTTATATATTAAAACTAGTTTATAACCCGCGCATTCGCGGGAAATTTTTCAAAAATGATTTTTAATCAAATTAAGGGCATCATCAATATGAAGATAATTGCTTCTCAACCATCGTAAAATGAAAGTAGCTGCTCCTATAAAGTTGTGTATATACCATGTTTGAGATATACACTACTTGGGTGATGACAGCTACTAAAACAAGACATGAACTCATTTGTGTAATTGTGTTTTGTCATGGACTGGCCAATAATAAAAACCTTCCAAACAAGTAAATTACTGTTTGAACTTCTGATAACTTTCTACATTGCTGAGAAGAGAAGTGGCCATCAAAGTTTGTTGTGGAATCAACAATGATTACAACAATTTATAGAAAGGTACTACGATATATTTTTTAAAATAAACATTAACCAGCCAGCCACTGAAGTCAAAACTCCCGCTGACAAAGTATTGGGTGATGATTCGTACACCACCAATTTTTAGCCGTACACCACCAAACATGCTTTACAGTGTTGTACAGTACAACATCATAATGCATGTTTGGTGGTGTACGGCTAAAAACTGGTGGTGTACGGATCACTCCCCCAAAGTATTTCCTATGGAACAGATGACGTGTATCGATAGAAATTAGAAAATGATCAACTTTTATATAACTCAAATAAATTTTACAATAAAGAAAACATCTATTGAACTAACAAGACACCTTTTTGCAAGCAATTATCTGTAGATCCACAACATCAAGTCCCATCAACTTAATCACAACCATAATGATAAAGATTAACAATTGAACAGAATCATAGTTATTTACTTGGGGGGAGACGACAGGGCTCATGTTGTTGCTTTACATTACCAAACTGCTCTTTTCCAATCACCATTCTTTCAAGCATCCGAGCATCTATTTATATGCTTTTCTAAAGTTTGCAACATTTGCAAGTCAGTCCAATCGCTCTATCGACTTCGCGGGGCTATAACATAATTTTTTTTTATTTTATGTTAATCTTCAAATCAGCTAAAAAAAACTTCAGAAATCTGATAATCACAAAGTACCGTTAGTAAACAAATAAAGTGCTACAAATCCAATATACAGAAACAAACTCATATATGGTACTAAAAACCAAAACACAAATGTTTAGCCCCTGATTTAAACACATGATATTCATAATCAACAATACTTTTAGTTATAAACCTCATTGAACATTAAAACTAACGCTAATATTTCAAGGTTTGTAAGCATAGAATTCTACAATAGAGTTGAGTCCACCAAAACCCATCAAATCTAAGATAGCTGAACCATAATAAAAAATTACCAATCTATCAACATGCTACTACAACCCACAAAGTAGCTAAATGGCCAAGAAAAAAGAAGATCAGATTGAACATAACTGGTGTTGAATGGTAAGTTGGAACTTGGAAGTGCTTTTGTGAGTAACGAAACATCACTTTCTAGCGTGCAGATGAAAAAGAGTAATAGACGTTCATATTACATTATTACTTTGCACATATCTAACTATCAAAAGATTGTAATAAGAAATGCTTACATTTGAAACACATGCAATTCTTCCACAGGGTCTCCTTGCATTTACAAGTTCATCAAGTGCAGCATTGTTAGTGTTAGTAAAATGCAAACAAGAATGAGCCATCAAGATATTTTTCAGGACCTATATTAATAGCAAATGGTGAAAAATCAACAATCAGTTAAGCATCATCAAATACATCAAGTATGATGTACTTACCACTTTGCTAATTTTGGAATATTTCTTCTTCCTTATTGACTCCTCAAACCCTAGGTTGATCACAAATGTGTAGATTTTCTTCATGTAACTTTATAGAAAGTATATCCATCTCCAATGATAGTGAAGCAAGGGATATTTAAGCAATACATACATAACAATCAAACAAAGCAATAAGTAAAGATAGAAACAAACATACATACCCTATAAGCTTTAAGCAACCCCAAAAACATTATCATTCACATAACCACAACCCGACGCTTCAGACTTGTTGGAATGACGCAACAGCCCAATTAATTGCAATACCAACATCCAATTGATTCAACGTAACCACCACAAGCGTCGACCCACTAGCCAACGCTTGACAAAAACAAAAATATCCCATCAAAAACTTAGGCTTTTCACCAACATTATCATTATTTTATTTTAATTTTCACAAGACGTGTATGTTTATGGTCTTTAACGGAGTCTGTTTGAACATAAGCCTGGTAAGTCAACATAATCACAAATGCGAAACTTACGGATGCCTTCTGATCGCCAGGAAAAATATTTATAACTCACCAATCAATAAGTGAACAGTCTTGAATGATGTTGGATCTATTGATTCTGTTAAAGACTTGTGCCCATATTTTTTCTCTACCTATAGAAAACTCTTTTCATTAATTTCTAAATATCACTCATATAAAATCTAGACAAATCTAGAATTCGCAATTATGCGTGTCCAATAAAAGATAAACATAAACATTCCAAAGCATTTTAAAACTTACATATAGTCATCTAAGTATGGACAAAATTAGCAACTTAATAAACAACTCTATAGAAGTCGAATCTTCAAATTAACTTAATAAATCAAAACCATATGGTGGTTTTCAATGATGAACAATGATAAAAGAAATAATAGTTATGGCAACATACCAGCAAGTACCATACCTCTTCTTTGAATCAGCGCCCATTCAACTTCAGTTCATCAATGTAAACCAGATTAGTGTTCGAAAATACACCGCATAATCATATTTTCCTACTCCAAATGAGATTACCCTTCCTCCACATGTTTTCAAAATCTGGAATAAGAAACTTTTTGACATAATCTACATAATTTGTTATCCTGCAAAAACTTACTTTAATCACATGAGCATAAACCCTAGAAAGTAACTGCTAAAAGTAATCACTATAAGTACAAAGATTTCACCAAAGCATCATCTAGAAAAAAATAATTATAATTTCTAATAGAAAGGGAATAAACAAAGTAACTGATAAAACTTCACTGTTGTCTGATTCGACCTTCAATCTTCATGTAAATCTCCCCAAAATTTTGAATATGTAATTTAAGAAACTCATCTAGTGGGTGGAAGTTTTCCATGTGGGTTTTTAACATAATAAATGGCACCCTAATAGTTTTCTTATTATAGATAAGAGAGATAATAAATAAGAAGTCATACCCGATGAAATACGTCGTAAGACTTCTTTGTATACAACATTCTTCATAGTGTCAGATTGTTTTCCCTCATATGTCATAAACGTATGGAATTATTCGAAACACCTGTTATGGTTCATATAAGTGATGTATTTTACTGCTGCGTCAGTATGCATATTCATATTCATATAATAGAGATTAATATACAAATTTAAATCTAAGAAACGGGGAGAAAAGAACAATACTAAGTGAGACCAAAGTATAACCAAAAAAACACAAGCTTAACATCCTATATGATTAGGCATAATCTACTGGATGTTCATTCTACAAAAGATCCCACAAAGATTTAGAGGGGAAAAATGGCATCTAGCACGAAAACAAACGGCATTGACATATGATGCATAGAATACAAACAACATTGACATATGATAACATCTAACGTAATTAGTCACAACAAAAGAATCCATTTTTTAGAAAATAGCAGGAATAGTAAAAAAGAGAAGAAAAAACAAAACTGAAGTTGAAAATAGGCAATCATAAACAAAAGGGGTCAAAATTTCTATCAATAAGCGTCACCCGTTAATAAGCATTGGAATTACCAGATTCATGGAAATACTACGTGGGTGGACAACATAATTAAATTCAAGCACCAAATATTCAGTCATGCAATTTAGAGTTACCAAAATAATTTAAAGCTTGTACCTGATCATAAACAGTTAGAAAAGCCTAAATTGATCTATATACCAATTGAACCATTAAAACACATACATTCAGAACAATATTTATAGTTAGATGCAGACCTTAATTGCAGTGACGAAAGTTCTATACAATTGCGAAAAGACAAAACACTAAGAATGTAATAACAGTTATGTGCATATTTAAAAAGAAACCACATAAATATAATAAATCTTACAAATAGGATCTTAGAGTATTTGATGCTTACCAGCATCAAATTTAATGGCCACCACCAACTCATCAAGAAACACTTCAATAGGCCAACAAATAATGTGAATCCAATGACATATTGTAATTAGAAGGGACATGGAAATGGGAGAGTGACTTTATAGCACCAAGAGCAAAGAAGAGGCATGATGATCTGAAACAACAATAAGACGATGAGAGTTAAAAAAAAAAAAAAAATCACCTCCACACATATGCCGAGACCACCTGAAAATAGATAGCAAGGTGCAGGTGACTGCAAGTAAAATCATTACCAAAGGTGACATTTTTGACCCTTTTTTCTCATAGAAGGATTAATTTGGGTTTCCTTTTATCTCTATCGGGTGATCAACCAAAAAACACATAAAATCATTCAATTTTGACCCATTTTCTCATAAAAGGATCAATTTTGACCCATTTTCTCATAGAAGGATCAATTTGGGTTTCCTTTTATCTCTAATGTCATTCAATTTGCGCAACACTGAAGAAAAAAAGTATCAACATGAGCATGCCATAAAAACACATAAATCGTGTTGAATTCAGTCAATTCAAAGGTTAACTTTCAGCTGCAAGGTAGGTTTCGAATTCTAGATATTAAGAAAATAGCAGATATGAAGATGTTTCACAAAAACCCAATTAAAACCCTAATTCATAAAAATACTTACCTTGATTAATTTCATTTAAAGGCTATGTGACTCCCGTTCGTAGATAATCATCTTCTGATCAATAAAGTACTAAACATTGAAGGACTGATTATCACAATTAGGGCAAGAAATCAAATTAGGTTTTCTGATTTCTCCCATCGTAAACAGATTTGTAAAAGTTAAAAATTGTTTTTCAAAATCATATATTGATCTTGATATTCTAAGATGCAAGAAAATCATAAAAACGATTTCTGAAAGGGTAAGGGTTTACCGTGAAGCTGATGAGATTAGGTATCGTGAAGGGTTCTTCCAAAAAAAATTATTGGGATGGTACAACACGAAATCACAGTCGGTTGTGAAATTAGGGGAAGAATATCAAAGAAATTGAAGCAGTTTTTTTTCTAATTTTGCGTTTGAAAATATAGTCACTTATTCAAGGGTACCTGCGTAATTAACATCGATAACTGCTGCTTAAAAACTTAAATGATGTCATTAGCAATTTCAATAGCTGGGATTGGAAATTAACAAAGTCATCTAATGGGTGGTATTTTGACAAGTGTCCTTTTAGTCAAAAATATGTCATCATAATTTTTTTCTAATTAAGAATAAAAGAGATTGCCAAAAGAGAAAGGGAAGCGATATTTTCAAACACATTTTTGATAAATTCACACAGAATTACTAAACTGCCCTTAATGATATGGTACACAAGTTTTTTACTACAATTTATTGTAGGGGCATTATTGAAAAATATAAGAAATGTGTGTAGATCTATCAAAAGTTTATTTGGAAATATCATCTCCCAAAGAGAAAAAGAAAATCAAAGAAAAAAAAAAAAACTTACGATAGTAGCTAGTTATTATGTGTAGAAAGTTGAGAAATACAAACAATTTGTTTAGTTCTTCCATAATAAGAAAGTCATACTGCAAAAATAAATTAAAGTTTGTGATAATGGGCTAGTATGCATAGAGTCTAATTGTAATGAACTAGTCAACTTATAGTAGGTTCTATAGAGTAAAATTGCTGCTGTGATAATGGATAATGTAAAGGAGGATGATTCTAACACACCATTTTTTGATCCTCACACACCTATTTTAACCTTTTACTCTTCTAATAATACTCCATTTCTTTAAATTGGTGTGTGAGGATCAAAAAAGTGTGTGTGAGAATCATCCCCCTAATGTAAAATAGACTTGGGGAGGCTCAGCACCACCCTGCTCCTCCTTGTCTCCGCCATTGTTAACTAGTATTACAACTACAGTATTGAAATGAAAAACACTTGGTATAATGTTGGTCTCGTTTTTGTTGATCAAAATCAAAAAAATTGCAAAAAGAAAGGTCAAATTGTCATATTTTACACATTCTACTGGCTACGCATTTTCTTAAATTATGTGTAAGGTGATGTGATTATGAACACTTATTATAGGATGATGAAAAATGTAATTCATTTCATATAAAGCATCTGAACGTCATGTAGCTACTTAATACAGAAACAAAATTAATAACAACATAATAAAATTAGGATGATTGGATGAATTAGCTGGTAAAATGTACATACTTGTAACATACGCCAACATTTCTAGTGATGCAAATAGTTTAGTTTTTATCTAACCATATTTTGCTCTCCTTTTTGTATTGGGCTAATGGCCCAAATATATAAATTCCTTTTCTTTTGTTCAAATTATTTGACCGTTGGTCAGAGCCCGCTAATAAAACCCCAAATTCTGAAAACCCTAAAACGGTTCATTTAACAAACCAAACCTCACTTTCTCAATAATCCAAAAAACTATGATGATAAAACGCAAACAATCATCTCCTGATATCACCGATGATGCAATCAAACAACAACAACATGATTTCATCAGCAAATTACCAGACAAATTGCTTATACGCATCTTATCTCTAGTTGATGAAGACGTTGCAAATCGAACTCGCATTTTATCAAAAAGGTGGAAGCACCTCCCTGCATTTCTTCCAAATCTCATTTTCCGCCTGACGTATTTTGAATCGGATGAAGAATATAACAAGTGTCATGATTTTATTGATCAAACCCTAGCCCTTCGTGGTGATATCCCCATTCAAAGGTTATTTCTTCACTGTACTAGAGCTTGCGATTTAAACCATGTTTACAAGTCCCTTTGTACCATTGTTAAATGTCAGGTTCAACAACTTGACCTTGATTTTTCAACCGGAGGATATAGGGTTAAGTTTTGTTGGCCTTTGTTTAAGAAATGCAATAATCTTGTTTCTGTAAGTTTAAAAGGAAACTTCCACACTATTTTCGGAGCTCGAGTGAAACTCCATATCGGAATCCGAGGGACTTGAACTAGTGGCGAGTTCCATTTCTTTCGATTGAATGAAGGATTTTTCGATATGAAATGATTTTCCGGCTATCGGATGGTATTCTAATTACATAGAATATCTATATATATATAGAACAAAAGATTTCGTGGATTACGGAGGAATTTACGGAATATGTCAGGCAAAGTTTACAGTAACAGATACGCTAAGATATGATTTAGCAGATACGCTAAGATATGAATTTTGTCTATACACTATTCATGCAATCAATGTAGTAAGATGTGTCTAGACTAGGAATGATAAGCAGGTAATTTCCGACAAGAAATGATAAGCAAAACTTTTGACATGCAGCTAAGGTCGAAATCCAGACTTACTAATGCATCTTATCAACTATCAGTTAGACACACTAATGTAAGACCTGGTTCGCTAAGACCACCGCTCTGATACCACAAGAAGCGACCCGTCCTAATCCATAAGGACGAATACGATAACATATGATTACATTGCGAGGTATTGACCTCTATATGATACATTTTTACAAACATTGCATTCGTCTTTAGAAGACAATCTTTTGTTACATCGAAAGTTTACCATTTCATAATATCCAAACTATAAATGACCTAATATGTCTTTTACTTAATAATAATCTCTAATGAACTTCAACGACTCGAATGCAACGTCTTTTGAAATATGTCATGAATGACTCCAAGTAATATCTTTAAAATGAGCAAATGCATAGCGAAAGATTTCTTTCAAACCTGAGAATAAACATGCTTTCAAATGTCAACCAAAAGGTTGGTGAGTTCATTAGTTTATCATAATCGATCATTTCCATAATTTTAATAGACCACAAGATTTTCATTTTTCCATAAATATCATTCTCATATCAGGCATTTCGCAAATTGCATAGAGATAAAAATCATTTATATGGATTGAACACCTGATAACCGACATTAACAAGATGCATATAGAATATCCCCAAAACAGAATCCTCTCGTCTGTATAATAATAAATCGAAGTACTAAAGCATCCGTACCTCGGATGGGGTTTGTTAGGCCCATAGATCTATCTTTAGGATTCGCGTCAATTAGGGTGTCTGTTCCCCAATTCTTAGGCTACCAAGTTTAAAAGGGGCATATTCAGCTTCGATCCATTCAACCATATAATGTAGTTTCAATTACTTGTGTCTATTTCGTAAAACATTTATAAAAGCAGCGCATGTATTCTCAGTCCCAAAAATATATATTGCAAAAGCATTTAAAAAGGGAGTAATGAAACTCACTCTACAATATTTTGTAGTAAAAATATTCATACGACGAAACTGAACAATGCAAGGTTGGCCTCGGATTCACGAACCTATATCATTTATATATATTAACACATATAATTGTAATCGGACGAATATATATATATTATTAATGATATACTTGTTAAATTATATGTTATATGTATTAATTATAGTTTTATGTAACTAATTGTTATTTGATAAAATAATAATAATAAATAAAAGTTGTATTATCTTATAATAATAATAACAGTAATAATACTTATTAATAAAAATAATTTTAGTAATAATAACCATGATAATAATAATATAATTAATGATAATCAAAATAATGATAATAATCATGTATATTTATAAATCATGATAATGATAATAATAATAATAATAATAATAATAATAATAATAATAATAATAATAATAATAATAATAATAATAATAATAATGTTAATAATGATAATAATATTAATGGTGATAATAATATTTATCTTTAATCATAATAATGATGTAATAATAATAATATCAATAATAATAATAATAATAATAATAATAATAATAATAATAATAATAATAATAATAATAATAATAATAATAATAATAATAATAATAATAATAATAATAATAATAAAAGTAATAATAATAATAATAAGTAAATAGGAATTCTACCTCAAAGAAGTAATCCTTTAAAAAAAAATGCCCAAGTCTGGGTTTGAACCCGTGACATCCCGCTAACTCGATAACACCTTTAACCATTAATCCATTTAGATTTTTCTGAAATAATTCCTATCTAAATAATATATAACCCTTGTTTTTCTGTTTTCCCTATTTCTTCTTCTTCTTTTTCTAAAAAAAAAAATGCCACGGTTGAGGATTGAACCCGTGACCTCTCGTTCCACTAACAACATCCTAAACCGTTGAACCCTCAATCTAATCTTGTAATATCCTACGTTATTAATTATTTAATATATGAAAAACCGTTATCATTTTCCATCACCATCATTTATCATCGTCATCCTACTTTCATCATAACCATATCATGTACACAATTACCCTCATCAATCTAACATAATCATCTAATCTCTACACCATCATGATCATCATCTTATCATCACGATCTACTTCGTGACATCAAAATCGAGTACTCGTCAATAACTTCACGTACATACTATCGTTATGACGTCTAAATTCTTCAACCTATCATCTAATTTGAAATGTCCCATTCATATTGATTATAAACGTTCCATATTAATTGATTTCGTTGCGAGGTTTTGACCTCTATATGAGACGTTTTTCAAAGACTGCATTCATTTTTAAAACAACCATAACCTTTATTTTATCAATAAAGGTTTTAAAAACATTACGTAGATTATCAAATAATGATAATCTAAAATATACTGTTTACACACGACCATTACATAATGGTTTACAATAGAAATATATTACATCGACATATGTTTCTTGAATGCAGTTTTTACACAATATCATACAAACATGGACTCCAAATCTTGTTCTTACTTTAGTATGCAACAGCGGAAGCTCTTAGTATTCACCTGAGAATAAACATGCTTTAAACGTCAACAAAAATGTTGGTGAGTTATAGGTTTAACCTATATATATCAAATCGTAACAATAGACCACAAGATTTCATATTTCAATACACATCCCATACATAGAGATAGAAATCATTCATATGGTGAACACCTGGTAACTGACATTAACAAGATGCATATATAAGAATATCCCCATCATTCCGGGACACCCTTCAGATATGATATAAATTTCGAAGTACTAAAGCATCCGGTACTTTGGATGGGGTTTGTTAGGCCCAATAGATCTATCTTTAGGATTCGCGCCAATTAGGGTGTCTGTTCCCTAATTCTTAGATTATCAGACTTAATAAAAAGGGGCATATTCGATTTCGATAATTCAACCATAGAATGTAGTTTCACGTACTTGTGTCTATTTTGTAAATCATTTATAAAACCTGCATGTATTCTCATCCCAAAAATATTAGATTTTAAAAGTGGGACTATAACTCACTTTCACAGATATTTCCTTCCTCGAAAATAAGACTTGGCCACAGATCGATTCACGAACCTATACAAATACGTACATATATATCAAAGTATGATCAAAATATAATTACAACCATTTTTATTATGTTTTAAAGATTTGAGTGTATTAAGTCAGCTGTCCTCGTTAGTAACCTACAACTAGTTGTCCACAGTTAGATGTACAGAAATAAATCGATATATATTATCTTGAATCAATCCACGACCCAGTGTATACACGTCTCAAGCTAAATCACAACTCAAAGTATATATATTTTTGGAATCAACCTCAACCCTGTGTAGCTAACTCCAACATTACTGCATATAGAGTGTCTATGGTTGTTCCAAATAATATATATACATGGGTCGATATGATATGTCAAAATATTTGCATAAGTGTCTATGGTATACCAAGATTACATAATATATTATAATATATGTATAATACAATATAAGTTAGCTAAGATATGATTTGTATAGATTTGTTAAACATTTCCCGTAGCTAAAAAGATCAAAAATATCCAATCTTGTTTTACCCATAACTTCTTCATTTTAAATCCGTTTTGAGTGAATCAAATTGCTATGGTTTCATATTGAACTCTAATTTAAGAATCCAAACAGAAAAAGTATAGGTTTATATTCGGAAATTTAAGTTACATGTCAATTACTAAAGAGGTAGTCATTTTCGTCGAAAGAACGACATCTTGATGACCATTTTGAAAAACATACTTTCACTTTGAGTTTAACCAAGATTTTTGGATATAGTTTCATGTTCATATGAAAAATTATTTTCCCAGAAGAACAACTTTTAAATCAAAGTTTATCTTAGTTTTTAATTATCCAAACCAAAACAGCCCCAGGTTTCACTACGACGGCGTATATCTGATTTTATGGTGTTCATCGTGTTTTCAGGTTTTAAATCATTAAGTTAGCATATCATATAGATATAGAACATGTGTTTAGTTGATTTTAAAAGTCAAGTTAGAAGGATTACTTTTATTTGCGAACAAGTTTAGAATTAACTAAACTATGTTCTAGTGATTACAAGTTTAAACCTTCGAATAAGATAGCTTTATATGTATGAATCGAATGATGTTATGAACATCATTACTACCTCAAGTTTTCTGGATAAAACTACTGGAAATGAAAAAAAATGGATCTAGCTTCAAAGGATCCTTGGATGGCTTGAAAGTTCTTGAAGCAGAATCATGACACGAAAACAGTTCAAGTAAGATTTTCACTCGAAATAAGATTGTTATAGTTGTAGAAATTGAATCAAAGTTTGAATATGAATATTACCTTAAATTAGAAAGATAACCTACTATAAATAGCAAAGGTTCCTTGATCTTAGATGATTACTTGGAATGGATTAGAAAGCTTGGAAGTAGACTTGCAAACTTGGAAGTATTCTTGATTTTTATGAAACTATACTTATAGAATTTATGAAGAACACTTAGAACTTCAAGATGGAACTTGAGAGAGATCAATTAGATGAAGAAAATTGAAGAATGAAAGTGTTTGTAGGTGTTTTTGGTCATTGGTATATGGATTAGATATAAAGGATATGTAATTTTGTTTTCATGTAAATAAGTCATGAATGATTACTAATATTTTTGTAATTTTATGAGATATTTCATGCTAGTTGCCAAATGATGGTTCCCACATGTGTTAAGTGACTCACATGGGCTGCTAAGAGCTGATCATTGGAGTATATATACCAATAGTACATACATCTAAAAGCAGTGTATTGTACGAGTACGAATACGGGTGCATACGAGTAGAATTGTTGATGAAACTGAACGAGGATGTAATTGTAAGCATTTTTGTTAAGTAGAAGTACTTTGATATGTGTCTTGAAGTCTTTCAAAAGTTTAAGAATACATATCAAAACACAACATGTATATACATTCTAATGGAGTCGTTAAGTCTTCGTTAGTCGTTACATGTAAGTGTTGTTTTGAAACCTTTAAGTTAACGATCTCAATTAATGTTGTTAACCCAATGTTTATTATATCAAATGAGATGTTAAATTATTATATTATCATGATATTATGATGTATGAATATCTCTTAATATGATATATACATTAAAATATTGTTACAATGATAATCGTTACATATAAGTCTCGTTTCGTAATTCTTGAGTTAGTAGTCTTGTTTTTACATATGTAGTTCATTGTTAACACACTTAATGATATATTTAAATATCATTTTATCATGTTAAATATAGTGTATCAATATCTTAATATGATACATATATATTTAGTAGACGTTATCATAACGAGAATCGTTATATATATCATTTCGAGTTTCTTAACTTAGTAATCTCATTTCTTATGTATATCACACATTGTTAATATACTTAGTGAGATACTTACTCATCATAAACTCATGTCAACCATATATATATGTCTATATATACCACAACATGTAGTTTTTACAATTTTGTAACGTTCGTGAATCGCCGGTCAACTTGGGTGATCAATTGTCTATATGAAACTTATTTCATTTAATCAAGTCTTAACAAGTTTGATTGCTTAACACGTTGGAAACATTAATCATGTAAATATTAATCTCAATTAATATATATAAACATGGAAAAGTTCGGGTCACTACAGTACCTACCCGTTAAATAAATTTCGTCCCGAAATTTTAAACTGTTGAAGGTGTTGACGAATCTTCTGGAAATAGATGCGGGTATTTCTTCTTCATCTGATCTTCATGCTCCCAGGTGAACTCGGGTCCTCTACGAGCATTCCATCAAACCTTAACAATTGGTATCTTGTTTTGCTTAAGTCTCTTAACCTCACGATCCATTATTTCGACGGGTTCTTCAATGAATTGAAGTTTTTCATTGATTTGGATTTCGTCCAACGGAATAGTGAGATCTTCTTTAGCAAAATATTTCTTCAAATTTGAGACGTGGAAAGTGTTATTTACAGCCGCGAGTTGTTGAGGTAGCTCCAGTTGGTAAGCTACTGGTCCGACACGATCTATAATCTTGAATGGTCCAATGTACCTTGGATTTAGTTTCCCCCGTTTACCAAATTGAACAACGCCTTTCCAAGGTGAAACCTTAAGCATGACCATTTCTCCAATTTCAAACTCTATATCTTTTCTTTTACTGTCCGCGTAGCTCTTTTGTCGACTCTGGGCGGTTTTCAATCGTTGTTGAATTTGGATGATTTTCTCGGTAGTTTCTTGTATTATCTCCGGACCCGTAATCTGTCTATCCTCCACTTCATTTCAACAAATTGGAGACCTGCACTTTCTACCATAAAGTGCCTCAAACGGCGCCATCTCAATACTAGAATGATAACTGTTGTTGTAGGAAAATTCTGCTAACGGTAGGTGTCGATCCCAACTGTTTCCGAAATCAATAACACATGCTCGTAGCATGTCTTCAAGCGTTTGTATCGTCCTTTCACCCTGCCCATCAGTTTGTGGATGATATGCAGTACTCATGTCTAGACGAGTCCCCAATGCTTGTTGCAACGTCTGCCAGAACCTTGAAACAAATCTACCATCCCTATCAGAGATAATAGAGACGGGTATTCCATGTCTGGATACAACCTCCTTCAAATACAATCGCGCCAACTTCTCCATTTTGTCATCTTCTCTCATTGGCAGGAAGTGTGCTGACTTGGTGAGACGATCATCTATTACCCAAATAGTATTATAACCACTTGCAGTCCTTGGCAATTTAGTAATGAAATCCATGGTAATGTTTTTCCATTTCCATTCCGGGATTTCAGGTTGTTGTAGTAGACCTGATGGTTTTTGATGTTCAGATTTGACCTTAGAACACGTCAAACATTCTCCTACATATTTAGCAATATCGGCTTTCATACCCGGCCACCAAAAGTGTTTCTTGAGATCTTTATACATCTTCCCCGCTCCGGGATGTATTGAATATCTGGTTTTATGTGCTTCTTTAAGTAACATTTCTCTCACATCTCCAAACCTTGGTACCCAAATTCTATCAGCCCTATATCGGATTCCGTCTTCCCGAATATTAAGATGTTTCTCTGATCCTTTAGGTATCTCATTCTTCAACTTTCCTTCTTTTACAACCCCCTGTTGCGCCTCCTTTATTTGAGTAGTAAGGTTAGTACGAATAATTATATTCATAGCTTTTACCCGTATAGGTTCTATGTCCTTTCTACTCAAAGCGTCGGCTACCACATTCGCCTTCCTCGGGTGGTATCAAATCTCAAAATCATAATCATTCAACAGTTCAATCCACCTGCGTTGTCTCATATTCAGTTGCTTCTGATTAAATATATGTTGGAGACTTTTGTGGTCGGTATATATAATACTTTTGACTCCATATAAATAATGCCTCCAAGTCTTTAATGCAAAAACAACAGCACCCAATTCCAAATCGTGAGTTGTATAATTTTGCTCGTGAATCTTCAATTGTCTAGACGCATAAGCAATCACCTTCGTTCGTTGCATTAATACACAACCGAGACCTTGCTTTGATGTGTCACAATAAATCACAAAATCATCATTCCCTTCAGGCAATGACAATATAGGTGCCGTAGTTAGCTTTTTCTTCAATAACTGAAACGCCTTCTCTTGTTCATCCTTCCATTCAAATTTCTTCCCTTTATGCGTTAATGCAGTCAAGGGTTTTGCTATTTTGGAGAAATCTTGGATGAATCTTCTGTAGTAACCAGCCAATCCTAAAAATTGACGTATATGCTTCGGAGTTTTTGGGGTTTCCCACTTTTCAACGGTTTCGATCTTTGCCGGGTCCACCTAGATACCTTCTTTGTTCACTATGTGACCGAGGAATTGAACTTCTTCCAACCAAAATGCACACTTTGAAAACTTAGCATACAGTTTTTCTTTCCTCAATACTTCTAGCACTTTTCTCAAATGTTCTTTGTGCTCTTGATCATTCTTTGAGTAAATAAGTATGTCATCGATGAAAACAATGACAAACTTGTCAAGATATGGCCCACACACTCGGTTCATAAGGTCCATGAACATAGCTGGTGCGTTAGTCAATCCAAACGGCATAACCATAAACTCGTAATGACCATAACGCTTCCTAAAAGCAGTTTTTGGAATATCATCCTCCTTTACTCGCATTTGATGATATCCAGAACGTAAATCGATTTTCAAATAAACCGATGAGCCTTGTAGTTGATCAAATAAGTCGTCAATTCTCGACAGTGGATAACGGTTTTTGATGGTAAGTTTATTCAACTCTCTGTAGTCAATACACAACCTAAATGTACCATCCTTCTTTTTGATAAATAAAACAGGAGCTCCCAATGGTGATGTGCTTGGTCGAATGAAACCACGTTCTAATAGTTCTTGCAGTTGGCTTTGCAGTTCTTTCATCTCGCTGAGTGCGAGTCTGTAAGGAGCACGAGCTATTGGTACAGCTCCTGGTACAAGATCTATTTGAAATTCAACAGATCGATGTGGAGGTAGTCCCGGTAATTCTTTCAGAAATACATCGAGAAATTCTTTTGCGACGGGAACATCATTGATGCTCTTTTCTTCAGTTTGTACTTTCTCGACGTGTGCTAGAACAGCATAGCAACCTTTTCTTATTAGTTTTTGTGCCTTCAAATTACTAATAAGATGTAGCTTCATGTTGCCCTTTTCTCCGTACACCATTAAGGGTTCTCCTTCTTCTCGTACAATGCGAATTGCATTTTTATAACATACGATCTCTGCTTTCACCTTCTTCAGCCAGTCCATGCCAACTATTACATCAAAACTTCCTAACTCTACTGGTATCAAATCAATCTTAAATATTTCGCTACCCAGTTTAATTTCTCGATTCCGGCATATATTATCTGCTAAAATTAATTTACCGTTTGCTAATTCGAGTAAAAATTTACTATCCAACGGCGTCAATGGACAACTTAATTTAGCACAAAAATCTCTACTCATATAGCTTCTATCCGCACCCGAATCAAATAAAACGTAAGCAGATTTATTGTCAATAAGAAACGTACCCGTAACAAGCTCCGGGTCTTCCTGTGCCTCTGCCGCATTAATATTGAAAACTCTTCCGCGGCCTTCTCCATTCGTGTTCTCCTGGTTCGGGCAATTTCTAATAATGTGGCCCGGTTTTCCACATTTATAACAAACTACATTGGCACTACTTGCTCCGCCATTACTCGTTCCGACACCATTTGTTCCTTTCGCTCTGTTAGCCCCTGGTCCGTAGACCTCACACTTCGCCGCGCTATGACCATTTCTTTTACACTTGTTGCAAAATTTGGTGCATAACCCTGAGTGATACTTTTCACACCTTTGGCATAGCTGCTTCTGATTATTGTTGTTGTTGCGGTTGTTACTATTGTTGGGATGGTTGTTGTAATTGTTGTAGTTGTTGTTGTTGTTGTTGTTGTGACGTTTGTTGTAGTTGCGATTGATGTTGCGATTGTTGGGATAGTTGTTTTTGTTTTGCTGACTCTTATCACCGTTTTCCTCCCACTTTCTCTTGACTAGCTTCACGTTGGCCTCTTCGGTCGCCTGTTCTTTAATTCTTCCCTCAATCTGGTTCACTAGTTTGTGAGCCATTCTACATGCCTTTTGTATGGAGGCAGGCTCGTGTGAACTTATATCTTCTTGGATTCTCTCCGTTAACCCTTTCACAAACGCGTTGATCTTCTCTTCCTCATCTTCGAATGCTCTCGGACATAATAGGCACAATTCTGTGAATCGTCTTTCGTACGAAGTAATATCGAATCCCTATGTTTGTAACCCTCTAAGTTCTGACTTGAGCTTATTGACCTCGATTCTGGGACGGTACTTCTCGTTCATCAAGTGCTTGAATGCTGACCACGGTAGCGCGTAAGCAGCATCTTGTCCCACTTGCTCTAGATAGGTATTCCACCATGTTAACGTAATACCTGTGAAGGTATGCGTAGCGTACTTCACTTTGTCTGCTTCAGCACACTTACTTATGGCAAACACCGATTCAACTTTCTCGGTCCACCATTTTAATCCGATTGGTCCTTCGGTCCCATCAAATTCTGAAGGTTTGCAGGCAGTGAATTCCTTGTAGGAGCATCCTACACGATTTCTTGCACCGTTAGCTGTATTGCTAGATTCAGAGTTATTGTTGGTATGTAGCGCGGCCTGTACTGCGGCTATGTTTGAAGCAAGAAAGGCACGAAATTCCTCTTCGCTCATATTCAAGGTGTGTCGAGTAGTCGGTGCCATTTCCTTCAAAATAGTCAAATGAAACAAGTTAATCATACAGAATATTAAGAGTAGTCAATAGTGTAGTGACCCGAACTTTTACATGTTTATATATATTAAATGAAATTAATATTTACATGATTAAGTGTTTCCAACATGTTAATCAATCAAACTTGTTAAGACTTGATTAATTGAAATAGGTTTCATATAGACAATTGACCACCCAAGTTGACCGGTGATTCACGAACGTTAAAACTTGTAAAAACTATACGATGACATATATATGGTTATATATATAGTTAACATGATTTTATTATAAGTATGTATCTCACTAGGTATTTTAACAATGAGTTATATACATAAAAATGAGACTATTAATTTAAGAAACTCGAAAACGATATATATAACGATTATCGTTATAACAACGTCTTACTAGGTACATATGAATCATATTAAGATATTGATACACTTGGTTAATTATGTTAAATGATAAGTAAATATATTATTAAGTGTATTAACAATGAAATACATATGTAAAAATAAGACTACTAACTTAATGATTTCGAAACGAGACATATATGTAACGATTATCGTTGTAACGACATTTAACTGTATATATATCATACTAAGACATATTATATATCATAATATCATGATAATATAACAATTTAAAATCTCATTTATTATAATAAATAATGGGTTAACAACATTCAACAAGATCGTTAACCTAAAGGTTTCAAAACAACATTTACATGTAACGACTAACGATGACTTAACGACTCAGTTAAAATGTATATACATGTAGTGTTTTAATATGCATTCATACACTTTTGAAAGACTTCAAGACACTTATCAAAATACTTCTACTTAACAAAAATGATTACAATTACATCCTCGTTCAGTTTCATCAACAATTCTACTCGTATGCACCCGTATTCGTACTCGTACAATACACAGCTTTTAGATGTATGTAATATTGGTATATACACTCCAATGATCAGCTCTTAGTAGCCTATGTGAGTCACCTAACACATGTGGGAACCATCATTTGGCAACTAGCATGAAATATCTCATAAAATTACAAAAATATGAGTAATCATTCATGACTTATTTACATGAAAATAAAATTACATATCCTTTATATCTAATCCATACACCAACGACCAAAAACACCTACAAATACTTTCATTCTTCAAATTTCTTCATCTAATTGATCTCTCTCAAGTTCTATCTTCAAGTTCTAAGTGTTCTTCATAAATTCCAAAAGTTCTAGTTTCATAAAATCAAGAATACTTCCAAGATTGCAAGTTTACTTCCAAGTTTTCTAAATCCATTCCAAGTAATCATCCAAGATCAAGAAACCTTTGTTACTTACAGTAGGTTATATTTCTAATACAAGGTAATAATCATATTCAAACTTTAATTCAATTTCTATAACTATAACAATCTTATTTCGAGTGAAAATCTTACTTGAAATTGTTTTCGTGTCATGATTCTGCTTCAAGAACTTTCAAGCTATCCAAGGATCCTTTGAAGCTAGATCTATTTTTCTCATTTCCAGTAGGTTTATCCAAGGAACTTGAGGTAGTAATGATGTTCATAACATCATTCGATTCATACATATAAAGCTATCTTATTCAGAGGTTTAAACTTGTAATCACTAGAACATAGTTTAGTTAATTCTAAACTTGTTCGCAAATAAAAGTTAATCCTTATAACTTGACTTTTAAAATCAACTAAACACATATTCTATATCTATATGATATGCTAACTTAATGATTTAAAACCTGGAAACACGAAAAACACCGTAAAACCGGATTTACGCCGTCGTAGTAACACCGCGGGCTGTTTTGGGTTAGTTAATTAAAAATTATGATAAACTTTGATTTAAAAGTTGTTATTCTGGAAAAATGATTTTTATTATGAACATGAAACAATATCCAAAAATTATGGTTAAACTCAAAGTGGAAGTATGTTTTCTAAAATGGTTATCTAGACGTCATTCTTTCGACTGAAATGACTACCTTTACAAAAACAACTTGTAACTTATTTTTCTGACTATAGACCTATAATTTTTCTATTTAGATTCATAAAATAGAGTTCAATATGAAACCATAGCAATTTGATTCACTCAAAACGGATTTAAAATGAAGAAGTTATGGGTAAAACAAGATTGGATAATTTTTCTCATTTTAGCTACGTGAAAATTGGTAACAAATCTATTCCAACCATAACTTAATCAACTTGTATTGTATATTATGTAATCTTGAGATACCATAGACACGTATACAATGTTTCTACCTATCATGTTGACACATCTATATATATTTCGGAACAACCATAGACACTCTATATGTGAATGTTGGAGTTAGCTATACAGGGTTGAGGTTGATTCCAAAATATATATAGTTTGAGTTGTGATCAATACTGAGATACGTATACACTGGGTCGTGGATTGATTCAAGATAATATTTATCGATTTATTTCTGTACATCTAACTGTGGATAACTAGTTGTAGGTTACTAACGAGGACAGCTGACTTAATAAACTTAAAACATCAAAATATATTAAAAGTGTTGTAAATATATTTTGAACATACTTTGATATATATGTATATATTGTTATAGGTTCGTGAATCAACCAGTGGCCAAGTCTTACTTCCCGACGAAGTAAAAATCTGTGAAAGTGAGTTATAGTCCCACTTTTAAAATCTAATATTTTTGGGATGAGAATACATGCAGGTTTTATAAATGATTTACAAAATAGACACAAGTACGTGAAACTACATTCTATGGTTGAATTATCAAAATCGAATATGCCCCTTTTTATTAAGTCTGGTAATCTAAGAATTAGGGAACAGACACCCTAATTGACGCGAATCCTAAAGATAGATCTATTGGGCCTAACAAACCCCATCCAAAGTACCGGATGCTTTAGTACTTTGAAATTTATATCATATCCGAAGGGTGTCCTGGAATGATGGGGATATTCTTATATATGCATCTTGTTAATGTCGGTTACCAGGTGTTCACCATATGAATAATTTTTATCTCTATGTATGGGATGTGTATTGAAATATGAAATCTTGTGGTCTATTGTTACGATTTGATATATATAGGTTAAACCTATAACTCACCAACATTGTTTGTTGATGTTTAAAGCATGTTTATTCTCAGGTGAATACTAAGAGCTTCCGCTGTTGCATACTAAAATAAGGACAAGATTTGGAGTCCATGTTTGTATGATATTGTGTAAAAACTGCATTCAAGAAACTGATTTCGATGTAACATATTTGTATTGTAAACCATTATGTAATGGTCGTGTGTAAACAGGATATTTTAGATTAGCATTATTTGATAATCTACGTAAAGCTTTTTAAACCTTTATTTATGAAATAAAGGTTATGGTTTGTTTTAAAAATGAATGCAGTCTTTGAAAAACGTCTCATATAGAGGTCAAAACCTCGCAACGAAATCAATTAATATGGAACGTTTTTAATCAATAAGAACGGGACATTTCAGTTGGTATCCAAGCGTTGGTCTTAGAGAACTAGAATTTTGCATTAGTGTGTCTTATCGAGTTTGTTAGGATGCATTAGTGAGTCTGGACTTCGACCGTGTTTACTTGAAAAATGATTGCTCAACAAATTTTGTTGGAAACTATATATTTTTAACATGTGAATATTATGTGATATATTAATCTCTTAACGCGTTTGATATTATGTGATAGATGTCTACCTCTAGAACAAGTTCCATTGACTCACCTAATAATAATGAAGAGTCAAATGTAAATTGGAATGATTCGTGGACTGATTCACAAGTTCCCGAAGAGGAACCGGAAGAAGAGTCGGAACCGGAAGAAGAATCAGAACCGGAAGAGGAGGAACCGGAGGAGGAAATAGAACCGGTGGGGGAAATAATAAAATGGTTAAGTAAAAGAAAATCCTCAACCAACCGACCAAGGTTAATTATGGTCAATGGTGTTTTCGCCAAGGAAGCAAAATATTGGGAGGATTACCAATTCTCCGATGAATCGGATTCCGACGAGAATTCCGATGATGTTATAGAAATTACCCCAACTGAATTTAAAAAGGTAAAAGAAAATAATAAGGGAAAGGGCATAAAAATAGAGAAATCTAATTCCAACTCCGATGAACTTTATATGTATCGTCAACCCCCGAAGCCCTTAAGTTGTAACAATGACCCGGGAACCTCTAAACCACCAGGTTTTTCTAAACCGTTGTGGAAAACGACAGCTCGTATTAGGGGAACATCATATATCCCTAGAAACTTGGCAAAACGAACCAAAACCGAAGAAGAAGAAACGAGCGAGTCGCAATAAGATAGTTGTATTCGTGTGTTGTAATATATGTAATATAGTGTGCTTATGCTTTATGATATATGTAAAAATTGCTTGTATTAATAAGTATTTTTTTTATGAATCTAACTCTTGTCTATTTTACAGTATAAAAACACAAAATGGATAGACAACCCAATATTTTAAGAGACCTACCCGGAGACATGATTGATGAAATCTTGTCTAGAGTCGGTCAGAATTCTTCGGCACAACTATTTACGGCGAAATCAGTTTGTAAGACATTCGAAGAACGTTCCAAGAATGTCTTGGTTTATAGGAGACTTTCGTTTGAAAGATGGGGGATATCACATTGGGAAACCCATAAGTTACGATGTGTTTACTTTGACGCATATATTGCGGGGAACCCAAATGCTATTTTACGCAACGGGTTAAGAAATTATTTTGACTCAATGTATCCGAATATAGGACTTCATGATTTAGAAAAAGCGGCTAACATGCAACATAAAGAAGCATGCTATGCTTACGGGTTAGTAATGTTCGCTTCTCACCAAAGTGAGAAAAAGAACATCGGGCTACAACTATTAAACAAAACGTTCCCACAAGTGACGGAGTCGGTAATTGGGGTAAGAAATGAGGTTTTTAGGTTATTACGAGACTGTTGGTCATTACGTAACCCTCGTCCCTTTGACAACGTTACAACACGCTGTCTTATCAACGGCCATAACGGTAATGTTCCACAAGACCAAGGATGGGAAGTAGTCCTAGTAAAACCAGAATGCATGACTTGTTTCTGGACGTATGAATTACGTGTCTTTATTGCCTTTGCTGAACGACTTGTGTACTAGCTAGAATTATCTTCACAACTATCTTGTATCAAAGTTATTGTGTGCTATATTTCATGCTTTATGTAAAATAAGCGGTATTGTAAGTTTGTAAAATATTGTATAAAAGTTTGAACGCGAAATATTATTATAATCAGTTTTTCATATAGAATTGTAGTAGTTGAATTGTATATTAGCTACTAAGTATGAACTTAATGGGTAGGTACTACCCGAATTTAAACTTATAAAACGCTAATATGAAGAAAAAGCTTTTATAAATGAGTTCATATTATGCTACAAAATACTATTAACTACTCTTAATATTCTGTATGATTAACTTGTTCCATTTGACTATTTTGAAGGAAATGGCACCGACTACTCGACACACTGTGAATATAAATGAAGAGGAATTCCGTACTTTTCTAGCTTCAAACATAGCCGCAGTACAGGCTGCGCTACATACCAACAATAACCTTGGATCTAGCAGTACAGGAAATCGTGTAGGATGCACCTACAAAGAATTCACTGCCTGCAAACCTTTGGAATTTGATGGAACCGAAGGACCGATCGGATTGAAACGGTGGACCGAGAAGGTCGAATCGGTGTTTGCCATAAGTAAGTGTACTGAAGAGGACAAAGTGAAGTATGCTACGCATACCTTCACAGGTTCTGCGTTAACATGGTGGAATACCTATCTAGAACAAGTGGGACAAGATGATGCGTACGCACTACCATGGTCAGCATTCAAGCACTTGATGAACGAGAAGTACCGTCCCAGAACCGAGGTCAATAAGCTCAAGACAGAACTTAGAGGGTTACGAACCCAAGGATTTGATATTACCACGTACGAAAGACGATTCACAGAATTGTGCCTATTGTGTCCGGGAGCGTTCGAAGATGAGGAAGAGAAGATCGACGCGTTTGTGAAAGGATTACCGGAAAGAATCTAAGAAGATATAAGTTCACACGAGCCCGCCTCCATACAACAGGCATGTAGAATGGCTCACAAACTAGTGAACCAGATTGAGGAAAGAATTAAAGAACAGACGGCTGAAGAGGCCAATGTGAAGCAAGTTAAAAGAAAGTGGGAGGAAAACGGTGATAAGAATCACCAATACAACAACAACAGCAATTACAATAATAATCGCAACAATTATCCCAAAAATCGCAACATCAATCGCAACTACAACAAACGGCCCAACAACAACAACAACAACAACAACAACAACAACAAGAATAACAACAGCAACTACAACAATCATCCCAACAACAATAACAACCGCAACAACAACAACAACAATCAGAAGCAGCTATGCCAAAGGTGTGAAAAGTATCACTCGGGGTTCTGCACCAAATTTTGCAACAAGTGTAAAAGAAATGGTCATAGCGCGGCGAAGTGTGAGGTCTACGGACCAGGGGTTAACAGAACGAAAGGAACAAATGGTGTCGGAACGAGTAATGGCGGAGCAAGTAGTGTCGGAGCAAGTTATGCCAATGTAGTTTGTTATAAATGTGGAAAACCGGGCCACATTATTAGAAATTGCCCGAACCAGGAAAACACGAATGGACAAGGCCGCGGAAGAGTTTTCAATATTAATGCGGCAGAGGCACAGGAAGACCCGGAGCTTGTTACGGGTACGTTTCTTATTGATAATAAATCTTCTTACGTTTTATTTGATTCGGGTGCGGATAGAAGCTATATGAGTAGAGATTTTTGTGCTAAATTAAGTTGTCCATTGACGCCGTTGGATAGTAAATTTTTACTCGAATTAGCAAACGGTAAATTAATTTTAGCAGATAATATATGGCGGAATCGAGAAATTAAACTGGGTAGCGAAATATTTAAGATTGATTTGATACCAGTAGAGTTAGGAAGTTTTGATGTAATAGTTGGCATGGACTGGCTAAAGAAGGTGAAAGCAGAGATCGTATGTTATAAAAATGCAATTCGCATTGTACGAGAAGAAGGAGAACCCTTAATGGTGTACGGAGAAAAGGGCAACATGAAGCTACATCTTATTAGTAATTTGAAGGCACAAAAACTAATAAGAAAAGGTTGCTATGCTGTTCTAGCACACGTCGAGAAAGTACAAACTGAAGAAAAGAGCATCAATGATGTTCCCGTCGCAAAAGAATTTCCCGATGTATTTCCGAAAGAATTACCGGGACTACCTCCACATCGATCTGTTGAATTTCAAATAGATCTTGTACCAGGAGCTACACCAATAGCTCGTGCTCCTTATAGACTCGCACCCAGCGAGATGAAAGAATTGCAAAGCCAACTGCAAGAACTATTAGAACGTGGTTTCATTCGACCAAGCACATCACCATGGGGAGCTCCTGTTTTGTTTGTCAAGAAGAAGGATGGTACATTTAGGTTGTGTATTGACTACAGAGAGTTGAACAAACTTACCATCAAAAACCGTTATCCACTGCCGAGAATTGACGACTTATTTGATCAACTACAAGGCTCGTCGGTTTATTCGAAGATCGATTTACGTTCTGGATATCATCAAATGCGAGTAAAGGAGGATGATATTCCAAAAACTACTTTTAGGACGCGTTATGGTCATTACGAGTTTATGGTTATGCCGTTTGGATTGACTAACGCACCAGCTGTGTTCATGGACCTTATGAACCGAGTGTGTGGGCCATATCTTGACAAGTTTGTCATTGTTTTCATCGATGACATACTTATTTACTCAAAGAATGATCAAGGGCACGAAGAACATTTGAGAAAAGTGCTAGAAGTATTGAGGAAAGAAAAACTGTACGCTAAGTTTTCAAAGTGTAAATTTTGGTTGGAAGAAATTCAAATCCTCGGTCACATAGTGAATAAAGAAGGTATCCAGGTGGACCCGGCAAAGATCGAAACCGTTGAAAAGTGGGAAACCCCAAAAACTCCGAAGCATATACGTCAATTTTTAGGATTGCCTGGTTTCTACAGAAGATTCATCCAAGATTTCTCCAAAATAGCAAAACCCTTGACTGCATTAACGCATAAAGGGAAGAAATTTGAATGGAAGGATGAACAAGAGAAGGCGTTTCAATTATTGAAGAAAAAGCTAACTACGGCACCTATATTGTCATTGCCTGAAGGGAATGATGATTTTGTGATTTATTGTGACGCATCAAAGCAAGGTCTCGGTTGTGTAT
Organism: Rutidosis leptorrhynchoides; assembly: GCF_046630445.1. Taxonomy (NCBI): domain Eukaryota; kingdom Viridiplantae; phylum Streptophyta; class Magnoliopsida; order Asterales; family Asteraceae; genus Rutidosis; species Rutidosis leptorrhynchoides. The sequence goes on from NC_092336.1 coordinate 424,050,101, forward strand.
TAATGCAACGAACGAAGGTGATTGCTTATGCGTCTAGACAATTGAAGATTCACGAACAAAATTATACGACGCATGATTTGGAATTAGGCGCGGTTGTTTTTGCATTAAAGACTTGGAGGCACTACTTATATGGGGTCAAAAGTATTATATATACCGACCACAAAAGTCTTCAACACATATTTAATCAAAAATAACTGAATATGAGGCAGCGTAGGTGGATTGAATTGTTGAATGATTACGACTTTGAGATTCGTTACCACCCGGGGAAGGCAAATGTGGTAGCCGACGCCTTGAGCAGGAAGGATAGAGAACCCATTCGAGTAAAATCTATGAATATAATGATTCACACTAACCTTACTACTCAAATAAAGGAGGCGCAACAAGGAGTTTTAAAAGAGGGAAATTTAAAGGATGAAATACCCAAAGGATCGGAGAAGCATCTTAATATTCGGGAAGACGGAACCTGGTATAGGGCTGAAAGGATTTGGGTACCAAAATTTGGAGATATGAGAGAAATGGTACTCAGAGAATCTCATAAAACCAGATACTCAATACATCCTGGAACGGGGAAGATGTACAAGGATCTCAAGAAACATTTTTGGTGGCCGGGTATGAAAGCCGATGTTGCTAAATACGTAGGAGAATGTTTGACGTGTTCTAAGGTCAAAGATGAGCATCAGAAACTATCAGGTCTACTTCAACAACCCGAAATCCCGGAATGGAAATGGGAAAACATTACCATGGATTTCATCACTAAATTGCCAAGGACTGCAAGTAGTTTTGATACTATTTGGGTAATAGTTGATCGTCTCACCAAATCAGCACACTTCCTATCAATAAGAGAAGATGACAAGATGGATAAGTTAGCATGACTGTATTTGAAGGAAGTCGTCTCCAGACATGGAATACCAATCTCTATTATCTCTGATAGGGATGGCAGATTTATTTCAAGATTCTGGCAGACATTACAGCAAGCATTAGGAACTCGTCTAGACATGAGTACTGCCTATCATCCACAAACTGATGGGCAGAGTGAAAGGACGATACAAACGCTTGAAGACATGCTACGAGCATGTGTTATTGATTTCGAAAACAGTTGGGATCGACACCTACCGTTAGCAGAATTTTCCTACAACAACAGTTATCATTCTAGTATTGAGATGACGCCATTTGAGGCACTTTATGGTAGAAAGTGCAGGTCTCCGATTTGTTGGAATGAAGTGGGGGATAGACAGATTACGGGTCCGGAGATAATACAAGAAACTACCGAGAAAATCATCCAAATTCAACAAAGATTGAAAAATGCCCAGAGTCGACAAAAGAGCTACGCGGACAGTAAAAGAAAAGATATAGAGTTTGAAATTGAAGAAATGTTCATGCTTAAGGTTTCACCTTGGAAAGGCGTTGTTCGATTTGGTAAACGAGGGAAACTAAATCCAAGGTACATTGGACCATTCAAGATTATAGATCGTGTCGGACCAGTAGCTTACCAACTGGAGCTACCTCAACAACTCGCAGCTGTACATAACACTTTCCACGTCTCAAATTTGAAGAAATGTTTTACTAAAGAAGATCTCACTATTCCGTTGGACGAAATCAAATCAATGAAAAACTTCAATTCATTGAAGAACCCGTCGAAATAATGGATCGTGAGGTTAAGAGACTTAAACAAAATAAGATACTGATTGTTAAGGTTCGATGGAATGCTCGTAGAGGACCCGAGTTCACCTGGGAGCGTGAAGATCAGATGAAGAAGAAATACCCGCATCTATTTCTAGAAGATTCGTCAACACTTTCAACAGCTTAAAATTTCGGGACGAAATTTATTTAACGGGTAGGTACTGTAGTGATCCGAACTTTTCCATGTTTATATATATTAAATGAAATTGATATTTACATTATTAAGTGTTTCTAACATGTTAAGCAATCAAACTTGTTAAGACTTGATTAATTGAAATAGGTTTCATATAGACAATTGACCACCCAAGTTGACCGGTGATTCAAGAACGTTAAAACTTGTAAAAACTATACGATGACATATATATGGTTATATATATAGTTAACATGATTTTATTATAAGTATGTATCTCACTAGGTATTTTAACAATGAGTTATATACATAAAAATGAGACTATTAATTTAAGAAACTCGAAAACGATATATATAACGATTATCGTTATAACAACGTCTTACTAGGTACATATGAATCATATTAAGATATTGATACACTTGGTTAATTATGTTAAATGATAAGTAAATATATTATTAAGTGTATTAACAATGAAATACATATGTAAAAATAAGACTACTAACTTAATGATTTCGAAACGAGACATATATGTAACGATTATCGTTGTAACCACATTTAACTGTATATATATCATACTAAGATATATTATATATCATAATATCATGATAATATAACAATTTAACATCTCATTTGTTATAATAAACAATGAGTTAACAACATTCAACAAGATCGTTAACCTAAAGGTTTCAAAACAACATTTACATGTAACGACTAACGATGACTTAACGACTCAGTTAAAATGTATATACATGTAGTGTTTTAATATGTATTCATACACTTTTGAAAGACTTCAAGACACTTATCAAAATACTTCTACTTAACAAAAATGCTTACAATTACATCCTCGTTCAGTTTGATCAACAATTCTACTCGTATGCACCCGTATTCGTACTCGTACAATACACAGCTTTTAGATGTATGTACTATTGGTATATATACTCCAATGATCAGCTCTTAGCAGCCCATGTGAGTCACCTAACACATGTGGGAACCATCATTTGGCAACTAGCATGAAATATCTCATAAAATTACAAAAATATGAGTAATCATTCATGACTTATTTACATGAAAACAAAATTACATATCCTTTATATCTAATCCATACACCAACGACCAAAAACACCTACAAACACTTTCATTCTTCAATTTTCTTCATCTAATTGATCTCTCTAAAGTTCTATCTTCAAGTTCTAAGTGTTCTTCATAAATTCCAAAAGTTCTAGTTTCATAAAATCAAGAATACTTCCAAGATTGCAAGTTTACTTCCAAGTTTTCTAAATCCATTCCAAGTAATCATCCAAGATCAAGAAACCTTTGTTACTTACAGTAGGTTATATTTATAATACAAGGTAATAATCATATTCAAACTTTAATTCAATTTCTATAACTATAACAATCTTATTTCGAGTGGAAATCTTACTTGAAATTGTTTTCGTGTCATGATTCTGCTTCAAGAACTTTCAAGCTATCCAAGGATCCTTTGAAGCTAGATCCATTTTTTTCATTTCCAGTAGTTTTATCCAAGGAACTTGAGGTAGTAATTATGTTCATAAAATCATTCGATTCATACATATAAAGCTATCTTATTCGGAGGTTTAAACTTGTAATCACTAGAACATAGTTTAGTTAATTCTAAACTTGTTCGCAAATAAAAGTTAATCCTTCTAACTTGACTTTTAAAATCAACTAAACACATGTTCTATATCTATATGATATGCTAACTTAATGATTTAAAACCTGGAAACACGAAAAACACCGTAAAACCGGATTTACGCCGTCGTAGTAACACCGCGGGCTGTTTTGGGTTAGTTAATTAAAAATTATGATAAACTTTGATTTAAAAGTTGTTATTCTGGGAAAATAATTTTTATTATGAACATGAAACTATATCCAAAAATTATGGTTAAACTCAAAGTGAAAGTATGTTTTCTAAAATGGTCATCTAGACGTCGTTCTTTCGACTGAAATGACTACCTTTACAAAAACGACTTGTAACTTATTTTTCCGACTATAAACCTATACTTTTTCTATTTAGATTCATAAAATAGAGTTCAATATGAAACCATAGCAATTTTATTCACTCAAAACGGATTTAAAATGAAGAAGTTATGGGTAAAACAAGATTGGATAATTTTTCTCATTTTAGCTACGTGAAAATTGGTAACAAATCTATTCCAACCATAACTTAATCAACTTGTATTGTATATTATGTAATCTTGAGATACCATAGACACGTATACAATGTTTCGACCTATCATGTCGACACATCTATATATATTTCGGAACAACCATAGACACTCTATATGTGAATGTTGGAGTTAGCTATACAGGGTTGAGGTTGATTCCAAAATATATATAGTTTGAGTTGTGATCAATACTGAGATACGTATACACTGGGTCGTGGATTGATTCAAGATAATATTTATCGATTTATTTCTGTACATCTAACTGTGGACAACTAGTTGTAGGTTACTAACGAGGACAGCTGACTTAATAAACTTAAAATATCAAAATATATTAAAAGTGTTATAAATATATTTTGAACATACTTTGATATATATGTATATATTGTTATAGGTTCGTGAATCAACCAGTGGCCAAGTCTTACTTCCCGACGAAGTAAAAATCTGTGAAAGTGAGTTATAGTCCCACTTTTAAAATCTAATATTTTTGGGATGAGAATACATGCAGGTTTTATAAATGATTTACAAAATAGACACAAGTACGTGAAACTACATTCTATGGTTGAATTATCGAAATCGAATATGCCCCTTTTTATTAAGTCTGGTAATCTAAGAATTAGGGAACAGACACCCTAATTGACGCGAATCCTAAAGATAGATCTATTGGGCCTAACAAACCCCATCTAAAGTACCGGATGCTTTAGTACTTCGAAATTTATATCATATCCGAAGGGTGTCCTGGAATGATGGGGATATTCTTATATATGCATCTTGTTAATGTCGGTTACCAGGTGTTCACCATATGAATGATTTTTATCTCTATGTATGGGATGTGTATTGAAATATTAAATCTTGTGGTCTATTGTTACGATTTGATATATATAGGTTAAACCTATAACTCACCAACATTTTTTGTTGACGTTTAAAGCATGTTTATTCTCAGGTGAATACTAAGAGCTTCCGCTGTTGCATACTAAAATAAGGACAAGATTTGGAGTCCATGTTTGTATGATATTGTGTAAAAACTGCATTCAAGAAACTGATTTCGATGTAACATATTTGTATTGTAAACCATTATGTAATGGTCGTGTGTAAACAAGATATTTTAGATTATCATTATTTGATAATCTACGTAAAGCTTTTTAAACCTTTATTTATGAAATAAAGGTTATGGTTTGTTTTAAAAATGAATGCAGTCTTTGAAAAACGTCTCATATAGAGGTCAAAACCTCGCAACGAAATCAATTAATATGGAACGTTTTTAATCAATAAGAATGGGACATTTCAAATAGTATCTCGTAGCATAATATGAACTCATTTATAAAAGCTTTTTCTTCATATTAGCGTTTTATAAGTTTAAATTCGGGTACTACCTACCCGTTAAGTTCATACTTAGTAGCTAATATACAATTCAACTACTACAATTCCATATGAAAAACTGTTTATAATAATATATCACATACAAATATTCTTCAAACTTACAACTTCGCTATATTACATATAACATGAAATATAGTACACTATGATACAGGACAGTTTTGAAGATAAATCTAGTTAATACGCAAGTTGTTCAGCAAAGGAAATAAAGACACGTAATTCATAAGTCCAGAAACAAGTCATGCATTCTGGTTTTACTAAGACGACTTCCCATCCTTGGTCTTGTGGAAAATACCGTTATGACCATTGGCTAGGCAGCATGTTGTAATGTCGTCAAAAGGACGAGGGTTTCTTAATGTCCAACAGCCCCGTAATAATCTAAAAACCTTGTTTCTCACCCCAACTACTGAATCCGTCACTTGTGGGAAAGTTTTATTTAAAAGCTGCAATCCGATGTTCTTTTTCTCACTTTGGTAAGAAGAGAACATCACTAAACCGTAAGCATAACATGCTTCTTTATGTTGCATGTTAGAAGCTCTTTCTAATTTACGAAATCCTATGTTGGGATATGTTGAGTCAAAATAGGTTCTTAACCCGTAGCGTAAAATTGCATTTAGGTTCCCCGCATTTAACGCTTTAAAGAAAACACGGCGTAACTTAAAGTCTCCCCAATGTGATATACCCCACCTATCAAAGGAAAGCCTTTTATAAACTAAGACATTTCTGGAAAGTCTTTCAAATGTTTGACAAGTTAATTTCGCCATAACTAAATGTGCTGATGAATTCTGACCGACTCTAGACAAGATTTCCTCAATCATATCCTCTGGTAGGTCTTCTAAAATATTCGGTTGTCTACTCTTAACGTCCATTTTGTTTTTATACTGTAAAATAGACAAGGATTAGATTCGTAATAACAAACAATACAAGCAATTTTTACATAGAACATAAAAGTACAAGCACACTACAATACATTTATTACACAACATGCTCACACCCCTCTAATCTGAATCACTGGTTTCTTCTTCTTCGGACTTGGTTCTTTTTCCTAATCTTCTAGGGATATATGATGTTCCTCTAATACGAGTCGTCATTTTCCACATTGGTTTAGAAAAACCTGGTGGTTTAGAGGTTCCCGAGTTATTGTCACGATATTCAAAATATGGGTGTTGACGGTACATATAAAGTTCATCGGGGTCGGAATCAGATTTCTCTATTTTGATGCCTTTTCCCTTATTATTTTATTTTACCTCATTAAATTGGGTCGGGGTAATTTCTATAACATCATCGGAATCCTCATCAGGATCTGATTCATCGGAAAATTAGTAATTTTCCCAATATTTTGCTTCCTTAGCGGAAACACCATTGACCATTATTAACTTTGGTCCATTGGTTGAGGATTTTCTTTTATTTGACCGGTTTTCTGTGGTTCCTACTATTCCCCCCTCCGGAACCTCTTCTTCTTCCGATTCCTCTTCTTCTGGTTCCTCTTCTTCCGGTTCTGTTTCCTCTTCTTCCGGTTCTTCGGGAACTTGTGAATCTTGCCAATATATATTCGACTCTTCGTTATTATTAGGTGAGTCAATGAGATTTGTGCTAGAGGTAGACATCTATCACACAATATCAAACATGTTGTGAGAATAATATATCACATAATATTTACATGTTAATAATATATAGTTTCCAACAAAAATGTTAAGCAATCATTTTTTAAAGAAAACACGGTCGAAGTCCAGACTCACTAATGCATCCTAAGAAACTCGATAAGACACACTAATGCAAATTTTCTGGTTCTCTAAGACCAACACTCGGATACCAACTGAAATGTCCCGTTCATATTGATTATAAATGTTCCATATTAATTGATTTCGTTGCGAGGTTTTGACCTCTATATGAGATGTTTTTCAAAGACTGCATTCATTTTTAAAACAACCATAACCTTTATTTTATCAATAAAGGTTTTAAAAACATTACGTAGATTATCAAATAATGATAATCTAAAATATACTGTTTACACACGACCATTTCATAATGGTTTACAATAGAAATATATTACATCGACATATGTTTCTTGAATGTAGTTTTTACACAATATCATACAAACATGGACTCCAAATCTTGTCCTTATTTTAGTATGCAACAGCGGAAGCTGTTAGTATTCACCTGAGAATAAACATGCTTTAAACGTCAACAAAAATATTGGTGAGTTATAGGTTTAACCTATATATATCAAATCGTAACAATAGACCACAAGATTTCATATTTTAATACACATCCCATACATAGATATAAAAATCATTCATATGGTGAACACCTGGTAACCGACATTAACAAGATGCATATATAAGAATATCCCCATCATTCCGGGACACCATTCGGATATGATATAAATTTCGAAGTACTAAAGCATCCGGTACTTTGGATGGGGTTTATTAGGCCCAATATATCTATCTTTAGGATTCACGCCAATTAGGGTGTCTGTTCCCTAATTCTTAGATTACCAGACTTAATAAAAAGGGGCATATTTGATTTCGATAATTCAACCATTGAATGTAGTTTCACGTACTTGTGTCTATTTTGTAAATTATTTATAAAACCTGCATGTATTCTCATCCCAAAAATATTAGATTTTAAAAGTGGGACTATAACTCACTTTCACAGATATTTTCTTCCTCGAAAATAAGACTTGGCCACAGATCGATTCACGAACCTATACAAATATGTACATATATATCAAAGTATGATCAAAATATAATTACAACCATTTTTATTATGTTTTAAAGATTTGAGTGTATTAAGTCAGCTGTCCTCGTTAGTAACCTACAACTAGTTGTCCACAGTTAGATGTACAGAAATAAATCGATATATATTATCTTGAATCAATCCATGACCCAGTGTATACACGTCTCAGGCTAAATCACAACTCAAAGTATATATATTTTTGGAATCAACCTCAACCCTGTATAGCTAACTCCGACATTACTGCATATAGAGTGTCTATGGTTGTTCCAAATAATATATATACATGGGTCGATATGATATGTCAAAACATTTGCATACGTGTCTATGGTATCCCAAGATTAAATAATATATTAGAATACATGCATAATACAATATAAGTTAGCTAGGATATGATTTGTATAGATTTGTTAAACATTTCCTGTAGCTAAAAAGATCAAAAATATCCAATCTTGTTTTACCCATAACTTCTTCATTTTAAATTCGTTTTGAGTGAATCAAATTGCTATGGTTTCAAATTGAACTCTAATTTAAGAATCTAAACAGAAAAAGTATAGGTTTATAGTCAGAAATTTAAGTTACATGTCAATTACTAAAGAGGTAGCCATTTCCGTCGAAAGAACGACATCTTGATGACCATTTTGAAAAACATACTTTCACTTTGAGTTTAACCAAGATTTTTGGATATAGTTTCATTTTCATATGAAAAATCATTTTCCTAGAAGAACAACTTTTAAATCAAAGTTTATCATAGTTTTTAATTATCCAAACCAAAACAGCCCCCGGTTTCACTATGACGGCGTATATCCGATTTTATGGTGTTCATCGTGTTTCCAGGTTTTAAATCAATAAGTTAGCATATCATATAGATATAGAACATGTGTTTAGTTGATTTTAAAAGTCAAGTTAGAAGGATTAACTTTTATTTGCGAACAAGTTTAGAATTAACTAAACTATGTTCTAGTGATTACAAGTTTAAATCTTCGAATAAGATAGCTTTATATGTATGAATCGAATGATGTTATGAACATCATTACTACCTCAATTTTTCTGGATAAAACTACTGGAAATGAGAAAAATGGATCTAGCTTCAAAGGATCCTTGGATGGCTTGAAAGTTCTTGAAGCAGAATCATGACACGAAAACAGTTCAAGCAAGATTTTCACTCGAAATAAGATTGTTATAGTTGTAGAAATTGAATCAAAGTTTGAATATGAATATTACCTTGAATTAGAAAGATAACCTACTATAAATAGCAAATGTTCCTTGATCTTAGATGATTACTTGGAATGGATTAGAAAGCTTGGAAGTAGACTTGCAAACTTGGAAGTATTCTTGATTTTTATGAAAGTATACTTATGGAATTTATGAAGAACACTTAGAACTTGAAGATGGAACTTGAGAGAGATCAATTAGATGAAGAAAATTGAAGAATGAAAGTATTTGTAGGTGTTTTTGGTCATTGGTATATGGATTAGATATAAAGGATATGTAATTTTGTTTTCATGTAAATAAGTCATGAATGATTACTAATATTTTTGTAATTTTATGAGATATTTCATGCTAGTTGCCAAATGATGGTTCCCACATGTGTTAGTGACTCACATGAGCTGCTAAGAGCTGATCATTGGAGTGTATATACCAATAGTACATACATCTAAAAGCTGTGTATTGTACGAGTACGAATACGGGTGCATACGAGTAGAATTGTTGATGAAACTGAACGAGGATGTAATTGTAAGCATTTTTGTTAAGTAGAAGTACTTTGATATGTGTCTTGAAGTCTTTCAAAAGTGTAAGAATACATATCAAAACACAACATGTATATACATTCTAATGGAGTCGTTAAGTCTTCGTTAGTCGTTACATGTAAGTGTTGTTTTGAAACCTTTAAGTTAACGATCTCAATTAATGTTGTTAACCCAATGTTTATTATATCAAATGAGACGTTAAATTATTATATTATCATGATATTATGATGTATGAATATCTCTTAATATGATATATACATTAAAATATCGTTACAACGATAATCGTTACATATAAGTCTCGTTTCGTAATTCTTGAGTTAGTAGTCTTGTTTTTACATATGTAGTTCATTGTTAACACACTTAATGATATATTTAAATATCATTTTATCATGTTAAATATAGTGTATCAATATCTTAATATGATACATATATAATTAGTAGACGTTATCATAACGATAATCGTTATATATATCATTTCGAGTTTTTTAACTTAGTAATCTAATTTCTTATGTATATCACACATTGTTAATATACTTAGTGAGATACTTACTCATCATAAACTCATGTCAACCATATATATATGTCTATATATACCACAACATGTAGTTTTTACAATTTTGTAACGTTCGTGAATCGCCGGTCAACTTGGGTGATCAATTGTCTATATGAAACTTATTTCATTTAATCAAGTCTTAACAAGTTTGATTGCTTAACACGTTGGAAACATTTAGTCATGTAAATATCAATCTCAATTAATATATATAAACATGGAAAAGTTCGGGTCACTACATATTTAATTTAGGGTTGCGGCCCAACATAAACATTGAAACCCAATTAACAAAAAAAAAAAAAAAGAAGTCCACTCAGGAACCCGGAGCTAGTCACGGCCCAACAAGATCATAACAGCCCAACAAGAAATACGGCCCATGATATGAATTTTTTTTGCAGTTTTAGCGAGGAATAAGAATTAGAAGACAAAAAAACACTCGCTGTACATCCCATTAACTATAAAATAAGCCAAAGTATTGAATTGGTTCACCTTTTATCATTACCCATCATCATTTATTTATTTTCAGTTTGAAACAGAAAGATACAGCGTAAATGGGTGGGTTTTATTCTCAGCATAGTAGCAGCAGTGATTTCGGGGATTTAAATAGTGATTCCTGGTGGTTTGTCTTCGGTTAATAGCTGTAGGAAGGTCAAGTAAATTTTGGGTTAGTTCTTGGTGGTTATCCAAAAGTGAGGTGGGTTTGTGGAGTTGATTTTCGATGAAGAAACAGAAAAACAGAAACATAATTATAGCAGCAGCAGGTTGAGATGGAGATGGTGGTTTTTGAACACGAATAGGAGAGAGTGAGAGATAGAGAGAGAGAAGAGAGAAAAGAGAGAAGGGTGGTGGTTTCTCGGTGATGGAGGCTGCAATAGAAGGTTTGTAAATGGAGTAGCAGTGGCAGTATATGGGTGCTGTATTTGAACAGAAAAACAACGGGTTGCAGGTTTTCATGGGTTTTCGACTTGAACAGAAAACATAAAATGTTGCAGCGTAAGCTCGAGTGTTTTGAGTTGTCGATGGTGTGGTCCTTGGTGGTTAATTATGTTTAAACTAAATAGAAAATAAAACATAATAGGCGTGGCAACAACTAGTGTTGGTGTGGTGTTCGAAAAAGAAAAAGAAACAGAAAGATATGATGGTCATATGGGTAAAGAAGATGGTTGGTTTGTTATGGTTATCAATGGGGGTTCGTTTTTGTCGGACAGAAATAGTTTAAATGAAGGAAAAGAAAATAATGATGATGGTGGTGGTTCTGTAAGGGGTTGTGTTGTGGTGATCGATTAGAAGAAGGAAAAAGAAGTATTATAGTGGTGTCAAATGGTGGTTGAAGGGTGATGATGGGAGATGGTGTGTGGTTGGTTGGGTCTCAATAAAAATGGAAACCCAGAAGAAGAAGTGAGTTGGTATGTGGATATGCCTATATGATTATGCATATATTTATATACAATTGTGGTAATGAGAACAACAACACAATGACCAATTTTAAAGTCTTTTATTGAATTTTAACTTACACGGATGAGATGCCAATTTGTAAAAGTTAAAGTTAATAATAATCATATAATAATAATCATAATTCTCAAGTGGATTGAACTTGAAATCAGGCACAGTATCTAATTGAACTCTCATGACATATAATTGTATGTATCCTACCGACAGTTTTCACAGACTGCTAAATCGTACTCCGTTGTGTAACTCAGTGGCGAATAAAAGTGTTCAGAAAAATCCCATATTTTTAAATTAACTTCCTTTATTTAATTCAGTGTATAAAATTTGATCATTAATTTATTAAATAAAAATTACATCAACTGTCCCTCTCAATTCTGGGTAAAATATAAAAAGTTTTAAAACTTACCAAATAGTTCCTAAATACATTTTTAATAAGTCTATAATTCATAGAACTCAGTTTCGGATCACCGTTTATTTTAAAATCATATAAGTTCGAATTTAACTTGCTTAATATCAATCGGAACATCAAACAAGTATTACAATCATTTAATATTTATTTTTAATATACTTTCATATGTATATATATAGATGTTTTAAATAATAATTATTATAATATCATATTTCCTAACAACAATATTTAATATTTCAAATTATACTTCCAAATATTATTTATATATATACACACATATCTGTTTACAAATAGTTGTTCGTGAATCGTCGGGAATGGTCGAAAGTCAAATGAATATATGAAACAGTTCAAAAATTTTGAGACTTAACCTTACAGACTTTGCTTATTGTGTCAAAGATATTAAATCGTATCGAGAGTTTGATTTAAAATTAGTCGAAATTTTTCGGGTCACTACATATTATTCCTTTCAATGGAAGCTATTTCACCTTCCATAGCTTGCTTCCATTCTTTATGTCTTGTAGCTTCCTTGAAATTTGTTGGTTCTCCTTCGGTAAGAAGAAGATCATATATATATCACTTTGATTTTTGCAACCTCGAGGTGGTGTATCATCATATGTCTCCTCTTCTGCCATAGATGGATCTGACTCATTGACTGTATCTGTCGGGAGATGAGATAACATAGGTCCTCGTTGTTTTACTGTTGTTTCAGGACTGCTAACATCAGAATGGGTTATGCTTTCCTCATTGGTCGATCTTCCTTGACTTGAGGAGTTGCTGCTTTGTGGGCTATATGAGCTACTTGGGCTGCCTGGTTCAGTAGGCCCATTTTCGAAATTTTGATCAACCGAGACAACTTCACCGGGGTTTATATGTATCACGAATTCTCCTTTGTGATTAGGTTCTTGATTGTATTCTACTCCAGAATGCCAATCCCATTTGCGTGCTTCATCAAATTTCACATCTCGACTGATTACTATTTTCATCTTCTCGGGATCATACATACGATGTGCCTTAGTTCCTGGTTCAGTTCCTAAATAAACCATAGGAATACTTCTGTCATCAAGTTTTTTTACTTGATCTGAAGGTACTTTCACATATCCAACACATCCAAACACCCGTAGATGATCAAGATTTGATCTTCTTCCTTTTAAAGCCTCATATGGTGTTTGATTTTTCAGAATCTTTGTGGGCAACCTGTTTAGAACATAAACCGAGTGACGTACTGCTTCAGCCCAGAAACTTTGCGGCATATCCATTGCTTTAAGAATACTCCTTGTTGTGCTCATCACTGTTCGATTTTGCCTTTCAACGATACCATTCTGTTATGGCGTGTAAGGTGCAGTCAACTATCTTGTGATTCCAGCATAATCACAATACTGATTGAACTCATTGGATGTAAATTCTCCTCCCCGATCAGTTCTAAGGACCTTTATTTTCCTTCCATATTGATTTTCAGCAATCGCCTTGAATTTCTTGAATTGTTCAAACGCCTCTCCTTGGGTTTTTAACATGAAAGACCACATAAACCTACTGTGATCATCAACAATCAGCAGAACGTACCTGTTTCCAGCTTGGGTGGTAGGGGATATGGGTCCGCACAGATCTGCGTAAACATGTTCCAGTGGATTTTGGGCTCTAAAAGTTGTCTGAACAGGAAAAATTTGTCGTGAATGTTTTCCTGTTAAACATGCTTCGCACATCTGTGTAGGGTGATCTGTGATGACCCGAAAATTTCCGATCAAATTTAAGCTTTAATCTTTATATGTACCCGACACGATAAGCAAAAATCTGTAATGTTGAGTCTCGAAAGTTTTGATACTATATTCATTTAATCAAATACCCTTTGACCATGCCTGACGATTCACGAATAATTATGTGTAAATAAATATATATACATATGTGTGATTTTTAAATTGAGAAATATTGATAAAACATTGAACGGATTAGTTGATATAAATATAAGTTATGAGATTTATTTTATGAACTTGGAAATGCGATCAAGGTATTGAATGAATAATAATACTTTACATAAACGTATTTGTTCGATATAAGTTTATCAACGAGATTGAAAGATAACATCAAATGATTGAATTATCGGATACATTGAACTATGATTATGAGTCTCTGTTATGAGGTCCACTTTGAATTAGGAAACCCTTACTTTTTAACGGTATTCGGAATAAATGGTAAAGTGATTTACATGTAAGAACAAAGTATCACTTATTGGGAGTTAGACAAAAGTTAGTGGAGAATTGAATTTCATAATACTCGATTGATCATATAGAAGGAATAATTGGGATAAGATTCGTTGACTAGATAAACCCATTTGATATGTTATATTAAGAAAGTTAAGGAAATTAAACTAAACATTTACGCATAAAAGAATGAAATCAAATTAAGTTTTAAAGCATAAACGTTATAGGATTTTCGATTATGTAAATGATCTTAAATTATATAATTAGTTTTGAAAGGATAACTAGTATGTTATTAGATAAATATTTCAAAAATATGTATAAGATTATAAAATTTAATTTAAATTAGGTATAAAACGTCTTGATTTTAAACTAATATTAATAAATAGGCTTTGATAAATAACAAGATTATGAATTATAAAAGAAAATGATCAAAACACTCAAAAGGTTAAGTTACACTTTGAGTGTGTTAGTTTTTAATTAATTTAAGTCTAGTTATTAATAAAGGTACATGTCACAAAACGTTTAAATTAAAATAAAATATTTTGACAAACAACAAGACTTTGATTTATAGAAGGAAATGACCACAACGCTCAATTTTATAAATTACATTTTTCATAAAGTAAATTATTGATGAATAAATCAAACTATTACTAAAGGTACACGTCGCGTAACGTAAAAAGCTAGTTTTCTAAACGTACGAAAGTGCGCTCGAGAAACCGAAAGTGGTACATGAGTCGTGAGATCACGTCCGTGTCATTTTTGTAAAAATTATATTTTTACCATGTACGTAAATATAATATAATATTTAATTAATCATATAAATTAAAATATTATAAAATCTTTATATATATAAGTTTGGATTACGTTCATGTATGAGGAAGTAATCCGCAAATTGCGGTTCCATTTTCTTTATCAATCCGAAATTTCGGAGTAATGGGACCCAAATTTGATCTATAAAGTCTCGAACGTAATTTGATTTCATTTCATTCAATTCATCTATCTATCTTACTCCGTAGTATATATTTATTTTATTTATTATTATTATTATTTTATGATTAAGAAATATTGTTATTAGTAGTATCTAGAAGCATTATTATTAGTATTTTTATACATAAAATATTACGACGAGGTCATGAACGAGTCATTTAAAAACGGGATTTATGAGCGGGATAGAGCTAAGGAAATTATGGGTTAGAGCTATGGAGGTAATGGGTAATGTTCGAGGTTATGCTCGTGAGGTCAAACTAGTGTTTATCATCTTCATTGCGTCTACGTACCTTTCCTGCAATATTGAATCTCAATATTGATACGTGAGTACTCATAATTTAATTTTTACATATTAATAGTGTATCCCTGACTAGTGCTCGAGAAAATAGGATTATGCATGATTGTACTTTTGATATTGCCCTTAGTCAGGTTATGTTAAATCTCGAAGTAGTTACATCTACGGTTAAGATAAGGTATAAGATATGCATATCGTTGGAAAGCTAGCGAAAAATTAAGAACTTTTCCTTTAGATGTTGAATCGTTCCGATGAACGGATTAGAAGTTATAGTCATTTGAAGTTGTGTAAAAATGATTATTATTATCGTCGTCATTATCGTCGTTCTAATTTTTATTATTATTATTATTATTATTATTATTATTATTATTATTATTATTATTATATTATTATTATTATTATTATCATTATTATTATTATTATCTATAAAAAGTAATACCCTTAAAAATTGATATTTTTATTATTACTATCATTTATTATCATTAAAAGTTATAATTAGTATTATTATTATTATTATTATCATTAAAATAGATTATTAGTATTATCATTATCATAATAATTATTATTATTAGTATTATAATTAAAACTAGTAACAGTAACATTTAACTATTATGATTACTATTATATTCATTAAAATGAACGCGATATAAAAGATGATTTAAGAACCTTTAACAAAATAATTAGGAAATAATGAGTATGAGTATCATGATGAAATTTAATTATTGTAAGATAATGATTTAGAAAAAAAATTATCGTTTTTATTATTTTATCATTACTAGTATTATTAAAAGTATCGTTAGTATAAAAACTATCATTTATTAAAAAAATTATCATTTTAATAGAAATGTCATTGTTATTATAAAATATCATTATTATTATCATTTTAAATAAAAATTATTACTTTAAAGTTAATATTAAAAAGTATCGTAAATATTAAAGTTATCATAATTAGAATTATCGTTTTATCATAATGTCATCTTAGTAATTATAAATAATGATATTTTTATAATAATAATTATTATTACAAAATAATACAACTTTTACTTACTATCATTATAGATATTATTTTATCAAATAAATATGTGATACAAACATATTTTACTACGTGTAATAACTTACTTTAATAATACCTATCATATTATCTTTATGATATTAAATGAACCCTATAAATTTTATTACTTAATATATATAAAAGTATATTTTATTATATAAATTTAATATAAAATTTTATTTATTAATAAATAAATTATATTATTTACTCTAATAAATCTTTTAAAAATATTTAAAAATATAAAATGACGATATTTAAACTATATATTAATCATGTATAGATTTTTGGAAATTATTTTGAGTCAAATTTACTTTTGTTGACTTTTGCATATTAGTCTCGAGCATTAGGATTGTGGTACACTTTGACTTGACCTAATTTGTTAGACAAATATTGACCAACACATAATTATATATAATTAATTTAGGTTCATGAATCCGAGGCCAACCTTGCACTTGTTCAATGACGTTATATGTATTTTTACTACGAAATACAGTATGGTGAGTTTCATTAATCCCTTTTTAAATGCTTTTGCTATATATATTTTTGGGACTGAGAATACATGCGCTGTTTTTATAACTGTTTTACGAAATAGACACAAGTAATTGAAACTACATTATATGGTTGAATGATCGAAATCGAATATGCCCCTTTTTATTAAGTCTGGTAATCTAAGAATTAGGGAACATACACCCTAATTGACGCGAATCCTAAAGATAGATCTATTGGGCCTAACAAACCCCATCTAAAGTACTGGATGCTTTAGTACTTCGAAATTTATATCATGTCCGAAGGAGGATCCCGGAATGATAGGGGATATTCTTATATGTATCTAGCTAATGTCGGTTACCAGGTGTTCACCATATGAATGATTATTTTTGTCTCTATGCATGGGACGTATATTTATGAGAACTGGAAATGAAATTCTTGTGGTCTATTAAAATGATGGAAATAAATGATTATGATAAACTAATGAACTCACCAACCTTTTGGTTGACACTTTAAAGCATGTTTATTCTCAGATGTTAAAGAAATCTTCCGCTGTGCATTTGCTCATTTTAAAGATATTACTTGGAGTCTTTCATAGCATATTTCGAAGAACGTTGCATTCGAGTCATTGAGTTCATCAAAGATTATTATTAAATCAATTTATAGTTAGAGAGTGGATATTATGAAATGGTATGCATGCCTGTCAATTTTCGATGTAAAGAAAGATTTTCTTTTAAAAACGAATGCAATATTTGTAAAATGTATCATATAGAGGTCAAATACCTTGCAATGTAATCAACTATTGTGAATCGTTTATAATGTATATGAACGGGTCCTTTCAGTTGGTATCAGAGCGATGGTCTTAGCAAACCAGGTCTGCATTAGTGTGTCTAACTGATAAGTCGTTAGGATGCATTAGTGAGTCTGGACTTCGACCGTGTCTGCATGTCAAAAGTTTTGCTTATCATTTTTAGTCGGAAATCATCTACTTATCATCCTCAGGAAATTACCTGCTTATCATTTTTAGTCTAAGACACGTC
This sequence comes from Rutidosis leptorrhynchoides, assembly GCF_046630445.1. Classification (NCBI taxonomy): domain Eukaryota; kingdom Viridiplantae; phylum Streptophyta; class Magnoliopsida; order Asterales; family Asteraceae; genus Rutidosis; species Rutidosis leptorrhynchoides. Next base: position 424,068,420 of record NC_092336.1, read on the forward strand.
TTGCTGCATTGATTGCATGAATAGTGTATAGAGAAAAATTCATATCTTAGCATATCTGCTAAATCATATCTTATCGTATCTGTTACTTTAAACTTTGCCTGACATATCCCGCAAAGTCCTCCGTAATCTACGAAATCTTTTGATATATATTTGGCTAACGGATGGTATTCTAATTACATAGAATATATATATATATATATATATATATATATATATATATATATATATATATATATATATATATATATATATATATATATATATATATATATATATTCTATGTAATTAGAATACCATCCGTTAGCCAAAATCATTTCATATCGAAAAAAAAAAAATTCCTTTATCCAATCGTACGAAACGGAATTCGTCATCAGTTCAAGTCACTCAGATTCCGAAATGGAATCCCATTCAAGCTCCGAAAGCAGTGTGACCGGAATAGATCAACCAATCAGTCATCACCTATTCTGGATGAATTGGGGATGGGTTCGTAGCCTCCTCAATCATTGGAGACAAGAAGAAGGTGATCCCTTCCATCCACCACATTGCCCTCTTGACGAAGAACCTGAAGCACTTACCGACGAACCTGTCCGAAACACCATGTTCTCGCTCATTTCCAGAGTATCTCGTCATGATTATATATTACATCAAATTTTAGATTTTATGTATCCGATTGTCCGAACCGACAATCACCCCAATGTAATAGAAGAAGTCAACGAGCTTCGCGCTCGGGTAGTGGCTTTAGAGAATATGGTGCAAAGGTTACAAACACTAGCAGTAGCACCAGCAGCATAACCAGTACCACCATCATCAACGCCAACAGTACCATTACCACCTCCAACCACAACCGCGTCGTAAACCTCAACTTGAGCATCAACGTCATACGCACCATAGATACCAAGGAGTACCAACTGATAGTGCTCCAAATAAACATATATTTAGTATCAATATCCTTCCAATATGTAAAGTTTTCAGTTGCAACTGTTCTATTTTCAAGTAATATTCGTTTAAATAAATAAGTGCAAAGACAAAAGGCGAAAATGAAGATTTGAAGAAGCAAACGTCCAAAAAGCTCAAATGTACAAGATATCATCCAAGTGGTTCAAATTATTGATGAGAAACGTCTAAAAATGACAAAAGTACAAGTTGCGGAACGCAAAATACAAGATATTAAATTATACAAAAGGACGTTCAAAAATCCGAAACCGGGACCTGAGCCAACTATCAACGCCCGATGCAACGGACCAAAAATTACAAGTCTACTATGCACAAAAATATAATATAATATTTAAAAAATTATATAAATTATTAATATATTTTATATTATATTAAATAGTGTCGGCAGACTAAAAAACAAATGAATGTGAGCTGGTGCCAGACACCATGCGATCGCATGGCCAGAAGGCACATATCCCATGCGATCGTATGGCCCAAAAAAGTTGGCCAGGTCCTATAAATAGCCAGCTTATTCGACGAGTTTTAAACATAATAATAATAATACTCCTCTAATAATAATAAACATATATATATATATATATATATATATATATATATAGTATAGGGTAGTTTTATATTAGATTAGTTTGGGTTATGTAAAGGTTATTTTACGGGTTTTAAAGTCGAAGCTCTGTCCGTGTAACACTACGCGATAAATAATCAATGTAAGCTATGTTCTCCTTTTTAAATTGATGTCTCGTACTTAAGTTATTATTATGCTTATTTAAGACAAAGTAATCATGATGTTGGGCTAAAAATATTAAAATTGGGTAATTGGATTTTGTACCATAATTGGGGTTTGGAAAAAAGAACGACACTTGTGGAAATTAGACTATGAGCTATTAATGGACTTTATATTTGTTTAACTAAATGATAGTTTGTTAATTTTAATATAAAGATTTACAATTGGACGTACCTATAAATAACCATATACACTCAAATCGGACACGATGGGCGGGATATTTATATGTATGAATAATCGTTCATTTAACCGGACACGGGAATGAATTAATAGTCACTAGTCACTAGAATTATTAAAACAGGGGTGAAATTATGTACAAGGACACTTGGCATAATTGATAACAAAGTATTAAAACCATGGGTTACACTCAGTCGATATCCTGGTGTAATTATTAAACAAAGTATTAAGACCTTGTTACAGTTTAAGTCCCCAATTAGTTGGAATATTTGACTTCGGGTATAAGGATAATTTGACGAGGACACTCGCACTTTATATTTATGACTGATGGACTGTTATGGACAAAAACCAGACGGACATATTGAATAATCCAGGACAAAGAACAATTAACCCATGGGAATAAAATAAAATCAACACGTCAAACATCATAATTACGGACGTTTAAATAAGCATAATTCCTTTATTTTCATATTTAATTGCACTTTTAATCATCGCACTTTTATTTATTGCAATTTCATTATCGTTATTTATTTTACGCTTTAAATTAAGTCTTTTATTTATTTAATATTTTACATTAGGTTTTAACTGCGACTAAAGTTTTAAAATCGACAAACCGGTCATTAAACGGTAAACCCCCTTTTATATATTATTATATATAATTATAAATATTTTGTACAAATATAGTTAATTAAAATATAGTGTACAATAAGCCCGCTTCCTGTGGAACGAATCGGACTTACTAAAAACTATACTACTCTACGATTAGGTACACTGCCTATAGTGTTGTAGCAAGGTTTAGGTATATCCCATCTGTAAATAAATAACAAAAACTTGTGTAATTTGTAACGTATTTCGTATTAAAAATAATAATAACTATTTCGTACCCCCACGCTATAACATCAAGTATTTTTGGCGCCGCTGCCGGGGACTCGGTGAAAAACACTATATTTTTGTAAAAATATATTATTGCTTATTTCGAAAAAAAAATATTTTGTATTTATTATAAGTGTTAAAAATTATAAAAAGAAAAAAAATATATATATATATATATATATATTTAAGATTTTGTTTATAAAAGTATTTTTATTTTAAGTTTTTAAAATAAAAGTTTATTTTTATTTTATAAAATTTAGCTATATATTATTTTATAAAAAAAAAGATAAAAAGTAACTGGGCCGAACCTGTCGAAGCCCAAACAATCTGGCCTGGAACCCGAAGCCAAGCGATCGGATGGCCCAGACACATAGAACTCATGCGATCGCATGAGTGTGTCTGACAGGTCTGAAACCTGGTACGTACGAATTAGGGTTACGTTTAAATAATTATTATTACTTAATTATAATTAGGGTTTTTAATTTAATAATATTTAGTTTTAGTTGTATTTAATTTTTAATATTTAGTTTAAATTAGTTTAAATTGATACTTTTATAAAATAAATAATATAAAAATAATATTTTTATAAAATTGTATTTTTATAACTTTAAGCTTATTTTATATTTTGTATCTTTTTATTAGTTAAAGCGTAATTTTATAATTTTTCGTTCGTAATTAGTTTTAATCTAGTATTTTGCCGTAGTTTATTTTTATTTCTAGATTTTTAGGCTTTGCCGTAAAATCCCTTAAGTGCTTTTTCTTTAGATTAAGATTTAGGCGCTTTAGAAGTTGCGACGCCGTTTATATATTTTAGTGCCTTTTAAGTTATTGCCGTTTTTGATATAGATTTCCTTTTAAGCTTTAATTCCTTTAGACGCAACTTTTTAGATTTAGTTTTTAGACTTTTAAGTTTCGAAATTTTCCTTTCTTATTTTTATTTTTCGACGTTTTTCGACTCGCTTCTTTTTTCTTTCTTATTTCTCGACGATCTAGTTTTTAGGACATAGAATTTTCTATTTCTTCTCTAAAATTTCAAAAATGAAAAATTATTTTAAGCGGTTAAATTGATAGACATCCAAATTTTCTGCTTCGTAGTAATAGTTGAATTTGTTAGTGGCTGAGTTGTGAGCTTCCGATTTAAAGGGTTCTGGCTCCCTGCTGCATCTATTGGCTATTCGAAACGTGGGCAAAAGTAGAAAAGTCTATTAATTTGATAACTTATGTAATTTTTATTTTTATAACTAATAGGATAATTAAGTAAATGCACCACATTGTAGCTAAAATTTGGTAATAAGCGCATTATGGAAAATCTCGAGAATATTTTGGAAACTCTTTATGACATCCGAAATCAATTTAATCAATACTCTCAAACGGGTGTTGATGAAAATTCGTTCGGTCAATCTTGGATCACGAATGACGAAACAATAACTGGTTGTGAAATCTGTGGAGATTATCACTCAACATGGGAATGTTATTATTACGTTCCTATGGAAAATTATGAACCTATGGAACCTGAAGGTAACGATTATGAAGAATACAATTCAAATTGGGATTATTCCCAAGAATATTTCCAAACTCCACAACCAGAAGATGAGGACAATTATGTGTCTGAAAATTCTTTAGATTATATGAAAATTAAACTCGAAGAACTTGATGCTCAAAATGAACAAATGAGAGAATTTGTAAATAGGCAAGCTGAAACTCTATCAGATTATGCACCTGTTGATCTGAGGAGTCATGTACAAGAAAATCTCATATCATCGAATTTTGATGAATTCGAGAGCTCCGAAATCACCAATTATCCCGATGATACTTTTTATTCAGTTTTACCAATTTCACAACATATCGACACATTAGCCTCTACCGACAAAATCATCGATCCATCAATGAATGAAGAAGAAGTAAGGGTGACAAATTGGTACTCTTGGGAAAACGATAACGTTGAAAATTTTACCCCCGAGACCAAAATGGTGAGACCAATAAGTACCATTAATGAAGAAGAATTTGCTTCGATCCCGAAATTCACCATTCCACAACCTTCCAACCCAATATTCTCAATAGACGAGTCATCTACCAAAGATGAACTACAAGCTGTAATAGATATTGACACCTCGAATTTCACGCAATTGGGTAATAGAGGTGAAAACCTTGATCCCGAGAATGAACGAAAGGAAATGTTAGGAATTGTCCACCCTATAGAAATATGTATGTCGGTGTATATCGATCCATTTGACCAAGAACCAGAAAAGAGACGTATCCATTTACTAAAAGCTACACTTAAAAAAGAATTAAGTAGTGACGATCGAGTGGTTCTAAACTTTAAACCCATTGATATATTATACACCACCCGAGATGTAAATAACTGGCTCACTATTCTAATTCGTGAAACTTATTCTACGGACTTCACATATCATCAGCTAAGTGTGGGGAAGTCTAACCCCACTTAACATTAAATTAGGGGTTCGGGTTAGTGCATAACTCGTTAATAAACATGAATAATAAGTAAGGGTAAAAGACGCATTTTCAAATATTAACAAACAGCTCAGAAAATCAGCCGTTTTTGAAGAAAAAAAAACATGTGTGATAAAACAAGAAGGGATGAACGATGAGGCGCGCCATCTATCATTCGACGAACTTTGTAATTACAAAACTCGGTATCTTTAACTACTTTTCTGCACTGATCACCCTCATGAATTTATAATTAGAGTCTGATTTCTTGCAAATGAGGGCATTGCATGATCTCAAGTGTGGGGAAGGGTTATAAATTCTCTCAGGTTTACACTTGGTTTAATTGCCAAATTTTGTGAAAATTTGAAAAATTTTGTGAAAATTTGAAAAATTTTCAACTAAATGAATTCAAAATCATGTTTATACATATTTATGAACGATGAAAACTAGGTGTTAATACCGAAATTATCGTTACCTCGGAAAGGACATAAAATTGAGAAACACCCTAAAACACTTGAATTCATTTAAAATGGAATAAAGGAGAATAGAAAGGCAAAGAAAGAAACTAAGTGTGGGGAGAATGTACCAAGTTATTCAATTAAAAAAAAAACTATCTATCACATGTTTCTGTAAAGTTATTACAGGTGCTTTTGTTTTGGACTAAATTGACTGTTTTACCCGTAATATTATAATAAAGATAAAAGAAAAGATGGATCTACACGATGAATGAATTCCATCATTAAATGGAAGTAAAGTCTTCCGAAAAAGACACGCGCTTCTTGATTTAGTCAAGAAGTTGTCGTCCAGACCAGCTGTATGTTGACGAAAAATCTAGAAAAGTCATCTCTAAAATCAGCAGGAAATCCACGGACCTCTGTATCAAACAGGGTCGCCAAGTGGTCAGACTTATCCTAACCATGAGAGGATCTGTCTCGTAAAATGGGGAGGGCGCCGTGCAAATTAGCTTGATAAGACTAATGAATCAGATCCCCAGAAAGGATAATCTCCTTAAAGATTAAAAATCAGCTTTTAAGACTGATATTACTCAATCCTTGAGATTGACCTTAAAGATTGAGAATTTAAACTCATGGAATTCGATGATATCTAAACTCGAGCTTGAACGAGAAAATATTTTGATCAAAATTAAAATCAATTTGTTTTCTGAAAACCCATTTTCAATGCGTTCATTACCATTGAACGTAAAATCCTAGGAATTCACCTGGAATTCATTAGGTCACCTGAACCAAATCGGGTGTCAACCGTAAGAATGGTGGTTGCATAGCATGGTCAAAGACAGGACCTTGTGCCAGACCGGAAAATTATAAGGGTGAGCTTTACTATTGCTCCTACAAAGGATAGTAATTGCATCCGACATGTCATAGACCATGAACAAATGCATGTCATTAGACATTGCCTTAACAGTTTCTTGTTCATCGCTTTCCTTTACAACCGGACGGTAGTTTACCGAAAGGTAATATACGGAGCAAATAAACTGGACGTGTTGCTTTCCTAATACAAGGTTAGCAAGTGGGTGACACAAAACCGCAAATGTTGAGCTAAAATTTTCAAATATGAAACCCACCAAACCCACAAAAATAATTTGCAAACACCGGTGAAGGGGTATTCCGGAAAACTTATCTAGGGTAAAAGCGAGAATGAATTTTCAAAAGATCAAATGTTTTCATAAAGATCCAATTTCCTCAAGGATCTAAATTTTTATAGTCATGTGGGACTGAAAACCACATCATTACTACCATTGTTCATACCGCCGTATAGAAATCACAGATGTACAAAGTGTGAAGAATAAAGAAGTGATTCGTGTGATGTATTATTACAAGTTCTGTATTGCTTGAGGACAAGCAACGTTCAAGTGTGGGGATATTTGATAGTGCTCTAAATAAACATATATTTAGTATCAATATCCTTCCAATATGTAAAGTTTTCAGTTGCAACTGTTCTATTTTCAAGTAATATTCGTTTAAATAAATAAGTGCAAAGACAAAAGGCGAAAATGAAGATTTGAAGAAGCAAACGTCCAAAAAGCTCAAATGTACAAGATATCATCCAAGTGGTTCAAATTATTGATGAGAAACGTCTAAAAATGACAAAAGTACAAGTTGCGGAACGCAAAATACAAGATATTAAATTATACGAAAGGACGTTCAAAAATCCGAAACCGGGACCTGAGCCAACTATCAACGCCTGACGCAACGGACCAAAAATTACAAGTCTACTATGTACAAGAATATAATATAATATTTAAATAGTTATATAAATTATTTATGTATTTTATATTATATTAAATAGTGTCGGCAGACTAAAAAACAAATGAATGTGAGCTGGTGCCAGACACCATGCGATCGCATGGCCAGAAGGCACATATCCCATGCGATCGCATGGCCTGAAAAAGTTGGTCAGGTCCTATAAATAGCCAGCTTATTCGACGAGTTTTAAACATAATAATAATAATACTCCTCTAATAATAATAAACACACACATATATATATATATATATATATATATATATATATATATATATATATATATATATATATATATATATATATATAGTATAGGGTAGTTTTATATTAGATTAGTTTGGGTTATGTAAAGGTTATTTTACGGGTTTTAAAGTCGAAGCTCTGTCCGTGTAACACTACGCGATAAATAATCAATGTAAGCTATGTTCTCCTTTTTAAATTGATGTCTCGTACTTAAGTTATTATTATGCTTATTTAAGACGAAGTAATCATGATGTTGGGCTAAAAATATTAAAATTGGGTAATTGGATTTTGTACCATAATTGAGGTTTGGACAAAAGAACGACACTTGTGGAAATTAGACTATGAGCTATTAATGGACTTTATATTTGTTTAACTAAATGATAGTTTGTTAATTTTAATATAAAGATTTACAATTGGACGTACCTATAAATAACCATATACACTCAAATCGGACACGATGGGCGGGATATTTATATGTATGAATAATCGTTCATTTAACCGGACACGGGAATGAATTAAAAGTCACTAGAATTATTAAAACAGGGGTGAAATTATGTACAAGGACACTTGGCATAATTGATAACAAAGTATTAAAACCTTGGGTTACACTCAGTCGATATCCTGGTGTAATTATTAAACAAAATATTAAGACCTTGTTACAGTTTAAGTCCCCAATTAGTTGGAATATTTGACTTCGGGTATAAGGATAATTTGACGAGGACACTCGCACTTTATATTTATGACTGATGGACTGTTATGGACAAAAACCAGACGGACATATTGAATAATCCAGGACAAAGAACAATTAACCCATGGGAATAAAATAAAATCAACACGTCAAACATCATGATTACGGAAGTTTAAATAAGCATAATTCCTTTATTTTCATATTTAATTGCACTTTTAATCATCGCACTTTTATTTATTGCAATTTCATTATCGTTATTTATTTTACGCTTTAAATTAAGTCTTTTATTTATTTAATATTTTACATTAGGTTTTAACTGCGACTAAAGTTTTAAAATCGACAAACCGGTCATTAAACGGTAAACCCCCTTTTATATATTATTATATATAATTATAAATATTTTGTACAAATATAGTTAATTAAAATATAGTGTACAATAAGCCCGCTCCCTGTGGAACGAACCGGACTTACTAAAAACTATACTACTCTACGATTAGGTACACTGCCTATAGTGTTGTAGCAAGGTTTAGGTATATCACATCTGTAAATAAATAATAAAAACTTGTGTAATTTGTAACGTATTTCGTATTAAAAATAATAATAACTATTTCGTACCCCCACGCTATAACATCACCAACAACAATAACTGACGAAGTATTAATTCATAACTTCATTGGAGAAACATTCCGCGGCGATTATGTAATCTCTAAAGTCTTAGAGATTATCTAATCTAGCCCTAACCATAAATCAGTTAAGCAAACCAAAATGATAGAAGGAAGAGTAGAAACCCTGACAAAAATGGTGTGTGATTAACAAGCTAAACTTGCTTTACCAACAGCATCAACAGTACCGTCAGCGTTACCAGCATCGTCAGTACAGTCAACATTCGAATCAACAACACCGATAACATCACAAACTCCGTCAGTTCAAGAATCACTGTGGACATCATTACGAATCAATAACGTGTATATTGTATCAACGAGTTATGAAGAATTAACTCATTCCCTCTAAAGAAATTATATGTATATTATATATATATATATATATATATATATATATATATATATATATATATATATATATATATATATATATATTGAAATAAATCTTTCCGTGCTAAGCTATTGTGTGTGAATCTTAACTACTCGGTTAATTCATATTACAAATATGCAATAATGTACGTCCTTCGGCCGCAACTTAACCAGCGTTAACTACAATCTCTGTCGCAATTCAACAAATTCCAATTCATAATAAATCAAGTATATATTTGATTTTACACTTTCATCATCGATATACCCGAAACTTTTCAGATAACATCATTCGTACTTTGCGAAATTCACAAGAATTCCACGAACCGAACATCATACATCAACAAATAACGAAGTATTGATTCATAATTTCAATGTCATTAAAGAAATACTGCGTAAAAGTTATGTACTTTTTAAAGCCTTTAGGGATTATTCAATTCTAGTTTCAACCGTAAATCAAATGAGTTTAATTTAACATTAACTCATTAAATCTATGTTACATCTGAAGAAAATATACATATATATATTTTCATAAAGACTGTAATAAAATTCTTTTGTACAAAATATTAATTGTGAAATTTTTTTTTTAACGGGTAGGTAATACCCGAGAGATATATAAATTCACAAATAATATGTTACATTCTTCGAATCTGATTCAGCAAATCATCCATTATACTCCCTACTTCCACAACAATATACATTCTTTTATAGAAATCAAAACAACCATACTTATTCAAAATTTAATTACATATTCTGATTTTGAAATCTCAAAATTCAACTCGAGATATGACCAAAATCATCACTCTTAGATCCTTACATCTTTCACAAGCTATATTTTGACTTCAAAACTGTGTTAGAACATCAAATGTATGTTAACAATTACAATCTGTGTTCAAACCCTTCGAAAATTTCTGAAGACACTTCGAATGATGAGCAATCGAGATGATGATCCAACCACATGTTACCCACAGTTATGTACTCGAAAAACTCTTGAAAACAAAGTAAAAGTTTAAACAACATATCCGCGTCAGATTCTTTGGCATTTATTAGCAAAAATAACTTTGCGACTCCTATTCAAAGTAGCCAGTTTTGTCACAGCTCCAGCAAGTCAACTTCGACTTTTCAGTCAGACTACCTTATTATAACCTTGAGATATACACCATCGTTACCAGGGAACCTTTTACATTCCACCACATTATTAGCAGATGTACCAACAACTTCATTACCCTTTGACTTTAGCCTCTCCAAAAAGTCATTATAATTATTTATTGAAACCCCATCATTTAATCATTCGCATCTTGTAATGAGAATTGTCATACGAATCATTGGGAATTAGCAATCAGTATTTTGAAATCTCGCAGCATGTCTACGCCAACAGTTATATGTGTATATATAACGTCTATCTTCTGGACTTAATTTGAATGTGAAGTTTCTGAAAAACACTCCGAAATACGAATTGGTTCTCCGAAAATGGAAAAAATGCTGATGAAGCAGCAAAAAAACTATAAACGACCTTGAACGGTAAAAGCTGGATGATAATGATGAAGTGTGCTGGCAAAGCGCAGAAAAAGAGAAGTTTTGGAACTGGAAAACGGATTGAGCAAAGTAGGAAGGAGGCTGTGGACAAATTACAAAGACTGAACCTGACTTCAAAGGATCCAAATGATTCAGTACCTGCTGAAGTCATTAACGAATACCTTGCTCCTGACTCTAAACCCCTGCGGACAATATTCTTCATCATCCTCTGATATTATAAATTCTAAAATATCATCATATCTTTCATTATAAATATCCTCCATATTTCTGAAGATATTTTCTTAATTTTTCTTATTTGAAATCATTTACCTCTTCGCGCTATCTGTATTACATCATAAAAGAAACTATTTTAGTTTCTAAATTCTGAAACATTCAAGTTTAAAATAGGAATATTTTGAAGTAGTGTTGGGAACTGAAGCATGAATTAGTATAATATAATGACACTTGATCAACGTGATTATATTACAGTAAGTCATGCTGAGTTTCTAAATAGAACGTGATGATTCACAGATCATAAGATCATCATGTGCCATGTTATACGACTCTTGTATTCTATTTAACCTCTAACATATCAAGGAAATATTTCTTGATGATTCGGTTCTTTCCAGGGTATTCTGGTAATTTAACAAATCAAGATCGTACCATTTCAAATTCCTTCTTAGAACATTAACAATGCTCATTCCGAAATCCATATGTGCAAATTCCGGACCATTACAAGAGCTATTTAATCGCAAGAAGAAGAAACGAAAGGAAAAAGCTCCGAAATAGAAATTTGGGGTATAAACCGCAGCAAATAGAAGAGAACATTAACTGTGGATGACAATGATTATAAAAGACAGAAGCAGGGACATCGAAGTATGAGGGAAGATATAAAACCCAACAACCACCCAGAAATTATAAACCGTATATGTCAATGCATATAGCAACGTAAAGACACGGGAGAACTAAAAACACTATAAACCCTAGGGTATAGTAGAAGTAAATAGATTCTTCCTGTGGCAGATTAAAAAGAAGAATGACAGATATGAAAGTTAAGAGGATATCAAGGATCAGGATGGGATGGAGCATATTAACGAATACTTTAAAGTATGAATTGAGGAAGAAAGTATAGAAGATGAGAGATGAGAGAATAAGGAAAAGAAGACGGTGGATTTATAGTGAAATATCCGACATAACAATCGAAACAGATTACCGTATTAAATCAAAGAAGATCTTGATTTCCTTAATTGCGGAAGGACCAAATCTTATTACGAAGATTTTCTTTAAATCCCATGAATTCCGGAAATCAATCATAACTACATCATCGGTTAAAACTATTCTACATTTATTCATTTCGCTCTTTTACGATAGCTTCACTCATACGCTTCGAGAAATCGAATTATTTTATCCATCATGATAAAACTCTATGTATCAGCTTATATTCGTCATAATAACATTCTTACTGTTAGCCATGACGACCTCTATCAAATTTTGAGACGAAATTTCTTTTAACGGGTAGGTACTGTGATGACCCGGAAATTTCCGATCAAATCTAAACTTTAATCTTTATATGTACCCGACACGATAAGCAAAAATCTGTAATGTTGAGTCTCGAAAGTTTTGAAACTATATTCATTTAATCAAATACCCTTTGACCATGCCTGATGATTCACGAACAATTATGTGTAAATAAATATATATACATATGTGTGATTTTTAAATTGAGAAATATTGATAAAACATTGAACGGATTAGTTGATATAAATATAAGATATGAGATTTATTTTATGAACTTGGAAATGCGATCAAGGTATTGAATGAATAATAATACTTTACATAAACGTATTTGTTCGATATAAGTTTATCAACGAGATTGAAAGATAACATCAAATGATTGAATTATCGGATACATTGAACTATGATTATGAGTCTCTGTTATGAGGTCCACTTTGAATTAGGAAACCCTTACTTTTTAATGGTATTCAGAATAAATGGTAAAGTGATTTACATGTAAGAACAAAGTATCACTTATTGGGAGTTAGACAAAAGTTAGTGGAGAATTGAATTTCATAATACTCGATTGATCATATAGAAGGAATAATTGGGATAAGATTCGTTGACTAGATAAACCCATTTGATATGTTATATTAAGAAAGTTAAGGAAATTAAACTAAACATTTACGCATAAAAGAATGAAATCAAATTAAGTTTTAAAGCATAAACGTTATAGGATTTTCGATTATGTAAATGATCTTAAATTATATAATTAGTTTTGAAAGGATAACTAGTATGTTATTAGATAAATATTTCAAAAATATGTATAAGATTATAAAATTTAATTTAAATTAGGCATAAAACGTCTTGATTTTAAACTAATATTAATAAATAGGCTTTGATAAATAACAAGATTATGAATTATAAAAGGAAATGATCAAAACACTCAAAAGGTTAAGTTACACTTTGAGTGTGTTAGTTTTTAATTAATTTAAGTCTAGTTATTAATAAAGGTACATGTCACAAAACATTTAATTTAAAATAAAATATTTTGACAAACAACGAGACTTTGATTTATAGAAGGAAATGACCACAACGCTCAATTTTATAAATTACATTTTTCATAAAGTAAATTATTGATGAATAAATCAAACTATTACTAAAGGTACACGTCGCGTAACGTAAAAAGCTAGTTTTCTAAACGTACGAAAGTGCGCTCGAGAAACCAAAAGTAGTACATGAGTCGTGAGACCACGTCCGTGTCATTTTTGTAAAAATTATATTTTTACCATGTACGTAAATATAATATAATATTTAATTAATCATATAAATTAAAATATTATAAAATCTTTATATATATAAGTTTGGATTACGTTCATGTATGAGGAAGTAATCCCCAAATTGCGGTTCCATTTTCTTTATCAATCCGAAATTTCGGAGTAATGGGACCCAAATTTGATTTATAAAGTCTCGAACGTAATTTGATTTCATTTCATTCAATTCATCTATCTATATTACTCCGTAGTATATATTTATTTTATTTATTATTATTATTATATTATGATTAAGAAATATTGTTATTAGTAGTATCTAGAAGCATTATTATTAGTATTTTTATACATAAAATATTACGACGAGGTCATGAACGAGTCATTTAAAAACGGGATTTATGAGCGGGATAGAGCTAAGGAAATTATGGGTTAGAGCTATGGAGGTAATGAGTAATGTTCGAGGTTATGCTCGTGAGGTCAAACTAGTGTTTATCATCTTCGTTGCGTCTACGTACCTTTCCTGCAATATTGAATCTCAATATTGATACGTGAGTACTCATAATTTAATTTTTACATATTAATAGTGTATCCCTGACTAGTGCTCGAGAAAATAGGATTATGCATGATTGTACTTTTGATATTGCCCTTAGTCAGGTTATGTTAAATCTCGAAGTAGTTACATCTACGGTTAAGATAAGGTATAAGATATGCATGTCGTTGGAAAGCTAGCGAAAAATTAAGAACTTTTCCTTTAGATGTCAAATCGTTCCGATGAACGGATTAGAAGTTATAGTCATTTGAAGTTGTGTAAAAATGATTATTATTATCGTCGTCATTATCGTCGTTCTAATTTTTATTATTATTATTATTATTATTATTATTATATTATTATTATTATTATTATTATCATTATTATTATTATTATCTATAAAAAGTATTACCCTTAAAAATTGATATTTTTATTATTACTATCATTTATTATCATTAAAAGTTATAATCAGTATTATTATTATTATTATCATTAAAATAGATTATTAGTATTATCATTATCATAATAATTATTATTATTAGTATTATAATTAAAACTAGTAACAGTAACATTTAACTATTATGATTACTATTATATTCATTAAAATGAACGCGATATAAAAGATGATTTAAGAACCTTTAACAAATTAATTAGGAAATAATGAGTATGAGTATCATGATGAAATTTAATTATTGTAAGATAATGATTTAGAAAAAAAATTTATCGTTTTTATTATTTTATCATTACTAGTATTATTAAAAGTATCGTTAGTATAAAAACTATCATTTATTAAAAAAAATTATCATTTTAATAGAAATGTCATTGTTATTATAAAATATCATTATTATTATCATTTTAAATAAAAATTATTACTTTAAAGTTAATATTAAAAAGTATCGTAAATATTAAAGTTATCATAATTAGAATTATCGTTTTATCATAATGTCATCTTAGTAATTATAAATAATGATATTTTTATAATAATAATTATTATTACAAAATAATACAACTTTTACTTACTATCATTATAGATATTATTTTATCAAATAAATATGTGATACAAACATATTTTACTACGTGTAATAACTTACTTTAATAATACCTATCATATTATCTTTATGATATTAAATGAACCCTATAAATTTTATTACTTAATATATATAAAAGTATATTTTATTATATAAATTTAATATAAAATTTTATTTATTAATAAATAAATTATATTATTTACTCTAATAAATCTTTTAAAAATATTTAAAAATATAAAACGACGATATTTAAACTATATATTAATCATGTATAGATTTTTGGAAATTATTTTGAGTCAAATTTACTTTTGTTGACTTTTGCATATTAGTCTCGAGCATTAGGATTGTGGTACACTATGACTTGACCTAATTTGTTAGACAAATATTGACCAACACATAATTATATATAATTAATTTAGGTTCGTGAATTCGAGGCCAACCTTGCACTTGTTCAATGACGTTATATGTATTTTTACTACGAAATACAGTATGGTGAGTTTCATTAATCCCTTTTTAAATGCTTTTGCTATATATAATTTTGGGACTAAGAATACATGCGCTGTTTTTATAACTGTTTTACGAAATAGACACAAGTAATTGAAACTACATTATATGGTTGAATGATCGAAATCGAATATGCCCCTTTTTATTAAGTCTGGTAATCTAAGAATTAGGGAACATACACCCTAATTGACGTGAATCCTAAAGATAGATCTATTGGGCCTAACAAACCCCATCCAAAGTACCGGATGCTTTAGTACTTCGAAATTTATATCATGTCCGAAGGAGGATCCCGGAATGATAGGGGATATTCTTATATGTATCTAGTTAATGTCGGTTACCAGGTGTTCACCATATGAATGATTATTTTTGTCTCTATGCATGAGACGTATATTTATGAGAACTGGAAATGAAATTCTTGTGGTCTATTAAAATGATGGAAATAAATGATTATGATAAACTAATGAACTCACCAACCTTTTGGTTGACACTTTAAAGCATGTTTATTCTCAAGTGTTAAAGAAATCTTTCGCTGTGCATTTGCTCATTTTAAATATATTACTTGGAGTCTTTCATAGCATATTTCGAAGAACGCTGCATTCGAGTCATTGAGTTCATCAAAGATTATTATTAAATCAATTTATAGTTAGAGAGTGGATATTATGAAATGGTATTCATGCCTGTCAATTTTCGATGTAAAGAAAGATTTTCTTTTAAAAACGAATGCAATATTTGTAAAATGTATCATACAGAGGTCAAATACCTCGCAATGTAATCAACTATTGTGAATCGTTTATAATGTATATGAACGGGTCCTTTCATGATCAATAATCGGTACTCCATCAACTAGATTGTTGGTCCCTAGCCGCTTTATTGTATCAAAGTTCACATGACCAAGACGGGCATGCCACAACCATGCTGGATCATCAATCTTGGCATGTAAACAGATTGGTGTCCCAACATCCAGATTGATTTTATACAACCGATTAGGGGACCTTTGAACCTTCATTAGCAGCGATCCATCTACCTCAAACATATATAAGAAATCATGTTTGATCAAGATTACACAACCTCCTTCTTCAGATTGCCCAAGACTAAATATGTTAGTCTTTAAGTATGGGATATAAAGTTTGTCGGTCAACAAACGTTGTTCACCGTTCTTACATGTTAAAAGAATAGATCCACTTCCTTCTATATCTACACATGAGTTATCTCCAAATCTAACTGTACCACCAATATCCGTATCAAGTTTTGAAAACAGTCATTTGTTTCCTGTCATGTGGTTTGTTGCTCCAGTATCTAAGTACCACATGTTTTCTCCACCATCATGTGACTCATACTTTGCTGGAAAAACCTTCTTTTCACTTAGATGAATTACTTCCTTCTCGCTTCTTTGATTAGCTACGGACATCAATAGTGCAGGTCTGTCATCATTAGCCACTGGTAGTTCGGTTGATCTAGCTTGAGTCAAATTTTCCTGTTCTCTTTTCTTTCGTGTTGGACAATCTGATGAGAAGTGTCCAAATGCATCACATCGAAAACACTGTAGCTTGGATCGATCTTTAGTTAAGTTTTCAGTTGTTTGTCTACCAGCAAAAAAGTTTTGTCCGCGGCCTGAACCCCTTCCTCGACCACCAAACTGTCCACGACCTCGGCCCCTACCCCGGGTGTCTTGGCCATTCCCTCGACCTCTACCTCGACCAAAGCTGTTTTCTCTTTTCTTTCTTGAGTCCCATCCTTCATAGGACAACAGAAGTTGGTCATGGCTGTTATTTGTAGTCTTTAGACTGATTCGTTCTTCGTAAGCTTTTAGCCTACCCACAACTTCCTGGAATTTCACCGTTTTAAGATCAACCAGTTGTTCGATAGTGGCTGCCATATTTAAGAATTTTTCTGGTATGGCAGTTAATATTTTTCTCACCAACGTGGTTTCCTCAATGACGGTTCCAAGTGCAGCTGATTTTGAGGAAATTCCAGAAAGTTTTTGTAGTGACCCGTCCTTATCCACCTGGACGAAGTCATCATCATTTGGTCCCATTGCAATGAATCGACTATAAGTAATGTAATTAAAATGAGCAAATGCACAGCGGAAGACTTAATTCGTACCTGAGAATAAACATGCTTTAAAGTATCAACCAAAAGGTTGGTGAGTTCATAGGTTTATCGTAATAATCATTTCAATATGTTAATAGACCATAAGATTTCCATTTATAAATATATGTACACTCGCAAGTGTATAAAAGTATTCTATAAGTTGTAGGCACCCAGTAACAAGCCTTAACGTTCATGTTTTACCCTCTGGAGTACACCAGATCAGGTGTGTTTAAAATAACCTCGAAGTACTAAAGCATCCCATAGTCAGGATGGGGTTTGTCAGGCCCAATAGATCTATCTTTAGAGTTCGCACCTACCGTACATAGACAAGTAGTTTAATGTTACCAAGCTAAGGGTATATTTCTTGTTTAAATCCACATAGAATTAGTTTTAGTACTTGTGCCTATTTCGTAAAACATTTATAAAACAGCGCATGTATTCTCAGCCCAAAAATATATATTGCAAAAGCAATTAAAAAGGGAGAAAATGAAACTCACCCAATGTATTTTGTAGTAAAAATACATATGACTATATTGAACAATGCAGGGTTGGCCTCGGATTCACGAACCTCAAAGGAGTAGTCCTTAAAAAAAATGCCCAAGTCCGGGTTCGAACCCGCGACGTCCCGCTAATCCGATAACACCTATAACCATTACTCTATCACTTTATTTCCGATTTAATCCCATTCCTAATTATTATCATTATAATCCCGTCTCTAATTATGAGTCTCGGCCTAATAACCTCAACAAGAACACGACCCAATTATAGCAACACTTCACGACCCAATTGTAAACTGGGCTATCTTGGCCTAGTAACACAAAGAACCCCATGGCCCAACAAGTAAATCATTACTTCGGCCCTGCGCCAATAATTAGGAACTCAACAATAAAAGCTTACAGTCCAACTAAAGAAAATATAGCAGTCCAAATATGACCCGCTAATTACTTCAACAAATCACGGCCCATCTTATTAACACAAGTCTCGGCCCAAGTTCATAGTTTTATTCAGTTTTTCTGTTTTCACAAAAGAAACCAAACCATATACTTTATTAATTAATTGAAATCGACTACCCTCTTGTGCTTGATGTCCCACCCGATTCATTTACCTTCTTCTATGGTATTAGTTAGCCAAAGTGCCAGAACATCCCCACACCTCTCCTTTATTTCTTTGACGTCTTCTCCTCATTATTGGCAAGTTAAATAGTGTGTGCTTTTTCTTTTCTATTCTACTTATCAACTATCACTAATCACCTACCGTCTTTTTTTTCTTCTTCTTTTTCTTTAGCCGCTATTTGTTTACTCTAAATTAATACTCCGTATTTTTTTGGTGGTAGTTCCATTTTGAGCCACCAATTACTTTTAAATTTTCATACATATCATTAATCTAAGGTATAGATCAATTCAATAGCATATATCATCATTTTAATACCACAACCATCATTTTCGCCTTATCCTTGCTTCATCAATACCGTGTATTACCAACATCGTCTTCATTATTCAGATTAAAGAACGAAGAAGGAGATCGGAAATAGATGTTGTTGGTTTGTTGATCGTACTTTAACAGCAACAAATCACAGGTTGTTCTTGGGTGAGTTTCGGACATAAACAGACAACATAAGTAATTGCATGGTTTTGGGTTTCATGGGCTGTTCTAACAGGAACCATAATATCGGCAGTAGCGATGTAGTTGATCATATGATGGTGGTGGTTCAACTATTAACACGGTTAGCGACGAGAAGTGGAGATGATTAATGATGGTGTTGGTGTTCCGGTGGTCTTCTAACAAAAACATGAGAGGGAGAGTGATGGTGATAGTGACGAGTGGTGGTGATCATAATTTGAAAAGGGTTATGATTCGATAGAAAAGTTGAGGCAGCAACAGTAACATTAATATGGCAGCGTGGTGGTTTAGTTTGCTTTGAAACAGAAGAACTTAGGTGGTTGGTTTTCCTGGGTTTGTTTGATATTGGGTCTTAATCTATCTTTGGTAAACAATAACCTAGTAACCGATCGTGATGAAAGTCGTACCTACAAACCGAATAGTATCATGGGTGAGTGATCGAAGTTGATAATGGTTTCGAACAGGAAAGATCAAACGATGATGATTGTCATAAATGATAACTTCAGGTGGGTTTGAAGTTGAGATCATCGAGGGTGATGATAACCGATGGTGGTGGTCGACATGGTTATCAAAGTGGGTGGTGGCGGCTGTCACGAGGGTTAAGTGGGTTTGATAAGTAGTTTGTGATGGCGTGAGGTGGCGGTTCATGATGATAGAGATTGGTGACCATGATGGTAGTGAAAGAAGAAGAAAGAAAAGACAAGGAAGGTGGTCTCGGTGGTAAATTGGGATGGTGAAGATAGATGGGTTAAGGAAAAAGGTGAAGTGGTGATAGATCCTCATTTCTAATAAGTATATATCATAATATATAGATATAGTAGTAGATATTAGATATTATATATAAAGTAGCTATCAAGTTGAAAGAAAAAAAAACGTGAATTAGGAATAGATTAGTTGTCATTTAAACTTTATCCTACCGACAGTTTACGGGCAAATATTAAATCGTGGTCCGTTGATAATCAGTGGCAAATAAAAGTACACTAAAAAAATCTCAAATTTTAAATTAAGTTCATGTATTTATTTTAGTCATAAAATATGCGAAACATGATCGAGTAGGCTCGTCAATTATTTATTTTATTTCACTCACAAGCTCGCAACTTTAATAATATCAATCGAAATAATAGACGTGTGCTATTATCATTTACCAAATAAATTCGAAACATTATATGTATATTCGATAAATTTTATTATATCTTCTATTATTTTATTTTACAAAATTTATTCTAATAACTAAAGAATATAATATTTCAAATTATATTTTAAATTAATATATACATTTATATTTATATATATATGTATCTATTTACAAATAGTTGTTCGTGAATCGTCGAAACTGGTCAAAGGTCAATGAATACATCAACACAGTTCAAAGTTTTTGAGACTCATCCTAACAGACTTTTCTTATTGTGTCAAAAATATTAAATCATATCAAGAGTTTTGTTCAAAATTAGTCGAAATTTTCCGGGTCGTGACAGTACCTACCCGTTAAAGAAATTTCGTCCCGAAATTTGATTGAGGCCGCCATGGCTAACAATAAAAATTGTTTTTATGACGAATATGAGTTGATAAATAGAATTTTATCTTTATTGATTAATATAGATATAACAATTCGATCATGTGAAGCGTACGAGTGAAGCTATCACAAAAGAGTGAAAAGTTTCGTCTTAACTTTTGATGTAGTCATGATGGATTCCCGGAATTCAAGGAATTTAAGGAAATCTTCTATTCAGAATGAATATGTAATAGCACGATTTATTAGCAACGTTGGAATTACGGAAGAACAGAAATATCAAGGGAAATATTTCTGTGATATGCTTAGAAATTAAGTAGAATGAAAGTGTCATGTAACATGGCACATGATGAGGGTTTGATCTGTGAACCATCATCACATTCCATTAGAAATTTAGCATGATTGACTGTAATATAACCACGTTGGCCCGACGTCATTATATTATAATAACTCGTACTTCAATTCCCTACACTACACCATAAACATTCATAATTTAAACTCAAATTTTACAGAATGAAAGAATCCAAAATAGTTTCTTTTGTAACATAGATAGCACGAGGAGATAGATAATTCTGGACAAGAATATATATGAATATATCTTCAGAAATATCGAAGATATTTATGACGATATTTTGGAATTTCTAAGATCGAAGGTTTATGTAGTAAAATTTTCTGCAAGATTTTAACATGACTTCATCAGCATGTCTGTTTTTAGATGATTAAACGCTGACGGTAATATGGTGGAATATAAAAGGTTTCCCGATAACAATAACAGTGGCAAACGTATATATCAAAGTTATAATAAGGTTGGTTCAAACGAAAAATCAAAGTTGACTTGCTGGAGCTGTGACAAAACTGACTATTGTGAAAAAGAATTGCAATGTTATCTTCTATATTAACAATGCCAAAGGAGCTAGCACAGATACGTGATATACGTTTACTCCGGTTCCAAGAGTTTTTCAGGTGCATAACTATATGCATAAATCTTTCCTCCCGTAGATGAGATGCAGTTGGTTCATTCTCTAGATTGAGGTGTTTTCAAGAATCATGAAAGATTTGAACATGGATTGGAATCGTCAAGATTCAAATGAGGTCTAAGATGAAATCATGTGGCAAATTTGAAGAATTGTTTAGTTTCATATGTTATAATCAATATTTTAATTCATTTTAATTGTCCAAAGTTAGTAGTCCAACAGTCCAATAGTCCAATAGTCCAATAGTCCAATGATTCATATATAGTTTAATATATAATATTCGAATTAATTAATACGTATCGTGACCCGTGTACCGGTCTCAGTATTGATCACAACTCAAACTATATATATTATTGTAGAATCAACCTCAACCCTGTATAGAGAACTCGATCATTACTGCATATAGAGTGTCTATGGTTATTCCAAATAATATATATAGATGCGTCGATATGATATGTCAAAACCTTGTATACGTGTCCCGATATTTAAAGTGCGTAAAATAAATAACAGAAATTAAATGACGATAAATAAAGTGCATAAAGTAAATAACAGAAATTAAATTACGATAAATAAAATTGCGAGAATATAAATTGCGATAATTAAATTGCGGTAAATAAAATGTAACCAGTTAGCTAGGAACAGTTAGCGTGGATTCTTAACAAAATTCTTTATAATTAATTTGTTTGTTTCTAACAAATTTTATTTTGTTCGATGTTTTCTTCATTATGCCACTTGTTGGATTCTGATATATCAAAATCCAAATATGAAATTGGATGAATATAGTTATTCTGTGGTGAACGAATTTGTATATTGGTGGATGTAAGTAGGATAGTAAACGACTGTTGAATCAGCTTCGAAGAATGTACATTGTAACTTATTAATGTGAAATCTGAATATTCCTCGGGTATTACCTACCCGTTAAAATATTTTCACAATTAACACTTTGTACGAAAGAATTTTTAATTACAATCTTTATGAAAGCATATATACATATATATTTTCTTCAGATGCAATCATGGATCTAATGAGTTAATATGATATTAACTCATATGATTTACCGTTAGAACAAGAATATATAATCTCTAAAACATTAGAGGTTACATAATCACTATGTCGAACTAAGATAAATGATGTAGAACGTCATGTAGAACGATGATTATACTCGAAGTACAGAATGAAATGTCGAAGCTGGTGACGCGGATGTTGTTGGTGGTGGTACTAGTGCTGTTGGTGCTGAGGCTGGTGATGTTACTGGTGTTGATGATACTGCTAGTGCTTACAAATTGTGTACCGTGCTCTCTAAAGTTAACACTCGAGCTCGGAGTTCTTTAACTTCTTCTACTAACCCTGGTTGGTTATCAGTGTGAGGTAGAGGTCGGATATCTTCTCTAGTTCCGTTAATGGTAGCCTCAAGACGAAAAATTCTTGCAAAAAGGGTATAAACGGTGTTGCGAACAGGTTCGTCGGTGAGCGGGTCGAGCACTCCGACGTTAGGTGGTAAGTTCGGCTCGTGATATGGAGTACCTTCTTCATTTCTCCATAGGGTACGTATTTCGCGAACCCATCCCCACTTTCTAAAGAAATCATGGTAGTTGATCGGTTGGTGCGCTCCCATCACGCTATCTTCGGAGTCAGAAGAACTTGGTCGGTTCGTAAAGGCCATCGTACGCGATCACAGAAAATATTTTTGGTATGAAAAGCTTATTGACAGCAAATGATAGTTGGATGGTATTCTCAATGCATAATATGCCTAGATATATATAGTACCAGGATCCCTTAAATTACGGAGAAATTTACAGAAGATATCAGGCAAAGTTTACCGTAATAGATACGCTAAGATATAAATTTGTCTATACAGTATCTATGCAATAAAGGCAATAAGGCGTGTCTAGACTTAGGAATGATTAGCAGGTAATTTTCCACTAGGAATGATATACAATACTTATAATATGCAGCTAAGGTCGAAGTCCAGACTCACTAATGCATCCTAACAACTATCAGTTAGACACACTAATGCAAGTCCTGGTTCGCTAAGACCACCGCTCTGATACCACCTGTAGTAACCCGTCCTTATCCACCTGGACGAAGTCATCATCATTTGGTCCCATTGCGATGATCGACTCTAAGTAATGTCCTTAAAATGAGCAAATGCACAGCGGAAGACTTAATTCGTACATGAGAATAAACATGCTTTAAAGTGTCAACCAAAAGGTTGGTGAGTTCATAGGTTTATCGTAATAATCATTTCAATATGTTAATAGACCACAAGATTTCCATTTATAAATATATGTACACTCGCAAGTGTATAAAAGTATTCTATAAGTTGTAGGCACCCGGTAACAAGCCTTAACGTTCATGTTTTACCCTCTGGAGTACACCAGATCAGGTGTGTTTAAAATAACCTCGAAGTACTAAAGCATCCCATAGTCAGGATGGGGTTTGTCAGGCCCAATAGATCTATCTTTAGGATTCGCGCCTACCGTACATAGACAAGTAGTTTAATGTTACCAAGCTAAGGGTATATTTATTGTTTAAACCCACATAGAATTAGTTTTAGTATTTGTGCCTATTTCGTAAAACATTTATAAAACAGCGCATGTATTCTCAGCCCAAAAATATATATTGCAAAAGCAATTAAAAAGGGAGCAAATGAAACTCACCTAATGTATTTTGTAGTAAAAATACATTTGACTATATTGAACAATGCAGGGTTGGCCTCGGATTCACGAACCTCAAAGGAGTAGTCCTTAAAACAAAATGCCCAAGTCCGGGTTCGAACCCGCGACGTCCCGCTAATCCGATAACACCTATAACCATTACTCTATCACTTTATTTCCGATTTAATTCCGTTCCTAATTATTATCATTATAATCCCGTCTCTAATTATGAGTCTCGGCCTAATAACCTCAACAAGAACACGACCCAATTATAGTAACACTTCACGGCCCAACTGTAAACTGGGCTATCTTGGCCTAGTAACACAAAGAACCCCATGGCCCAACAAGTAAATCATTACTTCGGCCCTGCTCCAATAATTAGAAACTCAACAATAAAAGCTTACGGCCCAACTAAAGAAAATATAGCAGTCCAAATATGACCCGCTAATTACTTCAACAAATCACGGCCCATCTTATTAACACAAGTCTCGGCCCAAGTTCATAGTTTTATTCAGTTTTTCTGTTTTCGCAAAAGAAACCAAACCATATACTTTATTAATTAATTGAAATCGACTACCCTCTTGTGCTTGATGTCCCACCCGATTCATTTACCTTCTTCTATGGTATCAGTTAGCCAAAGTGCCAGAACGTCCCCACACCTCTCCTTTATTTCTTTGACGTCTTCTCCTCATTATTGGCAAGTTAAATAGTGTGTGCTTTTTCTTTTCTATTCTACTTATCAACTATCACTAATCACCTATCGTCTTTTTTTTCTTCTTATTTTTCTTTAGCCGCTATTTGTTTACTCTAAATTAATACTCCGTATTTGTTTGGTGGTGGTTCCATTTTGAGCCACCAATTACTTTTAAATTTTCATACATATCATTAATCTAAGGTATAGATCAATTCAATAGCATATATTATCATTTTAATACCACAACCATCATTTTCGCCTTATCCTTGCTTCATCAATACCGTGTATTACCAACATCGTCTTCATTATTCAGATTAAAGAACGAAGAAGGAGATCGGAAATAGATGTTGTTGGTTTGTTGATCGTACTTTAACAGCAACAAATCACAGGTTGTTCTTGGGTGAGTTTCGGACATAAACAGACAACATAAGTAATTGCATGGTTTTGGGTTTCATGGGCTGTTCTAACAGGAACCATAATATCGGCAGTAGCGATGTAGTTAATCATATGATGGTGGTGGTTCAACTATTAACACGGTTAGCGACGAGAGGTGGAGATGATTAATGATGGTGTTGGTGTTCCGGTGGTCTTCTAACAAAAACATGAGAGGGAGAGTGATGGTGATAGTGACGAGTGGTGGTGATCATAATTTGAAAAGGGTTATGATTCGATAGAAAAGTTGAGGCAGCAACAGTAACATTAATATGGCAGCGTGGTGGTTTAGTTTGCTTTGAAATAGAAGAACTTAGGTGGTTGGTTTTCCTGGGTTTGTTTGATATTGGGTCTTAATCTATCTTTGGTAAACAATAACCTAGTAATCGATCGTGATGAAAGTCGTACCTACAAACCGAATAGTATCATGGGTGAGTGATCGAAGTTGATAATGGTTTTGAACAGGAAAGATCAAACGATAATGATTGTCATAAATGATAACTTCAGGTGGGTTTGAAGTTGAGATCATCGAGGGTGATGATAACCGATGGTGGTGGTCGACATGGTTATCAAAGTGGGTGGTGGCGGCTGTCACGAGGGTTAAGTGGGTTTGATAAGTGTTTTGTGATGGCGTGAGGTGGCGGTTCATGATGATAGAGATTGGTGACCATGATGGTAGTGAAAGAAGAAGAAAGAAAAGACAAGGAAGGTGGTCTCGGTGGTAAATTGGGATGGCGAAGATAGATGGGTTAAGGAAAAAGGTGAAGTGGTGATAGATCCCCATTTCTAATAAGTATATATCATAATATATAGATATAGTAGTAGATATTAGATATTATATATAAAGTAGCTATCAAGTTGAAAGAAAAAAAAACGTGAATTAGGAATAGATTAGTTGTCATTTAAACTTTATACTACCGACAGTTTACGGGCAAATATTAAATCGTGGTCCGTTGATAATCAGTGGCAAATAAAAGTACACTAAAAAAAATCTCAAATTTTAAATTAAGTTCATGTATTTATTTTAGTCATAAAATATGCGAAACATGATCGAGTAGGCTCGTCAATTATTTATTTTATTTCACTCACAAGCTCGCAACTTTAATAATATCAATCGAAATAATAGACGTGTGCTATTATCATTTACCAAATAAATTCGAAACATTATATGTATATTCGATAAATTTTATTATATCTTCTATTATTTTATTTTACAAAATTTATCCTAATAACTAAAGAATATAATATTTCAAATTATATTTTAAATTAATATATACTTTTATATTTTTATATATATGTATCTATTTACAAATAGTTGTTCGTGAATCGTCGAAACTGGTCGAAGGTCAATGAATACATGAACACAGTTCAAAGTTTTTGAGACTCATCCTAACAGACTTTTCTTATTGTGTCAAAAATATTAAATCATATCGAGAGTTTTGTTCAAAATTAGTCGAAATTTTCCGGGTCGTGACAGTTTTGCTGCAAAATCATCAATTTTTTCGTTATCTTTCATCCTTGCTGCTTCAAATTCAGCTTTAAGAGTTTGAAGCCTAGCCTCCATTACTCGTTCAACTCCAAGGTGACGGGTCTTGATTGCATCCCAGATTTCCTTCGCATGGGTGCAACTTGCAACTTGAAGAATCAAGTCTTCAGGTAAAGACTGATACAGATAAGCGAGTGCAGCATTATCCTTTTTCTGATCGACATCAGTTACAGGTTCAATTGATTCCCAGATTCCATGTGCCTTAAAAATCGCTTTGATCATAAGCGACCAGATGGGATAATTGGTCGTAGTTAGGATAGGGCACTTGAACGTAAGATGGCTGGTATCCTTGATTGCATCCGAGGTATTGATAATATCCCTCATGAATCTGGTCTTCGATCGACGCTCGTATTTTTCTGTCTTAGACACTGGTGATTGATCTAGTCCTTTTGATCAACAACACGATCCCTTTTGTAACTTAGCTCTGATACCAATTGAAGAAATTTGGTACCAGATTATGAAGACAAAGACAGAATAGTAAAATATAAGAACAAGAACTTATTGGAAATCCTTCTCCAATTATAGAAAAACTCTTAATACAATCTTATTATTACATAAAGCAACTATCCCTATTTATAGTTGATTAACCTTGTCCATTAAGCAAGTCTAGAATAATCTAGGATAATCAAGTTTAGAATAATCTAGGATAATCAAGTCTAGAATAAAGTAGAATAGTCAAGGAAGAAGCAAAATTGAAAACAATGACGGCTAGCCCACTTGTTCTCCGTTCACACGTTCCACCTCCTCAAATCCATTTGAGATATAATTTCACAAAATTAACCTCTAACTATTACTTTATGTCAAGATTGGTCCAACAGAAAGCTGCTAAACTTTTGACATGCATTTCGTCTGTCAAAACTTTGACGTTGACTTATCCAACTATAAAAGTATGCTTACTTAATTATGTAAAGTCAGTCCAGTTAATTTAGATACTTATGATTATTCTAATTCTTATATTCAATATATTCATACTATATTTCTAATTGTCTTTATTTGAATTTGGGATGATGATTTACAGTGTTTGCTTCATGTAGGCTATCATCTCTATTCAAGGTATAGACATGTGTAGGTTCCCTAACTTGGTAAAACTTGAAATTGATATTGGCTGGGCCGCCGGGGTATGCATTGGGATTTGCTGCTGCACTCTTTCTTAAATAACATGCCTAATCTCGAGCATATTACCTTTTTGAATGTAAGTTCATTTTGTCTACTTAGACCTGTCTTTAGAAAGTTAACTAGAAAAGGAGTGAGATGTTAAGGTCACTCTTATGACCTTTCATATCTATAATCACAATCTAAACTTTGTGATATATGATAATAATAAGTGAAGGTCAAATTTTGTCATCATGATTTTCAAAAAGGGTAAGACAATTAGTAACACTATTTTGAAGTTAAAAGTAAGTCGTTTCACATTTACATGTGGTAGGATATGGGTGTTAGTGTGGCTCTTCATAGACACACAGATAATTTTGGCATTTGTTTGTTTGTTGTTAGGGCCTTCTAAGTACGTGCTCAAGATAACAACATTATGAGTTGGAACCCACCAGAGGAGGCACCGGCTTGTCTGTGTTTTATGATGAAGGAAGTTGTTATACGTAATCGAAAAGCTATAACACAAGAAGAGTTCCCCTTGATAAATTATTTGCTGAAACACTCGAGCTTTTTAGAGACATTCACGATGAAGGCTCATAACATTGATCCTGAGAGGCGTGAGCAGTTATTGAACTTCCAGCGTGGCTCGAAATTGTGTCAGATTGAATTTGTTTGAAGCCTGTGGGAGATGGTGATGGTAATTTTTGATGCAAGGATTATTTTGAATGTTCAACTTCTAGTGGTTTATGTTTTTTTGTCTATCCGACTATGTACACAATGGGAATCTAGCGTAGTTGATGCTAATATCGTAGAATGCATGCAGTCGTTAAAAACTTGACTAAGGTTTATGTTTTTGGGTATGTTTGTTTGCATCATATTTTGTATATGCTATAATCGTAACTAGGATTTTTATGTGGTGCAATTCGGATTGGTAAAGATTGTTGTCTTGTTCAGTTGCTTTAAGAATCCCTCTGTTTCTTAGTTGAATTGTGGGTAACTGTTATTGTTAGATATTCATATGAAATTATGAATTCACAATAAAGTTGTTTAGATATGACTACAACCCACTTTGAGCCTTTCAAAAAAGGGTCAAAATTCCCACGTATAGACAAGGTTTTTATCTATCATGTCCAAGTACAAATGAGTGGGTGTTTCTTTCAATTTCATTTTTTGTGAAATAAATTTGTAGTATATCTAAAATTGATACAAATTGAGTCGGGCTTAACATCGTCTTATTGATGAATCTTACGATTTATTTGAAGCAACTATTGAAACTACATCCAATTAAAACTCATTGCACATTTGCACAAATAAAACTTATTAAATACAAACTCGTGAACCTACTATTATTGAGACTTCCCTAAAACTTGACCCTACTTAAAAAACGTTGAAATGTCTTTGAAGATCCGAAAACAACCCAAAACCAATTGCAACCAAACGACACCGGTCACTGCAAACCCCAACAAGGAGTGACCGTAACTATACCTTACAAACCTAACGTCACAATCAGAGCCGTGAAAAGCCTTTAGAAACCAACTCGGAGAAAACCGACTAACGCTTGAATGTTGTTGTCGGGGTTGAAACTAATGGATACCAAAAAAGCATTCACGAAACTCACAAGCAACAGCCAAAAATATAACCACAGAATCACAAAATACGACTGAGCAAAGAGGTAGCGTCCAAGAGGAAGAGCATCGACACAAGACAAAGCATCTGATGTTAACATCTCTGAACAAAAAGCCTCGGAACCAAACCTCGATGAACTCAAATGACTCTGAATCTTTGATGAACCTGTTATAATTTATTCTCCGTCAACAATATTGCCTTGTGGGCTGTAAAGTGGACATACTTGTTATCAAATGCTTACACATCAAGACATAACATCAATATAATCCTAACAAACAACATTTAGTCAATGGAATTTAAACGATGAATTTAGGATGATTTATGGCGGCCTTATACTCGATGAATTTAAACGAGCCTAGGTCTATCACGAATCATTGCAGCAAACAAAATGCATTATCCTTGCGTTCTTAGTCTAGTAGTAATGATCCATACCTCTTTGTTAGAGGATCAGAGCTCGATTCCCTGGGTGGCAACATTGTACGTAAGGATATCTCTGTTAGAAAGTATTCAAATCATGATAAGAATAGGAGGCCTATTCATCATTTCCATATATAGATTCAAATGACAGCAATGTCACAACAATATCTCCAGCTCACAAACGGTTAGTATTCATCCAGAATACTTTGGCTCCTTACCATATTTAGGACCATGCAACAATATAAATAGATGTACTTTTCATATTGTACAAACCAATTCAAAGCATTATCAATATATAATCAATAATACGATCAGTTTATAATTTCAATATGGCATCAGAGCAAAAGTTTAAGAATCTTTGATCAATGTGAGAAGGTTTTACAAAATTATCGAGTATAAGGCCGCCATAAATCATCCTAATTTAAGGATCTTTGATCAATTTCAGAAGGTTTGTCAAAACCTTGGGGACTTACAAAATTATCCTTTGCTACCGAGTATAAACCGTAGTAGGGGAGACCTCAACCATCTGTTGAGTTTCTGAACAATCATTTCTCAGTACATATTCAGGGATAAGTAGGTGACTACCCTCAACCGCTGTAAACCTTTCCATGATTTTCTTATCATGATATTTACGCGTTGTTAGTGTGATCATCTCTATCTAGAATTAGGTCAGTAAAGTCTAGCAATACATTATCAGTCATCCTGTACTACTTATTTTTCACCAGTTACATGTCAGTTCAGTATTGCAATCACTTCCCCACAGATAGAATAAGCAACTCATTTTCAGGATTTTCCAATTTTTATGGATTTTCTATTTTTCAACTTTTTATTTGATTTTCTGGTTTTATGATTTTTATAGCTTTTCTATTTTCTCTGTACAAAAGCATAATAACTAACTAAAACACAAAAGAGCATGCAATATTATCAGAAAACAATTATCTATCATGCAAACGGAAATTAATCATGCAAATGAGCTACAACCTACCATGCAAATCTACACATATTATACAAGCAGTTTAAAAGCATTCACAACTCAGTCTCCTTGTCAGGTTCCTCTGTATTTGGAACTTCTGTTTCAGGAACCACGTCTTTTAAAAGTTTAATACCTATTTCCTTTAACAGATAATCAAAGCATGATTTATCAAAAGCTTTTGTGAAAAGATCAGCCCGTTGGGTTGTAGTTTCTATCTACACTACATCTATTAACTTCTTCTCATAGCAATCCCTAATGAAATGGTATTTAATCCCTATATATTTCGTTTTAGAGTGATTAACGGGATTTTTAGTGACAGCTATAGCAGCAGTATTATCAATATAAATAGGAGTGTTAGAAATATGCAAACCGTAGTCACGTAGTTGCTGTTAAATCCAGATAACCTGGGATGTACAGCTTGCCGCGGAAATATATTCAGCTTCACAAGTGGACTGATCCACTGCTATCTACTTCTTACACTGCCAAGTAACTAGTTTGCTTCCAAGGAATTGACAACCCCCAGATGTTGACTTAAAATCTTTCTTGCAGGCGCCATAGTCAGAATCACTATAAGCCGTGAGATCAAAACCATCCTCACATGGATACCATAAGCCCAAACTTGGTGTATCTTTCAAATATCTCAGAATCTTCTTAACCACAAACATGTGATGAACATTAGGATTCGCCTGATAACGAGCACACAGGCAAACCGCAAACATAATGTCCGGTCGAGAAGCTGTCAGATACATTAGAGACCCTATGATTGCCCTGTATAACGTAGAATTCACTTTAGCACCCTCACAATCAGGTGAGATCCCATGATTCACTGACAACAGAGTCTTAGCTGGTCTTTCTGTTTCCACTTGAAAGCGCTTCAGGATATCAGCAACATACTTGGTTTGATGCAAGAAGATTCCTTTATCCGTCTGAGCTACCTGCAAACCTAAGGAAAACTTTATAGTTCCCATGGAACTCATTTTGAACTTCTGATGCATGACCTTTTCAAACTCATTAACCATTCCCTGATCCGTTGACCCAAAGATGATGTCATCAACATAAACCTGCACAAGCATAAGATGTTGTCCCTTTTTCTTGATGAAAAGTGTCTGATCAATGACACCTCTCCGAAAACCGTTTTCAATCATATAGTTGGACAACGTGGCATACCACGCTCTAGGAGCTTGGTGAAGCCCATAAAGTGTCTTTTCTAGTCGATAAACCTTTTCTGGAAAAAATGGATCTTCAATACAGGTGGTTGTTCAACATACACTTTCTCATTAATCTCTTCATACAGAAACGCGCTTTTCACATCCATCTGATAAACTTTAAAGCCCATGAAGGATGCAAAATCCAAGAAAATTCTAATTTCCTCCAATCTAGCTACCGGAGCAAACACCCCATCATAGTCAATCTAAAGGATTTGTTGATATCCCTTTACCACCAATCTAGCTTTATTTCTAATAACAATACCCTGCTCATCCTTTTTATTCTTCAAAACCCATCGAAGACCATAGGGTTCACAACCATGTGGCGGATTGACTAGCCTCCATACCTTCAAATGCTTAAACTGTAACAGCTCTTCCTGCATGGCACTTACCCACTCATCATACTTCAATGCCTCATATGCATCTTTTGGTTCAATCTGACAAACATAGCATGAGTGTGCATGCACGAACACTCTCCCCGTCCTATTTAACGAAGAATAGAACGCTATCACCACATTTGCACTCTTTGTTTCATCATCTTCAGCTGCTGTTGAAATTTCACTTACCACAGGAACATCTGATGTATTTGGAACTTCAGACGTAGATACTTCATTTGTATTAGTATGAGGAATACCAATATGAGGAATACCCCTTGCATCCACAAAATAATCATCCAGACGTTTTGGAGACATGGTAACAAGGTTTGACCTACGAACACCTCCTGCTTCAGTTGGCTGTTCAGACACTGTCACAATTGGTGGTTGATTATAAAGAGGATTAACATGTTCTTCAGTCAACCGAGTCGGATTTACTTCCTCATCTTCTTCTAAGGGCCTGTTTACTAAGGACTTATTGGGCTTAGTTGACTGGACACATTTTTCAGTCAGAACTCCTGGTTGTTTCTTTAGGACTTTTTATTAATCTTGTTTTGCTGGACACCTTTTTGAGACAGTGGAAAAACATGTGTCCTTCCCATATAGCTATATTTCCCCTGATTTTTTTTCCTACATTACCCTCTCTCCCTTTCACATTCCTAAATCATTGAACTAAAATCTGTCAATTGCTCCGACCATTATCTGAAAACACAAAATAGTGGTGCTCTGCCATCGAACTCTTTTGTCACTTCCCTACCATTATAACTTCCGGTCGTCACTTTCGACCACTTCCATCAATTTCGGCCGTCTGTTGCCCACTACCACCATCGTAATCTCCACCGCCACCGTCTCTTCCGGCCACTTCCCCACCACAAACCACCGACTGCATCTCCTTTGTACCACTATCTCTAGATAGTTCTCAAAATCCAAGAAATAGATTCTTGGTTGAATGGTACTAATCTTGATAAAATACTTGTTTTTGTTCGTTAAACTACTTCTTAAAGAACAAAAGATTAGTAGGTTTCACATAAACTTGAAGTATTTGCTTAGTGGATGGTTTTGGTGTTAAACGATTTACGGAGTATTTGCTTATCGGAGTTGTTGGTGTTGGTATGTAGGTCAAGTACTTGTACATCCTGGATCTTGGCTTGTATCTTTTAATCTGACTCTTCAAACATCTAATTGTCAAAATTAGGAGATCGAATGGATTTTGGTATTAAAAAATTGAACTTTATTATTATACATTAGTATTTAATATTTAATATATAATATAATATGTTAAGTTTAATATAATATATAATAATGATAATGAAGTGTTTTGTTAAACATAAAAATAATTATATAACTTAGGGGTATAATAGTCAATTTTGTCATTCAGTCATTTTATTCGGCACAAAAAGTAAACAGTATTATTCATTCACTGATTACTGCATATAGCCATCCATATCCATAATGTCATCTATACCCATACATAACTTAATGAAAAAAAATAGTAAACAGGCCCTAACTCACTGTCTTCATCAGTATCGACTACCTCTTCCACATATGAATCAGTATTGCCTCGAACACTTTGCGGACTTGGATGCAAGCTAGAAATCGGATTCTGAACCTGCCTTGGAATAGTAATAACCTCTTCAGTGGAGTTTTGAGAATCAAATAACATATGAGAAATTACATCATCATCTGTAATTTCTAGTGGAAGATTGAAAGAATTAAACAATTTATCATATTCAAACTGCCATGCGAATCCTTTACTAACTCGAGCCAGAGCGTTACGCTGAATATCAATCTCGAAACGTTCTTCAACACACTTAGATTCAGTATTGTACACTCTTTTATTAGGATTCCCATAACCCAATAAGATACCAGAGACGACCTTTGAATTAAATTTCCCTCATGTGTCTCGTACCAAGATAGTACAAGGAGCACCAAAGGGTTCAAGATGTTTAATATTTGATTCATAACAAGTTTTTCCATGTCTCTTCACCACTAAAACTCTGTTCATTACATAACAAGCTGTACTCACAGCTTCACCCCAGAAGGTAATGGGTAAACATGAATCAGCTAACATAGTTCTTGTTGTCTCAATTAATGTCATATTCTTTCTTTCAGTGACACCATTGGACTGTGGCGTGTAAGCAGGACTGAACTGTTGTTGTATCCCCTTTTCATTACAAAACTGCAACATTAATTTCGTACCATTGTCTGTACGAATCTTTCTCACCTTTAACTTATACAAACTTTCAAGCTTCAGAATCAAAACCTTAATATGCTCGAAAGTATCTGACTTACTGTAACGACCCGGAAATTTCCGACCAAATTTAAACTCTAATCTCTATATGGTTCCGACACGATAAGCAAAAACCCTAAAGTTGACCCTCACTTTTTCGATCATTCTATACTTATAAGATTAATATTTACATAAATTAAACCTTACCAACATGATAAGCAATCCAAATTGTCGAGATTTATATTTCCGAAAAGAATTTTACACAACGTTTGACCGTCTAGTTTGACCAATGATATCACGAACTATACAATATATGATAATTATACGTTTGTGTATATATATGTATATATACATATTTAACATGATTAATGAATGTTTTAATATCTCATTTTGTATTAATAACAACAAGTTATATGTGTATTTTGAAACTACTAACTTAAGTTTTCAAAACGATAACAATACGTAACGTTATTTGACTTAAATACTTAAGACTATAATGTTTATACATATATTGTATAAGTAATGTATTTAATCACTTTTAAGAACTTAAATACATAAAATCATATAAGTGTATTCACAAAAGATAGCTATATTTGAATCCTCATTCCATTTTTCACAAAATTTCCATACGTATACCTAGAGTATTTGTACTCGTATCATACCAAGCTTCTATACGTATTTACTAATAGTAAATACACATCAAAATCACCACCTAACCAGCCATTATTCATGCCCTTAGAGCTAGGTAATTACTTTTGAATGATTGTAAGACTAATTACAAAAATACAAACTAAAAATTTGTCCATGTCTACTACATAAACATTTTTTTAGGAGTATATATGTATCCTCATTTTGTTTCATTTTTACTTCCATTTTCTAGCTAAAAACACCCACACTCTCAAGAACATTAAACTCCATAAACATTCAGCAAAGTTCCATGAAGATCTAGCTTCAAAAACCTTACTTAAACACCATAAGAAAACCATACAAAAACACTTCAAGAAATCCTTCCAAGAACACAAACTTACTTCCAATCTTTCATCCACTTCCATCACCCTTTTGATTCTAGCTTCTTACTCCTCTTTTACAGCAACCTTGTCCAAGGAACTTGAGGTAGTATCTATGTTCATAACCTTATTCAATTCATATATATATAGCTATCTTATTTTGTGGTACAAAAGTTTAACAACAAGAACATAGTTTGAATGTTTTCAAACTTGTTTGCAAACTAAATAGATCCTTCTAACTTAACTTTTAAAATACTTCAAGACCTGTAATATAACTTATGTATATACTAATTTAACAAGGTAAAACTTGGTTTTTCAAAGTATAAGTATTTTTAGAAAAATGGTCATTAAATGATTTTGTTGTAACAAAAATGTTTAACTTCATATGTTTCACTAATGTTTCACCTATGCCGTATGATTTTGAATACAAACCAAGGTATTTTCAGTTCATAGTCTTAAAGAA
This sequence comes from Rutidosis leptorrhynchoides, assembly GCF_046630445.1. Lineage (NCBI taxonomy): Eukaryota > Viridiplantae > Streptophyta > Magnoliopsida > Asterales > Asteraceae > Rutidosis > Rutidosis leptorrhynchoides. The sequence continues at coordinate 424,105,125 of NC_092336.1, forward strand.
GAACTCGATCCAAGAAGATGGCAATTTGAATCAACGAAAACGGATTTGTAACGAAGAAACTATGACCGAAACAAAATTGGTTATCATAGACTTGTGCAACTTCGGGACTAATTGGAAAAAAATTATATAAATCACATATTTCTAAGATAACATGATATTATATATATATGTACTCATAATTCAATTTTATATGGTTCAGGATCACCCGTAAACAACACGAGAAGATTAATTATAGGATCCCATGTTTGTACGCAACACGTCATTTGACAACACCGGTACTTTATGTACGCAATACGTCATTTGACAACACCGGTACCGTGGGTCAAGATTAATCTCGACCAATTCATATACGTTGGGGTTTTATTTATTTCGTTGGGGGTTTGGTTTATTTCATTGCGGGTATATTAAACATCTAAAAATGAACCATTAAAATTGAATTACTAACAACGAAATGCTAACTACGGACTAAGGAATTATTCAAAGTATTAAAAGTATAACAAGTATATATATATATAACGTTTGTTTAAAAAGAAAAGGTATTGATATATTATATATGGATAGGTTCGTGATATCAACCGGAAGACCGAGTCAAATTATATATATCTTCGAGACAACAGTGAGTATATAGTCCCACTTTTAAACTCTAAATATTTCGGGATGAGAATACATGTATTTTATGTTTTACGATATGGACACAAGTAACTGAAAAATATGTTCTACGTTGAGTTGTACCACTGGCATACTTCCCTGTAGCTTGGTAACTAATATTTACAGCGGTATTGTAAACGCGAATCCTGTTGATAGATCTATCGGGCCTGACAACCCCAACCGGACTGGACGACCAGTATTCAACGGTTGCACAGTACTTCGTTTTGTGACTACACTTGGTACGGTGTAGTAAGATTTCATATTAAAGGGAATATGCGACGTGAAAATGTTAAGTATGGTTACCAAGTGCTCAACCACTTAGAATACTTTTATTAAACTGTTTATATACGAAATCTTGTGGTCTATATTTATATCGCTGCCGGCATTAAACCTATATCTCACCAACTTTATGTTGACATTTTAAAGCATGTTATTCTCAGGTATGAATTAAGTCTTTCGCTGTGCATTAGCTCGTACTAAGGATACTACTTGAGGCCATTAAGGACCTATATCATAAGGCGTTGCATTCGAGTCATTGAAGTTCATAGAGACTATTATTAAGTAAATGGCGGTTTAGGTCATTTGAATATTATGAAATGTCAGGCGAATATGTCAATTCTGGATGTAACTATAGATTGCCTTTTAAGAATAAATACAACGTTTGTAAAATGTATCATATAGAGGGCAAGTACCTCGCGATGTTATCAACTATTGTAATTCGTTTATAATCAATATGGACATCGTTCGGATGATTAGTTTCGGATCCTTTCAGTTGGTATCAGAGCGTTGGTCTTAGCGAACCAGGCCTTGCATTAGTGTGTCTAACTGGTAGTTGTTAGGATACATTAGTGAGTCTGGACTTTGACCGTATCTACCTGCTAAAAAGTTTTGCTTATCATTTCTAGTCGGAAACCATCTACTTATCATCCTTAGGGAGTTGCCTGCTTATCATTCTTTAGTCTAGACACGTCTTACTGCATCTAGTGCATCGATAGTGTATAGACAAAATTCATATCCTAGCGTATCTATTACTATAAACATTGCCCGACGAATTTCAAAGATTCTCCGTAATTCACGGGATTTCGGTATTATATATACATATGAAAATTATGTATTGAAGAGTACCAAACCCAACTCCTATAATATATTCCAAACCAAAAAAAAATTCATTTCTCCAACTATACAAGATGAATTCTTCATCCAGTTCGAATTCCTCCGACTTCGATAGCTATGCCGACATGGATTTCCATTCGAGCTCTGAGAACAGCGTCATCGGAATGGATCAACCAATTTCCCATCATCTATTCTGGATGAACTGGGGATGGGTTCGTAATATACTAAATTTCTGGAGGCAAGAAGAAGGTGATCCATTTCATCCACCAAATTGCCCTCTTAACGATGAACCTGAAGCACTTACCGGCGAACCCATTCGAAACACCATTTTCTCGCTCATTTCTAGAGTATGTCGTCATGATTACATACTATCCCATATTTCAAATCTTGTTCATTCGCTCGTTCCAACCGTCAATCATCCCGGTATAATAGAAGAAGTCAACGAACTCCGTGCTCGGGTAGTGGTTTTGGAGAATATGGTGCGAAGGTTACAAACACCAACAGCAGCACCAGCAGCATAATCCGTACTACCATCGTCAACGCCGACAGTACCTTTATCACCCCAATCACAATCTCAACATCACAATCTGTATCTCGAATATCAACATCACACGACTCAATATCTGTACTTCGAGTATGATCTTCGTTCTATATATCGTTCTACATCGATTATCTTCGCTTTACGTATCGTATGACGATTATGTAATTTCTAAAGTCTTAGAGATTATGTAATCTAGAATTAACGATAAATCAAATGAGTTTAATATCTTATTGACTCATTAAATCTATGATTATCTCTGAAGAAAATATATATGCAAGTATATTTTCATAAAGATAGTAATTAAAAATTCCTTCGTACAAACTATTAATGATGAAAATATTTTAACGGGTGGGTAGTACCCGAGGAATATTTAGAATTCACATTAATAAGTTATATTGTACATTCTTGAATCTGATTCAACGGTTATCTATTATCTTACTTACAACCACCGATATTCGTATCCGCTCACCCCAGAATAACCATTTTCAATCAAATTTCATATTCGGATTTTGACCTACCAGAATCCAACAAGTGGCATAAAGAAGAAAACATTGGACAATTAAAATGAATTAAAATGTTGATTGTAACATATGAAACTAAACAATTCTTCAAGTTTGCCACTTGATTTTATCTTAAACCTCATTCGTAACTTGACGATTACAATTCGCATTCAAATCCTTTCATGATTTCTGAAAACACCCTGAACTATGAAGTAGCTCTTGAAATGCTGATGAAGCAGCAAAAACTGTAAACGACTTTAACAATCAAAAGATTGATGATAAAGAATGGTATGGTGGTAAAGCCGAGAAAAAGAGAAGGTTTGGAACTGGAAAACGGATTGAGCAAAGTATGAAGGAGGCCGTGAACAAATCATGAAAACAGAACCTGCCTTCAAAGGATCCAAATGATCCAGTGCCTGCTGAAACCGTTAGTAAGAACACTGCTCCTTATTCTAAACTTTTCAAGATGATATTCTTCACCATCATTTTATCTTAGATATCATAAGATATCTTCATTCGTTATACATATTTTTCATATTTCTGGAGATATTTTTACAACTATTCCTATCTGCGATCATTTAACTCTCCGTAACATCTGCGCTACAATATAAAAGAAACTGTGTTAGTTTCTAAATTCTGAAATCTCTAAGTTTAAAAATATGAATGTTTTGAAGTAGTGTTGGGAACTGATACATGAATTAGTATAATATAATGAAACTTGATCAACTTCATTATATTACAGTAAGTCATGTTAAGTTTCTAATGGAATGTGATGATTCACAGTACCGTCATCATGTGCCATGTTACACGGCTCTTACATTCTATCAAGTCTTCAAACATATTAAAACGTATCACCTTGATAGTTCTATTTTTTTTTCGGAATATTCGAGTAATTTAACGAATCAAGATCGTGCCATTACAATTTCATTCTAAAACCAATAGCAAGGTTCATTCCAAATTTCCTACCTACGAATTTCGGACCATTGTTCGCTTGGCTCGAGGACGGGAAGAAGAAATGAAGGGACAAAACTTCAGAATAGAAATAGGAACATAAACCACAGCAAATAAGAGAGAGCATTAACTGTGGATGACAATGATTTTAAGGGACGGGAGTAGGAACATCGAAATATAAGGGAAGGTATAAAACCTAACAACAACCCCGAAACTACAAACCGTGCATATCAATACGTATTGCAACGTAAAGGCACGGGAGAATTAAAAACATTATAATTCCAAGGAAAGGATAAAAGAGAATAGATTCTTCTGGTGATAGATGAAAAAGAAGAATGAAAGATATGAAAGTTAGAAATATAACAAGGGTTAGAATGGGATGGAGCATATTAGCGAATGTCTTAAAGTAGGAACTAAAGAGAAAGAATAGAAGATGTGGGAAGAAAGAAATGGAAGGAGGTAAATTTATAGTGAAATATTCGACAAAGAAATCAAAACAGATTGCCGCGTTAAATCAAAGAAGATCCTGATCGCCGCAAAACTAAATCTTATTACATAAGATTTTCTTTAAAACCCTTAAATCCCGGAAATCGATCATAATCACGTCATCGGTTACAACAATTCTATATTTACTCATTTCACTCTTTTGTGATAGCTTCGCTCGTGCGTCTCACATAACCAAATCGTTTTATCTAAATCTTTCAATAATGATAAAATTTCATTATTACCTCATATTCGTCATGAAAACATTCCTATTGTTGTTTATGACAACCTCTACCAAATTTCGAGGACGAAATTTCTTTAACGGATGGGTACTGTAACGACCCGGAAATTTCCGACCAAATTTAAACTCTAATCTCTATATGGTTCCGACACGATAAGCAAAAACCCTAAAGTTGACCCTCACTTTTTCGATCATTCTATACTTATAAGATTAATATTTACATAAATTAAACCTTACCAACATGATAAGCAATCCAAATTGTCGAGATTTATATTTCCGAAAAGAATTTTACACAACGTTTGACCGTCTAGTTTGACCAATGATATCACGAACTATACAATATATGATAATTATACGTTTGTGTATATATATGTATATATACATATTTAACATGATTAATGAATGTTTTAATATCTCATTTTGTATTAATAACAACAAGTTATATGTGTATTTTGAAACTACTAACTTAAGTTTTCAAAACGATAACAATACGTAACGTTATTTGACTTAAATACTTAAGACTATAATGTTTATACATATATTGTATAAGTAATGTATTTAATCACTTTTAAGAACTTAAATACATAAAATCATATAAGTGTATTCACAAAAGATAGCTATATTTGAATCCTCATTCCATTTTTCACAAAATTTCCATACGTATACCTAGAGTATTTGTACTCGTATCATACCAAGCTTCTATACGTATTTACTAATAGTAAATACACATCAAAATCACCACCTAACCAGCCATTATTCATGCCCTTAGAGCTAGGTAATTACTTTTGAATGATTGTAAGACTAATTACAAAAATACAAACTAAAAATTTGTCCATGTCTACTACATAAACATTTTTTTAGGAGTATATATGTATCCTCATTTTGTTTCATTTTTACTTCCATTTTCTAGCTAAAAACACCCACACTCTCAAGAACATTAAACTCCATAAACATTCAGCAAAGTTCCATGAAGATCTAGCTTCAAAAACCTTACTTAAACACCATAAGAAAACCATACAAAAACACTTCAAGAAATCCTTCCAAGAACACAAACTTACTTCCAATCTTTCATCCACTTCCATCACCCTTTTGATTCTAGCTTCTTACTCCTCTTTTACAGCAACCTTGTCCAAGGAACTTGAGGTAGTATCTATGTTCATAACCTTATTCGATTCATATATATATAGCTATCTTATTTTGTGGTACAAAAGTTTAACAACAAGAACATAGTTTGAATGTTTTCAAACTTGTTTGCAAACTAAATAGATCCTTCTAACTTAACTTTTAAAATACTTCAAGACCTGTAATATAACTTATGTATATACTAATTTAACAAGGTAAAACTTGGTTTTTCAAAGTATAAGTATTTTTAGAAAAATGGTCATTAAATGATTTTGTTGTAACAAAAATGTTTAACTTCATATGTTTCACTAATGTTTCACCTATGCCGTATGATTTTGAATACAAACCAAGGTATTTTCAGTTAATAGTCTTAAAGAAGAACTCGATCCAAGAAGATGGCAATTTGAATCAACGAAAACGGATTTGTAACGAAGAAACTATGACCGAAACAAAATTGGTTATCATAGACTTGTGCAACTTCGGGACTAATTGGAAAAAAATTATATAAATCACATATTTCTAAGATAACATGATATTTTATATATATGTACTCATAATTCAATTTTATATGGTTCAGGATCACCCGTAAACAACACGAGAAGATTAATTATAGGATCCCATGTTTGTACGCAACACGTCATTTGACAACACCGGTACTTTATGTACGCAATACGTCATTTGACAACACCGGTACCGTGGGTCAAGATTAATCTCGACCAATTCATATACGTTGGGGTTTTATTTATTTCGTTGGGGGTTTGGTTTATTTCATTGCGGGTATATTAAACATCTAAAAATGAACCATTAAAATTGAATTACTAACAACGAAATGCTAACTACGGACTAAGGAATTATTCAAAGTATTAAAAGTATAACAAGTATATATATATATAACGTTTGTTTAAAAAGAAAAGGTATTGATATATTATATATGGATAGGTTCGTGATATCAACCGGAAGACCGAGTCAAATTATATATATCTTCGAGACAACAGTGAGTATATAGTCCCACTTTTAAACTCTAAATATTTCGGGATGAGAATACATGTATTTTATGTTTTACGATATGGACACAAGTAACTGAAAAATATGTTCTACGTTGAGTTGTACCACTGGCATACTTCCCTGTAGCTTGGTAACTAATATTTACAGCGGTATTGTAAACGCGAATCCTGTTGATAGATCTATCGGGCCTGACAACCCCAACCGGACTGGACGACCAGTATTCAACGGTTGCACAGTACTTCGTTTTGTGACTACACTTGGTACGGTGTAGTAAGATTTCATATTAAAGGGAATATGCGACGTGAAAATGTTAAGTATGGTTACCAAGTGCTCAACCACTTAGAATACTTTTATTAAACTGTTTATATACGAAATCTTGTGGTCTATATTTATATCGCTGCCGGCATTAAACCTATATCTCACCAACTTTATGTTGACATTTTAAAGCATGTTATTCTCAGGTATGAATTAAGTCTTCCGCTGTGCATTAGCTCGTACTAAGGATACTACTTGAGGCCATTAAGGACCTATATCATAAGGCGTTGCATTCGAGTCATTGAAGTTCATAGAGACTATTATTAAGTAAATGGCGGTTTAGGTCATTTGAATATTATGAAATGTCAGGCGAATATGTCAATTCTGGATGTAACTATAGATTGCCTTTTAAGAATAAATACAACGTTTGTAAAATGTATCATATAGAGGGCAAGTACCTCGCGATGTTATCAACTATTGTAATTCGTTTATAATCAATATGGACATCGTTCGGATGATTAGTTTCGGATCCTTTCACTTATTCTTTAACATAACAACCCAAGAGAAATGTGAATACTCATCAGTAACCACCAAGCAATATGATTCTCCTGTGATAGTCTTGCGATTAACTGGACCAAAAAGGTCCATATGCAACAACTCTAGAGGAATATTAACAGAATGATGCTTCTTGGTAGCATAAGATTTCTTAGTCTGTTTTCCTTATTTACACGGAAGACAACCCTCAGGAATATGAAAACTTTTAACATTTACACCATCAACTAGTCCATTATGAACCAGATTATTCATCTTCCTAAGAGTCAGATGACCCATACGCTTGTGCCAAATCATAGACTCCTGTTCAGTAGCCTTAAAAACGAAATCCTGATGGCCTCTTACTGCTTTAGCATGAGCCTTACGCATATCAAGAATATAGAGATCCTTGCACCTTGGAGCGGTCATCAAAATCATGTCTTCCGGATTCACAAACTCTTTCCTCAAAATGTAACAAAATTTGTCATCGAATGCAACTGTATACTTTTTGTCAGTAACCTGTGAAACTGAAAGCAGATTGTTCGACATCTGCTCCACAAAATTTACTTTAAGTTGACATTTTCATTAGCTATCACCCCTTGCGCAGTAATAAAACCTCCTTCACTACCTGCAAAAGAAACTGGTCCTGCATTAACTGTTTTAACATTAGAAAGCAAGGACAAGTTCCCTGTTATGTGCCAGGACGCCCCACTATCAACAATCCATGTACTGCAGCATGGATTGTAGACGACCTGCACATGAAAATAAGGAGATTAGTTAGAGAGGGCCACCCATGCCCTAATGGCAGTGGGTTACCCATCAACGTCAACCACTGGAAACTCCACCCATTGTCCCTTATATCCCGAAGGACCTTTAGAGGTCTGGACACTTTTCACTTCTGATTTACGTCTCCAAACAGTGTTGATAATGCTAAAAATGAACATATATTTTATAGCATTATCCCTCAAGAAAGACAAGCTTTTAGTTGCAATTGTTCTATTTACAAGTAATATTCGTTTAAATAATAAAAGGTGAATACAAAAGACAGATTCGACGAATTGAAGACGCAAACGACTAAAAAGCTCAAAAGTACAAAGTACAGTCAAAGTGGTTCAAATTATTGATGAGAAACGTCTCGAAATTACAAGAGTACAAGACGCAAAACGCAAAATACAAGATATTAAATTGTACGCAAGGACGTTCGAAAATTCGGAATCGGGACCAGAGTCAACTCTCAACGCTCGACGCAACGGACTAAAAATTACAAGTCAACTATGCACACGAATATAATATAATATTTAAATAATTCTATAAATTATTTATATATTATATTATTATTAAAAACCGTCGGCAAGAAAGAAAACAAATTTATGTGAACTCTCCCAGCTGGCCATGCGATCGCATGGCCTGGAAGAACAAAAGCCATGCGATCGCATGGCCCCAGAAGTCAGGCCACATCTATAAATTTTGCGTGTTTTGGCCAGTTTTAATATATCTTTTTCTCTATCTCTCTCACGTATATATATATATATATATATATATATATATATATATATATATATATATATATATATATATATATATATATATATATATATATATTAATTTTAATTTTAATTTTAATTTTAAATTCTAATAATAAGGGTATGTTAACGAATGTTGTAAGGGTGTAAGTCGAAATTCTGTCCGTGTAACGCTACGCTATTTTTAATCATTGTAAGTTATGTTCAACCTTTTTAAATTAATGTCTCGTAGCTAATTTATTATTATGCTTATTTAAGCCGAAGTAATCGTGATGTTGGGGTAAAATATTAAGACGGGGTAATTGGGCTTTGTACCATAATTGGGGTTTGGACAAAAGAATGACACTGGTGGAAATTAAACTATAAGCTATTAATGGGCTTTATATTTGTTTAAATTAAATGATAGTTTGTTAATTTAATATAAAGATTTACAATTGGACGTACCTATAAATAACCTTATACACTTGATCGGACACGATGGGCGGGATATTTATGAGTACTAATAATCGGTCATTTAACCGGACACGGGAATGGATTAATAGTCAATGGACTTATTAAAACAGGGGTGAATTATGTACAAGGACACTTGGCGTAATTGTTAACAAAGTATTAAAACCTTGGGTTACACGCAGTCGATATCCTGGTGTAATTATTAAACAAAGTATTAAGACCTTGTTACAGTTTAAGTCCCCAATTAGTTGGAGTATTTGACTTCGGATATAAGGATAATTTGACGAGGACACTCGCACTTTATATTTATGACTGATGGACTGTTATGGACAAAAACCAGACGGACATATTAAATAATCCAGGACAAAGGACAATTAACCCATGGTAAAAAATTAAAATCAACACGTCAAACATCATGATTACGGAAGTTTAAATAAGCATAATTTCTTTATTTCGTATTTAATTGCACTTTTAATTATCGCACTTTTATTTACTGTCATTTTATTTAATTGCGCTTTTAATTATCGTACTTTTTAATTATCGCAATTTTATTTTATCGCACTTTTATTTATTGCAATTTCATTATCGTTATTTATTTTACCCTTTAAATTAAGTTATATTTATTTTTAATATTTTACATTAGGTGTTAACTGCAAGTAAAGTTTTAAAATCGACAAACCGGTCATTAAACGGTAAAATCCTCCTTTTATAATAATAATATTATTTATATATTTTTTGTATTTTTATAATTATAAGTTAAAACTAATATAGCGTTAAACTTGGATAAGATCCCTGTGGAACGAACCGGACTTACTAAAAACTACACTACTGTACGATTAGGTACACTGCCTATAAGTGTTGTAGCAAGGTTTAAGTATATCCACTCTATAAGTATCGTATTTAATAGTTTTTCCTTATAAAAATATAACTATTTTATATACCACCTCGCACACATGAAGTATTTTTGGCGCCGCTGCCGGGGAATAGCTAAAACGCTGAAAGCGCAACGCTATAAATTTTTTTATTTATTTAGTTCTTTCTATAAAAATATACGTTTTAAAAATTAAAAATACAAAAATTTAAAAAGAAAAGAAAAATAAAAATATATATATTTTTAAGAGATTGATAAAAATATATAAAATTATAAATTTTTCTATTTTTATTTTTAGTTTTTAACAATTAAGTTTTTATTTACTCTATATAAATATTCTATATATTTTAAAATGAAAAAAAAATATAAAAGAAATCAAACGGCCTGGTACTGTAGCAGCCCAACTCTGGCCCGAAACCCTACTCCATGCGACCGCATGAATATATAACGTGAAGACCATGCGATCGCATGGCCTGTTCTGACACGCCGAAGTTGACCTGATTACAGCAATAATTACGGAGTATATTATTATTATTATTATTATTATTATTATTATTATTATTATTATTATTATTATTATTATTAAAACCCTAATTAGGGTTTAGTTTTTAATTAATTAGTTTAGTTTTTATTATTAATTTGTATTTTTAGTTTAATTAGTTTTATTAATATATAAAAATTAATAGTTTTATAAAATGAATAATATAAAAATAATATTTTTATAAAAATTGTACTTTTTACAACTTTAAGTTTATTTTTATATTTTGTTTCTTTGTATTTTTTTTAGCGTAATATTTGTATTTTTCGCTCGTATTTAGTTTTAAGTCATAGTTTTTGCCATAGTTATTTTTATTTCTAGATTCTTAGGTTTTGTTGTAAAATCCCTTAAGTACTTTTTCTTTAGACTAAGATTTAGGTGCTTTAGAATTTTGCGACGCCGTTTTTATATTTTAGTACCTTTTTAAGTTTTTGCCGTTTTGGATATAGAATTTCTTGTAAGCTTTAATATTTTTAGACGCAAATTTTAATTCTTAGTTTTTAGTTCCTTTTTAAGTTTCGACGCGCTACTTTCTTATTTTTATTTTTGGACGCCTATTTTTTTTTTCGACCTTTTATTTTTCGACGTTTTTCGACGCGCTCTTTTTCTTTCTTATTTCTCGACGCTCTAGTTTTTAGGACATAGAATTTTCCATTTCTTCTCTAAAATTTCTTTAAATTTCAACGAAAAATAATTTTAAGTGGTTAAATTGATAGAAATCCAAAATTTTCTGGTTCGTAGTAATAGTTGGATTTGTTAGTAGCGAGTTGTGGGCTTCCGATTTAAAGGGTCCTGGCTACCTGCTGCATCTTTTGGCTATTCGAAACGTGGGCAAAATCAGAAAAGTCTATTAATTTGATAACTTAAATAATTTTTATCTTTTATAACTAATAGGATATTCAGTGAATGCACCGAGCAAAACGTTCACCACCTTTTGTACGTTCACCACCTGTAACTCGATCAAGACATCTAGCCAATATTGTCGCCGTTGATTTTTCTTTAGAAACGTCATCCAGTCGACCAAGTACTCCAATTCAAATTTCCGATAATCCATTTTTTGAACCCGACCTCACAATTGAGAATCCGGAAGATATTCAGGGACAATTCAGAGATCCTGAACCATTAATCTTTCCTCCAGAACCACCAATCATTCAAACAGAGATTGTCGAGGAACCAACCATTAAATCAGAATCCTCTAGTGATTCAGATTCAACAAATTCAATCATGGAAAATCTGGAACCTCTAAGTATGGAAGACCGAATGCTAGCTAAACGCACTGGCCAAGGTCACGCAATTACTCAACCAGACATTAATGCGCCAGATTATGAAATTAAAGGACAAATCCTACACATGGTAACTAATCAATGCCAATTTAGTGGTGCGCCGAAGGAAGATCCAAATGAACATCTTCGAACTTTTAATAGGATCTGTACACTATTTAAAATAAGAGAAGTGGAGGATGAACAGATATATCTCATATTATTTCCCTGGACTTTAAAGGGAGAAGCCAAAGATTGGTTAGAATCGTTACCTGAAGGGGCGATTGATACATGGGACGTTTTAGTTGAAAAATTTCTTAAACAATTCTTTCCGGCATCTAAAGCCGTAAGACTTCAAGGAGAAATAGTTACGTTCACGCAAAAGCCAAATGAAACTCTATATGAGGCGGGGACAAGATTTGGAAAGTTATTGAGAGGATGTCCGCAACATGGTTTAGACACTTGTCAAATAGTGCAAATATTCTACCAAGGATGCGACATCACTACACGAAAAGATATCGATATAGCAGCTGGTGGTTCCATTATGAAGAAAACCGCAACTGACGCTTATAAAATTATTGATAACACTGCTTCCCACTCACATGAGTGGCACCAAGAAAAAGATATAGTTAGATCATCTAAAGCAGCTAGAGCCGATTCTAGCCATGACTTAGATTCCATTTCCGCAAAGTTAGATGCTGTCGAGAGACGAATGGAAAAGATGACTAAAGATATCCACTCAATACGAATTAGTTGTGAGCAGTGTGGAGGACCACATTTAACAAAAGATTGTCTCAGTATTGAACCAACAATGGAACAAAGAGAGAATGTTTCATACATGAACCAAAGGCCTGAAAATAATTATCAGAATAATTATCAACCGCCAAGACCAATCTACAATCAAAATCAGAATTATAACCGAAATGTTCCATAAAACAACCAACAAGGTCCTAGCAATCAACAAGTACCTAATAATACTTAGAATCGGCAAAGACCTATTTTTCAAAATAAACCACCACAAACCGATGATAAAAAGCCAAATTTAGAAGATATGATGTCAAAGCTAGTTGAATCTCAGACGCAGTTTTTCACATCTCAGAAACAAACGAATGAACAAAATGCTCAAGCATTTAGAAATCAGCAAGCTTCTATTAAAAACTTGGAACAAGAAGTGAGCAACCTAGCAAGGTTGATAGGTGAAAGAAAACCGGGAAGTCTACCTAGTGATACAAATGCTAACCCCCGGAATGAAACAGCTAAAGCTATTACCACAAGAAGTGGTATTACACTTAAACCACCTGAAATACCTGTAATTTCTGATGACGCTATTCCTACTCCACAAGAACTACAATCTGAACAAGATAAGGAAAAAGAACTGGTAGTTGAAAAGGTTAATGAAGATAACACAGTTAAGGCTAAACCTTTTGTTAAACCATACCAACCACCACTTCCTTACCCGAGTAAAATGAGAAAAGAGAGACTTGAAGCCGAGCAATCCAAATTCTTGGATATGTTTAAACAGATAAATGTTAATCTTCCTTTCATTGATGTGATTTCTGGAATGCCTAGATATGCCAAATTCTTGAAAGATCTAATCACAAATAGGAAGAAAATGGAAGAACTCTCGGCTGTTACTATGAATGCTAATTGTTCTGCAGTGCTGTTGAATAAGATACCAGAAAAACTTTCAGATCCAGGAAGTTTCACAATTTCATGTTTTCTGGGTAGTCTTAGTTCAATAGAAGCATTGGCAGACTTAGGTGCTAGTATAAATTTAATGCCGTATTCACTATACGCTAAACTAGACCTTGGAGAATTGAAACCAACACGAATGAGTATACAACTAGCCGATCGATCAGTAAAATATCCTAGAGGGATAATGGAGAACATGCTAGTTAAAGTTGGTACCTTAGTATTTCCAGTAGATTTTGTTATTCTGGACATGAAAGAAGATTCTCGAGTTCCTCTCATATTAGGAAGACCATTCTTAAACACAGCTAAAGCAATAATAGACGTGTTTGGTAAGAAATTGACCCTAAGTATAGAGGACGAGAGTGTTACCTTTTCTATTGATCTAGCCATGCAACAACCGCAATCTGCAGATGATACATGTTATTATATTCAAACTATAGATTCACATGCAGAATTGTTAGAAAAATTTCCAGAATTACAAGGAACAGGAGAATGTTCTTTAGGAGAAGGAACTGAACCAATTGATGAAACTGAAATGTTAGCTACACTTATGGCTAATGGATATGAATCAACAACAGAAGAAATTCAAATGCTAAAAGAAGAAGACAGATATCGATATAAATCATCGATAGAAGAACCACTGACATTAGAGTTAAAGCCACTTCCAAACCATTTGGAATACGCTTATTTACATGATGAATCTGAATTACCTGTAATAATATCGTCTTCTCTTACTGAAAATGAAAAATCACAACTCATTTCTGTGCTAAAAGCTCATAAACCAGCTATTGCATGGAAGATTTATGATATTAACGGAATAAGTCCTTCGTATTGCACACATAAAATCCTTATGGAAAAAGGTCATAAAACGTATGTGCAACGACAACGAAGACTAAATCCTAATATGCAAGATGTTGTTAAGAAAGAAATTATTAAACTGCTAGATGCAGGTTTAATTTATCCAATCTCTGATAGTCCATGGGTAAGCGCAGTTCAATGTGTACTTAAGAAGGGTGGCATGACTGTCATCACAAATGAAAAAAATGAGCTTATTCCTACTAGGACTGTAACATGATGGCGTGTTTGTATTGATTATAGAAAATTAAATAACGCCACGAGAAAAGATCACTTTCCCTTACCTTTCATTGATCAAATGTTGGAAAGATTAGCCGAAAATAGTTACTATTGTTTTCTTGATGGTTTTTCCGGATATTTTCAAATTCTAATAGCACCCGAGGACCAAGAGAAAACCACGTTCGCGTGCCCTTATGGTACTTTTGCTTATAAACGCATGCCATTTGGACTTTGCAACGCCCCTGCAACCTTCCAAAGGTGCATGATGGCGATTTTTCACGACATGATAGAAGAATGCATGGAAGTTTTCAATGGATGACTTTTCAGTCTTCGGTGATACTTTTGAAACATGTCTAGTTAATCTTGAACGAATGCTTATTAGATGCGAACAATCAAATCTAGTATTTAATTGGGAGAAATGCCATTTCATGGTTAAAGAAGGCATCGTTCTTGGTCATAAGATTTCAAAGGAAGGAATTGAAGTGGATAGAGCTAAAGTAGATGTAATTGCTAAACTTCCACATCCCAAAAATGTTAGAGGAGTTAGGAGTTTTCTAGGGCATGCCGGTTTTTACCGATGTTTTATAAAAGATTTTTCTAAAATTGCCACTCCTATGAATAAACTCCTAGAAAAGGATGCTCCATTCATATTTTCAGATGAATGCATCAAATCTTTTAATATTCTTAAAGAAAAACTTACTAATGCGCCGATCATGATAACTCCAAATTGGAATCTACCGTTTGAACTTATGTGCGATGCAAGTGATTTTGCAATGGGAGCCGTTTTAGGACAAAGGATTGAAAAACGATTTCAACTTATTTATTACGCTAGTAAGATGTTACAAGGAGCACAAACGAATTATACAACTACTAAAAAAGAACTCCTTGCTATTGTCTTTGGTTTTGACAAATTTCGTTCATATCTCGTTCTAGCTAAAACGGTGGTCTATAACGACCATTCTGCTCTTAGATACCTATTTTCGAAACAAGATGCTAAACCACAATTAATCCGCTGGATCTTACTCTTACAAGAGTTCGATATTGAAATCCGAGACAAAAAGGGAGCAGAAAATCTCGCCGCTGATCATCTTTCTCGTCTTGAAAATCCCGAATTAGAAGTTCTAAATGAATCGGCCATACAAGACAACTTTCTCGATGAATATCTCTTGAAAATCGATTATAATGAAATTCCATGGTTTGCAGACTATGCAAACTACTGAGTATGTGGATTCCTTGAAAAAGGGTTGTCGTACCAAAAACGAAAGAAATTCTTTAGTGAGTTAAAACACTATTTTTGGGAAGATCCACATTTGTTTAAAAGTTGTCCCGATGGAATAATACGCCGATGTGTATTCGGGGAGGAAGCTAGTCAAATCTTAAACCATTGTCACACAGGACCAACATGAGGGCATTATGGGCCTCAGCTCACAGCAAGAAAAGTTTACGACGCTGGATTCTATTGGCCTACAATTTTCAAAGACGCACATCTTCTTTGCAAATCCTGTGATGCATGTCAAAAGGTCGGAAAAATAAGTCAACGTGATGAAATGCCACAAAATGTCATTCAAGTATGTGAAGTATTTGACATTTGGGGTATTGACTTTATGGGTCCATTTCCAAAATCTCATAATAATCTCTACATTCTCGTTGCCATTGATTATGTATCTAAATGGGCGGAAGCACAAGCTCTTCCAACTAACGATGCACGAGTTGTAGTTAACTTTTTAAAACGTCTTTTTGCCAGGTTTGGAACACCGAAAGCTTTAATAAGTGATCGGGGTACTCATTTTTGTAATAATCAACTTGAGAAAGTTCTTAAAAGATATGGAGTAACTCATAAAATCTCAACCGCTTATAATCCACAAACAAGTGGACAAGTTGAAAATACCAACCGAGCATTAAAACGTATTCTAGAGAAAACCGTAGGATCAAATCCGAAGGAATGGTCCATGAAATTGGAGGATGCACTCTGGGCTTTTAGAACAGCCTACAAAACTCCAATTGGAACCACACCTTTTAGACTCATTTACGGAAAAGCATGTCATCTTCCAGTAGAAATTGAACATAAAGCATTTTGGGCTTTGAAGACATGTAATCTTGATTTACATGAAGTCGGACGTCTACGATTAAGTCAGCTAAATGAATTAGAAGAATTAAGACATGAAGCATATGAAAATTCGTTAATCTATAAGGAAAGAACGAAGAAATGGCATGATAAAAGAATCAGAATTTCAAAAGAATTTAAAGAAGGAGACAGAGTTCTTCTTTTCAATTCACGATTCAAGCTATTTCCTGGAAAATTGAAATCAAGATGGTCTGGACCATTCATAGTCAAAATAGTTTTCCCGTACGGAACAGTAGAATTAATAAATTCAAATGGGATGGAATTTAAGGTTAATGGTCACAAAGTTAAACATTACATAGATAATCCAATGGAAGTTGAAGATGAAGTTAATCACAATTTCGACTCCACAACTAACTAAGTGTGGGAAGGTTCAAATCTTTTTAGGGTAATATATATTTCTGTTAGAGTTAGATATTTTGTTTTCGTGTAGTTTTCGAGAATGGAATCCGAATGCTCTTTCCCTAGCAGACCCTAAAGAACTAGTCTTCTCCCCCATTATGAATTGTTATTTTTTTAGGTTTTACGAGATGAAGAATTCCTGTGAACTAAACCATGGTCTAATGCTACACGCTTTGATCACTAAACGTAATAATGACACACTCCCGAGTGACCTGGTATCAGTAATAAGAGCCAAATTGGACGGAGTATGAAAAGAACTCAGGAACGATCATAATAAGTTACATTTTGGTAAAGGAAAATCAAAATTCACAGCGAAAAGAAGAGCACGACACCTTGAAAGATGTCACAAATGCGGAAAATGGTCACACGAAGGAAAATGCTCGACGAATCAGACATATTCCAATACCGAGTTCGTTACTTTATGTAGAGAAGGACCGTTCATATGTTTCGAAGAAAAATCGTTGAATGATCGAGGTTATGCCTATGTAGCCATGCAAAACCAATTAGTCCGACTATCTTATGAGTGGGCTAAAGCAGGTCACTGAGAATTCTATCTCACAGGTAAGTATGTACAGTTTTTATTTTTATTTTATTGCTTTTTACCTTTTGATAATAAACGCAAAATCGTTCGCTATAAAGTATTAAATTGGTATTCATTAAAATTAGGTATGCGTAACCGAAATTATTGATATCATGCAAAAATTTATTACATCACTGCGAAATTTACCGTTTATTCTTAAGGTATAAATATCTTTAATCAATCAACCTAAAATATTTCAGAAATTCGTCAGGAGTAAAACTAGGTAATATAGCCGAAATTACTTTACCGAAAAGAGGGGCGTATATTTTTGATAATATTTGATTGATTAAAGTGGGATAAAAGACCAAAAAGATTTTTGATTTTTATTTTTACTTTGTTTTTAAAATTAATATATTAATATTAAATTATTATTGTAAACTTTTTAAATCAATATATTTAAGTTTGTAAATATTTGAAAATTTTATGTTTTTAATATAAGTTTGTATGTATAAAAACAAAATTATAATATAAATTTGGTGTGAATTTTTAAAATTTTAATAATATGAATTTTTAATTTTATGCATTTTAAATTTAAGTTTGGTGTGAATTTAAAAACAAAAATTTACTTTATTTCACTAAGATAAAAATATGATTTTTAAAATTCGTCGTGAGTTAAAAACTAGGTCATTGAACCGAAATTGCTCTACCCAAGGGAGGGACGAGAACTTTTATTATCATTATTTTTAATCTTATTGAATTAAAGTAAGCCAAAAACATTAAAAAACCCAAAAATCTTTACTTTTAAAACCGCGCTTTGAATTGACAAATTTTAAAATTTTGTCGAGGGACGGACTAGGACAACGATCCGAAACACCCTCACTCCTAAAAAGAAACAAATTTTTTAAAATTTTATTAATTTATGTTTTATTAGTATAAGGTTTTTATAAAAAAAAAAAATAGCAAAAAGCAACTGTACCCGGACCCCATGCGATCGCATGGGATTTGGCCTTCAGAGCCATGCGATCGCATGGAACTGAAAATCTGGGATCAAATATCAGTCGAGCTTCTCTGTATCCACACAACACACACACATATACGAAAAAACACACACATATCACCCAAATTTCATCAATTTTTCACCAAAATTCACCAAATTTTGTCCTACAATCCGCTATAATCATGCCTAGGTTCGGATTTTTCAACAAGAAGGTAAAAATTACACCCCTAAACTCTTAAATTTTCTAGTTTTTGTGATATTTATCAATATTTTACCTAATTCAATTTTGTTAATTTCTAGTGTAATTAATATTAAATTGTTAGTATATTATGCATGTATAACCTAGATTGATGCTATTTAACATGATTTGAAGCCAAAAACTTCAAAATTTTTAGGAATCTAGGGTTTGTATTCTTGAGCAATTTGGGGCTTTTTGATATAAACAGGTTATGGCCGATTTTTGTCATGAATTATTGCTAAAATAAGTAGTGTAACATGTTTAGGTAGCTAAATGATCCAAACTTTGATCCTAAACATGATTTTTGAGAATTAAAGTGGACTTTTTAAGTCTAAAATTCATGAACTTGATTAATTTGATATAATTGCCATTTGAGACTTGTTTAATTGTTAGTAATGACTATTTTGACATGTTATTTGAGTTAAATGCTTATGAACTTTGTATACATTTTCATATATGCTTATTTGAAAAAGTGTAGATTTTGATAAAAATATGAAAATGAGCATAAGTTTAGTATAGATTAAACATGTCATTGTGATTGTTTTAGTTTGTTATCTTGCTAACACTAATGCATATTTGGATGCACAAATTTCGTGTTTAATATGTTTTGCAGAAATAAACTGAAACTGGAGGCGCATCAACATCATCTAGACAACCACAACCGGAACCTGAGCCAGAATTGCAATACGAGCCAGAACCCGAACAAGAACTACAACAGGAATAACAACATCAACCTGATCAACACGTACCTTATTATGATCCGCTACAATTTGTTGATGCCTTCATAGTATTTCCGATGCATCCGCCTGTAGAATACCCAAGGATTCCTGAACACACGTTGCATCCTAATCTGAGATTCGATAGAAGCTGGAGAGATTGCCCGACATATCAAAGTAACAAATTCAAACTGATACCGAAAATTGTAGAAGTGCCAAGGGTAATCGATTGGGAGCCTTTAGAAAGGGTCCAACTAGTTAACTCAGTTAGGGATCATCTGATCCAAAGGTATGGCAGTTCTTCTTTTCACGATTGGGAACGCTAATTCACCATTCGTAGACCTGTATATAAGGAATGGTGCATTGAGCTTATGAGTACTATAGCGTTAAATGCGGATGTAGATAGATTAGATGATAGAAGTTTTCTTAGATTTATACTTGGCCGTAGGATGTACAGGATGTCCATGCTGGACATGGCCAGAGCTTTGTAGATATATACTCCTGGTGAATTACTACTACCCGATTGTATGAATTTGATTTATTGTGGTGAAAGGGTAGATAGGAATTTTGACGCAAACGCCGTCTGGAGGCGTATGTCAGATATTATAATGTTTTTACGCTGGGAGGAAAACACTCCTACTTACATATTAACAAAGCCGAGCTTCGTATAATTCATAGATTTTTGGCTAACTCGATTACACAGAGAGGTCACAATAAGGAGAAAATGACTTTACATGATTTATTTTACCTAAAGTGTATTCGAGACCCAAGAGGCTTTGTTAATATCCCTTACTGTGTTGGTTTTTATTTGTCTAAGATGGTGGAATGAATACAGGAAGGGGGAATAATAGGAGGAGGTATTTTTGTTACTCTCATTGGAGAGTATTTGGGTGTAGATAGGGATCAAGGGGGTCCACTTTTGGAATGTAGGGAACAGGTTGAGCCTTTAGGATTGAGGGTCTATCAGGGTGCTAAGGTATTGAAAAGTAGACGCAATCAGGCAATACCATATGTTGGTAATCAACCTCAGGTAGAGAGAGGTTCAGATGAGGAAATAGAGGAAGCAGATGACATTAGGGATGTCATTAGGGAGGCTATGACTGACGTCTACCAGCGTGTAGATGAGGTAGAAATGACAAACGAGGAGAGATTTAGTCGGATGGAGCAGTGGCAAGCCCGGAATGATTGCGAGCATTCCAGGCAACGACAGCATGATAGATGGGACTATCATCAGCGTCAGATCATGAGCCAGCTGTCACCTCAGGATCACTACGTACCGACCCGACCCACTTACTATCCTCCACACCAGCCCGAGATAAGACCACCATATACTCTCTACGACCCTAACCAGACCTATCAGTACACCTATCACCAACCATGGAACCCGGACGACGACATGAACTTGAACCCCTATCCAGATTGATATAGTTCCTGTTGGTGATTTCTATGATTTTTATCTTTTTATTATTTCTATTTATTTATGTTTAAACACATTATATTTTGATACTTTTATTGTAATGTTTAATATTTTTATTTGTTGTACTAATATTTCATATTTGATTTGAAAGTGGGATTTTAAGTCCCATTTCAAATTACCATGCATGTTTATATTTGTATTGTATGTATTTTATTTCATATACACAACAGGGTAAAACAACGTATTTTCAAAGACTGGCATTAAGTTCAGCAAAAGCTACTAATTTTGACGACAAAACGAAAAACGAATGTGATGTAACAACAAGAAGGAATGAACAAATGATGTGCACCATTTATCATTCAGCAAACAAACGCCAATATGTTTGGAAACTTTGGTAAAATTTAATCATTTTTCTACGCTAATCACCCTCAATAATTTAAGTTATTACTGATTTCTTGCAAATGAGGGCATTACAAGATCTTAAGTGTGGGAAGGGGTTAAATTCTTCCGGATTTTTAAAATTTTAACTTATACACTTGGTTACCATTAAAAATACTAGTAACGCAGTAGTTGTATTAGAATCTAATGCTCTCTGATAATAAAGAACAGCCCTAGTCTTATATACTGACTACCCAATTCTAGTAAAATTTTGAAAAGGGTCAATTAAATGAATTCAAAATCATGTTTACACATATTTATGAACGATAAAACTAGGTGTTAATACCGAAATTATTATTACCTCGGAAAGGACATAAATTGAGAAACAAACCAAAATGTTAGAATTCATTTAAAATGGAATAGAGGACAATAAAAAGGAAAAGAAAGGAAAATAAAAGCCAAGTGTGGAAAAATTTTTACCAAGTTATTTAAAACATATATCACATATTTTTGTACAAATAACTGAAGATACTTTTGTTTTGGACAATTTAATCAGTTTTACCCAATTTACTGTAATATATTTGAAAGAAAGATGGATCTACATGATGAATCAATTCCATCATTAAAAGGAAGTAAAGTCTTCCGAAAAAGACACGCGCTTCTTGATTTAGGTCAGGAAGTTGTCGTCCAGACCAGTTGTAGAGTCTACGAAAAACCTTGAAAAGTTTTCTCGAAAATCAGCTGAAAATCCACGGACCTCAGCATCAAACAGGGTCGCCAAGTGGTCAGACTTATCCTAACCATGAGAGGATCTGTCTCGTAAAATGGGGAGGGCGCCGTGCAAACTAGCTTGATAAGACTAATGAATCAGATCCCCAGTGAAACGACCCGTCCTTATCCACCTGGACGAAGTCATCAACATTTGGTCCCATTACGATGATTGACTTCAAGTAATGTCCTTAAATTGAGCAAATGCACAGCGGAAGACTTAATTCGTACCTGAGAATAAACATGCTTAAAGTGTCAACCAATAGGTTGGTGAGTTCATAGGTTTATCATAACAATCATTTCAATATCTTAATAGACCACAAGATTTCATAATCTTAAACATAATACACTCGCAAGTATATGTAAAGCATTCTAAGTGGTTGAGCACTTGGTAACCATACTTAACTATTAATCAACGTCGCATATTCCCTTTATTATGAAATCTCACTACACTGTACCAAGTGTAGCCTACAAAACGAAGTACTATGCAACCGTTGAATACTGGTCGTCCAGTCCGGTTGGGGTTGTCAGGCTCGATAGATCTATCAACAGGATTCGCATTTATAATACCCATGTAAATTGTAGTGACCCGAACTTTTCCATGTTTATATATATTAATTGAGATTGATATTTACATGATTAAATTTTTCCAACATGTTAAGCAATCAAACTTGTTAAGACTTGATTAATTGAAATATGTTTCATATAGACAATTGACCACCCAAGTTGACCGGTGATTCACGAACGTTAAAACTTGTAAACACTATATGATGACATATATATGGATATATATATATAGTTAACATGCTACTATGATAAGTAAACATATCATTAAGTATATTAACAATGAACTACATATGTAAAAACAAGACTACTAACTTAATGATTTTTAAACGAGACATATATGTAACGATTATCGTTGTAAAGACATTTAATGTATATATATCATATTAAGAGATATTCATACATGATAATATCATGATAATATAATAATTTAAAATCTCATTTGATATTATAAACATTGGTTAACAACATTTAACAAGATCGTTAACCTAAAGGTTTCAAAACAACACTTACATGTAACGACTAACGATGACTTAACGACTCAGTTAAAATGTATATACATGTAGTGTTTTAATATGTATTTATACACTTTTGAAAGACTTCAATACACTTATCAAAATACTTCTACTTAACAAAAATGCTTACAATTACATCCTCGTTCAGTTTCATCAACAATTCTACTCGTATGCACCCGTATTCGTACTCGTACAATACACAGCTTTTAGATGTATGTACTATTGGTATATACACTCCAATGATCAGCTCTTAGCAGCTCATGTGAGTCACCTAACACATGTGGGAACCATCATTTGGCAACTAGCATGAAATATCTCATAAAATTACAAAAATATGAGTAATCATTCATGACTTATTTACATGAAAACAAAATTACATATCCTTTATATCTAATCCATACACCAACGACCAAAAACACCTACAAACACTTTCATTCTTCAATTTTCTTCATCTAATTGATCTCTCTCAAGTTCTATCTTCAAGTTCTAAGTGTTCTTCATAAATTCCAAAAGTTCTAGTTTCATAAAATCAAGAATACTTTCAAGTTTGCTAGCTCACTTCCAATCTTGTAAGGTGATCATCCAACCTCAAGAAATCTTTGTTTCTTACAGTAGGTTATCATTCTAATACAAGGTAATAATCATATTCAAACTTTGGTTCAATTTCTATAACTATAACAATCTTATTTCAAGTGATGATCTTACTTGAACTTGTTTTCGTGTCATGATTCTGCTTCAAGAACTTCGAGCCATCCAAGGATCCATTGAAGCTAGATCCATTTTTCTCTTTTCCAGTAGGTTTATCCAAGGAACTTAAGGTAGTAATGATGTTCATAACATCATTCGATTCATACATATAAAGCTATCTTATTCGAAGGTTTAAACTTGTAATCACTAGAACATAGTTTAGTTAATTCTAAACTTGTTCGCAAACAAAAGTTAATCCTTCTAACTTGACTTTTAAAATCAACTAAACACATGTTCTATATCTATATGATATGCTAACTTAATGATTTAAAACCTGGAAACACGAAAAACACCGTAAAACCGGATTTACGCCGTCGTAGTAACACCGCGGGCTGTTTTGGGTTAGTTAATTAAAAACTATGATAAACTTTGATTTTAAAGTTGTTATTATGAGAAAATGATTTTTATTATGAACATGAAACTATATCCAAAAATTATGATTAAACTCAAAGTGGAAGTATGTTTTCTAAAATGGTCATCTAGACGTCGTTCTTTCGACTGAAATGACTACCTTTACAAAAACGACTTGTAACTTATTTTTCCGACTATAAACCTATACTTTTCTGTTTAGATTCATAAAATAGAGTTCAATATGAAACCATAGCAATTTGATTCACTCAAAACGGATTTAAAATGAAGAAGTTATGGGTAAAACAAGATTGGATAATTTTTCTCATTTTAGCTACGTGAAAATTGGTAACAAATCTATTCCAACCATAACTTAATCAACTTGTATTGTATATTATGTAATCTTGAGATACCATAGACACGTATACAATGTTTCGACCTATCATGTCGACACATCTATATATATTTCGGAACAACCATAGACACTCTATATGTGAATGTTGGAGTTAGCTATACAGGGTTGAGGTTGATTCCAAAATATATATAGTTTGAGTTGTGATCAATACTGAGATACGTATACACTGGGTCGTGGATTGATTCAAGATAATATTTATCGATTTATTTCTGTACATCTAACTGTGGACAACTAGTTGTAGGTTACTAACGAGGACAGCTGACTTAATAAACTTAAAACATCAAAATATATTAAAAGTGTTGTAAATATATTTTGAACATACTTTGATATATATGTATATATTGTTATAGGTTCGTGAATCAACCAGTGGCCAAGTCTTACTTCCCGACGAAGTAAAAATCTGTGAAAGTGAGTTATAGTCCCACTTTTAAAATCTAATATTTTTGGGATGAGAATACATGCAGGTTTTATAAATGATTTACAAAATAGACACAAGTACGTGAAACTACATTCTATGGTTGAATTATCGAAATCGAATATGCCCCTTTTTATTAAGTCTGGTGATCTAAGAATTAGGGAACAGACACCCTAATTGACGCGAATCCTAAAGATAGATCTATCGGGCCCAACAAGCCCCATCCAAAGTACCGGATGCTTTAGTACTTCGAAATTTATATCATATCCGAAGGGTGTCCCGGAATGATGGGGGATATTCTTATATATGCATCTTGTTAATGTCGGTTACCAGGTGTTCACCATATGAATGATTTTTATCTCTATGTATGGGATGTGTATTGAAATATGAAATCTTGTGGTCTATTGTTACGATTTGATATATATAGGTTAAACCTATAACTCACCAACATTTTTGTTGACGTTTAAAGCATGTTTATTCTCAGGTGAATATTAAGAGCTTCCGCTGTTGCATACTAAAATAAGGACAAGATTTGGAGTCCATGTTTGTATGATATTGTGTAAAAACTGCATTCAAGAAACTGATTTCGATGTAACATATTTGTATTGTAAACCATTATGTAATGGTCGTGTGTAAACAGGATATTTTAGATTATCATTATTTGATAATCTACGTAAAGCTTTTTAAACCTTTATTTATGAAATAAAGGTTATGGTTTGTTTTAAAAATGAATGCAGTCTTTGAAAAACGTCTCATATAGAGGTCAAAACCTCGCAACGAAATCAATTAATATGGAACGTTTTTAATCAATAAGAACGGGACATTTCAGTTGGTACCCGAGCGTTGGTCTTAGAGAACCAGAAAATTTGCATTAGTGTGTCTTATCGAGTTTGTTAGGATGCATTAGTGAGTCTAGACTTCGACCGTGTTTTCTTTAAAAATGATTGCTTAACATTTTTGTTGGAAACTATATATTTTTAACATATGAATATTATGTGATATATTAATCTCTTAACGTGTTTGATATTATGTGATAGATGTCTACCTCTAGAACAAGTCCCATTGACTCACCTAATAATAATGAAGAGTCAAATGTAAATTGGAATGATTTGTGGACTGATTCACAAGTTCCCGAAGAGGAACCGGAAGAAGAGTCGGAACCGGAAGAAGAATCGGAACCGGAAGAAGAATCGGAACTGGATGAAGAAGTAGAACCGGTGGGGGAAATAATAAAACGGTTAAGTAAAAGAAAATCCTCAACCAACCGACCAAGGTTAATTATGGTCAATGGTGTTTCCGCCAAGGAAGCAAAATATTGGGAGGATTACCAATTCTCCGATGAATCGGATTCCGACGAGAATTCCGATGATGTTATCGAAATTACCCCAACTGAATTTAAAAAGGCAAAAGAAAATAATAAGGGAAAGGGCATAAAAATAGAGAAATCTAATTCCAACCCCGATGAACTTTATATGTATCGTCAACCCCCAAAGTCCTTAAGTTGTAACAATGACCCGGGAACCTCTAAACCACCAGGTTTTTCTAAACCAATGTGGATAACGACGGCTCGTATTAGGGGAACATCATATATCCCTAGAAACTTGGCAAAACGAACCAAAACTGAAGAAGAAGAAATGAGCGAGTCGGAATAAGATAGTTGTATTCGTGTGATGTAATATATGTAATATAGTGTGCTTATGCTTTATGATATATGTAAAAATTGCTTGTATTAATAAGTATTTTTTATGAATCTAACTCTTGTCTATTTTACAGTTTAAAAACACAAAATGGATAGACAACCCAATATTTTAAGAGACCTACCCGGAGACATGATTGATGAAATCTTGTCTAGAGTTGGTCAGAATTCCTCGGCACAACTATTTAAGGCGAGATCAGTTTGTAAGACATTCGAAGAACGTTCCAAGAATGTCTTGGTTTATAAGAGACTTTCGTTTGAAAGATGGGGGATATCACATTGGGAAACCCATAAGTTACGATGTGTTTACTTTGACGCATATATTGCGGGGAACCCAAATGCTATTTTACGCAACGGGTTAAGAAATTATTTTGACTCAATATATCTGAATATTGGACTTTGTGATTTAGAAAAAGCGGCTAACATGCAACATAAAGAAGCATGTTATGCTTACGGATTAGTAATGTGTAACATCCCGTGATTTTCCGTTTAATTTATTTTAACACCGTCTTTTTTTTTATATAATATCTTTCGTTATTCAAATTTGTATCTTTCGTTAACTAACGTTCATAATATTCTCGTTATCTAATTATAAAGTCATCCGTTGCTCGAACGTTTTTAAAATATTCGTTGGGTTAATTCCCGCACCCGCTTTGAAACTCGAGGGACCGAGATTGCCAAATGGGCAAACTAGTTGACTAGGTCAACTAGTCAACCCACTTACCACATCCATTCATTTCATCTCCACCTCCCACCTTCATCCTCCTCTTTCTCTCTACTTCCCATTTTTTGAACTCAAAACCCTCAAACATAAAATCATCATCTAAATCCGATTGGAGAAGCAAACATCAAAACAAATTACATTTTCGTGATCCTCTCTTCATCCTCTACATTTTGATACCAATATCATCAAGTTTGGGTAACATTTCTAAAACTCTAGATTTCTCTAAATTCGTGTTTTTGACTTGAAATGGTGTTAGTTAGTGTCTATGGCTCATTGTGATGTCGTGTATGTAATTTGTATGCTCGATTTGTTGTTTTTGGTGTAACTAGCTTGAATATGAAAATTGCTTGCTTAATCTTTGATTTTGGATGATTAAAAGTTGTTTAATTGTTAAAGTTCATGTATTAAATGTGTTACTAGCATCATTAGCTTCAAATTGATGTGTAGGTTGATTAAGAAAACTTCAAAAACATGAGTATTGATTTTGAGATGTTTGACTAGGGTTTGATAGTTCTTGACATGAATTTTTGGATGCTTGAATGTCATGGAATGTTAATTGTTAGTGTTTAGTAGTAATGTATGCTTCATTACCTTCAAAACGGCATATCATATGTGTGAATTGGTTTCCCGAAACTCAAAATGCAATTGATGAACTTGAAACTTAGGAAATGGACTTTTATTGTTCGCTTGATGAGATTTCGGCTATTGTAAATGATGTTATTGTTGGACCATAAGTGCTTAGTTGTATTCCTCGTCAAAATACCTTTCCAACGATATATGATAGGCATTATAAGTGTTTGCGGGTCAAGTTTTGTGTTAAAATTGATTTTGGCTCGTGCATAGTTTTGCAAAAACAGAAAAATGTCTGTACAGGTGGTGACGCGGCGCGCCCCTTACCCGCGCGGCGCGCAGATTATGCTGGACAGATTCTGACCTCTTGGTCCCAATTCACGCGAAATGTTTGACTAGTTACCGACCTCCGATTCACATGAAACTTGTTTTAATATACTTGTATATGAATAATTAGCATAGAAAATTTGTCCGGGACCCGACCCGAACGTGTTGACTTTTTGTTGACTTTGACCGACCAAAGTTTGACTTTTTGTCAAACTTAACCAAATGATTATGCAACCCTCCTAACTTGTTTATATACTTGTACCTTGCATGAAACTTGACAATTTGATTTCACATGCTACATAATCGAGTCGTAACGAGCCATAGGACTAATTGAACAACTTTGACCTTTCGTGACTATCGTTATTGATACAACCTAATTGTTTAGGTCGAGACTAGCATTGTTCTTTGCACGTTTACTCATTGAAGTACTTTATTAACTCTTGCGCTCAAGGTGAGATCATAGTCCCACCTTTTCAACAACTTTTATACTTTTAAATCGTGGGCTGAGAAAACATATACTTTGTTACATCTTGTACTACTTACTTTTATGTTTTGAACACAAGTGTGAAAACAAACATTCCACGTGCGAGTTAGAACAAAAATGCCTCAATTCGATTATCATTAGTTACACTTGCAGGGTGTAAGCGAGAACTTATATTGTGTGGCCATACGGGTTTAACAAACCCTCATTCGGACGGTTCGCTACCGTTATGCGGATGAAATATATTTTTGTGTTTTAGTGTGGGTTCTAGCACTGTGTGATGGGGTAACGTTGGTTAAGTTTTGATAATTGAGTGCTCGCGTATAACAACACTTTTGGAATGCAAATGATTTGGATAATCTACGTTATGGAAATACAAAATCTTGTGGTTCAAAAACAACGTTTAATACTTACTAAACCTATGATTTCACCAACGTTTTCATTGACAGATTCTTCTATGTTTTCTCAGGTTTTGAATGCTTAGTGATACATGCTTCCGCACTCTTTTGATACTTGCTTGGATGTCAAGTATACATGCATTTTGGAGCATCTTTTGAACTTATTTAAACTGTGTCGCATAGTTTTCATTTGTACTTATAACGTTGTAACTTAACTTGTGGTCAATTATCTTTGTAAACTTTGAAACAATCTTTACACTTGAATGGATGCGACATATTTTGGGTCAAACGTCTGTTTTAAAGACTTATGACCAGGTAATGGGACCTACGTAGTCGACGCCGTCACTTGACGATTTGTCGGGGTCGCTACAAGTGGTATCAGAGCCTTGGTTGTAGGGATTTAGAGTTCATTTGTGTCCACCCCGAGTCATAGGGTACATAGGTGAATCTAGACTACAACCGGCATATAGACTGAAGTAGGAATTACTTGACTATTTGTGCATTTATACTCGAACTCTTCAATCATATCTAACTCGTATTCGATCTTGATCTTACGTTGATAAATTTTGTTGACGCGCCACCTTGACTTTATGAGGTAATGTTAAATGCACATGAGAATCAGGGTAATATAATTTCCGGGATTATATTACGGTGATTCATATGGACATTCCGACATTATGACATAAAGAATTTAAGGCGAGTCAAGGAAAATTTTCTCTACATCATCATTCCCTATCATGATTAGTATTATTAAGAATACTAATCAACGATATTCTTGTGTCTTGAAGGAACAATGCCTCCCCGTCGCGGACCACGTAATGAAACTTCCGAACAAGCTTTTCAACGCATGATAGCCACCGCCATAGGTGCGGCTATGGCTAGTATCTCCTCCGACATCAATAACAACCACAACCACAACAACCATGGAGCCGGTAATTCAAACGAGGGTTGCTCCTACAAAACTTTCATGGGGTGCAAACCTCACACCTTCGATGAGACCGGAGGACCGGTTGTGCTCACCCGATGGTTTGAGCAAACAGAAGCCGTTTTTAGCATAAGCGGTTGTCGGGACCAAGACAAAGTCAAATATTCCACCCACACTTTTGCCGGTATCGCCCTCACATGGTGGAATACGTATGTGCTGTCGGTGGGTATCGATGAAGCCCACACACTCTCATGGGCCGACTTAAAGAAAAAGATGATCACCGAATACTTCCCGCGCGAAGAGACCCGTAAGCTCGAACACGAACTAAGAACTTTAAAAGCGGTCGGGAATGACCTAAAGGCATATAATCAACGATTTTCTGAGCTATCCTTGATTTGCCCAAACCTCGTGACCCCCGAACCTCTAAGGGTTGAACTTTACATGGATGGTCTTCCCAAGAGCATCAAACAAGGAGTAATGTCATCCAAACCCAGTAATCACCAAGAGGCCCTGAATATGGCCCGTCAATTGATCGAAACGGTAGACGAGATTGAAGTGCCGGCACCTAAAGCCGAGGATGAGTCGGGTGACAACAAAAGAAAATGGGAAGCCCCCCAATCGAGTAACTACAACAACAACTTTTCCAAGGAACCTCTCACCCCCGTCGGCAAGAAAAGTTATGCCGGGACACGACCTTTTTGCAACAAATGCC
Source organism: Rutidosis leptorrhynchoides (assembly GCF_046630445.1). Lineage (NCBI taxonomy): Eukaryota > Viridiplantae > Streptophyta > Magnoliopsida > Asterales > Asteraceae > Rutidosis > Rutidosis leptorrhynchoides. Next base: position 424,136,317 of record NC_092336.1, read on the forward strand.
ACAAGCATCATTTTGGTGAATGTGGCAAGCTAATTTGCCATCGGTGCCAAGGTAGTGGTCATATTACCAAGTATTGTGGAAGTACCGCCCCCGTCACTCAAAAGGGGCCCGACGCACCAAAGCCGAGTATTTGCTACAAATGTGGCCAATCGGGTCATTTTAGGAATGAATGCCCAAAGAATAAATCAAAAACCAACGCGCGCCGTTGAACTTACAACATCGACACCTAGGATGCCCGAGACGATGATGGACTAGTCACGGGTACGTTTCTTCACAACAAACCGTATATTTCATACTTATTCGATTCGAGTACCGTTAGACGTTTTATAACCAAGGATTTGACTCGTGCTCTTTATATTCCACCTCTTTCCCCCAGATACTACTTAGACGATTTAAGCGACCAACGGAAAAATATTGTGTGCCTATAAATATTATCGGTGAATATACGTTAAGAAATTGAACTCGACACCAATAGAACTAAGGAACTCAAAACCTATTCATTAAGGAGAAATTGTTGCCCTACATTTATGTATAGATTATTGTGAACTAAGAAATTTTCGGTTGGAAACCGATACCCTCTCCCTCGCATCCATGACCTCATGATTATTTGCACGAATCCCGTATGTTCCAAATCGACCTCCGTTCCGGTTATCATCAATTGGGGGTTAAGGGAGACGATGTCTCCTAAGCCATTTTTCCGAACTCGCAACGTTAGTTGTAAATCTCTCTTAGTACCGTTTGATTTATTTAGGACTCCGTCCGTATTCATGAACCTCCTAAACCACGTATGCAACTTATCTAGACAAATCTGTTATCGTATTTATGGATGACATCTTAACTTATTTAAGTAAAGAAGGAAAACGAACAACATCACCATCTTACGCTCGAACTTTTGAGAAAAGAGCAACTCTATACCAAATTCTCCGAGTGAGAATTTCTGTTGAACGAAGTCCAATTTTCTAGACCATGATGTTAATGGTCAAGGCATTACAATCAATCTCGAAATCAAGCCACATGTAATCAGGAAACTCTACCAACTCGGACTTGTATTCATAAAAATCTTAGATCTCGTCTGTTATTACCGAAGATTCATTTCTGACTTTTCTCGTGTTACACGACTTTTAAACTCGTTAACTCGCTAAGGAAAACTTTAAACCTCTCCGTGTTCGCACCTTGAGCGTGATTCTTCACACCAACATTTCTAGTTAAAAATCGTATAGCAACAGATGGAACTCAAACATGGAAATATTTCTACTTGAACGCCGAAAGGCATACTCCCTCGACTCGAAATCAACGGAACGGAAATTCGTTATTTTGCACGAAGAATTCGAATACTAAATTGTGGATCCGATCAATATTCTTGTCATCACGTACCACACTACATACCTCTGTTATTTCACCGTTACCGTCTGATATTACTGGAAATTAAGATAACACACAATCCAACGATACTTCACTCTTCTTTGACTTAACGCCCTTGTATTTCTGATAATCGGCCAACTATTATTCAACCCCGAACTATACAACCACGTGTACTATCTCGTTTCTCTTTCAGACTTCAACTTTTGACAACTAGAGGCACGTTATGGCAACCTCGAGATGCAAGCTCATCCTATTCTAAGTCCTCATTTCACTCCTATCTTTATCGCTCGCATTTCCGTTTAAAGAAACTCCTTGTAACATTTCTCCATGGATAGAGAAATTCATCATATTACATTAGTATTCGCCACGAGGGTGAATAGTCCTAACGAACATTTTTCGAACCCTAACTGACTTGTTCAAACGTATCTTAATAGATTCTATTCCAACACGGTGTATCTTTGTCAATTATTCCGTATCGAAATACTCGTTTCACTTCTAGTTTTACAAGAAACCTTGGAGACCCGCTTAGACATGAGTACCGCGTACCACCCACAAACAGATGAACCGAACAAACGAACGATTTACGTCTTCGAAAGACATGTTTCAAACTTGCATGGTCGCTTTTAGTAGATCCCTCTTACAACAGTAGTTACCACTCGTGTGTTCACACGCACTTTCCGAAACCCTATATGACCGCTAATGTCATACCCCTATTCGTTGGACCAAAGCATGTGGCAAACAAAACACCGAATCTTAACTCATCCAAGAAACAACAATTGAGATAATCCAAGTCCGAGAAGGGCTCGAGACGAACCGTAGTCGCCCAAAAGAGTCATACCAAACTTAGATGAAAACCTCACAAATCCCAGTGTGTAACCGCGTAATATTGAGAAACCGCACCTTGGAAAGGTGTAATCCATTTTGGGAAATCGAGAAAGGCTATATCCGCAATATCGAACCTTTTGAAACCTTGGGGCGTATTGGAACCGCTTCCTATCGTTTAGAACTTCCGACTCAATTAAGTTTCCGTTTACCCTACATTTCGTGTAACAAACTTAGAAACGTGTCCTGCGGAACAGGAACGTGCAATCCTTCTAGATGCACCAACTATTGATGACAAACTCCTCCTCATAGGAAAAACCGGCTGAACTTGTGGATCGTAAAACCAAGCCCTAATACAACGTAACACCCCGACTATCCGGATTCGTGGAATGTCCAAGAAAGTACCTTCAATCATTCGTAGAGTTACTACACTAAGTCTCGAGTAAGAGACATCGACTATTACTTCCAACTAAATTTCGGGACGAAATTTCTTTTGAGGTGTGGATAATGTAACATCCCGTGATTTTCCGTTTAATTTATTTTAACACCGTCTTTTTTTTATATAATATCTTTCGTTATTCAAATTTGTATCTTTTGTTAACTAACGTTCATAATATTCTCGTTATCTAATTATAAAGTCATCCGTTACTCGAACGTTTTTAAAATATTCGTTGGGTTAATTCCCGCACCCGCTTTGAAACTCGAGGGACCGAGATTGCCAAATGGGCAAACTAGTTGACTAGGTCAACTAGTCAACCCACTTACCACATCCATTCATTTCATCTCCACCTCCCACCTTCATCCTCCTCTTTCTCTCTACTTCCCATTTTTTGAACTCAAAACCCTCAAACATAAAATCATCATCTAAATCCGATTGGAGAAGCAAACATCAAAACAAATTACATTTTCGTGATCCTCTCTTCATCCTCTACATTTTGATATCAATATCATCAAGTTTGGGTAACATTTCTAAAACTCTAGATTTCTCTAAATTCGTGTTTTTGACTTGAAATGGTGTTAGTTAGTGTCTATGGCTCATTGTGATGTCGTGTATGTAATTTGTATGCTCGATTTGTTGTTTTTGGTGTAACTAGCTTGAATATGAAAATTGCTTGCTTAATCTTTGATTTTGGATGATTAAAAGTTGTTTAATTGTTAAAGTTCATGTATTAAATGTGTTACTAGCATCATTAGCTTCAAATTGATGTGTAGGTTGATTAAGAAAACTTCAAAAACATGATTATTGATTTTGAGATGTTTGACTAGGGTTTGATAGTTCTTGACATGAATTTTTGGATGCTTGAATGTCATGGAATGTTAATTGTTAGTGTTTAGTAGTAATGTATGCTTCATTACCTTCAAAACGGCATATCATATGTGTGAATTGGTTTCCCGAAACTCAAAATGCAATTGATGAACTTGAAACTTAGGAAATGGACTTTTATTGTTCGCTTGATGAGATTTCGGCTATTGTAAATGATGTTATTGTTGGACCATAAGTGCTTAGTTGTATTCCTCGTCAAAATACCTTTCCAACGATATATGATAGGCATTATAAGTGTTTGCGGGTCAAGTTTTGTGTTAAAATTGATTTTGGCTCGTGCATAGTTTTGCAAAAACAGAAAAATGTCTGTACAGGTGGTGGCGCGGCGCGCCCCTTACCCGCGCGGCGCGCAGATTATGCTGGACAGATTCTGACCTCTTGGTCCCAATTCACGCGAAATGTTTGACTAGTTACCGACCTCCGATTCACATGAAACTTGTTTTAATATACTTGTATATGAATAATTAGCATAGAAAATTTGTCCGGGACCCGACCCGAACGTGTTGACTTTTTGTTGACTTTGACCGACCAAAGTTTGACTTTTTGTCAAACTTAACCAAATGATTATGCTGTAACATCCCGCATTTTTCCGTTAAATTATTTTTAACGCCGTCTTTTTCTTTTTAGATAATATTCCTCGTATCTAGATTCGTAACCTCCGTTAGCTAACATTCTAAATATTCTCGTTATCGGATTTTAATATCTTCCGTTAATACGCGTTTTAAAATATTCCGTTTAGGTATTTTCCGCACCCGACTACAAACTCGAGGGACTAAAATTGACACGGGGCAAACTAGTTGACTAGGTCACCTAGTCCACCCCAATCACCACCATTCAACCATCTCCCTCTCTCTCTCTTTCTCTCTAGCAAGAACACACCCAATTTCCAAATTCATTCAATCATCATCTAAATTCGATCTAGGAGGCTTACAACAAAATAAATTACATATTCGTGATCCTCTCTTCACCCTCTTCATTTTGGTACCAACTTCATCTCGTTTGGGTAACATTTCTAAAACACTACTTTTCTTTAAATTTGTGTTCTTGACTTAAAAGTATGTTAATTAGTGTCTATGGCTCATTGTGATGTCGTGTATGTAATTTGTATGCTCGATTTGTTGTTTTTGGTGTAACTAGTTCATTATGAAAATTACTTGCTAAATCCTTGATTTTGGATGATCAAATGTTATTAGATTGTTAATGTGCATGTTTTAAAAGTGTTACTAGTATCATTAGCTTCATTTTGATGTATAGATTGATTAAAGAAACTTCATAAACGCGATTATTGATTTTGTAAACTTTTGGTTAGGGTTTGACAACTCTTAAAACGAACTTTTGATGCGTTGAATGCTTGTTAATGTTATTGATAAGTGTTTAGTTGTATTACATGTTTCATTATCTTCAAAACGGCATATCATATGTATAAATCGGATTCCCGAAACTTAAATTGCAATTGATGAACTTGAAACTTGAAAATAAACCTCTATTGATCACTTGACGGGATTTCGGTTATTGTATATGATGTTTTTGCTTGATGAAAAGTGCTTAGTTGTATTCCTCGTCAAAATACCTTTCCAACGATATATGATAGGCATTATAAGTGTTTGCGGGTCAATTGTTGTGTTAGAATTGATTTTGGCTCGTGCATACTTGTGGAAAAACAGAAACAGACCTGCACAGATGGTGGCGCGGCGCGCCCCATCCCCGCGCGGCGCGCAGATGTGCCTGGTCAGATTCTGACCTCCTCGTCCCATTTCACGTGAAATGTTTGATGACCTACGGACCTCCGATTCACATGAAACTTGTTTTAATACACTTGTATATGAATAATTAGCATAGAAAAATAGTCCGGGACCTGACCCGAACATGTTAACTTTTTCGTTGACTTTGACCCGACCAAGTTTGACTTTTTGTCAAACTTAACCAATTAATTATGCAATCTTCCTAACATGATTCTATACTTGTATCTTGCATGAAACTTGACAATTTGCCTCACATGCTACATAATCGAGTCGTGTCGAGCCATAGGACTAATTGAACAACTTTGACCCTTCGTGACTATCGTTATTGATACAACCTACTTGTTTAGGTCGAGATTAGCTTTGTCTTTACACGCGTTTACTCGTTGAAGTACTTTATTAACTCTTGCGCTCAAGGTGAGATCATAGTCCCACCTTTTCAACAACTTTTATACTTTTAAATCGTGGGCTGAGAAAACATATACTTTGTTACATCTTGTACTACTTACTTTTATGTTTTGAACACAAGTGTGAAAACAAACATTCCACGTGCGAGTTAGAACAAAAATGCCTCAATTCGATTATCATTAGTTACACTTGCAGGGTGTAAGCGAGAACTTATATTGTGTGGCCATACGGGTTTAACAAACCCTCATTCGGACGGTTCGCTACCGTTATGCGGATGAAATATATTTTTGTGTTTTAGTGTGGGTTCTAGCACTGTGTGATGGGGTAATGTTGGTTAAGTTTTGATAATTGAGTGCTCGCGTATAACAACACTTTTGGAATGCAAATGATTTGGATAATCTACGTTATGGAAATACAAAATCTTGTGGTTCAAAAACAACGTTTAATACTTACTAAACCTATGATTTCACCAACGTTTTCGTTGACAGATTCTTCTATGTTTTCTCAGGTTTTGAATGCTTAGTGATACATGCTTCCGCACTCTTTTGATACTTGCTTGGATGTCGAGTATACATGCATTTTGGAGCATCTTTTGAACTTATTTAAACTGTGTCGCATAGTTTTCATTTGTACTTATAACGTTGTAACTTAACTTGTGGTCAATTATCTTTGTAAACTTTGAAACAATCTTTACACTTGAATGGATGCGACATATTTTGGGTTAAACGTATGTTTTAAAGACTTATGACCAGGTAATGGGACCTACGTAGTCGACGCCGTCACTTGACGATTTGTCGGGGTCGCTACATATGCAACCCTCCTAACTTGTTTATATACTTGTACCTTGCATGAAACTCGACAATTTGATTTCACATGCTACATAATCGAGTCGTAACGAGCCATAGGACTAATTGAACAACTTTGACCTTTCGTGACTATCGTTATTGATACAACCTAATTGTTTAGGTCGAGACTAGCATTGTTCTTTGCACGTTTACTCGTTGAAGTACTTTATTAACTCTTGCGCTCAAGGTGAGATCATAGTCCCACCTTTTCAACAACTTTTATACTTTTAAATCGTGGGCTGAGAAAACATATACTTTGTTACATCTTGTACTACTTACTTTTATGTTTTGAACACAAGTGTGAAAACAAACATTCCACGTGCGAGTTAGAACAAAAATGCCTCAATTCGATTATCATTAGTTACACTTGCAGGGTGTAAGCGAGAACTTATATTGTGTGGCCATACGGGTTTAACAAACCCTCATTCGGACGGTTCGCTACCGTTATGCGGATGAAATATATTTTTGTGTTTTAGTGTGGGTTCTAGCACTGTGTGATGGGGTAACGTTGGTTAAGTTTTGATAATTGAGTGCTCGCGTATAACAACACTTTTGGAATGCAAATGATTTGGATAATCTACGTTATGGAAATACAAAATCTTGTGGTTCAAAAACAACGTTTAATACTTACTAAACCTATGATTTCACCAACGTTTTCGTTGACAGATTCTTCTATGTTTTCTCAGGTTTTGAATGCTTAGTGATACATGCTTCCGCACTCTTTTGATACTTGCTTGGATGTCGAGTATACATGCATTTTGGAGCATCTTTTGAACTTATTTAAACTGTGTCGCATAGTTTTCATTTGTACTTATAACGTTGTAACTTAACTTGTGGTCAATTATCTTTGTAAACTTTGAAACAATCTTTACACTTGAATGGATGCGACATATTTTGGGTCAAACGTCTGTTTTAAAGACTTATGACCAGGTAATGGGACCTACGTAGTCGACGCCGTCACTTGACGATTTGTCGGGGTCGCTACATAATGTTCGCTTCTCACCAAAGTGAGAACAAGAACATCGGGCTACAACTATTAAACAAAACGTTCCCACAAGTGACGGAGTCGGTAATTGGGGTAAGAAATGAGGTTTTTAGATTGTTACGGGACTGTTGGACATTACGTAACCCTCGTCCCTTTGACGACGTTACAACACACTGTCTTATCAACGGCCATAACGGTTATGTTCCACAAGACCAAGGATGGGAAGTAGTCCTAGTAAAACCAGAATGCATGACTTGTTTCTGGACGTATGAATTACGTGTCTTTATTGCCTTTGCTGAACGACTTGTGTACTAGCTAGAATTATCTTCACAACCATCTTGTATCAAATTTATTGTGTGCTATATTTCATGCTATATGTAAAATAAGCGGTATTGTAAGTTTGTAAAATATTGTGTAAAAGTTTGAACTCGAAATATTATTATAATCAGTTTTTCATATAGAATTGTAGTAGTTGAATTGTATATTAGCTACTAAGTATGAACTTAACGGGTAGGTACTACCCGAATTTAAACTTATAAAACGCTAATATGAAGAAAAAGCTTTTATAAATGAGTTCATATTATGCTACGAAATACTATTAACTACTCTTAATATTCTGTATGATTAACTTGTTCCATTTGACTATTTTGAAGGAAATGGCACCGACTACTCGACACACCGTGAATATGAATGAAGAGGAATTCCGTACTTTTCTAGCTTCAAACATAGCCGCAGTACAGGCTGCGCTACATACCAACAATAACCTTGGATCTGGCAGTACAGGAAATCGTGTAGGATGCACCTACAAAGAATTCACTGCCTGCAAACCTTTGGAATTTGATGGAACCGAAGGACCGATCGGATTGAAACGGTGGACCGAGAAGGTTGAATCGGTGTTTGCCATAAGTAAGTGTACTGAAGAGGACAAAGTGAAGTACGCTACGCATACCTTCACAGGTTCTGCGTTAACATGGTGGAATACCTATCTAGAGCAAGTGGGACAAGATGATGCGTACGCACTACCGTGGTCAGCATTCAAGCACTTGATGAACGAGAAGTACCGTCCCAGAACCGAGGTCAATAAGCTCAAGACAGAACTTAGAGGGTTACGAACCCAAGGATTTGATATTACCACGTACAAAAGACGATTCACAGAATTGTGCCTATTGTGTCCGGGAGCATTCGAAGATGAGGAAGAGAAGATCGACGCGTTTGTGAAAGGATTACCGGAAAGAATCCAAGAAGATATAAGTTCACACGAGCCCGCCTCCATACAACAGGCATGTAGAATGGCTCACAAACTAGTGAACCAGATTGAAGAAAGAATTAAAGAACAGACTGCTGAAGAGGCCAATGTGAAGCAAGTCAAAAGAAAGTGGGAGGAAAACGGTGATAAGAATCACCAATACAACAACAACAGCAATTATAACAATAATCGCAACAACTATCCTAACAATCGCAACATCAATCGCAACTACAACAAACGGCCCAACAACAACAACAACAACAACAACAGCAACCACAACAATCATCTTAACAACAATAATAACCGCAACAACAACAACAATCAGAAGCAGCTATGCCAAAGGTGTGAAAAGTATCACTCGGGGTTCTGCACCAAATTTTGCAACAAGTGTAAAAGAAATGGTCATAGCGCGGCGAAGTGTGATGTCTACGGACCAGGGGTTAACAGAACGAAAGGAACAAATGGTGTCGGAACGAGTAATGGCGGAGCAAGTAGTGTCGGAGCAAGTGATGCCAATGTAGTTTGTTATAAATGTGGAAAACCGGGCCACATTATTAGAAATTGCCCGAACCAGGAGAACACGAATGGACAAGGCCGCGGAAGAGTTTTCAATATTAATGCGGCAGAGGCACAGGAAGACCCGGAGCTTGTTACGGGTACGTTTCTTATTGACAATAAATCTGCTTACGTTTTATTTGATTCGGGTGCGGATAGAAGCTATATGAGTAGAGATTTTTGTGCTAAATTAAGTTGTCCATTGACGCCTTTGGATAGTAAATTTTTACTCGAATTAGCAAATGGTAAATTAATTTCAGCAGATAATATATGTCGGAATCGAGAAATTAAACTGGTTAGCGAAACATTTAAGATTGATTTGATACCAGTAGAGTTAGGGAGTTTTGATGTGATAATCGGTATGGACTGGTTGAAAGAAGTGAAAGCAGAGATCATTTGTTACAAAAATTCAATTCGCATTATACGAGAAAAAGGAAAACCCTTAATGGTGTACGGAGAAAAGGGCAACACGAAGCTACATCTTATTAGTAATTTGAAGGCACAAAAACTAATAAGAAAAGGTTGCTATGCTGTTCTAGCACACGTCGAGAAAGTACAAACTGAAGAAAAGAGCATCAATGATGTTCCCATTGCAAAAGAATTTCTCGATGTATTTCCGAAAGAATTACCGGGATTACCCCCACATCGATCCGTTGAATTTCAAATAGATCTTGTACCAGGAGCTGCACCAATAGCTCGTGCTCCTTACAGACTCGCACCCAGCGAGATGAAAGAACTGCAAAGCCAATTACAAGAACTTTTAGAGCGTGGTTTCATTCGACCAAGCACATCACCGTGGGGAGCTCCTGTTTTGTTTGTCAAGAAGAAAGATGGTACATTCAGGTTGTGTATCGACTACCGAGAGTTGAACAAACTTACCATCAAGAACCGCTACCCACTACCGAGAATTGACGACTTATTTGATCAACTACAAGGCTCGTCTGTTTATTCAAAGATTGACTTACGTTCCGGGTATCATCAAATGCGGGTGAAAGAAGATGATATTCCAAAGACTGCTTTCAGAACACGTTACGGTCATTACGAGTTTATGGTCATGCCGTTTGGTTTAACTAATGCACCAGCTGTGTTCATGGACCTTATGAACCGAGTGTGTGGACCATACCTTGACAAGTTTGTCATTGTTTTCATTGATGACATACTTATTTACTCAAAGAATGACCAAGAACATGGTGAACATTTGAGAAAGGTGTTAAAAGTATTGAGGAAGGAAGAATTGTACGCTAAGTTTTCAAAGTGTGCATTTTGGTTGGAAGAAGTTCAATTCCTCGGTCACATAGTGAACAAAGAAGGTATTAAGGTGGATCCGGCAAAGATAGAAACTGTTGAAAAGTGGGAAACCCCGAAAACTCCGAAACACATACGCCAGTTTTTAGGACTAGCTGGTTACTACAGAAGGTTCATCCAAGACTTTTCCAGAATAGCAAAACCCTTGACTGCATTAACGCATAAAGGGAAGAAATTTGAATGGAATGATGAACAAGAGAAAGCGTTTCAGTTATTGAAGAAAAAGCTAACTACGGCACCTATATTGTCATTGCCTGAAGGGAATGATGATTTTGTGATTTATTGTGACGCATCAAAGCAAGGTCTCGGTTGTGTATTAATGCAACGAACGAAGGTGATTGCTTATGCGTCTAGACAATTGAAGATTCACGAACAAAATTATACGACGCATGATTTGGAATTAGGCGCGGTTGTTTTTGCATTAAAGACTTGGAGGCACTACTTATATGGGGTCAAAAGTATTATATATACCGACCACAAAAGTCTTCAACACATATTTAATCAGAAACAACTGAATATGAGGCAGCGTAGGTGGATTGAATTATTGAATGATTACGACTTTGAGATTCGTTACCACCCGGGGAAGGCAAATGTGGTAGCCGATGCCTTGAGCAGGAAGGACAGAGAACCCATTCGAGTAAAATCTATGAATATAATGATTCATAATAACATTACTACTCAAATAAAGGAGGCGCAACAAGGAGTTTTAAAAGAGGGAAATTTAAAGGATGAAATACCCAAAGGATCGGAGAAGCATCTTAATATTCGGGAAGACGGAACCCGGTATAGGGCTGAAAGGATTTGGGTACCAAAATTTGGAGATATGAGAGAAATGGTACTTAGAGAAGCTCATAAAACCAGATACTCAATACATCCTGGAACGGGGAAGATGTACAAGTATCTCAAGAAACATTTTTGGTGGCCGGGTATGAAAGCCGATGTTGCTAAATACGTAGGAGAATGTTTGACGTGTTCTAAGGTCAAAGCTGAGCATCAGAAACCATCAGGTCTACTTCAACAACCCGAAATCCCGGAATGGAAATGGGAAAACATTACCATGGATTTCATCACTAAATTGCCAAGGACTGCAAGTGGTTTTGATACTATTTGGGTAATAGTTGATCGTCTCACCAAATCAGCACACTTCCTGCCAATAAGAGAAGATGACAAGATGGAGAAGTTAGCACGACTGTATTTGAAGGAAGTCATCTCCAGACATGGAATACCAGTCTCTATTATCTCTGATAGGGATGGCAGATTTATTTCAAGATTCTGGCAGACATTATAGCAAGCATTAGGAACTCGTCTAGACATGAGTACTGCCTTCAATCCACAAACTGATGGGCAGAGTGAAAGGACGATACAAATGCTTGAAGACATGCTACGAGCATGTGTTATTGATTTCGGAAACAGTTGGGATCGACATCTACCATTAGCAGAATTTTCCTACAACAACAGCTACCATTCAAGCATTGAGATGGCGCCGTTTGAAGCACTTTATGGTAGAAAGTGCAGGTCTCCGATTTGTTTGAGTGAAGTGGGGGATAGACAGATTACGGGTCCGGAGATTATACAAGAAACTACCGAGAAGATCATCCAAATTCAACAACGGTTGAAAACCGCCCAAAGTCGACAAAAGAGCTACGCTGACATTAAAAGAAAAGATATAGAATTTGAAATTGGAGAGATGGTCATGCTTAAAGTTGCACCTTGGAAAGGCGTTGTTCGATTTGGTAAACGAGGGAAATTAAATCCAAGGTATATTGGACCATTCAAGATTATTGATCGTGTCGGACCAGTAGCTTACCGACTTGAGTTACCTCAACAACTCGCGGCTGTACATAACACTTTCCACGTCTCGAATTTGAAGAAATGTTTTGCTAAAGAAGATCTCACTATTCCGTTAGATGAAATCCAAATCAACGAAAAACTCCAATTCATCGAAGAACCCGTTGAAATAATGGATCGTGAGGTTAAAAGACTTAAGCAAAACAAGATACCAATTGTTAAGGTTCGATGGAATGCTCGTAGAGGACCCGAGTTCACCTGGGAGCATGAAGATCAGATGAAGAAGAAATACCCGCATCTATTTCCAGAAGATTCGTCAACACCTTCAACAGCTTAAAATTTCGGGACGAAATTTATTTAACGGGTAGGTACTGTAGTGACCCGAACTTTTACATGTTTATATATATTAATTGAGATTGATATTTACATGATTAAATTTTTCCAACATGTTAAGCAATCAAACTTGTTAAGACTTGATTAATTGAAATATGTTTCATATAGACAATTGACCACCCAAGTTGACCGGTGATTCACGAACGTTAAAACTTGTAAACACTATATGATGACATATATATGGATATATATATAGTTAACATGATACTATGATAAGTAAACATATCATTAAGTATATTAACAATGAACTACATATGTAAAAACAAGACTACTAACTTAATGATTTTTAAACGAGACATATATGTAACGATTATCGTTGTAAAGACATTTAATGTATATATATCATATTAAGAGATATTCATACATGATAATATCATGATAATATAATAATTTAAAATCTCATTTGATATTATAAACATTGGGTTAACAACATTTAACAAGATCGTTAACCTAAAGGTTTCAAAACAACACTTACATGTAACGACTAACGATGACTTAACGACTCAGTTAAAATGTATATACATGTAGTGTTTTAATATGTATTTATACACTTTTGAAAGACTTCAATACACTTATCAAAATACTTCTACTTAACAAAAATGCTTACAATTACATCCTCGTTCAGTTTCATCAACAATTCTACTCGTATGCACCCGTATTCGTACTCGTACAATACACAGCTTTTAGATGTATGTACTATTGGTATATACACTCCAATGATCAGCTCTTAGCAGCCCATGTGAGTCACCTAACACATGTGGGAACCATCATTTGGCAACTAGCATGAAATATCTCATAAAATTACAAAAATATGAGTAATCATTCATGACTTATTTACATGAAAACAAAATTACATATCCTTTATATCTAATCCATACACCAACGACCAAAAACACCTACAAACACTTTCATTCTTCAATTTTCTTCATCTAATTGATCTCTCTCAAGTTCTATCTTCAAGTTCTAAGTGTTCTTCATAAATTCCAAAAGTTCTAGTTTCATAAAATCAAGAATACTTTCAAGTTTGCTAGCTCACTTCCAATCTTGTAAGGTGATCATCCAACCTCAAGAAATCTTTGTTTCTTACAGTAGGTTATCATTCTAATACAAGGTAATAATCATATTCAAACTTTGGTTCAATTTCTATAACTATAACAATCTTATTTCAAGTGATGATCTTACTTGAACTTGTTTTCGTGTCATGATTCTGCTTCAAGAACTTCGAGCCATCCAAGGATCCATTGAAGCTAGATCCATTTTTCTCTTTTCCAGTAGGTTTATCCAAGGAACTTAAGGTAGTAATGATGTTCATAACATCATTCGATTCATACATATAAAGCTATCTTATTCGAAGGTTTAAACTTGTAATCACTAGAACATAGTTTAGTTAATTCTAAACTTGTTCGCAAACAAAAGTTAATCCTTCTAACTTGACTTTTAAAATCAACTAAACACATGTTCTATATCTATATGATATGCTAACTTAATGATTTAAAACCTGGAAACACGAAAAACACCGTAAAACCGGATTTACGCCGTCGTAGTAACACCGCGGGCTGTTTTGGGTTAGTTAATTAAAAACTATGATAAACTTTGATTTTAAAGTTGTTATTATGAGAAAATGATTTTTATTATGAACATGAAACTATATCCAAAAATTATGATTAAACTCAAAGTGGAAGTATGTTTTCTAAAATGGTCATCTAGACGTCGTTCTTTCGACTGAAATGACTACCTTTACAAAAACGACTTGTAACTTATTTTTCCGACTATAAACCTATACTTTTCTGTTTAGATTCATAAAATAGAGTTCAATATGAAACCATAGCAATTTGATTCACTCAAAACGGATTTAAAATGAAGAAGTTATGGGTAAAACAAGATTGGATAATTTTTCTCATTTTAGCTACGTGAAAATTGGTAACAAATCTATTCCAACCATAACTTAATCAACTTGTATTGTATATTATGTAATCTTGAGATACCATAGACACGTATACAATGTTTCGACCTATCATGTCGACACATCTATATATATTTCGGAACAACCATAGACACTCTATATGTGAATGCTGGAGTTAGCTATACAGGGTTGAGGTTGATTCCAAAATATATATAGTTTGAGTTGTGATCAATACTGAGATACGTATACACTGGGTCGTGGATTGATTTAAGATAATATTTATCGATTTATTTCTGTACATCTAACTGTGGACAACTAGTTGTAGGTTACTAACGAGGACAGCTGACTTAATAAACTTAAAACATCAAAATATATTAAAAGTGTTGTAAATATATTTTGAACATACTTTGATATATATGTATATATTGTTATAGGTTCGTGAATCAACCAGTGGCCAAGTCTTACTTCTCGACGAAGTAAAAATCTGTGAAAGTGAGTTATAGTCCCACTTTTAAAATCTAATATTTTTGGGATGAGAATACATGCAGGTTTTATAAATGATTTACAAAATAGACACAAGTACGTGAAACTACATTCTATGGTTGAATTATCGAAATCGAATATGCCCCTTTTTATTAAGTCTGGTGATCTAAGAATTAGGGAACAGACACCCTAATTGACGCGAATCCTAAAGATAGATCTATCGGGCCCAACAAGCCCCATCCAAAGTACCGGATGCTTTAGTACTTCGAAATTTATATCATATCCGAAGGGTGTCCCGGAATGATGGGGATATTCTTATATATGCATCTTGTTAATGTCGGTTACCAGGTGTTCACCATATGAATGATTTTTATCTCTATGTATGGGATGTGTATTGAAATATGAAATCTTGTGGTCTATTGTTACGATTCGATATATATAGGTTAAACCTATAACTCACCAACATTTTTGTTGACGTTTAAAGCATGTTTATTCTCAGGTGAATATTAAGAGCTTCCGCTGTTGCATACTAAAATAAGGACAAGATTTGGAGTCCATGTTTGTATGATATTGTGTAAAAACTGCATTCAAGAAACTGATTTCGATGTAACATATTTGTATTGTAAACCATTATGTAATGGTCGTGTGTAAACAGGATATTTTAGATTATCATTATTTGATAATCTACGTAAAGCTTTTTAAACCTTTATTTATGAAATAAAGGTTATGGTTTGTTTTAAAAATGAATGCAGTCTTTGAAAAACGTCTCATATAGAGGTCAAAACCTCGCAACGAAATCAATTAATATGGAACGTTTTTAATCAATAAGAACGGGACATTTCATAAATAGTAGTTACCAAGCTACAGGGAAGTATGCCAGTGGTACAACTCAACGTAGAATGTATTTTTAAATACTTGTGTCTATTTCGTAAACATTTATAAAAGCAGCGCATGTATTCTCAGCCCAAAAATATATATTGCAAAAGCAATTAAAAAGGGAGCAAATGAAACTCACCTACAATGTATTTTGTAGTAAAAATACATATGACGACATTGATCAAGTGTAGTGTTGACCTTAGATTCACGAACCTATATCATTTGTATATATATTAAAACGTATCCTTGTAATCGAATAATTATATGTATGTATATATATATATATATATATATATATATATATATATATATATATATATATATATTCAATTTTATATATGAAAATATAGATTTTTGTTTAGTTACATATATTAAATATCTTATATATATACTTTATTATTATATCTTAAATTTTATGTTATATATCTATTATATATATATATATATATATATATATATATATATATATATATATATATATATATATATATATATATATATATATATATATATATATATATATATTCATAAAAAATGATTTTTTTATATATTTTGTTATATTAGTATATATATAATATATAAATATATGTTTAGTACTTTATTTAGAACCGATAGTTTGTTATAAGTAGATATTTTTATAAGTAATGTTCATAATAACAATACTAACCTAAATGAAATTTTAATATATATAATAACTTTAATAAAAGCAAATGTTAATTTTTGATAGTTTTAATAAAAACAGTAGTAATAATCTTATTAATGAAAATAAGGATAATATTGCTAATAATACTTATGATAATAATAATATTAATGATAATAACTTAATACTAATACTAACATTAATGAAAATAATAATAATTTGTATTAATTCCATAATAATAATAATAGGAATAGTTAGAATATTAAATTATACCTTTGTAGCACTAAAAAGAATTAAACTGCCCAAGACGGGACTTGAACCCACAACCTTTCGAAACCCATCTACAACTTAAACTGTTCCACTGTTTCTACTTCTATGTTATAATTCGCAACCCATTTATATTTAATTTATGTCCTATCTCGTCCCAGTTCATTCATGGCCCAACAACAACCATATTCGGCCCAATACCTAATTAAATCTCGGCCCATCCATCTAGTCCAAGTATAACCCATTTAATAAAATGACCCAATTGTAAATTTGTGAATTAAATAGAACACACAAAAACAAACAGAAAGTGAAAAACTTCGTTCAATCATCATCATCGTACATCATCATCATCATATCATCATGAACATCATCATCTTCCATTTATCAATTATCATCATCATCCTATCATCATAACCATCACCCTTATAACCCCAACATCATCATAATTCAGTTCACGTCATCACCAATCGCCATATTCATCATCTTATTCATATTATCATCATCACGATGATCATCATCATCGTGATATACACATCGTCATTTTCACATCAGTTTTATCACCATCAATATCGCGTCTTCATCATCTTTATTCAACATCATCACTTTCGTGAATCATTAGCGTATCCTCTCTTTCTTCATTTCACCATCATCATCGTGGTTTAACAGAAACATTTACAACAGCCGCTGCAATTTCAGCTGCACTTGCAAAACAGAAATGATCATAGCAGTAGCAGTGATTCACGGTGGTGGTGGTTGTCATGGTGGGGTTTAGGATGGTGACCGGTGATGATAATAGTTTAATGGTTGGTAAGGATGGCGGTTTTATGATGAGAGAGGGAGGAGAGAGAGATAAAGAAAGGTTGATGGTGGTGTTTCTCCGGCGAAGAGTGGAGATTGATGGTGGGTTCGGTGGCGGAATGAAACACACAAAAAAAATAATTATAGAGAGAGAGAGGATGAGAGAGAGAGAGGGTAAAAGAAGGTGGCGGTGATGGGTGTTGGAGGTGTCACGGTGGTGATGGTTTAAGGTGGCGGTGGAGGTGAAGCTACGGTGGTGTTTGTAGTTCGATAGTAGGGGTGGAGAATGGTGGCGACTAGGGTGGTCCGGTGGAAGGTGGAGGTGGCTTAGGGTCTCGGTGGTGGAAGAAGTTTAAAGATGTCTTCGAGCGTGGTGATGACGGCTAGTTACTCGATGGTGATCTCAAAGCCGAAAACAGGAAGTAGATTTGGTGATGTTTAAACGAACAACAAAAGTTTGAAGTGGTGGTGGATGTTTGTAATGAAGGTTCAGTGACTGAATGCGACATGAAGAACACGAAGTGATGATTTGTAGGTTGCTCGCACGAAATAGGAAATGGAAATAGAGGATATGAGATGGAGGTTTGGTGATTTGCGATTATGAAGTTGTGGTTAAATGGGTGTTATAAAAATGGTTGGTTGATGAGTCAAATATATATGCACATCACATATATGTATACATAATTATAGTAGGTAATGATGATAAATAAAATAATATATTAATAATATTACTTAACATCTTGAATAAAAGAAACGTGGCAAATTCCCTCTTTTAATTTCTTTCTGCCGACAGTTTACATAGGATACCATACCGTGTCCATTGCTAAACAGTTAACGTATAAAAGTGTTCCTAAAATTCCCAAATTTTTAGATTAAACATATTAAATTATTTCACTCATTACCTATTTGAAACCTGATCAAAAAGGTTCGTCTATAATTTATTTTTAATTCCAAGTAATATATACGGAGTACTAAAACTCAATTCTTCAAAGTAAAAATATTTTTAATGATCCCAAATTTTATATATCTTAATTATGGATCATCGTTTTATTTTTTTAAAATCACATAAGTTGGAATTAAGTTTATCTAAATAATAATCGAATGATCAACGAGGGTTACAATCATTTAATAATTTCATTTAATATACATTATATATATAGATCCATTTTATTAACAATTTTATTATTTCATATAATATTTTACATCTTTAATTCTAATAATTAAATCGTATTTTATTTCAAATTATCATATACACACACATATATATATACATATACGTATTTATTTACAAGTAATTGTTTGTGAATCGTCGGGAATGGTCGAAGGTCAATTTAATATATGAAACAGTTCAAAATTTTTGAGAGTCAACCTAACAGACTTTGCTTATCGTGTCGATATCATATAAAGTTTAAGTTTAAATTTGGTCGGAAATTCCCGGGTCATCACAGTACCTACCCGTTAAAGAAATTTCGTCCCGAAATTTGATCCAGGTCGTCATAGCTAACAATAGAAATGTTTTTTATGACGAATATGAGTTGATAAATAAAGTTTTATCATTATTGAGTAATACCAATAAAACGATTTGATTATCCGAAACGTATGAGTGAAGTTATCACAAAAGAGTGAAAAGTTTCGTCTTAACTTTTGACATAGTCATGGTGGATTTCCGGAATTCAAGGAATTTAAAGAAATCTTTTATTCAGAAAGAAAAAATGTAATCGCACGATTTATTAGCAAACTGTCGAAATTATGAAAGAACATAAATATCAAAGGAAATATTTTCGTGATATGCTTAGAGCTTAAGTAGAATTAAAGAGTCGTGTAACATGGCACATGATGAGGGTAAGATCTGTGAACCATCACGTTCCATTAGAAATTCAGCATGACTTACTGTAATATAACCACGTTGGCCCGGCGTCATTATATTATACTAACTCATGCTTCAATTCCCAACACTTCTCTAGGAAATCATTCATAATTTAAACTCGAATTTTATAGAAACTAAAACAGTTTCCTTTAGGATGTATTATAGATCGCACGAAGAGATAAATGATTTTAGATAAAAATAGTTATGAAAATATCTTCGGAATTATCAAAGATATTTATAATGAAAGATACGATGATATTTTAGAATTTCTAATATCGATGGATGATGAGGAAGATTTGTCCGTAAAAATGTAGAGTTAGGAGCAAGATATTTGTTAATGACTTCAGCAGATACTGAATCATTTGGATTCTTTAAAGTTAGGTTTAGTCTTTGTGATACCCACATCCCCTCTTCATGAATTGCTCAATCCGTTTTTCAGTTCCAACTTTTCTTTTGAGCTTGTCAACATACTATTCTTTATCATTAAACTTCTGACGGTTAAGATCGTTTACAATTTTTGCTGCTTCATTAGCATTTTCAAAGTTAATGGATCTGGGTCATCGGTTATCAAACCGAGGTGGTTTCAGGAGAATTGGGTTTTTAGATGATTAAACGCTGATGGTAATATGGTGGAATATAAAAGGTTCCACAGTAACAATAAAGAGTACACATATATATCACGGTTATAATAAGGTTGTTTCGGATGAAAAGTCGGAGTTGTCTTGCTGGAGCTATGACAAAATTTGCTACTTTGAAAGGAATTGCCAAATTATTTTGGGTAATAATAACACTAAAGGAATTAGCACAGCTACGTGTTAAACGTTTACTCAGTTTCCGATGGTTTTTCAGGTGCATAACTATATGCATCAATCTTTTCTTCCGTAGATGAAGTGCGGCTGGTTCATCCTCTCGATCGAGGTGTTTTCAAGAATCATGAAAGATTTTAACATGGATTAGAATCGTCAAGATTCAAATGAGGTTTAAGATGAAATCAAGTGGCAAACTTGAAGAATTGTTTAGTTTCATATGTTATAATCAATATTTTAATTCATTTTTAATTGTCCAATCTTGACAATCCAAAGTTGATAGTCCACAGTAACAGTCCAATAATTCATATATAGTTATATAAATAATATTCAAATTAATTAATACGTGTCGTGACCCGTATATGTCTCAGACTCCATCACAACTCAAACTATATATATTATTGTAGAATCAACCTCAACCCTATATAGTTAACTCCAACATTACTGCATATAGAGTGTCTATGGTTATTCCAAATAATATATATAGATGCGTCGATATGATATGTCAAAACCTTGTATACGTGTCCCGATATTTAAAGTGCGTAAAATAAATAACAAAAATTAAATGACGATAAATAAAATTGCGAGAATATAAATTGCGATAAATAAACTGCGATAAATAAATTGCGATAATTAAATTGCGATAAATAAATTGCGATAAAATAAAATGTAATACGGAATTAACAGTTAGCTAGGAACAGTTATATAACAATCCCAATTCGTTTAACCAAAAACGGAGTACAATTTTTTTTTTTATAAGATAGGTCCCATTAAATATCCACTTTAGATAAACCATTTCAAATAATTTAACCGAATACAATTTATCATAATAGCACGTTAACGTTTTATCTCGACTCTTGGTTTACAAATGACATCATACATCCTTACGAGAATGTATTTCACATACAAGGTTTGACTCAACACAACCAAACAATACGACCTCGAAACATTTACATAACACCACGGTTAAGCCACAATAGCCCAACCCGATACCAAGAGCATAATCCCGAGGATCTACCAAATCCCCAATCCGTGTCCAATGTCCAATAGCTACCCCATCGAGCCCAAGTGCTCCTACGCAACTAGTCTAACAACTAGCTAACTTCATAACACAGTACCTGTAAAAAGGTAAACAACGAAAGGGGTAAGCTTAACGCTTAGTGAATGCAATAATTATACATATACATATATAATCTACTTACTTGCAAACACTTACACAAATACCGCATACGAGCTAGCAACTCAACAAACATGCAATCACAATGTATACTAAATATCCGCAATTCACAATAAGCTAGCATCGCCAAAAGCATATAGTTCACAATTTAATATGCTAAAACTACAACACATAACCATGGTTACCCGATCATACAAGGGAACGGTACTCGAAAGACCACCGGAGTTCATAACATCCATTAGTGTTACTTAAACACCGCGTAATCACTAATTCCCCCAGTGATGTCTTAAACACCGCGACTAATTCACCCTCATGACAACGTGGCGTCTTAAACACCGCGACGAATCCACACGTCAATCAAAACAATGAGTGGTGTCTTAAACACCGCGACAATTCCACTCCCATGACAATGTGGCATCTTAAACACCGCGACGAATCCACACGTCAATCAAAACAATGAGTGGTGCCTTAAACACCGCGACAATTCCACTCCCATGATAATGTGGCGTCTTAAACACCGCGACACTACCACATGTCAATCAACCATGAGTAGTGTCTTAAACACCGCGACAATACTACTCGTTACTTAGAATGTGGTGTCTTAAACATCGCGACAATGCCACATTCATACTACACAAATAAATACATTATATACGTACACGCATAATTATTCCACTCACCTTGGAATGCCCGCACAAGTCATGTACAACATGATCTTCGTCCTCAAATCCGAGCAAGTAACCACCTATATCACACATAGGTACAATATACACATAAATAGTCATTCTCTAAAAGAGAACTCGACACAAACATCCCTTAGCCGAGGGATCACACCTTGCTCGCCAAATCCCGCCAATTTAATCACCTAATGGACACAAACCAATTACCACTTCGGGTGGTAATTCAAACGAACACAACAAAGTACAATTTAACCTAAATCATACTTTACACCAATTAGACCAAACCTATGTCTTAACATTAAATTGCTACTTAGGTAGTAATCATTTCAAAAGCCAAATACACCAAAACTCCAACACGTGCAATAGTGACCCATATTGCTTTTGACAACCTTTGACTTATGTTAAAATATCACTTTAACCCAAAATTACTTCTCGCGAGTAATTACCTTCAAAAACATCATTTAATACTTAATACAAAAGTTTAAACATCTATTTGGCCAAAACTAGTGCCATTACCAAATTTGACCCAATCAAAGTCAACTCATTTTGACATAAGTCCCAAAAACGCCCAAAATCACTAACGGCTAGTGATTACTTTCCAAAACACCAGTTAACACTTGATTCAATCATTTAAACACTCGATTCATCAAATCTTGACCCATAACTTAGTTTGACACCAAATCAAGGTTAACACCCATTTGGTCATACAAACAAGTTCTTATGAACATCTAAACACTAACACACTTACAATCTAGTGATTTAACACCCAAACCATGACCAAATTCATCCTCAACCCTAAGCCCACAATAATCGGGTTTACTTACACAATACATAAAGCAAAACCCCCAAATTCATGAGAAATGGGGTTTATAACCCAAACTAGCTCAAACCCTAATTATGAACAAGAATCTTAACAATTAAATTCGGAGTTAGAGCTTACCAATACTACCAAAACGTAGCCAAGAACGCGATGAACAACTTTAACTCTCGAGCTTTGGTGAGAACCGAGCTTCTTCTTCCTAGATCGGAGCTTTCTCACACTAAAAATCACCCTCTCTCACTAGAATATGTTGGGAGTACTTGTGGATAAGAAATGAGCTCCTAGTGAGCCTTGGGTCAGTTTTGTGGCCAAAAACCCGACCCCAAAGTGAAAGGACCAAAACACCCTTCAAAAACTTAAAAAAAAATACAAAGTATGCTGATACAGGGGTGTGCTCACCGCGCACACTTTAATATGTGCCCCGCGCACCAAGTGTAATTTGTGTGAGTCGCGCACACTATAATGCGCGCCCCGCGCACCAAGTGTAAATTCTGTGAGCCGCGCACATGAAAGTGCGCCCCGCGCACCTAGTGTAATTTTTGACTGTCCGCTTTTTCTTCATGCGTGCGTGCCTCACACGCTTTCTAGCGCGCCTCACACATTCCAAACTTCAATTTTGGACATTTTCTTGCACTTTAAACCATTCGAACTTATACCCACAACCTATATAACCCACGATAACATACGGGCTCCAAAATGTAGAAAAGTAACACGATTTTCGTGATAAACACTTTAAAACCCGAATCCTCCAACTTTAATCATTATACACTTTTGAAACATTCCAAAGTCCAACGTGGTCAACTCATTACATTCAAACTATCAAATACTCATTCTTGGGCTCCGTAGGATGGCACAAGCGTCATGTTTAGAAAAACGGGGTGTTACAACTCTCCCCCACTTAAATTCGATCACGTCCTCGTGATCCTAGTCACTTAACCAATCCGAACCTACACTCTATAGTCCTCCGACACATATCCAAACTCGATGTCCACAACGATTCCCATTAACCCGAATGTCTCACCACATGCTAATAACCATTAGCGTTCATTATCGCAACAAATGGTATCTCGTACACTCAACACCCAAAATGCCCACTTAGGACATACGGTTAACACCATATATTCTTTCAAATTCTATCGGCTACAACTCGCAACAAGCTACATCCACAACTATAACACCCAACGCGATCTACTAAATTCACTACGATGTGAACCAAGTATTGCGTTAATCTAAATCGAGAAGGATTAATGCCGTGTCAAACCTCTGTACATCAACGACCCGTAAACCATCCAATCGAGAATGTTCTCTGAATCAAGAACTAACTTTCCCCGTCTCCACCACTGGGTCATTCCTTCAACAAAGAAATTTTAGTATCACCAAATAATCACACTAGGGACACCAACTTTCCCATCAAACGATCCGTACACGACCATCAGTCCCTGGATTAATCCAGGACAACAATAATACACCACTGCTAAACAATACGTCAACACTCGACACCGGATTTCCCCCTAAACCCTACAACACACTCATACAATACGGCTTCCTAGTACTAGCATGGAAGCTATTCATGTACTAGAATCCTGTCAATAGCGAATTATCACCGCAACAAACTCGCAATTCGCCGCACGACCTACAAAAATATTCACCAATGCTGGGTGAATCCTCCAACCTAGACCGTCCGTTAAGGATGGTCTCGATATTTTAATGCAACTAACGGGTCACATAACTAGGGAACACACCCTCGCAAACAAACAACATCTGTGTGTATCGATGTGTGACAATCAGGACCGACATTCCCCGCCTCACATTCGTCCATAAAGTGGAATAATCCACTGACAACTTCCACGATCACGTTTCCCGACAGGGAAAATACAACAAACACCACAATACTAACATGTACCTACTCAATAGTACTATCCGGGTTTCATAGCAACCCAGATTTACATTATGAGAGCACCCGCAACGACAACTTCATTCTCTCACTCCGAGATTTCAAGCTTCGCATTTGGTTTCACACCGCACTTTGGTACTACACGACCACCTTGCTTAAAAAGACTTACACTTCATCCGATCCCATCATCACAACTCTACACTTAAAATTCCGAAATTATAACTCACAGTCGTAACGCACGATCTCGAGTCGACATTAACAACCCGTCACACTTCCTCGTTAGGAACTCCAAATACCTATTGAGGCTTAGCACGGTACACTCTGACACTTCTTTATTCATAACACCACCGGAGCTTCCTCGGGCGACAGTAAAAACTCCCCCACTTAAGATTTAGCTCCACATTCTTACCGCAAAGTTGATAACATCCTGCAGAATTACCATTCCACAACACGCACGATCATTCTCATCACTAATCATAAACACCGAATTACTGCAAATTCACTTTAGGCTCTCAGAGCATTCATACAAAATTACCAGAGATGTCGTACACGCGACGACTTCGCACCTTCATACCACAAATCACAATTGACTGCCTTAATCATTCGCAAAGTGAACTCCACCAAAGTCCCACATACGTCTCTATGCCTAAACATACGTCACTCCAATAAATCAGTCGTGCATCTCAGTCGAGATCACCCGACCTTCCACTCAACGAACCTTTACCAACAAATTCTCGCTCACATAGAGAAGAGTGAACAATCCGACACAATAATTGCATCGACCGCAATATCAACACTTCATCATAACCTTCGGTCTTAACCGAACATTAAGTCCGTCACCGGCTCGCCGGTCATCTTCACCTGTCTATCACAAGAGCAACCAGATTCGCTCATCCGCCACTTCGTAGGAAGTATTTACTGCAATGCTCTCTAACTTTGACTTTCGGAACCACCGAATTACTATCACCCATCGATCACTATTGTAATCTCTGCTGCTTCCAAGGGTATCTCACGGGAACCCTAAGCACAAAGTGATCACACCGCTACCGGAGTTTGACCTTACACTAGCAAGTATAAGGAGGCACCTGACGCAGTGTCATGCAGACTCCCACCACAATCTACCGAAATTTAGGAACTCGATCTTTGGGTTCCATACACCCGATGTCACCCATCTTTCCACAACAATGACCCGAAGTCATACCTACTCGACAAACCTTACAGGTTATTGTCTCATCAAAAACTACTAGCAATCACACGCTACCCGCAATTTTTCACAAGGCCAAAACAACATAACCTAACGAAACCTTTCATCCAATCACTAAGGAGATGCTTGGAAACACCAAGTCTTACATCCTTCCACACCTCGTTAAAAATCACTACTAAAAGGGATATTCCATTAGGAATGTTACCCCATTAATCCACAACACACTAACGCAACCATTGTCATATGGGTCCTACTTACATGAGTTTAATGACCTAAAGACTCCCCGATTCTCTAATTCCATGGCGACTCACAACTAGAATCCTTACACGATTCTCTAACTACACACTCTACCGAGTGTAACCTAAAACTACAATCATTAGACTTGTCGCATTCCATTATGGAATTCAAGTCCTCGTCGCACACACGCAAGCATAATTCCGTCATCCCAGTTACGATGGGTAACTACAACCAGTCACAATCTCAATAATGTACCCACTACTTAGGGTGACTAAGCACGCACCAAACTCGTGAGTTGGCTCACTCACTTAGCTAAACGAATCCACCGTAACACTTCTTGACTCGCAAGGAACTCGATGTGACAACTAGCACATCACCCGAGACAACTATAACCTAGGAACCATAAAAAGATTCCTCACTCATCCCTATTCTACCCCAACCATGCCACGTTTCCTCCGTTCGGTACTTGTCATGTCATGCTTAGTGTCAAGATACCCTTTCGTAATAATGGTGATCGGTCATTATTACAAATGCGTACCTTACCATTTCCACATGGTCACGCAAGGTACTTTACCCGGACTGACGCAACATTCACACAAATTAACACGCGATAACTCCTAGTACTCGAATGACCAAAGTCCTTACCATGAACTTGATCACTCAAAACCGCCAAACATACAAATCTCTCCAATAGATTCATCCCTAGGATACCGCACAAAAGATACCTGTATATATACACCTATATACAATATAATAATAAATGCACACAAGTACACCGCACCCACAAGTCAACCTACATCCTAGGTGACTATTACTAAAACAACGTCCAAGTTTGCCTACTTACATTAGGCACTAGTAATCTAAGGCACTAATTTACACACGAAATAAGGCTCCACATAATCACACTTTGGACAAAAACAAGTCCTAGTTAGTCACCTACTCTTAGGCACTAACAAATCTCAATCCAACCCGTATTCCTACAAGTCCCGCAAATAACGCACATCCGTCAAAAGTCTAAGACTAGGCACCTATTCCAAGGTCACCTAATTCCCTTAGACTATGCTCTGATACCACTTATAACAACCCCAATTCGTTTAACCAAAAACGGAGTACATTTTTTTTTATAAGATAGGTCCCATTAAATATCCACTTTACATAAACCATTTCAAATAATTTAACCGAATACAATTTATCATAATAGCACGTTAACGTTTTATCTCGACTCTTGGTTTACAAATGACATCATACATCCTTACGAGAATGTATTTCACATACAAGGTTTGACTCAACACAACCAAACAATACGACCTCGAAACATTTACACAACACCACGGTTAAGACACAATAGCCCAACCCGATACCAAGAGCATAATCCCGAGGATCTACCAAATCCCCAATCCGTGTCCAATGTCCAATAGCTACCCCATCGAGCCCAAGTGCTCCTATGCAACTAGTCTAACAACTAGCTAACTTCATAACACAGTACCTGTAAAAAGGTAAACAACGAGAGGGGTAAGCTTAACGCTTAGTGAATGCAATAATTATACATATACATATATAATCTACTTACTTGCAAACACTTACACAAATACTGCATACGAGCTAGCAACTCAACAAACATGCAATCACAATGCATACTAAATATCCGCAATTCACAATAAGCTAGCATCGCCAAAAGCATATAGTTCACAATTTAATATGCTAAAACTACAACACATAACCATGGTTACCCGATCATACAAGGGAACAGAACTCGAAAGATCGCCAGAGTTCATAACATCCATTAGTGTTACTTAAACACAGCGTAATCACTAATTCCCCCGGTGATGTCTTAAACACCGCGACTAATTCACCCTCATGACAACGTGGCGTCTTAAACACCGCGACGAATCCACACGTCAATCAAAACAATGAGTGGTGTCTTAAACACCGCGACAATTCCACTCCCATGACAATGTGGCGTCTTAAACACCGCGACAAATCCACACGTCAATCAAAATAATGAGTGGTGTCTTAAACACCGCGACAATTCCACTCCCATGACAATGTGGCTTCTTAAACACCGCGACACTACCACATGTCAATCAACCATGAGTAGTGTCTTAAACACCGCGACAATACTAATCGTTACTTAGAATGTGGTGTCTTAAACATCGCGACAATGCCACATTCATACTACACAAATAAATACATTATATACGTACACGCATAATTATTCCACTCACCTTGGAATGCCTGCACAAGTTATGTACAACATGATCTTCGTCCTCAAATCCGAGCAAGTAACCACCTATATCACACATAGGTACAATATACACATAAATAGTCATTCTCTAAAAGAGAACTCGACACAAACATCCCTTAGCCGAGGGATCACACCTTGCTCACCAAATCCCGCCCATTTAATCACCTAATGGACACAAACCAATTACCACTTCGGGTGGTAATTCAAACCAACACAACAAAGTACAATTTAACCTAAATCATACTTTACACCAATTAGACCAAACCTATGTCTTAACATTAAATTGCTACTTAGGTAGTAATCATTTCAAAAGCCAAATACACCAAAACTCCAACACGTGCAATAGTGACCCATATTGCTTTTGACTACCTTTGACTTATGTTAAAATATCACTTTAACCCAAAATTACTTCTCGCGAGTAATTACCTTCAAAAACATCATTTAATACTTAATACAAAAGTTTAAACATCAATTTGGCCAAAACTAGTGCCATTACCAAATTTGACCCAATCAAAGTCAACTCATTTTGACATAAGTCCCAAAAACGCCCAAAATCACCAACGGCTAGTGATTACTTTCCAAAACACCAATTAACACTTGATTCAATCATTTAAACACTCGATTCATTAAATCTTGACCCATAACTTAGTTTGACACCAAATCAAGGTTAGCACCCATTTGGTCATACAAACAAGTTCTTATGAACATCTAAACACTAACACACTTACAATCTAGTGATTTAACACCCAAACCATGACCAAATTCATCCTCAACCCTAAGCCCACAATAATCGGGTTTACTTACACAATATATAAAGCAAAACCCCCAAATTCATGAGAAATGGGGTTTATAACCCAAACTAGCTCAAACCCTAATTATGAACAAGAATCTTAACAATTAAATTCGGAGTTAGAGCTTACCAATACTACCAAAACGTAGCCAAGAACGCGATGAACAACTTTAACTCTCGAGCTTTGGTGAGAACCGAGCTTCTTCTTCCTAGATCGGAGCTTTCTCACACTAAAAATCACCCTCTCTCACTAGAATATGTTGGGAGTGTTTGTGGATAAGAAATGAGCTCCTAGTGAGCCTTGGGTCAGTTTTGTGGCCAAAAACCCGACCCCAAAGTGAAAGGACCAAAACACCCTTCAAAAACTTAAAAAAAAATACAAAGTATGCTGATACAGGGGTGTGCGCGCCGCGCACACTTTAATATGCGCCCCGCGCACCAAGTGTAATTTGTGCGAGCCACGCACATTATAATGCGCGCCCCGTGCACCAAGTGTAAATTCTGTGAGCCGCGCACATGAAAGTGCGCCCCGCGCACCTAGTGTAATTTTTGACTGTCCGCTTTTTCTTCATGCGTGCGCGCCTCACACCCTTTCTAGCGCGCCTCACACATTCCAAACTTCAATTTTGGACAATTTCTTGCACTTTAAACCATTCGAACTTATACCCACAACCTATATAACCCACGATAACATACGGGCTCCAAAATGTAGAAAAGTAACACGATTTGCGTGATAAACACTTTAAAACCCGAATCCTCCAACTTTAATCATTATACACTTTTGAAACATTCCAAAGTCCAACGTGGTCAACTCATTACATCCAAAATATCAAATACTCATTCTTGGGCTCCGTAGGAAGGCACAATCGTCATGTTTAGAAAAACGGGGTGTTACAAGTTAGCTTGGATCTTGTTAGCGTGGTTTCTTAATAAAATTTCATATTGTTAATTAGTCTGTTTCTAATCTATTTTTATTGTGTCCATTATTTTTTCATTATGCCACTTGTTGGATTATGATAAGTAAAAATCCAAATATGAAATGAAAATAGTTATTCTGTGGTGAACAGATACGTATATCGGTAGATGTAAGTAGGATAGTAAATGACTGTTGAATCAGATTCAAAGAATGTACAGTGTAACTTATTAATGTGAAATCTAAATATTCCTCGAGTATTACCTACCCGTTAAAATATTTTCACCATTAACAGTTTGTACGAAAGAATTCTTAATTACAATCTTTATGAAATTATACTTCCATATATATTTTCTTCAGATGTAATCATGGATTTAATGAGTTAATATAATATTAATCTCATTTGATTTACCGTTAGACTAGAATACATAATCTCTAAAACATTAGAGATTACATAATCGCCATGAAGAATGAAGATAATTGATGTAGAACGATACATAGAATGATGATTATACTCGTGGTACAAAATGAGATGTTGAGGCATGGATTGTTGATAGTACTGTTGGTGCCGGTGATGTTGCCGAAGCTGGTATGTTTTGCACTATATTTTCCATGGCTACAACTCAGGCGCGAAGCTTGTTGACTTCTTCCATTATTCTGGGATGATTGTCGTTCGGAACGAGCGGATGAATAAGGTTTAGAATGTGAGATAGTATATAATCATGACGAGATACTCTGGAAATGAGAGAGAAAATGGTATTACGAACAGGTTCTCTGGTAAGTGTTTCAGGTTCATCGCTATGAGGTGAATTCGGTTGGTGGAAAGGATCACTTTCTTCTTGTCTCCAATGATTTAGTAAACTACGAACCCATCAAGTGAACTGGGGATGGATGATTATTTGATCCATTCCGGTCACACTGCTTTCGAAGTTCGAGTGAAAATCCATATCGGAATAGCTGTCGGAATAACTATCGAAATAGCTATCGGAATCTAAGGGACTCGAACTGGTTGAGGGATTCATCTTGTACGATTAGATGAAGGATTTTCGATAAGAAATAGATTATAGGATGTAGATTAGTAACCTGCAATACATAATTTACATATGCATATATGATACTAAAATCTCATAAGTTACAAAGGAATCTACGAAAGCTGTCAGGCAGAGGTAACAATAACAGATACGCTAAGATATGAATTAGCAGATACGCTAAGATACGAATTTTTTCTAGACACTATTCATGCAATCATTGCAGTAAGATGTGTCTAGACTAAGAATGATAAGCATGTAATTTTTGACACTAAATGATAAGCAAAACTTTTGACATGTAGACACGGTCGAAGTCCAGACTCACTAATGCATCTTAGCAACTATCAGTTAGACACACTAATGCAAGACCTGGTTCACTAAGACCACCGCTCTGATACCACATGAAACGACCCGTCCTTATCCACCTGGACGAAGTCATTAACATTTGGTCCCATTGCGATGATCGACTTCAAGTAATGTCCTTAAATTGAGCAAATACACAGCGGAAGACTTAATTCGAACCTGAGAATAAACATGCTTAAAGTGTCAACCAAAAGGTTGGTGAGTTCATAGGTTTATCATAACAATCATTTCAATATCTTAATAGACCACAAGATTTCATAATCTTAAACATAATACACTCGCAAGTATATGTAAAGCATTCTAAGTGGTTGAGCACTTGGTAACCATACTTAACTATTAATCAACGTCGCATATTCCCTTTATTATGAAATCTCACTACACTGTACCAAGTGTAGCCTACAAAACGAAGTACTGTGCAACCGTTGAATACTGGTCGTCCAGTCCGGTTGGGGTTGTCAGGCCCGATAGATCTATCAACAGGATTCGCATTTACAATACCCATGTAAATAGTTGTTACCAAGCTACAGGGAAGTATGACAGTGGTACAACTCAACGTAGAATGTATTTTTAAATACTTGTGTCTATTTCGTAAACATTTATAAAAGCAGCGCATGTATTCTCAGCCCAAAAATATATATTGCAAAAGCAATTAAAAAGGGAGCAAATGAAACTCACCTACAATGTATTTTGTAGTAAAAATACATATGACGACATTGATCAAGTGTAGGGTTGACCTTAGATTCACGAACCTATATCATTTGTATATATATTAAAACGTATCCTTGTAATCGAATAATTATATGTATATATGTATATATATATATATATATATATATATATATATATATATTCATTTTTATATATGAAATTATAGATTTTTGTTTAGTTACATATATTAAATATCTTATATATATACTTTATTATTATATCTTAAATTTTATGTTATATATCTATTATATATATATATATATATATATATATATATATATATATATATATATATATATATATATATATATATATATATATATTCATAAAAAAATGATTTTTTTATATATTTTGTTATATTAGTATATATATAATATATAAATATATGTTTAGTACTTTATTTAGAACCGATAGTTTGTTATAAGTAGATATTTTTATAAGTAATGTTCATAATAACAATACTAACCTAAATGAAATTTTAATATATATAATAACTTTAATAAAAGCAAATGTTAATTTTTGATAGTTTTAATAAAAACAGTAGTAATAATCTTATTAATGAAAATAAGGATAATATTGCTAATAATACTTATGATAATAATAATATTAATGATAATAACTTAATACTAATACTAACATTAATGAAAATAATAATAATTTGTATTATTTCCAAAATAATAATAATAGGAATAGTTAGAATATTAAATTATACCTTTGTAGCACTAAAAAGAATTAAACTGCCCAAGACGGGACTTGAACCCACAACCTTTCGAAACCCATCAACAACTTAAACCGTTCCACTGTTTCTACTTCTATGTTATAATTCGCAACCCATTTATATTTAATCTATGTCCTATCTCATCCCAGTTCATTCATGGCCCAACAACAACCATATTCGGCCCAATACCTAATTAAATCTCGGCCCATCCATCTAGTCCAAGTAGAACCCATTTAATAAAACGACCCAATTGTAAATTTGTGAATTAAATAGAACACACAAAAACAAACAGAAAGTGAAAAACTTCGTTCAATCATCATCATCGTACATCATCATCATCATATCATCATGAACATCATCATCTTCCATTTATCAATTATCATCATCATCCTATCATCATAACCATCACCCTTATAACCCCAACATCATCATAATTCAGTTCACGTCATCACCAATCGCCATATTCATCATCTTATTCATATTATCATCATCACGATGATCATCATCATCGTGATATACACATCATCATTTTCACATCAGTTTTATCACCATCAATATCGCGTCTTCATCATCTTTATTCAACATCATCACTTTCGTGAATCATTATCGTATCCTCTCTTTCTTTATTTCACCATCATCATCGTGGTTTAACAGAAACATTTACAACAGCCGCTGCAATTTCAGCTGCACTTGCAAAACAGAAATGATCATAGCAGTAGCAGCGATTCACGGTGGTGGTGGTTGTCATGGTGGGGTTTAGGATGGTGACCGGTGATGATAATAGTTTAATGGTTGGTAAGGATGGCGGTTTTATGATGAGAGAGGGAGGATAGAGAGATAAAGAAAGGTTGATGGTGGTATTTCTCCGGCGAAGAGTGGAGATTGATGGTAGGTTCGGTGGCGGCATGAAACACACAAAAAAATAATTATAGAGAGAGAGGATGAGAGAGAGAGAGAGGGTAAAAGAAGGTGGCGGTGATGGGTGTTGGAGGTGTCACGGTGGTGATGGTTTAAGGTGGCGGTGGAGGTGAAGCTACGGTGGTGTTTGTAGTTCGATAGTAGGGGTGGAGAATGGTGGCGACTAGGGTGGTCCGGTTGAAGGTGGACGTGGCTTAGGGTCTCGGTGGTGGAAGAAGTTTAAAGATGTCTTCGAGCGTGGTGATGACGGCTAGTTACTCGATGGTGATCTCAAAGCCGAAAACCGGAAGTAGATTTGGTGATGTTTAAACGAACAACAAAAGTTTGAAGTGGTGGTGGATGTTTGTAATGAAGGTCCAGTGACTGAATGCGACATGAAGAACACGAAGTGATGATTTGTAGGTTGCTCGCACGAAATAGGAAATGGAAATAGAGGATATGAGATGGAGGTTTGGTGATTTGCGATTATGAAGTTGTGGTTAAATGGGTGTTATAAAAATGGTTGGTTGATGAGTCAAATATATATGCACATCACATATATGTATACATAATTATAGTAGGTAATGATGATAAATAAAATAATATATTAATAATATTACTTAACATCTTGAATAAAAGAAACGTGGCAAATTCCCTCTTTTAATTTCTTTCTGCCGACAGTTTACATAGGATACCATATCGTGTCCATTGCTAAACAGTTAACGTATAAAAGTGTTCCTAAAATTCCCAAATTTTTAGATTAAACATATTAAATTATTTCATTCATTACCTATTTGAAACCTGATCAAAAAGGTTCGTCTATAATTTATTTTTAATTTCAAGTA
The DNA here is from genome assembly GCF_046630445.1 of Rutidosis leptorrhynchoides. Classification (NCBI taxonomy): domain Eukaryota; kingdom Viridiplantae; phylum Streptophyta; class Magnoliopsida; order Asterales; family Asteraceae; genus Rutidosis; species Rutidosis leptorrhynchoides. Next base: position 424,171,248 of record NC_092336.1, read on the forward strand.
ATATATACGGAGTACTAAAACTCAATTCTTCAAAGTAAAAATATTTTTAATGATCCCAAATTTTATATATCTTAATTATGGATCATCGTTTTATTTTTTTAAAATCACATAAGTTGGAATTAAGTTTATCTAAATATTAATCGAATGATCAACGAGGGTTACAATCATTTAATATACATTATATATATAGATCCATTTTATTAACAATTTTATTATTTCATATAATATTTTACATCTTTAATTCTAATAATTAAATCGTATTTTATTTCAAATTATCATATACACACACACATATATATATATATATATATATATATATATATATATATATATATATATATATATATATATATATATATATATATATATATATATATATATACATATACATATTTATTTACAAGTAATTGTTCGTGAATCGTCGGGAATGGTCGAAGGTCAATTTAATATATGAAACAGTTCAAAATTTTTGAGACTCAACCTAACAGACTTCGCTTATCGTGTCGATATCATATAAAGTTTAAGTTTAAATTTGGTCGGAAATTCCCGGGTCATCACACCCAGAAAGGATAATCTCCTTAAAAGATCAAAAATCAGCTTTTAAGACTGATATTACTCAATCCTTGAGATTGACTTTTAAAGATTGAGAATTCAAACTTATGGAATTCGATGATATCTAAACTCGAGCTTGAACGAGAAAATATTTTGATCAAAATTACAAACCGATTTGTTTTCTGAAAACCCATTTTTAATGCGTTCATTACCATTGAATGTAAAATCCTAGGAATTCACCTGGAATTCATCAGGTCACCTGAACCAAATCGGGTGTCAACCGTAAGAACGGTGGTTGCATAGCATGGTCGAAGACAGGACCTTGTGCCAGACAGAAAAATTATAGGGTGAGCTTTACTATTGCTCCTACAAAAGATAGTAATTGCATCCGACACGTTATAGACCATAATTAAAAGCATGTCATGGGACATTGCCTTAACAGTTGCTTGTTCAACGCTTTCCTTTACAACCGGACGGTAGTTTACCTAAAGGTAATATACGGAGCAAGTATATTGGACGTGTTGCTTTCCTAATACAAGGTTAGCAAGTGGGTGACACAAAACCACAAGTTTTGAGCTAAAATTTTTAAATCTAAAACCCACCAATCCCACAAAAACAATTTGCAAACACCGGTGAAGGGTTATTCAGGAAAACTTATCTAGGGTAAAAACTAGATTTAATTTTCAAAAGATCAAATGTTTTTATAAAGATCCAATTTCCTTAAGGATCTAAATTTTCATAGTCATGTGGGACTGTAAACCACAACGTTACTATCATTGTTTATACCGCCGTATAGAAATCACTGATGTACAAAGTGTGAAGAATAAAGAAGTGATTCTAGTATTTTTATTTCAAGACTATATTGCTTGAGGACAATCAACGCTCAAGTGTGGAAATATATTTCATAGCATTATCCCTCAAGAAAGACAAGCTTTTAGTTGCAATTGTTCTATTTACAAGTAATATTCGTTTAAATAATAAAAGGTGAAGATAAAGACAGATACGATGAATTGAAGACGCAAACGACCAAAAAGCTCAAAAGTATAAAGTACAGTCAAAGTGGTTCAAATTATTGATGAGAAACGTCTCGAAATTACAAGAGTACAAGACGCAAAACGTAAAATACAAGATATTAAATTGTACGTAAGGACGTTCGAAAATCCAGAACCGGGACCAGAGTCAACTCTCAACGCTCGATGCAACGGACTAAAAATTAGAAGTCAACTATGCACATGAATATAATATAATATTTAAATAATTCTATAAATTATTTATATATTATATTATTATTAAAAACCGTCGGCAAGAAAGAAAACAAAGTCATGTGAACTCTCCCAGCTGGCCATGCGATCGCATGGCCTGGAAGAACAAAAGCCATGCGATCACATGGCCCCAGAAGTCGGGCCACATCTATAAATTTCGCGTGTCTTGGCCAGTTTTAATATATCTTTTTCTCTATCTCTCTCACGTATATATATATATATATATATATATATATATATATATATATATATATATATATATATATATATATATATATATATATATATATTTAATTTTAATTTTAATTTTAATTTTAATTTTAATTTTAAATTCTAATAATAAGGGTATGTTAGCGAATGTTGTAAGGGTGTAAGTCAAAATTCTGTCCGTGTAACGCTACACTATTTTTAATCATTGTAAGTTATGTTCAACCTTTTTAAGTTAATGTCTTGTAGCTAAGTTATTATTATGCTTATTTAAGCCGAAGTAATCGTGATGTTGGGCTAAAATATTAAGACGGGGTAATTGGACTTTGTACCATAATTGGGGTTTGGACAAAAGAACGACACTGGTGGAAATTAAACTATGGGCTATTAATGGGCTTTATATTTGTTTAAATTAAATGATAGTTTGTTAATTTAATATAAAGATTTACAATTGGACGTACCTATAAATAACCATATACACTTGATCGGACACAATGGATGGGATATTTATGAGTACTAATAATCGGTCATTTAACCGGACACGGGAATGGATTAATAGTCAATGGACTTATTAAAACATGGGTGAATTATGTACAAGGACACTTGGCGTAATTGTTATCAAAGTATTAAAACCTTGGGTTACACGCAGTCGATATCCTGCTGTAATTATTAAACAAAGTATTAAGACCTTGTTACAGTTTAAGTCCCCAATTAGTTGGAGTATTTGACTTCAGATATAAGGATAATTTGACGAGGACACTCGCACTTTATATTTATGACTGATGGACTGTTATGGACAAAAACCAGACGGACATATTAAATAATCCAGGACAAAGGACAATTAACCCATGGTAACAAATTAAAATCAACACGTCAAACATCATAATTACGGAAGTTTAAATAAGCATAATTTATTTATTTCGTATTTAATTGCACTTTTAATTATCGCACTTTTATTTACTGTCATTTTATTTAATTGCGCTTTTAATTATCGTACTTTTTAATTATCGCAATTTTATTTTATCGCACTTTTATTTATTGCAATTTCATTATCGTTATTTATTTTACGCTTTAAATTAAGTTATATTTATTTTTAATATTTTACATTAGGTTTTAACTGCAAGTAAAGCTTTAAAATTGACAAACCAGTCATTAAACGGTAAAATCTCCCTTTTATAATAATAATATTATTTATATATTTTTGTATTTTATAATTATAAGTTAAAACTAATATAGCGTTAAACTTGGATAAGATCCTTGTGGAACGAACCGGACTTACTAAAAACTACACTACTGTACGATTAGGTACACTGCCTATAAGTATTATAGCAAGGTTTAAGTATATCCACTCTATAAATAAATAAATAACTTGTGTAAAAATGTATCGTATTTAATAGTTTTTCCTTGTAAAAATATAACTATTTTATACACCACCTCGCACACATCAAGTATTCTTAGGTAATGGTTTCATTTAGTAATCGTTTGTTTAAAAAACTTTAATTCCATTGGATTGAACATAAGGAGATTTAGACACAGGTGAAGATGATCTTTTATTAACAGCACGTTTAGGACTAAGATCAATCTTCCTACGTGGTGTCTAATTAATGGGTTTACAGTTGTCACCCGGTGTCCCAACATCCCACAATTAAAACAATTAACATTTCAGAAGTTATTAGCATTAGACACTTGACGTCTAGGTGGTGAAACCTGTCTCCTAGTTGGTGTGGTCTGTTGTCTAGTCGGTGGGGGTGATGAAACTTGTTGTTTAATAGTCTGTCGACGACTAGGGGGAACATATTTCGGCACGCTACCGGAATTGAAACTCTCACCTTTTGGTGGAAGTTCAGCTTTAGAATCAATAACCTGAGAATTCAAGGCACTACTTTCCTTGACAAACTTAACAGGAGTTAACTGAGTGTTCTTCTTCCTAGCCTGTTGATAATGCTAAAAACGAACATATATTTCATAGCATTATTCCTCAAGAAAGACAAGCTTTTAGTTGCAATTGTTCTATTTACAAGTGATATTCGTTTAAATAATAAAAGGTGAAGACAAAAGACAGATTCGACGAATTGAAGACGCAAACGACCAAAAAGCTCAAAAGTAGAAAATACAATTAATGAGGTTCAAATTATTGATAAGAAACGTCTCAAAATTACAAGAGTACAAGATTCAAAACATAAAGTACAAGATATTAAATTGTACGCAAGTACGTTCGAAAATCCGGAACCGGGACCAGAGTCAACTCTCAACGCTCGACGCAACGGACTAAAAATTACAAGTCAACTATGCACATAAATATAATATAATATTTAAATAATTCTTATAATTATTTAATATATTATATTATTTATAAAATCATCGGCAGAAGAAAACAACCAAATATGAGCCTCCACAGCTGGCCATGCAATCGCATGGCCTGGAAGGCATAAATCCATGCGATCGCATGAGCCCCATTTCCAGCCCACATGCCTATAAAAATCGAGCTTTGGTGCACCACAAATCCATCTATCTTTCTCTTCTCTCCATTCATACGTAATATTTATTTTTATAATTTATATTTTAATTTTAATTTTAATTATAATTCTAATAATAAGGGTATGTTAGCGAATATTGTAAGGGTGTAAGTCGAAATTCTGTCCGTGTAACGCTACGCTATTTTTAATCATTGTAAGTTATGTTCAACCTTTTTACATTAATATCTCGTAGCTAAGTTATTATTATGCTTATTTAAAACGAAGTAATCATGATGTTGGGCTAATTACTAAAATTGGATAATTGGGCTTTGTACCATAATTGGGGTTTGGACAAAAGAACGACACTTGTGGAAATTAGACTATGGGCTATTAATGGGCTTTATATTTGTTTAACTAAATGATAGTTTGTTAATGTTAATATAAAGATTTACAATTGGGCGTCCCTATAAATTACCATATACACTCGATCGGACACGATGGGCGGGGTATTTATATGTATGAATAATCGTTCATTTAACCGGACACGGGAATGGATTAATAGGCACTAGAATAATTAAAACAGGGGTGAAATTATGTACAAGGACACTTGGTATAATTGATAACAAAATATTAAAACCTTGGATTACACTCAGTCGACATCCTGGTGTAATTATTAAACAAAGTATTAAAATCTTGTTACAGTTTAAGTCCCCAATTAGTTGGAATATTTAACTTCGGGTATAAGGATAATTTGACGAGGACACTCGCACTTTATATTTATGACTGATGGACTGTTATGGACAAAAACCAGACGGACATATTAAATAATCCAGGACAAAGGATAATTAACCCATGGGCATAAAACTAAAATCAACACGTCAAACATCATGATTACGGAAGTTTAAATAAGCATAATTCTTTTATTTCATATTTAATTTCCTTTATTTTATATTTAATTGCACTTCTAATTATCGCATTTTTATTTATTGTTATTGTATTTAATTGCACTTTTAATTTTCGTACTTTTTAATTATCGCAAGTTTATTTTATCGCACTTTTATTATTCGCAATTTCATTATCGTTATTTACTTTACGCTTTAATTTAAGTCTTGTATTTATTTTTAATATTTTACATTTGGTTTTAACTGCGACTAAAGTTTTAAAATCGACAAACCGGTCATTAAACGGTAAAAATCCCCCTTTATAATAATAATATTACTTATATATATATTTGTATTTTTATAAAAGTAAACTAATATAGCGTTAAGCTTTGTTTAAAAAGATTCCCTGTGGAACGAACCGGACTTACTAAAAACTACACTACTGTACGATTAGGTACACTGCCTATAAGTGTTGTAGCAAGGTTTAAGTATATCCATTCTCTAAATAAATAAATATCTTGTGTAAAAATGTATCGTATTTAATAGTATTTCCTTGTAAAAATTAATAGCTATTTTCTATATACCTCGCACGACATCAAGTATTTTTGGCGCCGCTGCCGGGGAAAGTCTTAAAAGCCAGAAGCGCAACGCTATATATAAAAAAAAAAGATTTTTACTTTTAGTACGCTTTTGTAAAAATACGTTTTAAATATTCAAAAATATTAAAAGAAAAACAAAAATATAAATATTTTTTTTAGAGTTTGGTAAATATTTAAGTTTTATAAAGTTTCTTTATTTCTATTTTTTTTAGTTTGTAAAAATATAAGTTTTATTTAATTAATAAATATATTTTATATTTTACAGCAAAACAGAAAAAAAAAAAATTTATTAATTCGGCATGTACTGTAGCAGCCCACTCTGTGGCCCGAAACCCTAGCCCATGCGATCGCATGGCTGGGAAACTGAGGACTCATGCGATCGCATAAGCCCATCTGACACGCCAGACTGCAGCCTGCATTAATTACGGATAATAATAATAATTAATATATTTAAACCCTAATTAGGGTTATATATAATATATATTAATTTAGTTTTTATTATTAATTTGTATTTTTAGTTTAATTAGTTTATTTAAATTGTAAAATTAATAGTTTTATAAAATAAATAATATAAAAATAATATTTTTATAAAAATTGTACTTTTTACAACTTTTTATATATTTTTATATTTTGTCCCTTTTTAATCGTTTTAGCGTAATATTTGTATTTTTCGCTCATATTTAGTTTTTATTCATAGTTTTTGCCATAATTATTTTTACTTCTAGATTTTTAGGCTTTGCTGTAGAATTCCTTAAGTGCTTTTTCTTTAGACTAAGATTTAAGTGCTTTAGAATTTTGCGACGCCTTTTTAAGTTTTAGTTTCTTTTTAAGTTATTTCCATTTGAGATTTAGTTTTTCCTGTAAGCTTTAATATTTTTAGACACCTTTTACTATGTATCAATTATCATTCCAATTAGTAATCTCAATTTGCGATTATAATTTTAAGTTAGTTGTAGTAATAAGGTTAGGTTAGTCAAGTGTTTTAAGTTTTATAAGTTTCTTTTATTTTTCCGTCACCTTTTATTTTTCAACCATTTTTCTTTTTCGACCTTTTTCGACGAGCTCTTTTTCTTTCTTATTTCTCGCTATTCTAGTTTTAGGACATAGATTTTTATTCTACTTCTTATCTAAATTTCTTAAAATTACAAAAATTTATTTTAAGTGGTTAAATTGATAGACATCAAAATTTTCTGGTTCGTAGTAATAGTTGGATTTGTACGTGGACCGGGTTATTGGAGCCAAACAGTCCTCAATTATATTGAGACCAAACGAATCCTGCCCCTCTGCTGCATCTTTTGGCTATTCGAAACGTGGGCAAAATCAGAAAAGTCTATTGATTGGATAACTTATTATAATTTTTCTTTCCTTTTAAAAACTAATAGGATATTCAGTGAATGCACCGAGCAAGACGTTCACCACCTTTTGTACGTTCACCACCTGTAACTAGATCAAGACATTTAGCAAATATTACCACCGTTGATTTTTCTTTAGAAACGTCATCCAGTCGACCAAGTACTTCAGTTCAAATTTCCAATAATCCATTTTTTGAACCCGACCTCACAATTGAGAATCCGGAGAATATTCAGGAACGGTTCGTAGATCCTGAACCACTAAACTTTCCCCCGGAACCACCAATCATTCAAACAGAGATTGTTGAGGAACGAACCATTAAATCAGAATCCTCTAGTGATTCCGATTCAACAAATTCAATTATGGAGAATCTGGAACCTTTAAGTATGGAAGACCGAATGAGAGCTAAACGCACTGGCCAAGGTCACGCAATAACTCATCCAGACATTAATGCGCCAGATTATGAAATCAAAGGACAAATTCTACACATGGTGACTAATCAATGCCAATTTAGTGGTGCGCCGAAGGAAGATCCAAATGAACATCTACGTACCTTTAATAGGATCTGCACACTATTTAAAATCCGAGAAGTAGAGGATGAACAGATATATCTCATGTTATTTCCCTGGACTTTAAAGGGAGAAGCCAAAGATTGGTTGGAATCATTACCTGAAGGGGCGATTGATACATGGGACGTTTTAGTTGAAAAATTTCTTAAACAATTCTTTCCTGCATCTAAAGCCGTAAGACTTCAAGCAGAAATTGTTACGTTTACACAGAAGCCAAATGAAACTCTATATGAGGCGTGGACTAGATATGGAAAGTTATTAAGAGGATGTCCGCAACATGGTTTAGACACCTGTCAAATAGTACAAATATTCTACCAAGGATGCGACATCACTACAAGAAAAGACATAGATATAGCAGCTGGTGGTTCTATTATGAAGAAAACCGAAACTGATGCTTACAAAATTATTGATAACACTGCTTCCCACTCACATGAGTGGCACCAAGAAAAAGATATCATTAGATCATCTAAAGCAGCTAGAGCCGATTCTAGCCATGACTTAGATTCCATTTTCGCAAAGATAGATGCTGTGGAGAGACGAATGGAAAAGATGACTAAGGATATTCACTCAATACGAATTAGTTGTGAGCAGTGTGGAGGATCACATTTGACAAAAGATTGTCTCAGTATTGAATTAACAATGGAACAAAGAGAGAATATTTCATACATAAACCAAAGGCCTGGAAATAATTATCAGAATAATTATCAACCGCCAAGACCGATTTACAATCAAAACCAGAATTATAACCGAAATATTCCATACAATAACCAACAAGGTCCTAGCAATCAACAAGTATCCAATAATAATTACAATCAGCAAAGACCGAATTTTCAAAACAAACCACCACAACAAACCGATGATAAAAAGCCGAATTTAGTAGATATGATGACAAAGCTAGTTGAAATCAAACGCAATTTTTCACATCTCAGAAAAAAACCAATGAACAAAATGCTCAAGCATTTAGAAATCAACAAGCTTCTATTCAAAATCTGGAACAAGAAGTAAGTAACCTAGCAAGGTTAATAGGTGAAAGAAAACCGGAAAGTCTACCTAGTGATACAAATGCTAACCCCCGGAATGAAACAGCTAAAGCCATTACCACAAGAAGTGGTACAACACTTAAACCACCTGAAATACCTGTAGCTTCTGATGAAGCTATTCCTACTCCACAAGAACCACAACCTGATCAAGATAAGGAAAAAGAACCGGTAGTTGAAAAGGTTAATGAAGATAACACAGTTAAGGCTAAACCTTATGTTAAACCATACCAACCACCACTTCCTTACCCGAGTAAAATGAAGAAAGAGAAACTTGAAGCCGAGCAATCCAAATTCTTGGATATGTTTAAACAGATAAATGTAAATCTTCCTTTCATTGATGTGATTTCAGGAATGCCTAGATATGCTAAATTCTTGAAAGATCTAATATCAAATAGAAAGAAAATGGAAGAACTCTCGGCTGTTACCATGAATGCTAATTGTTCAGCAGTGCTGTTGAATAAGATACCAGAAAAAATATCTGATCCAGGAAGTTTCACAATTTCATGTTTTCTGGGTAGTCTTAGTTCAATAGAAGCATTGGCAGACTTAGGTGCTAGTATAAATCTAATGTCGTATTCACTATACGCTAAACTAGACCTTGGAGAATTGAAACCAACCAGAATAAGCATACAACTAGCCGATAGATCAATAAAATATCCTAGAGGGATAATGGAGAACATGCTAGTTAAAGTTGGTACTTTAGTATTTCCAGTAGATTTTGTTGTTTTGGACATGGAAGAAGATTCTCAAGTTCCTCTCATATTAGGAAGACCATTCTTAAACACGGCTAAAGCAATGATAGACATGTTCGGTAAGAAACTGACCCTAAGTATAGAGGATGAGAGTGTTACCTTTTCAGTTGATAGAGCAATGCAACAACCACAATCTGCAGATGATACATGTTATTATATTCAAACTATAGATGCACATGCAGAATTATTAGAAGAATTTCCAGAATTACAAGGAACAGGAGAATGTTCTTTAGAAGAAGGTAATGAACCAATTGATGAAGCTGAAATATTAGCTACACTTATAGCTAATGGATATGAACCAACAACAGGAGAAATTCAAATGCTAAAAGAAGAAGACAGATATCGATATAAATTATCGATAGAAGAACCACCGAAATTAGAGTTAAAGCCACTTCCAAACCATTTGGAATACGCTTATTTACATGGTGAATCTGAATTACCTGTAATAATATCGTCTTATCTTACTGAAAATGAGAAATCACAACTCATTTCTGTGTTGAAATCTCATAAACCAGCCATTGCATGGAAGATTCATGATATTAAAGGAATAAGTCCTTCGTATTGCACACATAAAATCCTTATGGAAGAAGGTCATAAAACATATGTGCAACGCCAACGAAGACTAAATCCTAATATGCAAGATGTAGTTAAAAAAGAGATTATTAAACTGCTAGATGCAGGTTTAATTTATCCAATTTCTGATAGTCCATGGGTAAGCCCAGTTCAATGTGTGCCTAAGAAGGGTGGCATGACTGTCATTACAAATGAGAAAAATGAGCTTATTCCTACTAGGACTGTAACAGGATGGCGTGTATGTATTGATTATAGAAAATTAAATGACGCCACCAGAAAAGATCACTTTCCCTTACCTTTCATAGATCAAATGTTGGAAAGATTAGCCAGAAATAGTTACTATTGTTTTCTAGATGGATTTTCCGGATATTTTCAAATTCCAATATCACCCGAAGATCAAGAGAAAACCACATTCACGTGCCCTTATGGTACTTTTGCTTACAAACGCATGCCATTTGGACTTTGCAACGCCCCTGCAACCTTTCAAAGGTGTATGATGGCGATTTTTCACGACATGATAGAAGAATGCATGGAAGTTTTCATGGATGACTTTTCAGTCTTCGGTGATACATTTGAATCATGTCTAGTTAATCTTGAACGAATGCTTATTAGATGCGAACAATCAAATCTAGTACTTAATTGGGAGAAATGCCATTTCATGGTTAAAGAAGGCATCGTTCTTGGACATAAAATTTCAAAAGAAGGAATTGAAGTGGATAGAGCAAAAGTAGATGTAATTGCTAAACTTCCACATCCCACCAATGTTAGAGGAGTTAGGAGTTTTCTAGGGCATGCCGGTTTTTACCGACGTTTCATAAAAGATTTTTCTAAAATTGCCACTCCTATGAATAAACTCCTAGAAAAGGATGCTCCATTCATCTTTTCAGATGAGTGTATCAAATCTTTTAATATTCTTAAAGAAAAACTCACTAATGCACCGATCATGATAACACCAAATTGGAATCTACCATTTGAACTAATGTGCGATGCAAGTGATTTTGCAATGGGATCCGTTTTAGGACAAAGGATTGAAAAACGATTTCAACCTATATATTATGCTAGTAAGACGTTACAAGGAGCACAAACAAACTATACAACTACTGAAAAAGAACTCCTTGCTATTGTCTTTGCTTTTGACAAATTTCGATCATATCTCGTTCTAGCAAAAACGGTGGTCTATACCGACCATTCTGCTCTTAGATACCTATTTTCGAAACAAGATGCTAAACCAAGATTAATCCGTTGGATCTTACTCTTACAAGAGTTTGATATTGAAATTCGAGATAAAAGAGGAGCAGAAAATCTCGCCGCTGATCATCTTTCTCGTCTTGAAAATCCTGAGTTAGAAGTTCTAAATGAATCGGCCATACAAGACAATTTTCCTGATGAATATCTATTGAAGATAGATTATAAAGAAATTCTATGGTTTGCAGACTATGCAAACTACTTAGTTTGTGGATTCCTTGAAAAAGGATTATCGTACCAAAGACGAAAGAAATTCTTCAGTGATATAAAACACTATTTTTGGGAAGATCCACATCTGTTTAAAAGTTGTCCAGATGGAATAATACGCCGATGTATATTTGGAGATGAAGCTAGTAAAATTTTAAACCATTGTCACACAGGACCAACTGGAGGGCATTATGGGCCTCAACTAACAGCAAGAAAAGTTTATGATGCTGGATTCTATTGGCCTACAATTTACAAAGACGCACACCTTCTTTGCAAATCATGTGATGCTTGTCAAAGGGCCGGAAAAATAAGTCAATGTGATGAAATGCCACAAAATGTCATCCAAGTATGTGAAGTATTTGACATTTGGGGTATTGACTTTATGGGTCCATTTCCAAAATCTCATAATAATCTATATATACTCGTAGCCATTGATTATGTATCTAAATGGGCGGAAGCACAAGCTCTCCCAACTAACGATGCACGAGTTGTAGTCAACTTTTTAAAATGTCTTTTTGTAAGGTTTGGAACACCGAAAGCTTTAATAAGTGATCGGGGTACTCATTTCTGTAATAATCAACTTGAGAAAGTTCTTAAAAGATATGGAGTAACTCATAAAATCTCCACCGCATATCATCCACAAACAAGTGGACAAGTTGAAAATACCAACCGAGCTTTAAAACGTATTCTAGAGAAAACCGTAGGATCAAATCCGAAGGAATGGTCCATTAAATTTGAGGATGCACTCTAGGCTTTTAGAACAGCCTACAAAACTCCAATTGGAACCACACCTTTTAGACTTGTTTATGGAAAAGCATGTCATCTTCCAGTAGAAATTGAACACAAAGCATTTTGGGCTTTGAAGACATGCAATCTTGATTTACATGAAGCTGGACTTCTACGATTAAGTCAACTAAACGAATTAGAAGAATTAAGACATGAAGCATACGAGAATTAGTTAATCTATAAAGAAAGAACGAAGAAATGGCATGATAAAAGAATCAGAAGTTCAAAAGAATTTAAAGAAGGAGACAGAGTTCTTCTTTTCAATTCACGATTCAAGCTATTTCCTGGAAAATTGAAATCAAGATGGTCTGGACCATTCATAGTCAAAAGAGTTTTCCCATACGGAACGATAGAATTAATAAATTCAAATGGGATTGAATTTAAAGTTAATGGTCACAGAGTTAAACATTACATACATGGTCCGATGGAAGTCGACAACGAAGTTAATCACAATTTCGACACCACAGCTAACTAAGTGTGAGGAGAATCAAGTCTTTAAAGGATAATATGTATTTCTGTTAGAGTTAGATTGTCTGTTTTCGTGTAGTTCTCAAAAATGGAACCCGAATGGTCTTTCCCTAGCAGACCCTAAAGAACTAGTCTTCTCCCCCCATTCTGAATTTTTATTTTTTTTAGGTTTTTACAAAATGAAGACTGCCTGTGAACTAAACCATGGTCTAATGCTACACGCTTTGATCACTAAACGTAATAATGACATATTTCCGAGTGAAATAGTATCAGTAATCAGAGAAAGAATGGACGGAGTTAGAAAAGAATCCAGATGCGAAGATAATAAGTTACAATTTGGTAAAGGAAAATCAAAATCCGCAGCAAAAAGAAGAGCACGACACCTAGAAAGATGTCACAAATGCGGAAAATGGTCACATGGAGGTAAATGTTCAAATAATCAAACCTATTCAAACACCGAATTTGTTACTTTATGCAGAGACGGACCGTTCATATGTTTAGAAGAAAAGACACTGAATGCTCGAGGTTACGCCTATGTAGCTATGGAAAACCAATTAAACCGACTATCTTATGAATGAGATAGATCATATAACTAAGAAATCTATTTCACAGGTATGTTTGTACGGTTTTTATTTTTTTTTATTTTTTTTATTTTTAACCTTTTGATAATAAACGCTAATTTGTTCGCTATAAAGTATTAAATTGGTATTGAATAAAATTAGGTTTGGCGACCGAAATTATTGATATCATTCAAAAATTTATTACATCACTGCGAAATTTAACGTTTATTCATAAGGTATAAATATCTTTAATCAATCAACCCAAAATATTTCAAAAATTCGTCATGAGTTAAATTAGGTCTTGGAACCGAAATTACTTTACCAAAAAGAGGGGCGCATATTTTTGATAATATTTGATTGATTAAAGTGGGATAAAAAGCCAAAAAGATTTTTAATTTTATTTTTACCATGTTTTTAAAATTAATATTTAAATCTTAAATTAATATTGTAAACTTTATAAAAACAATATATTTAAAATTATAAATATTTGAAAAATTAATATAAGTTTGGTGTGAATTTATAATATTAATTTTTAAATTAAGTTTGGTGTGAATTTTTAATTTTTAAAATAGGAATTTTTAATTTTATGCATTTCAAATTTTAAGTTTGGTGTGAATTTTTAATATTAATTTTGAATTTTATATTTAAATTGTGTGAATTTAAAAAAAAATTTACTTTATCTCATTAAGTTAAAAATATGATTTTTAAAATTCGTCGTAAGTTGAAGACTAGGTCTTTGAACCGAAATTGCTTTACCCGAGGGAGGGACGAGAACTTTTATTATCATTATTTTTAATCTTATTGAATTAAAGTATGCCAAAAACATTAAAAAACCCAAAAATCTTTACTTTTAAAAACCGCGCTTTGATTTGACAAATTTTAAAATTTTGTCGAGGGACAGACTAGGACAACGATCCGAAACGCCCTCGCTCCTAAAGGAAAACAAAATTTTTAAAATTTAATTAATTATAAGTTTTATAAAGTATAAGGTTTTATAAAAAAAAAAAAAAAAAGCTGAAAACACTGTACCCGGACCCCCATGCGATCGCATGGGTTTTACACTTCAACTCCATGCGATCGCATGGAGCTGAAATCCAGGCCAGAAACAAATACAGCAGCGAGTTCTGCTCTTCACCACAACACACACACATTCACGAACCAACTCCAAAAATTCACCAATTTTCGCCATTTTTCCACCGTAATTCGTCATTTTTCTTGCTCTAATCATGCCTAGATTCTCATTCTTCAGCAAATTGGTAAAAATTACACCCCTAAACTCTATAAATTCCTAGTTTTTGTGATAATTACCAATTTTTTACCTAATGCAATTTTGTTAATTTCTAGTGTAATTAGTGTTAAATTGTTAGTATTTTATGCATGTATAACCTAGATTGATGCTATTTAACATGATTTGAAGCCAAAAACTTCAAAATTTTTAGAAATCTAGGGTTTGTGTTCTTGAGCAATTTAGGGCTTTTTGATATAAACAGGTTATGGCCGATTTTTGTCATGAATTATTGCTAAATTGAGTAGTGTAACATGTTTAGATAGTTAAATGATCCAAACAATGATCCTAAACATGATTTTTGGAGATTAAAGTGGACTTTTTAAGTCCAAAATTCATGAACTTGATTAATTTGATATATTTGCCATTTGAGACTTGTTTAATTATTAGTAATGGCTATT
This sequence comes from Rutidosis leptorrhynchoides, assembly GCF_046630445.1. NCBI lineage: Eukaryota > Viridiplantae > Streptophyta > Magnoliopsida > Asterales > Asteraceae > Rutidosis > Rutidosis leptorrhynchoides. The sequence continues at coordinate 424,186,441 of NC_092336.1, forward strand.
TTGACATGTTATTTGAGTTAAATGCTTATGAATTTTGTATACATTTTCATATGTGCTTATTTAAAAAGTGTAGAATTGTGAAAAATTGTAAAAATGTGTATAAGTTTAATTTTGATTTAACATGTTATAGTGATTGTTTTAAGTTATTATTTTGCTAACACTAATGCATATTTGGATGCACAAATTTTGTGTTTAATGTGTTTTACAGAGAGCCGATACTGGAGGTTCAGGAGCATCATCATCTAGACGACCAGCACCAGAACCAGAACCAGAAATGCAACACGAACAAGAACCACAACAAGAACAACAACAACAGCCTGATCAGCACATACCTTATTATGATCCGGTACAGTTTGTTGATGAATTCATAGTATTCCCAATGAGGCCGCCAGTAGAATTCCCAACGATTCCTGAGCACACTCTACATCCTAATCTGAGATTTGATAGAAGATGGAGAGATTACGAGACATATCAAAGGAACAAATTCAAATTGGTAACAAAAAATGTAGAGGTGCTAAGGGTAATCTATTGGGCCCCTTTGGAAACGGTCCATCTAGCTGACCGTGTTAGACAGCTTTTAGTTCAAAGGTATGGCAGTTCTTCTTTTACAGATTGGGAACGTCTTTTCACCATTCGTAGACCTGTATATAAGGAATGGTGTGTTGAGTTGATAAGTACTGTATCACTTGATACAAATATAGTTAGAATAGATGATAGAAGATTTCTTAGGTTTATCCTTGGCGGTAGGATGTACAGAATGTCCATGTTAGACATGGACAGGGCTTTACAGATATATACTCCTGGTGAGTTGCTATTACCCGATTGTACAAACTTGATTCATTATGGTGAACGGGTAGATAGTAACTTTGACGCTGACGCCATTTGGAGGCGTATGTCACATTTTGATGTTTTTACACGAGCAGGAGAACACTCCTATACACATATTGACAGAGCCGAGCTTCGTATTATTCATAGATTTTTGGCTAACTCGATTACACAAAGAGGTCATAATAAAGAAAAAATTACCTTATATGATTTATTCTACCTAAAGTGTATTCGGGATCCTAGAAGCTTTGTCAATATCCCTTACTGTGTTGCTTTTTATTTATCTAAAATGGTAGAGGGAATGCAGGACGGGAGTATAATAGGAGGAGGTATTTTTGTTACTCTCATTGGAGAGTATTTAGGTGTTGATAGGAACCAAGGGGGTCCATTACAGATTTGTAGAGAACAGGTTGAGCCCTTAGGATTGAAAGTTTATGTGGGTGCTAAGGTATTGAAAAGCAGACGTAACCAGGCAGTACCCTATGAGGGATCTCATCCTCAGGTAGAAGAGGCTCAGACGAGGAAATGGAGGAGGCGGAAGACATTAGGGATGTCTTTCGAGATGCTATTCTTGACGTCCACGTTCGTATAGATGAGGAAGCAATGACGAACGCGACAAGACATAGTATGTATGAGCAGTGGAACTCCGAGCGAGTATACGAGGATTATAGGCGACGCCAACACGATAGCTGGTTAGTTCATCAGCACCAAATCATGAGCCAGCTATCATATCATGTACCAAATAACTATGTACCTACTCGACCTGCTCATTTTCCACCACATAGCCCCGATATCCGACCACCCTTTAACCGGTATGACTATGACCAAGCCTATCAGAACACCTATAACCAACAATGGAACCCACCCGATGAGATGAACTGGAACCCCTATCCAGACTGATTTAGTTCCATTTGGTTATTTTTATGATTTTTATGTTTTTATCTTTTGACTTTTTCATGTTTAAACTTATGTTATTGGATATATTTGTGTAATTTTTATTATTATTGTGTACTAATATTTCATATTTAGAATTTGAAAGTGGGATATTAAGTCCCATTTCAAATTGCCATGCATGATTATATTTGTAAGTATGTATATTGTCGATTGTACAAAACAGGGTAAAACAGCGCATTTTCAAAGACTGGCATTAAGTTCAGCAAAAGCTACTAATTTTGACGACAAGATGACAAATAAATGTGATGTAACAACAGACGAAATGAACAAATGATATGCACCATTTATCATTCAGCAAACAAACGCCAATATGTTTGGAAACTTTGGTAAAATTTAATCATTTCTACACTAATCACCCTCAATAATTTAAATTGTACTGATTTCTTGCAAACGAGGGCATTGCAAGATCTTAAGTGTGGGAAGGGGTTAAATTCTTTCGGATTTTTAAAATTTTTTATCTTTATACACTTGATTACCATTAAAAATACTAGTAACGTAGTAGTTGTATTAGAATCTAGTGCTCTCTGATAATAAAGAACAGCTCTAGTCTTATATACTGACTACCCAATTCTAGTAAAATTTTTAAAAATTTTCAATTAAATGAACTCAAAATCATGTTTATACATATTTATGAACGATAAAACTAGGTTTTAACACCGAAATTATTGTTACCTCAGAAAGGACATAAATTGAGAAACAAACCAAAATGTTAAAATTCATTTAAAATGGAATAGAGGACGATAAAAAGGAAAATAAAAGCCAAGTGTGGGAAAATTTACCAAGTTATCTTAAACATATGTCACATATATCTGTAACAAATAACTGAAAATACTTTTGCTTTGGATTAAACTAAAAAGTTTTACCAGATTTACTGTAAGAAAGATGGATCTACACGATGAATCAATTCCATCATTAAAAGGAAGTAAAGTCTTCCGAAAAAGACACGCGCTTCTTGATTTAAGTCAGGAAGTTGTCGTCCAGACCAGCTGTAGGTTGACAAAAAACCTAGAAAAGTCATCACTAAAATCAGCAGGAAATCCACGGACCTCAGCATTAAACAGGGTCGCCAAGTGGTCAGATTTATCCTAACCATGAGAAGGATTTATCTCGTAAAATGGGGGGGCACCGTGCAAATTAGCTGGATAAGACTAATAAATCAGATCCCCAGAAAGGATAATCTCCTTAAAGATTAAAAATCAGCTTTTAAGCCTGATATTACTCAATCCTAGAGATTGACCTTAAAGATTGAGAATTCAAACTCATGGAATTCAATGATATCTAAACTCGAGCTTGAACGAGAAAATATTTTGATCAAAATTACAAACCGATTTGTTTTCTGAAAACCCTATTTTCAATGCGTTCATTACCATTGAACGTAAAATCCTAGGAATTCACCTGGAATTCATTAGGTCACCTGAACAAAATCGGGTGTCAACCGTAAGAACGGTGGTTGCATAGCATGGTCAAAGACAGGACCTTGTGCCAGACCGAAAAATTATAAGGGTGAGCTTTACTATTGCTCCTACCAAGGATAGTAATTGCGTCCGACACGTTATAGACCATAATTAAAAGCATGTCAGGGGACATTGCCTTAACAGTTGCTTGTTCAACGCTTTCCTTTACAACCGGACGGTAGTTTATCGAAAGGTAATATACGGGACAAGTAAACTGGACGTGTCGCTTTCCAAATACAAGGTTAGCAAGTGGGTGACACAAAACCGCAAGTTTTGAGCTAAAATTTTCAAATCTGAAACCCACCAAACCCACAAAAATATTTTGCAAACACCGGTGAAGGGTTATTCCGGAAAACTTATCTAGGGTAAAAGCTAGATTGAATTTTCAAAAGATCAAATATTTTCATAAAGATCCAATTTTCTTAAGGATCTACATTTTCATAGTCATGTGAGACTGTAAACCGCCTTTCAAATGTGCACTTTGCTTTGGAAACCGAAAGTAAATCGGCTATTTGATTGCAAGTGTCGTTGACCTAAATCCGAGGCAACTGTGGATGACACACCCACCTTTAACCATGGTTCTATCGTTACTACAATTGTTTATACCGCCGTATAGAAATCACTAATGTACAAAGTGTGAAGAATAAAGAAGTGATTCTAGTATTTCAAGACGATATTGCTTGAGGACAAGCAACGCTTAAGTGTGGGAATATTTGATAATGCTAAAAACGAACATATATTTCATAGCATTATTCCTCAAGAAAGACAAGCTTTTAGTTGCAATTGTTCTATTTACAAGTGATATTCGTTTAAATAATAAAAGGTGAAGACAAAAGACAGATTCGACGAATTGAAGACGCAAACGACCAAAAAGCTCAAAAGTACAAAATACAATCAATGAGGTTCAAATTATTGATAAGAAACGTCTCAAAATTACAAGAGTACAAGATTCAAAACATAAAGTACAAGATATTAAATTGTACGCAAGTACGTTCGAAAATCCGGAACCGGGACCAGAGTCAACTCTCAACGCTCGACGCAACGGACTAAAAATTACAAGTCAACTATGCACATAAATATAATATAATATTTAAATAATTCTTATAATTATTTAATATATTATATTATTTATAAAACCGTCGGCAGAAGAAAACAACCAAATATGAGCCTCCACAGCTGGCTAAGCGATCGCATGGCCTGGAAGGCATAAATCCATGTGATCGCATGAGCCCCAGTTCCAGCCCACATGCCTATAAAAATCGAGCTTTGGTGCACCACAAATCCATCTATCTTTCTCTTCTCTCCATTCATACGTAATATTTATATTTATATTTTATATTTTAATTTTAATTTTAATTATAATTCTAATAATAAGGGTATGTTAGCGAATATTGTAAGGGTGTAAGTTGAAATTCTGTCCGTGTAATGCTACGCTATTTTTAATCATTGTAAGTTATGTTCAACCTTTTTACATTAATGTCTCGTAGCTAAGTTATTATTATGCTTATTTAAAACGAAGTAATCATGATGTTGGGCTAATTACTAAAATTGGGTAATTGGGCTTTGTACCATAATTGGGGTTTGGACAAAAGAACGACACTTGTGGAAATTAGACTATGGGCTATTAATGGGCTTTATATTTGTTTAACTAAATGATAGTTTGTTAATGTTAATATAAAGATTTACAATTGGGCGTCCCTATAGATTACCATATACACTCGATCGGACACGATGGGCGGGGTATTTATATGTATGAATAATCGTTCATTTAACCGGACACGGGAATGGATTAATAGGCACTAGAATAATTAAAACAGGGGTGAAATTATGTACAAGGACACTTGGTATAATTGATAACAAAATATTAAAACCTTGGATTACACTCAGTCAACATCCTGGTGTAATTATTAAACAAAGTATTAAAATCTTGTTACAGTTTAAGTCCCCAATTAGTTGGAATATTTAACTTCGGGTATAAGGATAATTTGACGAGGACACTCGCACTTTATATTTATGACTGATGGACTGTTATGGACAAAAACCAGACGGACATATTAAATAATCCAGGACAAAGGATAATTAACCCATGGGCATAAAACTAAAATCAACACGTCAAACATCATGATTACGGAAGTTTAAATAAGCATAATTCTTTTATTTAATATTTAATTTCCTTTATTTTATATTTAATTGCACTTCTAATTATCGCATTTTTATTTATTGTTATTGTATTTAATTGCACTTTTAATTTTCGTACTTTTTAATTATCGCAAGTTTATTTTATCGCACTTTTATTATTCGCAATTTCATTATCGTTATTTACTTTACGCTTTAATTTAAGTCTTGTATTTATTTTTAATATTTTACATTTGGTTTTAACTGCGACTAAAGTTTTAAAATCGACAAACCGGTCATTAAACGGTAAAAATCCCCCTTTATAATAATAATATTACTTATATATATATATATTTGTATTTTTATAAAAGTAAACTAATATAGCGTTAAGCTTTGTTTAAAAAGATTCCCTGTGGAACGAACCGGACTTACTAAAAACTACACTACTGTACGATTAGGTACACTGCCTATAAGTGTTGTAGCAAGGTTTAAGTATATCCATTCTCTAAATAAATAAATATCTTGTGTAAAAATGTATCGTATTTAATAGTATTTCCTTGTAAAAATTAATAGCTATTTTCTATATACCTCGCACGACATCACCTGTTTAGGCTTCTCAGCACTCTTCATCGAAGTTTTCCGACTATCATTCCCTTTACTATCGTTTTTAGGATTCTTCAGAATCGTGATGGGTTTAGTCATAAGCACAAAAGGTTTGTTGTCCTTTTCGGTGTCGATATCAGTATCTGACTCCATTTGATAGACAACATCTAAAGGTTTCTTACTCTCAACATTCTCACTTTTAATCTTAACAGATGTTTCTTTAGGCTCACTATACTGCTGTTCTATAACCTCATCCTTACTCTTTTCAATAGGCTTCTTAACATACTCATTCATAAATGGTGGTGCAACCTGATTATAACCTAAACCTTGATGTTTTTCAGTCTTATTGTGGTTAAAGGTCTGCATCACGTATGATGTTCTCTGCCAAATTTCAATCCTAGCCTTTTCTGATTCATACTTTAACTTATATGAATCCTTTTCTACCTTAAGGGCTTCTATCTGGCTCAAATACAAGTTAATCACTTTCTGATCATCTACAACTGTTGATTTCAAGTGACCTACCTGATTCTCTAAAGACTTAATGATATCAACATACTCTTTCTGCTTATTTAGGTAGAAAACATCATCCTCGTAGTTCTTTTTGTTTGTCTGATTTTCAAGACTCAAATTCTTAAGTTCAAGTCTAAGTTTCAGACACGTTACACATGTAGCCGGAATTTCACTAAGCATAGAAACTACACATTCAAGTCTAGCTATTTCCTATTCAAGGTCATTGCATTTAGAACATACAGAAACTGAATCATTACATACCTTGTCAATATTAGACGTGTTGGCCATGAACACATAATCATTTCTACCGTCCTGAGAATCTGCATCTGATTCTGATTCAGACTCTGAACTTTTACTATCCAAATAATCAGCATCATAACATTTCACGCCTTCAACCTTTGCATTACTCTCATATTCTTTCACTGTAAAATTCTTTTGATTGGCACTGTTGCTACACACCATAACCAACTCATCTTTCATCTTCGTAAACCATGTGCATGAAGGTAGATCAAGACCCAAAGGCTCGTCCTCATCGGAAGATTCAGCTGTAAACTCTAAATCAGACAAGTCCTTAGCCTTGCGGAACTTATCATATAGACGATCCTTAATTCTCTTCTTAAGAAACATCTTCATTATCTCTTCAACTCTCTTCATCCTAGCATCACACTTGCAAACATAGCATTTGCAATTAGGATTGTCTTTACCGACACAACCAGCATTCTTTCTCACAACCCTTTCTTCCTTTATCTCAGCTTCACTCTTACCAACAAAAACCACATTTGCTTTCTCAGTATCCACATAAATAGACCAATCACACACCTCATCAGCATAAGTTGTAGTTAAGGCTTTAGATTGACCACTAGCAGCAACATCCTTCTCTACAGTTGAACTAGTATGCTTGAGATTCACTTCAATTGTAGTAGTATGAAATGGGTTATGAAAACCAGGCTTAGGTGGTCTTGTACAAGTCCTCTTAAAGTGACCAAGTTCATCACAATTATGGCATCTCACCTTGGACATATCAAAACAAAACTTAGTATTTCAATTAACACTTAAAGTTCTCTGACCAGTTCTCTTCAAGTACTTTCTTGCACGTCTCACAATACTACCCATTTCTCATAAGATATCCATTCTCTCCAACTCATCCTCGTCGATTTGATCATAATCTTCACTCTCAAGATGACCATTAACTATCTGCCAACTGATCATATCGTTGTAAGAGTTGACAACAATTGCTGCCAGTCCCATATCCTCCCGAATCAATTCTAGAGGCCTTTTCTTGATATTTTCTGTCTTAAGCACTGGTGTGGCGCCCCGTATAAAATCAACGTGTACGGATCATCAACAACAAGATCTTTACAAGGTCAAACACTATATGCTGTTTAAAAACGAGTTTTGCATTCATGAAAAAGATAACTTCAAATGTTTTACAAAAGATAACGTAACACAAAAGTCATTACAAAACCAGTAATCCAAAATAACATAAGTTACGAATGCAAAATATAAGTTCCATGATTGAGACATCTCTAAGTAATGCAGCGGAAGTCTAACACAGCGTGACTATAACAGCAGGTCTAACAGTAGAGTCTAACAGCAGTCTAACAGCATTCTAACAGCAGAAGCAACAACGTCTAAGCACCTGAGAAAAATAAGCTAAAAATGTCAACACGAATGTTGGTGAGCTATAGTTTAAATAGACAACAATATAATGCAGACTACGAGATTTCGTTTCAAAATAGTATGAAAAGTATATATTTATCCGTGGGCACTTAGTAACTAACTTAACGTAAATATAATGTATCACCCCCTAAAAGTACACCTGGCGAGTGCGTATGTCCTCGAAGTATTAAACACCCGTTAAATGCTAGCGCGACTAGCCCGAGTGAGGATGTCAAACCCTATGGATCTATATCTAAGATTCGCGTTCATGGTTAGGAAACCAATGATTAAACGTGACCGAGCTAAGGGGAAAGTTTATTCCGTTATATAACCCATACATATGTAAAGTTTAAGTACTCGTGTCAAGTAAGTAAAACATAAAAAGTGCATGTATTCTCAGTCCCAAAAATAGTAAAAAGTAAAAAGGGATGCTATAACTCACAGTGAATAAGCAGTAAAATTCGATACGAAAGTGTGCAAGTAGTAAGTCGGTCCGAAAGGTCGTCAACCTAAGTCAAAGGTTACTAGGTCATTATGTTGTCCTCATAAGTTTTAAAAGTGCATAAAATACGTCTAAGTGTCGTCATCATCATCATTCATCATTGTAAAAGCTAAGTAAGTTTAACAAGTATAGAGATCGAAATAATAGGCTGATTTTGATCAGCTGCTACGACCTCTATGTAAATCGAAAAGATACGTAGCCAGTGGCTATGGCTCCGTATGTGAGTCCCCTAGTTGCTGACCAATTTCCAGAACCAAACTCGTCTTCTTTTGACCGTGGTGACAGTTTAAGTGCGAGTAGGTCAGAAATTTCAGCACAACGTTACAAAGGTGTAGTAATTTTAAAAAGGTTATAAATCCTAACCCGTATCTCGGATTGAGGTGAGTCTTAAACGAAAGGTCATCTACTCGAAATGAACTATCTAAAAATCAACTTTCCAGAAGTCCAAAGAGCCTGATCAGACCCCATAAATCAGCAAACAAGTGCTCCGGTGGGATTCTTGGTGCTTGATGCTCATCATGGTTCTCATCCTTGATGTTTGTAACTTCAAGTGTACAACTCAATGATGTGGTAGCATCACTTTGACCAAGACTTAACCTTTAACACACAAAGTAATAAGACTAAGTAAGAATTCAACTCACTTAAGAGAGTTGGAAGGATGATGAACCAATGTTACATCATATTCTTAGTCTTAACACAAACACCAATTCTATCTACAACAAAAGCTACAAACTTTCATTCAATCAAACAAGTATGAACGTAAACTTGATCAAACAAAGTAATGGAACCCTAAGCTAGAGAGCTTGGATCCTTTTCACACAAGTCATGATATTACAAAGCTAGAAAGCTTGAATCTTTGGTGTCTTTGAAGATCTTGAAGCATAAAGCTTAGATCTTCAAGTTACATGAAGACTAAAAACACAAGTTTGATTCTTTTCAACAAAATAACAAGATCATAAGTTAGAAAACTTAGTTTCAACAAAAGAAATGAAGATTCAAAGCTAGAAAGCTTGAATCTTGATTGTTCTTGAAGATCTTGAAGCATAAAGCTTGGATCTTTAAGTTACACGAAGATTACAAACACAAGTTTGAATCTTTACAACAAAATAAAAAGATTAAAAGCTAAAAAGATCTAGATACAAAATAAGTGAAGATTCAAAGCTAGAAAGCTTGAACCTTCCATGTTCTTGAAGGATTCAAATCCATGTTTGAATCTACAAGATATAACAAGATCAAAAAGCTAAAGAGCTTGATCTTATGAAGATGATGATGATTTCGTGACTAGTAGAAGAAGAAGAAGAGAAAGAAAATTTAATACTTACACGTTTTAGAGTGAGAAAGACTAGAGAGAAAATAAGAGAGTAAGTGTGTGTAGATTGTGAATGAGATCAAGTGTGAAATGGGTGAGGTAAGGCTTGTATTTATAGTGAAAATGGGTGTGGGGAGGCTCCTTAGGCCGTTGGTTTTGGTGGGGGGGACAAGGTGGACAAACTTTTGCTTTTTGGTTAATGGTTGTCTATAGTTGGTGCTTATGTTAGGATCCCATGCAACATTAAGGATAATGCTTAACAAAAATGCTAGTATGTTTTCTCTAATAAATGGGCATTTGTTTACATATAATTGGGTCACTAGTCATTAATAATTGGGCTAATTAAATAGTCCACTAGCTAGAGTAGGGTGGGCTAATGTCCAACAAGGTAGAAAGTCCAACAAGACTAACTAGTGTTCTCTAGTAAATTACTAAGCGTAATTAAGCATCCAAAAACCCAAGTAACTATTATTATAAAATAACAATTAGTATTTCTTAGTCATAATATTTTGATTATGACCAAAGTTAAACGTGTACCGACAAACATAGCGCGTTCAAAACGTTAAGTGACACTAATGGTCGTAAAAGCTTACGGGGATTAAGTTAAGTAATTACACACTTAATAGCACGTTTTAAGATATTAATGAGAGTAATTAATCATTAAATAAGATCCCATAGCATAAACTAGCCCACTACGCACATAAACGAAGTTTCGTGAAAGCACAAAGCACAAAAGCAAGTCGAAAAAGTTGGGTCATTACAACTGGTGTCTTATTCTGTTGTATAGGAGAGGACTCAATCAATTTAGCAGTTAAGTTCTGTGCTTGAGACTTAGCTTGAAAATACCCAGACACTGATTGTGGTGTCGAGGTCTGTGAAGCATTGGTTGAAATGTAAGCTGTTTGTAAAGGAGCATGTAATCCTGAGGATGACCCAATAGTGGAAGAAGCAGCTACAGTACCAAGCCTTTTTCTCTTAGCTTCAACTTGAATATCTTTTTCCATGAGCTTGGAGGTAAAGGCTGTCAATGTTAACGTACGACCTGATGCAATGTACATGTTCTGAATCTATTCAATTTCAGCATCCCATCTTTCAGGAAGACCATCTTTCAAAACCCTGATAGCCTTAGTATCCGACACCTCAATTCCATAATCAGTTATTTCAGAGAGAAGAAGACGGTATCTCTCCATAGTCTGTGCAAGAGTCTCGGAAGGAAGAGTAGCAAACACTCTACATTCATCTTTCAAAACCTTACCCTTAGTTGCACGGTAAGTTGCAGTACCCTCGGTGGCTGACTAAAGAGCAAGCCAAAGTATGTATGAAGTCTAGTTTATGTTCTTGAACTGCTGAAAGATTTCCTTAGACAGTGCCTGAGTGAGCTGTGCATAACATTTACACTCCAAATTATATTGTTCGCGCTCAGCAGGATTAAACTAGGGATGAGCAGAAGTACCAATTTACCGATCCCGTACCGGTACCGACCCGGTACCGGTACCGTTTTACCGGACCGAATGGTAAACGGGACCGGTTCCGATTCCATTTTTTTGGCTTTTCGGTTTTGGTACATAAGATGCGGTACCGGTACGGTACCGGAAAATTCTCGTATTGTCCCGTATTACTACAAATGGAAATAAGTTAAGTTATTGTTGAAAGCCTAAGGTCAAATAATGTGTAGAATATAATGTATAAAATCTCATATAATATTTGGACTCAGATTTGGCACACTAGTTCACTTGAACCAACTTTAAAATTTTTGGGTAATTCACGCAAGCTCAACCAGACCTGATTTTGGCGTGTACTTGAGTTTCCATATTGACCTGCTAACCGAATCTGTCTGACCGGATCATTTTATTATATCTCATGTCAACTTATTACATTCATTCGAGTGGTCTCCATATTGAGTTTCCATATTGACCCAGATGTATTGGCTTTATGTGGAAGAGCAATTGAAAACATGCGTTCAGATGTGCATCATCTTCTTTCTCATAAAATGATGCTGTTTTAGTATAAAATGATGTTGTTTTTTGTATGAATGATGTTATTTGAAGTCCATATTTTTTGCAGTCTAAATTCGGTACTAACAGGTAAAATACCGAAAATTACCGGTACCGAACCGGTACCGGTTTTGTAAAAACGGTACGGTACCGGTATTCGAAATTGGGTAAATTCGGTACCGGTACTTTTCGGTTCCGGTACGGTTCGGTACCGGTTCTGTACCGTGCTCATCCCTAGATTAAACTGTGTAGTTTCTTTTGGTTCACCATCTGCTCCATCTGGCCATACATACTCAGTTTCTATAAACTCCAACAATCTAGAGTCAATACCATTCAGATAGATCATAAACCGGGTTTTCCAGTCCAAAAATTCTTTCAGGTTCTTAAGTTTTGGAAGCTTATTGGAAGTTCTTGACTCATTTTCGAAAAGAATCAATTTTTGAAGTCCAGGAGCTATCACTAGAGCACTATATTCATTAGCCACTTGTTCATTAGTGTCCGACATTCTGATTAATAAAATGTGATTAAGTGTAAATAAAATTTCTGATAAAAGACACACGATCGAGTGTCTATGTCACACGGTCGAGTGTCTTACAAAAATTGGGCAACACTTCGTTACAATTGATCACTTTGGTATCACAACTCCCACGGTCGAGTGTCTTAGTCACTCGGTCGAATGTCTTACTCACACGGTCGGGTGTCTGGACTCACACGACCGATTGACTAGGTAAAACTCACACGTCTTAATAGGAACTCACATGGTCGACTGGATAACTCACTTGGTCGATTAAGTAACTTACACGGTCGAATGTAAAGACACACACGGCCGAGTGTGTTCTTGACAGTAGCTGGGCTTATTTTAGGGTTTTCTAGAGGAAAATCGATTTTTCGATCGATTTTTGACAATATCACCTAAACCAACACGTTGGGAACTTTTCTAAACACACAGAAAACAAGTTTTGACACCAGAAACTTGTACTATAACGCAAAAACACAGATTAATAATTAAAAACAAACAAAAACACCAAAAACCTAAAAGTTTGACCCAAAAAAAATTTTGATAAGCAAAACCAGAGACTCCAGCTCTGATACCACTTTGTAGACGTTGTTTGGACGGATCTTAGGCTGCTTATGATTGTGACTAGAGGCAGAATTCACTGGAGACGACTAAAACCGAGATACGGGTCGCGTTGGGTTCGTTTTGGTCAAACCTAGGGTTTAATCTAGATTAGAACGAAGCCTAAACGAGTGATTTCGGTGGTAATTGGTGTTAGGGATCGAATGGAAACGAGACCAGTCGATTAGGGTTGATTGAGAGTGTAACCTAGCAATGTAGGCTAACACCCGTATATATACTGCAACCCAGACACAGTCGGTCAACTGTGTAAGACAGTCGGTTGACTGAGTCACACAGTCGGTCGAGTGTGTAGACACACTCGGTCGACTGTGTATGCAGTTTAACTTATTGATTGTTTAATAAATTAACCACACACAAAAGCATATATAATCAATAGTCACAAGAGTAAGAAGCTATCTACAACTCGGGATTACATGCACCAACAGTTTCTCCTAAAATCATTGCAGCGACCGAGTTCTGTTATCGTTTGAATTGTGGTAAATATTATTGTTAGATATTGATATGAATTTGCAATAAAGTTGTCAAGATATAACACAACCTACATTGACCCTTTCAAAAATGGGTCAAGATTTTCAAGTATAGACAAAATTTATCTATCATGCTCAATTACACATGAGCACGAAAGGACAATGTTATCTGGATGCCTTATACTTGATGAAACTAAACGAGCCATTGGTCTCAATACAACCAAAGTACAAGGATCAATTAACTACTAAAACCATTACCAAGTAAAACTAAAGGGGAATGTAATTTACAGTATACTTTTATTTCGGAAAAAAAAAAACGATAACATTAATACGGATCCGAAGATCATAACAGTACAAACGATTACAAAGACCTTCCAAACAACCGACACAAGCGGCAAAAACAAAAGAAACCTAACCAAACGGTCCACCAACTGGGTGGAAAAACACGTTTACAAGGAATCTAAACTAACAAAAGGACAGCCAATTAACCGAAAGTACAAAACGAGAAATAAACAAACAGTCAATATAAATCGGGAGAATGCCGATTTACATAGATACTAGGCAGCAGAACAATCGACTGATAAATATAACATGACGGAAGATGAACAAACTTTTATTTGTTTACAACGTTTTAGTTCGTGACAGGACTTCAATGTTTAATTGTGAGTAGTATGGAGGTTAATGCTGGTCAACTGATGATGACCCACCAATAGAGAATTTGCTCGAGTAGGAAAATATTAACCCGCCAATATGAAAAAGTTGTTCTAAATTATATTATACGGAATACTATATAACATTGTTGTTTAATTGGAATAGAGTAAATACCAGTGGTACTTCAATGTTCACTTGTGTTCGTTACAAGTCACAAGATTATATTAGTTTTAAAAACGGTTAGAAGGGTGTTTTGTCATTTTCTTTCTCCTTCAAAATGTCATGAGTAACATCCAAGTCTGGTGAACATTTCGAGTAACTCAAATGATGAATATTAACTTCCTGTAAAGATATTAACATTCAACATGATTGGTTAATAATCCATCACGATTTTTGATGATGTACTGTTGAATTATACCATTATCATTATTTTTGTTTATTTTTATGTGAATTTAATTTATATTCATTCAAAAGATTGATAATAACGTTCAGGCCGAGCTAAAAAATTATTTAAAAATAAAAGAATTTTCAAATTTAGTTTTTATAAAATGACGAAAATATACCTAACACTCTTTCTGGGAGACAATGGTGAGGGGCAAAGATGCCTAAATTTTTTTTTTTGAAGAGCCGTATTAAGGTAACTAATGGGGCAAAAACCACTCGGAAATGCCCTACCTTTGAGTGCGGTTTGAACTATTGATTTACGTAATTAGAAGTAACCAATTAGGTTTACGACGAAACCTAGAAATCGATCACTGATCCAATTTGAGTATCTCTACAGGATAGACCTCAACAGAAAACTGAAGAGTAACGGCAGCAATATTCAAGAAGTCACAGGTCATGCTCACTTCCTATACACCCGTTAGCAGGAAATCTCAGGATATAGCATCCAAGGGAAACCCCTGAGGAAATAGATATGGGAAAAAACAACCATTTGCAAAAAACCCGCAGAGGATTCCATAACCAGTTTCAAAGCAAACTGCATTATGAAATTCACAGTTGAGGATCAAACTCGAGTCCTTTTTCGGACAACCAGAAAGAGCGATAACCACTAAGCTAAATAGCTAAATGGAGATGGTTAAAGATGCCTAAATATGAGTGATGAATGGATGAAGCATCACTAACCATGCCCAAATACAAATATTAAACTCGGTTTATTTTATTAACAATTTTACAAATCTATTATCTTCTACGTGCAAAGTTATAAAACATCAAACGTTACCATTAGCGAATTAGAAAATAAACATGATTGGAAATCTTGTGAGCTTGACAAGATTGAAAAGCTAAAAATCCTAAAGCAGCTTCACATGAAATCAACCCGACATGAACTAGAGCCACGGTGGATGTTCAACACCTCTTTCAGCGCCTCAGGATCACTATAACGACAGCTATGTATTCTCATTTGCTCCAAAATCTTCGAGTGTTCCAGCAGATACCTTATTATGCGAACGTCTTGCTGTGTCATGGGAGTATGTAATGTAATTTCCTTCATCTTAAGACGTAGGCATGACGGTGCCTCCACCATTGGTGGTCTAAATCTGCTATTGAAAAGTAGACGTTCCTAACGATAAACAAAGAAATAGTCGTAATTAGTTTCAATTTCCATGTCAAAGATACCATAGTTCAGGTAAATAAAAAGCATGGACATCTTTGTTAAATGGGAGTAGGTTAATGCATAGTTGTAGTCTATGAGTGGTTAACTCAGTTGTAGTCTATGTAATTAATTAAAACGGATAACCGAGTATCCTTTGACTATTTCTGGCCTGGCCACCGCCGTTTTGAACATGCAGGATATTATATTAGGACACTAACTACTAGGCCATATCTTATCAATTCGATGATAGAACAATAAAAGATCGTAATGATCAATACTAATTAAGATACCGAGTTTCAAGAAGCAAATCGAACTGAAAACACACCTAAAATCCATAAGAAAATTACGCGATCACGAAAAACGACATACGTAGTATGTAACTCTTTTTCTTTTTTCCGAACGTGATACTTATAATTAAGGAGATTAAGTTTTAGATACGCATCAACTTACACTAAAAGTAGAAAGGATCAGATGCTCAAGACTGGGTGTATTGTTTAACAAAGTCAGCAGCAAATTCCGACACCAAGCAATTGTAAGCTTAACCAAGTTAGGGAACATGGGCAGGTTTAAAACAGGCCTGTGATCAAAAGCCTGCACAAACAAAACACTAAGCATGATCATCCAGAATCGAATTTTAAACAAAAATTATACCCCACATGTTTTACTGTATTTGGATATAAGACCATTTACAAAAAGTATTATTACTAATGAGAGTTTGGAAATGTAGGAATGACAAAGTCACAGAAATAACACTTTTGATTTAGAATAACTATAAAATAATTGCATGGTTGGATATGTGATCATGGTTACAAAAGGTCGTGACTAGGCGGACTAGTTACGACTTGTTGGGATTATGAAGTAATCCGACTAGTCTTCGACTTGGCCAAATTGTTCAGCTAAAGTTATCAAAAGTACAGTTTAATTGGCCAACGTTGGATTTATTAGTTTAATGTCGGATTTTGTCGGCCAAAGTTGGTCAAATACAGTCAACGGTCAAAGTTAGTCAACGTTTCAACTAATGCCCGGCTAGTCTCCGACTAAGTCCCGACTTGTTTCCGATTTGGCCCCGACTTGTCTCTGACTTGACCCGACTAGTCTTGCCGATTAATCCTACAAAGTATTGACCGACTAGTCCCGACAAGCGATTTTTACAACCTTGTAAGTTATACGGATCTAACATTTCTAACCTTAGAGATATACGTAACTTAAATTTTTTTTTTTTTTTTTGGATATAATTGATAATAGATATTTTCCCATGAAAACATACATTGCATTAGACAGCTAATATATAAAACATGGTCTAGTGTTTAAGAGCCTATTACAAATGGGCCGTATGGGCTAATCTAGACTAAGCCAACTATACAAAATATAGTCCAATATCTATACACTAACATCCCCCGCAGTTTTATCTGTTACGAAACATACATGATAATAGATATTTTCCCATGAAAACATACATTGCATTAGACAGCTAATATACAATACATGGTCTAGCGTTTGAGAGCCTATTACAAATGGGCCGTATGGGCTAATATAGACTAAGCCAACTATACAAAATAAAGTCCAATATCTATACACTAACAATAATTTGTAAGCATACCGATATAGTTTCAGATGTCAAGGTGAGTATTTTGGCCAATGAGACGCTAGTAACGAGTTGAACGACGGAGTTATAAGATTTTCTAACATGAGCTTCAACAAGAGATGATGGATTCATCAAGGAGCATTTTCTATTTGCATCATCCCAAATGTAAAAGTATTCCAAATTGGGAGCATCAATTACAAACTCATAATTACCCCAAATCTTTAATTCTGAAACTGTTAATTTCTTCAACGATGGTGAAGATACTTTAGCCGTCCAAGTGGAATGGAAACCTATTGAAACCAGAGACAATTCTTCTAAAGCAGGAGACCTCGAAATCAGATTAAGTAGTGAATTTTTAACAGAAAATGTACAATATTTCAGATCCAGTTTCTTCAAACATGGCATAACATACTCGGTTCCTGGTACAGCTACCATGACTAGGCCCTTCAAAGTTATCTCGAAAAGTGTATTGTAAGTCTCAAAAAAATCCCAACGTACGTGTAAAAACCAACATGTAACTTCAAGTCGTTGAACTTCAGAATGAAAATACGAGAGGTGCTTCCACCTGTTTGACAAAATACGAGTGCAGTAAGCATCACGATGATGAGGAAGCAGAGATAGAATTTGTATAAGGACAAACGAGCTTCTAGCTCAGTGGTACCCGATGCCTTTGATCCCTGGGCCCACAGTGGGGGAAGCTTTGACCAATAAAGGCGCAAGTTCGATTCTCAGTCTGGGCGCCCCGCATGGAATTATTTTCCCCTCCAGGGGGATATGTGAAGTGCTTCGGGGGACTAGCTAGTTGGGGTAAAGATCGCCTTGCCGTCACTGTGGTACCTGGGAGGAGGTGCTTTCCGGCACAGGTCCCTTTCGGGGTGGGATTGGTGGGTGCTACGGCACACAGAGTTAGCGTGTCTCTGCCAATATACACGTTTTGACCAATTTGTATAAGGATATCATCAGGTAGTTTGCTAATTATATCTTCTCCTTGTTCTTGAGCACAAGATGAGTGTTTGCCCATTATTCGGAACGAGCTAGGGTTATGAGTTTTAAGTTATTAAGGTTTATTTATAAGTTGATTAGAAACAATTGAAACTTGATTTATTTAACTTTGATTACGATTATGTCAAAAGTTTATTTCAAAAACAAATAAAAATTATTTCCAAAAAAATACTTAGTAGACTAATTTACAAAGGCGTTCCATAATATTCTCAAAGAATAGATCAATCATATAATTAAGGGTTTGATATTTTCACTTTTGAAATTGATAAATTCAACTAAACTGCGCATTATATATTTGTATTGTATAAGTGTTAATGCATACGGAGTATTTTATAGTGAATCTATCAATTTATTAGTGGATATGTCACCATCCTATAATTAACGCTAACCTAACCTAAAAAAATCGCCGTCGTGTGTGTTTGAACTAAGAATTGAGAGGCCTTTATCAACTTTTTTTATTACTATTATTTTATGATTTTTTTAACTATCAATATTACTTTGCTATATCAATAAAAAACCGTTTTACAATCAGCTTACACAATATTTTTTATTACACACTTTCATTCTACAACATTGTCACGTTATACTTATTTCATTCAAAAAAATCCTTAAAACAACTCCATGTCATATTTACCATTGCGACTGGTCTAATGAACAATTTATATGTGAATATATCAACAACAATAATACTCAATCATACAAATACTCATTTATCTACGAGTCATCTCTCAACTAGAAGATAGAAAGGCATATGCCATTTATGTGAATATAACCTATATCACAAAACATATATAGTACATCAATAAATTGAATTAAGATTTGTTGAAGAAAAATAATTTTATTGTTTTATAGAATTTATTGTGTTATCGGTTTGTAAAAAGGAATGAGATTGAAAGGAAAAAAGTAAAAAAGAAATTTAATATATATTAACTTATTTGTGTCACCTTAAAAATACCTTGTAATAAAAGGTTAGTAGGAATATATTAGTCCTTACATATACATATATTGTTTTTCTTCGTAATACGTCTAAATATAGATGAAAAAGATTTACAATAATAAGAACTTTTTCCTAATCTATTCCTCTTCATTTATTTTCTTCTCTAAAAATCTCGAAAATCTATAATCTATCTATCTATAGTTTTTATTATATTGTTAAAATGATGATGTCATCATTATTATGCTAATTCCTTTGTTAAGAAAAAATCAAAAAGAAAAAGAAAAAATCTAAGCATGGTGGGTGATGTCATTAATTTAAATAATTTTAAATTAAAATTAAATTTAATTAATTAATTATTATTATTAAATCTTATTAATAATTATTTTAATTATTAAAATTAAATATTTTAAATTATTTTAATTAATTATTTTGAATTGAGTACTAAAAGGTATAAAAGTTAGGCAGAGGAAACCAATTCTACATTTATATTTTGATTTACACTTTTAAAATAAAATGACAACCAATATTATCTCTTATGATTAAATGTAGATTGTTAAATATGCATTTTAGGTGTTTGATGAAATGCTTAGCTGGCGAGTTTCTTAGTCGGACTATGTGGTTCCACGGGTCATAAAACTAAATAACTTTAGCATTTACGTTCACTTAATACATATCATTAAACTGTTTCGTTTAAACAAACCCGTGGTTCCACGGGTGATGATGCAGCGGAGGTGTATACGAAATAGTTATATTTTTATTACGAAATACGTTACAAATTACACAAGTTTTATATATTTATTTACAGATGGGATATACTTAAACCTTGCTACAACACTATAGGCAGTGTACCTAATCGTAGAGTAGTATAGTTTTTAGTAAGTCAGGTTCGTTCCACAGGAAGACGGCTTATTGCGTACACTATATTTTTAAACAATTATATTTATATATATATATATATATATATATATATATATATATATATATATATATATATATATATATATATATATATATATATATATATATATATATATTAGTAATATAGTAGTATTATTATTATTATTATAAAAAAGGGGGTTTTACTGTTTAATGACCGGTTTGTCGATTTTAAATAAAGCGTAAAGATAAATGACGATAATATGAATGATAGAATTTAAATTGCGATAAAGTAAATTACAGTAATTAAAATTACAGTAAATAAAGGTACGATGAAATATGAAATAAAAATATTATGCTTATTTAAACTTCCGTAATCATGATGTTCGATGTGTTGATTTTAATTTATTACCCTGGTTAATTGTCCTTTGTCCTGGATTATTCGATATGTCCATCTGGTTTTTGTCCATAACAGTCCATCAGTCATAAATATAAAGTGCGAGTGTCCTCGTCAAATTATCCTTATATCCGAAGTCAAATATTCCAACTAATTGGGGACTTAAACTATAATTACACTAATTTTCCTTGTATGTAATTCACCCCTGTTTTAATGAGTCCATTGACTATTAATCCATTCCCGTGTCCGGTTAAATGACCGATTATTAGTACTTATAAATAACCAGTCCATCGTGTCCGATCGAGTGTATGTGGTTATTTATAGATACGTCTAATTGTAAATCTTTATATTAAATTAACGAACTATCATTCAATTAAACAAATATAAAGCCCATTAATAGCCCATAGTCCAATTTCCACAAGTATCGTTCTTTTGTCCAAACTCCAATTATGGTACAAAGCTCAATTACCCCGTCTTTAATATTTTAGCCCAACATCATGATTACTTCGACTTAAATAAGCATAATAATAACTTAGTTACAAGACATTAATTTAAAAAGGAGAACATAACTTACATTGAGTATTTATCGCGTAGCTTTACACAGACAGAACTTCGACTTTAAAACCGTAAAATAACCTTTTACATTACTCAAACTAATCTAATATAAAACTAAACTAATATATATATATATATATATATATATATATATATATATATATATATATATATATATATATATATTACAGAGGGAGTATTATTATTATTGTGTAAATAATTCGATCAGTTCGTTGGCTATTTATAATACTTGGCCTGAAAATTCCCTCCATGTGATCGCATGGAAATGCTGCCTTCTGGCCATGCGATCGCATGACCACCCTGGATCCAGCTGTTTTGCTTTGTTTCTAGCTTGTCGACATAATTTAATAAATATATATAATATATATATATATAATTTATATAATTATATATATATTATATTATATTCTTGTGCATAGTAGACTTGTAATTTTAGGTCCGTTGCGTCGCGCGTTGATAGTTGGCTCAGGTCCCGGTTTCGGATTTTCGAACGTCCTTTCGTACTATTTAATATCTTGTACTTTGCGTTTTGCAATTTGTAATTTGCACAAAAAATTATTTTCCTTAACTCCCAAAATCCGCGCAAGTCTTTAACTCACTTTTAGTGGCACTTTTGAGTGCATTATGGCTTTAGTGGCACTTTTCAGGCTTTAGTGGCACTTTTTCTTCAATTCTTTAATCTTCGTGCTTTGTCTTCACATTTATTTATTTAAACGATTACAACTTAAAAATAGAATAATTACAACTAAAAACTTTACATATTGGGATGATATTGCGACTAAACATATGTTCATTTGGAGCACTATCAAATATCCCCACACTTGAGCGTTACTTGTCCTCAAGCAATACAGAACTTGAAATTAAATCACACGAAACACTTCTTTATTCTTCACACTTTATACATTAGTTATTTTGATACGGCGGTATAAACAATGATAGTAACAATGTGGTTTACAGTCCCACATGACTATAAAAATTTAGATCCTTAAGAAAATTGGATCTTTATGAAAACATTTGATCTTTTGAAAATTCATTCTAGCTTTTACCCTAGATAAGTTTTCCAGAATAACCCTTCACCGGTGTTTGCAAAATGTTTTTGTGGGTTTGGTGGGTTTCAGATTTGAAAATTTTAGTTCAAAACTTATGGTTTTGTGCCACCCACTTGCTAACTTTGTATTAGGAAAACAACACGTCCAATATACTTGCTCCGTATATTACCTTTCGGTAAACTACCGTCCGGTTGTAAAGGAAAGCGTTGAACAAGCAACTGTTAAGGCGATATCTAATGACATGTAGATGTTCATGGTCTAAATCGTGTCGGATGCAGTTACTATCCTTTGTAGGAGCAATAGTAAAGATCACCCTATGATTTTTTGGTCTGGCACAAGGTCCTGTCTTCGACCATGCTATGCAACCGCCGTTCTTACGGTTGACACCCGATTTGGTTCAGGTGACCTAATGAATTCCAGGTGAATTCTTAGGATTTTACGTTCATTGGTAATGAACGCATTGAAAATAGGTTTTTCAGAAAACAAATCGGTTTTAATTTTGATCAAAATATTTTCTCGTTCAAGCTCAAGTTTAGATATCATTGAATTCCATGAGTTTGTAATTCTCAATCTTTAAAGTCAATCTCAAGGATTGAGTAATATCAGGCTTAAAAGCTGATTTTTAATCTTTAAGGAGATTATCCTTTCTGGGGGTCTGATTCATTAGTCTATCAAGCTAATTTGCACGGCGCCCTCCCTATTTTACGAGACAGATCCTCTCATGGTTAGGATAAGTCTGACCACTTGGCGACCCTGTTTGATGCTGAGGTCCGTGGATTTTCTGCTGATTTTAGAGATGACTTTTCTAGATTTTTCATCAACCTCCAGCTGGTCTGGACGACAACTTCTTGACCTAAATCAAGAAGCGTGTGTCTTTTTTGGAAGACTTTACTTCCTTTTAATGATGGAATTGATTCATCGTGTAGATCCATCTTTTCTTTTATCTTTATTATAATATTGCGGGTAAAACAGTTAATTTAGTCCAAAACAAAAGCACCTGCAATAACTTTACAGAAACATGTGATAGATAGTTTTTTAATTGAATAACTTGGTACATTCTCCCTACACTTAGTTTCTTTCATTGCCTTTTTATTCTCCTTTATTCCATTTTAAATGAATTCAAGTGTTTTAGGGTGTTTCTCATTTTATGTCCTTTCCGAGGTAACGATAATTTCGGTATTAACACCTAGTTTTCATCATTCATAAATATGTATAAACATGATTTTGAATTCATTTATTTGAAATTTTTTAAAATTTTCACAAAATTTGGCAAATAAATCAAGTGCAAACCCAAGAGAATTTATAACCCTTCCCCACACTTGAGATCATGTAATGCCCTTATTTGCATGAAATCAGACTATAATTATAAATTCACGAGGGTGATAAGTGTAGAAAAGTGATTAAAAATACCCAGTTTGTAATTACAAAGCTCGTCGAATGATAGATGGCGCGCCTCATCGTTCATTCCTTCTTGTTTTATCACACATGTTTTTCTTCAAAAATGGTTGCTTTTCTGAACTGTTTGCTAAACTTTGAAAATACGTCTTTTACCCTAACTCGTCATGCATTTTTTTATTAACGAGTTATGTACTAACCCAAACCCCGAATTTAACGTTAAGTGGGGTTAGACTTCCCCATACTTAGCTGACGATATGTGAAGTCGGTAGAATAAGTTCCACGAATTAGAATAGTGAGCCAGTTATTTACATCTCGGGTAGTATAAAATATATCAATGGGTTTAAAGTTTAGACCCACCCGATCGTTACTACTTGATTCTTTTTTAAGTGTAACTTTTAGTAAATGGATATGTCTCTTTTCTGGTTCTTGGTCAAATGGATCGATATACACCGACATACATATTTCTATAGGGTGGACAATTCCTAACATTTCCTTTCGTTCATTCTCGGGATCAAAGTTTTCACCTCTATTACCCAATTGGGTGAAATTCGAGGTGTCAATATCTATTACAACTTGTAGTTCATCTTTGGTAGATGACTCGTCTATTGAGAATTTTAGGTTGGAAGGTTGTGGAATGGTGAATTTCGGGATCGAAGCAAATTATTCTTCATTAATGGTACTTATCGGTCCCACCATTTTGGTCTCGGGGGTAAAATTTTCAACGTTATCGTTTTCCCAAGAGTACCAATTTGTCACCCTTACTTCTTCTTCTTCATCCATTAATGGATCGTTGATTTCGTCGGTAGAGGTTAATGTGTCGATATGTTGTGAAATTAGTAAAGCTGAATAAAAAGTATCATCGGGATAATTGGTGATTTTGGAGCTCTCGAATTCATCAAAATTCGATGATATGAGATTTTCTTGCACAATACTCCTCAGATCAACAGGTGTGTAATCTGATAGAGTTTCAGCTTGCCGATTTACAAACTCTCTCATTTGTTCATTTTGAGCATCGAGTTCTTCGAGTTTGATTTTCATATTGTCTAAAAGATTTTCAGACACATAATGTTCATCGTCTTCTGGTTGTTGAGTTTGGATATATTCTTGGGAATAATCCCAATTTGAATTGTATTCTTCATAATCATTCCATTCAGGTTCTATAGGTGCATAATTTTCCATAGGAACGTAATAATAACATTCCCATGTTGAGTGATATTCTCCACAGATTTCACAACCAGTTATTGTTTCATCATTCGAGATCCAAGATTGACCGAACGAATTGTCATCAACACCCGTTTGAGAGTATTGATTAAATTGATTTCGGATCTCATAAAGAGTTCCCAAGATATTTTCGAGGTTTTCCATACTACACTTATTACCAAATTTTAGCTACAATGTGGTGCATTTATTAATTATCCTATTAGTTATAAAATAAAAAAAAATTATATAAGTTATCAAATTAATAGACTTTTCTGATTTTGCCCACGTTTCGAATACCCAATAGATGCAGCAGGTAGCCAGGACCCTTTAAATTGGAAGCCCACAAATCGTCACTAACAAATCCAACTATTACTACGAACCAGAAAATTTGGATGTCTATCAATTTAACTGCTTAAAATAATTTTTCGTTTTGAAATTTTAGAGAAGAAATAGAAAAAATTCTAAGTCCTAAAAACTAGAGCGTCGAGAAATAAGAAAGAAAAAGAGCGCGTCGAAAAACGTCGAAAAATAAAAGGTCAAAAAATAAATGTCGAAAAACAAACAGTCAAAAAATAAAAATAAGAAAATTATGCGTCGAAACTTAGAAGTCTAAAAATTATATCTAAAAAGTTGCGCCTAAAGGTCTAAAGGTAAATGCAATTTTATTCGGAAAACGGCAATCACTTAAAAGGCACTAAAATCTATTTAAAACTAAAGCGATAAGCGACGTCGTAAAATTCTAAAGCGCCTAAATCTTAATTCTAAAGAAAAAGCACTTAAGGGATTTTACGGCAAAGCCTAAAAATCTAGAAATATAAAATAACTACGGCAAAAACTAAGTTTAAAACTAATTACGAACGATAAATATACAAATGTTTAAAATATACAAATTATTAAAAAAATGATAAACTTACAATTTTTATATAAATATTATTTTTATATTATTATTTTATAAGAGTATTAACTCTTTTAATTTAATAAAACTAAATTAAAACTTAATATTACAAATAATAATAAAATTATATATTTAATTAAAACCCTAAATTAATTAAATAATATTAATTAAAAATAAACTCTATGCGTAATAAATGCTGTGATCAAAACTGTCAGGGCACCCCATGCGATCGCATGGGGTTTTGGCTTTTAATCCATGCGATCGCATGGAACACGAGTCCAGGTTTTTTTTTTATATTGTTTTTCTAAAAATTATAAATAAATATATTTAAATAAATATATATTAAAAATATAGCGTTTCGGCATTTTCC